>NC_064821.1:59997348-61264848 GCF_024166365.1 Elephas maximus indicus
GGTGCTGAAGGAGTAACACTTTGTTTCTTAAGTTTTAAACAATCCGTCTTAAAATGACTGGGCTTCTTACAGTAGTTGCAAACCAGCTGATTTTTGGATGTGTTCAGTTGAGGCTGTCCCTTGGCTGGAATCCTGTCATTAATATTCCTACTTTGCAGCTCCTACATATTTCTTTGTTTGCTCTCTAGCCTTCAACTCACTTTCCCTATTCTTTTCTTCCTGAGTTTGAGCAAATTTGTAAGCCCCTGTAGCCAGTTCAAAAATGCTGGTGGTGTAGTGGTGAAGTGCTACCGCTGCTAACCAAAAAGTTCTGCATTTTGAATCCACCAGGCACTGCTTGGAAACTGAATGCATTTATACTCCATCCTATAGGGTTGCTATCAGTTAGAATTGACCCGACGGCAGCGGATGTGGTTTGCTTGGTAGCCAATTCTGAAGGATTCACATTTTCCCAATTTGAATGATGTCTTTTCATGAAAGCTGCTAGCCCAGGCAACAGTTTCCTCAGAAACACAGAATTAAATACAGGCCAATGTTCTTTTGTTACCTCCCTTAAATCTGAATGTTCTTAAAACAGTTTGGAAGGATGAGCCATGAAAGTACATTTCTTCCCTTTTCTTGTCTACAAGCCTGAATTCTTGCCCAATCAATCTTTTTTGGAAATATTCTTGGAAATGCATTTATTGATTCTTTAAATCCTGAACTTCAACTCTTAATTATTTTTCCGTAATTCCAGTTTTTGTAAATAAACTTACTTCTGGGTCCTTCCACTTGGCTTCAGTCGTCCATCTAACTGCTTCTCCTGAACCTAGTTGCATATGCAACAAATTATATAAACCCAAAAGGCCTGGTTCATAGGTGTTAGTCAAAATAGTAAATTTATATAAAAATTTCTGTGGATTTTCATGAGAGTCAAGAAAATCTTTTACAATTGCCCTTAATTCAGATTTAGATCAAGGATTTGTTATAACTTCCACAGGGTCACCTGTTAATTTAGGCTGTATAACTATGAAAGTTATCAAAGGAGATGGAGACTTAGATTTGAACAAATTGCGGGAGTGAAAAGGTAATAAGGCTAAAAGAGAATTAGAAGTCAAATCAAGATATAGAGAAGCAGATTTTTCCTGTTCCTCTGAGTTTTTTCGGCCCCCTTTAATACCTATAGGAGCTTTATTCATTAAAGAATCAAATAACGGTATCAGACCTTTCTGCAATACCAAGATCTGTTTTGGTTGCTTAACAATGTTTTCCTGAACTGAAACAAAAGTTTTCATTTGGTGTCCTCTTGAGGCTTCAAAATACCAATTAAAAAATATTTCCCACTGATTTTGATTTGTTTAGATCCTTTTGCTTCTAACTTCCGTCTTAAAAAGAATAATTTGGCCAATTCAAAAGTCCCTCATTTAACCCCTTGTAATGAATCCTTTTCTTTTGTTAAATCATGCCATTTGTCTAAATACTGAACTGAATTAGGTTCAAAATTCTTTACCATATAGGCAGTGGGTGTGCCAGATGGTGTGCTATCAATTTTACTTGTCTCTTGGTTGTTTCCCATTTCAAATTTGGAAAGGGGAAAATAAAGTGATTTTGAAACAGAGCACTAGAGTCACAAAAAGAAACCTAACAAAGAATGCCACAGGGTTTGGACAATGTTTTGCTTGGCATTTATTGTGCAAGAATTTGCTTGCAGGCGGCAGGCGGCCTAATGCTCTAATCTGTCTTGCAACCACCTTATCCTGTTCTGGGAGTCTTTAGTGCTCATGATGAGTGCCAGTGACTGCCCAAAGACTTTTACTGTTTGACCTATGCCTGAATTTTGCAGCATAGAGTGACCCAGAGCTCTTTGAAAACAGAATTACCTCTTTAATGTTTCAAATGCTAGAGTCCAGACACCAAAATGCAGTTCACCAAAAGAGTCACTGAATGTCACTCTTAACCAAATGATCAAGCAAAAATCTAAGAAAGAGTCTCCTTAATCCAGACAACGGGTTTTCAAAATAATATGCCAGACAAAAGACTAAGAAATTGTGAGAATGAGAACAAAAAATAAGTAAAGGCTCTTTTTCCAAGAGCACTTGCCCAATTGATGTTGAAGGGATGTGCACTGTGAACACTGAGATCCAGAACACGAGTCCTTTCTTTGCCACCTTTTGCTCTGCAGTCCAGGTCTCTTCAAAGTCGAGTGGATTTGTTGCTTCAGAAAATCCTGCTGCTACTATGCCATTTAATTGTACTAGGGTAAAATCACCACAAAGTTATAGTCAAGAAAGAAGAAAGATTTCATTTGGCTTATGTTCCAAGAGGCAAAAGAGGGAAATGAACAAGCATGCTGCCAGAGCTATATCTGTCTGAGTCCAAGGAATGGTACAGAATCATTAGTATATATAGACATTACAAATGGGTAAAATTATTGAAAGCTTCCCCTTTTCACAGATTGGCTAAAAACGGCTGAATAACCATGAGTCTACATTTTAAAATCATTCTTCTTCATACTCATTGGTACAAGTTTCACTAACAACAGTCAGAAAGGTCTTGTCTGGTCAAAAAATCTTACTTTTTTTTTTTTTTAATAGAAAAAGATAAGAATGGAGAATATGTGAGTCTTTTGTGCTCTACCTAAGTATTTGTTTATGTGAAAGAATTCCTAAAAGATGTTTTCCAAGATTGTCCTAGCTACTGTTTTCATACCTCAGGGCCTAGTTGATGTGACATTGTGAGTCCTTTGTGCTCCAGCTGGGTCACTTTCTTTGTACTCAAGACCTGGGAATAATGGTCCTAATTTTAACTCCTAAGTCACTCTTGGAGGCCATATGTTTAACAGAATGAAACGTTGCCTGGTTCTGTGCCATCTTCACAATTGATGGTATGTTTGAGCCCATTGTTGTAGCCATTGTGCCAATCCATCTCATGGAGGGTTTCCCTTGTTCTGCTGACACTTCACTTTACAAAACATGTTGTTGTTTTCTAGCAGTTGGGTAACCAGGACCCGTGCCATGGGCATGGATTCTGTAGGCCGAGGGGATGTGCCAGCCTGCAACACATGACCCCATTCTTAGACCATGATCTGAGTATCACTGATTCTAGAATTTCTTTGCCCGAATGGCCCTGAGAGCCTGATTGCATCATAGTTCCTCTTTACAAAACCCAAACCCATTGCCATCGAGTCAATTCCGACTCATAGTGACCCTCTAGGACAGAGTAGTACTTCCCCATAGAGTTTCCAAGGAACGGCTGGCGGGTTTGGACTGGGGAACTTTGGGTTAGCAGTGGTAGCACTTAACCACTATGCCACCAGGGTTTCCTTTTATAATCATTGGTTTGAGCAAGAAACCAATTTTCTTCCATTTTATTAATTTTTTTTTCATCCTCCATATCCGCTTCCATTTTACCCTCCAAAAATTTACTTAGGTATATGGTTGCTTGAAAAATATTTAGTGTTGTGTGTCTGTTTGCTTTTAAATTATACACAAGTGATTGTGTTGTGCATTTCTTTCTTTTTTTTTTTTTTCTGCTGAAGATTAGAAATTAGCATAGGCTGCTGGCTCACTTTACCAAAACCACTCTGAAAAACTACAGATTTGAGGAGGAAGCTTAGATTTGAAGACCTAATAAAAGAAAGTGTGCACCATCCTGTAGAAAGCATGAAGACAGTCCTGACTGCTGGGTGCAATTGTGGGGAGAGGAGTTTGGCTGTGTCGTGGATTAGGAGAAGGCCAGGTCTGACAAGCAGTACATAGGTTGGAAGGAAGCTTTGAAGTTTGACTTGGGTCAAACAGTGCCTTCCACTTTACTTCAGAAGCAGCAGTTGAGATGTTCAAGTTCTGGAGATAATATTATTGTTGCTGTTCATTGTTGCCGAGTCAGCTTTGATTCATAGAGAACCTATGAACAACAGAACAAAATGTTGCCTCGTCCTGTACCATCTTCATGACCATTGGTATGCTCGAGTCCATGGTCACTGTGTCCTCTGAATGCCTTCCAACCTAGGGGGCTCATCTTCCAGCACTATACGTGATGATATTCTCTTGTGAGCCACCGGATTTTCACTAGCTAATTTTTGGAAGTAGATTGCCAGGCCTTTCTTCCTAGTCTGTCTTAGTCTGAAAGCTCTGCTGAAGCTTGTCTACCATGGGTGACCCCGCTGGTATTTGAAATATTGGTGGCATGTTTTCCAGCATCATAGCAACATGTAAGCCACTACAGTATGACAAACTGACAGGTGGGTGGTGGAAGGTAATATTGTTGTTATGTGTTGTTGAGTCAATTCTGACACATAGCAACCCTATAGGACACAGTAGAATTATCCCATAGTGTTTCTTAGGCTGCAATCTTTATGGGAGCAGGTTGCCAGGCCTTTTCTCCTCCAGAGTAGCTGGTGAGTTCAAACCACCAACCTTTTGGTTAGCAGCCAAGTGCTTAATGATTGTACCACCAGGGGACCTTTTGAAGACAATATTATAGCTGTTCAAAAGCCTTGCTTCAGTGAGTAACTGTGAAAAACTGGTGCAGGCTGCTCAACTACCCTCAGGCATCCATTCTTTCATCTTATTCTTCCTCCCCTACCACTCCTCCCACAGGGATGGCTGATTATACACTCGGGAGGCTTTTCCTGCCAGTGCTGCTGCTTCCCAGGTGTTTAATGATAAAATCCTGACCAGAGGACCTGCCTGGGGCAGTGGTACCAAATGACACAGGGCTTAGAAGCTTAGATTGAAGAGTTTTCCCAGGAGGCAGGGTAAAAAATAAAGGGAAAATAAAGACAGAAGATAAAAATAAAATCTAAGCAATATGGAGGATAGTTGTATCAATAACCAGGTAAAATTAATTCCAGAAGAAGATAGGAAAAAAACAAAAGAAAGGAAACATTCAAAGATGTAATGAATATAAAATTCCTAAAATTAATGGCATGAACAGGACTTATAAATAAAAACTGACAACTAGATACATTGTAGTGAAATTTAAGAACATCAAAGACAAAGAGGGAAATTCTAAAGGCTTGCAGAAAGAAAGGGCAGACAACTAAACAAAGATGAGGAGTCAGATTAATATCAGACAACTCATTAGTGATACTGGATGCAAGAAGAAAGTGGAGGAACATTTGTAAGGTATACAAGAAAATTATTGAACCTGGAATATTATATTCTTTGAGATTGTTATTCAAGAGAAGTTGTAAAAGAAATGTTCTCAGGAATAGAAAACCTCCAAAAACTGGACACAAAGATTTACATTGAAAACATCCTTGAAAGAGTACTCAGTTAGAAAGAGCAACGTCTTTACTGAAGGGAGAGATGTAGCCAAGAGAGTAAGCCATTCCTTTCCGCTTTCTCTGGAGCCCTGGTGGTACAGTGGTTAAGAGCTTGGCTTGGTTTTTTTCTTCTTCTTTTTTTTTTTGGTTCCTCTTTCCCTGGGTTTCCCTAGGTCAAGGCAGAGGGAAAGAAAAAAGCTCTTGTGGAGCATTTAACTGAAGTTTTACTTAAAAGTACATTTCAGAGTCTCTCTTCAAGCTAAGAAGCAATTATTAAGGAGTAATTTGGTCTTAAAACCCGTTGCCCTTGAGTCAGTTTCAACTCATGGTGATCCTATTGGACAGAATAGAACTGCCCCATAGAGTTTCTAAGGCTGTAAATCTTTACGGAAGCAGACTGCCACATCTTTCTTCAGTGGAATGGCTGGTAGGTTGGAGCTGCGAACGTTTCAGTTAGCAGTGGAGTGCTTTACCACTGTGCCAGCAGGGTGGCGCAGTGGTTAAGTGCTCGGCTGCTAATCAAAAAATCAGCAGTACGAATCCACCAGCTGCTTCTTGGAAACCCTATGGGGCGGTTCAACTCTGTCCTACACGGTGGCTATGAACTGGAATTGACTTCATGGCAACAAGTTTTAGTTTGGTTTAATGTGGTCTTTTTTTAAGGAGCCCTGGTGGCACAGTTGCTGAAGTGCTCAGCTGCTAACCAAAAGACTGGTGATTGGAACCCACCAGTAACTCTGAGGGACAAAGATGTGGCAGTCTGCTTCCATAGAGATTTACAACCTTGGAAACCTTGTGAAGTCACTGTGAGTTGAAATCAACTCAACAGCAGTAGATTAATGTGGTCTTGTCTTCACTCCAGCAGGTCCTGAAGGGTAACAAGAAAGGAAAGAATTTTACCTCACATCGTAATAAATGGCACTTACTCCAAGAAAAGTGATAAAGCACATTGTTAATTATAAAATTGCTAAGGGCATTTTTCCATTGCCTCGGTATGGGTTTGACAGTGCTTTCTAAAGTGTGCTCCATTATCCATTATGGTCCATGAACTGTTTCCAGTCCACAGTGAGATATATACAGAGAATGAGAGTGTTTTGAAAATTTAAAGCAATTTGATGGTAATTTTATGTTCATTGTATCTAATATTTTGTATGTCTTTGGTGAAGACACCATGTTGTTGCTAGGTGCTATCAAGTCAATTCCGACTCATGGTGACCTCATGTGGTAGAGTAGAACTGCTCCAGAGGGTTTTCTAGGCTATAATCTTTATGGCAGCAGATTGACAGGTCTTTGCTCCTGAGGACCAGCTGGTTGGATTCCAACAGTCAACCTTTCAGTTAGTTAACAGTTGTGCCACCAAAGCATAGTTGTACCAAATTGGGAAAAGGTGTTCGTTCTGGGAAGTTGAGTTACAGAAAGATGCCACCTCTGGTGAAGGCAGAGCTTGCTGAGCTGTGCTCTGGCTAAAGCTTAGCCCCCACCTATGCCCCTCAGCAGGGTGCCTTTGTGCAGGGCTCACACCCAGCAGTCCTGATGGTGATTATTAAAGAAACAGGTGGGGCTCTAGGTGGTCCAGGTGGGAAGATCCCAGAGCAGCCCTGGAAAACAGGAGGGGAAGTGGCATCCGGCTGAGGGCAGGACCAGCTACAGAATGAAATGCAGGATCCCTTGTTTAAAAATTAAGAATTTCAAGATGGCCGCAGGAGATCATTAAACCAAGCATGAGACCTTCTGAGCTTGAGGCCCTGTGGTAATGCACAGGTCATACATCCAGCTGATGGCCAACATTACATTGACCTCCCACCCTGGCAGCAACAGGTGGAGAACACACCACGCAGAGGATGTGGAATACAGCTGTCCAGCACATCAGGACCAACTTTTTGGTTATGCCTGGAGAGGCCAGTAGGAGCTGCTCTTGCCCAGGGAAGGGAAGGAGGGTGGGAGGGGAGGTTTCACTTGTAATACAGATGTGCCAGGCCCAGTGCTTTCCATTCATGATCTCATTTAACTCCTAAACAATCCTGCCCAGTGTCATCTCCAGTTTACAGATGAGAGAAGGAAGGCTTGGGGAGGGTAAGTAACTCGCTCAGGATCACACATTTACAAGGTGGTGGAGGCAGAACTTGACCCAGCCAGTGCGACTCCAGAGTCTGTACTTTTTTCCCCCTACACGTAAACAAAAATCCTCACAAGTGGATAATAAGCAAATGTCATGATAAACAGAGAAAATGTTGAAGTTGTCAAGGATTTGATTTTACTTGGATCCACAATCAATGTCCATGGAAACTGCAGTCAAGAAATCAAATGACACATTGCATTGGGCAAACCTGCCACAAAAGACCTCTTAAAAGTGTTAAAAAGATGTCACTTTGAGGACTAAGGTGAGCCTGACCCAAGCCATGGTGTTTTCAATCGCTTTATAGGCATACAAAAGCTGGACAATGAATGAATAAGGAAGAGCAAAGGAAAATTCATGACTTTGAATTATGGTGTTGCCGAAGTGTATGGACTGCCAGGAGAATGAACAAATGTGTTTTGGAGGAAGTACAGCCAGAATGCTCCTTAGAAGCAAGGATGGCAAGACTTCATCTCATGTGCTTTGGACATGTTATCAGGAGTGACTAGTCCCTGGAGAAGGACATCATGCTTGGTAAAGTGGAGGGTCAGTGAAAAAAGAGGAAGACCTTCAGCAAGATGGATTGACACAGTGGCTGCAAGAATGGGCTCAAATGTAGCAACAATTGTGAGGATGGCACAGGACCAGGCAGTGTTCTGTTCTGTTGTACATAGAGTTGCTATGATTCGGAAATGATTCGGTGGCGCCTAACACATCTTATGGCACAAGATAAAGCACTTGGCTGCTAACCAAAAGGTTGGCAGTTCAAACCCATTCAGTACCTCTATGGCAGAAACACCTGTCAATCTGCTTCCGTAAAGATTACAGCCAAAAAATCCGTATGGCGCAGTGCTACTGTGTCACATGGGGTTGCTATGAGTCCGAAGCACACAGAAGCAACAACAATGCATATTAGGAGTCTCTGGGTGGTGCAAATGGTTAAGTGCTCAACTACTAGCCTGAAGTGTATCTGTTTGAACCCACCCCGAGGCACCTTGGAAGACAAGACTGGCAATCTGCTTCTGAAAGGTCACAACCTTGAAGTAGTCTGACTCTGCACACATGGGGTCACCATGAGTTGGATTTGACTCAATGGCAGCTAACATTGACAACACTACATTAGCTTGTATGGTTTGCTCTCACACTAGGAGTTCCTGGGGCTGCCCACCTCACAAGACCCTCATTAGTCTTGGGTGGTGTTGTGAGCACTTGTGCATATTCCCTCAAATGCGTGCACACGGTTTGCCAATGAAGTGGTTTATTCAGAAGAGACCCCCAGGATTGTAGCTGCTACTGCTAAGCAGGAAGTCGGACTAGGAGAACAGAGGAGCCATCATCGGAGAAATCTCCTGCTGCTGAGGAAGGAGGGGGAAGGGACCAGGCATAAATCACCCAGGTTTTTGGCTTCTCATTCTGGACAAGGATAAAAGGGGAGCCCCTGACCTGTCTCTAGAATGGAAGGGACGTGTTTTCTTCATTCCCAGGGGACTTGGCTGGGGCAGGGAGTGGTGATGATAGAGAAGGAAACTCAGTATTGGGCGGTAAGTCTTCTGGAGGAAAAGGTGGCTTTCAACAGCTGGGGGTCTTCCCACTGCACAGAACATTGGGGTAGTGCTGCAACTTTTTATTATAGGTGTTCAGGTTTCTCGCAAAACAGTAGGCAGCCTTTCTATCACACTGACACAGCTGAGTCCTGCAGGAGTCCTGTTTTGCTGAAATCACAAGAAAATACACACAGGACAGGTAATTGTTAATATCCTCTGGCTTCTTCTGGGAACCCTGTGGGAGAAGACATCATCCCTGTCCTCCAGAAGTTCCTAGTCTGAGACAAGCACTTATATTCCAGATATTTCTGATTAATGGAGACAGAATTCCCACCTTCAGGAAGATAGTTTCCAGTCTAATGGGCACATACAGCAGCCAAGCTCAGGAAGACTCTGTTAAATACCTTCTTCCTAACTGCCACTGTCTCTCCTCCTTCTCGGTACCAGATTTGTCCAATGGGCCAAGTGCCCAGCCCCGGAGAATGGCTCCCGATTGATGTAAGCCAGCTGTGTTTATCCTTTTTTCTTTGAGGTGATTGGTCTCTGGCTAACATGTGACCTCATTCACCCAATCAGACAAAAGAAGAAGTCACTGAGGGCTTCTGGGAAGGATTAGTTTCCTCCCACGAAAGAGAGATGTACAATAAGAAAGCCCCTTTTAGAGTGTGAGGCCATGATGCTTGGAGCTGCAGCTTGTGTCTTGACACCATGAGTTAGATACTGCCAACATGGCAGAGCAGAAGGTTGGGAAAGGCTGGCTCATTGACAATATGGTTGAGAAGCTGCCCCAGCCTGGTATTGCCCTCTTTTAGGCTCCTTGCTTATTCAAGAGTCATACATCCCCATTATCTAAGCCAATTTTAGTTGGGCTTCTTGTTGCTTGCAACCCAAAGCCTTCTGAAGATACATGATCCTTGGAGAGGTCATAATGGAGGAGATGCAATTTTTGATCCTAAAGCACTCAGGCAGTTGAGTGAGAGTCCATGATCTCTCAAAATCCCACTCATGGATCTCCTGTCTGGGGACATTGGACAAACCCTTCCAGCCACCATCCCATCTTTCTCTTCCCCTTCAGAACAAAACTTTTTCCAAAAATTTATCTGTACTTACTCTCTCTACTTCTTCATTTCCATTTATACCCCAACCCACTACAATCTGGCTTTGCCCTCACCACTCCATGGGAACAGCTCTCACTGAGCTTCTCCTGGCCTTCCTGCCTCTAAATCCAAAGGACTCTTGACAGTTCTTACCTTGGCAGATTCCTCTGTTAAACTGGCTCTTGTTAATCTTCTCCTCCTTCTTGTAACCATTTTCTTACCAATTTTTTTGATCCTCCTCTGTCAGCTTTCCTCCTCCCTCTCTAATTATTCCTACTCTGTTTCCTTTCTGGTTCCTTCAGCATTAAATGGGTGCTCATGTCTAGTTCTTCTGCTGACTCCTGACTCTGTGTCCAGTGCAGACCCTTCCCCTGAGGTGCAAGTTCACACATCCAGCTGCCTGCTGGACATCTCCTGGGTGTTCCAAGGCCCCTTCAACTCAAAGTGCCCCAAATAGAGCTCCTCCTCCTTTTCCCCACAACCCTGCCCAAGCCCTCCTCTTGTGGTCTTTATCTCAGTTGTGGTACTACTGTACATATAGTCGCATACCTGCTCAACAGCTTCCTATCCTCACCCCCTACCCAGGCAATCACCAAACTCAGATAATTCTACCTCTCAAATGCATCTTGATTTCATTCTCCAACCCCTTCCATCTTGACCACCATTGTTTTATGTCAAACTCTTACTATCTCTTGTCTGGATTACAGCAGTAGCCTTCTCACAGGTCCCCCTTCCATCCTGTCTCCATCAACCCTGCAGCCAGAGTTAGTCCTCAGAAATGCAAATCTCATCATGTCACTCCTTTGCTTAATACCTCCCTATTGCTTTAGGAAGGAGCCCTGGTGGCACAAACATTAAGCCTTTGGCTGCTACCTGAAACGTTGGCAGTTCAAACCCACCTAGTGGCTCCGTGGGAGAAAAGACCTAGGGATCTGCTCAGATAAAGATTACAGCCTAGAAAATCCTATAAGGCAGCTCTGCTCTATTATTGGGTTGCTGTGAGTCTAAAATCAACTCGATGGCACCAGACAATCTAAATGCAACATGACCTCAAAAGCCTGCCTTGATCTGTTGTTGCTAGCTGCCACTGTGTTGGCCTCTGACTCATTGCAACGCCAGACATAACTGAATGAAACATTGCCTGGTGCTGTGCCATCCCCATGAAGGGTTGTGGATTGGACGGTTGTGATCCATAAGGTTTTCATTGGCTGATTTTCAGAAGTAGATCACCACGCGTTTTTTTTCCTAGTCCATCTAGGTCTGGAAACTCCACTGAAACCTGTTTAGCATCATAGCAGCCTGTAAGCCTTCACCAACAAATGGGTGATGGTTGTACATGTGGTGTATTGGCCAGGAATTGAACCTGTATGGAAGGTGAGAATTCTACCAGTTCTAACGCTGAACCACCATGCCCCTAATTGGCTTGACCTAAACTCTTCCTATCTCTCCTGCAATGTCTCTCACCATTCCTTCTCTTCCCCACGTGGTTCCAATCAGCAACACAGAATTGCTTGCAGTTCCCCTGAGCACACTCCAGGCTTTGACCATGATGTTGCCTCTTTCTGGACTGCTCATCCACCTCCTCTTCCCTTGGCTATCCCTGCACAGTGTTCATGGCTCAGCCTAGAGGTCACCACTTTCAGGAACCTTCCTTGAACTTCAGGCTGTGTTAAGGGTTCCTTCTTTTTGCTTACTTCCTGTTGGAGTCTTTACCATGTTGTGCTTTCATTTTCTTTACCTCTCACTCGACTATGAGTCTTTGAGGCAGGGACAATGTCCCTTGTGTTTCTACCTCTGGTGCCCAGCCAAGTACTCAGCACAGTGGGCACTCAATAAAGAAACTGTGTGGAGTCATAGAACTCTTTCTTACCACAGATGATTTGGCCTCCACTCTTGGTAAACTTGTAGTTTAGAAATTTGGTGCCACACCCTTGTTTCTGCAGACGTTTATAGCAACAGTCATGTTCAGCACAGCACCTGTGATGGGAACATCCCATTGGGGCCACTTTCTCGTAGTTCAAAGGAGCCAGCCTCCCCCTGGCTTTCACCACCTTGACCCTGGGCAGAGAAGTAGTGACCCTGTGGTCTAGAATAGAGTTTCCACCCAGCTGGCTGTTTTTCCAGCTCAACCCCCTGGCATTATGAGCCAGAAGAGAGTAGAAGGAAGGAAGGTGAAGAGTGGCCTCACCGATCTGTCGCATCCTTCGGGGATCCTTTACCACCAAGACCACAGTGGCAACCATAGAAACCATAGCTGGATATAGCTTCCTTTCCTGTCACCAACTGGATCATTTTTTGGAAATCCAGTAAACTCCCCTGGACTTGCAGCAGGCCTGGAAGGAAACTGGTTGCTGATGGGGACTGGGCCCTGTGTCCTCCCTCCCTGCCCCTCTCTTCACTCCCTTTCTCCACCCCACTGGTCTCTATCCCTCTCTCCCTTGGAGAGGCCTTGCTGCCATGGGAAGGAAAACTGGGAGAGGGGGGTGCTTCTTGCCCTGGCCTGTCCCCCTTAGGGTGAAGATCAGGGTCAGCTCTTACCCAAGGCCATGATTACTACCAACAGCAAGAGGGTCTTCATGCTGAGAGTTCTGTGAGGGAGAAGCGCAGGTGGGTTTTTCTAGATTCCTCTCCCAGGTGGTCCCAGATTCTTTCCTTGGCCCTGTGCTCTCCTGCTCACACTCAGCAACCCTGGAGAATGGGTTTTGCAAAGGAGCACACAGAAATGCTCTTCAATCATAGGCTAAGTCCAGGGTGACACCCTTCATCACACACAATGTATACAGGAGAGATCTCCAGTGATGCACTCACAGACACATGCCCTCCTGACTTCCCAGCTCTGTTGAATAGTTTCATGCACACACGGACCCTCAGAGCCAGCTAGCCCCACATAATACACTAATGAGATGCCCACGATCCTTTTCAGATGGAGAGTTCCTGGAAGGTTGGGACCAGGTTCTTCTCAACAAATGGGGAGTTTCCCAAGGTCAAAGCTGGGTCTCCCCCGTTAGACATATCTTGCATGAACCCACGCTGAATTCAAGGCTTGGGAATTCCATCTGTGGAGTCTGATCCCAATATTTTTCTCCAGCACCCTCTCTTTGCAAGACTTTCCAACCCCTTACATGCATACACATACACAGGCACATGCTCTCTCCCTCTCTCTCACACACACACTCTTGCACTCAAACACTAGTATAAGTGTCCTTCCATACAACACACTCACATACTCACACAACACCCTTGTGTAATATACCCTCTTGTATACAACAAACCCTGCACAGGCATGCCTGTGCACTTACATGCCCATCTATGCATGCATACACACATATGCGCACACATACACAACACAGCTAGTCTCCAAGACAGAGATTGGGCATTAATTTCTGGGTATCTACCTCTCACAGGATGTCGGAGTCGATACCTCCGAGTGGCTGTCATATCTCTTCTGAACTCCACAGCTCTCTTTAAATAGTTACTTCCTCTGGGAGGCTGGGAGTGGTAAGGGGAGGGGATAAAGGTGCAGCCAGTAGGTGGACTTACAGTTTGGCACATTTGTGCCCCTGGTAAATCCCCTTTCCTTCTCCTTATCAGCTGGCAGGTCAGAACTGAAGATAGAAAAAAAAAGTGCCTTTAGACAGATGCCAGAATAAATTTTAAGTGATTTTGAAGTCTTTCCTGTGGCTTAGTTCCTGACTGAGTAAATTTTCTAAACTGGCTCTGGGTGTGACCACCATCACCTTCCTGCACCCACCTTCAAGGGTGAGCAGGAACACTGTTTCAGGCTGCTGAGTCATTTGCAGAGCCAATGGGCCCATTGACTAAGTGAGGGTGGCTCTTTTCTTCTGCTAAATGCAGCATCTGGGACTAAGAAAGAGGGCATTCATTCCTTCACAAGAAAGTTAGATAGAGGGGATAGAGACCAGTGGGGAGGGGGAGGGAAGTGCAGAGAGGGGCAGGGAGGGAGGACACAAGGCCCATTGCCCATCAGCAACCAATTTCCTTTCAGGCCTCATGCAGGTCCAGGAGGATTTGGAGGATTTCTGGAGAATGATCTTGTCAGTGATGGGAAAAGAAGCTGCGTCCAGCTATGGTTTCTACGGTTGCCACTGTGGTGTTGGTGGCAAAGGATCCCCCAAGGATGCGACAGATCGGTGAGGCCACTCTTCACCTTCCTTCCCTCTGATCCTTACATGTCTACAAAGTTCCAGGACCTGTGCAAGCCCTTTCGGAGGGGATGAGGATTATACCCAAGTCCTGCTCATGGAGACCCCACACTCCAGTAGGGAAGAGAGTGTGATGGGATCGGGTGTTACCCTTCCTGCTGATTGGGCCGTTGCCTCTACCTTCTCTTGTTCTCAACTTCATCTCCTATTTTCTTCTTCCTGAATTAGTTTCTAAAACTGGAAAAAGCTAAAGTTTGTCCTTGAATTTCCAACTCAAGCATTCCTCCCTCCACATTAGCCTCAATAGTCATCTGTTTGGGAACAAGACTGATTAAAACTCCCTTGATCTATTCCAAGGTCCCTGGGTGTCGCAAGTAGTTTGCTGTGGGTGCTTGTGTGTTGCTGTGATGCTGGAAACTATTCCACCAGTATTCAAATACCAGCAGGGTCACCCATGGCAGACAGGTTGCAGCTGCACTTCCAGACTAAGTTAGGCTAGGAAGAAGGACCCAGCAGTGTACTTCTGAAAAGAATTAACCAGTGAAAACCTTATGAATAGCAACAGAACATAGTCTGATATAGTGCCAGAAGAGGAACACTTCAGGTTGGAAGGCACTCAAAATATGAGTGAGGAAGAGCTGCCTCTTCAAAGTACAGCTGATCTTAATGATGTGGATGGAATCAAGCTTTCAGGACCTTTGTTTGCTGATGTGGCACAACTCAAAATGAGAACAAATAGCTGCAAATATTCATTAATAATCAGAACCTAGAATGTATGAAATACGAATCTAGGAAAATTAGAAATCATCAAAACTGAAATGGAATGCATAAAGATCAATATCCTAGGCATTTGTGAGCTGAAATGGACTAGCATTGGTCATTCTGAATTGGACAATCATATGGTCTACTCTGCCAGGAGTGACAGCTTGAAGAGGAAAGTCATTGCATTCATTGTTAAAAAGAACGTTTCAAGATATATCTTGTAACTATGAGCCCAAGAGACAGAAAGGGCCACATGAACCAGAGACTTACATCATCCTGAGACCAGAAGAACGAGTTGGTGTTTGGCCACAACCGATGACTGCCCTGACAGAGAGCACAACAGAGAACCCCTGAGGGACCGGGAGATCAGTGGGACGCAGACCCCAAATTCTCACAAAAAGACCATACTTAATGGTCTGACAGAGACTAGAGGAATTCCGACGGTCATGGTCCCCAAACCTTCTTTTGGCCCAAGACAGGACAGTGGGTAGGAGAGAGATGCTGATGAAGAGTGAGCTCATCAGACATGGAAGGGACTGGACAGTGGGTAGGAGAGAGATGCTGATGAAGAGTGAGCTACTTGTATCAGGTGGACACTTGAGACTGTGTTGGCATCTCCTGTCTGGAAGGGGGATGGTAAGGTAGAGAGGGTTGGAAGCTGGCAAAATTGTCACGAAAGGACAGACTGGAATGGCTGACTCATTCGGGGGCGAGCAAGTGGGAGTATGGAGTAAGGTGTATATAAACTTGTATGTGACAGACTGACTTGATTTGTAAACGTTCACTTGAAGCTCAATAAGAATTAAAAGAAAAAAAAGATATATCTTGAAGGATATTCCTGTCAGTGATAGGGTAATATCCATAGGCCTACAAGGAAGACCAGTTAATACAACTATTATTCAAATTTACACACCAACCACTAAGGCCAAAGATGAAGAAATTGAAGAGTTTTACCAACTTTTACTGTCTGAAATTGATCGAACGTACTGGTGACAGGAGTGCGAAAGCTGGAAACGAAGAAGGAAGATCGGTACTTGGAAAATATGGCCTTGGTGATAGAAACCATGCTGAAGATCACAGGAGTGAATTTTGGAAGACCAACGACTTCTTCATTGCAAATGCCTTTTTTCACCAACATAAATGGCGATCATACACATGGACCTCACCAGATGGAATACGCAGGAATCAAATCGACTACATCTGTGGAAACACACGATGGGAAAGCTCAATATCATCAGTCAGAACAAGGCCAGGGGCCAACTGTGGAATAGATCATCAATTGCTCATATGCAAGTTCAAGTTGAAACTGAAGAAAATTAGAGCAAGTCCACGAGAGCCAAAGTACGACCTTGAGTGTATCCTACCTCAATTTAGAGCCCATCTCAAGAATACATTTGACGTGTTGAACACTAATGACTGAACACCAGATGAGTTGTGGAATGACCTCAAGGGCATCATACATGAAGAAAGCAAGAGGTCATTAAAAAGACAAGAGAGAAGGGAAAGACCTAAATGAAGTCAGAAGACACATTGAAACTTGCTCTTCAATGTTGAGTAGAAAGGAAAAAATGATGAAGTAAAAGAGCTGAACAGAAGATTTCAAATATCGGCTGAAGAAGACCAAGTAAAGTGTTATGGTGACGTGTGCAAGGAGCTGGAGAGAGAAAACCAAAAGGGAAGAAAATGCTTGGCTTTCTCAAGCTGATAGAACTGAAGAAAAAATTCATGCCTCGAGTTGCAATACTGAAGGATTCTATGGGGAATATATTAAATGATGCAGAAAGCATCAAAAGAAGATGGAAGGAATACATAGAGTCACTATACCAGAAAGAATTGGTCAACGTTCAACCATTTCTGGGGGTAACATATGATTAGGAACTGATGGTACTGAAGGAAGAAGACCAAGCTGCCCTGAAGGCATTGGAGAAAAACAAGGCTCCAGGAACTGACGGAATACCAATAGAGGTATTTGAACAAATGGATGCAGGGCTGGAAATGCTCACTCGTCTATGCCAAGAAATTTGGAAGATAGCTGCCTGGCCAACTGACTGGAAGAGATCCATATTTATGCCTATTCCCAGGAAAGGTGATCCGACCAAATGCAGGCGTTATTGAACATTATCGTCAACATCACACGCAAGCAAAATTTTGCTGAAGATCCTTCCAAAGTGGCTGCAGCAGAATATCGACAGGGAACTGCGAGAAATTCAAGCCTGATTTAGAAGAGAACGTGGAACCAGGGCTATCATTGCTGATGTCTGATGGATCTTGGCTGAAAGCAGAGAATACCAGAAAGATGGTTACCTATGTTTTATTGACTATGCTAAGGCGTTCGACTGTGTAGATTATAACAAATTATGGTAACATCGCGGAGAATGGGAATTCTGGAACACTTAATTGTGTTCATGAGGAATCTGTACATGGATCAAGAGTCAGTTGTTGAACCAGAACAAGGGGATACTGTGTGGTTTAATGTCAGGAAAGGCGTGCATCATGGTTGTATCCTTTCACTATACTCATTCAATCTGTAATCTGAGCAAATAATCTGAGAAGCTGGACTAGATGAAGAATGGGGCACAGGGATTGGAGGAAGACTCATTACCAACCTGCACTATGCAGATGACACAACCTTGCTTGCTGAAAGTGAAGAGGATCTGAAGCGCTCACTGATGAAGGTCAAAAACCACAGCCTTCAGTATGGATTACGCATCAACATAAAGAAAAAAAAATTCTTCACAACCGGACCAATAAGCAACATCATGATAAATGGAGAAAAGATTGAGGTTGTTAAGGATTTCATTTTACTTGTATCCACAACCAACAGCCATGGAAGCAGCAGTCAAGAAATCAAAAAGATGCATTGCATTGGGCAAATCAGCTGCAAGAGGTCTCTTTAAAGTGTTAAAAAGCAAAGATTTCACCTTGAGGACTAAGGTGAGCCTGACCCAAGCCATGGTGTTTTCAATCACCTCATATGCATGCGAAAGCTGGACAATGAATAAGGAAGGCTGAAGAAGAATTGAGGCCTTTGAATTATGGTGTTGGCGAAGAATATTGCATATACCATGGACTGCCAAAAGAAGGAAGAAATCTGTCTGGGAAGAAGTACAACCAGATTGCTCCCTGAGAAGCGATAATGATGAGACTATGTCTCACATACTTTGGGCATGTTATCAGGAGGGATGAGTCCCTGGAGAAGCACGTCATGCTTGGTAATGTACAGGGTGAGTGAAAAAGAGGAAGACTCTCAACTAAATGGGTTGACACAGTGGCTGCAACAATGGGCTCAAGCATGGCAACAATTGTGAGGATGGCACAGGACCAGGCAGTGTTTCATTCTGTTGTGCATAGGGTTGCTATGTCGGAACTGACTCCATGGTACCTAAGAACAACAAGAACAACTAACCTAAAGGTTGGCATTTTGAACTCACCCAGTGGTGCCAGGGAAGAAAGCCCTGGCAATCAGCTTCTGTAAAGATTACACAGCCCCCAAAACTCTGCGGAGCACAGTTCTACTCTGTAACACATGGGGCCACATGTTGCTATTAATGTATTTACTGTTGTTATGAATTGAATTGTGTTTCCCTGAAATATGTGTTGGAATTCTAAACCCCATACCTGTGTATGTAATCTTGTTTGGAAAGAGGGTTTCTTTGTTATGTTAATTACTAGGGTAGGTCCTAAATCTAATCACCTCTGAGTTATGAAAAGACCAGATCGGATACAGAGAGAAACACATATGGGAGAAGAGAGACAGCATGTGAGGATCGTCTACAAGCCAAGGAACCAAGGAATGCCAGGGCTACTGACGAGAAAGGAATCAACACATCCAAGACCCTCATTTGGAATTTCAGCCTCCAGAACCATAAGAAGATAAATTTTTGTTCTTTAAAGCCACCCACTTGTGGTATTTCTGTTACAGCGGCACTAAGTAACTATGAAACATGTGATCAACATTTAAATCAATTGACCCTAAGCAAAGCAAATTACCCTCCATAATGTGGGTGGGCCTCATCCATTCAGCTGAAGACCTTAAGAGCAAAAACTGAGATTTCCCAAGGGTTTCAAAAGTGTAAATAAATATTCTGCCAGAATTTCCAGGCTCCCTCCTGGCCTATTGATTTTGGACACAAGACTGCCAGAGTTTCCAGCCTGTTGTCTGAGCTACAGATTTTAGACTTGCCTCCCCCTACAATCTCATGAGTCAATTTCTCAAAATAAACCCATCTCTGTACATGGATAGATGACAGATCGAGTGATAAATAGATGTGTTGTTGTTGTTAGTTGCTGTCGAGTCACCTCCAACTCAGGGCAATCCCATGTATGACCGAACAAAACATTGCCTGGTCCTGTGCCATCTTCACAATCGCTGGTAAGCTCAAGTCCATTGCTGTGGCCACTGTGCGTTTTGACTGTCTTCCAAATAGAAAGCTCATATTCCAGCACTATGTTAGACAATATTCTGTTGTGATCCATAGGATTTTCAGTGGCTCCATGGGAGAAAGATGTGGTGATCTGCTTCCATAAATATTATAGCCAAGAAAACCCTATGGGGCAGTTCTACTCCATCACACTGCATTGTTATGAGTCGGAATAGACTCCATTTCGCCTAACAACAACAACAACAATTTTCAGAAGTAGATCACCAGGCCTTTATTCCTAGCATGTCTTAGTCTGGAAGCACTGCCAAAACCTGTCCACCATGGGTGACCCTGGTATTTGAAATACCACTAGCGTAGCTTCCAGCATCATAGCAACATGCAAGCCGCCATAATACGACAAACTGACAGACAGGTGGTAGACAGATAGATGTTTTTGTTGTCAGGTGCTGTCAAGTTGATTCCAACTCATAGTGACCCTATGTACAACAGAATGAAACACTGCTCAGTCCTGTGCCATTCTCACAATCGTTGTTATGCTTAAGCCGATTGTTGCAGCCATTGTGTCCATCTATCTCATTGAGGGTCTTCCCTGACCCTCTACTTTACAAGCGCGATGTCCTTCTGCAGGGACTGAATCCTCCCAAAACATGTCCAAAGTATGTAAGGCAAAGTCTCACCATCTCTGCTTCTAAGAAGCATTCTGACTCTACTTCCTCCAAGACAGATTTCTTCATTCTTCTGGCTGTCTTTGGTGCATTCAATATTCTTTGCCAACACCATATTTCAAAGATATCAACTCTTCTTTGGTCTTCCAAATTTATTGTCCAGCTTTCACATACATGTGAGGCAAAAGATAGATATAATCTTACTGCTTCTTTTTCTCTGGAGAACCCTGACTAGGGCGACCCCCAACTGTGCTGAGGTAATAACACCTATTCCCATCATTTGACTCATTGCCTCAAAGTTAATGATCTCAAATCTGTGTATCTGGTTCCCATAACTCTCCTGATTCTTTCATTTCAAAATATCTGTGAGAGTCATGACATTTTGATCCAGGTTTTGAACCCCAAAACATCGAAGTTGTTGTGTCCAATTGTAAATGTAAGCTCTTTATTATCCAGTAACATTCCCAACCCCCATCACTGACCCTTAGCCTATTGAGTCATGTAAACCTACTCTTGGGAAAGGAGAGGGGAGCACATAAACTACTCCTGGGGGCATCCAAATCTCAGCACCATCACCCATGACACCCTGCTTCATAAACACTCCCAGAGCTCAGCACATGGCAGGTCATAACAAATGTTTCTTGAATGGATGTATGAATGAACTAATGCACAGGGGATGAGGTCTCTCCAGAAGAATCTCAGGACAAGAGAACAGTTGTTTTTGCTGATTCAGAACCCAAGGAGTACGGCTATGGTACTTGGTGGAAGAGCAAAGCAATCCTTCAGGCATAGAACACAGAGATCCTGGGGGTGGATGACATGAATCGCCAAGTAAGAAAGTAGGGGCCACCCTGCGAGGGTGACACTGAGAACTCAGGGACACTCCAAAAACCCAAACCAAACTGTTGCCATTGAGTCAATTCCGACTCAGAGCAACACTGTAGGACAGAGAAGAACTGCCCGGTAGAGTTTGCAAGGAGTGGCTGGTGGATCCGAACTGCTGACCATTTTGGTTAGCAGCTGAGATCTTAACCACTGCACCATCAGGGTTCCCAGGGACACTAGGGTGTGTGAAATTTTCATCCTTAACTTCTAAGACTTGCTGCAAGGCCTTGGTAATTAAGGCCAGGGGAGGAAAATCAGATGCCAATCAGCCTTAAGTCACTGTGTTGACATGCCTTGCCCTTAGACACCAGGTCACAATCAGACCAGGGTTGCAGCCTTAGGGACCCCAGCTCACTCTGAATGCCCGCTGCACTCCCAGCGACCTGGGCCTCTGCCTCTGCAGGGGGCGTATCTGCTGAGCACTTAAAGCTTCTGGAATGATGCTCACACTGACACGATGTTTGAGAGTTTGCAACAACCCTTTGTGCTCTACTATTCTTCTCACTCCTACCTGCTCCAGCCCACCCATATTATCTCTATTTCACAGATAAGGAAATTGAGGCTCAGAGTTGTTAAAAGACTTGCTCCAGGGCATAGGGCTAGTGAGAGGTTTGGTGAGATTTGAGTCCAGACCTGTCTGACTGGGATCTCACCCTCTCCATTCCAACTGGTTATCTTTTGAAAAAAGTTGAAATCTAGACCCAAGTCTAGATTAGTAAAGGCATACAGTAAGTGTCCAATAATGCAGTCAATTTACAGAGTCAGTGCTCAACATACATTATAATTGTACACAGTTGAGGCTGAGTGATGCATATTGTTCACAGTAAGTGGTTTCACAGTGCACAATAAATGCCCTTCCTGGGTGAAAAGATTGAAGTTGTCAAGGATTTCATTTTACTTGGATCTACAATGAATGTTCATGGAAGCAGCAGCCAAGAAATTAAATGACACATTGCACTGGGAAAATTTGCTGCAAATGACCTCTTTAAAGTGTTAAAAAGCAAATATGTCTTTCTGAGGACTAAGGTGCACCTGATCCAAGCCGTGCCGTTTTCGGTCACCTTATATGCATGCAAAAGCTGGACAATGAATAAGGAAGACTGAAGAAGAATTGATGCCTTTGAATTATGTTGTTGGTGAAGAACATTGAATATACCGTGGGCTGCCAGAAGAAAAAAGAAGTTCGTCTTGGAAGAAATGCAGCGAGAGGGCTCCTATTAAGCAAGGATGGCAAGAATTCATCTCACATACTTCATTTCACGTACTTTGAACATGTTATTAGGAGGAACAGTCCCTGGAGAAGGACATAATGCTTGGTAAAGTAAAGGGTCGGTGAAAAAGAGGAAGGCCCTTGACAAGATGGATTGACACAAGGGCTGCAACAATGGGCTCAAACAAAACAATGAATGTGAGGATGGCACAGGACTGAGAGTGTTTCATACTGTTTTGCACAGGGTCCTGATGAATTGGAACCGACTTGACGGCACCTGACAACAACATAACAGATGCACAATGATGATGACAAATGCCATGGGGAGGGGATTGTCAGGACCGAGCAGCCCATTTGCACAAACTAGGGTATCAGCCTAATTAGTTGTCTTCTAGCAGGCAGCAGGGCTCTGGGGACAGGTAGGGGTGAGGATGAAGGTGGAGTCTGGGGAGAGTGGAGAATAGGGCTAGATAAGGTAGCAGAGTAGAGCATGGTTGAAGGAGGAAAGGAGGGTGAGGGTGCTGGGGCATACCAGGTACCAGGCTGAGACCCACAGGCCAACTTTGCTAATGACTCCATTTGACCATGACTCCACCATTGATCAAAGAAGTCTCAGCAGTGATGATGATAATGACCATGGTACCCAAGGTGTCACCACTCCATCGTCCTCCCTTGAGGCTCCAGATGAGTGTCAGGCCCACCTCTGTACCCACGGCACCCTGAACTTGCCCTGTTACCTTAGTGTCTGGTTGCCTGTCTGCCTCCCAGACTACAAGGTGATTAAAACCAGGCAGCCTGGCTCTGTAATTTTTTTTTTAAACTTATCTACCATTCTACTGTATCACAGTGGAGGATGGATGAATTTGTGGATGGATGGATGGGACCATGGATGGGTGGATGGCTGGCTGGCTGGATGGATGGATGGATGGCTGTCTGGCTGGCTGGCTGACTGGCTGGATGGATGGATGGATGGAAAATAGAGGGATGGGGAGGCGAGGGTGGTGACATGGTTGATGATGGTAGCTATTATAGTCATTTAAACCTATATCCCAAGAAGGATTAGGAGGTAAATTAAATAAAGGTCTAAGATAAACTCCTGATGACATGTCCAAAGTAAGCTAACATGTCCACATAAGCTTGGACACGTCATCAGGATAGATCAATCACTAGAAAAGGACATCTCGGTTGGCAAGGTAGAGGGTCAGTAAATGAGATGGATTGACAATAGCAGCAACAATGGGCTCAAACCTACCAAGGATCATGAAGATGATGCAGGGCCAGCTGACATTTCAACCTGTTACACACAAGGTCCCCATGAGTCCAAGCTGACACCATGACAACTAACAATAAGAGCATAGACCCCTAGCTCAGGGACTGTCTTCTAAAAGCCACGGCTCATGAAACTCTCAGTAGAAGGCCTGAAGGGCCCTATCAGCCTTTACTCCTTTAAGGTGAGCCCCATCCATCAGCATGCCCCTCCCCACACCATGACACCCACACACAGTGCCCAGGACAGAGTCGTACACGTCGGCTGCACCTAACAAAGTTCTAATAGAATTTGACAAGGAGTAATTGAACACCTATTACATGCTCTGCACAGCTGGTTTCCTGACCAGCTGGCTGGCTGACTCTATTTGGTGAGCTGCTGGCCTGGCCAGCCAACAGGCTGAGTCCATATCAGTTTACACAGCAGTTGGTCTTCCCATCACTGTAAAAGCCCTTATCTCAAGGAGTAAGCAGAGGTGTGCTGATGACGGGAACTGTCAGCATGATTTCCTTTCATCCCCCAAAGTGCCCTGCCTGGGGAACTCTCATTGTCATCAGGTGGTGACACTTTGCAATTGTGGGTGTTTCAACAGCTTGGCTATTTCCTTATATAGGCATCATATAGTTATTAACAAGCAGATGAGGAGTGGAAGGAACTGCACGATGTGTTTCCGGAAAGTTTGCCTGAAGCTACTGATCTTAAAGGAAAATATTGACATGGATATGATCTCAGGTGTTAATTACGGAAGCGGTTCTCTGAGGTCACCCTTATTGGGCCCGGAAGGAAAGTGCTCCTGAGTCTGTCTCCCCACTCTTGTCTTTTGGGAGGAAATAAAGTTTACTCTTTCATGATAATAAAAGTAATACATCACCATGGCATATTACTTAAAGAATTTAGAGAAGTGGAAAAAAAGAAAGTAAAAATCATCCTTGAACCCACCTCCCAAAGAAAACATCATTAAGACTTCCTTTCATCTTTTTATTTTTTCTTATACAATAAAACCTGCAAAAGCCAGAAACAGTGTAAGGCAGAAACCTGACAGAGAGGGAAAATGCAAATGTTTTCCACTAAATAGACAAGTGGTGTGGATTGAATCGTGTCCCCCCAAAATGTGTGTAAACTTGGATGCCCAGTATTGTATGATTGTCTACCATTTTGTCATCTGATGTGATTTTCCTATGTGTTGTAATTCCTACCTCTATGATGTTAATGAGTTGGGATTAGCAGCAGTTATGTTAATGAGGCAGGACTCAATCTACAAGATTAGGTTGTGTTTTAAGCCAATATCTTTTGAGATATTAGAGAGAGCAAGGAGCAGAGAGACATGCAGACTTCATACCTCTAAAGAAAACAGTGCAGGGAGCAGAGAGTGTCTTTGGACCCAGAGTCACTGTGCAGAGAAGCTCCTAGTCCAGGGAAAGATTGATGGCGAGGACCTCCATTGCCGACAGAAAGAGAAAGCCTTCCCAGGATCTGATGCCTGGAGTTTGAATTTCCAGCCTACTAGACTGTGAGAGAATAGATTTCTCTTTGTTAAAGCCAACCGCTTGTGGTGTTTCTGTTACAGCAGCACTAGATAACTGAGACAGAATTTGGTGCTGAGAGAGTAGGGTGCTGCTCTAGCAGCTACTTAAAATGTGGAAGCAGTTTTGAAACTGTGAATGAATAGAAAACTCAGAAGGAAACGAGGAGAACTGTTGCACTGGAGACTATGCAGAGAGTTGAGAGGCCCCAGCAGAGGACTGGCAACAGCTGAAGGAGGAGATCAGCGCAAGCCCCTCGGGTTGAGAGAGCTGAATGCCTTTGTGCCGGAGGCTTCCTGGAGGAGCGGGATGACTCCAGGCACTTACCAGTAGAAATAGGCTTGCCAACCCGAAGAGCAAGAGAGCCGAGTGCCTTCTAGCTGGTGGTTACTCGGGGAGTGAGGTGCCTTCAGGCACTTATCAGTGAAGCTAAAGAGCTTTGGAATACTTGCCCAAGCAGGGCAGATGCAGGTGGTGAGGCCCAAGGGGGTCAAGAGGCCAAGGAACCAGGAAGCTGATGCTGAAGGGTCAAGAAACACAGGAAGCCGAGCTGCCTCAGCCTTAAAGGATGGAGTCACCACTCAGATGGACTAGGAGAATGAGGCTGCCCAAAGCCAAGGGAGCAGAGTTCCTGTTCCAGCGGGCCTAGAAGGTGGAGCTGAAGCCCAAGGTCAAGGGGCCTCCACTCAGAATCCAGAGAACATGGCTAACACTCAGAGTCTGAGGGACAAGGCGGTTGTGTAAATGGTCTCAGAGAACAGAGGATTACTTTCCAGCCTTGAGGGCTAATGTAATCTGTTCTATTGGCTTATTTGGTGCCTGTTATTCCTTCTTTGCCTCCAAGTTCTCCTATTTGTTCCACCACTGTACTTTGGAAGCAGACAACTGGTATTCTAGATTTCACAGATGAAGAGGAATTTTTGTATTTTGGACTTGGAATTCATTTAAGACTTTTGCTATGATATGATGGGGTGAATGTGTTTTATATGTGGCAAGGACATGAATTTTGGGGGCCCAAAGGGTGAAATATTATAGATTGGATTGTGTCCCCCTCAAAATATGTGTTAACTTGATTAGTCCACGATTCCCAGTATTGCCTGATTGTCAGCCATTTTGTCATCTGATATGATTTTCCTGTGTGTTGTAAATTTACCTCTGATGTTAATGAGGTGGGATTAGCAGCAGTTATGATAATGAGGCGGGACTCAATCTAGAAGATTAGGCTGTGTCTTAAGCCAATCTCTTTTGATATATTACAGAGAGAGCAGCGAGCAGAGAGACATGGGGAACTCATACCTCCAAGAAGGTAGTGCTAGGAGCAGAGTGTGTCCTTTGGACCCAGGATCCCTGTGCAGAGAAGCTCCTAGCCCAGGGGAAGATTGATGGCAAGGACATTCCTCTAGAGCTGACAGAGAAAGCCTTCCCTTGGAGCTGACACCCTGAATTTGAACTTCTAGCCTACTAGATAGTGAAAGAATAAACTTCTGTTTGTTGAAACCATCTACTTGTAGTATTTTTGTTGTAGTGGCACAAGATAACTAAGACAGAGAGCAATAGGAAAGTGATGACTGCACTCTGTCAAGGGTGGAAGACTTTCAAAACCTGGAAAAACAAGGCAGTCACATCAAGTTCCAGCTCTCACAGGTCTCATTGTATATATTTGACATGGCTGAGACAATAATAATTAATCCTAATAGCCAAAACATAACACTTAACATATGCTAGGCATTGTTTTAAATGCTTTACATGCATCAACTCATTTAATCCTTACAAAAGCTCTGTATAAGTCTATTACTATGCCTGCTTTACAGATGAGGAGACTGAGGCACAGAGAGGCTAACTTGCCTGAGTTCATAGCCAATAAGTGACAGAGCTGGGGCTCAAACCATCTCACAACACTATGGTAGATACAGTATATCATAGATAAAATTTATGTTCTCCAGTTTGCCTTGAACATTATGACATACATGCTTTCCTATACTGATGACCTAACTGAAAAGACATTATTTTTAATGGTTGCCAAATATTCCACCAAGGGGATGGACTACTAGAGTTGTCATTCCCGATTTTGAATGTTTTCTTCTCTGACTTTCCAGTGTTGTCTATGGTCAACAGCACAGTGGTGAGGGACCCTTCTCAAAGGAAACTCACTGCCTGGCACAGTTTCCCCTCTGGAGAAGAGGTTCAGACACACCCAACCTATCACCACCACCACCCAAAGCTTTCTTTTCTCCCAAATAACAGTAGTGGGGAGACAGGCTCAGCTGGTCCCAGCACCACACTAATGCTTGAAAGCAGCAGTTCCTATCTTTTAGCTGCTAAGTCAGAAGGTCTGGAATCAGAACTCTGAGAAGTCTCCCATTCTGGACCAAATATATCACAAATCTTTCCACACCTGCCTTGGCCAATGTGGGCTCTGGGCCTGTCGCATGACCCCCCTGGACAACATGCCTAACCTCTTCCAGCCTCAGTTCTTTCCTGCAAAATGTGAGCACTGATGCAACTCTGCCTACCTTAGATGACAGGTTTTCTGTGAGGGTCCAATGACATATAACCATAAAAAGGCATTTAAAACTGGAAAAGTGCTCTACATATGCAAGAGATTGTTATTATTACAAGTCAACAACATTCCCTGAGGAGCTGCTACATGCCAGGCATTTGTGTGAAGCCCTGTAGATCCTGAGACCAACAAGAGAGACCCAGTGTCTGCCCTAGAGGGAAGCACCCAGAGTGCAGGACCCTAGGTTAGGGACCTAATTCAGGTGGAGGGGTCTCCAGGAAGGCTTTCCAGAGGAGGTGATATCTCAGTTGAAACCTGGAGGATGAGTGGGAGTCGGTTGGATGGGAAGGGGTGGAAGGCTGAGAGAGCAGCATTTGCAAAAGTGGAGAGGCATAAAAAGTACAACATTCTGGAAAGGACAGTGTGACCCTGGCGTGGTATGCTTATGGAGAAGTGGAAGGAGCTGAAGCTTGGGGTATAGACACACCCCTGTCTGTTCTTTTAGTTGTCAGTGATCCCTGTGTCTGCTTCAAGAAGGGGCGTCACCAGCATCACCCACCGTACAGGCTGAGGGCAGCACAGCATGATGGGAAGGGAAGCACAGAGATGGTGGGGGCCATGTTTCACAGAGCAATATAGGGCAATCTTTGGAGGCCTCCTGCCAAGCCTCTGCCCACCCTTGCCCCCTTGCTCCAATGTTGGCTCCATTGCATCTATCCAAGGCAACCCAAAGATCAGACTTAAGAATGGATCCCTAGGAAGCTCAGTGAAGAAACCTGTTGTTTATTGAGCTCGTCATTGGGTGGTGTGAATACTTTGTGATTGGCTACTAACATAAAGGTTGACATTTTGAACCAGCCCAGCAGTGCCATGGATGAAAGGGCTGGCGATCTTCTTCTGTAAAGATTGCAGCCAAGAAAACCCCATGGAACAGTTCTACTCTGTAACACGTGGGGTTGGATGAGTTGAAATCAACTCAATGGCAATGAGTTTGGTTTTTTGGTTTATTTATTGAGCACTTACTGTAAATCAAACCAAATCTGTTGCCGTTGGATTGATTCTGACTCTCAGCAACCATATAGGACTGAGTAGAACTTCCCCATTGGGTTTCTAAGGCTGTAATCTTTCTCCCAAGGAGGGGCTGGTTGGTTCAAATCACAGAGTTTTCAGTTAGCAGCCAAATGCTTAGCCACTGCGATACCAGGGGTCCTGGGTATTTTAACGTTGTTATCACCTTTAAATCTTTACAATAATCCTGTGGGGTCAGGATTCGTGGTCCCATTTCACAGAGGAGGGTCAAAGAAGTGAAGTTTTAGGCCCCAGGTCACTTATGGGTTGTGTACTTAGGGTTCAGGTTAATGGAGGTGGCAGTGTCAGGCTTGAATAACTGACCAGCAGCTTTCCCATTGGCACTGTTGAGGAAGTTACCACTTCTCCAAGCCTCCATTTCAACACACAGAAATGTGTGCCTACAGCCTGCAGTACAGATTTCCCACTGCACAGCAGCTGTGATGATTATTTTATGCCATGCCTAATCTTCCCACATACCCTGCAGGTATGTACTTCCCCGAGGTCTAGACTAGGGCTGGGTTAAATCTGAAATCTTTCTGCATTTACTGGGGGAGTGGAAGAGCCTAATCCCTGGCTCAAGATGACACATTGCCCCACTGACAGAGCTTCCAGGTTTGATCAAACTCAAGATGGCAACACCCCCTGATTTCCAGGGAGACCAGCACCCCTTCACCCTCTGGGTATCTCAGAAATGGCTCACACATGTCTATTCCTCTCTGCCAGTGACAGGAGCACAGCCAGGCTCCAAGATGTCCAGGGACACCACCCGCGGCTTTTCCAAGACCTCCGCTGCAAAGCAAGGGAGTGGAAGAGACTCGGGCAAGACCCTCGACACATTTGTACCCTGGTTTCTCCACAATTGCAGGTTGTCCGTGGACTCAACAAAACCCATGGAGAATTTCTTTATCCTTCAGCAAATGTGTATTGATACACTGTTCTAGAAGCTGGGGAGAGAGCAAGGAACAAGATAGACACTGCCCCTGCCCTCAGGAAGCTTGTATCCTCTGTGCCTCTGCTTCCCCATCTGTTAAATGGAGATGACAAGACCGTCTACCTATACAACTGTTGTGAGGGTTAAATAAATTAATATATGTAACGAGCTTAGAATAGGGCTTGGCACTTAATAAATGACCAACAGTAGTAGTATTCACTGGGTTATAAGAATTCAAAAAAACAAACGAAACTCGTTGCTGTTGGTCGATTCTGACTCATGATGACCCCATATGTTACAGAGTAAAACTGTTCCATAGGGTTTTTTGGCTGTAATCTTTACATGGAGCCCTGGTGGCACAGTGGTTATGTGTTTGGCTGTTACCAAAGAGGTTGGCAGTTG
This sequence comes from Elephas maximus indicus, assembly GCF_024166365.1. Lineage (NCBI taxonomy): Eukaryota > Metazoa > Chordata > Mammalia > Proboscidea > Elephantidae > Elephas > Elephas maximus. The sequence continues at coordinate 60,027,112 of NC_064821.1, forward strand.
GAATCCACCAGCTGCTCCTTGGAAACCCTATAGGGCAGCTCTACTCTGTCCTATAGAGTTGCTATGAGTCAGAATCTACTCGACAGCAGTGGGTTTGGGTTTGGGTTTTTTTTTTTTAATCTTTACGGAAGCAGATTGCCAGGCCTTTCATCTGTGGTGCCACTGGGTGGATTTAAACCATCAATCTTCTGGTTAGTGGTTGAGGGTAAACCATTTGTGTCACCCAGGGACCTTTACAAGGATTAGGTGAGAAAATATATGTAAAGCACTTGGGGGTATGAACAGCACACTGTAAGCATGAGAAAGGTGGCAGCTATTTCCTTAAACGTAAGCTGTTATAATTAACCCCATCTTAGAGACGAGGAAACTGAGGCATGAAAAGTAAAGTGACTTGCCCCAAGCCTCACTTTTGTCAGAGTGGTAAAAGTTCTGAATCATGCTCTAAACCATGGTTTCTCAACCTTGACGCAACGATGTTTGGGGTCCGGTAGTTCTGTTTTGGGGGCCATCCTGTGCAGGATGTTTAGCAGCATCCCTGACCTCTAGTCACCAGGTGCCAGTAACACCACCCCCCCACCCACCATTGTGACAACAAGAAATACTCCACGCTGCTGTCGAGTCGATTTTGACTAATAGCGACCCTATCCCCCTGGGGAGGAAAATCACTCCCAGTTAAGAATCATTGTTCTAAAATGACCCTTGAGTTTATATTTCAAGAACCCTAATATATGATCCTAGGAAGAAGGACCTGGTGATCTACTTTGAAAAAACTTGGCCAATGAAAACCTTATGAATAGCAGCAGAACATTGCTTGATATAGTGCTGGAAGATGAACCCCTCAGGTTGGGAGGCTTCAAAGTATGACTGGGGAAAAGCTGCCTCCTCAAAGTAGAGTTGACCTTTATGATGTGACTGGAGTAAAGGTTTTGTGGACCTTCATTTCCTGATGTGGCAGAACTCAACAGGAGAAGAAATAGCTGCAAACCCCCATTAATAATAGGAATGTGGAGTGTATGAAGTATGAATCTAGGAAAATTGGAAGTCATAAAAAATGAAATGGATTAGTGAGCTAAAGTGGACTGCTATTGGCCGTTTTGAATTGAACAATCATATGGTCTGTTATGCCGGCAGTGACAAATTGAAGACGAATGGGTTGCATTCATCATCAGGAAGAACATTTCAAGATCTATCCTGAAGTGCAGCACTGTCAGTGATAGGATACTATCCATACATCCACAAGGAAGACCAGTTTCTATGACTATTGTTCAAGTTTATGCACCAACCACTAATACCAAAGCCAGAGAAATTAAAGATTTTTACCAACTTCTGCAGTCTGAAGTTGATCAAACATACAATCAAAATCCATTGCTAATTACTGGTGATTGGAATTCGAAAGTTGGAAACAAAGAAAGGTCAGTGGTTGGAGAATATAACCTTGGTGAAAGAGAGGGTGCCAGAGATCACATGATAAAAATTTTCTAGACCAATGACTTATTTATTGGAAATACCTTTTTTCAACAGCATAAACGGTGACTATACCCATAGACCTCATTAGGTGGAATATACAAGAATCAAATCAACTACATCTGTGGAAAGAGGCAACAGAGAGGCTCCATATCATCGTCAGAACAAGGCCAGGATCAACCTCGGAAGAGAATATCAATTGCTTACATGCAAGTTCAAGTTGAAGCTGAAGGAATTTAAAACAAGTTCACCAGAGCTAAAGTACGACCTTGAGTATATCCCACCTGAATTTAGCGACCATCTCAAGAATACATTTGACACATTGAATACTAATGACCCAACGCTAGATGAGTAGTGGGATGACATAAAGCACATCATACATGAAGGAAGCAAGAGGTCACTAAAAAGACAGGACAGAAAGAAAAGATCTAAATGGATGTCAGAAGAGGCTCTGAAACTTGCTCTTGAACACAGAGTAACAAAAGCGAATGGAAGAAATGATGAAGTAAAAGAGTTGAACAGAATATTTCAAAGGGTGGCTCAAGAAGACAAAGTAAAGTATAATGAAATGTGCAAAGATCTGGAGTTAGAAAACCAAAAAGGGAGAATATGTTCAGCATTTCTCAAGCTGAAGGAACTGAAGAAAAAATTCAAGTCTTGAATTGCAATATAGAAGGATTTTATAGGCAAAATATGGAACAATACAGGATGCATCAAAAGAATATGGAAGGAATATACAGAGTTACTGTACCAAAAAGAATTGGGCAACATTCAACCATTTCGGGAGGTAGCATATGATCAAGAACGGATGGTACTGAAGGAAGAAGTTCAAGCTGCACTGAAGGCATTGTTGAAAACCCAGGCTCCAGGAATTGACAGAATACCGGTTGAGATGTTTTAATAAACAGATGCAACATTGGAAGCACTCACTAGTCTATGCCAAGAAATCTGGAAGACATCTACCTGGCCGATCGATTGGAAGAGATCCATATTTGTGCCCATTCCAAAGAAAGGTGATCCAACAGAATGCAGAAATTATTGAATAGTATCGTTAATATCACACACAAGTAGAATTTTGCTGACACTTATTCAGAAGCAGTTGCAGCAGTACATCAAAAGGGAACTGCCAGAAATTCAAGCCCACTCAGAAGAGGGTGTGGAACCAGGAGTATTGTTGCTGATATCATGTGGATCTTGGCTGAAAGCAGAGAATACCAGAAAGTGGTTTACTTGTGTTTTATTGACTATGCAGAGGTATTCGACTGTGTGGATCATGACAAATTATGGACAACTTTGCTAAGAATGGAAACTCCAGAACACTTAATTGTGCTCGTGCAGAACCTATACGTAGACCAAGAGGAAGTCATTCAAACAGAAAAAGGAGATACTACGTGGTTTAAAATTAGGAAACGTGTGCATCAGTGTTGTATCATTTCACTATACCTATTCAGTCTGTATGCTGAGCAAATAATTTGAGAAGCTGGATTATCTGAAGGAGAAAGTGGCATGAGGCTTGGAAGAAGACTCATTAACAACCTGCTATATGCAGATAACACAACTTCACTTGCTGAAAGCAAAGAAGACTTGAGCACTTTCTGATGAAGACCAAAGACCACAGCCTTCAGTATGGATTACACCTCAACATAAAGAAAAGAAAAATCCTCACAGCTGGACCAAAAAGCAACATCATGATAAACAGAGAAAATACGGACGCTGTCAGGGATTTCATTTTACTTGGATCCACAATGAATGCCCATGTAAGCAGCAGTGAAGAAATCAAACGACATATTGCAATAAGCATATCTCCTGTAAAAGACCTCTTTAAAGTGTTAAAAAGCAAAGATGTCACTTTGAAGATTAAGTTGGACAACGAATAAAAAAGACTGAAGAAGAATTGATGCCTTTGAGTTATGCTGTTGGTGAAGAATATTGACTGTAGCAGACTTTCAGAAGAATGAAGAAGCCTTCCTGGAAGAAGTACATCCAGAATGTTCCTTGGTGGCTAGGATGGTGAGAATTTGTCTCACATACCTTGGGCGTGTTATCAGCAGGGAGCAGTCCCTGGTGAAGGACATCATGCTTGGTAAAGTAGAGGGTCAGGGAAAAAGAAGAAGCACCTCAACAAGATGGATTGACACAGTGGCTCCAACGGTGAGCTTGAACATAACAATGATTCTGAGGATGGTGTGGGGTAGATCTACTCGGTCCTATAGTGTCTCTATGATGGAAATGGAATCGACTTCACAGCAATGGGTTTAAATTCATAATACCTGCCACATAATGCGTGTGTATGCTATGTGCAACTCTCAACAGTTATTATCTTTGTGGCACATGGACACACACAGGGAGATATTTGCACATGGAAAGGTGCACACATGTAGTTATATAAGCTCGTGCACACAGTGAGTGCACCCTCATGACATAGCATCCCTTTCTGTACCAGCCAATGTTAGGCCTGAGTGGGCACCCGTAGCTATGAGCAGGGATGAGGAGATGCAACTATACTGGAATGCTTGGGGCTCAGACTCTCAATGCCCCTGCAGGGGATGAACACGCATGCACACATTTGCACATCCGCACATTAACATGTGCCTAGATGTCAGGAGGGATCAGTCCCTGGGGAAGGACATCATGCTTGGCAGAGTACAGGGTCAGCGGAAAAGAGGAAGACCCTCAACCAGGATTGACACAGGGACTGCAACAATGAGCTCAAGCATAACTACGGTTGTAAGGATGGCTCAGGACCGGGCAGTGTTTTTTTCTGTTGTGCGTAGGGTCACTATGTGTCGGAAATGACTCACCAGCACCTAAGAACAACAGCAACAAGATGTGTGCACAGCTGGCCTATATCTGCCATGTGCACATGGGGATGCCTGGTTTAAGGCTGACACATCTTCTTATTAGGTTCTGTGAAGTCTGAGTTGGCTCTGACTCATAGCGGCCCTATGTACAACAGAACCAAACACTGCTAGGTGTTGTGAGCACTTGTGCATATTCCCACAAATATGTGCATACGGTTTGCCAATGAAATGCTTTATTCAGAAGAGACTCCCAGGACTGTAGATGCTCCAGCTAAGCAGGAAGTTGGACTAGGAGGAGATCAGAGAAGCTACCATCAGAGAAATCTCCTGCTGACTGAGGAAGGAGAAGGAAGGGGCCAGGCATAAATCAGCCAGGCTTTGGCTTCTCATTCTGGGCAAGGATAGAAGAGGAGCCCCTGGCTTGTCTCTAGGATGGGAGAGAGGTATTTTCTTCATTCCCAGGGGACTTGGCCAGGGCAGGGAGTGGTGGTGTTAGAGAAGGAAACTCAGCATTGGGTGGTGAGGCTCTGGGGAAAGAGGCAGCTTTCAGCAGCTGGGGGTCTTCCCACTGCACTGCCCATTGGAGTAGTACTGGAACTTTTTATTATAGGTCTTCTGGTTTCTCGCCAAACAGTAGGCAGCATTTCTATCACATTGACACAGCTGGCTCTTGCAGGAGTCCTGTTTTGCTGAAATCACAAGAAAATAGACATGGGACAGGGGTTTAATACTTTATGACTTCTTCTGGGAACCCCGGGGGAGAAGACACAGTCCTTGATCTCCAGAAGTTCCTAGATGGAGACAAGCAACTACGTTCAGATATTTCTGATTAATGGAGACAGGATTCCTGCCCTCAGGAAGATAGTTTCCAGTCTGATGGAGACACACAGCATCCAAACATGGGAAGACTCTTTTATATGCCTTCCTAACTACCACTGTTTTCTCCTTCTTGCTAACAGATTTGTCCAGTGGGCCAAGTGCCCAGCCCCTGAGAATGGCTCCTGATTGATGTAAGCCAGCCAGTTTGCAGTGATTGATCTCTGGCTAACATGTGACCCCATTCTGGCCAATGAGTCACAGGAGAAGCTGCTGAGAACTTCTGGGAAGGATTATTTTCCTCCCTCAAAAGGGACGTGTACGATGGGAAAGCCTCTTTTGGAGTGTGAGGCCATGATGCTTGGAGCTGAACTTTGTGTCTTGACACCACGAGTTAGGTACTGCCAACATGGCAGAGCAGTGTCTAACAATATTGACAATATGGTTGAGAAGCTGCCCCAGCCTGGCATTGCTCTCTTCCAGACTTCTTGTTATGCAAGACTCATACATCCCCACTATCCTGATGCTTGCAACTCAAAGCCTTCTGAAGATACATGATCCCATGGAGAGGTCATAATGGGGAAGATGATCCTAAAGCACTTCTGATTCTAAAGAACTCAGGGTGTTGAGTGAGAGTCCATGATTTTTAAAAACCCTGCTCATGGATCTGCTGTCTGAGGACATTGAGCAAAGCCTTCTAGCCACCAGCTCATCCTTCTCTTCCCCTTCAGAGCAAAACTTTCTCCAAAAAATTTTCTGTACTTACTCTCTCTACTTCTTCATTTCCATTTATACCCCAACCCACTCCAGTCTGGCTTTGCCCTCACCACTTCATGGGGACAGCTCTCACTGAGCTCTTCCTGACCTTCCTGCCTCTAAATCCAAAGGATTCTTGACAATCCTTACCTTGGCAAACCCCTCTGTTAACCTGGCTCTTGTTAATCTTCTCCTCCTTTCTTGCAACCATCTTCTTACCAACTTTTTTGATCCTCCTTTGTCAGCTCTCCTCCTCCCTCTCTGATTATTCCTGCTCTATCTCCGTTCTGGGCCCTTCAGCATTAAACGGGTGATCATGTCCAGTTCTGCTGCTGACTCCTGATTTTACGCGTCCAGTGCAGACCCTTCCCCTGAGCTGCAAGTTCACACATCCAGCTGCCTGTTGGTCATCTCCTGGGTGTTCCAAGTCCCCTTCAACTCAATGTGTCCCAAACAAAACTCCTCCTCCTTCACCCCATGCCCCTGCCCAAGCCCTCTTCTTGTGGTCTTTATCTCAGTTGTGGTACTACCATCCATACAGTCACATGCCCACTTAACACCTTCCTATTCTAACCCCCTACCCAGTCAGTCACCAAACTCAGATAATTCTACCTCTCAAACGCATCTTAATTTCATTGTCCAACCCTTTCCATTTTGACCACCATTGTTTTATGTCAAAATCCTAGTATCTCTTGTCTGGATTCCGGTAATAGCCTTCTCACAGGTTCCCCTTCCATCCTGTCTCCATCCACCCTGCAGCCACAGTGAGTTCCCAGAAATGCAAATCTCATGTCACTCCTTTGCTAATACCTCCTTTTTGCTTTAAGATGGAATCTTGGTGGTGCAATGGTTAAGTGCTTGGCTGCTAACTGAAAGGTTGGTGATTCGAACTCACCCAGTGGCTGCATGGGAGAAAAGACCTGGCAATCTGCTCTCGTAAAGATTACAGCCTAGAAAACACTATTGGGAAATTCTACTCTCTCACCTGGGGTTGCTATGAGTTGAAAATCAAGTTGATGGCACCAAAAAAGAACAACAGTTGCTTTAGGATAAAATCTAAATGGAACATGGCCATGAAGGCCTTACTTGATCTGTTGTTCTTGTTGTTAGCTGTCATTGAGTTGGACCCGAACTCATGGGAATCCCATGCACAAATGAATGAAACACTGCTTGGTCCTGTGTCAACCCCATGATTGGTCGTGGATCAGATTCTTGTGATCCACAGAGTTTTCATTGGCTGATTTTCAGAAGTAGATCACCAGACCTTTCTTCCTAGTCCATCTTACTCTGGAAAGTCCACTGAAACCTGTTCAGCATCACAGCAACATGTAAGCCTTCACCAACAGATGGGTGGTGGCTGTGCATGTGGTGTATTGGCCAGGAATCAAACCTGCATGGAAGGTGAGAATGCTACTACTGAACCACCTTTGCTCCTAATTGTCTTGATCTAGCCCCTTCCTATCTCTCCAGCATTGCCTCTCACCACTCCTTCTTTTCCCCACATGGCTCTGTTCAGCAACACAGAATTGCTTGCAGTTCCCCTGAGTTCCCCTGAGCACACTCCAGGTTTTGACTATGTTGTTGCCTCTTCCTGTACTGCTCATCCACCTTGGCTATCCCTGTACAGTGTTTATGACTCAGCCTAGAGGCCACCACTTTCAGGAACCTCCCTGGAACTTCACGCTGTGTTAAGGGCTCCTTCTTTTTGTTTATTTCCTATTGGAGTCTTTACCGTATTGGGCTTTCATTTTCTTACCTCTCACTCAACTATGAGCCTCTGAGGCAGGGACAATATCCCTCTATATTTCTACATCTGGTGCCCAGCCCAGTACTCAGCACAGTGGACACTGAATAAGGAAATCGTGTGGGGTCGTAGAACTGTGTCTTAACACAGACAATTTGGCTTCCACTCTTGGTAAACTTGTAATTCAGAAATTTGGTGCCACACCTACGTTTCTCCAGACGTTTATAGCAGCAGTCGTGTTCAGCGCAGCACCTGTGATGAGGACATCCCATTGGGGCCACTTTCCCACAGCTCAAAGGAGCTAGCCTTCCCCGGCTCTCACCTCCTTTACCCTGGAGAGACATGGTGACTCTGGAGCCTAGAGCAGAGTTTCCACCCTGCTGGCTGTGTTTCCAGCCTCGACCCCCTGGGGTTATGTGGCAGAAGTGAGCAGAGGGGAGAGAGATGAAGAGCGGCCTCTCCGATCTGTCGCATCCTTGGGGGATCCTTTGCCACCAACACCACAGTGGCAACCATAGAAACCATAGCTGGATGTAGCTTCCTTTCCTGTTACCAACCGGATCATTTTTCGGAAATCCAGTAAACTCCCCTGGACTTGCAGCTTGAAGGAAACTGGTTGCTGTTGGGGACTGGGCCCTGTGTCCTGCCTCCCTGCCCCTCTCTTCACTCCCTTTCTCCACCCTGCTGGTCTCTATCCCTGTCCCCCTTGGAGAGGCCTTGCTGCCGTGAGAAGGAAAACTGGGAGATGGGGTTGCTTCTTGCCCTGGCCTGTCCCCCTTAGGGTCAAGATCAGGGTCAGCTCTTACCCAAGGCCATGATTACTACCAACAGCAGGAGGGTCTTCATGCTGAGAGTTCCGTGAGGGAGAAGTGCAGGTGGGTTTTTCTAGATTTCTCTCCCAGGTGGTCCCCAGATTCTTTCTTTGGCCCTGTGCTCTCCTACTCACATTCACCAACCCTGGAGAATGGGTTTTGCAAAGGAGCACACAGAAGGGTGACACCCTTCATCACACACAAGGTGTACAGGAGAGCTTTCCAGTGATGCATGCAGACACGCACGCACTCCTGACTTCCGAACTCCGTTGAGCAGTTTCATGCACACAAGCCCTCAGAGCCAGCTAGATCCCACATAATACACTAATGAAATGCCCACAATCCTCTTCAAATGGAGAGTTCCTGGGAGGTTGGGACCAGGTTCTTCCCAACGACAGGGAATTTCCCAAGGTCAAAGCTGTGTCTGCCCCGTTAGACACATGTTGCATGTCCCCACACTGAACTCAAGGCTTGGTAATTCCATCCAGGGAGTCTGATCCCAATATTTTTCTCCAGTACCCTCTCTTTGCAAGACTTTCTAATCCCTTACACACAGACACGTACACAGACACATGCTCTCTCTCTCTCACACACACACACACTCACTCTTTTGCACTCAAACACTTGTGCAAGCGTCCTTCCATACAACACACTCACAGACCCACACAACACCCCTGTGTAATATACCCTCTTGTACACAACAAACCCTGCACACGCATGCATGTGCACTTACATGTCCATCTATGCATGCATGCACACATATGCGCCCAGATACACAACACAGCTACTCTCCAAGGCAGCAAGTGGGCATTACTTTCTGGGTATTTACCTCTCACAGGATGTCAGAGCCCATACCTCCAAGTGACTGTCATGTCTATTCCAAACTCCAGCTCTCCTTAAATAGCTACTTCCTCTGGGAGGCTGGGAGTGGTGAGGGGTGGGAATGAAGGCAGGGTCAGTAGGTGGACTCACAGTTTGGCACATTTATGCTCCTGGTAAATCCCTACCCTTTCCGCTCATCAGCTGGGAGGACAGAACTGAGGATGGAAAAAACTGTTGTGTCATTGGACAGGTACCAGAATAAATTTCAAGAGATTTTGAAGTGTTTACCATGGATTTAGCTCCCGACTGAGTAAATTTCCCAAACTGGCTCTGGGTATGACCATCAATCACCTGCCTGCACCCACCTTCTAGGGTGAGCAGGGACTGTCAACTGTTTCAGGCTGGAGACTCATTGCAGAGACAGTGGTGCCATTGACTGAGGGGAGGTGGCTGTTTTCTTCTGCTAAATGTGGCTTCTGGGACTAAGAAAGAGGGCATGCATTCATTCATTCACAGCAAGCACAACCTACATCTCTACAAACTTCCGGGCCCTGTGCAAGCCCTTTGGGAAGGGATAACGATTAGACCCGAGTCCTGCTGGTGTACCATCTTCATGATCGTTAATATGTTTGAGTCCATTGTTTTGGCTAATGTGTCAATCCATCTAATTGAGGGTTTCCTTTGTTTTCACTGAGCCTCTACTTTATCAAATGATGTCCTTTTCCAGCGATTGGTTTTTCCAATGATGTCTCCAAAGTACGTTTGTCATACTGTGGTGGCTTATGTGTTGTTTTAATGCTGGGAGCATTAAGATGACACCATTATTTCAAATACCAGCCTGGTCACCCGTGAGGGACAAGTTTCAGCAGGGCTTCCAGACTAGGAAGAAAGGCCTGGAGATCTGATTATAAAGATCAGCCAGTGAAAACCCCATTAGATTTTCTTAGATTTCTCAGCAAGCTCCCAGGCTAGAATGCTAACAACTGCAATTTCTGGTCTCATTTGTAGCTAGTTTTCTGGACTAGATTTAAGTTCTGTAAATAAGATACAGCTGTATGAGACTCGAATTCAGAACTAATTTAAGTGGGAAAGGATCAGGGTATAAGGCATCCATTTTGCTGGTTCAGTTTGTAGCAGAGAAGTTGTGACTCAAGAGCAGAGGCTCAAGCAGCACCAGCTTCTTCTCCTTTTTTAAACATAATTTACTTAATTTTTATTGTTACTGTTGTTGAGAATAAACCCATTGCTGTTGAGTCAATTCTGACACATAGCAACCCTGTAGGATAGAGTAGAACTACTCCATATGATTTCCAAGGATGTAATCTTTTTTTTAGATATGGTAATCACTTGTTTTACTGTGCTTTCGATGACGGTTTACAGAGAAAATTATTTCTCATTAAATAATTAATATAGCATTTTTTTGTGAGATTGGTTGCCAACCCAGTGATATGTCAACATTCTCCGCTTCTCAACCTTGGGTTCCCCATTTCCATTCCTCCAACTTTCCTATCCCCTCCTCCGTTCTCACCCTTGCCACCGGGCTGGTGTGACCATTTGGTCTTGTATGTTATTGTTTTTTTATGGGCTTATCTAATCCAGGGCTGTAATCTTTACAGGAACAGATTGCCACGTCTTTCTCCCATGAAGCTGCTGGTGGGTTTAGACCACTGACCTTTGAGTTAGCAGCCAAGTTTTTAACCACTGTGCAACCAGGGCTCCTTCTGTTGAGCATATACACAGCCAAATATACACCAATTCAATAATTTCAGTGACATTCAACAATTTGAATGAATAATTGGGTGGCATTGATTGATTACATTCTTCAAGCTGTGCAACCATTCTCACCCTCCGATTCTGAATTGTTTCTCCCTCATTAATATAAACTCATTGGGTTCTAAAGTTCCTAGCTAATCTTTTGAGTTGTTGTTGTCAGTTTGATCTTATATAAATCTTACAAGAGAATAATGCTCAAGGCAGACATTCTTACTAATTAAGCTAAGCTGTTGTTTAGTTTAAGGAAGACTTCAGGGGATATTTTTGGTTCAAGGTTGAAAGATTATTTCAGGGCACTATTTTTTGGCTTCTGCCAGGCTCCATAGGTCCAGAAAGTCTGGAGTCTATAAGAATTTGAAATTATGCTCTGCATTTCTCCCTTTTGACCAGGAGTCTTATATAGAATCTTTAATCAAAATGTTCAGTAACGGTACTCAGGTACCATCCAGCTCTTTTGGTCTCATGGTGAAGGAGAGAGTTGTTCATGAGGCCAGTTAGCCACACATTTCATTTCTTCTTCCTATTCCTGACTCTCCTTCTTCCTCTGTTGCTCTAGGTGAATAGAGACCAATTGTTGTGCCTAGGACGGCCATTGAGCAGCTGCTTCTTAATTTGACAAGTCAGCTTCCTGATTGTGTCAGGGGCACAAGTTACCTCTGTGGCTCGGTTGCGAGGTGTGGCTTTGAGAGTTGTTTTTAGAAGCTTAGTTTACATAGTCTGTTTCTCGAAGCTTTTAATCCCTCCCAGTTTCTAGTAGCTAAAGTGAACTCTGCCTGACATAGCAATTGGTACCAGGGATGGTTGCAAACAAAGACTCTCAAGAAATGATAATGTGAAATTGGTTATCTTATCTGGTTGTGTTCGATGATAGTGAGGAACCCAACAGCACCATAGGATCGGCCAGTGGTAGTCCACGACGTGCAGTGCTGAAACAGTTACTAAATATCACCTGTGGCCACTTGGAAGAATCCAAAGCAGGCTTTGTCACATGGAGTAACTGCTGGAATAAACTATTGTCATAAAAATATAAAGACTGTGCAGTGGGTTGAATTTCTCTGTTTTAGAGAGTTCAAAGAAAGAAAATGATAAGCTCAGAGTTTTCAAGTTCTATCTCATAATATGGACTGATGACGAGGAAAACTTGTATGGCTGCCATAAAATAATCTTTTATCTTTTGCGGCCTTGGGCTAATGTAGCAAAAAACTAGTCATGCCATTTATTATTTCAGGTTATGGAATGATAATATGGGTGGAATTCTCAGCCTCATCAACTCTCTTATGTGCAAGTTAGAGTATTGACTGGGAGAAAAATAGACCCCAAGAATTAGAATGGGCGTACTTAGATAGGCTCAGATTATCTAAATACCCCAAATGCATTTAACCGGCTTGTTTATTCTGTGCAGAAGACAGATGAATCTTGGAGGGTGACCATGGGTTATTGGAATTTATATACGTTTTAACTCCATTTGAAGCTGTAATTCCATCTTTAGTCTTCTCCCTGAGCAAATCAACTCAGCCCCTGACACCCAAAATACAGATATGCATTATTAAATGCTTTCTTTCTCTATTTCAAAGAGAGGAGCAGTTGCTTTCACCTAGCAGAAACAGCAGTACACTTTTACTGTGCATGGCTGTATGGATGTCAATCAGCTTCTTTTCTCTGCCACCCCAATGCTGGACCAAAGGGGTAATGAATAAAGCAGTCATGGAGGTAGGGTGGTCCCTGGGTGGTGCAAACAGTTAACACTCTTGGCTGCTAACCGAAAGTTGGAGATTTGAGTCCACCCAAGGCACCTCAGCAGAAAGGCCTGGAAATCTACTTCCAAAAACTCCACCACTGAAAAAACTATGGAGCATAGTTCTACTGCACTACACGTGGGGTTACCATGAGTCAGAAAAGACTTGATAGCAACTGGTACTGGTAACTGGTTGTATGGGTGGAGGTTTTGCATGGGTGCACCGACAAACACTTCTCCCTTCCACAGCTAATCTGAATACCTCTGAGACTAATTCTGAGCCTCTAAAATGACATCATATCTCAGTGAGGACAATCACCTGACAATTATATTGGATCACTGCCAACATGGTGGAGGGAGTTATTTTCTTCATTCAAATAAACAATTATTTTATATGCAAATATGCTTCTCATTATCATAATGCTCTGTCAGCATCTCAGATATTAATTTACTAAATGCTTTATTCACTGTCATGCACACAACATGGCTTCTAACCTAGGGAATCATTGTAGAAGAAATGAAGTCAAGGAATATTTGATACTTTTAGCATTTGCTAGTATTCCCATGTACCCCATCACCCAGAAGCATTTGGCCTTTTAGAACTCATCATTTGGGAGACAAAAGTTGGCAATATTGAGACGCTAGCCTGTGGGTTGTGATATATGCTCTGAGTCAACAACCAATGTTTGATGCTATTTCTCCTATAGCCAAGAATACATGGATCTAGGACCCAAGGGCTTGAGGTGGGCATGGCACTAATGTACGTCACGACTTCTTGCAAAATGTTTGTTTTCCATCCATGCAACTTTGGATTCTATTGATTTAAAAATATTAGTACCCAAGTGAGGAGTACCTTCACTAGGACATGCAAAATTGATTCAATTAAGCTGAAGTTAAGATTACCACATGGTCATTTGGTATCTTCGTGTCACTGGCACAATAGGCTCAAAGGGGGAATCACTTAATTGGAAGTGAGGCACTAAAAGGGGAAGAAGGGTATGTATGGCACTTGAATAAAAAAAGGGATGGACTATGAGATATCTATGGACTGACTCACTCAACATCTATTTCAACTCCTTCTAGTGTACCTACCTGTGCTACAGAGGCTGGAAAGTTAAAACTTTCTACATTTCTAAGATTTCTTTGCATGTAAAGTTCCATGTATTTTAAGATCTTGTCTCTCAGATACATTTGTGTGAGATTTGAAATCAGAATTGAATGAACGGGAAAAGGGCAGGACATGAGGCATCGACTTGCTGGTGTAGATAGTAGTGGTGGAGACATGCTTCGGGTGGTGGAAGCGGTGGCAACGGCTTCGTGATTTGATGAGCAGCTTCCAGTTGTGGCAGAGGCTGCAGCTCCGTTAACAGAGCAGTTCTGAGATGTGACTGGGGAGTCTTTTCTGGAAACTCAGCCTAGGGCTGGCTTCACCAGAACTTCTAAGAATGCACTGCCCTTTTTATAAATACCCTTCTTATTAAACAAGCTAGACCTCAAACCATGATTAATACTCTAGGGGAAGTGTGTTGGGGGCATTCGGGGCAGAGGGAGCTGTATGTGCTATGGCCACATACATGGAGGAAGTGCAATGCTGTTAAAGGATGTGAGATAAGGCTAGTTGGATGGAGCGCAGGGAGTGAAATGTAGGTGGAGAGGTCAGCAGGGGTCAGATTACTCCAGTCCTCCTTGGCTCAGTCTATGGCAATGGGAAGCCATGTTTTAAAAGATGGAATATTATTGATCAGCCTTTATCTTCCATCAAGAGAGTATTTTAAGAGAGGGTAAGAGATCATAGTGCAATGGGTAGGTTTAAGCTAGATGTGAAGAGAACATCATTTTTGGAGAATGGTTTTAAGACTCAGAGGCAGCCAGAGGCTAAAGGCATTGGAAAGACTTTTAGGAAGAGGCCAAGAGATCATTTAGGGAACTGGATAAAGCAAGTCTCCTCAAGTAGCAGGGCACTGGACTTCATGGCCTTTCTTGGACAATGCAGCCTGGTTAAGTCCAGACCTCCCTCCCAGGCTGGCCGCATCCCTCCATTCCTCAGACTTCTATTTGGGCTTTGACCCAAAGACACAATTTCACCTCTCAGAATCGACTCGATGGCACTGGGTTTGGGTTTTGGTTTTCATCTTTTCCAGAGAGCATACTTCATTCTGTTTTCCACTTCAAAAATTTGGCATCCCAGAATGGCCATCTCACATTCACTCCACCCTGGCCTGATTGCTCTGCTCCTATCATAAATCTCTCAGCACAATTATGAATGTGTGCTTTTCCCTCCTGCTTAAAATGAGTAGGACCGCAAGTAATCCCCCTTTTCATGTATCTCACTTGAAAGGACTGCCCTGAGGGATAAGTCTCCTTCCTACCTGTCATAGATTGAACTATATCCCCCCAAAGTATGTGTCAACTTGGTTAGGCCATGATTCCCAGTACTGTGTGACTGTCCTCCACTTTGTGATTGTAATTTTATTCTAAAGAGGATTAGGATGGTATTGTAACACCCTTACCCCAGCCACATCCCTGCTCTGATGTAAAGGGAGTTTCCCTGGGGTGTGGCCTGCACCACCATTTATCTCTCAAGAGATAAAAAGGAAAGGGAAGTGAGCAGCGAGGGGGGACTTCATACCACCAAGAAAGCACTGCCAGGAGCAATCCATGTCCTTTGGACCTGGAGTTCCTGCATGAAGAACCTCCAAATCCAGGGGAAGATTGCTGACAAGGGCCTTTCTCCAGAGCTGACAGAGAAAGAAAGCATTTCCCTGGAGCTGACATCCTGCATTTGGACCTTTAGCCTACTAGACTGTGAGAAAATCAATTTCACTTTTTAAAGCCATCCACTTGTGGTATTTCTGTTATAGGAGCACTAGAAGACTAAGACATTTCCTATTTCTGCAATAAGCAAAAAGCTGTGTTTTTATAAGGTGCTGCATATCTTTTCAGGTTGTTGTTATTGTTATCTGCCATCTAGTTGGCCCTCAATTAATGGCGACCCCATGCACAACAGAATGAAACACTGCCCAGGCCTGTGCCATACCCATGATTGCTTGTGGATTGGATCCTTTGGATATTGTTGTTGTTGTTAGGTGCCATCAAGTAGGTTCCGACTCATAGCAACCCTATGTACACTAGAACAAAACACTGCCTAGTCCTGAGCCATCCTCACAATCGTTGTTATGCTTGAGCCCATTGTTGCAGCTACTGAGTCAATCCATCTTGTTGAGGGTCTTCCTCTTTTCCTCTGACTCTGTACTTTACCAAGCATGATGTCCCTCCTGGCAACATGGCCAAAGTATGTAAGACACACTGTCACCATCTTTGCTTCTAAGGAGCATTACGGTTGTACTTCCTCCAAGACAGATTTGTTCGTTCTTTTGGCAGTCCACGGTATGTTCAATATTCTTTGCCTACGACACAATTCAAAGCTGTCAATTCTTCTTCAGTCTTAATTATTCATTGTCCAGCTTTACATGCATATGATGCTATTGAAAATAGCATGGCTTGGGCCAGGCACACCTTAGTCTTCAAGGCGACATCTTCGATTTTCAACACTTTAAACAGGTCCTTTGCAGCAGTTTGCCCAGTGCAACGCGTCTTTTGATTTCTTGAATGCTGCTTCCATAGCTGTTGATTGTGGATCCAAGTAAAATGAAATCCTTGGCAACTTCAATCTTTTCTCCGTTTATCATGATGCTTCTTATTGGTCCAGTCGTGAGGATTTTTGTTTTCTTTGTATTGATGTCTAATCCATACTGAAGGCTGTGGTCTTTGATCTTCATCAGAAAGTCCTTCAAGTCCTCTTTACTTTCAGCAAGCAAAGTTGTGTCATCTACATAACGTAGGTTCTTAATGAGTCTCCCTCGAATCCTGATGTCCCATTTATCTTCATATACTCCAGCTTCTCAGGTTATTTGCTCAGCATACAGTTTGAATAGGTATGGTGAAAGGATACAACCCTGACACGCACCTTTCATGACTTTAAACCATGCGGTATACCCTTGTTCTGTTCGAACAACTGCCTCTTGATCTATGTACAGGTTCCTTGTGATCACGATTAAGTGTTCTGGAATTCCCATTCTTCATAATGTTATCCATAATTTATTATGACCCACACAGTCGAATGCCTTGGCATAGACAATAAAACACAGGTAAATGTCCTTCTAGTATTCTCTGCTTTCAGCCAGGATCCAAATGACATCAGCAATGATATCCCTGGTTCCACATCCTCTTCTGAATCTAACCTGCATCTCTGGCAGTTCCCTGTTGATATACTGCTGCAGCCACTTTTGAATGACCTTCATCAATATTTTGCTTGCATGTGATATTAATAATATTGTTTGATAACTTCCACATTCACTTGGATCACCTTTCTTGGGAAGAGGCATAAATACGGACCTCTTCCAGTTGGATGGCCAGGTAGCTGTCTTCCAAATGTCTTGGCATAGACGAGTGAGCACTTCCTGCACTGCATCCATTTGTTGAAATATCTCAATTGGTATTCTGTCAATTCCTGGATCTTTGTTTTTTGCCAGTGTGTTCAGTGCAGCTTGGACTTCTTCCTTCAGTACCATTGCTTCCTGATCATATGCTACCTCTTGAAATGGTTAAATGACTAATTCTTTTTGGTACCATGACTCTGTGTATTCCTTCTGTCATCTTTTGATGCTTCCTGCATCATTTAATATTTTCCCTGTAGAATTCTTCACTATTGCAACTCGAGGCTTGATTTTTATCTTCAGTTCTTTCAGCTTGAGAAATGTCAAGCGTTTTCTTCCCTTTTGGTTTTCCATTTCCAGCTCTTTGCGAATGTCATTATAACACTTTACTTTGTCTTCTCAAGCTGCCCCTTGAAATCTTCTACTCAGTTCTGTTTAGTGAATGTGTATCCAATCTAATATGTGGGTACAAAAGACTCTTTGGATGTTAGTACATGTCTATCCATTCTTTCCACCAGTCAAGGAGCTTCTCAGTCTAGGAGATCTCCAAGCTTAAGAACGTGCCTTTTCTTTCAGACTGAGAACCCCTTGAGAATACGGAGTAGTCTTTCCCATCAGATGGTAAAGGCCCTGCAACTCATATTCCTGCATCTCTCCACACCACACTCCATGAAGGTGTAAGAGAGTTGTACCTTCAATCCAAAGCAAATAGAGAGGAGATGAGTGGGAAAGTCCTTTGTAGAGAAAAAGCTGTAGGCATTGAAAAAAAACAAACCACTTGCTGTCGAGTTGATTCCAACTCATGGTAACATTTATATGCAGCCGAGTTGATTCCCGATTCATAGCAACCCCATGTGAGAGAGTAGAACTGTCTCATGGGGTTTTCTTGGCTATGATCTTTATGGAATGAAATAGCAGATCCCCAGGTCTTTCTCCCAAACAGCCGCCAGGTAGGTTTGAACCACCAACCTTTTGGTTAGTAGCTGAGTGCTTAACTGTTGTGCCGCCAGGGATCCTTGGTGACCGTCAGGGGGATCAAAACTGAGTCCCCTTCTTCTGTTGAGCTGAAAACTCAGAGTGGACTTGCTATAGGCTAACAAGGTAAGATGGTGAGCTACAGTTCATCTTATTCCCCTAGCACTTAGCACAGGGCCTGTTGAAGGGTAAGGGCTCGGTAAACATGTGTTGAATGAAAACATGGGAAATATGTGGGTTCGAAGGACCCATCCCAAGCACCCAGTAATAGGGCAGCAAAGTTAACTCTAGGCCCCCACCTTTGGAAGGCTCTGAGCTGACTGATAAGCTACTTGTCCGGGTCGTGATTTGTTCTCAATGGGACAGAACTACATCCAAAATTTCTAGAGCCCCAGGACATGAAGCTGAGAAGATCTAGGGAAACAAATGCTCATGGATTCTTGAAGAGTTTGTGTTTGGTTTAAATCATGAATTTGATTTCTTCACAACAAATAGGGTTCTGCAAATAGGTGCTCTCGTTAGTGCTGGCTGCCCATTCAGCCATTTCCTTAATTAATGTTTTGAGTTTGTCCAACCGCAGTAAAAATCTCCTTTGACTCCAGATGGAGCCAGGAACTTCTGCAACCAGATGTCCCTAAGACCATCAGAGGTCAGTGGAGACTGTGGTCAGGGCTGCAGGAAGCATGTTCTCTTCTGTGCTCAGCAGCCAGCATCCTGGGGTTGACCCTGTCCTGCCCAGGAGAGAAGGCCCATCCTGGGACTAGACTCCTCCTTGGCTTTGAGATGTGAAGTCAAGCAGCTGGGAGGCCAGGAGCCTCATATGACCACTGTTCTATGGATCAGTTGAGCGATGAGCATGCGGATGGGTTGCTGTTGGAAACTTGAAGACATCACCCTGGAAAAGGGAGAGCTAGACCCTGATTCAGAATGAACATTATGCTTAGAATAAAAAAATAAAAAAGGCCCTTAAAAAGTATTGAGCTCTTATCTCTTCTTATAGATGGGGAAACTGAGGCTCAGATAGTTCATGGAAGAACTGGAATGCCCATCCTCTTTGAGACTTTACACTGTGCTGTGCCTTAAGCATGTTCCTGCTAGCCAAGAGTTTGGCAGTTCGAATTTACCAGTCATTCTGCAGGAGAAAAGACCTGGTGATCTGCTCCTGTAAAGATTACAGCCTAGGAAACCCTATGGGGGCAGTTCTATTTCGTCATACAGGATCGCTATGAGTCAGAATCAATGGCACACAACAACAACAGCAATGACAACAACAACAACAACATGACTATCTGGGAACATGATGTTTGTAAAATACAGCCACCTCCCTCATCTTGTTTGCCACCTATCTTAAGACCCTCCTTCAAGTAATATTATGTCCTTGCTAACACCAAAGTAGCCCTTGTCTGAGTAGGACAAAGCCCAGCAGTGACCTTTACAGTCTCTAGAACATGACATGCACTTCCTTGTACAAGTGCAAATATTTGGTGGCCCTATTTTTTTATAAGCTGACATGTTACATTTCACTCAGGTAAATGAACTTCCGGTCTCAACTGGTTGATTTAGTTAAAGCAAGGTGTGCCAATGCCTTTGGGAAAAAAAAATGAGAGTGAGTCAGGAAGGGAGCCAGTGAAAACAGCCCTTTAAAGCTTGATATTTTTAAAATAACCAGAAAAACCACTGGTTAGCATTGCCATGAAAATGCTTATTTCCTTGTACGTTTTTCTTCCTTCCTTATTTTGAGAGCAGAAATCAGAGGGTAGAGACTGGGTCCTCTGGTAATGTTTGTTTCATGCCTATCATTCAGCAGCCTGGAGATCACCAGGGAGCTTGTTAGAAATGCAAAACACTCACCCCAAACCTATTAGCTCAAAATCTGCATTTTAACAAGACCCTGGGTGATTTTTTTTTTTTTTTTTTTTTTAAACCAGTTGGCAGTAGAGTCAATTCTGACTCATGGGGACTCCATGTATGTCAGAGTAGAATTGTGCTCCATACATACGGTTTTCAATGGATGGTTTTTGGGAAGTAGATCTCTAGATTTTTCTTTTGTGGCATCTCTGGGTGGATGTGTTAGCAGCTGAGCTCCTAACCATTTGTACCACCCTGGGGCTCCAGGTGATTGGCAACACCAAACCAAACCTGTTGCAGGTGAGTTAATTCTAACTCATAGTGACCCTATAGAGCAGAGTAGAACTGTCCAATAAGATTTCCAAGGCTGTAAATCTTTACAGATGCAGATTGCCACATTTTTCTCCTGTGGAGCTGGTGGTGGCTTTGAACCACTGACTTTTCAATTAGTAGCTAAATGCTTAACCACTATACCACCAGGGCTCCTAGGCGATTGGTAGACATGGTAAAATTTGAAACACACTGCCTTAGAGAACCAAAATGCATCCAACATAAAATAGGCCCTGAATCCAGAAACAAAATAAAATCTTTACTATGTGTTATAATCAAAAATATATTTAATCATTTAAAAGCACTTTTTTTATTACAATAATAATATTGTTTATTAATAGACTATTTTTATAACTGGTTCAGATTACCAAAGAATCGAATGGAGATAGTACAAAGAGTTCCCAAATACCCAAACACATAGCTCGTCCTAGTATTAACAATGCATTGGTGTGGTACATTTGTTACAATTGATGAACCAATATTGATACATAACTATTATGTGAAGTGCATAGTTTATATTAGGGTTTACTCCTTGTATCTACAGTTCTAAGGGTTTTCAAACCCCCGCCATTGCTCCGCTGACCTTTGAAGCATTCATTTTATCCTGGAAACTTCTTTGCTTTTGGTCCAGTCCAGTTGAGCTGACCTTCCATGTATTGAGTATTGTCCTTCCCTTCACCTAAAGCAGTCCTTATCTACTAATTAATCAGTAAATAACCCTCTCCCACCCTCTCCCTCCCCACCTCGTAACCACAAAAGTACGTGTTCTTCTCAGTTTATACTATTTCTCAAGATCTTATAATAGTGGTCTTATACAATATTTGTCCGTTTGCCTCTGACTGATTTCACTCAGCATAATGCCTTCCAGGCTCCTCCATGTTATGAAATGTTTCACAGATTCGTCACTGTTCTTTATCGATGCGTAGTATTCCATTGCGTGAATATACCGCAATTTACCCATTCATCCATTGATGGACACCTTGGTTGCTTCCAGCTTTTTGCTATTGTAAACAGAGCTGCAATAAACATGGGTGTGCATATATCTGTTTGTGTGAAGGCTCTTGTTTCTCTAGGGTATATTCCGATGAGTGGGATTTCTGGGTTGTATGGTAGTTCTATTTCTAACTGTTTAAGATAACGCCAGATAGATTTCCAAAGTGGTTGTACCATTTTACATTCCCACCAGCAGTGTATAAGAGTTCCAATCTCTCCGCAGCCTCTCCAACATTTATTATTTTGTGTTTTTTGGATTAATGCCAGCCTTGTTGGAGTGAGATGGAATCTCATCGTAGTTTTAGTTTGCATTTCTCTAATGGCTAATGATCGAGAGCATTTTCTCATGTATCTGTTAGCTGCCTGAATATCTTCTTTAGTGAAGTGTGTGTTCATATCCTTTGCCCACTTCTTGATTGGGTTGTTTGTCTTTTTGTGGTTGAGTTTTGACAGAATCATATAGATTTTAGAGATCAGGCGCTGGTCGGAGATGTCATAGCTGAAAATTCTTTCCCAGTCTGTAGGTGGTCTTTTTACTCTTTTGGTGAAGTCTTTAGATGAGCATAGGTGTTTGATTTTTAGGAGCTCCCAGTTATCGGGTTTCTCTTCATCATTTTTGGTAATGTTTTATATTCTGTTTATGCCTTGTATTAGGGCTCCTAAGGTTGTCCCTATTTTTTCTTCCATGATCTTTATCGTTTTAGTCTTTATGTTTAGGTCTTTGATCCACTTGGAGTTAGTTTTTGTGCATGGTGTGAGGTATGGGTCCTGTTTCATTTTTTTGCAAATGGATATCCAGTTATGCCAGCACCATTTGTTAAAAAGACTATCTTTTCCCCAATTAACTGACACTGGGCCTTTGTCAAATATCAGCTGCTCGTATGTGGATGGATTTATATCTGGGTTCTCAATTCTGTTCCACTGGTCTATGTGCCTGTTGTTGTACCAATACCAGGCTGTTTTGACTACTGTGGCTGTATAATAGATTCTGAAATCAGGAAGAGTGAGGCCTCCCACTTTCTTCTTTTTCAGTAATGCTTTGCTTATCCGAGGCTTCTTTCCCTTCCATATGAAGTTGGTGATTTGTTTCTTTATCACCTTAAAAAATGACATTGGAATTTGGTTCAGAAGTGCATTGTATGTATAGATGGCTTTTGGTAGAATAGACATTTTTACTATGTTAAGTCTTCCTATCCATGAGCAAGGTAAGTTTTTCCACTTAAGTATGTCCTTTTGAATTTCTTGTAGTAGAGCTTTGTAGTTTTCTTTGTATAGGTCTTTTACATCCTTGGTAAGATTTATTCCTAAGTATTTTATCTTCTTGGGGGCTACTGTGAATGGTATTGATTTGGTTATTTCCTCTTCGATGTTCTTTTTGTTGATGTAGAGGAACCCAAGTGATTTTTGTATGTTTATCTTATAACCTGAGACTCTGCCAAATTCTTCTATTAGTTTCAGTAGTTATCTGGAGGATTCCTTGGGGTTTTCTGCATATAAGACCATGTCATCTGCAAAAAGAGATAATTTTACTTCCTCTTTGCCAATCTGGATGCGCTTTATTTCTTTGTCTAGCCTAATTGCTCTGGCTAGGACTTCTAGCACAATGTTGAATAAGAGCAGTCATAAAGGGCATCCTTGTCTGGTTCCTGTTCTCAAGGGAAATGCTTTCAGGCTCTCTCCATTTAGAGTGATATTGGCTGTTGGCTTTGCATAGATGCCCTTTATTATGTTGAGGAATTTTCCTTCAATTCCTATTTTGGTGAGAGTTTTTATCATAAATGGGTGTTGGACTTTGTCAAATGCCTTTTCTGCATCAATTGATAAGATCATGTGGTTTTTGTCTTTTGTTTTATTTATATGGTGGATTACATTAATGGTTTTTCTAATATTAAACCAGCCTTGCATACCTGGTATAAAACCCACTTGGTAGTGAGGAATTATTTTTTTGATATGTTGTTGAATTCTATTGGCTAGAATTTTGTTGAGGATTTTTGCATCTATGTTCATGAGGGATATAGGTCTGTAATTTTCTTTTTTTGTGATGTCTTTACCTGGTTTTGGTATCAGGGAGATGGTGGCTTCATAGAATGAGTTGGGTAGTATTCCGTCATTTTCTATGCTTTGAAATACCTGTAGTAGTAGTGGTGTTAACTCTTCTCTGAAAGTTTGGTAGAACTCTGCAGTATAGCCATCTGGGCCAGGGCTTTTTTTTGTTGGGAGTTTTTTGATTACCACTTCAATCTCTTTGTTCTGGGTCTATTTAGTTGTTCTACTTCTGAATGTGTTAGTTTAGGTAGGTAGTGTTTTTCCAGGAATTCATCCATTTCTTCTAGGTTTGCAAATTTGTTAGAGTACAATTTTTCGTAATAACCTGATATGATTCTTTTAATTTCAGTTGGGTCTGTTGTGATGTGGCCCTTCTCGTTTCTTATTCGGGTTATTTGTTTCCTTTCCTGTATTTCTTTAGTCAGTCTAGCCAATGGTTTATCAATTTTGTTAATTTTTTCAAAGAACCAGCTTTTGGCTTTGTTAATTCTTTCAATTGTTTTTCTGTTCTCGAATTCATTTAGTTCAACTCTAATTTTTATTATTTGTTTTCTTCTGGTGCCTGATGGATTCTTTTGTTGCTCACTTTCTATTTGTTCAAGTTGTAGGGACGGTTCTGTGATTTTGGCACTTTCTTCTTTTTGTATGTGTGCATTTATTGATATAAATTGGCCTCTGAGCACTGCTTTTGCTGTGTCCTAGAGGTTTTGATAGGCAGTATTTTCATTCTCGTTGCATTCTATGAATTTCCTTATTCCCTCCTTGATGTCTTCTATAACCCAGTCTTTTTTCAGGAGGGTATTGTTCAGTTTCCAAGTATTTGATTTCTTTTCCCTAGTTTTTTTGTTATTGATTTCTACTTTTATTGCCTTGTGTTCTGAGAAGATGCTTTGCAATATTTCAATGTTTTGGATTCTGCAAAGGTTTGTTTTATGACCTAATATGTGGTCTATTCTAGAGAATGTTCCATGTGCGCTAGAAAAAAAAGTAAGTATACTTTGCCGCAGTTGCGTGGAGAGTTCTGTATAAGTCAATGAGGTCAAGTTGGTTGATTGTTGTAATTAGGTCTTCCGTGTCTCTGTTGAGCTTCTTACTGGATGTTCTGTCCTTCTCCGAAAGTGGTGTGTTGAAGTCTCCTACTATAATTGTGGAGGTGTCTATTTCACTTTTCAGTTCTATTAAAATTTGATTTATGTATCTTGCAGCCCTTTCATTGGGTGCATAAATATTTAATATGGTTATATCTTCCTGATCAATTGTCCCTTTTATCATTATATAGTGTCCTTCTTTATCCTTTGTGGTGCATTTAAGTTTAAAGTCTATTTTGTCAGAAATTAATATTGCTACTCCTCTTCTTTTTTGCTTATTGTTTGCTTGATATATTTTTTTTCCATCCTTTGAGTTTTAGTTTGTTTTTGTCTCTAAGTCTAAGGTGTGTCTCTTGTAGGCAGCATATAGATGTGTCGTGTTTCTTTATCCAGTCCGAGACTCTCTGTCTCTTTTTTGGTGCATTTAGTCC
The DNA here is from genome assembly GCF_024166365.1 of Elephas maximus indicus. Taxonomy (NCBI): domain Eukaryota; kingdom Metazoa; phylum Chordata; class Mammalia; order Proboscidea; family Elephantidae; genus Elephas; species Elephas maximus. Next base: position 60,051,982 of record NC_064821.1, read on the forward strand.
ATGTACATTCAGCGTAATTATAGATAAGTGTTTAGTGTTGTCATTTGATGCCTTTTTATGTGTGTTGTTGACCATTTCAGTTTTCCACTTACTTTTTTGTGCTGAGACGTTTTTCTTTGTAAATTGTGAGATCCTCATTTTCATAGTATTTGACTTTATGTTTGTTGAGTCGTTACGTTTTTCTTGGCTTTTATTTTGAGTTATGGAGTTGTTATACCTCTTTGTGGTTACCTTAATATTTACCCCTATTTTTCTAAGTAAAAACCTAACTTGTATTGTTCTATATTGCCTTGTATCACTCTCCATATGGCAGTTCTATGCCACCTGTATTTAGGCCCTCTTTTCGATTATTGTGATCTTTTACGTATTGACTTCAAGGATTCCCTGTTTTGAGCATTTTTTTTTTTTAATTAATCTCAATTTGTTTTTGTGATTTCCCTGTTTGAGTTGATATCAGGATGTTCTGTTCTGTGACCTTGTGTTGTGCTGGTATCTGATATTATTGGTTTTCTGACCAAACAATTTCCTTTAGTATCTCTTGTAGCTTTGGTTTGGTTTTTGCAAATTCTCTAAACTTGTGTTTATCTGTAAATATCTTAATTTCGCCTTCATGTTTCAGAGGGAGTTTTGCTGGAGATATGATCCTTGGCTGGCAGTTTTTCTCCTTCAGTGCTCTGTATATGTCACCCCATTGTCTTCTGGCCTGCTTGGTTTCTGCTGAGTAGTCTGAACTTATTCTTATTGATTCTCCCTTGAAGGAGACCTTTCTTTTCTCCCTGGCTGCTTTTAAAATTTTCTCTTCATCTTTGGTTTTGGCAAGTTTGATGATAATATGTCTTGGTGTTTTTCTTTTTGGATCAATCTAAATGGGGTTCGATGAGCATCTTGGATAGATATCCTTTCGTCTTTCATGATGTCAGGGAAGTTTTCTGTCAGCAGATCTTCAACTACTTTCTCTGTGTTTTCTGTCCTCCCTCCCTGTTCTGGGACTCCAATCACATGCAAGATATCCTTCTTGATAGAGTCCCACATGATTCTTAGGGTTTCTTCATTTTTTTTAATTCTTTTATCTGATTTTTTTTCAGCTATGTTGGTGTTGATTCCCTGGTCCTCCAGATTTCCCAGTCTGCATTCTAATTGCTCGAGTCTGCTCCTCTGACTTCCTATTGCGTTGTCAAATTCTGTAATTTTATTGTTAATCTTTTGGATTTCTACATGCTGTCTCTCTATGGATTCTTGCAACTTATTGATTTTTCCACTATGTTCTTGAATAATCTTTTTGAGTTCTTCAACTGTTTTATCAGTGTGTTCCTTGTTTTTTTCTGTAGTTTGCCTTATTTCATTTCTGAGGTGATCCCTGATGTCTTGAAGCATTCTGTAAATTAGTTTTTTTATATTCTGTATCTGATAATTCCAGGATTGTATCTTCATTTGGGAAAGATTTTGATTCTTTTGTTTGGGGGGTTGTAGAAGCTGTCATGCTCTGCTTCTTTATGTGGTTTGATATCGACTGCTGTCTCCGAGCCATCTAGTAGTGATTTATTCTGTATTTGCTCACTGAGTCTTATCTTGTTTTGTTTTCTTTCAATATACGTGGATGAGCTACTAGATTGTGCTGTCTTGTTTGTTGTAGCCCTTGACTTACTTATGACCTATTACCAGCTGGTTTGGGCTGTTGCCAGATATATATGCCTGAGTCTATTCACTATTCTTGAGTAGAATCTGATTTTGGGTCATCAAGTGTGTGCTGCACCCGAACACCTATCCACTTCGAGAAGTAGTGGTGATAGTTGTGTGCACCAGATTCTATTAGCAGCTGAGGTTCACCCTCCGGGGGGGGCAGGATGCTGACAGACTTCCCCCAAGTGTCAGTGAGGTAGCTGTGTCTCTATTCCTATAGCACCTTGGTGGGAGGGCTCTGCAGCTGTACCTTAGGCCCCCAATGCAAGTACCTCTACTGATTGGTAGGTGTCACCCTCCTTAGACCCCTAAGGCAAGAGGCTAGGTGGTCTGGGGGGAGCATCAGCCCTCAGTTCCCTGTTGTGGGTCAGTTAGGGCTCTGTTGAATAAGCAGAGATATCAGACCTGGGGAACTTGTTTTTCCAGTAAATCTGCTAAAAAAAAATGCAGTCAGATCCCTATCAGAACTGCCTTTGCATTATAACAGCCTCCTTGTTCCCTGTAAGGATGAAAGCCCGAGATTTGGATCATATATGCTTGGCTGGAGCTGGTTCTGTGTTTTTAGTCCAATTAGGGAAGGATTTTTGGTCCCTGTTTTTTTTGTGGTTGCTTCTCTCAGGCCGGAAGAATGGGTTAGGAAAAGACCAAAAAAAAAAAAAAAAGGGGGAAAGCAAAGCTGCGGAGCAGGAGCCGTTCTCTCTCTGGCTCAGGAAATTCCAATGTTAATGAAGGCTCCTGGGAAGGGTGGGGGAGGGTTCAGAAAAACAGCAGAGAGTAGCACCTCGGAATATAGCCAAAGTTGCTTATCTTGCTTGGGATGACTATTTTATCTGAGATTCCCGATGGGCGTGTCGCCTATGTGTGCTGGCTGTGTGGAGATTGTCCCCGAGGGTCTGGCCCGCTGAAGCTGTGGTCAGATCCTCCGCTGCCAATCCAAAGCCCAGCGTCAACGTTCCCCTGCTGGGATGCTGCACTCCCGGCTCCAAAATCAGTCGCTGCCTCCCGGGGACTTCTTGTCCTGGCCCCGCCACCATGCCACCCACGCGGACCAGCTGGGCCCCCTCCCGGGGTTAGTTCAGGGGAGTAGGGCTGCGTCTCGTGTTTGCGTCGTGACCGGATGCTGTGTTCAGCTCCCCTGTGCTCAGTTCAAAGCCTGGCGCTAAGGTTCCCTGGCTGGGATGCTGCACTCCTGGCTCCAAAACAGGTCACTGCCTCCCGGGGACTTCTCCCACCAGCTGCGTCGCTATGCCCCCTGCGCGGACCGGCTGGGCCCCCTCCCGGGGTCAGTTCAAGGGGGTAGGGCTGCACCCCGTGTTTGCGCTGTCACAGATGTCATGTTCAGCTCGCCTGTGCCCAGTCCTAAGCCCGGCGCCAAGGTTACCTGACTGGGACACTGGCTCCAGGCTGTGAAAACAGTCGCTGCTTCCCCGTAGTTGTTCGTTCTCTGTCTCTGTCACTTAGGTCAACTCTTTAAATCTGAGTTTTTTGTTCAGGGTTCGTAGATTGTCATGTATGTGATCGATTCACTTGTTTTTCCAAGTCTTTGTTGCAAGAGGGATCCAAGGTAGCGTCTACCTAGTCAGCCATCTTGGCCCCGACCTCCTCTTTCGGCCAGAATTTTGTTGAGAATTTTTGCATCTACATTCCTGAGCGATAGTGTTTTGTAATTTTCTTTTTTTTTTTTTTTTGTGGTGTCTTTGCCTGGTTTTGATATCAGGGTTATGCTGGCTTCATAGAATGAATTTGGAATTATCCCTTTCTTTTCTATATTCTGAAATAGTTTGAACAGTACTGGTGCAAGCTCTTCTCTGAATGTTTGGCAAAATTCTCTAGTGAAGCCATCTGAACCAGGGATTTTTTTTTTGGGGGGGGGTCTAATTATTTTTCAATCTCTTTTTGTTTTGGATCTGTTCAGATTTTCAACTTCAGTTTGTGTAGTTTAGGTAGGTAGTGTGTTTCTAGAAATTTGTCCATTTCCTCTAGGTTTTCAAATTTTTGGGAGTATAGTTTTTCAGAGTACTCTGTTATGATCCTTTTTATTTCAGGCAGTCTGTTGTAATGTCCCCCATTTCATTTGCAACCTCTCTTGTTTTTCTTCTGTCAATTTGGCCAATGTTTTGTCGATTTTGTTGATCCTTGCAAAGGTCCAACTTTTGGTTTTGTTGATTGTTTCTATTGTTTTTCTAGTCTCTATTTCATTTATTTCTGCTCTGATACTTATTATTTCCTTTCTTCTGGTGGCTGTGGGCTTCTTTTCTTGCTCTCTTCTTATTCGTTTGAATTCTGTAGCTAATGTTTTTATTTTGTCCCTTTCTTCTTTTTTGATGTGTGCATCTATTGGTATAAATTGACCTCTGAGCACTGCCTTTGCTGTGTTTCAAAGGTTTTAATATGATGTATATTCGTTCTCATTTGATTCTTGGAAGTTTTTGATCCCATCTTTGATTTCTTCTATTATCCAGTCATTTGTAAGCAAGGTGTTATTCAGTTTCTATATATATATATTTTTTTTTTCCCTTGCTCTTCCTGTTATTAATTTCTACCTTTACGGCATTGTGATCAGAGAAGATGCTTTGTATTATCTCAATGTTTTGGATTTTGTTGAGAGTTTTGGCCTAAGATGTGGTCTATTCTGGAGAATGTTCCATGTGTGTTGGAAGAGAATGTGTACCTCGTTGCTTGTCTTAGTTATCTAGTGCTGCAATAACAGAGATACCACAAGTGGATGGCTTTAACAAACAGAATTTTTTGTCTCACAGTCTAGTTAGGCTAGAAGTCCTAATTCATGTTGCCAGCTCCAGGAAAAGGCTTTCTGTCTGTGCAAGCTCTGGAGGAAGGTCCTTGTCTTCAATCTTCCCCAGCTGAAGAGCTTCTCAGGGCAGGAACCCAGGGTCCAAAGGTCATGCTATTCTCCTGGCTCTTGTTTCTTGTTAATATGGGGTCTTCTTGTCTCTCTGCTTGCTTCTGTCTTTTATATCTTAAAAGAGATTGGCTTAAGACACAATCTAATGTTGTAGATTGAGTCCTGCCTCGTTAACATATCTGCCAGTGATCTCATCTCATCAACATCATAGAGATATGATTTACAACACATAGGAAAATCACATCAGATGACAAAATGGTGAACAATCACACAATGCTGGGAATTAGGGCCTAGCCAAATTGATACACATATTTTTTGGGGACATAATTCAATCCACAACACTGCTCTTGGGTGGAGCTTTCTATATACGTCTATGAGGTCAAGTTGGTTGATTATGGCCTTTAGATTTTCTGTATCTTTGAGTTTCTTTCTAGATGTTCTGTCCTTTACTGAGAGTGGTGTGCTGAAGTCTCCCACTATTATTGTGGAATTTTCTCTTCAGTGCTGTTAGAATTTGTTTTATGTATTTTGGAGCCCTGTCATTGAGTGTGTGGATGTTTATTATGGTTATGTCCTCATGAGTGGATTGTTCCTTTAATCATCATGTATTGTTCTTCCTTGTCTTTTATACTGGACTTTATTTAAAAGTCTATTTTATTGGAGAGTTGTATTGCCACTCCTGCTCTTTTTTTGGTTGCTATTTGCTTGATATGTTGTTTTCCATCCTTTGATGTTTAATGTATTTATATCTTTGTTTCTAAAGTGTGTCTTTTATAGACAGCATATTGATGGGTCCTGTTTTTTAATGCATTCTGTCACTGCCTGTCTCTTTATAGGTGCATTTAGGCCATTTATGTTCAGTGAGGATTATTGATATGCTTTATTGCTGTCATTTTGTTGTGCTTTTTTTTGTGGTGCTGACATTTTCTTTGTTCCTCTTACTCTTCTGTGCTGAATTCCTTTTGTTCGTGGATTTTTTTTTTTTCATTTTTGTAGATTTCTTGTTTATTGAGATTTTATGTTTTTCTTCTTTATTTCAATGACTAGGTTTGTTAACTTTCTTTGTGGTTACCTTGATATTTACCCCTATCTTCCTAAGTTTAAACCAGCCTTTATTGCTTGATATCATTTCAACTTCTCCTTTTGAAAGTTCTATATCTACACCATTTATTCCCACTTTTAATATTCTGACATTGTTGTCATTTACAGATTGACCTCTCTGGTTCACTGTTGTAAATCTTTTAGTTTTGTTTTATCCCTGAGTGTTCATTACCTAGATTGGTATCTGATTGATCCTGTTCTGTGTGCTAGATTCAGGGTGTTGTCTGATGTTGTTGATTCTCTAACTGAAGGATTCCCTTTAATAATTCTTGTAAGTTTGATTTGGTTTTTACATGTTCCCTTAATTTCTGTTTATCTGGAAATGTTCTAATTTCGCTATTATATTTGCGTGAGAGTTTTGCAGGATATATTATTCCCGGTTGGCAAATTTTTTCTTAAACTTTTTATATATATCATCTTATTACCTTCTTGATTGTATGGTTTCTGCTGAGTAATCACATCTTCATCTTATTGTTTTCCTTCACATATGACTTTTTATTTTTCTCAAGCTGTTCTCAGGATTCTTCCTTTGTCTTTGGTTTTAGTAAGTGTGATAATGATATGTCTTGGTGATTTTTGGGGAGGGGGATCTATCCTGTATGGGGTTCGTTGTGGCTCTTGGATGGTCAGCTTTTCATCTTTCATGATATCCATGAAATTTTCAGTCAGCAAATCTTCAATGATTCTTTTGGTGTTTTCTGCTTTTCTCTCCTGTCCTGGAACTCTGATCACATGCAAATTTTTGCTTTAGATTGTATCCCTCATCGTTCTCAGCGTTTCTACTTTTTTCTTCATTCTTTTCCCTGATTTTTTCTCAAACACAGTGGTATCCAAGGATTTGTCTTCTATTTCACTGATCCTGTCTTCCGTTGTTTCAAATCTGCTCCTAAAACCTTCTATTGTACTGTCCATTTCTGAAATCTTGTTTATTTTTTAAATTTCTAATTGCTGTTTTTGTATGATGTCTAGTTGCTTATTTATTTTGACATTTTGTTCCTGTATTATTTTCCTGAATTCTTCCATTTCTTTTTTTGACTTAGGGACGGGGGTTCAGAGAGGGGAGTCCACTTGTCCAGGGTCACCCAGCAGCCTGAGTCACTGGCTCCTGTGTGTGTATCCCTCTGCTCACCCCTTCTTTTTGATTTTAACGAGGAAACTTCCTGGGAGCCCCTGGCTTCTGGCCTGGACCACAATGGTCCAAATGGTGAGTCAAGAAGAGCTGCCTCCCAAACAACCCAAATTAGCTTTGACTCCCTGGGAGCTTTGGCCCACAGCCCTTCCAGTAGGACTTAAGGGATGTTTCTCAAGTTGGGCGAGGTTTCTGAGAAGGTCCATTTTGTGACCCATTTGGAGCCCTGGCCTGGCTAGGATGGGGCCCCTTCCAGCCACTGCTGGTTCATACCTGTGGCAGGAAACTGAGGACAGTAGGGCCAGAGGCAGGCAGGGAAACCGAGGCAGGCTTCCAAGCAAAGGTGCCCCCTGGCTGAGTTTTCAAGTGGGAGAGGGTGAAGGCGATGGAGGAGGCAGAGTTGAGGAGTATAAAGGGGAGAGGGGCAAGGAGGTAGGGCTTGGAAGATAGGAATGAGTTTTGCCATTTGAGAGATGGCGGTTGGTTTTACGGAGTTCATGCTCACACTGAAGACGCAATGAGGTAGAAAGCACAAGGTCCCTGGCATCAGAAACACCAGACTTGAGGGCCAGCTCTACCCCTTCGGAGCTGTGTGGTTTCATCAGGTGCATCACCACTCTGAGCCCAGCTTCCTCATCCATAAAATAGGCATAATTAGACTTGCCTTTCACGGTTGTGGATGGATGAAAAGGAAATGAAATGGGTAAAGCCCTCAGCAGAAAGCCTTGCCCAAGGTAGGAGCCCATAAACACCCAGGTCCATCCCTCCTCCCCCATTACCCACAGACGAAGCAGCTGCTCTTTGAGGATCTCAAAGCACTTACCCACCCTGGGGCAGAGATGTAGCTGGGCCAGGGCCCCCAGCATTACAATGGGAGTATTGCCCCCACTTGGCAGGTTTTGGAGTCCCTGAGTGATACAAATTGGTAATGCACTCAGCTGCAAACTGAAAGGTTGGAGGTTCGAGTCCACCCGGAAGTGTCTTGGAAGAAAGGCCTGGTGATCTACTTCTGAAAATGCAGCCGTTGAAAATCGTATGAAGCAGTTCTACTCTGACACACATGAGGTTGCCATGAGGCAGAACTGACCCAATGGCAAATGGTTTTTATTTTTGGCAGATTTTAACTTTAGTGATGCAGGGTGTTTGGGGTAGAGGGGAGTTGAGGGAACAGAGCCCAGCGTCTCAACTCTATCTTCTTTCTCTTGGTGCAGACTCTTCCCTTTGAGTTTAGAAGTCATAATAAGAACAATAATGCTAACAACAACAACGGCCAAATGACTACCATTTACTAAGATCCTGCAATGTTGCTGAGCCTATACTGATGCTGTAACCTGCTTTTTATCTCATTATCTCTCATTATAGTTTGTATTGCTTCCCCTAGAGCCCTTGGAATCCTACAGACCTCTCCAACCAAAGTGGGACAACCGTATTCCTGGAATGATTAATTGTTCATTCTGTCAATAAAATGTACTGACTGAGGGCCTGCTACATGCTGGGCTCTGCTCTAGGCACCCGAGACACACCGGGGAGCACAACCAGGCGTAGCTCCTGCCCTGTGGCATTTACAGCCCAGTGGGGAGACACACATTAGTAATTAGATACACGAATGGGCACTAATAGGAACAAGTGGTTTGACAGAATGTTCTGTGAGACTATGGGAGTGTTTAACAGGGCCGTCTGAACTGGACAAGGGATCAGGGAGGGCTTCTCTATAGAAGAAATGGTTGATCAGAGATCTGAAGAAGTTAACTGGGTAAAGAGGAAAGTAGAGAGAGATTAAATGTAGGAAGCAGGTTTTGCAGAGGCCCTGTGGTCTTGTCTGAGAAACACTGTATCCAAGAGGAGCTGAAAGGAGGCTGGGATAACTGGGAGGGTGGTGGGTGGGCCCTGAAGGACAGGACTCATCAGGAAGCTGACCCTGGGACATCAGCCCCCCATTCATCCTGCAGTAAGCCAATTGGGTAGGAGATCCCTGGCTTGCAGAATGTGAGGAGGTGACGGAGTCCGCCATGAGAGTGAGACCTCTGAGTGGTGGTGTTTTTACCTTGGGATCATTGGCAGTAGGAGGCCCTGGTGGGGCTCATTCCTCCAGTAGGAGTAGACTTTGTATAGCTGTTGTCACATAGGTTCTCCCATCCTTTATGGGGAGTAAAGGACAGAAATCCTTGATTTGGGCCTGTTGTAATCTTTAGAAGGTCACCATCATCTTTGCGAAATGCCCCAGCCCAGCCAAAGTGGTCTTTAGCCAAGGAACAATGGAACTCCAATGAAGGGATTTAAGCCAGGGTGTGACCTGCCAATATCTGTGTTCGGAAAAGATGGCTCTGGCTGCTAGGAGGAGAATGAATAGGAGGGACACCAGCAAGGAAGAGAGGGACCTGTTAGCAGGGTTTTGCAGGGTCCAGGATAGCCCTGGCTCCTGGTGATGGGGTGGGGCTGGTGCTGGGACACACTGGGGGTGGGGGGGGTGGTGGGAGTGGGTCCTGGGGACTGGTGATGAGAGCATCAGGGCACCACTCCCTTCACTGAGTTTTTGGGTGTAGCAGTCGCGGGGAGGGTGAGGAAACAGTCCACCCTTATCAAGGATCTATAGAGCACATGTAAGGCTCAGACTCTGGAGACAGACTGGGTTGAAATCCTGGCTCTACTACTCACTGACTGTGTGATTTTGAGTGATATCCTTCACTGCTATGCTCTTAAGTTTCATCTGTAAAATGGGAGTAATAACAGTACCTAAACTGAAAGGTCGTAGACATTGATGAAATATTGTCACGTTAATGCATTCAAATTGTGGTGTTGGTAAAGAATATTGACTATATGGTGGACTGCCAGAAGAACAAACAGGTTGGTCTTAGAAGAAGTACAACCAGAACGGTCCTTAGAAGTGTGGATGGTGAGACTTTGGCTCACTTACTTTGGACACATCATCAGAAAAGTCCAGTTGCTAGAGAGGGACATTATGGTTGCCATTGGTTGGTGTCTTAGTTATTTAGTGCTGATAATAGAAGTATCACGAGTGGATGGCTTTAACAAACTGAAATTTATTTTTTCACATTCCAGGAGGCTAGAAGTCCAAATTCAGGGTGCCAGTTTCAGAGGAAGCCTATCTCTCTCTGTTGGCTCTGGGGGAAGGTCCTTATCATCAATTTTTCCCTGGTCTAGGAGCTTCTCAGCACAGGGAGCCTGGGTCCAATGGACGTATTCCATTCCTGGCTCTTCTTGCTCGGTGGTAACAAGGTCCCTCTCTTCTCTGCTTGATCTCTCTTTTATATTTCAAAAGAGATTGACACAAGATACAATTTAATCCTGTAGAACAAGTCCTGCCTCATGAACATAACCGCCTTTAATCCTGCCTCATTAACATCATAGAGGTTAGGATGTACAACAAATATGTTAATCACATCAGATTACAAAATGGTAGATAGCCACACAATGCTGGGAATCATGTCCTAGCCAAGTTGACACACATTTTTAGGGGGTCACAATTCAATCCATAACAGTTGGTAAAGTGGAGGGTCAGTGAAAGTGAGGGAGACCCTCAATGTGATGCATTAACACAGTGGCCGAAACAATGGACTGAACATAGGAACGACGGTGAACATGGACAGCATTTCTTTCTGTACACAGATGAGGCAAGTTATGACAAGTAACAACAACAATAATAACATCTATTGGAAAGATCGTTGTGAGTGCTAAATAGGTTAACACCTGTGAAATGGCATCTGGGAAGTGCTCAGTGGATTTTAGCCGATTTGGTTATTTCTATGAGTCAAATCCCATGTAGGGTATTTCACAGGGTCTCAGGAACCTGACAAAACACTAATGGCATAGTGGTTAAGAGCTACAGCTGCTAACCAAAAGGTTGGTGGTTCGGATGCACCAGGCATACCTCGGAAACCCTATGGGGAAGTTCTACTCTATCCTGTAGGGTCACTATGAGTCAGAATTGACTCGATGGCAACAGGTTTGGTTTTTTTGGTTTTCAGGAACCCAAACCTTGATCTTTCCGATGTTTACACCATCCTTTTCTCAGCGCACCAGGCTCTCTGCTCACTAGGTACGGAAAGGAGATTCTGCTCCAGCCTAGGTGGCTCCAGGCTGTCATATGAGGTTCTCCAGGGCAAGAGTTCCCACCCACTTCACTTTCCGTGTTCTCACCACTTCCCCGTCTGCTCCAACCCCACTCTCTGTTCCTCTAACATGCCATCTCATCTCTCGTCTTCAGAATTTTGTCCACACTCTGCAGGGTTTAGCACATAGCAAGCACTCAGCAAGTGTTTGTTGAATTAGTGAATGAATGCTCGAAAGGATGGACGGGTGAATTAATGAGACAGGAAGATGCGACCATGAAGGAGCTGGGAACTGAGGCGTCCTTTGGACTTTACCTCTTTGCCTGTCTATCCTTCCAGCTTCTCCAATGTCACAGCAACGGTTCAATAATAATCTGTCACGTTCTGCCTTTCAAACAGAGGCTTATTTGTGGTCTCCTTCACTTGACCAGAAACCCTGGTGGCATAGTGGTTCAGAGCTAACCAAAAGGTGTGCAGTTTGAATCCACCAGCTGCTTCTTGGAAACCCTATGGGGCAGTTCTACACTGTCCTACAGGGTTGCTATGAGTCGGAATCGACTCGACAGCAACAGGTTTTTGATTTTTTTACCTGACCACATTTGTGTGGGGTGATTCTCCATTCCCTGAGCACCTACTACTTGCCCAGGGCTTCATGGTCCTAGTTAATTCACAAGGCAAACCGTATGCCTTGATAGTATGATCTCCAGTGTAGACTGAAGAAAACTGAGTCTCAGGAGAAAGTCCAAGTTCAAGGCACATGGCTCTTGTGTGCCAAAAACCAGCAGGGGGAGGCGGGGGAGATGGTTGATTTCATCGGCAGGGAGGGTAGGTATGGCTTGAGGTGAAGGGAGGTGAGATGGTATAAGGCAGGGATGGCCAATTAGTGGCTTATGGCTCTTCATTGTCCTCTCCCCAGTATAGCATGTTTTCCCCTGAGTCTTGATACACCCTCAGAATCCTTCTCAACACAGCATTCCAGACAATCACTACCAACCTATCAGAGCGGGCTTTGACACCCATTCAGCACTTGTTGAGCACCCCTTATACGCATGCCAGGTATTGTATTAGGTGCTGCGAATACAGCAAGAAACAATAAAAACTAGTGTCTGCTCTCGAGAAGCCTGTATTCTAGTAAGTGGAGATAGATAATAAGTACGTAAAAAGAAAATGTAGACTGGCAGATAGTAATGATTGCTATAGAGAAAAATAAAGCAAATTAAGGGTCAGGAGCCTTTGAAGGGCTTATGGTTTTATTGGGGGTGCACAGGGCAGAAAGACCTCTCTGCTTTTTTGGCAAGGACCTGAAGGAAGTGAGGGACCAAGCCGTGCGAATAGCTTGGGTAGAGCTTCCCAGGCAGCAGGATAGCATGTGCAAAAGCGCTGAGGCAAGAGTGTGCTTGTCATGTTCAAGTAACATCTAGGAGACCAGCATGGGTGGGAGTCAATAGCAGTGATGTAAGGAAGAAGATGGAGTCAGAGAAGCAGTGGGGCCTTATAATGTCAGGCCTGAGAGTCCATGGTGAGATCTTGGGGTTTTTCTCTGCATGGGATGGGGAGTCCCTGGGGGCTGTACAGCAGAGGAGGGAATAGCCTAACTTGCCTTCTAGCAGATCCACTCTCTTAACCTGAGCCCAGTGCTCCCCCACCCCACCCCAGTTCTTTATTCTGGAGCTTTGGGGCAGGAGGTCTAACTCTCTCCCCATAAAAAACTCCCCATAGTCCCTGCCTTTTAGGACCCCTCCTCCCATAACAGCTTCCCTGCCTGAGGCTGGCTCAAGAGAGGTGATGAGAAGGTGGTGTGAGGCGTGTGTGTGTGAGGCGTGTGTGTGTGAGGCCTGTGTGTGCGTGAGGCTTGTGTGTGTGTGAGGCTTGTGTGTGTGAGGCGTGTGTGTGCATGTGTACATGTGTGTGTCTGTGTGCACGCACGTGTGTGGATGTGTGTGTGCGTGCATGTCTGCGGATGTGTGTGTGCGTGTGTGTGCACACACATGTGTGGACGTGTGTGTGTGCTCGTGTGTGCGTGTGTGTGTGTGTGTGTGTGTAGGCTCTGGGGAACAAGTGCTCCTCACACTGGCAGCAGAGCCCATACGTGCCTAGGCTGGTGTGCTGTGTGTAGCTCGAGCACCTGAGTGTTTTGCTGGGGTGTATACATCGGTAGGAGTCTCTGGGTGGTGCAAATTGTTAAGAACTTGACTACTAACTAAAAGGTTAGAGTTAGAGGTTTGAACCCACCCATAGGTGCCTCAGAAGAAAGACCTGGTAATCTACTTCCAAAAGGTCGCACCTTGAAAACACCTTGGAGAGCAGCTCCACTCAGCACAAATGTGGTTGCCATTTGTTGGAATTGACAACTAGTTTGGTTTTGGTTTGGTCCGTCTGTAAGTGAGGGCCCTTTGCTCCCGAGTGACACAGTGTTGTGGTTGGGAGAGTGAGCTCTGGCATCAGGCTGCCTGGCTTTACCACTGGCTAACTGGATACGCTTGGGCAAATTACCTAACTTCTCACGGTCTCTATTTCCTCACCTGTCCAATGGGGATAATAACAACGTCCACCTCATGGCGTTGTTGGAAGAGTTAATGAAAACAATCTCTGTAAAGCGTTTAGAAGTACCCAGCTGGATTTGGACAATTCTGTGGCTATTTGCTCTACCTCCCAGAGTCTTAATCTAGGGATATGGATTTTGCTGTCATAAATTGTTGAAAAACATACAAGTGATATCCAGAAAGTCAGCATACTAAGAATGGCCCAGGGTACCTCCCTGTCAGCTAGAACACAAAACAAACAATTGAATTCCCTTAAACAAAGGGAAATGACAATTATAGGAAGAAACACCAGGAACATAAAATGCAAAAATAAAGAGCACAACTCCAAAACGAAGCAAAGAAAGAAGGCGGCTCCGGTGCCCCTATCAAGTCTTAGAACACAAATGGAGAAGCTGCCAGAAGTCAGAGAGACTGCCAGAGCTGCAGCAAACACCCCAGTGTTGCCAGGAGATGCCCAAAATAGGTGCAAATTAATGGTTATCAAGTCCTTACAGAGACAGAAAATAACTCAACAGTTTCAATTTAGCAAACATTTGGGTTTCCAACACTGTTGATTTCAAAGATGAAAAGTGTCCGTGCTGATCTCATTGGACACAAGTAAGAAAGTGAATGTGTGAGCATGCCGTAACAGAGGTGTGGTAAGAAGCACCAGGGAGCCTGGAGGAAGGAGCAATTAATTCCATCTAGACCATGTTCAGGGAGAGCAGCAAGAAGAGCCGCCACCTGAGCTGAGGGCCTGAAGGATGAACAGAACTTAGTGGCTGGTCAAGAAAGTCATGCAGTGGGAGCCATGGGAGCGGAGGCCCACAAGTCCTATGGACCCCTTTGCTTTTACCTGCTCAGCAGCCCTTCTCCCTTCCTTCCTTCCTTTGGTATCATCACCCCACTTTTCCCCTGGAGAAAATCTCTCTCCTATTTTATAGATCCTGGTGAAACTGCCAATCACAATGAGGCCCCATCCCCAAAGGAGGACATGTGACCCAAGCCAGGCCAATCAGAATCTTATGTGGGACTCACTTCAGCAAAGCCATGCACTAACTTAAGGCAGATGGAGCAGAGCCATTCTATTTTTAGTGTCGTAAAGAGACTATGCATGAGATCTTGAAACTGAGATTCTCTGGGTCCTGTCCTTCCCAACATGTGGTGGGATAGATCCCTTTCATATGATCTTTCTCACCATGGTCTTCCTCATCAAATGACTGGATGGGACTATGCAAATTAGGTGCTTGTGACCCACCAAGGGAATTGGATAGCTTGCTAATAATGCAAATAAGGTACATGGAACCCTGAGGTGGTGGGACCATGCAAATAAGGGATTGGTCAGTTTTGCCATCCTGCTAGGCTTAAAGAGAGCCAATCCCAGAGCAGAGTGAGGACCTGACTACCACCAAGAAGGAGAGATGGGAGCGGGGTGCATTCTTTGGGCCTGAGATCCCTGTGCTGAGACCCTCCTAGACCCAGGAGACACAGAGAGAGAGCTGTGACACCAGAGATGGCAAGATGTGAGAAGCAGCAGCAAAGAAACAGCAGTAGCAGAGGCAGCAGAACCAGGAGACTGGCAGGAGGTAGTGAAATGAGCTTCCAGCCCACAGGGTGAGAAAGCTGAATGCACCTGGGCAGGAGGCTTGCTGGCAGAGTGGGGTACATCCAGGCACTTATTGGCAGAGCTAAAGAGCTTTGTAACACTTGCCCGAGCAGAGCAGAGGACAGGCCAAGGGCCAGAGAGAGGCCTGCCTGTGGGCATGGCTGAGAAGAGGATCTCCTGATCAAAGAGCTGTATCCTGAATTGTAACCTGTTACTTCCCTAATAAACCGCATAATTGTGAGTGTGGTCTGTGAATTCTGTGTGGCCATTGCAACAAATTACCGAGCCCAGCAGAGAAGTAGAGAGCGGCAAGGGAGCAGGGGTGGATTATCCAAGAAGCCAGTTACCGAGGGATTTACCTGAGTTTACCTACTAATCTGCAGTGCGTGGTTTCACCCACGTGAAATTGGTCACTACAGAGTAGTAGGTGGTGGTGTTGTTATTGCTAGTTGCCATCGAGTTGGTTCCAACTCATAGCAACTCTATGTACTACAAAACGAAACGCTGCCCGGTCTTGCGCCATGCTCACAATCGTTGTTATGCTCGAGCCCATTGTTGCAGCCACTGTACCAGTTCACTTCACTGAGGGACCTCCTCTCTTTCGATGACCCTCTATACCAAGCATGATGTCCCTCTCCAGGGACTGATCCTTCCTGACAACATGCCCAAAGTATGTAAGAAGCAGTCTCGTCATTCTTGCTTCAAAGGAGCATTCTCGTTGTTCTTCCAAGACAGATTTGTTCATTCTTTTGGCAGTCCATGGTATGTTCCATATTCTTCACCAACACCACAATTCAAAGGTGTCAATTCTTCTTTGTTCTTCCTTATTCACTGTCCAGCTTTTGCATGCATATGAGGTGATTGAAAACACCATGGCTTTGGTCAGCGCACCTTAGTCTTCAAGTTGACACCTTTGCTTTTCAACACTTTAAAGAGGTCTCTTGCAGCAGATTTGCCCAATGCAATGTGTCTTTTGATTTCCTGACTGCTGCTTCCGTGGGTGTTGATTAGCAGGTAAACACAGGAAATCCAAGTGTACCTTGCTTACTGGCTGATCCGCCCCTGTGTGGGAGGGCCAGATGGCATCAGAATTGGTAAAAAGGCTGGAGAGAGAAGGCATATCTGACCTCTGCCTCACAGGCATCAGCCTTGGGCTGTTGATGCTGATAATGTTTCTCCTCCCCCTTGTGAAGTTGGAGGAGGCCAGATGCTGCCTCTGTGCCATTTTTTTTTACACAAAGCCTGGTGGATCAGTTCTTCCTCCTTCCTGAGTCATCCACCTTCCTTTCCCCAAATTTCTTTCTGGCTTTAGTTAGCCAGAATATGTTTCTGTAGCTGGCAACCAAAGAAGTTTAACTGACATGGAAATTGGAACTAGGAAATGCGTGGCAGGCAATAGTCCCTGAAGGAAATAGGGCATCTGCGATAGGTTACTGGGCAGAGAAGAGTCAAGGGTACCCACAGTGGTTAAACAGCCACCTGCTCATCAAGGTCAAGGCCGTGGGAAACTGGGTGGTTGGGAATATCACAACTTAAAGGATGTGAGGAATGGGGAGCCCTCACGGTTGCTTTGGACAACGTTAGGTTAATTAAAGAGGGAGCCATTTCTCATGCCTGCCATCATCCAACATATTACATGTCATGTTTCTTTATTTCTTCTGTTCTTCCCTGATAGAATGTGAGTTCCTTGAGGCAGGGCCTTGGGCTCATCCACTGCTGTATCCCCAGCGCCTAGTAGGCACTAAAGTATTCCATGAACAAATACATGTCTGGATAAGCAACAAGCTCAAACTTAGGATTTCCAGAACAAGAATCAGAAGCCTTATCCTCAGAAAGGATTGCAGGAATTTGGTTATGTATACTATGGATAACCAGGAGGAGGGGAACAGTGGGTCACCAGGAGGTGGGGGGTGGTGCAGACCACAAAATGACCCCAAGGTCCACAGCAGCAGTGGAGGTGGGTGGATTGGTGCTGAGGGGGAAGGGGTGGCCAAGGCAGTGGCATCACTAGTGTTGGTGTCACCTGTCAGCCAGTGCAGTAACTTGTCACCATCCCCCAAAATGCCTACGTCACCTACAAATCAGGGTGCATGCTGCCTGCCACTTGGCAGAGAGGTGGCTCTCCACTTTGGTCAATGGGAGAGGGTGGGAGCTTCAAGGAGCCCCAGGGTGCAGGTCTAGGAGGGGTGGGGCCGTGCAGTGCTGGACCCTGCATGTGGGTGGGGTTAGGTTGGTCCGCTGTGCCCATCCCGGCCAGTCCCACCCACCCCTGGTGATGCCAAACTTAGTGACACCACTGGAGGGGGGAATTGTGGGAAGAATATAATTTGGGGCCAGGTTGGATTTACTACTATGGGTAGGTACCCTGACCCAAGATTTTGCAATTCAATGTGCTAATTCGGGCAGCCCATGTGAGTCTAATGTTGACTGGGTGGGTAAATTCAAATGCTGGCCCACATTACATAACATGAAAAGTCAGAGTTCGTTGTCTTACCGTGGAGAAAGGAACAAAAAAGCCTAGAAGAGATGAATTTCAGATTGTATCTATCCCATATATCCTGACAAAGTCCAGGGTCCTGGCCTGCCACCCTTACTTGGGGGACCAGATTGGTGAGAGGAACACCATAGCTGTTGAAACTTTTTCTGGGTTTTTCTTTCTTGGCCAGGAATGCAGATGGGAGGGGCTGAAGCAGAAACTGTTTCAGTGTTTGAGGGTTGTCCAGGGTGGAATAAGCAGGAGGCTGCAGACAATCACCATGGGCACATGGGTGGGGCCATCATGATGGCTAAAATTTTGCTGAAGACAATACAAAAACAGTTGCAGCAGTACGTTGAGAGGGAACTGCCAGAAATATAAGCCGGATTCAGGAAAAGACTGATGTCAGATGGATTTTGGCTGAAAGCAAAGAATACCAGAAGGATGTTTACCTGTGTTTTATTGACTATGCAAAGGCATTCGACTGTGTGAAGCATAACAATTATGGATAACACTGAGAAGACTGGGTATTCCAGAACACTTAATTGTGCTCATATGCCAAGGGGCACTCGTTTGAAGAGAACAAGGGGATATTACATGCTTTAAAATCAGGAAAGGTGTGGGTCGGGGTTGTATTCTTTCACCATACTTACCCAACCTGTATGGTGAGAAAATGATCTGAGAAACTGGACTATATGAAGAAGAACATAGCATCAGGATTGGAGAAAGAGTCATTAACATCCTGTGTTATGCAGATGACACAAGCTTGCTTGTAGAAAGTGAAGAGGCCTTGAAGCATTTACTGATGAAGATCAAAGATGACAGCCTTCGGTATGGATTACATCAATATAAAGAAAGCAAAAATCCTCACAACTAGACCTGTAAACAACATCACGATAAATGGAGAACAGTTTGAAGTTGTTAAGGATTTTCATTTTACTTGGACCCACAGTCAATGCCCATAGAAGCAGCAGTCAAGAGATGAAACGATGCATTGCACTGGGCAAATCTGATGGAAAAGACCTTTTTTTTTTTTTTTAATTTTTATTGTGCTTTAAGTGAAAGTTTACAAATCAAGTCAGTCTCTCCCATAAAAACTTATATATACCTTGTTACATACTCCCAATTACTCTTCCCCTAATGAGACAGCCCGCTGTGTTCCTCCGCTCTCTCTTTTCATGTCCATTTTGCCAGCTTGGGTTTGGTTTTCTTTTTGTTTTAACCCCCTCTACCCTCTTGTCTACTCTTCAGGCAGGAGTTGCCAACATAGTCTCAAGTGTCTACCTGATCCAAGAAGCTCACTCCTCACCAGCATCCCTCTCCAACCCATTGTCCAGTCCAATCAATGTCTGAAGAGTTGACTTCAGGAACGGTTCCTGTCCTGGGCCAACAGAAGGTCTGGGGCCCATGACCACTGGGGTCCTTCTAGCCTCAGTTAGACCATTAAGTCTGGTCTTTTTTATGAGAATTTGGGGTCTTCATCCCAGTGCTCTTCTGCTCCCTCAGGGGTTCTCTGTTGTGTTCCCTGTCAGGGCAGTCATCGGTTGTGGCTGGGCACCATCTAGTTCTTCTGGTCTCAGGATGATGTAGTCTCTGGTTTACGTGGCCCTTTCTGTTTCTTGGGCTCGTAATCACCTTGTGTCCTTGGTGTTCTTCATTCTCCTTTGCTCCAGGTAGGTTGAGACCAATTGATGCATCTTAGATGGCTGCTTGCTAGCATTTAAGACCCTAGGTGCCAGTCTTCAAAGTGGGATGCAGAATGTTTTCTTAATAGATTTTATTATGCCAATTGACTTAGATGTCCCCGGAAATCATGGTCCCCAAACCCCTGCCCCTGCTACACTGGCCTTTGAAGCATTCAGTTTATTCAGGAAACTTCTTTGCTTTTGGTTTAGTCCAGTAGTGCTGACCTCGCCTGTATTGTGTGTTGTCTTTCCCTTCACCTAAAATAGTTCTTATCTACTATCTAATTAGTGGATACCACTGATGGGTATTCACTAATTTTTTTTTTTTAATTTTTGTTGTGCTTTAAGTGAAAGTTTACAAATCAAGTCAGTCTGTCATACAAAAATTTATATAAACCTTGTTATGTACTCATAATTGCTCTCCCCCAATGAAACAGCACACTTCTTCCCTCCACTCTCTGTTTTCATGTCTATTCTGCCAGCTTCTGACCCCCTCTGCCCTGTCATCTCCTCTCCAGACAGGGGATGCCAATATAGTCTCATGTGTTTACTTGAGCCAAGAAGCTCATTCTTCACCGGTATCATTTTCTATCCCATTGTCCAGTCCAATCCCTGTCTGAAGAGTTGGCCTTGGGTATGTTTCCTGTCTTGGGCTAACAGAAGGTCTGGGGACCATGACCTCTGTGGTCCTGCTAGTTTCAGTAAGGCCATTAAGTCTGGTCTTTTTACAAGAATTTAGGTTCTGCATTCCACTTCTCTCCTGCTCCCTCAGGGGTTCTCTGTTGTGTTCCCTGTCAGGGCAGTCATCGGTTATAGCTGGGCACCATCTAGTTCTTCTGGTCTCGGGCTGATGTAGTCTCTGGTTTATGTGGCCCTTTCTGTCTCTTGGGCTCGCAGTTACCCTGTGTCCTTCGTGTTCTTCATTCTCCTTTGCTCCAGGTGGGTTGAGACCAATTGATGCATCTTAGATGGCCGCTTGCTAGCATTTAAGACCCCAGATGCCACGCTCCAAAGAGGGAAACTGAATGTTTTCTTAATAGATTTTACGGTGACAATTGACTTAGATGTCCCCTGAAACCATGATCCCCAAACACCCCACCCCCCACCCGCTACACTGGCCTTCGAAGCATTCAGTTTATTCAGGAAACTTCTTTGCTTTTGGTTTAGTCCAGTTGTGCTGACCTCTCCTGTAGTGTGTGTTGTCGTTCCCTTCACCTAAAACAGTTCTTAACTACTGTCTAATTAGTGAGTACCTCTCTCCCTCCCTTCCTCCCTCCCCCCTCTCGTAACCATCAAAGAATATTTTCTTCTCTGTTTAAACTATTTCTTGCGTTCTTACAGTAGTGGTCTTATACGATATTTGTCCTTTTGCAACTGACTAATTTCACTTAGCATAATGCCTTCCAGATTCCTCCATGTTATGAAATGTTTCACAGATTCATTACTGTTCTTTATGGATGCATAGTATTCCATTGTGTGAATATACCATAATTTATTTATCCATTCATCTGTTAATGGGCACCTTGGTTGCTTCCATCTTTTTGCTATTATAAACAGTGCTGCAATGAACATGGGTGTGCATATATCTGTTTGTATAAAGTGTCTTATTTCTCTAGGATATATTCCGAGGAGTGGGACTGCTGAATCGTATGGTAATTCTATTTCTAGCTCTTTAAGGAAGCGCCAAATCGATTTTCAAAGTGGTTGTATCATTTTGCATTCCCACCAGCAGTGTATAAGTGTTCCAGTCTCTCCACAACCTCTCCAACATTTATTATTTTGTGTTTTTTAGATTAATGCCAGCCTTGTTGGAGTGAGATGGAATCTCATTGTAGTTTTGATTTGCATTTCTCTAATGGCTAATGATCATGAGCATTTCCTCTTGTATCTGTTAGCCACATGAATGTTTTCCTTAGTGAAATGCCTGTTCATATCTTTTGCCCATTTTTTAATTGGGTTATTTGTCTTTTGGTGGTTGATTTTTGTAGTATCATGTAGGTTTTGGAGATCAAACTGGTCAGAAATGTCATAGCTAAAAACTTTTTCTCAGACCGTAGGTAATAATCTTTTTACTCTTTTTGGTGAAGTCTTTGGATGAGCATAGGTGTTTGATTTTTAGGAGTTCCCAGTTATCTAGTCTCTCTTCTGCATTGTTAGTAATGTTTTGTATACTGTTTATGGCATGTATTAGGGCTCCTAGCATTGTCCCTATTTTTTCTTCCATGATCTTTATTGTTTTAGATTTTATATTTAGGTCTTTGATCCATTTTGAGTTAGTTTTTGTGCATGGTGTGAGGTATGGGTGTTTTTTCAGATGGATATCCAGTTATGCCAGCACCATTTGTTAAAAAGACTGTCTTTTCCCCATTTAACTGACTTTGGGCCTTTGTCAAATATCACCTGTTCATATGTGGATGGATTTATGTCTGGATTCTCAATTCGGTTCCATTGATCTGTGTATGTTGTACCAGTACCAGGCTGTTTTGACTGCTGTGGCAATACAATAGGTTCTAAAATCAGGCAGTGTGAGGCTTCCCACTTTGTTCTCCTTTTTCAGTAATCCTTTACTTATCTGGGGCCTCTTTCCTTTCCATATGAAGTTGGTGATTTGTTTCTCCATCTCATTAAAAAATGACTTTGGAATTTGAGTTGGAATTGTATCTATAGATCACTTTAGGTAGAATAGACATTTTTACAATGTTATGTCTTCCTATCCATGAGCAAGGTATGTTTTCCCACTTATGTAGGTCTCTTTTGGTTTCTTGCAGATGTGTGGTGTAGTTTTCTTTGTATAAGTCTTTTACATCTTTGGTAAGATTTATTCCTAAGTATTTTATCTTCTTGGGGTCTACTGTAAATGGTATTGATTTGTTGATTTCCTCTTCAAACTTCTTTTTGTTGGTGTAGAGGAATCCAACTGAGTTTTGTATGTTTATCTTGTATCCTGATATGCTGCTGAACTCTTCTATTAGTTTCGGTAGTTTTCTTGAGGATTCCTTAGGGTTTTCTGCATATAAGATCATGTCATGTGCAAAGAGAGATGCTTTTACTTTTTTCTTACCAATCTGGGTACCCTTTATTTCTTTATCTAGCCTAATTGCTCTGGCTAGGACCTCTAGCACAATGTTGAATAAAAGTGGTGATAAAGGGCACCCTTTTCTGTTTTCCGATCTCAAGGGGAATGCTTTCAGGCTCTCTCCATTTAGGGTGACGTTGGCTATTGGCTTTGTAAAAATGCCGTTTATTATGCTGAGGAATTATCCTTCTGTTCCTATATTGCTGAGAGTTTTTGTCATGAATCGGTGTTGAACTTTGTCAAATGCCTTTTCTGCATCAGTTGATGAAATCATGTGGTTCTTGTCTTTTGTTTTATTTATACGATGGATTACATTAATTGTTTTTCTAATGCTGAACCATCTCTGCATACCTGGTATGAATCCCACTTGGTCATGGGGAATTATTTTTTTGATATGTTGTTGAATTCTGTTGGCTATAATTTTGTTGAGGATTTTTGCATTTAAGTTCATGAGGGATATAGGTCTGTGATTTTCTTTTTTTGTGTGGTGTCTTTACCTGGTTTTGGTATCAGGGATATGCTGGCTTCATGGAATGAGTTTAGGAGTATTTCATCCTTTTCTATGCTCTGAAATACCTTTAGGAGTAGTGGTGTTAACACTTCTCTGAAAGTGTGGTAGAACTCTACAGTGAAGCCGTCCAGGCCAGGGATTTTTTTGGTTAAGAGTTTTTTTGATTACCTTTTCAATATCTTTTTTTTTTTTTTATGAGTCTATTCAGTTGTTCTAACTTTGTGTGTGTTAGTTTAGGTAGGTAGTGTGTTTCTAGGAATTGATCCATTTCTTCTAGGTTTTCAAATTTGTTAGAGTACAGTTTTTCATAGTAATCTGATATGATTCTTTTAATTTCAGTTGGGTCTGTTGTAATATCACCCATCTCATTTCTTATTCAGGTTATTTGCTCCCTCTCCTGTTTTTCTTTTGTCGGTTTGGCCAATGGTTTATCAATTTTGTTAATTTTTTCAAAGAACCAGCTTTTGGTCTTGTTAATTCTTTCAATCGTTTTTCTGTTTCCTAGTTCTTTGAATTCTGTGCTAATTTTTATTATTTGCTTTCTTCTGGTGCCTGAGAGTTTCTTTTGTTGCTCTCTATTTGTTTAAGTTGTAGGGGTAAATCTTTGATTTTGACCCTTTCTTCTTTTTGTATGTATACATTTTTTGATATAAATTGACCTCTGATCACTGCTTTCACTGTGTCCCAAAGGTTCTGATAGGAAGTGTTTTCATTTTCATTGGACTTTATGAATTCCTTTATTCCATCCTAAATGTCCTCTATAACCCAGTCTTTTTTGAGCAGGGCATTGTTCAGTTTCCAAGTGTTTTATTTCTTTTCCCTGGTTTTTCTGTTATTGATTTCCACTTTTATGGCCTTATGGTCAGAGAAGATGCTTTGTAATATTTGGATGTTTTGGGTTTGGCTAAGACTTGCTTTATGACTCTGTCATTGGGTGCATAAATATTTAATATGGTTATATCCTCCTGGTATAAAAGTCCCTTTAATCATTATATAGCGTTCTTATCCTTCGTGGTAGATTTAACTTTAAAATCTATTTTGTCAAAGATTAATATTGCCACTCCTGCTCTTTTTTTAATATAACTTTTATTGTGCTTTAAGTGAAAGTTTACATATCAAGTCAGTCTCTCACACAAAAACCCATACACACCTTGCTACACACTCCCAATTACTCTCCCCCTAATGAGACAGCCCGCTCTCTCCCTCCACTCTCTCTTTTTGTGTCCATTTCTCCAGCTTCTACCCCTGCCACCCTCTCATCTCCCCTCCACGCCGGAGATGCCAACATAGTCTCAAGTGTCTACATGATCCAAGAAGGTCACTCCTCACCAGCGTCCCTCTCCAACCAATCGTCCAGTCCAATCCATGTCTGAAGAGTTGGCTTTGGGAATGGTTCCTGTCCTGGGCCAATAGAAGGTCTGGGGGCCATGACCACCGGGGTCCTTCTAGTCTCAATCAGACCATTAAGTCCAGTCTTTTTTATGAGATTTGGGGTCTTCATCCCAGTGCTCTCCTGCTTCCTCAGGGGTTCTCTGTTGTGTTCCCTGTCAGGGCAGTCATCAGTTGTAGCCAGCACCATCTAGTTCTTCTGGTCTCAGGATGATGTAGTCTCTGGTTTATATGGTCCTTTCTGTCTCTTGGGCTCGTAATTACCTTGTGTCCTTGGTGTTCTTCATTCTCCTTTGCTCCAGGTGGGTTGAGAGCAATTGATGCATCTTAGATGGCTGCTTGCTAACGTTTAAGACCCCAGATGCCACTCTTGAAAGTAGGATGCAGAATGTTTTCTTAATAGATTTTATTACGCCAATTGACTTAGTTGTCCCCTGAAACCATGGTTCCCAGACCTCTGCTCCTGCTACACCAGCCTTCGAAGCATTCAGTTTATTCAGGAATCTTCTTTGCTTTTGGTTTAGTCCAGTTGTGCTGACCTCTCCTGTAGTGTGTGTTGTCGTTCCCTTCACCTAAAGTAGTTCTTATCTACTATCTAATTAGTGAATGACCCTCTCGCACCCTCCCTTCCTCCCCCCTCTCATAACCACAAAAGAATATTTTCTCAGTTTAAACTATTTCTCAAGTTCTTATAATAGTGGTCTTATACAATATTTGTCCTTTTGCAACTGAATAATTTCACTCAGCATAATGCCTCCCAGGTTGCTCCATGTTATGAAATGTTTCACAGGTTCCTCACTGTTCTTTATCAATGCATGGTATTCCATTGTGTGAATATACCATAATTTATTTTTCCATTCATCCATTGATGGGCACCTTGGTTGCTTCCATCTTTTTACTATTGTAAACAGTGCTGCAATAAACATGGGTGTGCATATATCTGTTCATGTAAAGGCTCTTATTTCTCTAGGATATATTCCAAGTTGTGGGATTGCTGGGTCATATGGTAGTTCTACTTCTACCTTTTTAAGGAAGCACCAAATCGATTTCCAAAGTGGTTGTACCATTTGACATTCCCACCAGCAGTGTAAAAGTGTTCCAATCTCTCCATAGCCTCTCCAACATTTATTATTTTGCGTTTTTTGGATTAATGCCAGCCTTGTTGGAGTGAGATGAAATCTCATTGTAGTTTTGATCTGCGTTTCTCTAACGGCTAATGATCATGAACATTTCCTCATATATCTGTTAGCTACCTGAATGTCTTCTTTAGTGAAGTGTCTATTCATATCTTTTGCCCATTTTTTAATTGGGTTATTTGTCTTTCTGCTGTTGAGTTTTTGCAGTATCATGTAGATTTTAGAGATCAGATGCTGATCAGAAATGTCATAGCTAAAAACTTTTTCCCAATCTGTAGGTAGTCTTTTTACTCTTTTGGTGAAGTCTTTGGATGAGCATAGGTGTTTGGTTTTTAGGACCTCCCAGCTATCTAGTTTTTCTTCTACATTCTTTATAATGTTTTGTATACTGTTTATGCCATGCATTAGGGCTCCTAACGTTGTCCCTATTTTTTCTTCCATGATCTTTATCGTTTTAGATTTTATATTTAGGTCTTTGATCCATTTTGAGTTAGTTTTTGTGCATGGAGTGAGGTATGGGTCTTGTTTCATTTTTTTGCAGATGGATATCCAGTTATGCCAACACCATTTGTTAGCAAGACTGTCTTTTCCCCATTTAACTGTTTGGGGGCCTTTGTCAAATATCAACTGCTCATTTGTGGATGGATTTATGTCTGGATTCTCAATTCTGTTCCATTGGTCCATGTATATGTTGTTGTGTCCTGCTCTTTTTTGATCGTTGTTTGCCTGATGTATTTTTTTCAATCCTTCAAGTTTTAGTTTGTGTCTCTTAGCCTAAGGTGTGTCTCTTGTAGGCAGCATATAGACGGATCGTGTTTTTTTTTTTTAATCCATTCTGCCACTCTCTGTCTCTTTATTGGTGTATTTCGCCCATTTACATTCAGTGGAATTATGGATAGGTATGAGTTTAATGGAAACTCTGGTGTCGTAGTGGTTAAGTGCTACGGCTGCTAACCAAAAGATTGGCTGTTCAAATCTGCCAGGCACTGTTTGGAAACTCTAAGGGGCAGTTCTACCCTGTCCTATAGAGTCGCTATGAGTTGGAATCGACTCAATGGCACTGGGTTTGTTTTTTTTTTTTTAAGTGTCATTTCTTTTTTAATTAACTTTTATTGAGCTTCAAGTGAACGTTTACAAATCAAGTCAGTCTGTCACATATAAGTTTACATACATCTTACTCCGTACTCCCACTTGCTCTCCCCCTAATGAGTCAGTCCTTCCAGTCTCTCCTTTCGTGAGAATTTTGCCAGCTTCCCACTCTCTCTATCCTCCCATCCCCCCTCCAGACAGGAGATGCCAACACAATCTCAAGTGTCCACCTGATATAATTAGCTCACTCTTCATCAGCATCTCTCTCCCACCCACTGTCCAGTCCCTTTCATGTCTGATGAGTTGTCTTTGGGGATGGTTCCTGTCCTGTGCCAACAGAAGGTCTGGGGAGCATGGCTGCTGGGATTCCTCTAGTCTCAGTCAGACCATTAAGTCTGGTCTTTTTATGAGAATTTGGGGTCTGCATCCCACTGATTTTCTGCTCCCTCAGGGGTTCTCTGTTGTGCTCCCTGTCAGGGCAGTCATCCATTGTGGCCGGGCACCAACTAGTTCTTCTGGTCTCAGGATGATGTAGATCTCTGGTTCATGTGGCCCTTTCTGTCTCTTGGGCTCTTAGTTATCGTGTGACCTTGGTGTTATTCATTCTCCTTTGCTTCAGGTGGGTTGAGACCAATTGATGCATCTTAGTTGGCCGCTTGTTAGCATTTAAGACCCCAGATGCCACATTTCAAAGTGGGATGCAAAATGTTTTCATAATAGAATTATTTTGCCAGTTGACTTAGAAGTCCCCTTAAACCATGGTCTCCAAACCCCCGCCCTTGCTCCGCTGACCTTTGAAGCATTCATTTTATCCTGGAAACTTCTTTGCTTTTGGTCGAGTCCAATTGAGCTGACCTTCCATGTATTGAGTGTTGTCCTTCCCTTCACCTAAAGCAGTTCTTATCTACTAATTAATCACTAAAAAACCCTCTCCCTCCCTCCCTCCCTCCCCCCCTCGTAACCACAAAAGTACGTGTTCTTCTCAGTTTATACTATTTCTCAAGATCTTATAATAGTGGTCTTATACAATATTTGTCTTTTTGCCTCTGACTAATTTCGCTCAGCATAATGCCTTCCAGGTTCCTCTATGTTATGAAATGTTTCAGAGATTCGTCACTGTTCTTTATCGATGCGTAGTATTCCATTGTGTGAATATACTACAATTTATCTACCCATTCATCCGTTGATGGACACCTTGGTTGCTTCCAGCTTTTTGCTATTGTAAACAGAGCTGCAATAAACATGGGTGTGCATATATCTCTTTGTGTGCAGGCTCTTGTTTCTCTAGGGTATATTCCGAGGAGTGGGATTTCTGGGTTGTATGGTAGTTCTATTTCTAACTGTTTAAGATAACGCCAGATAGATTTCCAAAGTGGTTGTACCATTTTACATTCCCACCAGCAGTGTATAAGAGTTCCAATCTCTCCGCAGCCTCTCCAACATTTATTATTTTGTGTTTTTTGGATTAATGCCAGCCTTGTTGGAGTGAGATGGAATCTCATCGTAGTTTTAATTTGCATTTCTCTAATGGCTAATGATCGAGAGCATTTTCTCATGTATTTGTTAGCTGCCTGAATATCTTCTTTAGTGAAGTGTGTGTTCACATCCTTTGCCCACTTCTTGATTGGGTTGTTTGTCTTTTTGTGGTTGAGTTTTGACAGAATCATATAGATTTTAGAGATCAGGCGCTGGTCGGAGATGTCATAGCTGAAAATTCTTTCCCAGTCTGTAGGTGGTCTTTTTACTCTTTTTTGGTGAAGTCTTTAGATGAGCATAGGTGTTTGATTTTTAGGAGCTCCCAGTTATCTGGTTTCTCTTCGTCATTTTTGGTAATGTTTTGTATTCTGTTTATGCCTTGTATTAGGGCTCCTAAGGTTGTCCCTATTTTTTCTTCCATGATCTTTATCGTTTTAGTCTTTATGTTTAGGTCTTTGATCCACTTGGAGTTAGTTTTTGTGCTTGGTGTGAGGTAGGGGTCCTGTTTCATTTTTTTGCAAATGGATATCCAGTTATGCCAGCACCATTTGTTAAAAAGACTATCTTTTCCCCAATTAACTGACACTGGGCCTTTGTCAAATATCAGCTGCTCATATGTGGATGGATTTATATCTGGGTTCTCAATTCTGTTCCATTGGTCTATGGGCCTGTTGTACCAGTACCAGGCTGTTTTGACTACTGTGGCTGTATAATAGCTTCTGAAATCAGGTAGAGTGAGGCCTCCCACTTTCTTCTTCTTTTTCAGTAATGCTTTGCTTATCCGAGGCTTCTTTCCCTTCCATATGAAATTCATGATTTGTTTCTCTATCACCTTAAAAAATGACATTGGAATTTGGATCGGAAGTGCGTTATATGTATAGATGGCTTTTGGTAGTATAGACATTTTTACTATGTTAAGTCTTCCTATCCATGAGCAAGGTATGTTTTTCCACTTAAGTATGTCCTTTTGAATTTCTTGTAGTAGAGCTTTGTAGTTTTCTTTGTATAGGTCTTTTACATCCTTGGTAAAATTTATTCCTAAGTATTTTATCTTCTTGGGGGCTACTGTGAATGGTATTGTTTTGGTTATTTCCTCTTCGTTGTTCTTTTTGTTGATGTAGAGGAATCCAAGTGAATTTTGTATGTTTATTTTATAACCTGAGACTCTGCCGTACTCTTCTATTAGCTTCAGTAGTTTTCTGGAGGATTCCTTAGGGTTTTCTGTGTATAAGATCATGTCATCTGCAAATAGAGATAATTTTACTTCCTCCTTGCCAATCCGGATGCCTTTTATTTCTTTGTCTAGCCTAATTGCCGTGGCTAGGACTTCAAGCACAATGTTGAATAAGAGTGGTGATAAAGGGCATCATTGTCTGGTTCTCGTTCTCAAGGGAAATGCTTTCAGGTTCTCTCCATTTAGAGTGATATTGGCTCTTGGCTTTGCTTTGCATAAAAAAGATGCCCTTTATTACGTTGAGGAATTTTCCTTCAATTCCTATTTTGGTGAGAGTTTTTATCATAAATGGGTGTTGGACTTTGTCAAATGCCTTTTCTGCATCAATGGATAAGATTATGTGGTTTTTGTCTTTTGTTTTATTTATGTGATGGATTACATTAATGGTTTTTCTGATATTAAACCAGCCTTGCATACCTGGTATAAATCCCACCTGATCGTGGTGAATTATTTTTTTTGATATGTTGTTGAATTCTATTGGCTAGAATTTTGTTGAGGATTTTTGCATCTATGTTCATGAGGGATATAGGTCTGTAATTTTCTTTTTTTGTGATGTCTTTACCTGGTTTTGGTATCAGGGAGATAGTGGCTTCATAGAATGAGTTGGGTAGTATTCCGTCATTTTCTATGCTTTGAAATACCTTCAGTAGTAGTGGTGTTAACTCTTCTCTGAAAGTTTGGTAGAACTCTGAAGTGAAGCCGTCCGGGCCAGGGCTTTTTTTTGTTGGGAGTGTTTTGATTACCGTTTCAATCTCTTTTTTTGTTATGGGTCTATTTAGTTGTTCTACTTCTCAACGTGTTAGTTTAGGTAGGTAGTGTGTTTCTAGGAATTCATCCATTTCTTCTAGGTTTGCAAATTTGTTAGAGTACAATTTTTGATAATAATCTGATATGATTCTTTTAATTTCAGTTGGGTCTGTTGTGATGTGGCCCTTCTCGTTTCTTATTCGGGTTATTTGTTTCCTTTCCTGTATTTCTTAGGCAGTCTAGCCAATGGTTTATCTATTTTGTTAATTTTTTCAAAGAACCAGCTTTTGGCTTTGTTAATTCTTTCAATTGTTTTTCTGTTCTCGAATTCATTTAGTTCAACTCTAATTTTTATTATTTGTTTTCTTCTGGTGCCTGATGGATTCTTTTGTTGCTCACTTTCTATTTGTTCAAGTTGTAGGGACGGTTCTGTGATTTTGGCTCTTTCTTCTTTTTGTATGTGTGCATTTATCGATATAAACTGGCCTCTGAGCACTGCTTTTGCTGTGTCCCAGAGGTTTTGATAGGAAGTATTTTCATTCTCATTGCTCTGTATGAATTTCCTTATTCCCTCCTTGATGTCTTCTATAACCCAGTCTTTTTTCAGGAGGGTATTGTTCAGTTTCCAAGTATTTGATTTCTTTTCCCTAGTTTTTCTGTTATTGATTTCTAGTTTTATTGCCTTGTGGTCTGAGAAGATGCTTTGTAATATTTCGATGATTTGGACTCTGCAAAGGTTTGTTTTATGACCTAATATGTGATCTATTCTAGAGAATGTTCCATGTGTGCTAGAAAAAAAAGTATACTTTGCCGCAGTTGGGTGGAGAGTTCTGTATAAGTCAATGAGGTCAAGTTGGTTGATTGCTGTGATTAGGTCTTCCGTGTCTCTATGGAGCTTCTTACTGGATGTCCTGTCCTTCTCCGAAAGTGGTGTGTTGAAGTCTCCTACTATAATTGTGGAGGTGTCTATCTCACTTTTCAATTCTGTTAAAATTTGATTTATGTATCTTGCAGCCCTGTCATTGGGTGCATAAATATTTAATATGGTTATGTCTTCCTGATCAATTGTCCCTTTTATCATTATGTAGTGTCCTTCTTTATCCTTTGTGGTGGATTTAAGTCTAAAGTCTATTTTGTCAGAAATTAATATTGCTACTCCTCTTCTTTTTTGCTTATTGTTTGCTTGATATATTTTTTCCATCCTTTGAGTTTTAGTTTGTTTTTGTCTCTAAGTCTAAGGTGTGTCTCTTGTAGGCAGCATATAGATGTGTCGTGTTTCTTTATCCAGTCCGAGACTCTCTGTCTCTTTATTGGTGCATTTAGTCCATGTACATTCAGCGTAATTATAGATAAATAAGTGTTTCGTGTTGTCATTTTGATGCCTTTTTATGTGTGTTGTTGACAATTTCATTTTTCCACATACTTTTTTGTGCTGAGACGTTTTTCTTTGTAAATTGTGAGATCCTCATTTTCATAGTATTTGACTTTATGTTTGTTCAGTCGTTACGTTTTTCTTGGCTTTTATTTTGAGTTATGGAGTCGTTATACCTCTTTGTGGTTACCTTATTATTTACCCCTATTATTCTAAGTAAAAGCCTAACTTGTATTGTTCTATAGCGCCTTGTATCACTCTCCATATGGCAGTTCTATGCCTCCTGTATTTAGGCCCTCTTTTTGATTATTGTGATCTTTTACCTATTGACTTCCATGATTCCCTGTTATTAATATATTTTTTTAATTAATCTTAATTTGTTTTTGTGATTTCCCTATTTGAGATGATATCAGGATGTTCTGTTTTGTGACCTTGTGTTGTGCTGGTATCTGATATTATTGGTTTTCTGCCGAAACAATATCCTTTAGTATTTCTTGTAGCTTTGGTTTTGTTTTTGCAAATTCTCTAAACTTGTGTTTATCTGTAAATATCTTAATTTCGCCTTCATATTTCAGAGAGAGTTTTGCTGGATATATGATCCTTGGCTGGCAGTTTTTCTCCTTCAGTGCTCTGTATATGTCGTCCCATTCCCTTCTTGCCTGCATGGTTTCTGCTGAGTAGTCTGAACTTATTGATTCTCCCTTGAAGGAGACCTTTCTTTTCTCCCTGGCTGCTTTTAAAATTTTCTCTTCATCTTTGGTTTTGGCAAGTTTGATGATAATATGTCTTGGTGTTTTTCTTTTTGGATCAATCTTAAATGGGGTTCGATGAGCATCTTGGATAGATATCCTTTCGTCTTTCATGATGTCAGGGAAGTTTTCTGTCAGCAGATCTTCAACTATTTTCTCTGTGTTTTCTGTCCTCCCTCCCTGTTCTGGGACTCCAATCACACACAAGTTATCCTTCTTGATAGAGTCCCACATGATTCTTAGGGTTTCTTCATTTTTTTTAATTCTTTTATCTGATTTTTTTTCAGCTATGTTGGTGTTAATTCCCTGGTCCTCCAGATTTCCCAGTCTGCATTCTAATTGCTCGAGTCTGCTCCTCTGACTTCCTATTGCGTTGTCTAATTCTGTAATTTTATTGTTAATCTTTTAGATTTCTACATGCTGTCTCTCTATGGATTCTTGCAACATTGATTTTTCCACTATGTTCTTGAATAATCTTTTTGAGTTCTTCAGCTGTTTTATCAGTGTGTTCCTTGGCTTTTTCTGCAGTTTGCCTTATTTCGTTTCTGATGTCTTGAAGCATTCTGTAAATTAGTTTTTTATATTCTGTATCTGATAATTCCAGGATTGTATCTTCATTTGGGAAAGATTTTGATTCTTTTGTTTGGGGGGTTGTAGAAGCTGTCATGGTCTGCTTCTTTATGTGGTTTGATATGGACTGCTGTCTCTGAGCCATCACTGGGAAACTAGTTTTTCCAGAAAATCCACTAAAAAAATGCAGTCAGATCCCTATCAGAATTGCCTTTGGATTATAACCGGCACCTTGTTCCTTGTAAGGATGAAAGTCTGAGATTTGGATCATATATGCTTGGCTGTAGCTGGTTCTGTGTTTTTAGTCCAATTAGGGGTGGATTTTTCGTCCCTGGGTTTTTTTTTTTTTTTTTTTGTTCCTTGTCTCAGGCCGAAAGAGTGGGTTAGGAAGAGACCAAATGAAAAAAAAGGGGGGGAAGCAAAGCTGCCGCAGAGCTGGAGCCGTTCTCCCTGTGGCTCAGGGAATTCCAATGTTAATGAAGCCACCTGGGGAGGGTGGGGGAGGGATCAGAGAGACAGGAGAGTAGCACCTCAGAATATAGCCAGAGTTGCTTGTCTTGCTTGGAATGACTATTATATCTGAGATTCCCGTGCGGTGTGTCGCCTATGTGTGCTGGCTGTGTGGAGATTGCCCCCGGGGGTCTGGCCCGCTGAAGTCACGGTCAGATCCTCCGCTGCCAGTTCAAATCCTAGCGTCAAGGTTCCCCTGCTGGGATGCTTTACTCCCGGTTCCTCCAAAATCAGTCACTGCCTCCCGGGGACTTCTCATCTTGCCAGCCGCATCACCTCACCACCTCCGCGAACCGGCTCGGCCCCCTCCCGGGGTTAGTTCAGGGGAGTGGAGCAGCTTCCCGTGCTTGTGCCGTGAGAGCGCCCAGTCAAATGTCCGGTGGCACGATTCCCCGGCTGGGACGCTGCTCTCCCAGCTCCAAGACCAGTCACCGCCTCCCGGGGACTTCTCCCACCAGCTGCGTCGCCACGCCGCCCTCGCGAACCGGCTGGGCCCCCTCCCGGGGTGAGTTCAGGGGGGTAGGGCCGGGCCCCTTGTTTGCGCCGTCAGCTCCCCTGGGTTCTGCCCTAAATCGGGCGCCAAAGGTTACCTGACTTGGACGCTGGTTCCAGGCTCCGAAAACAATCGCTGCTTCCCTGTATTTGTTCATTTTCTGTCTTTAAATCTGTGTTTGTTGTTCAGGGTTCGTAGATTGTTATGTACATGATCGACTCACTTGTTTTTCCGAGTCTTTGTTGCAAGAGGGATCCGAGGTAGCGTCTACCTAGTTCGCCATCTTGGCCCCGCCTCTCCTTTAATACCATTTTGATATCTTTTTTTGTGTGTTGTTGACAGTTTCTTTTTCCCACTTAATTTTTTTGTGCTGAGTAGTTTATATATTGTCTTTTCCTCATATTTATTGTTGTTGA
Organism: Elephas maximus indicus; assembly: GCF_024166365.1. Taxonomy (NCBI): domain Eukaryota; kingdom Metazoa; phylum Chordata; class Mammalia; order Proboscidea; family Elephantidae; genus Elephas; species Elephas maximus. Next base: position 60,085,882 of record NC_064821.1, read on the forward strand.
TTTTATTTCTGCCGAGTATTTTTTTCTTGTATTTTATTTTCATGTGTAGGATAGTTTTCTGCTTTCTGGTTACCTTAATATTTACTCCTATTTTTCTAAACTTAAACCTAACTTATATTTCTTTGTATCGTCTTGTCTTCCTCTCCATATGAAAGATTTATGACTACATTTCTTAGTCCCTCTTTATTGTTTTTGTGTTGTCTTCTTTTACATAATAACATCGCTATTTCCCTGTTTTAAGTGTTTTTTTATCTTGATTTGTTTTTGTGATTTCCCTGTCTGGGTTTACATCCTATTGCTCTGTCCAGTGTTCTAGTCTTGGGTTAACAACTGGTATTATTGATTTTCTAACCAAAGAACTCCCTTTAGTATTTCTTGTGGTTTTGGTTTGGTTTTTACAAATTCCCTAAACGTCTGTTAAGCTGGAAATGCCCTAATTTCACCTTCATATTTGACACACAGTTTTGCTGGATATATGATTCTTGGCTGGCAATATTTTTCCTTCAATACTTTCTATAAGTCATCCCATTGCCTTCTTGCCCACATGGTTTCTGCCAAGTAGTCCGAGCTTTTTCTTACCGACTCTCCTTTTTAGGTGAATTTTTGTTTATTCCTAGCTGCTCTGAAAATTCTCTCTTTATCTTTGGTTTTGGCAAATTTGATTATAATATGTCTTGGTGGCTTTCTTTTAACATCTACCTTATGTGGAGTTTGATGAGTCTATTGGATAGATATCTTCTCATTTTCCACGATATCAGGTAAGTTTCCTGCCAAAAAATCTTCAAGAATTCTCTCTGTATTTTCTGTTATCGCTCCCTGTTCTGGTACTCCAATCACTTGTAGGTTATTTCTCTTGATAGAGTCCCGTGTGATTCTTAAGGTTTCTTCATTTTTTTTTAATTCTTTTATCTTATTTTTCTTCAAATATATTGGTGCCCAGTGCTTTATCTTCAAGTTTACTGATTCTGCCTTCCACTTGCTCAATTCTGCTCTTCTGACTTTCTATCGAGCTGCCTACTTGTGTAATTTTATTGTTAATCTTCTGAATTTCTGATTGCTGTCTGTCTATGGATTTTTCCAGCTTATTAAACTTTTCATTAGGTTCTTGAATAACCTTTTTAATTTCTTCAACTGTTTTATCTCTGTGTTTCTTAGCTTGTTCTGCCTATTGCCTGATCTCCTTCCTAATTTCGTTCCTAATATCTTGAAGAGTTCTGTATATTAATCTTTTCGATTCTGCATCCGGTAATTCTAGGAAGTCACCTTTATCCAGAAGATCCATTGATTCTTTGTTCTGAGAGCTTGTTGAGGCAATCATGGTCCGTTTTTTTTATGTGATTTGATATTGACTGTTGTCTCCAAGCCATCTATGAGTTCTTGTATTAATTTATTTTATGTTTGCTTACTGTATCCTAGCTTCTTTGTTTTATTTTGTTTTGTTTTGATATGCCCACATGAGTTGCTTGAGTGAGCTAGCTTGATTATTTTTGCCTTTGGTGCTCTGATGTCCTGTCACCAGATGGCTAGAGCTGTTATCAGGTATATCAGTCTAGGAGTCCATTCACTTCTATGAATTCACCTCAGGTGTCCAGGTAGCTGATGATCAAGTGTGTGGTACAGGCTCTGTCCTACAGTCTTAGAGAGGCAGGGGTGATCGGTGTAGGTACCGGTATCTGGTTGCAGTAGGAGGTCATGCTCTGAAGTAAGCACGGGGCTGAGAATCACCCCCCAAGTGTCTCTGAGGAAAGCACGTCCCTCTTCCCTTGAGCATAGAGGTGGGTAGGCTCTGCACATGGACCATGGGCACCCAATGCTTTTGGTTGTAAGGTACCAGTTATCCTTGGAGCCCTGTCACGGGTGGCTGGGTGACCTGAGTGGAGCCACCAGTTCTTAGGCCCCTGATGTGGGTAGATGAGGACCCTGTTTAATAGGCAAAGTGGTGTCAAACATCAAACACCCACCTCTCCACCGCACAGCTGAAACAGTTGTAGTCTGCCACTAAAAGTCTATTCTCCTGAAACAGGCCCCACAGGTCCATGCAGGTGGGAAAGATGTTTAAAGCCCATGGACCGTTTATGCCTGGACAAGAGCCGTTTCTGTCCTGGGCTCCCCAGGTTAGTGGAACTGGCAAACTATCTTTTCCCTGAATTGCAAATTTATTCCTTCTCAAAGGCCGGGAGGATGGCTCCAGGCCCTCATCAGGGCCTGTCTCAGGCCCAGGGAAATCAGCATCCACTGAAGCTGGCTTGAGTGCAGGGGGTGTGGTAAAATGTACACAGGTACTTAGCTTTTGCCGAGAACGCCGTTCTTCTCTGGTTCTGGAGGTGTGTGTAGGCTGTGCGGCTGGCTGCTTCTCCCTGAGGAAACTACGGCGGAATGCTACTACCAGCCCGCTGCAGGTGTTCCTGGGAATGGTGTCTGAGGGATCCAGCGATTCAGGTCTGGTAACTCCTCTCCATTTCTGAACCATCTCTCTCTTCCCCTGACACTCAGTCCATTTTCTAACTTTGCCTTTGATGTTCAGGGCTCCTAGCTTGTCATAAATATAATTGTTGCACTTGTTTTTTTGGGTCTTTACTTTGAGAGGGTTCACAGGAAGCATATGGCTATTCTGCCATCTTGGCCCTGCCTCCAAAACACCTCTTTACAGTTTTGAAAAGCAAAGATGTCACTTTAAGGAGTAAGGTGTGCATAACCCAAGCCATGTTCTTTTCAATCACCTCATAAGCGTGGGAAACCTGGACAATGAATAAAGAAAAATTGATGTCTTTGAGTTATGGTGTTGGTAAAGAATATTGAATTCACATTGGACTGCCCAAAGATGGAACAAATCTGTCTTGGAAGAAGTACAGCCAGAATTCTCCTTAGAAGGGAGGATTGCGAGGCTTTGTCTCGTGTACTTTGGACATGTTATCAGGAGGGATCAGTCCCTAGAGAAGGACATCATGCTTGATAAAGTAGAGGGTCCATGAAAAATAGGAAACCTTCAACAAGGTGTTTGACACATTGCTGCAACAGTAGGCTCAAACATAGCAATGATTGAGAGAATGGCACAGGACTGGAAAACATTTTATTCTGTTATACATATGGTTGCTATGAGTCAGAACCAACTTGATGCACCTAACAACAGTCATGATGGGTAGTTGCATGGATAAGGTGATGGGCTCTTAGTGCATGGTCTTATCCATGAGGGTGTCACCAAAAATGAAATGGGCAGACCCACTGAAGTCTTATATGATTTGTGTAATCAATACACTAGAATGCCAGGCTTGGAAGTCAATTACGTAAACATATAGGACCTTGACATCAGTGCAATTCCTTAGGGCCCACTAGTTTGTGATCTGTCAGGATAAACAAAAATAGCCTTTCTAAATTAAAAGAAGAATCGGACTGGGATTAGATTTCCATCATAAAAAAAAAAAGAATTTTTTTTTTATACATCAGTGCAATTCCTTAGGGCCCACTAGTTTGTGATCTGTCAGGATAAACAAAAATAGCCTTTCTAAATTAAAAGAAGAATCGGACTGGGATTAGATTTCCATCATAAAAAAAAAAAGAATTTTTTTTTTATACCTATCATTAATTCTGGAACTTGCCTTTTTCTTGGTGTTTACATCTCTAGCTTATTTTCTTATTTTGCCTGAATGCAACCATAGATAATTTTCTGAGAAAAAGAGGCAAGCTTCTAAGTCCTTGCATGTCCAAAATTATCTTGGTTGTCTCACATTTGGGCTGGAGGTAGAACTGTAGATCAGGGTGGACAAACTATTACCCAGGGACCAAATTCAACCTGCCACCTGTTTTTGTAAGTTAAGTCTTTACTGATCCAGCCACACTGATTCATTTATGTATTTTCTATGGCTGCTTTCATGCAGGGAGCCTTGGTGGTGAAGTGATAGAGCTAAGGCTGCTAACCAAAAGGTCGGCAGTTTGAATCTACCAGCCACTCTTCGGAAACCTATGAGGCAGTTCCGCTGTGTCCTATAGGGTTGCTATGAGTTGGAATTGACTCAAAGGCAATGGGTTTTTCGTTATCAGGGCTTTTGTGCTAAAGCAGCAAAGTTGAGTAGTTGTGACAGACAACATATGGCCCACAAAGCCTAAAATATTTACTACCTGGCCCTTTACAGGAAAAGTTTGCTGATCCTTGCTCTAAGACAAAACGCAATTTCTCTGAGAACTTTTAAAGTCTTCCTCTGTTGCTTTCTACATCTGATGATAAGAAGACTGATGCCAATCTAATTCTTGTTCCTTTTTAGGTAACCTGTTTTTTTTCACTGTTCTATCTCTGGAAGCTTTTAGGATCCCCTCTTCATCTTTGATGTTCTGGAATAGTGAGGTGGCCAGGCCTGAGTTTTTTCCTTATTTCTTCTGCAAGGCACTGAATGTGGTCCTTCAATCTGAGGACTCTTATTTTTCAGCTCTGGGAAGTTCTCATATTTTTTTGAGAATTTCTTTTGCTCTGTCTTTTGGTTTTGAATTTCCTGTTAGTATTTTTTTTTTTTTACTGTAATCTGCTAGACTTCCTGGATTGATCTTCTGAGCCTTTTATCTTTTCTGTTATCTTTTCCCTTTTATAATCTTTTTGTTCTAGTATTATGGGTTGAACTGTGTCCACCCAAAATATGTGTTGCAAATCTTAACCTCTATGTCTCTATGATAAATGGAGAAACATGGACGTTGTCAAGGATTTCATTTTATTTGGATTCACAATCAACACCCATGGAAGCAGCAGTCATTTTCAGGAATGCAACGCAAACTTGATTAAACACAATCTTTCATAATATTTGATATATTGGTTTCCCTTTTTCTGAGGCCTCAAGCTGTAAAGACCATGCAAACCTGGAGCATCCAGTGGCCATATCACCTGACTGCATGGGAAAAAAAAAAAAAAACTGCCTGTAAAATGAAGCCAATATGGTGAAAAAGGGAAAGACAGAGAGAGAGAGAAAGAGAGTAGGAGAGAGAGAGAAAGAAAGAAAATAAAGGAGAAACAGAAACTCACACTGCCCCCTTTTTGGATCCAACTGTGTTTGACTTCCACTGTGAAATTTCAAATTATGTGAGCCAAGAAATTCTCTTTGTGGCTGAAGTAGTTTAACTTTCATTCTGTCATTTGAAACTGAAGAGTCCAGACTAATCCAGGAGGTTGCCATGGGTGACAGAAATCTGATCCTACTTCTACTGAGGACTCCAGAATGGGGGTGCCCAAGTGCTATGGTTAGGGGAACTCAGTAAAGACCCCTGACTACAACCTTGACATGGAGCAAGTATAGCCACACCATTTCAAATGGTCCATGTGAGCAACGGGTATGGGTCACCAGGAAAGGTGGCCATGGAGGACTGAGCCTTTTTACCACATGTCTTGGGCTGGACTCGTGTTATCAAGTCTTGAAGTTATCAAGGAATGGGGAAGAGTTCCTCCCAAAACATAACTTCAATTGCCCGTTTACCTGGGTGAAGTGAGCCAAATGGATTTCAGTTGAAAAGATAAAGCAATGTGACATTTCTTGCACTCCAGTATCATGGAGAAAATTCATATGTGTGACTCCTTTCTCTTTAACTTCATTATTATCCTCATCACATTTCCAAAGTCTACACTAAAAAGACAAAAAACCAAACCCTTTACTGTCCAGCTGATTCTGATTAATAACAACCCTAAAGGACAGAGTAGAAGTGCCCCAGAGGGTTTCCAAGGTGGCAACCCTTGGTGGATTGGAACAGCTGCCCTTTGGGTTAGCAGCCAAGTTCTTAACCACTGCACCAAAAAAAGTCTATACTACTCAGTGTTAAATTACACCATGTGTGAGATATTAATGGCCAACCTGAGGCCAATCTGTTATGGATTGAATTATGCCCTCCAAAAATGTGTATCAACTTGTCTAGGTGGTGATTTCTGACGTTGTGTGATTGTCCACCATTTTGTCATCTGATGTGTTTTTCCTGTGTGTTGTAAATCCTAAATCTGTGATGTAAATGAGGCAGGATTAGAGGAAGCTATGTTAATGAGGCAGGTCTTAATCAACAAGATATAGGTTGTGTCTTAAGTCAATCTCTTTTGAGATATAAAAGGTAGAAGTGAGCAGAGAGACAGGTGACCTCACAGCACCAGGAAACAGAGCCAGGAGAACAGTGTGTCCTTTGGGCCTGGGGTGCCTGTGCTGAGAAGCTCTTCAACTGGGGAAGATTGATGACAAGGAATTTCTCCCAGAGCCAACAGAGAAAGAAATCCTTCCCCTGGAGTTGACGCCCTGAGTTTGGACTTCTAGCCTCCTAAACTGTGAGAAAATAAATTTCTGTTCGTTATAAGTCATCCATTGGTGGTATTTGTGTTATAGCAGCGCTAGATAATTAAGACACCAACCCCTCTTTCATTTTTTCTCACCAAGGTTTGAAACAGCTTGGTGTCTTTTCCTATCTGGGTTCACCTTGTTGTACTTTGATGTTACACACAACATTTTCAGATCAAGACCTGAAATAATTTGTCAGTCAAGTCCTTAGCTGCTGCAGTAATGGAACGAATGTGATCCAAAAACAGATTAAAACAAGCAAGACAGTTAACTTCATATAGTAACAAAAGGCTAGCAGTGAATTCAGGAGCCCTGGTGGTGCAGTGGTTAAGTGCTTATCTGCGAAATATAACAAGGTACCTAGCTGATTCTTTTGTATGCGTAAGAATCACCTGGGTATCTTGTTAAAACGTAGATTTGAATTCAGTATATCTGAGGTGGAAATGCAAATTGTCAACAGGGGTTTCAAACTGGAATGAACCCTTTGGAAGCTCTGCCACTAACTGGCTACCTTGGGGACAGAGGGTGGCTAAGAAAGAGGGGTGGGAAGGAGGCTTCATACCTTTTTGTATCTTTTGGGTTTTCAACCATGTGACTGGAATATCTTATCACAAAAATTAAACCTCAGAAAAAGAAATGCAAAAGGAAATTACGTTTGTTAAAGAGGGGAAGAGAAGAGTGATGGGCAAGTCACTGTAGTTTCATATTTGTACTTAGGAAGCCCTCCCGTGGGACCGATCCTGCCCTGGCTGCTTCTCCTCTGTCCTTTGGAGGTCACAACCTGAGGTCTTCTTGAGGACAAACCTTGCCAGGTTTCACAGCAGGGGAAGGGCAGATCTCCTTCGCTAGAAGTGACTTTATTAAGTAATTTTCCTACTTCTGCCAAGTTGGGACTGAATATGATCATCTTAGCCTAACATTAGGAGCCCTGGTGGTTCAGTGACCATCAGCTGCTAGTCAAATCCACTGACTGCTCCTCGGGAGAAAGATGTGGCAGTCCGCTTCCATAATTACAGTTTTAGAAACACTATGGGGCAGTTCCGCTCTATCACATGGCGTTGCTATGAGTTGAAGTCTACTCAAAGGCACCCAATGGGAGCCTAAAATTAGTCCAAATATGTAGCCTATCTTCAAAGTTTATTTTCCTTGAGAGGGGATAAGCAGGCACAGAAATAACTTTAAAGCCAGTAGAAAGGGATAAGTGACAAAAGAGAGGTAGCAATAAAATTCTAGAGTATTTGTGTTAATGTGTTTTAAAGTGCTTAAAAAAATGAGTCAGGCAAGATCAGATATTCTTCTGGAATTGGTTTAACAAGAAGCAAGAGTTTAAAGTTCACTGTGAAAGCCACTTAGAAAAGCAAAAGCAACAAGTGCTAAGAATTTAACTTAACTCAGTGGGCATTGATTATGGGCCTAGTAAGTGCAAGATAAGTTTACAGAACAATACAATACAACTGCACGCATTACGGCCTTGAAAGGAAAGTCTCTGTTTAAAAAGCAGGGTTGGAGGAGGAGGGTATGCTGTTACTGAATGGCCTAAAAGTAAAATCTGTCTCTTGCTTATAAGAACACAAAATAAAAACCTATAAACTAAAATGCATTATATGACGGAAAAGATTTTTGAGTTTTACAAAGGTTAGAAATGGAGGGCTGGTTAAAAATCCACAGAAAAAGGCATTAAGAGAGGTGTAGTCACTCTGTAACAGTGAAAGGTGCATAGTAGAAAGCAGTGACCCATGGCTAGGAAAAACCTGTGCTCATTTTTCAAATATTTACCATTAAACTTGATAATGAAGTACAAATGGATGAGTGCCAAGAAAGCAGGGTACTCATGTCAGAGAAATAGGGACTATGATCCTAAATATACTTACAGAAGAAAAAAAGAAAAACTGTGGAATAATTTTGATAAAAAGGCACAAGGCCCTTTTGGCTTCACTAGAGAAAGTTTTCAAACATTTGTAGAAGAAATACACTCTGCTAAGTAACCTCTCTTTCATTACAGGAAAGAATGGGCGTTGTTATGTGGAACACTTATGCTCTGTTCCTGATGTTTCCTTTCATGGGTTGAACATCCATTAGTATGACACTTCTGGTCTTCCTACATCTCTTCCCTCATTCTTCCTTGGGTGACTCTTACCTGATTGCCAAGTGTGGGAGAAGACACTGGGCGTGCCCCGTTAGTACCTCTATCTCTTTCCTCTTTGGGGTCTGCCTGCCTACAGAGGGAATGCACCCTGGTGTGCTCTTGGCTGGGTGGCTAGCTCAGCTGTAAAGGCTCTGCCCCTGTAGTTGTCCAGCATTGCCTGTGACTGTGGCCATTGAGTCAATTCTAACTCATAGCAACACTACACGACAGAGTAGAACTGCCCCATAGGGTTTCCAAGGAGGGGCTGGTGGATTCGAACTGCGGAAATTTTGCTCAGCAGCTGAGTTCTTAACCATTATACCACCAGGGCTTCTCCTGCCTGTGACTAGGTAAGCTTATTATCTAATTCCAGGATGTGGAATTAGAAAGCCCATTATTGCCATACTCATAAACTACATCCTCCAATTTTGCCTTAATTCATTTTAAAAAATCAGAGATAATTTATCTTACCTGAATGACTCATTTGTCTCTTAATTGGTCAAAAATTATGAGCAGAGGAAAGCAAATGTGATGTGCTAGCTAGGAATTTAAGAAATAAACAAGAAGCAGTACTAGAGAGGCAAACTGCAGGTAGCATTTGAGGCAAGTTGCTGCTTCTATATAGGCAAGGCTGCAGGTGACAATCTTAGCAGACACGAACAGGTTCATGAAGAGGGACTTGGCAAAACATCAGCACCAGGGCTCCAACAAAGGTGAGGGCCATGCAGGCCTTAATGTGTGGGCTACTGCAACTTGAACTTGAAGTAGAAAGAGCCAACCTTTGCACATGTGCAGGGGATTGCAGGGGCCTTTAGCAGATGCCAGTGTTGTGGGGGCTTCAGGCAGCACAATTACACAGTGAGCATAGCTGAAGCAAGGATTCAATATGGGGGAAAGGGAGCCCACCATATGCAAGTCCTCCAGACACAGAGGCCTGGGGCGCAGAACAATACTTTGCTGCATTTTCTGTTTCTTTAGCCATCTCTGCAGGCCAGGACTTTAGCTCCAGCTAAGTTCTACTTCCACCACCATCTGTCCGTTTCTTGTACTATGGCATATTGGCCGGAAGCTATGTCACCAGTATTTCAAATACCAGCAAATTCACCCATGGTGGAAAGGTTTCAGTGGAGCTAGCAGACTAAGGCAGATTAGGAAGGAAGGCCTTGTGATCTACTTCCAAAAATCAGCCAATAAAAACCAATGGATCACAACAGAATATTGTCTGATATAGTGCTGGAAGATAAGCTCTCTAGGATGGAAGGCACTCAAAATACACAGTGGCCACAGAAATGGACTTGAGCATACCAATGATTCTGAAGATGGCTCAAGACCAGATAACATATTGTCCTGTTGTGTTTGGGGGTCACCGTGGGTCAGACCTGACTCGATGACAACTGACAACAAGTTCTAGTGTACTATTAGAGGGCGGTGCTTCTCAGACCTCAGTATGCACATGAATAACCTGGAGATTTTGCTCAAACGCAGATTCCGATTCAGCTGGTCTAGGATGGGGACTAAAATGTGGACCATACTTTGAGTACCAAGGTGGGTGCCACCCCAGATCTACTGAATCAGGATTTGCATTTTAACAAAATCCTTGGGTGATTTCCAGGCACACTCAATTTTGAGAAGTGCTGCTCTAGGGCACTAGGGTTTTAGTTTTTAACATTAAAGGCCTATGTAGTCAGCGTAGACCACTGCCCAAATCCCATTCTTCTTATATTTTTTGAATTGCCTCTGAGCCAAGAGACTACAGTATAGAGCAGTGGTTCTCAACTGGAGGTGAAAGTACCTCCCAGAATACATTTGTCCATGTCTGGAGACACATTAGGTTGTCACATCTGGGGGGATGCTACTGGCATCTAGTGGGAAGAAGCCAGGGATGCTGGTAAACATTCTACAATATACAGAACAGCCCCCCATGAAAAGGAATTATCTGGTCAGAAATGTCAACAGTCCAATGACAGGGCTGCAAGATACATAAAACAAACTCTATCAGCATTGAAAAGTGAGATAGACAGCTCCACAATAATAGTAGGAGACTTCAACACACCACTTTCGGTGAAGGACAGGACATCCAGAAAGAAGCTCAATAAAGACACAGAAGATCTAAATGCCACAATCAACCAACTTCACCTGGTAGACACACACAGAACACTCCACCCAACAGCAACCAATTATACTTTCTTTTCTAGTGTACATGGAACATTTTCTAGAATAGACCACATATTAGGTCGTAAAGCAAGCCTTAGCAGAATCCAAAACATTGAAATAGTACAAAGCAACTTCTCTGACCATAAGGCCATAAAAGTGGAAATCAATAACAGGAAAAGCAGGGAAAAGAAATCAAACACTAGGAAACTGAACAATACCCTGCTCAAAAAAGACTGGACTATAGAAGACATTAAGGATGGAATAAAGAAATTCAGAGAATCCAATGAGGATGAAAACACTTCCTATGAGAACCTTTGGAACACAGCAAAAGTGGTGCTCAGAGGCCAATTTATATCAATAAATGCACACATCCAAAAAGAAGAAAGGGCCAAAATCAAAGAACTATCCCTAAAACTTGGACAAATAGAGAGCAAGAAAAGAAACCCACAGGCACCAGAAGAAAACAAACAATAAAAATTAGAGCTGAACTAAATGAAATAGAAAGCAGAAAAACAATTGAAAAATTAACAAGACCAAAAGCTGTTTTTTTTAAAAACTCAACAAAATTGATAAACCATTGGCCAAACTGACAAAAGAAAAACAGGAGGGGAAGCAAATAACCCGAAGAGGAAATGAGATGGCCGATATGACAACAGACCCAACTGAAATTAAAAGAATCATATCACATTACTATGAAAAACTATACTCAAATAAATTGGAAAACCTAGAAGAAATGGATGAATCCCTAGAAACCCACTACCTACCTAAACTAACACAAACAGAGGTAGAACAACTAAATAGACCCATAACAAAAGAAGAGATTGAAAAGGTAATCAAAACACTCCCAACAAAAAAAAAAAAAAAAGCCCTGGTCTGGACGGCTTCACTGCAGAGTTCTACCAAACTTTCAGAGAAGAGTTAACACCACTAGTACTAAAGGTATTTCAGAGCATAGAAAAGGATTGAATACTACCAAACTCATTCTATGAAGCCACCATATCCCTGATACCAAAACCAGGTAAAGACACCACCCAAAAAGAAAAGAAAATTATAGACCTACATCCCTCATGAATGTAGATGCAAAAATCCTCAACAAAATACTAGCCAACAGAATTCAACAGCATATCAAAAAAATAATTCACCATGACCAAGTAGGATTCATACCAGATATGCAGGGATGGTTCAACATTAGAAAAACAAGTAATGTAATCCACCACATAAATAAAACAAAAGACAAGAATCACATGATTTCATCAGTTCATGCAGAAAAGGCATTTGACAAAGTTCAACACTCATTCATGTATAAAAAAACTCTCAGCAAAATAGGAACAGAAGGAAAATTCCTCAACTTGATAAAGGGCATTTATACAAAGCCAAGAGCCAACATCACCCTAAATGGAGAGAGCCTGAAAACATTCCCGTTGAGATCGGGAACCAGACAAGGATGCCCTTTATCACCACTCTTATTCAACATTGTGCTGGAAGTTCTAGTCAGAGCAATTAGGCTAGAGAAAAAAATAAAGGGCATCCAGATTGGCAAGGAAGAAGTAAAAATATCTCTATTTGCAGATGACATGATCTTATACACAGAAAACCCTAAAGAATCCTCCAGAAAACTACTGAAACTAATAGAAGAGTGCAGCAGACTATCAGGATACAAGAGAAACATACAAAAATCAGTTGGATTCCTCTACACCAACAAAAAGAACATCAAAGAGGAAATCACCAAATCAATGCCATTTACAGTAGCCCCCAATAAGATAAAATACTTAGGAATAAATCTTACCAGAGATGTAAAAGACTTATACAAAGAAAACTACAGTACACTTCTACATGAAACCAAAAGAGATTTACGTAAGTGGAAGAACATACCTTGCTCATGGATAGGAAGACTTAACATTATAAAAATGTCTATTCTACCGAAACGGATCTATACATTTAATGCAATTCCGGTCCAAATCCCAACGACATTCTTTAATGAGATGGAGAAACAAATCACCAATTTCATATGGAAGGGAAAGAGGCCCCTGATAAATAAGGCATTGCTGAAAAAGAAGAACAAAGTGGGAGGCCTTACTTTACCTGATTTTAGAACCTATTATACCGCCACAGTAGTCAAAACAGCCTGGTACTGGTACAACAACAGGAACATAGACCAATGGAACAGAATTGAGAATCCAGACATAAATCCAACCACATATGAGCAGTTAATATTTGACAAAGGCCCCAAAACAGTTAAATGGGAAAAAGACAGTCTTTTTAACAAACACTATTGGCATAACTGGATATTCATCTACAAAAAAATGAAACAAAGACCCATACCTCACTCGATGCACAAAAACTAACTCAAAATGGATCAAAGACCTAAATATAAAATCTAAAACGATAAAGATCATGGAAGAAAAAATAGGGACAACGTTAGGAGCCCTAATGCATGGCATAAACAGTATACAAAACATTATAAAGAACGCAGAAGAAAAACTAGATAACTGGGAGCTCCTAAAAATCAAGCACCTATGCTCATCCAAAGACTTCACCAAAAGAGTAAAAAGGCTACCTACAGACTGGGAAAAAGTTTTTAGCTATGACATTTCGGATCAGTGCCTGATCTCTAAAATCTACATGATACTGCAAAAACTCAACTGCAAAAAGACAAATAACACAATTAAAAAATGGGCAAAAGATATGAATAGACACTTCACTAAAGAAGACGTTCGGGTAAAAAAAAAAAAAAAAAGAAGACATTTGGGCAGCTAAGAGATATATGAGGAAATGTTCATGATCATTAGCCATTAGAGAAATGCAGATCAAAACTGCAATGAGATTTCATCTCACTCCAACAAGGCTGGCATTAATCCAAAAAACACAAGATAATAAATGTTGGAGAGGCTGGGGAGAGATTGGAACACTTCTACACTGCTGGTGGGAATGTCAAATGGTACAACCACTTTGGAAATCAATTTGGTGCTTCCTTAAAAAGTTAGAAATAGAACTACCATAAGGTACAGCAATACCACTCCTTGGAATATATCCTAGAGAAATAAGAGCCTTTACAAGAACAGATATATGCACACCCATGTTTATTGCAGCTCTGTTCACAATAGCAAAAAGATGGAAGCAACCAAGGTGCCCATCAATGGATGAATGGATAAGTAAATTATGGTATATTCACACAATGGAATACTACGCATCGATAAAGAACAGTGAGGAATCTGTGAAACATTTCATGACATGGAGGAACCTGGAATGCATTATGCTGAGTGAAATTAGCCAGTTGCAAAAGGACAAATATTGTATAAGACCACTATTATAAGAACTCGAGAAATAGTTTAATTAAACTGAGAAGAAAACATTCTTTTGTGGTTATGAGATGGGGGAGGGAGGGAGGGTGGGAGAGGGGTATTCACTAATTAGATAGTACATAAGAACTACTTTAGGTGAAGGGAAAGACAGCACACAATACAGTGGAGGTCAGCACAATTGGACTAAATCAAAAACAAAGAAGTTTCCTGAATAAACTGAATGCTTCGAATGCAAGCATAGCAGGGGCAGGGGTCTGGGGACCACGGTTTCAGTGGACATCTAAGTCAATCGGCATGATAAAATCTATTAACAAAACATTCTGCATCCCACTTTCAAGAGTGGCGTCTGGGGTCTTAAACGCTAGCAAGCAGCCATCTAAGATGCATCAATTGGTCTCAACCCACCTGGATCAAAGGAGATGAAGAACACCAAGGACACAAGGTGATTATGAGCCCAAGAGACAGAAAGGGCCACATGAACCAGAGACTACATCATCCTGAGACCAGAAGAACTAGATGGTGCCCAGCTACAATGGATAACTGCCGTGACAGGGAAACAACAGAGAACCCCTGAGGGAGCAGGAAAGCAGTGGGATGCAGACCCCAAATTCTCATAAGACCAGACTTAATGGTCTGACTGAGGCTAGAAGGACCCCGGTGGTCATGGCCCCCAGACTTTCTGTTGGCCCAGGACAGGAACAATTCCCGAAGCCAACTCTTCAGACATGGACTGGACTGGACAGTGGGTTGGAGAGGGATGCTGGTTAGGAGTGAGCTTCTTGGATCAGGTGGACACTTGAGACTATGTTGGCATCTCATGCCTGGAGGGGAGATGAGAGGTGGAGGGGGTTAGAAGCTGACGAAAAGAGAGAGTGTAGGGAGACAGCAGGCTGACTCATTATGGGGAGAGTAATTGGGAGTGTGTAGCAAGGTGTGTATGGGTTTTTGTGTGAGAGACTGACTTGATTTGTAAACCTTCACTTAAAGCACAATAAAAATTATTAAAAAAGAATGTCAACAGGGCTGAAGTTGAGGATGAGGCTGTAGAGGGCTCAGCCTTGAATTTAGGTGAGTTGTCCACATGTGGTCAATTCCAGCCAAGCTGGGACCTAACTTATTAACTACAGAAGTCTAGCTGTGGTCCAATATTGGATTCATTTATGGAAGAATGGTAGCTTTTATAACAAAGGAAAAAATGGAAGGAACAGGGGTTCTTATAAACAGAACATGCCACCTACCTGTAGTGAGGTATAGAAATGATGCAATGAAATTATTGTTGGCTTCAGGGTTAATTTTGTTAGCTGCTGTCAAGCAGGCCCCCAACTCATGGTGACTCCATGCACTATGGAACAAAACACTGCCTGGTCCTGCACCATCTCCACGATTGGCTGTGGATCAGATCGCTGTGATCTATAGGGGTTTCATTTGCTGATTTTTGGAAGTAGGTCACCAGACCTTTCTTTCTAGTCTTAGTTCAAACCTCCATTGAAACCTGCTCAGCATCATAGCAACATGCAAGCCTCCACTGACAGACAGGTGGTGGCTATACATGAGATTCGCCTGTCAGGATTCAAACCCTGTCCTCCTGCATGCTGCTGTTGTTGTTAGTTGCCATTGAGTCAATTCCAACTCATGGAAACCCCATGTGTTACAGAGTAGAACTGCTCCATAGATTTATGTTAAAGAGACTCTCTTTTCCTCGCTTAACTGACTTCGGGTCTTTGTCAAGTATCAGCTGCTCATATGTGGTTGGATTTATGTCTGGATTCTCAATTCTGTTCCATTTGTCTATGTATCTATGGTTGTGCCAGTACCGGGCTGGTTTTACTGCTGTGTCGGTATAATAGGTTCTAAAATCAGGTAGAGTGAGGCCTCCCACTTTGTTCTCCTTTTTCAGTAATGCTTTACTTATCCGGGTCCTCATTCCTTTCCGTATGAAGTTGGTGATTTGTTTCTCAATTTCAGTAAAAAATGTCGTTAGAATTTGGATTGGAATTGCATTGTATCTATAGATCGCTTTACATAGAGTAGACATTTTTACAATGTTAAGTCTCCCTATCCATGAGCGAGGTATGTTTTTCCACTTTTGTAGTTCTCTTTTGGTTTCTTGCAGTCGTGTCTTGTAGTTTTCTTTGTATAGGTCCTTTACTTCTCTGGTGAGATTTATTCCTAATTTATTTTATCTTTTGGGGAGCTACTGTAAATGGTATTGATTTGGTGATTTCCTCTTCAATGTTCTTTTTGTTGGTGTGGAGGAATCCAACTGATTTTTGTATGTTTCTCGTGTATGCTGATAGTCTGCTGAACTCTTCTATTAGTTTCAGTAGTTTTCTGGAGGATTCTTTAGGGTTTTCTGTGTATGAGATCATGGCATCTGCAAATAGAGAGACTTTTAATTCTTCCTTTCCAATCCGGATGCTCTTTCTTTCTCCTTTTTTTAATTTTTATTGTGCTTTAAGTGAAAGTTTGCAAATCAAGTCAGTCTCTCACACAAAAACTCATATACACCTTGCTACATACTCCCAGTTGCTCTCCCCCTAATGAGTCAACCTACTCCATCCCTCCACTCTCTCTCTTCGTGTCCATTTTACAAGCTTCTAACCCCCTCTACCCTCTCATCTCCCCTCCAGGCAGGAGATGCCAACATAGTCTCAAGTGTCTACCTGATCCAAGAAGGTCACTCCTCACCAGCATCCTTCTCCATCCCATTGTCCAATCCAATCCCTGTCTGAAGAGTTGGCTTCAGGAATGGCTCCTCTCCTGGGCCAAAAGAAGGTTTGGGGGCCATGACCACCGGGGTCCTTCTAGTCTCAGTCAGACCATTAAGTCTGGTCTTTTTACAAGAATTTGAGGTCTGCATCCCACTGCTTTCCTGCTCCCTCAGGGGTTCTCTGTTGTGTTACCTGTAAGGGCAGTCATCAGCTGTAGCCGGGCACCATGTAGTTCTGGTCTCGGGATGATGTAGTCTCTGGTTTATGTGGCCCTTTCTGTATCTTGGGCTCGTAATTACCTTGGTGTCCTTCATTCTCCTTTGCTCCAGGTAGGTTGAGACCAATTGACGCATTTCAGATGGCTGCTTGCTAGCATTTAAGACCCCATACGCCGGTCTCCAAAGTGGGAAGCAGAATGTATTCTGAATAGATTTTATTATGCCAATTGACTTAGATGTCCCCTGAAACCATGGTCCCCAGACCCTTGCCCCTGCTACGCTGGCCTTCGAAGCATTTAGTTTATTCAGGAAACTTCTTTGCTTTTGGTTTAGTCCAGTTGTGCTGACCTCGCCTGTATTGTGTGTTGTCTTTCCCGTCATCTAAAGTAGTTCTTATCTACTATCTAATTAGTGATTATCCCTCTGCCATCCTCCCTCCCTCCCTGTTCTTGTAACCATCAAAGAATATTTTCTTCTCTGTTTAAACTATTTCTCGAGTTCTTATAATAGTGGTCTTATACAATATTTGTCCTTTTGCAACTAATTTCACTCAGCATGATGCCTTCCAGATTCCTCCTTGTTATGAAATGCTTCACAGATTCATCACTGTCCTTTATTGATGCGTAGTATTCCACTGTGTGAATATGCCATAATTTATTTATGCATTCATCTGTCAATGGGCACCTTGGTTGCTTCCATCTTTTTGCTATTGTGAACAGTGCTGCCATGGACATGGGTGTGCATATATCTCTTCACTTAAAGGCTCTTATTTGTCTAGGGTATATTCCAAGGAGTGGGATTGCTGGATTGTATGGTAGTTCTATTTCTAGCTTTTGAAGAAAGTGCCAAATCAATTTCCAAAGTGGTTGTACCATTTGACTTTCCCACCAGCAGTATAGAAGTGTTCCAATCTCTCCCCAGCCTCTCCAGTATTTATTATTTTGTGTTTTTTAATTAATGCCAGCCGTGTTCGAGTGAGATGAAATCTCAATGTAGTTTTGATTTGCATCTCTCTAATAGCTAATGATCGTAAGTATTTCCTCATGTATCTGTTAGCTACCCGAATGTCTTCTTTAGTGAAGTGTCTGTTCATATCCTTTGCCTGTTTTTTAATTGGGTTATTTGTGTTTTTGTAGCTGAGTTTTTGCAGTATCATGTAGATTTTAGAGATCAGGCGCTGACCAGAAATGGCATAGCTAAAAACTTTTTCCCAGTCTGTAGGTAATCTTTTTACTCTTTTGGTGAAGTCTTTGGATGAGCATAGGTGTTTGGTTTTTAGGAGTTCCCAGTTATCTGGTTTTTCTCCTGCATTGTTAGTAATGATTTGTATACTGTCTATGCCATGTGTTAGGGCTCCTAACATTGTCCCTATTTTTTTCTTGCATGATATTTATGATTTTAAATTTTATATTTAGGCCTTTGAGCCATTTTGAGCTCATTTTTGTGCATGGTGTGAGGTATGGGTCTTGTTTCATTTTTTTGCAGATGGATATCCAGTTATGCCAGCACCATTTGTTAAAAAGACTAGCCCCCCCCCCCCCATTTAACTGCTTTGAAAAAAAAAGCCTATGTCAAATATCAACCGCTCATATGTGGATGGATTTACATCTGGATTCTCAATTCTGTACCATTGGTTTTTGTATCTGTTGTTGTACAAGTACCAGGCTGTTTATACTAGTGTGTTGGTATAATAGGTTCTAAAATGAGGTAGAGTGAGACCACCCACTTTGTTCTTTTTCAGTAATGCTTTACTTATCCAGGGCCTCTTTCCCTTCCATATGAAGGTGGTGATTTGTTTCTCAATTTCATTAAAAAGTGTCATTGGAATTTGGATTGGAATTGCATTAAATCTATAGATTGCTTTCGGTAGAACAAACATTTTTATAATGTTAAGTCTTCCTATCCATGAGCAACGTCTGTTTTTCCACTTAATAGGTCTCTTGGATTCTTGCAGAATTGTTTTGTAGTTTTCTTTGTATAAGTCTTTTATATCTCCGGTAAGACTTATTCCTAAGTATTTTATTTTCTTGGTAGCTACTGCAAATGGTATTGATTTGGTGGTTTCCTCTTCAATGTTCTTTTTGTTGGTGTAGAGGAATCCACCTGACTTTTGTATGTTTCTCTTGTATGCTGATAGTCTGCTGAACTCTTCTATTAGTTTCAGTAGTTTTTCTGGAGGATTCCTTAGGGTTTTCTGTGTATAAGATCATGTCATATGCAAATAGAGATACTTTAACTTCTTCCTTGCCAATCAGGATGCGCTTTATTTCTTTATCTAGCCTAATTGCTCTGGCTTGGACCTCCAGCACAATGTTGAGTAAGAGTGGTGATAAAGGGCATCCTTGTCTGGTTCCTGATCTCATGGGGAATGCTTTCAGACTCTCTCCATTTAGGATGATGTTGTCTATTATCTTTGTATGAATGCCCTTTGTTATGCTGGGGAATTTTCCTTCTATTCCTATGTTGCTGAGATTTTTTTTTTTTTTTATCATAAATGGGTGTTGAACTTTGTCAAATGTCTTTTCTGCATCAATTGATAAAATCATGTGATTCTTGTCTTTTGTTTTATTTATATGATGGATTATATTAATTGTTTTTCTAATGTTGAACCATCCTTGCATACCTGGTATGAATCCCTGATTTCCTTTTTAATATAATTTATATTTGTTGTTGTTGAGAATATAGACAGCAAAACATACAAATTTAACAGTTTTTATATGTACCATTCAGTGATATTGATTACATTCTTCAAGTTGTGCAACCGTTATCACCCTCCTTTTCTGAGTTGTTCCTCCCCCATTAACATAAACTCACTGTTCCCTAAGTTTCCCATCTAATCTTTTGAGTTGCTATTGTCAATTTGATCCCGTATAGGTAGATCTCAAAAGAGCACAATGATGAAGGTAGACATCCTTTACTAGTTAATCTAAACTATTGTTTGCTTTTAAGAAGACTTTGGGGGATATTTTTGGCTTCAGTTCTAAGGTTTAAGGTTTAAAAATTATCTCAGGGAAATAGTTTCAGGGGTTCATCTAGCCTCCACGATTCCAGAAAGCCTGTGTTCCATGATAATTTGAAATTCTATTCTGCATTTCCCCCTTTTTGATCGGGGTTCTTCTATAGAATCTTTGATCAAAATGTTTAGTAATGGGAGCTGGGCACCATCCAGTCCTTCTGGTCTCATGGCAGCTTTTATTGTCTGTGCTGTACTTAACTATTATCTTTTCTCCTGTAATGTGTTCTTGTCTGCATCTGCCTCTTCCCAGTGTGTTATAAGCCCCAGGAGTCAGGGACCTTGGTTACCTGGCTTATGCTGTGTTCTAGTGCCTGATCCTGTGCCTGGAACATTGAAAATATTCAATAAATGTCCTGTCCAATTAACAAATGGAAAATGAGAATAACAAGATTATCTACCTCATAGGTTTGTTCCTTAGGAGCAAAAATGGTGAGACTTCAGTTTGCTTTCTTTGGACATGCCACAGAGGGACCAATTGCTGGAGAAGAACATCATGCTTGATAAAGTAGAGGGTCAGTAAAAATGTGGGAGACCCTCAGTGAGATGGATTGACATGGTGGCTTCGACAATGGGCTCAAACATATCTACTATTGTGAGGAATATGTAGGACCAGGCAACATTTCTTCTGTTATACATAAGTTTGCTCTGCATGGGAGCCTACTTGATGGCAAGTAAAAGTTGTTGAGACACTGCTGTTGCTGCTATTGCTATTGTATTGTCAATAGCTTGGCTTCTGAGTACCTTGCTACTATAAGCTCTCACTTGGATGAAAACTATTCCCGGGCTGTGATCCAGTTTGAAGAGTGTGAAAATCCCTCCATCACCAGCTGGCCCTTTCATCTCCTCCACATATAAAGAGGTTGATGTGATTGTTTCTCTCTGAGAATGGAATTCAGCAGTAACTTTGCCCTTGAAAAGTCGTGTGCGCTAAGTGTGAACCAAGTGTAGGAAGCTCAGATGGTCTGGATTTTGATTTTCAAGGTCTTCAGAGACCAGTAAAAATCTCATCACTACACTGGCTTCCAGCTGAAAGAGTTGGAAATCATAGTGAAGACATGCTCGTGGGGAGGTGACTAAGGGCTGGGGTTTTTCTAAAGGCTTAGCTTTTCTCAAAGAACCTCTTTTTGGGGCCAAATACTTCATCTCTTCTCCAAGAGGCCATTCTCAGAGTTTCTTGATCCAAGATGAGTGGTAGTACAGTCTTTATTTTTATTGTTGTTAGCTGCTGTCAAGTCAGCTCTGACTCACGTCCTAGGGTAAAATCACCACAAAGTTATAGTAAAGCGAGAAGAATGATTGTATTTTGTATGTGTTCCAAGAGGCAAAAGTGGAAAATGGAAAAGCATGCTGCCAGAGCTATGTTTGCCTGAGTCCAAGGAATATTACAGAATCATCAGTCTATATGGACGTTACAAGTGGATAAAATCATTAAAAGTTTCACCTTTTCACAGATTGGCTACAAACTGCTAAATCACCTTCTTAATAATCATTGGTACAGGTTTCAGCAACAACAGTCAGGAGAGTCTTCACTGGCCCAACAAATCTTACTATTTACTAAATGCTAATAGAAAAAGAATGGAAAATATGTGAGTCTTTTGTGTTCTGCCAAAGTATTTGTTTATGTGAAAGAATTCCTAAAAGATGTT
Source organism: Elephas maximus indicus (assembly GCF_024166365.1). Classification (NCBI taxonomy): domain Eukaryota; kingdom Metazoa; phylum Chordata; class Mammalia; order Proboscidea; family Elephantidae; genus Elephas; species Elephas maximus. The sequence continues at coordinate 60,107,344 of NC_064821.1, forward strand.
TTCCAAGATTGTCTTAGCTATTGGACAGGGCCCAGTTGATGTGTCCTGGTGAGTCCTTATTGCTCCAGCTGGGTCACATTCTTTATACTCAAGAATGGGGAATAATGATTCCAATTTTAACTTTAAGTCACTCCCTCCTTTTGGTCAGAGATTGGAGATAACAAATCGATGATCAAAACCTGGACTTAGGTGGCAGCCACAGCAGGCTCTTTAAAGTCAGAGTGCTGGTTTCCCGCTGGATACCATCTGGTTCTTCACCAGGTGTTATGGATTGAATTGTGCCCGCCCAAAATATGTGTCAACTTGGCTAGGCCATGATTTCCACTATTATATGGCTGTCCACCATTTTGTCATCTGATGGTGATTTTCCTATGTGTTACAAATCCTACCTTTGTGACGTTAATGAGGCAGGATTAGAGGCAGTTATGTTAATGAGCCAGGACTCAATTTACGAGATTAGGTTGTGTCTTGAGTCCATCGCTTTTGAGATATAAAAGAAAGAAGCGAGTGGAGAGACAGGGGGGCCACATTACCACTGAGGAAGAAGAGCCAGGAGCATGCACATCCTTTAGACCAGGGATCCCTGCACTGAAAAGCTCCTAGATCAGGGAAAGATTGATGACAAGGACCTACCCCCTGAATCTGGCACGCTGAATTTGGACTTCTAGTCTCCTAAACTGTGAAAGAATAAATTTCTGTTTGTTAAAACCATCCACCTGTGGTATTTCTGTTATAGCACTACTAGATGACCAAGACAACAGGATAACATATCAATGATCAAAACCTGAATTTAGTAGGGCCCTTAGACGGTGGCTGTCATGGATTGAATTGTGTCCCCTCAAAATATGTGTCAACTTGGTTAGGTCATGTTTCCCAGTATTGTGTGGTTGTTCTCCATTTTGTGATTGTAATTTTATGTTAAAGAGGATTAGGGTGGGATTGTAACACCCTTACTAAGGTCACATACTTGATCCAATGTAAAGGGAGTTTCCCTGGGGTGTGGCCTACACCACCTTTTAACTTACAAGAGATAAAAGGAAAGGGAAATGAGCAGAGAGGGGAGACCTCATAACACCAAGAAAGCAGTGCCGGGAACAGAGCACATCCTTTGGACCGGGGTTCCTGTACAGAGAAACTCCTCAACCAGGAAAAGATTGATGACAAGGACCTTCCTCCAGAGCCAACAGAAAGAAAAAGCCTTCCCCTGGAGCTGACACCCTGAATTTGGACTTTTAGCCTACTAGACTGTGAGAATATAAATTTCTCTTTGTTAAAGCCATCCCCTTGTGTTATTTCTGTTACAGCAGCATTAGATGACTAAGACAGTGGCCATGGCAGGTTCTTTAAACTCATGGTGCTGGTTTTCCCCTGGATGCCATCTGGTTCTTCACCAAGAGTGATGTTTCCATTAATCGCATTGCAGAAATGAGCAGAATCGATGTACATCAAGGCCTGAGCCTTTCTTTCGCCTTTTAAGTGTTTAAGACAATAGAAGATAAGTTTTGTTGTGTCTAATACTATCTGGATGCAGACTAATGACTATTATTGTTCCCTTCAATAGTGATATAACCCATGTACTTATTCCTGATAGTAATCAATTAAATAAATCTGGTGTTTGTAGTGATATTATAGTATGTAACCAAGTAACTGCTGTCTAATTCTTTGTATATCTTGTTCTATTTCTCCTTTGTTATTTATCCAAATGCAACAAGAAGTATTTGCTACAGCAGAGACTACATCTTCTTGGGCTAATAAATCTAAGGCTTGGACAGAGCTGGAGAGAAATGTAGAACAAAATTCTAACAAAAAAAGATCAGAGGTACTGGTCTGATAGAGACTGGAGAAACCCTAAGAGTATGGCCTCTGGACCATATGCCCTTTTAACTCAGTAATAAAGTCATTCCTGAGGTTCACTGTTCAGACAAAGATTAGACAGGTCCATAAAGCAAAATGAGTCTAAATAGGCACACCAGCTCAGAGGCAAGGATAAGAAGGCAGGAGAGGACAGGAAAGCTGGTAATGGGGAACCCAAAGTTCAGAAAGGGAAAGTGTTGGGAGGTTGTGGGGTTGGCAACCAACATCACAAAACAATATGTGTATTAATTGTTTAATGACTAACTAATTTGCTCTGTAAACCTTCATCTAAAGTACAATAAAAAATTTTAAGAAAAACTAAGGCCGTTATCTAATGCCACCTTGGCCAATAAGGTCAGAGATCCATCGCTCTTGTGTTTCCATTCCATTAGCAACTTTGTCTGCTATTTGTCCCATCCAAAACCCAGTCATAGTGATTGATAAATTTCTTAAAGATTTTTCCAGTTCAACTATACCATAAGTAGGAATTAAAGCTCTTAGAAATGACCAACCCCACACTGAGTGTTGGACCAATGGGTTTTCTTCTGACTCTTGTTTTATACTGTGTAACAATTTAACATTACCTTTCCAGTATTTACTAGCATCATTTCTATGAATATCTAAAGGTAATCCTAAAGTTCCCAAAGGGCATTGCTCACGTGTTCACCAGGAATCTAAACAAGAGATTGCCTATGTAAATTCACTGTCAGTTGGAAAGGGATCATCTAAAACTAACATAGTTGGATCCACCACATAAAAACATATATCCATAAAGAGCATACGAAGTTTGTCGAGAGGAAACTGAAGGTATAGAAAAATGTACATGTGACAGCCAAGTTTCCCTTAGAGAATTATCACAGATCGCCTTCCTACTCATAATTCTATGTAGATAAGATTTTTCCAACATTCATTATAATCATGAAGACGAGGTAACTGACTATGGTTTGTCAATTTCAACTAGCTTGTTATAGCACTCTTCATACCAATCACCTATGTCTCTAGGAGGGAGTTGACATACTTCTATAAAATATCCATCCTTATTACAAGGCAAATGAGGATATCTTCGAAGTAATGGGGTGTCACCCAAGTAATCATCTAAGCAGATCTGAGTGATAATAAGCACGGTATTGAAGGTGTTTGGGTTACAGAAAGAAGAGTCCATAACTGAACTCTAATTGCATGGGACAAAACTTGGCTAGAGTTTAGAGGGGGAGGTAGAATTAAGGGGTAATTTAACATGACGGATGCCAAAAGTTCAGAGTTTTCTTTAACAGAACTAGGATTTTGATGACTGTGTCAACTTACCAGCACTTGCTACAGATTATGATAATTGGACAATAGCATTTTCATTCCGATTATCTGTTCCTCTAAAAATAGAAGAGTAATGAAATAAACAATCAACATCACTGTATTTTTTTAATTTTTATTGTGCTTTAAGTGAAAGTTTACAAGCCAAGTCAGTCTTTCATACAAACACTTACGTACACTTTGATATGTACTCCTAGTTGCTCTCCCTCTAATGAGACAGCACACTCCTTCCCTCTACTCTCTACTTTTGCGTCCATTCAGCCAGCTGCTGACCCCCTCTGCCCTCTCATCTCTTCTGCATAGAGGAGCTTCCCACATAGCCTCATGTGTCTACTTGATCCAAGAAGCTCACCCTTCACCGATATCATTTTCTATCCTATAATCCAGTCCAATCCCTGTCTGAAGAGTTGGCTTTGGGAATGGTTCCGGTCTTGGGCTAACAGAAGGTCTGGGGACCATGACCACTGGGGTCCTTCTAGTCTCAGTCAGACCACTAAGTCTGGTCTTTTTATGAGAATTTGGGGTCTGCATCCCACTGCTCTCCTGCTCCCTCAGGGGTTCTCTGTTGTCTTCCCTGTCAGGGCAGTCATCGCTTGTAGCCAGGCAGCATCTAGTCCTTCTGGTCTCAGACTGTTGTAGTCTTTGGTTTATGTGGTCCTTTCTGTCTCTTGGGCTCATAATTACCTTGCGTCTTTGGTATTCTTCATTATCCTTTGCTCCAGGTGGGTTGAGACCAGTTGATGCATCTTAGATGGCCGCTTTCTAGTGTTTAAGGCCTCAGACGCCAGTCTCCAAAGTGGGATGCAGAATGTATTCTTAATAGATTTTATTATGCCAATTGACTTAGATGTCCCCTGAAACCATGGTCCCCAAACCCTTGCCTCTGCTATGCTCGCCTTCGAAGCATTCAGTTTATTCAGGAAACTTCTTTGTTTTTGATTTAGTCCAGTGTTGTGCTGACCTCTCCTGTATTGTGTATCTTTCCCTTTGTCGAAAATAGTGGTTACCTACTATCTAATTAGTGAAAACCCCTCTCCCTCCCTCCCTGTTCTTGTAACCATCAAAGAATATTTTCCTCTCTCTTTAAACTATTTTTCGAGTTCTTTTAATAGCAGTCTCATATGATATTTGTCCTTTTGCAACTGGCTAATTTCACTCAGCGTGATGCCTTCCAGATTCCTCCAAGTTATGAAATGTTTCACAGATTCATCATTATTCTTTATCAATGCATAGAATTTATTTATCCATTCATCCGTTGATGGGCAGCTTGGTTGCTTCCATCTTTTTGCTGTAGTAAACAATGCTGCAATAAACATGGGTGTGCATATATCTGTTTGTGTAAAGGCTTTTATTTCTCTAGGGTATATTCCAAGGAGACGGATTGCTGGATCATATGGTAGTTCTATTTCTAGCTTTTTAAGGAAGCACTAAATCGATTTTCAAAGTGGTTGTACCATTTTATATTCCCACCAGCAGAGTATAAGTGTTCCAGTCTCTCCACAACCACTCCAACATTTATTATTTTATGTTTTTTAGGATTAATGCCAGCCTTGTTGGAGTGAGATGGAATCTCATTGTAGTTTTGATTTGCATTTCTCTAATGGCTAATAATCAGGAACATTTCCTCTTGTATCTGTTAGCCATCTGAATGTCTTCCTTAGTGAAATGCCTGTTCGTATCCTTTGCCCATTTTTTTATTGGGCTATTTGTCTTTTTGTAGTTGATTTTTGCAGTATCGTGTAGATTTTAGAGATCAAACTGATCAGAAATGTCATAGCTAAAAACTTTTTCTCAGACTGTAGGTAATCTTTTTACTCTTTTGGTGAAGTCTTTGGATGAGCATAGGTGTTTGATTTTTAGGAGCTCCCATTTATCTAGTTTTTCTTCTGCATTGTTAGTAATGTTTTTACCATGTATTAGGGCTCCTAGCATTTTCCCTATTTTTTCTTCCATGATCTTTATCATTTTAGATTTTATATTTAGGTCTTTGATCCACTTTGAGTTCGTTTTTGTGCGTGGAGTGAGGTGTGAGTCTTGTTTCATTTTTTTTTTCAGATGGATATCCACTTACACCATCACCATTTGTTAAAGAGACTGTCTTTTCCCCATTTAACTGACTTTGGGCCTTTGTCAAATATCAGCTGCTTAGATTTATGTCTGAATTGTCAGTTCTGTTCCATTGGGCTATGTATCTGTTGTTGTACCAGTACCAGGCTGTTTTGACTATTGTGGTGGTATAATAGGTTCTAAAATCAGGTAGAGTGAGACCGCCCACTTTGTTCTTTTTCAGTAATGCTTTACTTATCCAGGGCCTCTTTCCCTTCCATATGGAGTTGGTGATTTGTTTCTCCATCCGACTAAAAAATGGCATTGGGATTTGGACCGGAATTGCATTGTATCTATAGATCGCTTTTGGTAGAACAGGCATTTTTACAATGTGAAGTCTTCCTACCCGTGAGTGAGGTATGTTTTTCCACTTACATAGGTCTCTTTTGGTTTCTCGCAGTCATGTCTTGTAGTTTTCTTTGTATAGGTCTTTTATGTTTCTGGTAAGATTTATTCCTAAGTATTTTATCTTCTTGGGAACTACTGTAAATGGTACTGATTTGGTGATTTCCTCTTTGATGTTCTTTTTGTTGGTGTAAAGGAGTCCAACTGATTTTTGTATATTTATCTTGTACCCGATAGTCTGCTGAACTATTAGTTTCAGTAGTTTTCTTGAGGATTCTTTAGGGTTTTCTATGAATAAGATCATGTCATCTACAAATAGAGATACTTTTACTTCTTCCTTACCAATCTGGATGCCCTTTATTTTTTTTTTTATCTAGCCTAATTGCTCTGGCTAGGACTTCCAGCACAATGTTGAATAAGAGTGGTGATAAAGGGCATCCTTGTCTGGTTCCCAATCTCAAGGGGAATGCTTTCAGGCTCTCTCCATTTAGGATGATGTTGGCTGTTGGCTTTGCATAAATGCCCTTGATTATGCTGAGGAACTTTCCTTCTATTCCTATTTTGCCGAGAGTTTTTATCATGAATGGGTGTTGAACTTTGTCAAATGCTTTTTCTGCATAAATTGATAAGATCATGTGGTTCTTTTGTTTTACTTATATGATGGATTACATTAATTTTTAAAGAATATTGAACCACCCCTGCATACCTGGTATGAATCCCACTTGGTCATGGTGAATTCTTTTTTGATATGTTGTTGAATTCTGTTGGCTAGAATGTTGTTAAGGATTTTTGTGTCTAAGTCCATGAGGGATATAGGTCTGTAATTTTCTTTTTTTGTGATGTCTTTCCCTGGTTTTCGTGTCAGGGATATGCTGGCTTCATAGAATGAGTTTGACAGTATTCCGTCCTTTTCTATGCTCTGAAATACCTTTAGGAGTAGTAGTGTTAACTCTTCTCTGAAAGTTTGGTAGAACTCTGCAGTGAAGCTGTCAGGACCAGGGCTTTTTTTTGTTGGGAGTTCTTCGATTACCTTTTCAATCTCTTCTTTGGTTATGGGTCTATTTAGTTGTTCTACCTCTGTTTGTGTTAGTTTAAGTAGGTAGTGTGTTTCTAGGAATTCATCCATTTCTTCTAGGTTTTCAAATTTGTTAGAGTACAATTTTTTGTAGTAATCTGGTATGATTCCTTTAATTACACTTGGGTGTGTTGTAATATCGCCCATCTCATTTTTTATTCAGGTTATTTGCTTCCTCTCCTGTTTCTCTTTTGTCAGTTTGGTCAATGTTTTACCAATTTTATTAATTTTTTCAAAGAACCAGCTTTTAGTCTTGTTAACTCTTTCAATTGTTTTTCTGCTCTCTATTTCATATAATTCTGCTCTAATGTTTATTATTTGCTTTCTTCTGGTGCTTCAGGGTTTCTTTTGTTGCTCTCTTTCTATTTGTTCAAGTTGTAGGGGTAATTCTTTGATCTGGGCCCTTTCTTCTTTTGTGTGTGTGCATTTATTGATATAAATTGACCTCTGATCACTGTTTTCACTGTGTCCCGAAGGTTCTGATAGGAAGTGTTTTCATTCTCATTGGATTCCCTGAATTTCTTTTTTCCATCCTTCATGTTTTCTATAACACAGTCATTTTTGAGCAGGGTATTGTTCAATTTCCAAATGTTTGATTTCTTTTCCCTGCTTTTCCTGTTATTGATTTCCACTTTTATGGCCTTATGGTCAGAGAAGATGCTTTGTAGTATTTGGATGTTTTGCATTCAGCTAAGGCTTGCTTTATGACCTAATATGTGGTCTATTCTAGAGAATGTTCCATGTGCACTAGAAAAGAAAGTATACTTGGCTGCTGTTGGGTGGAGTGTTCCGTATATGTCTATGAGGTCAGGTTGTTTGATTGTGGCATTTAGATCTTCCGTGTCTTTATTGAGCTTCTTTCTGAATGTTCTGTCCTTCTCTGGAAGTGGTGTGTTTAAGTCTCCTTCTATAATTGTGGCGCTATCTCCCTTCTCAATGCTGTTAGAGTTTGTTTTATGTATCTTGCAGCCCTGTCATTGGGTGCATAAATATTTAATATGGTTATATCCTCCTGGTATGTTGTTCCTTTAATCATTATCTAGTGTCTTTCCTTATCTTTTCTGGTGGATTTAACTTTAAAGTCTATTTTGTCAGAAATTAATATTGTCACTCCTGCTCTTTTTTGATTGTTGTTTGATTGATATATTTTTGCCATCCTTTGAGTTTTAGTTTGTTTGAGTCTCTCAGTCTAAGGCGTGTCTCTTGTAGGCAGCATATGGACAGCTGGTGTTTTTTAATCCATTCTGCCACTCTCTGTCTCTTTATTGGTGCATTTAGTCCATTTACATTCAGTGTAATTGAGCTTAGTGCTGTCATTTTGATGCCTTTTGTGTGTGTGTTGTTGACAGTTTCTTTTTCCCACTTAATTTTTTGTGCTCAGTAGTTTATCTTCATATATTGTCTTTTCCTCCCATTCATTGCAGTTGATTTTGTTTCTGCTGACTCTCATTTTTTCTTGTATTTTCTTTTGATGAGTAGGATTGTTACTCTCTTTTTTTAATTACCTTAATATTTACTCCTATTTTTCTAAGTTTAAACCTAACCTTTTCTTTATATCACCTTGTATTCCTCTCCATATGGAAGATCTATGACTACAATTCTTAGTCCTTTATTGTTTTAATGTTGTCTTCTCTTTTACTTAATGACATTGCTATTTCCGTGTTTTAAGCATTTTTTTATCTTGATTTATTTTTCTGATTTCCCTCTCCAGGTTGACATCTGATTGCTCTGTCCAGTGTTCTTGTCTTGGGTTGATATCTGATATTACTGATTTTCTAACCAAAGAACTCCTTTTAGTATTTCTTGTACTTTTGGTTTGGTTTTTACAAATTCCCTAAACTTCTGTTTATCTGAAAATGTCCTAATTTTGCCTTCATATTTGAGAGACAGTTTTACTGGATATATGATTCTCGGCTGGCAATTTTTTTCCTTCAATGCTTTGTATAAGTTATCCCATTGCCTTCTTGCCTGCGTTTTTTTTTTGCTAAGTATTCCAAGCTTATTCTTATTGACTCTCCTTTGTTGGTGACTTTTTGTTTATCCCTAGCTGCTCTGAAATTTCTCTCTTTATCTTTGGTTTTGACAAGTTTGATTATAATATGTCTTGGTGACTTTCTTTTAAGATCTACCTTATGTGAAGTTTGATGGGCATCTTGGATAGATATCTTCTCATCTTTCACAATATCAGGGAAGTTTTCTGACAAAAAATATTCAATAATTCTGTCTGCGTTTTCTTTTATCTCTCCCTGTTCTGGCACTCCAATCACTCACAGGTTATTTCTCTTGATAGAGTCCCAGATGACTCTTAGGGATTTTTTCATTTTTTAAAAAATTCTTTTATCTGATTTTTCTTCAAATATATTGGTGCCAAGTGCTTTATCTCCAATCTCACCAATTCTGCCTTCCACTTGCTCAATTCTGCTCCTCTTACTTTCTATTGTGTTGTCTAATTCTATAATTTTATTGTTTATCTTCTGTATTTCTGACTGCTATCTCTCTATTGATTCTTGCACCTTATTAAATTTTTCATTATGTTCTTGAATTATCTTTTTAATTTCTTCAGCTGGTTTATCTGTGTGTTGCTTTGCATGCTCTCCGTATTGCCTGATCTCCTTCCTAGTCTCCTTCCTGTTGTCTTGAAGACTTCAGTGTATTAATCTTTTGTATTCTGCATCCGGTAATTCCAGGAAGGCACCTTCATCCAGAAGATGTGTTGATTCTTTGTTTTGAGAGCTTGTTGAAGTGATCATGGTCTGCTGCATTATGTACTTTGATATTGACTGTTGTTTCTGAGCCATCTATAAGTTCTTATATTAGTTTATTTTATGTTTGCTTACTATATCCTAGCTTCTTGCTTTGTTTTGTTTTGATATGTCCAAATGGGTTGCTTGAGTGTGCTAGCTTGATTATTTTCGCCTTCGATGCCCTAACGTCCTGTCACCAGATGGCTGGAGCTGTTACCAGGCTTATGAGCCTAGGAGTCCATTCACTTTTCTTGTGTGGATTCAGCTCAGGTGTCCAGTTAGTTGGTCATCAAGTGTGTGATAGAGGCTCTGTCCTACAGTCTTAGAGTGGCAGGGGTGATTGGTGAAGGTACTGGTATCTGGTTGCAGGAGGGGGTCACGCTCTGTACAAGGCCGGGGGCTTACAACCATCTCCCGAGTGTCTGTGAGGAAAGCACCTCCCTGTTCTTTAGAGCACACAGGTGGGTGTGTTCTGCAGACGGTTCTTGGGTACCCAATGCTTCTGGTTGTAAGGACTGGGAGATACCAGTTATCTTTGGGCCTCTATCGTGAGTAGCTGGGTGACCTGAGTGGAGCCACCAGTCCTTAGGCACCTGTTGTGGGTAGGTAAAGACCCTGTGTAACAGCAAAAGTGGTCTCAAACATCAAACACCCACCTCTCCACTACTCAGCTAAAACAGTTGCTTTCTGCCAACAAGGGCCTATTCTCTTAAAACAGGCCCACACAGGTCCATGCAGGAGGGAAAGGTATTCAAAGCCCATGGACCATTTATGCCTGGACAAGAGTCGCTTCTGTCCTGAGCTCCCCAGGTTAGTGGAGCTGGAATATTATCTTTTCCAGAATTGTTCATTTATTCCTTCTCCAAGGACAGGAGAATGGCTTAGGATGAGCAAGAGGACATATCTCAGGCCCAGGGAAATTGACAGCCACTGAAGCCAGCTTGGGGGCGGGGGGCGTGGTAAAATATACACAAGTACTTAGCTTTTGCCGAGAGCGCCGTTCTTCTCTGGTTCCAGAGATGTGAGTAGGCTGTGTGGCTGGCTGTTTCTCCTTGAGGAAACTGCGACTGAATGCTACCACCAGCCCACCGCAGCCTGAGGGGTCTGGCAATTCAGGTCTGGCAATTCCTCTCTGTTTCTGAACCATCTCTTCCTCCCCTTGCTGCTCAGCCCATTTTCTAACTTTGCCCTTCTAACTGGTCATAAATGTAATCGTTTCACTTATTTTGTGTGTGTCTTTGTTGTAAGAGAGTTCACCGGAAGCATCTGACCACTCCTCCATCTTCCGAACATCACTGTAAAGTGAAGTTAATTCACATAGATTAGCAAAGTGATAAATACTATATCAAATGAGAAAATATCTAAATGGTACTTTTGAGCCACTCACCCAAGAGAGAAGGTTGGTTGGTGGTCATTTTGGGAGGGCATCTGAATTTCTACTTCAGTTTTCTTGCCAGTTCAGTCACTCAATCAGGAACTTTGGCTTTCTTTAATTTAGAAAAGTATCCAGGATCATACACCCTGTAATTTTGCAGCAAATTCATTTGTTAGTAAAACTAAAAAGGGACCTTTCCATTTTGGTTGTAAAGAGCCTTTTATCTGACGTCATTTCCAAAATACATAGTCACCAGATTCTGGGGCATGAACACCTACATAATTGGGAGACGATGTCTGAGCATAAGCATATTTAATCACTTTATTATTGGCTTCAACATACTCTATTAAGCTTTGACAATACTTTAACAAACTATTAAAAAAAAATCCGTTGCTGTTGAGTCGATTCTGACTCATAGCGACCCTATAGGACAGAGTAGAATTGCCACATCGAGTTTCTAAGGGGCAGCTGGTGGATTTGAACTGCTGACGTTTTGATTAGCAGCTGAGCTCTTAACTACAGTGCCACCAGGGCTCCAACGAACTATTAGCTATCAAATTTGAATCAGGAATTATAGCATTATAAAGAAGAAGCATAATTTGTCCAGTGACAATTTCAAATGGAGTTATCTTGTGAGGACTGAAAGGAGCAGGTCACAGATTCATCAATACAATTGAGAGCACTTGAGGCCATGTTAGTTTTAAAGAAGCAGTAAGCTTAGCTAACTGAACTTTTATTATTCCATTTGTTCTTTCAACTAATCCCAAAGATTGCAGATCATATGGACAATGCAACTGACACAAGATAGGAAAAATGTTACAAACTGCTGCCAAATTTTGGCCAGTAAAGTGAGAACCTCTGTCACTACATGGGGTATTAGGAGTACCCCACCTAGGCAGAATATTTTCTAATAATTTTTTAGCAAAAAAGGTTACAGTAGCATTCCAATAGGGAAGTGCTTCTACGAAATGAGAATATCTGCATATCTGCATGACTAAAACATAATTATAATTTTGAACTGGAGGAAGCTGTGTAAAATCTATTTCCCTTTCAGTCATGGGTCTGTAGGAAGGGGATGATCCTGAGGAGCTGAATAACTTTTTCTTGGGTTAAATTCTTGACAAATAGTGCAGTCTTTCACCACTTCATTCCGTTTTCCAGAAATGATCACAATAATATTTGTTAATGTTTTATAGAGTTCAGCCTCTTCCCAAATGATCTTTTTGATGAAAACTATAAACTACAGGAAGATGTAATTCTTTTGGCAGTACCAGAGTTTGATTAGGTCCAATCCAAAGAAGTGTGTCAGAACTTAAAGTACATCCCTCCTTTCCCCATATTAGTTGTTCTGAAGGTGTGACTTTTTGGTGTAAAAATAAACTGAGCCACCTAGTGTCTGTTGTTTTCTCTGGATCTTCTATAAATCAGGTAAACCTGATTTCCATCCCCAACACACTTTACATTTTTCTCTGTTTCCAAAACGAGTTTATTTAAGAGAGTGACATAGTGGTTAAAAGCTACTGCTGCTAACCAAAAGGTCAGCAGTTCGAATCCAACAGGCGCTCCTTGGAAACCCTATGGGGCAGTTCTATTCCATCCTATAGGGTTGCTATGAGTTGGAATCGACTCGATGGCAATGGGTTTGGTTTGGGTTTTTGGTTCCTTCGTATGTTAATAGAAATTTGTCTATTGTATCATGTCTGTCATACAAATAAACTGCATCTGCAAACTTCCCCCCCCCTTCAAAATGTTTATCTGAGAACGCAGTTAAACCTTCATCCCATTGATCTTTAAATTCTAATAATCAGGCTGATAAAAAGGTATATATATTCCCTTAGGAATAATAATCCTATTTCCGGGACCTATCCACAGTTCAGTTTCTTTACTAAGGTGGCATTCCCTTGCTCTCCATTCTGTTATTTCAGTTTAGGGTGCTAATTTTTGTTACTTTTTTACTCTCTCTAAATTTGGATTCTGAATTTAAAATAGAGATTTTGTACTCCTAATTTTTGACTTGGTATAAGCTTAGGAATGGTTGTAATCTCAACAGATTCTGCTTTAACTATCCTTAAAGGATTTTCCGATAAAGCTGGGCTGGGTTTTTGGGTCTCTCTACCAGCCACTCTTTTAGCTGCAGCATTAGCTAACTCATTCTCAATGACCTCCTCAGTCTGAGGTTGTTGTTTTGACTGGTGTGCCTGTATCTTAACCGCAGCTATTTCTGCAGGTAAATGTAAGGTATCTAAAAGTTCAGCCCCTTACTTCCCATTCTTAATAGGAGATCCTCCTGCTATTAAAAATCCCTGCTTTTTTCCACAGCATACCAAAATCATAAAAAAAAACTAGAAACAATGCCTTGAATCGTAAATATGGTCACAGATCGATCTTTTGCTACCTTACAAGCTTGGATAAGAGTCACTAACTCAGCTTGTTGTGCCAAAGTTACCTGAGGCAAAGGTCCCCTCTCCAAGACCTCTGCAGAAGTAGTCACTGCATATCCTCTCTGATATTTGCTTGAAATCTGATTTGGTTTTAAAGAAGAACTATCTACAGATACAACAAAAGGAGTGTTAGCCAAAGGAGTTTCCTGGAGATCTCCTCGTGGGGCCAGAAGTTGATCTGTCAAATCAAAGCAGTCATGGGGTGTTCCTTCCTCAGGGAAAAGAGTAGCAGGATTTAAAGCTTTAATAACATATATTTGAATATTTGGAGCCGTCAATAAAAAGGCTTCATAAGAGGTTAATCTGCTGGCAGATAGGTGCTGAGTTAAAGTAGATCAGAGAGTAGCAGTTACTGCATGTGAAACAAACCTAAGTCATTGTCTAAATCTACATCTGCAGTGTTTTGTACTAACTGAGTGATTGCTGCTACTGCTCTTAAGCATGGAGGATAAGCATGAGCAAATGGACCGAATTGAAGACTATAGTAGCCTACAGGCCTCTGATGACTTCCATGTTTCTGAGTGAAAACGCCGCAATCACTACCATTTTGTTCCTTTATATACAGAGAAAATTTCAAAGCATAATTTGGAAAACCCAAAGCAGGAGTGATTAAAAGGGCTTGTTGAAGCACGTGTCTTGCTTCTGCACCTTCTTCAGGAAGGGAAACAGGATCAAGAACTTCTTTTTCAAATAGTGATATAAGGGCTGGGCTAGCAATGAAACGTTTGGAACCCAATTTTGGCACCATCTACAAAGATCTAAAACACCCCTTAATTCTTCCTTTGTAGTAGGCAAAGGAAAAGTTAATAGAGCTTCCTTTTTTTTTTTTTTTTTTTTGTTTTTGGGTCTGCAGAAATAAGTTCAGCTGAAATAGGATGTCCTAAGTATTTAACAGTGGGTTGGGCAGATTGTAGTTTTTCTTTAGCTACTTTATTCCCTCTAGTGGCTAAACATTGTAATAACAGAATACTGTCTTGAATATTAATTTTGTTTAGAACTGGAACAAATCATGATGTCGTCTATATACTGCAATAACACAGATCCATGTTTAAATTGGAATGGAACCAAATCTGAGTGGAATACTTGTGAAAAATAAGTTGAACTTTTGGTGAACCCCTGTGGAAGAGCTCTCCACATGTATTGTCAATTTTTCAAGATGAAAACAAATAGGTATTGACTATCTTGCTGAGCAGGGGTACTAAAGAAAGTACTTCAAAGATCTATAACTGTGAAGCATACAACATTGCTTGGAACCTGGGCTAAGAGTAAATGAGGATTGGAAACTACAGGGAATCTAGATATTGTAATCTGATGTGTGTCTCTTAAATAGTGTACAAATCTCTACCTTTTTTTGTTTTCTTGATTGGAAAAATAGGAGTATTCCAGAGACTAGTGCAGACCCTGCCGAAGGAAATTTTGGATAATGGCTCTAACCGTGGTATAGTTTCAGGCTTTAATGGATATTCGGCTATTGTAGGCAAAGGCTTAGAATTATCTACTTGCACTGGAATAGGTTCAGCTGACAAGACTTCCTATATCTGTGGTTGTCTTTGCCCAGATTTCGGTGGGTACTTGTTCTAATCCCTTTTCTCCTCCCTCAACCTGTTCTATAGTTTCTTATACTTCTATTAACCCTTGAATAAAGCCTAATGTGTCTTCTACTTTTCTCTCAGTACCTGAATCAGTCATCTAATGCAAGGAAATTTTAAGAGAATTTCTCCACTCTCAGTAAACTATACATGGCATCATCACTTGAATAATAAATCTTGCCCTAATAGATTAACAGGGGTATCATTGCTGAGAGGAAATGGATGTAAATTGCCAATATTGGTATAGACTCGAATGAGGCAAAATTTGTTCTTCATTTGAAACTCTTGTGATTTTAGAAGTTTTATTACTCTGAGGAAGAGGCTTATGTAAACACGAAGGATTTATTGCTGACGTGGTAAACCCTGTGTCAGTCAGGAAGGTATAGAACTCCCCATTTACCTAGAGCATTGTCTCTCCCTGACTGTTATGGGGAACTATGGTGAAAATCCCTAAATCCTTGGAGCACCATCACTGTGATGGTAATGCTGGTGCTGAAGGAGTAACACTTTGTTTCTTAAGTTTTAAACAATCCATCTTAAAATGACTGGGCTTCTTACAGTAGTTGCAAACCAGCTGATTTTTGGATGTGTTCAGTTGAGGCTGTCCCTTGGCTGGAATCCTGTCATTAATATTCCTACTTTGCAGCTCCTACAACTGCATTAATTTCTTTGTTTGCTCTCTAGCCTTCAACTCACTTTCCCTATTCTTTTCTTCTTGAGTTTGAGCAAATTTGTAAGCCCCTGTAGCCAGTTCAAAAATGCTGGTGGTGTAGTGGTGAAGTGCTACCGCTGCTAACCAAAAAGTTCTGCATTTTGAATCCACCAGGCACTGCTTGGAAACTGAATGCATTTATACTCCATCCTATAGGGTTGCTATCAGTTAGAATTGACCCGACGGCAGCGGATGTGGTTTGCTTGGTAGCCAATTCTGAAGGATTCACATTTTCCCAATTTGAATGATGTCTTTTCATGAAAGCTGCTAGCCCAGGCAACAGTTTCCTCAGAAACACAGAATTAAATACAGGCCAATGTTCTTTTGTTACCTCCCTTAAATCTGAATGTTCTTAAAACAGTTTGGAAGGATGAGCCATGAAAGTACATTTCTTCCCTTTTCTTGTCTACAAGCCTGAATTCTTGCCCAATCAATCTTTTTTGGAAATATTCTTGGAAATGCATTTATTAATTCTTTAAATCCTGAACTTCAACTCTTAATTATTTTTCCGTAATTCCAGTTTTTGTAAATAAACTTACTTCTGGGTCCTTCCACTTGGCTTCAGTCGTCCATCTAACTGCTTCTCCTGAACCTAGTTGCATATGCAACAAATTATATAAACCCAAAAGGCCTGGTTCATAGGTGTTAGTCAAAATAGTAAATTTATACAAAAATTTCTGTGGATTTTCATGAGAGTCAAGAAAATCTTTTACGATTGCCCTTAATTCAGATTTAGATCAAGGATTTGTTATAACTTCCACAGGGTCACCTGTTAATTTAGGCTGTATAACTATGAAAGTTATCAAAGGAGATGGAGACTTAGATTTGAACAAATTGCGGGAGTGAAAAGGTAATATGGCTAAAAGAGAATTAGAAGTCAAATCAAGATATAGAGAAGCAGGTTTTTCCTGTTCCTCTGAGTTTTTTCAGCCCCCTTTAATACCTATAGGAGTTTTATTCATTAAAGAATCAAATAACGGTATCGGACCTTTCTGCAATGCCAAGATCTGTTTTGGTTGCTTAACAATGTTTTCCTGAACTGAAACAAAAGTTTTCATTTGGTGTCCTCTTGAGGCTTCAAAATACCAATTAAAAAATATTTCCCACTGATTTTGATTTGTTTAGATCCTTTTGCTTCTAACTTCCGTCTTAAAAAGACTAATTTGGCCAATTCAAAAGTCCCTCATTTAACCCCTTGTAATGAATCCTTTTCTTTTGTTAAATCATGCCATTTGTCTAAATACTGAACTGAATTAGGTCCTAAATTCTTTACCATATAGGCAGTGGGTGTGCCAGATGGTGTGCTATCAATTTTACTTTTCTCTTGGTTGTTTCCCATTTCAAATTTGGAAAGGGGAAAATAAAGTGATTTTGAAACAGAGCACTAGAGTCACAAAAAGAAACCTAACAAAGAATGCCACAGGGTTTGGACAATGTTTTGCTTGGCATTTATTGTGCAAGAATTTGCTTGCAGGCGGCAGGCGGCCTAATGCTCTAATCTGTCTTGCAACCACCTTATCCTGTTCTGGGAGTCTTTAGTGCTCATAATGAGTGCCAGTGACTGCCCAAAGACTTTTACTGTTTGACCTATGCCTGAATTTTGCAGCATAGAGTGACCCAGAGCTCTTTGAAAACAGAATTACCTCTTTAATGTTTCAAATGCTAGAGTCCAGACACCAAAATGCAGTTCACCAAAAGAGTCACTGAATGTCACTCTTAACCAAATGATCAAGCAAAAATCTAAGAAAGAGTCTCCTTAATCCAGACAATGGGTTTTCAAAATAATATGCCAGACAAAAGACTAAGAAATTGTGAGAATGAGAACAAAAAATAAGTAAAGGCTCTTTTTCCAAGAGCACTTGCCCAATTGATGTTGAAGGGATGTGCACTGTGATCACTGAGATCCAGAACACGAGTCCTTTCTTTGCCACCTTTTGCTCTGCAGTCCAGGTCTCTTCAAAGTCGAGTGGATTTGTTGCTTCAGAAAATCCTGCTGCTACTACGCCATTTAATTGTACTACGGTAAAATCACCACAAACTTATAGTCAAGAAAGAAGAAAGATTTCATTTGGCTTATGTTCCAAGAGGCAAAAGAGGGAAATGAACAAGCATGCTGCCAGAGCTATGTCTGTCTGAGTCCAAGGAATGGTACAGAATCATTAGTATATATAGACATTACAAATGGGTAAAATCATTGAAAGCTTCCCCTTTTCACAGATTGGCTAAAAACGGCTGAATAACCATGAGTCTACATTTTAAAATCATTCTTCTTCATACTCATTGGTACAAGTTTCACTAACAACAGTCAGAAAGGTCTTGTCTGGTCAAAAAATCTCACTATTTACTAAATTCTAATAGAAAAAGATAAGAATGGAGAATATGTGAGTCTTTTGTGCTCTACCTAAGTATTTGTTTATGTGAAAGAATTCCTAAAAGATGTTTTCCAAGATTGTCCTAGCTACTGTTTTCATACCTCAGGGCCTAGTTGATGTGACATTGTGAGTCCTTTGTGCTCCAGCTGGGTCACTTTCTTTGTACTCAAGACCTGGGAATAATGGTCCTAATTTTAACTCCTAAGTCACTCTTGGAGGCCATATGTTTAACAGAATGAAATGTTGCCTGGTTCTGTGCCATCTTCACAATTGATGGTATGTTTGAGCCCGTTGTTGTAGCCATTGTGCCAATCCATCTCATGGAGGGTTTCCCTTGTTCTGCTGACACTTCACTTTACAAAACATGTTGTTGTTTTCTAGCAGTTGGGTAACCAGGACCCGTGCCATGGGCATGGATTCTGTAGGCCGAGGGGATGTGCCAGCCTGCAACACATGACCCCATTCTTAGACCATGATCTGAGTATCACTGATTCTAGAATTTCTTTGCCCGAATGGCCCTGAGAGCCTGATTGCATCATAGTTCCTCTTTACAAACCCAAACCCATTGCCATCGAGTCAATTCCGACTCATAGTGACCCTCTAGGACAGAGTAGTACTTCCCCATAGAGTTTCCAAGGAACGCCTGGTGGGTTTGGACTGGGGAACTTTGGGTTAGCAGTGGTAGCACTTAACCACTATGCCACCAGGGTTTCCTTTCTCTTTATAGCACAGTATAATCATTGGTTTGAGCAAGAAACCAATTTTCTTCCATTTTATTAATTTTTTTTTCATCCTCCATATCCACTTCCATTTTACCCTCCAAAAATTTACTTAGGTATATGGTTGCTTGAAAAATATTTAGTGTTGTGTGTCTGTTTGCTTTTAAATTATACACAAGTGATTGTGTTGTGCATTTCTTTTTTTTTTTTTTTCTGCTGAAGATTAGAAATTAGCATAGGCTGCTGGCTCACTTTACCAAAACCACTCTGAAAAACTACAGATTTGAGGAGGAAGCTTAGATTTGAAGACCTAATAAAAGAAAGTGTGCACCATCCTGTAGAAAGCATGAAGACAGTCCTGACTGCTGGGTGCAATTGTGGGGAGAGGAGTTTGGCTGTGTCGTGGATTAGGGGAAGGCCAGGTCTGACAAGCAGTACATAGGTTGGAAGGAAGCTTTGAAGTTTGACTTGGGTCATACAGTGCCTTCCACTTTACCTCAGAAGCAGCAGTTGAGATGTTCAAGTTCTGGAGATAATATTATTGTTGCTGTTCATTGTTGCCGAGTCAGCTTTGATTCATAGAGAACCTATGAACAACAGAACAAAATGTTGCCTCGTCCTGTACCATCTTCATGACCATTGGTATGCTCGAGTCCATGGTCACTGTGTCCTCTGAATGCCTTCCAACCTAGGGGGCTCATCTTCCAGCACTATACGTGATGATATTCTCTTGTGAGCCACCGGATTTTCACTAGCTAATTTTTGGAAGTAGATTGACAGGCCTTTCTTCCTAGTCTGTCTTAGTCTGAAAGCTCTGCTGAAGCTTGTCTACCATGGGTGACCCCACTGGTATTTGAAATATTGGTGGCATGTTTTCCAGCATCATAGCAACATGTAAGCCACTACAGTATGACAAACTGACAGGTGGGTGGTGGAAGGTAATATTGTTGTTATGTGTTGTTGAGTCAATTCTGACACATAGCAACCCTATAGGACACAGTAGAATTATCCCATAGTGTTTCTTAGGCTGCAATCTTTATGGGAGCAGGTTGCCAGGCCTTTTCTCCTCCAGAGTAGCTGGTGAGTTCAAACCACCAACCTTTTGGTTAGCAGCCAAGTGCTTAATGATTGTACCACCAGGGGACCTTTTGAAGACAATATTATAGCTGTTCAAAAGCCTTCCTTCAGTGAGTAACTGTGAAAAACTGGTGCAGGCTGCTCAACTACCCTCAGGCATCCATTCTTTCATCTTATTCTTCCTCCCCTACCACTCCTCCCACAGGGATGGCTGATTATACACTCGGGAGGCTTTTCCTGCCAGTGCTGCTTCTTCCCAGGTGTTTAATGATAAAATCCTGACCAGAGGACCTGCCTGGGGCAGTGGTACCAAATGACACAGGGGTTAGAAGCTTAGATTGAAGAGTTTTCCCAGGAGGCAGGGTAAAAAATAAAGGGAAAATAAAGACAGAAGATAAAAATAAAATCTAAGCAATATGGAGGATAGTTGTATCAATAACCAGGTAAAATTAATTCCAGAAGAAGATAGGAAAAAAACAAAAGAAAGGAAACATTCCAAGATGTAATGAATATAAAATTCCTAAAATTAATGGCATGAACAGGACTTATAAATAAAAACTGACAACTAGATACATTGTAGTGAAATTTAAGAACATCAAAGACAAAGAGGGAAATTCTAAAGGCTTGCAGAAAGAAAGGGCAGACAACTAAACAAAGATGAGGAGTCAGATTAATATCAGACAACTCATTAGTGATACTGGATGCAAGAAGAAAGTGGAGGAACATTTGTAAGGTATACAAGAAAATTATTGAACCTGGAATATTATATTCTTTGAGATTGTTATTCAAGAGAAGTTGTAAAAGAAATGTTCTCAGGAATAGAAAACCTCCAAAAACTGGACACAAAGATTTACATTGAAAACATCCTTGAAAGAGTACTCAATTAGAAAGAGCAACGTCTTTACTGAAGGGAGAGATGTAGCCAAGAGAGCAAGCCATTCCTTTCCCCTTTCTCTGGAGCCCTGGTGGTACAGTGGTTAAGAGCTTGGCTTGGTTTTTTTTTCTTCTTCTTTTTTTTTTTGGTTCCTCTTTCCCTGGGTTTCCCTAGGTCAAGGCAGAAGGAAAGAAAAAAGCTCTTGTGGAGCATTTAACTGAAGTTTTACTTAAAAGTACATTTCAGAGTCTCTCTTCAAGCTAAGAAGCAATTATTAAGGAGTAATTTGGTCTTAAAACCCGTTGCCCTTGAGTCAGTTTCAACTCATGGTGATCCTATTGGACAGAATAGAACTGCCCCATAGAGTTTCTAAGGCTGTAAATCTTTACGGAAGCAGACTGCCACATCTTTCTTCAGTGGAATGGCTGGTGGGTTGGAGCTGCGAACGTTTCAGTTAGCAGTGGAGTGCTTTACCACTGTGCCAGCAGGGTGGCGCAATGGTTAAGTGCTCGGCTGCTAATCAAAAAATCAGCAGTACGAATCCACCAGCTGCTTCTTGGAAACCCTATGGGGCGGTTCAACTCTGTCCTACACGGTGGCTATGAACTGGAATTGACTTCATGGCAACAAGTTTTAGTTTGGTTTAATGTGGTCTTTTTTTAAGGAGCTCTGGTGGCACAGTTGCTGAAGCGCTCAGCTGCTAACCAAAAGACTGGTGATTGGAACCCATCAGTAACTCTGAGGGACAAAGATGTGGCAGTCTGCTTCCATAGAGATTTACAACCTTGGAAACCCTGTGAAGTCGCTGTGAGTTGAAATCAACTCAACAGCAGTAGATTAATGTGGTCTTGTCTTCACTCCAGCAGGTCCTGAAGGGTAACAAGAAAGGAAAGAATTTTACCTCACATTGTAATAAATGGCACTTACTCCAAGAAAAGTGATAAAGCACATTGTTAATTATAAAATTGCTAAGGGCATTTTTCCATTGCCTCGGTATGGGTTTGACAGTGCTTTCTAAAGTGTGCTCCATTATCCATTATGGTCCATGAACTGTTTCCAGTCCACAGTGAGATATATACAGAGAATGAGAGTGTTTTGAAAATTTAAAGCAATTTGATGGTAATTTTATGTTCATTGTATCTAATATTTTGTATGTCTTTGGTGAAGGCACCATGTTGTTGCTAGGTGCTATCAAGTCAATTCCGACTCATGGTGACCTCATGTGGTAGAGTAGAACTGCTCCAGAGGGTTTTCTAGGCTATAATCTTTATGGCAGCAGATTGACAGGTCTTTGCTCCCGAGGACCAGCTGGTTGGATTCCAACAGTCAACCTTTCAGTTAGTTAACAGTTGTGCCACCAAAGCATAGTTGTACCAAATTGGGAAAAGGTGTTCGTTCTGGGAAGTTGAGTTACAGAAAGATGCCACCTCTGGTGAAGGCAGAGCTTGCTGAGCTGTGCTCTGGCTAAAGCTTAGCCCCCACCTATGCCCCTCAGCAGGGTGCCTTTGTGCAGGGCTCACACCCAGCAGTCCTGATGGTGATTATTAAAGAAACAGGTGGGGCTCTAGGTGGTCCAGGTGGGAAGATCCCAGAGCAGCCCTGGAAAACAGGAGGGGAAGTGGCATCCGGCTGAGGGCAGGACCAGCTACAGAATGAAATGCAAGATCCCTTGTTTAAAAATTAAGAATTTCAAGATGGCCGCAGGAGATCATTAAACCAAGCATGAGACCTTCTGAGCTTGAGGCCCTGTGGTAATGCACAGGTCATACATCCAGCTGATGGCCAGCATTACATTGACCTCCCACCCTGGCAGCAACAGGTGGAGAACACACCACGCAGAGGATGTGGAATACAGCTCTCCAGCACATCAGGACCAACTTTTTGGTTATGCCTGGAGAGGCCAGTAGGAGCTGCTCTTGCCCACCGAAGGGAAGGAGGGTGGGAGGGGAGGTTTCACTTGTAATACAGATGTGCCAGGCCCAGTGCTTTCCATTCATAATCTCATTTAACTCCTAAACAATCCTGCCCAGTGTCATCTCCAGTTTACAGATGAGAGAAGGAAGGCTTGGGGAGGGTAAGTAACTCGCTCAGGATCACACATTTACAAGGTGGTGGAGGCAGAACTTGACCCAGCCAGTGTGACTCCAGACTCTGTACTTTTTTCCCCCTACACGTAAACAAAAATCCTCACAAGTGGATAATAAGCAAATGTCATGATAAACAGAGAAAATGTTGAAGTTGTCAAGGATTTTATTTTACTTGGATCCACAATCAATGTCCATGGAAACTGCAGTCAAGAAATCAAATGACACATTGCATTGGGCAAACCTGCCACAAAAGACCTCTTAAAAGTGTTAAAAAGATGTCACTTTGAGGACTAAGGTGAGCCTGACCCAAGCCATGGTGTTTTCAATCGCTTTATAGGCATACAAAAGCTGGACAATGAATGAATAAGGAAGAGCAAAGGAGAATTCATGACTTTGAATTATGGTGTTGTCGAAGTGTATGGACTGCCAGGAGAATGAACAAATGTGTTTTGGAGGAAGTACAGCCAGAATGCTCCTTAGAAGCAAGGATGGCAAGACTTCATCTCATGTGCTTTGGACATGTTATCAGGAGGGACTAGTCCCTGGAGAAGGACATCATGCTTGGTAAAGTGGAGGGTCAGTGAAAAAAGAGGAAGACCTTCAGCAAGATGGATTGACACAGTGGCTGCAAGAATGGGCTCAAATGTAGCAACAATTGTGAGGATGGCACAGGACCAGGCAGTGTTCTGTTCTGTTGTACATAGAGTTGCTATGATTCGGAAATGATTCGGTGGCGCCTAACACATCTTATGGCACAAGATAAAGCACTTGGCTGCTAACCAAAAGGTTGGCAGTTCAAACCCATTCAGTACCTCTATGGCAGAAACACCTGTCAATCTGCTTCCGTAAAGATTACAGCCAAAAAATCCGTATGGCGCAGTGCTACTGTGTCACATGGGGTTGCTATGAGTCCGAAGCACACAGAAGCAACAACAATGCATATTAGGAGTCTCTGGGTGGTGCAAATGGTTAAGTGCTCAACTACTAGCCTGAAGTGTATCTGTTTGAACCCACCCCGAGGCACCTTGGAAGACAAGACTGGCAATCTGCTTCTGAAAGGTCACAACCTTGAAGTAGTCTGACTCTGCACACATGGGGTCACCATGAGTTGGATTTGACTCAATGGCAGCTAACATTGACAACACTACATTAGCTTGTATGGTTTGCTCTCACACTAGGAGTTCCTGGGGCTGCCCACCTCACAAGACCCTCATTAGTCTTGGGTGGTGTTGTGAGCACTTGTGCATATTCCCTCAAATGCGTGCACACGGTTTGCCAATGAAGTGCTTTATTCAGAAGAGACCCCCAGGATTGTAGCTGCTACTGCTAAGCAGGAGGTCGGACTAGGAGAACAGAGGAGCCATCATCGGAGAAATCTCCTGCTGCTGAGGAAGGAGGGGGAAGGGACCAGGCATAAATCACCCAGGTTTTTGGCTTCTCATTCTGGACAAGGATAAAAGGGGAGCCCCTGACCTGTCTCTAGAATGGAAGGGACGTGTTTTCTTCATTCCCAGGGGACTTGGCTGGGGCAGGGAGTGGTGATGATAGAGAAGGAAACTCAGTATTGGGCGGTAAGTCTTCTGGAGGAAAAGGTGGCTTTCAACAGCTGGGGGTCTTCCCACTGCACAGAACATTGGTGTAGTGCTGCAACTTTTTATTATAGGTGTTCAGGTTTCTCGCAAAACAGTAGGCAGCCTTTCTATCACACTGACACAGCTGAGTCCTGCAGGAGTCCTGTTTTGCTGAAATCACAAGAAAATACACACAGGACAGGTAATTGTTAATATCCTCTGGCTTCTTCTGGGAACCCTGTGGGAGAAGACATCATCCCTGTCCTCCAGAAGTTCCTAGTCTGAGACAAGCACTTATATTCCAGATATTTCTGATTAATGGAGACAGAATTCCCACCTTCAGGAAGATAGTTTCCAGTCTAATGGGCACATACAGCAGCCAAGCTCAGGAAGACTCTGTTAAATGCCTTCTTCCTAACTGCCACTGTCTCTCCTCCTTCTCGGTACCAGATTTGTCCAATGGGCCAAGTGCCCAGCCCCGGAGAATGGCTCCCGATTGATGTAAGCCAGCTGTGTTTATCCTTTTTTCTTTGAGGTGATTGGTCTCTGGCTAACATGTGACCTCATTCACCCAATCAGACAAAAGAAGAAGTCACTGAGGGCTTCTGGGAAGGATTAGTTTCCTCCCACGAAAGAGAGATGTACAATAAGAAAGCCCCTTTTAGAGTGTGAGGCCATGATGCTTGGAGCTGCAGCTTGTGTCTTGACACCATGAGTTAGATACTGCCAACATGGCAGAGCAGAAGGTTGGGAAAGGCTGGCTCATTGACAATATGGTTGAGAAGCTGCCCCAGCCTGGTATTGCCCTCTTTTAGGCTCCTTGCTTATTCAAGAGTCATACATCCCCATTATCTAAGCCAATTTTAGTTGGGCTTCTTGTTGCTTGCAACCCAAAGCCTTCTGAAGATACATGATCCTTGGAGAGGTCATAATGGAGGAGATGCAATTTTTGATCCTAAAGCACTCAGGCAGTTGAGTGAGAGTCCATGATCTCTCAAAATCCCACTCATGGATCTCCTGTCTGGGGACATTGGACAAACCCTTCCAGCCACCATCCCATCTTTCTCTTCCCCTTCAGAACAAAACTTTTTCCAAAAATTTATCTGTACTTACTCTCTCTACTTCTTCATTTCCATTTATACCCCAACCCACTACAATCTGGCTTTGCCCTCACCACTCCATGGGAACAGCTCTCACTGAGCTTCTCCTGGCCTTTCTGCCTCTAAATCCAAAGGACTCTTGACAGTTCTTACCTTGGCAGATTCCTCTGTTAAACTGGCTCTTGTTAATCTTCTCCTCCTTCTTGTAACCATTTTCTTACCAATTTTTTTGATCCTCCTCTGTCAGCTTTCCTCCTCCCTCTCTAATTATTCCTACTCTGTTTCCTTTCTGGTTCCTTCAGCATTAAATGGGCGCTCATGTCTAGTTCTTCTGCTGACTCCTGACTCTGTGTCCAGTGCAGACCCTTCCCCTGAGGTGCAAGTTCACACATCCAGCTGCCTGCTGGACATCTCCTGGGTGTTCCAAGGCCCCTTCAACTCAAAGTGCCCCAAATAGAGCTCCTCCTCCTTTTCCCCACAACCCTGCCCAAGCCCTCCTCTTGTGGTCTTTATCTCAGTTGTGGTACTACTGTACATATAGTCGCATACCTGCTCAACAGCTTCCTATCCTCACCCCCTACCCAGGCAATCACCAAACTCAGATAATTCTACCTCTCAAATGCATCTTGATTTCATTCTCCAACCCCTTCCATCTTGACCACCATTGTTTTATGTCAAACTCTTACTATCTCTTGTCTGGATTACAGCAGTAGCCTTCTCACAGGTCCCCCTTCCACCCTGTCTCCATCAACCCTGCAGCCAGAGTTAGTCCTCAGAAATGCAAATCTCATCATGTCACTCCTTTGCTTAATACCTCCCTATTGCTTTAGGAAGGAGCCCTGGTGGCACAAACATTAAGCCTTTGGCTGCTACCTGAAACGTTGGCAGTTCAAACCCACCTAGTGGCTCCGTGGGAGAAAAGACCTAGGGATCTGCTCAGATAAAGATTACAGCCTAGAAAATCCTATAAGGCAGCTCTGCTCTATTATTGGGTTGCTGTGAGTCTAAAATCAACTCGATGGCACCAGACAATCTAAATGCAACATGACCTCAAAAGCCTGCCTTGATCTGTTGTTGCTAGCTGCCACTGTGTTGGCCTCTGACTCATTGCAACGCCAGACATAACTGAATGAAACATTGCCTGGTGCTGTGCCATCCCCATGAAGGGTTGTGGATTGGACGGTTGTGATCCATAAGGTTTTCATTGGCTGATTTTCAGAAGTAGATCACCACGCGTTTTTTTTTCCTAGTCCATCTAGGTCTGGAAACTCCACTGAAACCTGTTTAGCATCATAGCAGCCTGTAAGCCTTCACCAACAAATGGGTGATGGTTGTACATGTGGTGTATTGGCCAGGAATTGAACCTGTATGGAAGGTGAGAATTCTACCAGTTCTAACGCTGAACCACCATGCCCCTAATTGGCTTGACCTAAACTCTTCCTATCTCTCCTGCAATGTCTCTCACCATTCCTTCTCTTCCCCACGTGGTTCCAATCAGCAACACAGAATTGCTTGCAGTTCCCCTGAGCACACTCCAGGCTTTGATGTTGCCTCTTTCTGGACTGCTCATCCACCTCCTCTTCCCTTGGCTATCCCTGCACAGTGTTCATGGCTCAGCCTAGAGGTCACCACTTTCAGGAACCTTCCTTGAACTTCAGGCTGTGTTAAGGGTTCCTTCTTTTTGCTTACTTCCTGTTGGAGTCTTTACCATGTTGTGCTTTCATTTTCTTTACCTCTCACTCGACTATGAGTCTTTGAGGCAGGGACAATGTCCCTTGTGTTTCTACCTCTGGTGCCCAGCCAAGTACTCAGCACAGTGGGCACTCAATAAAGAAACTGTGTGGAGTCATAGAACTCTTTCTTACCACAGATGATTTGGCCTCCACTCTTGGTAAACTTGTAGTTTAGAAATTTGGTGCCACACCCTTGTTTCTGCAGACGTTTATAGCAACAGTCATGTTCAGCACAGCACCTGTGATGGGAACATCCCATTGGGGCCACTTTCTCGTAGTTCAAAGGAGCCAGCCTCCCCCTGGCTTTCACCACCTTGACCCTGGGCAGAGAAGTAGTGACCCTGTGGTCTAGAATAGAGTTTCCACCCAGCTGGCTGTTTTTCCAGCTCAACCCCCTGGCATTATGAGCCAGAAGAGAGTAGAAGGAAGGAAGGTGAAGAGTGGCCTCACCGATCTGTCGCATCCTTCGGGGATCCTTTACCACCAAGACCACAGTGGCAACCATAGAAACCATAGCTGGATATAGCTTCCTTTCCTGTCACCAACTGGATCATTTTTTGGAAATCCAGTAAACTCCCCTGGACTTGCAGCAGGCCTGGAAGGAAACTGGTTGCTGATGGGGACTGGGCCCTGTGTCCTCCCTCCCTGCCCCTCTCTTCACTCCCTTTCTCCACCCCACTGGTCTCTATCCCTCTCTCCCTTGGAGAGGCCTTGCTGCCATGGGAAGGAAAACTGGGAGAGGGGGGTGCTTCTTGCCCTGGCCTGTCCCCCTTAGGGTGAAGATCAGGGTCAGCTCTTACCCAAGGCCACGATTACTACCAACAGCAGGAGGGTCTTCATGCTGAGAGTTCTGTGAGGGAGAAGCGCAGGTGGGTTTTTCTAGATTCCTCTCCCAGGTGGTCCCAGATTCTTTCCTTGGCCCTGTGCTCTCCTGCTCACACTCAGCAACCCTGGAGAATGGGTTTTGCAAAGGAGCACACAGAAATGCTCTTCAATCATAGGCTAAGTCCAGGGTGACACCCTTCATCACACACAATGTATACAGGAGAGATCTCCAGTGATGCACTCACAGACACATGCCCTCCTGACTTCCCAGCTCTGTTGAATAGTTTCATGCACACACGGACCCTCAGAGC
Organism: Elephas maximus indicus; assembly: GCF_024166365.1. NCBI lineage: Eukaryota > Metazoa > Chordata > Mammalia > Proboscidea > Elephantidae > Elephas > Elephas maximus. Next base: position 60,135,562 of record NC_064821.1, read on the forward strand.
CAGCTAGCCCCACATAATACACTAATGAGATGCCCATGATCCTCTTCAGATGGAGAGTTCCTGGAAGGTTGGGACCAGGTTCTTCTCAACAAATGGGGAGTTTCCCAAGGTCAAAGCTGGGTCTCCCCCGTTAGACATATCTTGCATGAACCCACGCTGAATTCAAGGCTTGGGAATTCCATCTGTGGAGTCTGATCCCAATATTTTTCTCCAGCACCCTCTCTTTGCAAGACTTTCCAACCCCTTACATGCATACACATACACAGGCACATGCTCTCTCCCTCTCTCTCACACACACACTCTTGCACTCAAACACTAGTATAAGTGTCCTTCCATACAACACACTCACATACTCACACAACACCCTTGTGTAATATACCCTCTTGTATACAACAAACCCTGCACAGGCATGCCTGTGCACTTACATGCCCATCTATGCATGCATACACACATATGTGCACACATACACAACACAGCTAGTCTCCAAGACAGAGATTGGGCATTAATTTCTGGGTATCTACCTCTCACAGGATGTCGGAGTCGATACCTCCGAGTGGCTGTCATATCTCTTCTGAACTCCAGCTCTCTTTAAATAGTTACTTCCTCTGGGAGGCTGGGAGTGGTAAGGGGAGGGGATAAAGGTGCAGCCAGTAGGTGGACTTACAGTTTGGCACGTTTATGCCCCTGGTAAATCCCCTTTCCTTCTCCTTATCAGCTGGCAGGTCAGAACTGAAGATAGAAAAAAAAAGTGCCTTTAGACAGATGCCGGAATAAATTTTAAGTGATTTTGAAGTCTTTCCTGTGGCTTAGTTCCTGACTGAGTATATTTTCTAAACTGGCTCTGGGTGTGACCACCATCACCTTCCTGCACCCACCTTCAAGGGTGAGCAGGAACACTGTTTCAGGCTGCTGAGTCATTTGCAGAGCCAATGGGCCCATTGACTAAGTGAGGGTGGCTCTTTTCTTCTGCTAAATGCAGCATCTGGGACTAAGAAAGAGGGCATTCATTCCTTCACAAGAAAGTTAGATAGAGGGGATAGAGACCAGTGGGGAGGGGGAGGGAAGTGCAGAGAGGGGCAGGGAGGGAGGACACAAGGCCCATTGCCCATCAGCAACCAATTTCCTTTCAGGCCTCATGCAGGTCCAGGAGGATTTGGAGGATTTCTGGAGAATGATCTTGTCAGTGATGGGAAAAGAAGCTGCGTCCAGCTATGGTTTCTACGGTTGCCACTGTGGTGTTGGTGGCAAAGGATCTCCCAAGGATGCGACAGATCGGTGAGGCCACTCTTCACCTTCCTTCCCTCTGATCCTTACATGTCTACAAAGTTCCAGGACCTGTGCAAGCCGTTTCGGAGGGGATGAGGATTATACCCAAGTCCTGCTCATGGAGACCCCACACTCCAGTAGGGAAGAGAGTGTGATGGGATCGGGTGTTACCCTTCCTGCTGATTGGGCCGTTGCCTCTACCTTCTCTTGTTCTCAACTTCATCTCCTATTTTCTTCTTCCTGAATTAGTTTCTAAAACTGGAAAAAGCTAAAGTTTGTCCTTGAATTTCCAACTCAAGCATTCCTCCCTCCACATTAGCCTCAATAGTCATCTGTTTGGGAACAAGACTGATTAAAACTCCCTTGATCTATTCCAAGGTCCCTGGGTGTCGCAAGTAGTTTGCTGTGGGTGCTTGTGTGTTGCTGTGATGCTGGAAACTATTCCACCAGTATTCAAATACCAGCAGGGTCACCCATGGCAGACAGGTTGCAGCTGCACTTCCAGACTAAGTTAGGCTAGGAAGAAGGACCCAGCAGTGTACTTCTGAAAAGAATTAACCAGTGAAAACCTTATGAATAGCAACAGAACATAGTCTGATATAGTGCCAGAAGAGGAACACTTCAGGTTGGAAGGCACTCAAAATATGAGTGAGGAAGAGCTGCCTCTTCAAAGTACAGCTGATCTTAATGATGTGGATGGAATCAAGCTTTCAGGACCTTTGTTTGCTGATGTGGCACAACTCAAAATGAGAACAAATAGCTGCAAATATTCATTAATAATCAGAACCTAGAATGTATGAAATACGAATCTAGGAAAATTAGAAATCATCAAAACTGAAATGGAATGCATAAAGATCAATATCCTAGGCATTTGTGAGCTGAAATGGACTAGCATTGGTCATTCTGAATTGGACAATCATATGGTCTACTCTGCCAGGAGTGACAGCTTGAAGAGGAAAGTCATTGCATTCATTGTTAAAAAGAACGTTTCAAGATATATCTTGTAACTATGAGCCCAAGAGACAGAAAGGGCCACATGAACCAGAGACTTACATCATCCTGAGACCAGAAGAACTAGTTGGTGCTTGGCCACAACCGATGACTGCCCTGACAGAGAGCACAACAGAGAACCCCTGAGGGACCGGGAGATCAGTGGGACGCAGACCCCAAATTCTCACAAAAAGACCATACTTAATGGTCTGACAGAGACTAGAGGAATTCCGACGGTCATGGTCCCCAAACCTTCTGTTGGCCCAAGACAGGACAGTGGGTAGGAGAGAGATGCTGATGAAGAGTGAGCTCATCAGACATGGAAGGGACTGGACAGTGGGTAGGAGAGAGATGCTGATGAAGAGTGAGCTACTTGTATCAGGTGGACACTTGAGACTGTGTTGGCATCTCCTGTCTGGAGGGGGGATGGTAAGGTAGAGAGGGTTGGAAGCTGGCAAAATTGTCACGAAAGGACAGACTGGAATGGCTGACTCATTCGGGGGCAAGCAAGTGGGAGTATGGAGTAAGGTGTATATAAACTTGTATGTGACAGACTGACTTGATTTGTAAACGTTCACTTGAAGCTCAATAAGAATTAAAAGAAAAAAAAGATATATCTTGAAGGATATTCCTGTCAGTGATAGGGTAATATCCACAGGCCTACAAGGAAGACCAGTTAATACAACTATTATTCAAATTTACACACCAACCACTAAGGCCAAAGATGAAGAAATTGAAGAGTTTTACCAACTTTTACTGTCTGAAATTGATCGAACGTACTGGTGACAGGAGTGCGAAAGCTGGAAACGAAGAAGAAAGATCGGTACTTGGAAAATATGGCCTTGGTGATAGAAACCATGCTGAAGATCACAGGAGTGAATTTTGGAAGACCAACGACTTCTTCCTTGCAAATGCCTTTTTTCACCAACATAAATGGCGATCATACACATGGACCTCACCAGATGGAATACGCAGGAATCAAATCGACTACATCTGTGGAAACACACGATGGGAAAGCTCAATATCATCAGTCAGAACAAGGCCAGGGGCCAACTGTGGAATAGATCATCAATTGCTCATATGCAAGTTCAAGTTGAAACTGAAGAAAATTAGAGCAAGTCCACGAGAGCCAAAGTACGACCTTGAGTGTATCCTACCTCAATTTAGAGCCCATCTCAAGAATACATTTGACGTGTTGAACACTAATGACTGAACACCAGATGAGTTGTGGAATGACCTCAAGGGCATCATACATGAAGAAAGCAAGAGGTCATTAAAAAGACAAGAGAGAAGGGAAAGACCTAAATGAAGTCAGAAGACACATTGAAACTTGCTCTTCAATGTTGAGTAGAAAGGAAAAAATGATGAAGTAAAAGAGCTGAACAGAAGATTTCAAATATCGGCTGAAGAAGACCAAGTAAAGTGTTATGATGACGTGTGCAAGGAGCTGGAGAGAGAAAACCAAAAGGGAAGAAAATGCTTGGCTTTCTCAAGCTGATAGAACTGAAGAAAAAATTCATGCCTCGAGTTGCAATACTGAAGGATTCTATGGGGAATATATTAAATGATGCAGAAAGCATCAAAAGAAGATGGAAGGAATACATAGAGTCACTATACCAGAAAGAATTGGTCAACGTTCAACCATTTCTGGGGGTAACATATGATTAGGAACTGATGGTACTGAAGGAAGAAGACCAAGCTGCCCTGAAGGCCTTGGAGAAAAACAAGGCTCCAGGAACTGACGGAATACCAATAGAGGTATTTGAACAAATGGATGCAGGGCTGGAAATGCTCACTCGTCTATGCCAAGAAATTTGGAAGATAGCTGCCTGGCCAACTGACTGCAAGAGATCCATATTTATGCCTATTCCCAGGAAAGGTGATCCGACCAAATGCAGACGTTATTGAACATTATCGTCAACATCACACGCAAGCAAAATTTTGCTGAAGATCCTTCCAAAGTGGCCGCAGCAGAATATCGACAGGGAACTGCGAGGAATTCAAGCCTGATTTAGAAGAGAACGTGGAACCAGGGCTATCATTGCTGATGTCTGATGGATCTTGGCTGAAAGCAGAGAATACCAGAAAGATGGTTACCTATGTTTTATTGACTATGCTAAGGCGTTCGACTGTGTAGATTATAACAAATTATGGTAACATCGTGGAGAATGGGAATTCTGGAACACTTAATTGTGTTCATGAGGAATCTGTACATGGATCAAGAGTCAGTTGTTGAACCAGAACAAGGGGATACTGTGTGGTTTAATGTTAGGAAAGGCGTGCATCATGGTTGTATCCTTTCACTATACTCATTCAATCTGTAATCTGAGCAAATAATCTGAGAAGCTGGACTAGATGAAGAATGGGGCACAGGGATTGGAGGAAGACTCATTACCAACCTGCACTATGCAGATGACACAACCTTGCTTGCTGAAAGTGAAGAGGATCTGAAGCGCTCACTGATGAAGGTCAAAAACCACAGCCTTCAGTATGGATTACGCATCAACATAAAGAAAAAAAAATTCTTCACAACCGGACCAATAAGCAACATCATGATAAATGGAGAAAAGATTGAGGTTGTTAAGGATTTCATTTTACTTGTATCCACAACCAACAGCCATGGAAGCAGCAGTCAAGAAATCAAAAAGATGCATTGCATTGGGCAAATCAGCTGCAAGAGGTCTCTTTAAAGTGTTAAAAAGCAAAGATTTCACCTTGAGGACTAAGGTGAGCCTGACCCAAGCCATGGTGTTTTTAATCACCTCATATGCATGCGAAAGCTGGACAATGAATAAGGAAGGCTGAAGAAGAATTGAGGCCTTTGAATTATGGTGTTGGCGAAGAATATTGCATATACCATGGACTGCCAAAAGAAGGAAGAAATCTGTCTGGGAAGAAGTACAACCAGATTGCTCCCTGAGAAGCGATAATGATGAGACTATGTCTCACATACTTTGGGCATGTTATCAGGAGGGATGAGTCCCTGGAGAAGCACGTCATGCTTGGTAATGTACAGGGTGAGTGAAAAAGAGGAAGACTCTCAACTAAATGGGTTGACACAGTGGCTGCAACAATGGGCTCAAGCATGGCAACAATTGTGAGGATGGCACAGGACCAGGCAGTGTTTCATTCTGTTGTGCATAGGGTTGCTATGTCGGAACTGACTCCATGGTACCTAAGAACAACAAGAACAACTAACCTAAAGGTTGGCATTTTGAACTCACCCAGTGGTGCCAGGGAAGAAAGCCCTGGCAATCAGCTTCTGTAAAGATTACACAGCCCCCAAAATTCTGCGGAGCACAGTTCTACTCTGTAACACATGGGGCCACATGTTGCTATTAATGTATTTACTGTTGTTATGAATTGAATTGTGTTTCCCTGAAATATGTGTTGGAATTCTAAACCCCATACCTGTGTATGTAATCTTGTTTGGAAAGAGGGTTTCTTTGTTATGTTAATTACTAGGGTAGGTCCTAAATCTAATCACCTCTGAGTTATGAAAAGACCAGATCGGATACAGAGACAAACACATATGGGAGAAGAGAGACAGCATGTGAGGATCGTCTACAAGCCAAGGAACCAAGGAATGCCAGGGCTACTGACGAGAAAGGAATCGGCACAGCCAAGACCCTCATTTGGAATTTCAGCCTCCAGAACCATAAGAAGATAAATTTTTGTTCTTTAAAGCCACCCACTTGTGGTATTTCTGTTACAGCGGCACTAAGTAACTATGAAACATGTGATCAACATTTAAATCAATTGACCCTAAGCAAAGCAAATTACCCTCCATAATGTGGGTGGGCCTCATCCGTTCAGCTGAAGCCCTTAAGAGCAAAAACTGAGATTTCCCAAGGGTTTCAAAAGTGTAAATAAATATTCTGCCAGAATTTCCAGGCTCCCTCCTGGACTATTGATTTTGGACACAAGACTGCCAGAGTTTCCAGCCTGTTGTCTGAGCTACAGATTTTAGACTTGCCTCCCCCTACACTCCCATGAGTCAATTTCTCAAAATAAACCCATCTCGGTACATGAATAGATAAGAGTGATAAATAGATGTGTTGTTGTTGTTAGTTGCTGTCGAGTCACCTCCAACTCAGGGCAATCCCATGTATGACCGAACAAAACATTGCCTGGTCCTGTGCCATCTTCACAATCGCTGGTAAGCTCAAGTCCATTGCTGTGGCCACTGTGTGTTTTGACTGCCTTCCAAATAGAAAGCTCATCTTCCAGCACTATGTTAGACAATATTCTGTTGTGATCCATAGGATTTTCAGTGGCTCCATGGGAGAAAGATGTGGTGATCTGCTTCCATAAATATTATAGCCAAGAAAACCCTATGGGGCAGTTCTACTCCGTCACACTGCATTGTTATGAGTCAGAATAGACTCCGTTTCGCCTAACAACAACAACAATTTTCAGAAGTAGATCTCCAGGTCTTTCTTCCTACCCTGTCTTAGTCTGGAAGCACTGCCAAAAGCTGTCCACCATGGGTGACCCTGGTATTTGAAATACCACTAGCGTAGCTTCCAGCATCATAGCAACATACAAGCCTCCACAATACGACAAACTGACAGACAGGTGGTAGACAGATGTTTTTGTTGTCAGGTGCTGTCAAGTTGGTTCCAACTCATAGTGACCCTATGTACAACAGAATGAAACACTGCTCAGTCCTGTGCCATTCTCACAATCGTTGTTATGCTTAAGCCTATTGTTGCAGCCATTGTGTCCAGCCATCTCATCGAGGGTCTTCCCTGACCCTCTACTTTACAAGCGTGGTGTCCTTCTCCAGGGACTGACTCCCCTGATAACATGTCCAAAGTATGTAAGACGAAGTCTCACCATCTCTGCTTCTAAGAAGCATTCTGACTCTACTTCCTCCAAGACAGATTTCTTCATTCTTCTGGCAGTCTTTGGTACATTCAATATTCTTTGCCAACACCATAATTCAAAGATATCAACTCTTCTTTGGTCTTCCATATTTATTGTCCAGCTTTCACATACATGTGAGGCAAAAGATAGATATAATCTTACTGCTTCTGTTTCTCTGGAGAACCCTGACTAGGACGACCCCCAACTGTGCTGAGGTAATAACACCTATTCCCATCATTTGACTCATTGCCTCAAAGTTAATGATCTCAAATCTGTGTATCTGGTTCCCATAACTCTCCTGATTCTTTCATTTCCAACTATGAGAGTCATGACATTTTGATACAGTTTTTGGACCCAAAAACATCGACGTTGTTGTGTCCAATTGTAAATGTAAGCTCTTTATTAGCCAGTAACATTCCCAACACCCATTGCTGACCCTTAGCCTATTGAGTCATGTAAACCTACTCTTGGGAAAGGAGAGGGGAACCCATAAACTACTCCTGGAGGCATCCAAATCTCAGCACCATCACCCATGACACCCTGCTTCATAAACGCTCTGAAAGCTCAGCACATGGCAGGTCTTAACAAATGTTTGTTGAATGGATGCATGAATGAAGTAATGCACAGGGGATGAGGTCGCTCCAGAAGAATCTCAGGACAAGAGAACAGTTGTTTTCGCTGATTCAGAACCCAAGGAGGAGGGCTATGGCACTTGGTGGAAGAGCAAAGCAGTCCTTCAGGCGTAGAACACAGAGATCCTGGGGGTGGATGACATGAATCTCCAAGTAAGAATGTAGGGGCCACCCTGCGAGGGTGACACTGAGAACTCAGGGACACTCCAAAAACCCAAACCAAACTGTTGCCATCGAGTCAATTCCGACTCAGAGCAACACTATAGGACAGAGAAGAACTGCCCTGTAGAGTTTCCAAGGAGTGGCTGGTGGATCCGAACTGCTGACCATTTTGGTTAGCAGCTGAGATCTTAACCACTGCACCATCAGGGTTCCCAGGGACACTAGGGTGTGTGAAATTTTCATCCTTGGCTTCTAAGACTTGCTGCAAGGCCTTGGTAATTAAGCCCAGGGGAAGAAAATCACATGCCAGTCTTAAGTCACTGTGTTGACATGCCATGCCCTTAGATACCAGGTCACAATCAGACCATGGCTGCAGCCTCAGAGACCCCAGCTCACTCTGAATGCCCGCTGCACTCCCAGCGACCTGGGCCTCTGCCTCTGCAGGGGGAGTATCTGCTGAGCACTTAAAGCTTCTGGAATGATGCTCACACTGACATGATGCTTGACAGTTTGCAACAACCCTTTGTGCGCTACTATTCTTCTCACTCCTACCTGCTGGGTAACCAAAACTAAACCAAACCCAGTGCCGTCGAGTGGATTCCGACTCATAGCTGCCGGGTAGGTATTATTATTTCCATCTCACAGATAAGGAAACTGAGGCTCAGAGATGTTAAATGACTTGCACCAGGGCATAGGGGGAGTGAGAGGTTTGGTGAGATTTGAGTCCAGGCCTGTCTGACTGGGATCTCACCCTCTCCATTCCAACTGGTTATCTTTTGAAAAAAGTTGAAATCTAGACCCAAGTGAAATCCATAGTAAAGGCATACATTAAGTGTCCAATAATGCAGTCAATGTACACAGTCAGTGCTCAACATATATTATAATTGCACACAGTTGAGGCTGAATGATGCATATTTTTCACCATAAGTGGTTTCACAGTGCACAATAAATGCCCTTCCTAGGTGAAAATATTGAAGTTGTCAAGGATTTCATTTTACTTGGATCTACAATGAATGTTCACGGAAGCAGCGGCCAAGAATTTAAACGACTCATTGCACTGGGAAAATCTGCTGCAAACGACCTCTTTAAAGTGGTAAAAAGCAAAGATGTCATTTTGAGGGCTAAGGTGCGCCTGATCGAAGCCGCGACGTTTTCAGTCACCTTATATGCATGCGAAAGCTGGACAATGAATAAGGAAGACCGAAGAAGAACTGATGCCTTTGAATTATGGTGTTGGTGAAGAACACTGAATATACCATGTACTGCCAGAAGAAAAAAGAAGTCCGTCTTGGAAGAAATGCAGCGAGAGAGCTCCTTGTAAGCAAGGATGGCAAGACTTCATCTCGGGTACTTCATTTCATGTACTTTGAACGTGTTATCAGGAGGAACAGTCCCTGGAGAAGGACATCATGCTTGGTAAAGTAAAAGGTTGGTGAAAAAGAGGAAGGCCCTTGACGAGATGGATTGACACAAGGGCTGCAACAATGGGCTCAAACATAACAATGAATATGAGGATGGCACAGGACTGGGAATGTTTCATTCTGTCGTGCATAAGGTCATGATGAGTTGGAACCGACTTGACGGCACCTAACAACAACATAACAGATGCACAATGATGATGACAAATGTCATGGGGAGGGGGTTGTCAGCACCGAGCAGCCCATTTGCACAAACTGGAGTATCAGCCTAATTAGTTATCTTCTAGCAGGCAGCAGGGCTCTGGGGACAGGTAGGAGTGAGGATGAAGGTGGAGTCTGGGGAGAGCAGAGAATAGGGCTAGATAAGGTAGCAGAGTAGAGTATGGATGATGGAGGAAAGGAGGGTGCGGGTGCTAGGGGCATACCAGGTACCAGGCTGAGACCCACAGGCCAACTTTGCTGATGACTCCATTTGACCATGACTCCACCATTGATCAAAGAAGTCTCAGCAGTGATGATGATAATGGCTATGGTACCCAAGGTGTCACCACTCCATCATCCTCCCTTGAGGCTCCAGATGAGTGTCAGGCCCACCTCTGTACCCGCGGCACCCTGAACTTGCCCTGTTACCTTAGTGTCTGGTTGCCTGTCTGCCTCCCAAACTACAAGGTGATTTAAAATCAGGCTGCCTGGCTCTATAATTTTTTTTTTGAAACTTAGCTACCATTCTACTGCATCACAGTGGAGGATGGATGGATGGATGGATGGATGGATGGATGGATGGATGGATGGATGGATGGATGGATGGATGGATGGATGGATGGATGGATGGATGGATGGATGGATGGATGGATGGAAAATAGAGGGATGGGGAGGTGAGGGTGGTGACATGGTTGACAATGGTAGCTATTATGGTCATTTAAACCTATATCCCAAGAAGGATTAGGAGATAAATTAAATAAAGGTCTAGGTTAAACCCCTGATGACATGTCCAAAGTAAGCTAACATGTCCACATAAGCTTGGACATGTCATCAGGATAGATCAATCACTAGAAAAGGACATCTTGGTTGGCAAGATAGTGGGTCAGTAAATGAGGTGGATTGACATAATAGCATCAACAATGGGCTCAAACCTACCAAGGATCATAAAGATGATGCAGGGCCAGCTGACATTTCAATCTGTTACACATAAGGTCGCCATGAGTCCAAGCTGACACCATGACAACTAACAATAACAACATACACCCCTAGCTCAGGTACTGTCTTCTAAAAGCCAGGACTCATGAAACTCTCAGTAGAAGGGCTTGAAGGGCCCTATCAGCCTTTACTCCCTTAAGGTGAGCCCCATCCATCAGCATGCCCCTCCCCGCACCATGGCACCCACACACAGTGCCCAGGACAGAGTCGTACACGTTGGCTGCACCTAACAAAGTTATCATAGAATTTGACAAGGAGTTATTGAACACCTATTATGTGCTCAGCACAGCTGGTTTCCTGACCAGCTGGCTGGCTGACTCTATCTGGTGAGCTGCTGGCCTGGCCAGTCAACAGGCTGAGTCCATATCAGTTTACACAGCAGTTGGTCTTCCCATCACTGTAAAAGCCCTTATCTCAGGGAGTAAGCAGAGGTATGCTGTTGACGGGAACCCTCAGCATGATTTCCTTTCATCCCCCAAAGTGCCCTGCCTGGGGAACTCTCATTGTCATCAGGTGGTGACACTTTACAATTGTGGGGGTTTCAACAGCTTGGCTGTTTGTTTATATAAGGATCATATAGTTATTAACAAGCAGATGAGGGGTGGAAGGGACTACATGATCTGTTTCAGGAAAGCTTGCCTGAAGCTACTGATCTCAGTTAAGGAAAATATTGACTTGGGTTTGATCTCAGGTGTTAATTACAGAAGCGGTTCTCTGAGGTCACCCTTATTGGGCCCGGAAGGAAAGTGCTCCTGAGTCTGTCTCCCCACTCTTGTCTTTTGGGAGGAAATAAAGTTTATTCTTTCATGATAATAAAAGTAATACATCACCATGGCATATTACTTAAAGAATTTAGAGAAGTGGAAAAAAAGAAAGTAAAAATCATCCTTGAACCCACCTCCCAAAGAAAACATCATTAAGACTTCCTTTCATCTTTTTATTTTTTCTTATACAATAAAACCTGCAAAAGCCAGAAACAGTGTAAGGCAGAATCCTGACAGAGAGGGAAAATGCAAATGTTTTCCACTAAATAGATAGCGCTATAGATTGAATCGTGTCCCCCCAAAATGTGTGTAAACTTGGATGCCCAGTATTGTGTGATTGTCTACCATTTTGTCATCTGATGTGATTTTCCTATGTGTTGTAAATCCTACCTCTATGATGTTAATGAGTTGGGATTAGCAGCAGCTTTGTTAATGAGGCAGGACTCAATCTACAAGATTAGGTTGTGTCTTAAGCCAATATTTTTTGAGATATTAGAGAGAGCAAGGAGCAGAGAGACATGCAGACCTCATACCGCTAAGTAAACAACAGGGAGCAGAGAGTGTCTTTGGACCCAGAGTCACTGTGCAGAGAAGCTCCTAGTCCAGGGAAAGGTTGATGGCGAGGACCTCCAGAGCCATCAGAAAGAGAAAGTCTTCCCAGGATCTGATGCCTGGAGTTTGAACTTCCAGCCTACTAGACTGTGAGAGAATAGATTTCTCTTTGTTAAAGCCAACCACTTGTGGTGTTTCTGTTACAGCAGCACTAGATAACTGAGACAGAATTTGGTGCTGAGAGAGTAGGTGCCGGGGGCCAGCCTCAGCAAAGAACAGGGTCACCAGAGGAGGGGTAGAGTTTGGCGAAAAAGAATGAGAGGTAGTGTGTCTTATATTTTCATTTTGCAGAAAAAGAAGCCTCTTCTTTATTTTTTACATGGTCTTTTATATCATAAGCTTACAAAAGCATAACATCGCATGATCAATAAAGGGGCAGTACAAGATATAATCATTATAGATAACATCATTTCCCAGAGACATAATTTTCCAAGTGACACATAGTACAGTTCTGCATGCGCACACAAAAACAATGAGTTTTTGTTTAGTTGAAGAGAACTTTTTGTTGATTTAAAGTAACAATTGACTTCATACTGCTTTACACTTATGCTTAATCTTGCAATACCTTTCACAGTTTTTATAACAATTAATCTTTTTGCAAAACCATTGCCACATAGACTTTGTCCATCTTGTCCAGGGTGGCCAAGTTCTTGAAGTCCAGCCACTTCGGGTTACGTCATACTGTCCACGATTATGCCAAGGACAATTAGCCCAATCTCTATACCCAAAGACCAGTCAAGCGCAGCAGTGAGCGGGGTAGACGAGAAGGTCGACCTGTAATTGGCTGAGAAATCGGCTGAGAGAACTCACTGCCTTTTGTTTTTCCACTTTTATGGGATCATGTGTGGGTGGTGGTTTAATCACAAAAGGGCCTCGGTAAATACCAGGATTCCACCATCCTGTTTTTGTTTTCCATAGTTGAGCTATTCGTTCTCTCCCTAAGACAACTTCATGTTGATCCTCAGGTAATACACGGGCTGTCCCTACCCGGGATTTTACCAGGGGATTATGAGTAGGACGCCCCCCCTCCAAAGGTCCCTAAATCTATAATGGAATTTTATGCTTATACATTCTGCTATACACAGGCTGAAAATGAAACAGAAACAGAACACAGATGACAGAGATATTCCTGACTTTTCAGGAATTCCATGATGTTTATGTTGGGGGCAGTGGGTGCAGAGGGGCCGCCCTTGCAGCCTGGCTCCTCCTGACTTTTCAGGAATTCTTTGATGTTTATGCTGGGGGCAGTGGGTGCAGAGGGGCCGCCCTTGCAGCCTGGCTCCCAGCAAGTAGGGTGCTGCTCTAACAGATACTTGAAATGTAAAAGCAGTTTTGAAACTGGGAATGAATAGAAAACTCAGAAGGAAACGAGGAGAACTGTTGCACTGGAGACTATGCAGAGAGTTGAGAGGCCCCAGCAGAGGACTGGCAACAGCTGAAGGAGGAGATCAGCGCAAGCCGCACGGATTGAGAGAGCTGAATGCCTTTGTGCAGGAGGCTTCCTGGAGGGGCGGGATGACTCCAGGCACTTACCAGTGGAAATAGGCTCGCCAACCCGAAGAGCAAGAGAGCCGAGAGCCTTCTAGCTGATGGGTACTGGGGGAGTGAGGTGCCTTCAGGCACTTATCAGTGGAGCTAAAGAGCTTTGGAATACTTGCCCAAGCAGGGCAGATGCAGGTGGTGAGGCCCAAGGGGGTCAAGAGGCCAAGGAACCAGGAAGCTGATGCTGAAAGGTCAAGGAACACAGGAAGCCGAGCAGCCTCAGTCTTAAAGGATGGAGTCACCACTCAGATGGACTAGGAGAATGAGGCTGCCCAAAGCCAAGGGAGCAGAGTTCCTGTTCCAGTGGGTCTAGAAGGTGGAGCTGAAGCCCAAGGTCAAGGGGCCTCCACTCAGAATCCAGAGAACATGGCTAACACTCAGAGTCTGAGGGACAAGGCGGTTGTGTAAATGGTCTCAGAGAACAGAGGATTACTTTCCAGCCTTGAGGGCTAATGTAATCTGTTCTATTGGCTTATTTGGTGCCTGTTATTCCTTCTTTGCCTCCAAGTTCTCCTATTTGTTCCACCACTGTACTTTGGAAGCAGACAACTGGTATTCTAGATTTCACAGATGAAGAGGAATTTTTGTATTTTGGACTTGGAATTCATTTAAGACTTTTGCTATGATATGATGGGGTGAATGTGTTTTATATGTGGCAAGGACATGAATTTTGGGGGCCCAAAGGGTGAAATATTATAGATTGGATTGTGTCCCCCTCAAAATATGTGTTAACTTGATTAGTCCACGATTCCCAGTATTGCCTGATTGTCAGCCATTTTGTCATCTGATATGATTTTCCTGTGTGTTGTAAATTTACCTCTGATGTTAATGAGGTGGGATTAGCAGCAGTTATGATAACAAGGCAGGACTCAATCTACAAGATTAGGCTGTGTCTTAAGCCAATCTCTTTTGAGATATTAGAGAGAGAGAAGCAAGCAAAGAAACATGGGGACCTCATACCTCCAAGAAAGTAGTGCTAGGAACAGAGTGTGTCCTTTGGACCCAGGGTCCCTGTGCAGAGAAGCTCCTAGTTCAGGGGAAGATTGATGGCAAGGACCTTCCTCTAGAGCTGACAGAGAGAGAAAGCCTTCCCTTGGAGCTGACACCCTGAATTTGAACTTCTAGCCTACTAGATAGTGAAAGAATAAACTTCTGTTTGTTGAAACCATCTACTTGTAGTATTTTTGTTGTAGTGGCACTAGATAACTAAGACAGAGAGCAATAGGAAAGTGATGACTGCACCCTGTCAAGGGTGGAAGACTTTCAAAACCTGGAAAAACAAGGCAGTCCCATCAAGTTCCAGCTCTCACAGGTCTCATTGTATATATTTGACATGGCTGAGACAATAATAATTAATCATAATAGCCAAAACATAACACTTAACATATGCTAGGCATTGTTTTAAATGCTTTACATGCATCAACTCATTTAATCCTTACAAAAGCTCTGTATAAATCTATTACTATGCCTGCTTTACAGATGAGGAGACTGAGGCACAGAGAGGTTAACTTGCCTGAGTTCATAGCCAATAAGTGACATAGCTGGGGCTCAAACCATCTCACAACACTATGGTAGATACATTGTATGATAGATAAAATTTATGTTCTCCAGTTTGCCTTGAACATTATGACATACATGGTTTCCTATACTGATGAACTAACTGAAAAGACATTATTTGTAATGGTTGCCAAATATTCCACCAAGGGGATGGACTACTAGAGTTGTCATTCCCGATTTTGAGTGTTTTCTTCTCTGACTTTCCAGTGTTGTCTATAGTCAACAGCACAGTGGTGAGGGATCCTTCACAAAGGAAACTCACTGCCTGGCACAGTTTCCCCTCTGGAGAAGAGGTTCAGACACACCCAACCTATCACCACCACCACCCAAAGCTTTCTTTTCTCCCAAATAACTATAGTGGGGAGAAAGGCTCAGCTGGTCCCAGCACCAAACTAATGCTTGAAAGCAGCAGTTCCTATCTTTTAGCTGCTAAGCCAGAAGGCCTAGAATCGGAACTCTGAGAAGTCTCCTATTCTGGACCAAATATATCACAAATCTTTCCACACCTGCCTTGGCCAATGTGGGCCCTGGGCCTGTCGCATGACCCCCCTGGACAACATGCCTAACCTCTTCCAGCCTCAGTTCTTTCCTGTAAAATGTGAGCACTGATGCAACTCTGCCTACCTTAGATGACAAGTTTTCTGTGAGGATCCAATGACATAGAACCATAAAAAGGCATTTAAAACTGGAAAAGTGCTCTACATATGCAAGAGATTGTTATTATTACAAGTCAACAACATTCCCTGAGGAGCTGCTACATGCCAGGCATTTGTGTGAAGCCCTGTAGATCCTGAGACCAACAAGAGAGACCCAGTGTCTGCCCTAGAGGGAAGCACCCAGAGTGCAGGACCCTAGGTTAGGGACCTAATTCAGGTGGAGGGGTCTCCAGGAAGGCTTCCCAGAGGAGGTGATATCTCAGTTGAAACCTGGAGGATGAGTGGGAGTCGGTTGGATGGGAAGGGGTGGAAGGCTGAGAGAGCAGCATTTGCAAAAGTGGAGAGGCATAAAAAGTACAACATTCTGGAAAGGACCGTGTGACCCTGGCGTGGTATGCTTATGGAGAAGTGGAAGGAGCTGAAGCTTGGGGTATAGACACACCCCTGTCTGCTCTTTTAGTTGTCAGTGATCCCTGTGTCTGCTTCAGGAAGGGGCGTCACCAGCATCACCCACCGTACAGGCTGAGGGCAGCACAGCATGATGGGAAGGGAAGCACAGAGATGGTGGGGGCCATGTTTCACAGAGCAATATAGGGCAATCTTTGGAGGCCTCCTGCCAAGCCTCTGCCCACCCTTGCCCCCTTGCTCCAATGTTGGCTCCATTGCATCTATCCAAGGCAACCCAAAGATCAGACTTAAGAATGGATCCCTAGGAAGCTCAGTGAAGAAACCTGTTGTTTATTGAGATGGTCATTGAGTGGTGTCAATACTTTGTGATTGGCTACTAACATAAAGGTTGACATTTTGAACCAACCCAGCAGTGCCATGGATGAAAGGGCTGGCGATCTTCTTCTGTAAAGATTGCAGCCAAGAAAACCCCATGGAACAGTTCTACTCTGTAACACGTGGGGTTGGATGAGTTGAAATCAACTCAATGGCAATGAGTTTGGTTTTTTGGTTTATTTATTGAGCACTTACTGTAAATCAATCCAAATTTGTTGCCGTTGGATTGATTCCGACTCTCAGCAACCATATAGGACAGAGTAGAACTTCCCCATTGAGTTTCTAAGGCTGTAATCTTTCTCCCAAGGAGTGGCTAGTTGGTTCAAATCGTAGACTTTTCAGTTAGCAGCCAAATGCTTAGCAACTGCAATACCAGGGGTCCTGGGTATTTTAACATTGTTATCACCTTTAAATCTTTACAATAATCCTGTGAGGTCAGGAATTATGGTCCCATTTCACAGATGAGGGTCAAAGAAGTGAAGTTTTAGGCCCCAGGTCACTTATGGGTTGTGTACTTAGGGTTCAGGTTAATGGAGGTGGCAGTGCCAGGCTTGAATAACTGACCAGCAGCTTTCCCATTGGCGCTGTTGAGGAAGTTACCACTTCTCCAAGCCTCCATTTCAACACACGGAAATGTGTGCCTACAGCCTGCAGTACAGATTTCCCACTGCACAGCACCTGTGATGATTATTTTATGCCACGCCTAATCCTCCCACATACCCTGCAGGTATGTACTTCCCCAAGGTCTAGACTAGGGCTGGGTTAAATCTGAAATCTCTCTGCATTTACTGGAGGAGTGGAAGAGCCTAATCCCTGGCTCAAGATGACACATTGCCCCACTGACAGAGCTCCCAGGTTTGATCAAACTCAAGATGGTAACACCCCCTGATTTCCAGGGAGACCAGCACCCCTTCACCCTCTGGGTATCTCAGAAATGGCTCACACATGTCTATTCCTCTCTGCCAGTGACAGGAGCACAGCCAGGCTCCAAGATGTCCAGGGACACCACCCGCGGCTTTCCCAAGACCTCCGCTGCAAAGCAAGGGAGTGGAAGAGACTCGGGCAAGGCCCTCGACACATTTGTACCCTGGTTTCTCCACAATTGCAGGTTGTCCGTGGACTCAACAAAACCCATGGAGAATTTCTTTATCCTTCAGCAAATGTGTATTGATACACTGTTCTAGAAGCTGGGGAGAGAGCAAGGAACAAGATAGACACTGCCCCTGCCCTCAGGAAGCTTGTATCCTCTGTGCCTCTGCTTCCCCATCTGTTAAATGGAGATGACAAGACCATCTACCTATACAACTGTTGTGAGGGTTAAATAAATTAATATATGTAACAAGCTTAGAATAGGGCTTGGCACTTAATAAATGACCAACAGTAGTAGTATTCACTGGGTTATAAGAATTCAAAAAAACAAACGAAACTCGTTGCTGTTGGTCGATTCTGACTCATGATGACCCCATATGTTACAGAGTAAAACTGTTCCATAGGGTTTTTTGGCTGTAATCTTTACATGGAGCCCTCGTGGCACAGTGGTTATGTGTTTGGCTGCTACCAAAGAGGTTGGCAGTTGGAATCCACCAGCTGCTCCTTGGAAACCCTATAGGGCAGCTCTACTCTGTCCTATAGAGTTGCTATGAGTCAGAATCTACTCGACAGCAGTGGGTTTGGGTTTTGTTTTTTTTTTTTAATCTTTACGGAAGCAGGTTGCCAGGCCTTTCATCTGTGGTGTCACTGGGTGGATTTAAACCATCAATCTTCTGGTTAGTGGTTGAGGGTAAACCATTTGTGTCACCCAGGGACCTTTACAAGGATTAGGTGAGAAAATATATGTAAAGCACTTGGGGGCATGAACAGCACACTGTAAGCATGAGAAAGGTGGCAGCTATTTCCTTAAACGTAAGCTGTTATAATTAACCCCATCTTAGAGAGGAGGAAACTGAGGCATGAAAAGTTAAGTGACTTGCCCCAAACCTCACTTTTGTCAGAGTGGTAAAAGTTCTGAATCATGCTCTAAACCACGGTTTCTCAACCTTGACGCATCGACGTTTGGGGTCGGGTAATTCTGTTTTGGGGGCCATCCTGTGCAGGATGTTTATCAGCATCCCTGACCTCTAGTCACCAGGTGCCAGTAACACCACCCCCCCACCCACCGTTGTGACAACCAGAAATACTCCACGCTGCTGTCGAGTCGATTTTGACTAGTAGCGACCCTATCCCCCTGGGGAGGAAAATCACTCCCAGTTAAGAATCATTGTTCTAAAATGACCCTTGAGTTTATATTTCAAGAACCCTAATATATGATCCTAGGAAGAAGGACCTGGTGATCTACTCTGAAAAAAATTGGCCAATGAAAACCTTATGAATAGCAGCAGAACATTGCTTGATATAGTGCTGGAAGATGAGCCCCTCAGGTTGGGAGGCTTCAAAATATGACTGGGGAAAAGCTGCCTCCTCAAAGTAGAGTTGACCTTAATGATGTGACTGGAGTGAAGGTTTTGCGGACCTTCATTTCCTGATGTGGCACAACTCAACAGGAGAAGTAATAGCTGCAAACACCCATTAATAGTAGGAATGTGGAGTGTATGAAGTATGAATCTAGGAAAATTGGAAGTCATAAAAAATGAAATGGATTAGTGAGCTGAAGTGGACTGCTATTGGCCATTTTGAACTGAACAATCATATGGTCTGTTATGCCAGCAGTGACAAATTGAAGACGAATGGGTTGCATTCATCATCAGAAAGAACACTTCAAGATCTATCCTGAAGTGCAGCACTGTCAGTGATAGGATACTATCCATACATCCACAAGGAAGACCAGTTTCTATGACTATTGTTCAAGTTTATGCACCAACCACTAATACCAAAGCCAGAGAAATTAAAGATTTTTACCAACTTCTGCAGTCTGAAATTGATCAAACATACAATCAAAATCCATTGGTAATTACTGGTGATTGGAATTCGAAAGTTGGAAACAAAGAAAGGTCAGTGGTTGGAGAATATGACCTTGGTGAAAGAGAGGGTGCCAGAGATCACATTATAAAATTTTTCTAGACCAATGACTTATTTATTGGAAATACCTTTTTTCAACAGCATAAACGGTGATTATACCCATAGACCTCATTAGGTGGAATATACAAGAATCAAATCGACTACATCTGTAGAAAGAGGCAACAGAGAGGCTCCATATCATCGTCAGAACAAGGCCAGGACCGACCTCGGAACAGAACATCAATTGCTTATATGCAAGTTCAAGTTGAAGCTGAAGGAATTTAAAATAAGTTCACCAGAGATAAAGTACGGCCTTGAGTATATCCCACCTGAATTTAGCGACCATCTCAAGAATACATTTGACACATTGAATACTAATGACCCAACGCTAGATGAGTAGTGGGATGACATCAAGCACATCATACATGAAGGAAGCAAGAGGTCACTAAAAAGACAGGACAGAAAGAAAAGATCTAAATGGATGTCAGAAGAGGCTCTGAAACTTGCTCTTGAACACAGACTAGCCAAAGCGAATGGAAGAAATGATGAAGTAAAAGAGTTGAACAGCATATTTCAAAGGGTGGCTCAGGAAGACAAAGTAAAGTATAATGAAATGTGCAAAGATCTGGAGTTAGAAAACCAAAAAGGAAGAATATGTTCAGCATTTCTCAAGCTGAAGGAACTGAAGAAAAAATTCAAGTCTTGAATTGCAATATAGAAGGATTTTATAGGCAAAATATGGAACAATACAGGATGCATCAAAAGAATATGGAAGGAATATACAGAGTTACTGTACCAAAAAGAATTGGGCAACATTCAACCATTTCAGGAGGTAGCATATGATCAAGAACAGATGGTACTGAAGGAAGAAGTTCAAGCTGCACTGAAGGCATTGTTGAAAACCCAGGCTCCAGGAATTGACAGAATACCAGTTGAGATGTTTTAATAAACAGATGCAACATTGGAAGCACTCACTAGTCTATGCCAAGAAATCTGGAAGACATCTACCTGGCCAATCGATTGGAAGAGATCCATATTTGTGCCCATTCCAAAGAAAGGTGATCTAACAGAATGCAGAAATTATTGAATAATATCATTAATATCACACACAAGTAGAATTTTGCTGACACTTATTCAGAAGCAGTTGCAGCAGTACATCAAAAGGGAACTGCCAGAAATTCAAGCCCACTCAGAAGAGGATGTGGAACCAGGGGTATCGTTGCTGATATCAGGTGGATCTTGGCTGAAAGCAGAGAATACCAGAAAGTGGTTTACTTGTGTTTTATTGACTATGCAGAGGTATTCGACTGTGTGGATCATGACAAATTATGGACAACTTTGCTAAGAATGGAAACTCCAGAACACTTAATTGTGCTCATGCAGGACCTATACGTAGACCAAGAGGAAGTCATTCAAACAGAAAAAGGAGATACTACGTGGTTTAAAATTAGGAAACGTGTGCATCAGTGTTGTATCATTTCACTGTACCTATTCAGTCTGTATGCTGAGCAAATAATTTGAGAAGCTGGATTATCTGAAGGAGAAAGTGGCATGAGGCTTGGAAGAAGACTCATTAACAACCTGCTATATATGCAGATAACACAACTTCACTTCCTGAAAGCAAAGAAGACTTGAGCACTTTCTGATGAAGACCAAAGACCACAGCCTTCAGTATGGATTACACCTCAACATAAAGAAAAGAAAAATCCTCACAGCTGGACCAATAAGCAACATCATCATAAACAGAGAAAATATGGACGCTGTCAGGGATTTCATTTTACTTGGATCCACAATGAATGCCCATGTAAGCAACAGTGAAGAAATCAAACGACATATTGCAATGAGCATATCTCCTGAAAAAGACCTCTTTAAAGTGTTAAAAAGCAAAGATGTCACTTTGAAGACTATGACACGCCTGACCAAAGTCATGATATTTTCAATTGCCTCACATGCATGAGAAAGCTGGACAATGAATAAGAAAGACTGAAGAAGAACTGATGCCTTTGAGTTATGGTGTTGGTGAGGAATATTGACTGTAGTAGACTTTCAGAAGAATGAACAAGCCTTCTTGGAGGAAGTACATCCAGAATGTTCCTTGGAGGCTAGGATGGTGAGATTTTGTCTCACATACCTTGGGCATGTTATCAGCAGGGAGCAGTCCCTGGTGAAGGACATCATGCCTGGTAAAGTAGAGGGTCAGGGAAAAAGAAGAAGCACCTCAACAAGATGGATTGACACAGTGGCTCCAGCGGTGAGCTTGAACATGACAATGACTGTGAGGATGGTGTGGGGTAGATCTACTCTGCCCTATAGTGTCTCTATGATCAGAATGGAATCGTCTTCACAGCAATGGGTTTAAATTCATAATACCTGGCACATAATGTGTGTGTGTACTATGTGCAACTCTCAACAGTTATTATCTTTGTGGCACATGGACACACACATGGAGATATTTGCACATGGAAAGGTGCACACATGTAGTTATATAAGCCCATGCACACAGTGAGTGCACCCGCATGACACGGCATCACTCTCTGTACCAGCCTATGTTAGGCCTGAGTGGGCACCCGTGGCTATGAGCAGGGATGAGGAGATGCAACTATACTGGAATGCTTGGAGCTCAGACTCTCAATGTCCCTGCAGGGGATGAACACGCATGCACACATTTGCACATCCTCACATAAACATGTGTCTAGGTGTCAGGAGGGTTCAGTCCCTGGAGAAGGACATCATGCTTGGCAGAGTACAGGGTCAGCGGAAAAGAGGAAGACCCTCAACCAGGTAGATTGACACAGTGACTGCAACAAAGAGCTCAAGCATAACAACGATTGTAAGGATGCCTCAGGACCGGGCAGTGTTTTGTTCTGTTGTGCATAGGGTCACTATATGTCGGAAACGACTCAACAGCACCTAACAACAATAGCAATAAGACGTGTGCACAGCTGGCCTACATCTGCCATGTGCACATGGGGATGCCTGGTTTAAGGCTGACACATCTTCTTGTTGTTAGGTTCTGTGGAGTCCGAGTTGGCTCTGACTCATAGCGGCCCTATGTACAACAGAATCAAACACTGCTAGGTGTTGTGAGCACTTGTGCATATTCCCACAAATGTGTGCACATGGTTTGCCAATGAATTGCTTTATTCAGAAGAGACCCCCAGGACTGTAGATGCTCCAGCTAAGCAGGAAGTTGGACTAGGAGGAGATCAGAGAAGCCACCATCAGAGAAATCTCCTGCTGACTGAGGAAGGAGAGGGAAGGGGCCAGGCATAAATCAGCCAGGCTTTGGCTTCTCATTCTGGGCAAGGATAGAAGGGGAGCCCCCGGCTTGTCTCTAGGATGGGAGAGAGGTATTTTCTTCATTCCCAGGGGACTTGGCCAGGGCAGGGAGTGGCAGTGTTAGAGAAGGAAGCTCAGCATTGGGTGGTGAGGCTCTGGGGAAAGAGGCAGCTTTCAGCAGCTGGGGGTCTTCCCACTGCACTGCCCATTGGAGTAGTACTGGAACTTTTTATTATAGGTCTTCTGGTTTCTCGCCAAACAGTAGGCAGCATTTCTATCACATTGACACAGCTGGCTCTTGCAGAAGTCCTGTTTTGCTGAAATCACAAGAAAATAGACACGGGACAGGGGTTTTATATTTTATGACTTCTTCTGGGAACCCTGGAGGAGAAGACACAGTCCCTGTTCTCCAGAAGTTCCTAGATGGAGACAAGCACCTATGTTCAGATATTTCTGATTAATGGAGACAGGATTCCTGCCCTCAGGAAGATAGTTTCCAGTCTGATGGACACACAGTAGCCAAACACGGGGAGACTCTCTTACATGCCTTCCTAACTACCACTGTTTTCTTCTTCTTGCTAACAGATTTGTCCAGTGGGCCAAGTGCCCAGCCCCTGAGAATGGCTCCTGATTGATGTAAGCCAGCAAGTTTGCAGTGATTGATCTCTGGCTAACATGTGACCCCATTCTGGCCAATGAGTCACAGGAGAAGCTGCTGAGAACTTCTGGGAAGGATTATTTTCCTCCCTCAAAAGGGACGTGTACAATGGGAAAGCCTCTTTTGGAGTGTGAGGCCATGATGCTTGGAGCTGCAGCTTGTGTCTTGACACCACGAGTTAGGTACTGCCAACATGGCAGAGCAGTATCTAACAATATTGACAATATGGTTGAGAAGCTGCCCCAGCCTGGCATTGCCCTCTTCCAGACTTCTTGTTATGCGAGACTCATACAACCTCACTATCCTGATGCTTGCAACTCAAAGCCTTCTGAAGATACATGATCCTATGGAGAGGTCATAATGGGCAAGATGATCCTAAAGCACTTCTGATCCTAAAGTACTGAAGGTGTTGAGTGAGAGTCCATGATTTTTAAAAATTCTGCTCATGGATCTGCTGTCTGAGGACATTGAGCAAAGCCTTCTAGCCACCAGCTCATCCTTCTCTTCCCCTTCAGAGCAAAACTTTCTCCAAAAAATTATCTGTACTTACTCTCTCTACTTCTTCATTTCCATTTATACCCCAACGCACTCCAGTCTGGCTTTGCCCTCACCACTTCATGGGGACAGCTCTCACTGAGCTCTTCCTGACCTTCCTGCCTCTAAATCCAAAGGATTCTTGACAATCCTTACCTTGGCAAACCCCTCTGTTAACCTGGCTCTTGTTAATCTTCTCCTTTCTTGCAACCATCTTCTTACCAACTTTTTTGATCCTCCTTTGTCAGCTCTCCTCCTCCCTCTCTGATTATTCCTGCTCTATCTCTGTTCTGGGCCCTTCAGCATTAAACAGGTGATCATGTCCAGTTCTGCTGCTGACTCCTGATTTTATGTGTCCAGTGCAGACCCTTCCCCTGAGCTGCAAGTTCACACATCCAGCTGCCTGCTGGTCATCTCCTGGGTGTTCCAAGTCCCCTTCAACTCAATGTGTCCCAAACAAAACTCCTCCTCCTTCACCCCATGCCCCTGCCCAAGCCCTCTTCTTGTGGTCTTTATCTCAGTTGTGGTACTACCATCCATACAGTCACATGCCCACTTAACACCTTCCTATTCTAACCCCCTACCCAGTCAGTCACCAAACTCAGATATTTCTACCTTTCAAACCCATCTTAATTTCATTGTCCAACCCTTTCCATTTTGACCACCATTGTTTTATGTCAAAATCCTACTATCTCTTGGCTGGATTCCGGTAATAGGCTTCTCACAGGTCTCCCTTCCATCCTGCCTCCATCCACCCTGCAGCCACAGTGAGTCCCCAGAAATGCAAATCTCATGTCACTCTTTTGCTAATACCTCCTTCTTGCTTCAAGATGGAATCTTGGTGGTGCAATGGTTAAGTGCTTGACTGCTAACTGAAAGGTTGGTGATTCGAACTCACCCAGTGTCTGCATGGGAGAAAAGACCTGGCAATCTGCTCTCATAAAGATTACAGCCTAGAAAACACTATTGGGAAGTTCTACTCTCTCACCTGGGGTTGCTATGAGTTGAAAATCAAGTTGATGGCACCAAAAAAGAACAACCGTTGCTTTAGGATAAAATCTAAATGGAACATGGCCACGAAGGCCTTACTTGATCTGTTGTTGCTGTTGTTAGCTGTCATTGAGTTGGACCCGAACTCATGGGAATCTCATGCACAAATGAATGAAACACTGCCTGGTCCTGTGTCAACCCCATGATTGCTTGTGGATCAGATTCTTGTGATCCACAGAGTTTTCATTGGCTGATTTTCAGAAGTAGATCACCAGACCTTTCTTCCTAGTCCATCTTACTCTGGAAAGTCCACTGAAACCTGTTCAGCATCACAGCAACATGTAAGCCTTCACGAACAGATGGGTGGTGGCTGTGCATGCGGTGTATTGGCCAGGAATCAAACCTGCATGGAAGGTGAGAATTCTACCACTGAACCAACATTGCCCCTAATCGTCTTGATCTAGCCCCTTCCTATCTCTCCAGCATTGCCTCTCACCACTCCTCCTTTTCCCCACATGGCTCTGTTCAGCAACACAGAATTGCTTGCAGTTCCCCTGAGCACACTCCAGGTTTTGACTATGCTCTTGCCTCTTCCTGCCCTGCTCATCCAACTTGGCTATCCCTGCACAGTGTTTACGACTCAGCCTAGAGGCCACCACTTTCAGAAACCTCCCTTGAACTTCATGCTTTGTTAAGGGCTCCTTCTTTTTGTTTATTTCCTACTGGAGTCTTTACCATATTGGGCTTTCATTTTCTTTACCTCTCACTCAACTATGAGCCTTTGAGGCAGGGACAATATCCCTCTGTATTTCTATATCTGGTGCCCAGCCCAGTACTCAGCACAGTGGACACTGAATAAGGAAACCATGTGGGGTCATAGAACTGTGTCTTACCACAGACAATTTGGCTTCCACTCTTGGTAAACTTGTAATTCAGGAATTTGGTGCCACACCTACGTTTCTCCAGACGTTTATAGCAGCAGTCGTGTTCAGCGCAGCACCTGTGATGAGGATGTCCCATTGGGGTCACTTTCCCATGGCTCAAAGGAGCTAGCCTCCCCTGGGTCTCCCCTCCTTGGCCCTGGAGAGACATGGTGACTCTGGAGCCTAGAGCAGAGTTTCCACCCTGCAGACTGCGGTTCCAGCCTCGACCCCCTGGGGTTATGTGCCAGAAGTGAGCAGAGGGGAGAGAGATGAAGAGTGGCCTCACCGATCCGTCGCATCTTTGGGGGATCCTTTACCACCAAGACCACAGTGGCAACCATAGAAACCATAGCTGGATATAGCTTCCTTTCCTGTCACCAACTGGATCATTTTTCGGAAATCCAGTAAACTTCCCTGGACTTGCAGCAGGCCTGGAAGGAAACTGGTTGCTGATGGGGACTAGGCCCTGTGTCCTCCCTCCCTGCCCCTCTCTTCACTCCCTTTCTCCACCCTGCTGGTCTCTATCCCTCTCCCCCTTGGAGAGACCTTGCTGCCATGGGAAGGAAAACTGGGAGAGGCGGGTGCTTCTTGCCCTGGCCTGTCCCCCTTAGGGTGAAGATCAGGGTCAGCTCTTACCCAAGGCCACGATTACTACCTACAGCAGGAGGGTCTTCATGCTGAGAGTTCTGTGAGGGAGAAGCGCAGGTGGGTTTTTCTAGATTCCTCTCCCAGGTGGTCCCAGATTCTTTCCTTGGCCCTGTGCTCTCCTGTTCACACTCAGCAACCCTGGAGAATGGGTTTTGCAAAAGTGACACCCTTCGTCACACACAAGGTGTACAGGAGAGACCTCAAGTGATGCATGCAGACATGCATGCCCTCCTGATTTCCCAGCTCCGTTGAACAGTTTCGTGGACACAGAGTCCCTCAGAGCCAGCTAGACCCCACATAATACACTAATGAGATGCTCACAATCCTCTTCAGATGGAGAGTTCCTGGAAGGGTGGGACCAGGTTCTTCCCGACAAACAAGGAGTTTCCCAAGGTCAAAGCTGTGTCTCCCCCCTTAGACACATCTTGCATGTCCCCACGCCGAACTCAAGGCTTGATAATTCCATCCATGGAGTCTGATCCCAATATTTTTCTCCGGTATCCTCTATTTAAAAGACTTTCCAACCCCTTACACACATACACATACACAGACACAATGCTCTCTCTCTCACACACACACACACGCTCTCTTGCATTCAAACACTAGTGCAAGGGTCCTTCCATACAACACACTCACATACCCACACAACACCGTTGTGTCAGATACCCTCTTGTACACAACAAACCCTGCACACGCATGCATGTGCACTTACATGTCCATCTATGCATGCATGCACACATATGTGCACAGATACACAACACAGCTACTCTCCAAGGCAGCAAGTGGGCATTACTTTCTGGGTATTTACCTCTCACAGGATGTCAGAGCCCATACCTCCAAGTGACTGTCATGTCTATTCCAAACTCCAGCTCTCCTTAAATAGCCACTTTCTCTGGGAGGCTGGAAGTGGTGAGGGGTGGGAATGAAGGCAGGGTCAGTAGGTGGACTCACAGTTTGGAACACTTATGCCCATGGTAAATCCTCTTTCCTTCCCCTCATCAGCTGGCAGGACAGAACTGAGGATGGAAAAAACTTATGTGTCATTGGACAGGTACCAGAATAAATTTTAAGAGATTTTGAAGTGTTTACCATGGATTTAGCTCCTGACTGAGTAAATTTCCCAAACTGGCTCTGGGTATGACCATCAATCACCTGCCTGCACCCACCTTCTAGGGTGAGCAGGGACTGTCAACTGTTTCAGGCTGGAGACTCATTGCAGAGACAGTGGTGCCATTGACTGAGGGGAGGTGGCTGTTTTCTTCTGCTAAATGTGGCTTCTGGGACTAAGAGAGAGGGCATGCATTCATTCATTCACAGCAAGCACAACCTACATCTCTACAAACTTCCGGGCCCTGTGCAAGCCCTTTGGGAAGGGATAACGATTAGACCCGAGTCCTGCTGGTGTACCATCTTCATGATCGTTAATATGTTTGAGTCCATTGTTTTGGCTAATGTGTCAATCCATCTAATTGAGGGTTTCCTTTGTTTTCACTGAGCCTCTACTTTGTCAAATGATGTCCTTTTCTAGTGTTTGGTTTTTCCAGTGATGTGTCCAAAGTAAGTTTGTCAAACTGTGGTAGCTTATGTGTTGTTTTAATGCTGGGAGCATTAAAATGACACCATTATTTCAAATACCAGCCTGGTCACCCGTGAGGGACAAGTTTCAGCAGAGCTTCCAGACTAGGAAGAAAGGCCTGAAGATCTGATTATAAAGATCAGCCAGTGAAAACCCTATTAGATTTTCTTAGATTTCTCAGCAAGCTCCCAGGCTAGAAGGCTAACAACTGCAATTTCTGGTCTCATTTGTAGCTAGGTTTCTGGACTAGATTTAAGTTCTGTAAATAAGATACAACTGTATGAGACTTGAATTCAGAACTAATATAAGTGGGAAAGAGTCAGGGTATAAGGCATCCATTTTGCTGATTCACTTTGTAGCAGAGAAGTTGTGATTCAAGAACAGAGGCTCAAGCAGCACCAGCTTCTTCTTCTTTTTTAAACACAATTTACTTAATTTTTATTGTTACTGTTGTTGAGAATAAACCCATTGCCGTTGAGTCAATTCCGACACATAGCAACCCTGTAGGATAGAGTAGAACTACTCCATATGATTTCCAAAGATGTAATTTTTTTTTAGATACGGTAATCACTTTTTTTTGTGTGCTTTAGATGAAGGTTTGCAGAGAAAATTAGTTTCTCATTAAATAATTAATATACCTATTTTTTTGTGACATTGGTTGCCAACCCAGTGATATGTCAACGTTCTCTGCTTCTCAACCTTGGGTTCCCCATTTCCATCCCTCCAACTTTCCTATCCCCTCCTCCTTTCTCACCCTTGCCACCGGGCTGGTGTGACCATTTGGTCTCGTATGTTATTGTTTTTTATGGGCTTGTCTAATCCAAGGCTGTAACCTTTACAGGAACAGATTGTCATGTCTTTCTCCCATGAAGCTGCTGGTGGGTTTAGACCACTGACCTTTGAGTTAGCAGCCAAGTTTTTAACCACTGTGCAACCAGGGCTCCTTCTGCTGAGAATATACACAGCCAAATATAAACCAATTCAATAATTTCAGTGACATTCAACAATTTCAGTGAATAATTGGGTGGCGTTGATTGATTACATTCTTCAAGCTGTGCAACCATTCTCACCCTCCGATTCTGAATTTGTTTCTCCCTCATTAATGTAAACTCATTGGGTTCTAAGGTTCCTAGCTAATCTTTTCAATAGCTGTTGTCAATTTGATTTCATATAAATCTTATAAGAGAACAATGCTCAAGGCAGACATTCTTACTAATTAAGCTAAGCTGTTGTTTAGTTTAAGGAAGACTTCAGGGGATATTTTTGGTTCAAGGTTGAAAGATTATCTCAGGGCACTATTTTTTGGCTTCTGCCAGGCTCCATGGGTCCAGAAAGTCTGGAGTCTGTAAGAATTTGAAATTATGCTCTGCATTTCTCCCTTTTGACCAGGAGTCTTATAGAGAATCTTTAATCAAAATGTTCAGTAATGGTACTCAGGTACCATCCAGCTCTTTTGGTCTCATGGTGAAGGAGAGAGTTGTTCATGAGGCCAGTTAGCCACACATTTCATTTCTTCTTCCTATTCCTGACTCTCCTTCTTCCTCTGTTGCTCTAGGTGAATAGAGACCAATTGTTGTGCCTAGGACGGCCATTGAGCAGCTGCTTCTTAATTTGACAAGTCAGCTTCCTGATTGTGTCAGGGGCACAAGTTACCTCTGTGGCTCGGTTGCGAGGTGTGGCTTTGAGAGTTGTTTTTAGAAGCTTAGTTTACATAGTCTGTTTCTCGAAGCTTTTAATCCCTCCCAGTTTCTAGTAGCTAAAGTGAACTCTGCCTGACATAGCAATTGGTACCAGGGATGGTTGCAAACAAAGACTCTCAAGAAATGATAATGTGAAATTGGTTATCTTATCTGGTTGTGTTCGATGATAGTGAGGAACCCAACAGCACCATAGGATCGGCCAGTGGTAGTCCACGACGTGCAGTGCTGAAACAGTTACTAAATATCACCTGTGGCCACTTGGAAGAATCCAAAGCAGGCTTTGTCACATGGAGTAACTGCTGGAATAAACTATTGTCACAAAAATATAAAGACTGTGCAGTGGGTTGAATTTCTCTGTTTTAGAGAGTTTAAAGAAAGAAAATGATAAGCTCAGAGTTTTCAAGTTCTATCTCATAATATGGACTGATGACGAGGAAAACTTGTATGGCTGCCATAAAATAATCTTTTATCTTTTGCGGCCTTGGGCTAATGTAGGAAAAAACTAGTCATGCCATTTATTATTTCAGGTTATGGAATGATAATATGGGTGGAATTCTCAGCCTCATCAACTCTCTTATGTGCAAGTTAGAGTATTGACTGGGAGAAAAATAGACCCCAAGAATTAGAATGGGCGTACTTAGATAGGCTCAGATTATCTAAATACCCCAAATGCATTTAACTGGCTTGTTTATTCTGTGCAGAAGACAGATGAATCTTGGAGGGTGACCATGGGTTATTGGAATTTATATATGTTTTAACTCCCTTTGAAGCTGTAATTCCATCTTTAGTCTTCTCCCTGAGCAAATCAACTCAGCCCCTGACACCCAAAATACAGATATGCATTATTAAATGCTTTCTTTCTCTATTTCAAAGGGAGGAGCAGTTGCTTTCACCTAGCAGAAACAGCAGTACACTTTTACTGTGCATGGCTGTATGGATGTCAATCAGCTTCTTTTCTCTGCCACCCCAATGCTGGATCAAAGGGGTAATGAATAAAGCAGTCATGGAGGTAGGGTGGTCCCTGGGTGGTACAAACAGTTAACACTCTTGGCTGCTAACCAAAAGTTGGAGATTTGAGTCCACCCAAGGCACCTCAGCAGAAAGGCCTGGAAATCTACTTCCAAAAAATCCACCACTGAAAAAACTATGGAGCATAGTTCTACTGTGCTACACGTGGGGTTACCATGAGTCAGAAAAGACTTGATAGCAACTGGTACTGGTAACTGGTTGTATGGGTGGAGGTTTTGCATGGGTGCACCAACAAAGACTTCTCCCTTCCACAGCTAATCTGAATACCTCTGAGACTAATTCTGAGCCTCTAAAATGACATCATATCTCAGTGAGGACAATCACCTGACAATTATATTGGATCACTGCCAACGTGGTGGAGGGAATTTTTTTTCTTCATCCAAATAAACAATTATTTTATATGCAAATATACTTCTCATTATCATAATGCTCTGTCAGCATCTCAGATATTAATTTACTAAATGCTTTATTCACTGTCATGCACACAACATGGCTTCTAACCTAGGGAATCATTGTAGAAGAAATGAAGTCAAGGAATATTTGATACTTTTAGCATTTGCTAGTATTCCCATGTGCCCCATCACCCAGAAGCATTTGGCCTTGTAGAACTCACCATTTGGGAGACAAAAGTTGGCAATATTGAGACGCTAGCCTGTGGGTTGTGATATATGCTCTGAGTCAACAACCAATGTTTGATGCTATTTCTCCTATAGCCAAGAATACATGGATCTAGGACCCAAGGGCTTGAGGTGGGTATGGCACTAATGTACGTCATGACTTCTTGCAAAATGTTTGTTTTCCATCCATGCAACTTTGGATTCTATTGATTTAAAAATATTAGTACCCAAGTGAGGAATACCTTCACTAGGACATGCAAAATTGGTTCAATTAAGCTGAAGTTAAGATTACCACATGGTCATTTGGTATCTTCGTGTCACTGGCACAATAGGCTCAAAGGGGGAATCACTTAATTGGAAGTGAGGCACTAAAGGGGGAAGAAGGGTATGTATGGCACTTGAATAAAAAAAGGGATGGACTATGAGATATCTATGGACTGACTCACTCAACATCTATTTCAACTCCTTCTAGTGTACCTACCTGTGCTACAGAGGCTGGAAAGTTAAAACTTTCTACATTTCTAAGATTTCTTTGCATGTAAAGTTCCATGTATTTTAAGATTCTGTCTCTCAGATACATTTGTGTGAGATTTGAAATCAGAATTGAATGAACAGGAAAAGGGCAGGACATGAGGCATCGATTTGCTGGTGTAGATAGTAGTGGTGGAGACATGCTTTGGGTGGTGGAAGCGGTAGCAACGGCTTCGTGATTTGATGAGCAGCTTCCAGTAGTGGCAGAGGCTGCAGCTCCCTTAACAGAGCAGTTCTGAGATGTGACTGGGGAGTCTTTTCTGGAAACTCAGCCTAGGGCTGGCTTCTCCAGAACTTCTAAGAGTGCACTGCCCTTTTTATAAATACCCTTCTTATTAAACAAGCTAGACCTCAAACCATGACTAATACTCTAGGCGAAGTGTGTTGGGGGCATTCGGGGCAGAGGGAGCTGTATGTGCTATGGCCACATACATGGAGGAAGTGCAATGCTGTTAAAGGATGTGAGATAAGGCTAGTTGGATGGAGTGCGGGGAGTGAAATGTAGGTGGAGAGGTCAGCAGGGGTCAGATTACTCCAGTCCTCCTTGGCTCAGTCTATGGCAATGGGAAGCCATGTTTTAAAAGATGGAATATTATTGATCAGCCTTTATCTTCCATCAAGAGAGTATTTTAAGAGAGGGTAAGAGATCATAGTGCGATGGGTAGGTTTAAGCTAGATGTGAAGAGAACATCATTTCTGGAGAATGGTTTTAAGACCCAGAGGCAGCCAGAGGCTAAAGGCATTGAAAGACTTTTAGGAAGAGGCCAAGAGATCATTTAGGGAACTGGATAAAGCAAGTCTCTTCAAGTAGCAGGGCACTGGACTTCATGGCCTTTCTTGGACCATGCAGCCTGGTTAAGTCCAGACCTCCCTCCCAGGCTGGCCGCATCTTTCCATTTCTCAGACTTCTATTTGGGCTTTGACCCAAAGACACAATTTCACCTCTCAGAATCGACTCGACGGCACTGGGTTTGGGTTTTGGTTTTCATCTTTTCCAGAGAGCATACTTCATTCTGTTTTCCACTTCAAAAATTTGGCATCCCAGAATGGCCATCTCACATTCACTCCACCCTGACCTGATTGTGCCACTTCTGTCATAAATCTCTCGGCACAATTATGAATGTGTGCTTTTCCTTCCTGCTTAAAATGAGTAGGACCGCAAGTAATCCCCCTTTTCATGTATCTTACTTGAAAGGACTGCCCTGAGGGATAAGTCTCCTTCCTTCCTGTCATAGATTGAACTATGTCCCCCCAAAGTATGTGTCAACTTGGTTAGGCCATGATTCCCAGTACTGTGTGTCCGTCCTCCACTTTGTGATTGTAATTTTATGCTAAAGAGGATTAGGATGGTATTGTAACACCCTTACCCCAGCCACATCCCTGCTCTGGTGTAAAGGGAGTTTCCCTGTGGTGTGGCCTGCACCACCATTTATCTCTCAAGAGATAAAAAGGAAAGGGAAGTGAGCAGCGAGGGGGAACTTCATACCACCAAGAAAGCACTGCCAGGAGCAGTCCATGTCCTTTGGACCTGGAGTTCCTGCCTTAAGAACCTCCTAATCCAGGGGAAGATTGGTGACAAGGACCTTTCTCCAGAGCTGACAGAGAAAGAAAGCATTTCCCTGGAGCTGACGCCCTGCATTTGGACTTTTTTAGCCTACTAGACTGTGAGAAAATAAATTTCACTTTTTAAAGCCATCCACTTGTGGTATTTCTGTTACAGGAGCACTAGAAGACTAAGACACTTCCTATTTCTGCAATAAGCAAAAAGCTGTGTTTTTATAAGGTGTTGGATATCTTTGGAGGTTGTTATTGTTACCTGCCATCTAGTTGGCCCTCAATTAATGGCGACCCCATGCACAACAGAATGAAACACTACCCAGGCCTGTGCCATACCCATGATTGCTTGTGGATTGGATCCTTTGGATATTGTTGTTGTTGTTAGGTGCCATCAAGTAGGTTCCGACTCATAGCAACCCTATGTACACTAGAACAAAACACTGCCTAGTCCTGAGCCATCCTCACAATCGTTGTTATGCTTGAGCCCATTGTTGCAGTTACTGAGTCAATCCATCTTGTTGAGGGTCTTCCTCTTTTCCTCTGACTCTGTACTTTACCAAGCATGATGTCCACCCTGACAACATGTCCAAAGTATGTAAGACACAGCTCACCATCTTTGCTTCTAAGGAGCATTCTGGTTGTACTTCTTCCAAGACAGATTTGTCCGTTCTTTTGGCAGTCTTCGGTATATTCAATATTTTTTGCCTACATCACAATTCATAGCTGTCAGTTCTTCTTCAGTCTTAATTATTCATCGTCCAGCTTTCACATGCATGTGATGCTTTTGAAAATACCATGGCTTGGGCCAGGTGCACCTTAGTCTTCACAGTGACATCTTCGATTTTCAACATTTTAAAGAGGTCCTTGGCAGCAGATTTGCCCAGTGCAATGCGTCTTTTGATTTCTTGAATGCTACTTCCATGGCTGTTGATTGTAGGTCCAAGTAAAATGAAATCCTTGGCAACTTCAATCTTTTCTCCATTTATCATGATGCTGTTTATCTGTCCAGTTGTGAGGATTTTTGTTTTCTTTATATTGAGGTGTAATCCATACTGAAGGCTGTGGTCTTTGATCTTCATCAGAAAATCCTTCAAGTCCTCTTTACTTTCGGCAAGCAAAGCTGTGTCATCTACCTAACATAGGTTGTTAATGAGTCTTCCTCAAATCCTGATATCCCATTCTTCTTCATATGCTCCAGCTTCTCAGATTATTTGCTCAGCATACAGATTGAATAGGTATGGTGAAAGGATACAACCCTGACACACACCTTTCATGACTTTAAACCATGCAGTATACCCTTGTTCTGTTCGAACAACTGCCTCTTGATCTATGTACAGGTTCCTTGTGATCACGATTAAGTGTTCTGGAATTCCTATTCTTCATAATGTTATCCATAATTTATTATGACCCACACAGTCGAATGCCTTTGCATAGTCAATAAAACACAGGTAAATGTCCTTCTAGTATTCTCTGCTTTCAGCCAGGATCCAAATGACATCAGCAATGATATCCCTGGTTCCACATCCTCTTCTGATTCTAACCTGCGTCTCTGGCAGTTCCCTGTTGATATACTGCTGCAGCCACTTTTGAATGACCTTCATCAATATTTTGCTTGCATGTGATACTAATGATATTGTTTGATAACTTCCACATTCACTTGGATCACCTTTCTTGGGAAAAGGATAAATACGGACCTCTTCCAGTTGATTGGCCAGGTAGCTATCTTCTAAATGCCTTGGCAGAAACGAGTGAGCACTTCCTGTGCTGCATCCATTTGTTGAAATATCTCAATTGGTATTCTGTCAATTCCTGGAGCCTTGTCTTTTGCCAGTGTGTTCAGTGCAGCTTGGACTTCTTCCTTCAGTACCATTGCTTCCTGATCATATGCTACCTCTTGAAATGGTTAAATGACTAATTCTTTTTGGTATCATGACTCTGTGTATTCCTTCTGTCATCTTTTGATGCTTCCTGCATCATTTAATATTTTCCCTGTAGAATTCTTCACTATTGCAACTCAAGGCTTGATTTTTATCTTCAGTTCTTTCAGCTTGAGAAATGTCAAACGTTTTCCTCCATTTCGGTTTGCCATCTCCAGCTCTTTGCGAATGTCATTATAATACTTTACTTTGTCTTCTCAAGCTGCCCTTTGAAATCCTCTGCTCAGTTCTGTTTAGTGAATGTGTATCCAATCTCATATGTGGGTACAAAAGACTCTTTGGATGTTAGTACATGTCTATCCATTCTTTTCACCAGTCAAGGAGCTTCTCAGTCTAGGAGATCTCCAAGCTTAAGAATGTGCCTTTTCTTTCAGACTGAGAACCCCTGGAGAATATGGAGTAGTCTTTCCCATCAGATGGTAAAGGCCCTGCAACTCATATTCCTGCATCTCTCCACACCACACTCCATGAAGGTGTAAGAGAGTTGTACCTTCAATCCAAAGCAAATAGAGAGGAGATGAGTGGGAAAGTCCTTTGTAGAGAAAAAGCTGTAGGCATTGAAAAAAACCAAACCAGTTGCTGTCGAGTTGATTCCAACTCATGGTAACATTTATATGCAGCCGAGTTGATTCCTGACTCATAGCAACCCCATGTGAGAGAGTAGAACTGTCTCATGGGGTTTTCTTGGCTATGATCTTTATGGAATGAAATAGCAGATCCCCAGGTCTTTCTCCCAAAGAGCTGCTGGGTAGCTTTGAACCACCAACCTTTTGGTTAGTAGCTGAGTGCTTAACTGTTGTGCCGCCAGGGATCCTTGGTGACCGTCAGGGGGATCAAAACTGAGTCCCCTCTCTTCTGCTGAGCTGAAAACTCAGAGTGGACTTGCTATAGGCTGACAAGGTAAGATGGTGAGCTACAGTTCATCTTATTCCCCTAGCACTTAGCACAGGGCCTGTGGAAGGGTAAGGGCTCGGTAAACATGTGTTGAATGAAAACGTGGGAAATATGTGGGTTCGAAGGACCCATCCCAGGCACCCAGTAATAGGGCAGCAAAGTTAACTCTAGGCCCCCACCTTTGGAAGGCTCTGAGCTGACTGATAAGCTACTTGTCTGGGTCGTGATTTGTTCTCAATGGGACAGAACTACATCCAAAATATCTAGAGCCCCAGGACGTGAAGCTGAGAAGATCTAGGGAAACAAATGCTCATGGCTTCTTGAAGAGTTTGTGTTTGGTTTAAATCATGAATTTGATTTCTTCACAACAAATAGGGTTCTGCAAATAGGTGCTCTCGTTAGTGCTGGCTGCCCATTCAGCCATTTCCTTAATTAATGTTTTGAGTTTGTCCAACCGCAGTAAAAATCTCCTTTGACTCCAGATGGAGCCAGGAACTTCTACAACCAGATGTCCCTAAGACCATCGGAGGTCAGTGGAGACGGTGGTCAGGGCTGCAGGAAGCATGTTCTCTTCTGTGTTCAGCAGCCAGCATCCTGGGGTTGACCCTGTCCTGCCCAGGAGAGAAGGCCCATCCTGGGACTAGACTCCTCCTTGGCTTTGAGATGTGAAGTCAGGCAGCTGGGAGGCCAGGAGCCTCATATGACCACTGTTCTATGGATCAGTTGAGCGATGAGCATGGGGATGGTTTGCTGTTGGAAACTTGAAGACGTCACCTTAGAAAAGGGAGAGCTTGACCCTGATTTGGAATGAACATTATGCTTAGAATAAAAAATAAAAAAGGCCCTTAAAAAGCATTGAACTCTTATCTCATCTTACAGATGGGGAAACTGAGACTCAGATAGTTTATGGAAGAACTGGAATGCCCATCCTCTTTGAGACTTTACACTGTGCTGTGCCTTAAGCATGTTCCTGCTAGCCAAGAGTTTGGCAGTTCGAACCTACCAGGCATTCTGCAGGAGAAAAGACCTGGTGATCTGCTCTTGTAAAGATTACTGCCTGGGAAACCCTATGGGGGCAGTTCTATTCCGTCATGCATGATCGCTATGAGTAACAACAGCAATGACAACAACAACAACATGACTATCTGGGAACATGGTGTTTGTAAAATACAGCCACCTCCCTCATCTTGTTTGCCACCTATCTTAAGACCCTCCTTCAAGTAACATTATGTCCTTGCTAACACCAAAGTAGCCCTTGTCTGGGTAGGACAAAGCCTAGCAGTGACCTTTACAGTCTCTAGAACATGACATGCACTTCCTTGTACAACTGCAAATATTTGGTGGCCCTATAAGCTGACATGTTGCGTTTCACTCAGGTAAATTAACTTCCAGTCTCAGCTGGTTCATTTAATTAAAACAAGGAGTGCCAATGCCTTTGGGAAAAAAAAAATGAGAGTGAGTCAGGAAGGGAGCCAGTGAAAACAGCCCTTTAAAGCTTGATATTTTAAAAATAACCAGAAAAACCACTGGTTAGCATTGCCATGAAAACGCTTATTTCCTTGTATGTTTTTCTTCCCTCCTTATTTTGAGAGCAGAAATCAGAGGGTAGAGACTGGGTCCTCTGGTAATGTTTGTTTCATGCCTATCAGTCAGCAGCCTGGAGATCACCAGGGAGCTTGTTAGAAATGCAGAACACTCACCCCAAACCTATTAGCTCAAAATCTGCATTTTAACAAGACCCTGAGTGATTTTTTTTTTTTTTTTTTAAACCAGTTGGCAGTAGAGTCAATTCTGACTCATGGTGACTCCATGTATGTCAGAGTAGAATTGTGCTCCATACATAAGGTTTTCAATGGATGGTTTTTGGGAAGTAGATCTCTAGATTTTTCTTTTATGGCATCTCTGGGTGGATGTGTTAGCAGCTGAGCTCCTAACCATTTGTACCACCCTGGGGCTCCAGGTAATTGGCAACACCAAACCAAACCTGTTGCAGCTGAGTCAATTCTAACTTATAGTGACCCTATAGAGCAGAGTAGAACTGTCCAATAAGATTTCCAAGGCTGTAAATCTTTACAGATGCAGATTGCCACATTTTTCTCCTGTGGAGCTGGTGGTGGCTTTGAACCACTGACTTTTCAATTAGTAGCTAAATGCTTAACCACTATACCACCAGGGCTCCTAGGAGATTGGTAGACATGGTAAAATTTGAAACACACTGCCTTAGAGAACCAAAATGCATCCAACATAAAATAGGCCCTGAATCCAGAAACAAAATAAAATCTTTAGTATGTGTTATAATCAAAAATATATTTAATCATTTAAAAGCACTTTTTTTTATTGCAATAATAATATTTTTATTAATAGACTATTTTTGTAACTGGTTCAGATTACCAAATAATCGAATGGAGATAGTACAAAGAGTTCCCAAATACCCAAACACATAGCTCGTCCTAGTATTAACAGTGCATTGGTGTGGTACATTTGTTACAATTGATGAACCAATATTGATACACAACTATTAACTGAAGTGCATAGTTTATATTAGGGTTTACTCCTTGTATCTACAGTTCTAAGGGTTTTGAAATCTTCGACAACTTCAATATTTTCTCCATCTATCATGATGTTGCTTATTGGTCTAGTTGTGAGGATTTTTGTTTTCTTAATGTTAAGGTATCATCCATCCTGAAGGTTGTGGTCTTTGAACTCTATCAGTAAGTGTTTCAAGTCTTTTTCGCTTTTGGCAAGCAAGTTTGTTTCATCTGCATATCGCATGTTGTTAATGAGTCTTCCACCAATCCTGATGCCCCATTCTTCTTCATATAGTCCAGCTTCTCAGATGATTTGCTCAGCATACAGATTGAATAATTACGATGAAAAGACACAACCCTGATACACAACTTTCCTGATTTTAAATCATGCAATATCACCTTGTTCTGTATGAACGACTCTTTCTTGGTCTACGAACAAGTTCCTCATGAGCACAGTTAAGTGTTCAGGAATTCCCATTCTTCACAATGTTATCCATAACTTGTTATGATCCACACAGTCAAATGCCTTTGCAAAGTCAATAAAACACAGCTCAACATCTTTCTGGTATTCTCTGCTTTCAGCCAAGATCCATCTGACGTCAGCAATGATATCCCTCGTTCTACATCCTCTCCTGAATCCAGCTTGAATTTCTGGCAGTTCCTTGTTTATGTACTGTTACAGCTGCTTTTGAATGGTCTTCAGCAAAATTTTAATTGTGTGTGATATTAATGATATCGTTTCAGAATTTCCACATTCTGTTGGATCATCCTTCTTTGAAGTGGTGAAAATATGGACCTCTTCCAATCAGTTGGCCAGGTAGCTGTCTTTCAAATTTCTTGGCATGGATGCGTGAGCACTTCCAGTGCTGCATCTGTTTGTTGAAACATCTCAACTGGCATTCAGTTAATTCCTGGAACCTTGTTTATCATCAATGCCTTCAGTGCAGCTTGGACTTCTTCCTTTAGTATCATTGGTTCTTGATCGTATGCTACTTCCTAAAATGGTTGAATGTCAACAAATTCTTTTTGGTACAGTGACTCTGTGTATTCCTTCCATCTTCTTTTAATGCTTCCTGTCGGCAACGGGCTTGGATTTGTTTTGTTTTTTGGTGTTGTTCAGTATCTTCCCCGTAGAATCCTTCAGTATTGTAACTCAAGGCTTGAATTTTTTCTTCGGTTCTTTCAGCTTGAGAAATGTTGAGTGTGTTCTTCTGTTTGGATTTTCTAAATCTAGGTCTCTGCATATTTCATTGTAATACCTTTTTTGTTTTCTCGAGCCGCCCTTTGAAATCTCCTGTTCAGCTCTTTTACTTCATCAGTTCTTCCTTTCACTTTAGCTACTTGACGTTCAAGAGCAAGTTTCAGGCTCTTTTCTGACATCCGTTTTGGTTTTTTCTTTCTTTCTTTCCTATCTTTTTAATGACCTCTTGCTTTCTTCACATATGATGTCCTTGATGTCATTCCACACTTCATCTGGTCTTCAGTCATTAGTGTTCAATGCATCAAATCTGTTCTTGAGATGACCTTTAAATTCAGGTGGAGTATACTCAAGGTCATACTTTGGCTCTCATGAACTTGTTCTAACTTTCTTCAGCTTCACCTTGAACTTGCATATGAGCAATTGATAGTCTGTTCTACTGTCAGCCCCTGGCCTTGTTCTGCCTGATGATATTGAGCTTTTCCATCGTCTCTTTTCGTAGATGTAGTCAATTTGATTCCTGTGTATTCCACCTAGTGAGGTCCACGTGTATGGTCACAATTTATGTTGTTGAAAAAAGCTATTTGCAATGAATAAGTTGTTGGTCTTGCAAAATTTTATCAGGTGATCTCCAGCATCATTTCAATCACCAAGGTCATATTTTCCAACTTTGTTCCTTCTTCTTTGTTTCCAACTTTTACATTCCAATCACCAGTAATTATCAACGTATTTTGATTGCATGATTGATCAATTTCGGACTGCAAAGCTGGTAGAAATCTTCAATTTCCTCATCTTTAGCATTAGTGGTTGGTGTGTAAAAGCAAATAATGGTTGTATTAACTGGTCTTCCCTGTATTCACATGGACATTGTCCTATTACTGACAGCATTGTACTTCAGGGTATATCTTGAAATGTTCTTTTGGATAATGAATGAAATGCCATTCCTCTTTAATCTATCATTCCTGGCATAGTATACCATATGACTGTCTGATGCAAAATGGCCAATACCAGTCCATTTCAGCTCACTAATGCTTAGGATATCGATGTTTATGCATTCCATTTCATTTTTAGCAACTTGCAATTTTCCTGGATTCATACATTGTACATTTCACATCCTATTATTAATGGATGTTTGCAGCTGTTTCTTTTCATTTTGAGTCATGTCACATCAGCAAATGAGAGTCCAGAAAGCTTGACTCCATCATTAAAGTTGACTCTATATTGAGGAAGCAGCTCTTCCCTAGTCGTGTTTTGGGTGCCTTCCAACCTGAGGGGCTCAACTTCCCACAGTATATCAGAAAATGTTCTACTGTTATTCGTAAGGTTTTCTTTGGCTAATATTTTTTCAGGACTAGACTGCCAGGTCCTTCCTCCTAGTCTGCCTTAGTCTGGAAGCTCAGCTGAAACCTATTGACCATGGGTGACCCTGCTGGTATTTGAAATACCAGTGGCATAGCTCCCAGCATCACAGCAACATGCAAGACGTGTGGGGATATAGCCACCAACACGGGGCTTTATTTCCATGGGAGCTGGTTGTTAAACATTTGTCAGCACACCAATGACTCCTCCTAGCCTTCTTATTGTCAAAGAACAAAAGTTTTACTGTGTTAGGAGTAGAAAAGAAATGAGTTTTATTGAGGAATAGGACAGCTATAGTTGGGCAACACTAGGTAAAGAACAAAGTGCTCCAATTTTCATAAAGGAATGCAGGTTTGTTTTATTTTTTTAATTGTACTTTAGATGAAGGTTTACAGAACAAATTAGTTTCTCATTAAACAATGAATACACATATTATTCTAAGACATTATTTGCCAACCTCTTGACATGTCTACACTCTTCTTCTCAACTTTGGGTTCCCTGTTGCTAGCTTTCCTGTCCCTTCCTGTCCCCTCATTCCTGCCCCAAGCTGGTTTGCTTGTTTAGTCTCATTTTGTTTTATGGGCCTGTCTAATCTTTGGTTGAAGGATGAACCTCATGAGTGACTTTAGTACTGAGTTAAAACGGTGTCCAGGGCCCATACTCTCGAGGTTTTTCCAGTCTCTGTCAGGCCAGTAAGTGTGCTCTTTTTTTGTGAGTTTGAGTTTTGTTCTATATTTTTCTCCAACTCTATCTGGGACCCTCTATTGTGATCCCTGTCAGAGAAGTCAGTGGTGGTATCTGGGCACCATTTAGTTGCGCTGGACTCAGTCTAGTGGAGGCTGTGGTAGTTGTGCTCTATTAGTCCTTTGGACTAATTTTTCCCTTGTGTTTTTGGTGTTCTTCATTCTCCCTTGGTAGATGGGGTGGGGCCAGTGGAGTATCTTCGACAGCTACTCACAAGCTTTTAAGACCCCAGACGTTACTCACCAAAGTAGGATGTAGGATATTTTCTTTATAAACTATGTTATGCCAATTGAGCTAGATGTTGCCTGAGACCGTTTTCGGTCCCTCAGGGAGATTGTGTGTGTCTATGAAGCTTCCATGATCTTGCCGTGGTCAAGTTTGCTGACTTGCCCAGTATTGTGTACTGTCTTACCCTTCACCAAATTTGCCACTTATCCATTTTCTAGCTAATGTTTTTCCCTCTCCACACCCCCTCCCTAGTAACCATCAAAGATTGTTTCCTTTTGTGTGGTCTCGTGCAGTATTTGCCTCTTGTGATTGACTTACTTCACTCAGCATAATGCTCTCCAGGTTCATTCATGTTGTGAGATGTTTCCCAGATTCCTCATTGTTCTTTATTGTTGTATAGTATTCTATTGTGTGTAGTACCATAGTTTGTTTATCCATTCTTCTGTTGATGGGCACTTAGGTTGCTTCCATTTTTTGCTATTGTGAATAATGCTGCACTGAACATGAGAGTGCATCAGTCTCTTCATGTCATAGCTCTTATTTCTCTAGGATATATTCCTAGCAGTGGGAATGCTAGGTCTTATGGTATTTCTATTTCTAGTTTTTAAGAAAACACCATATCTTTTTCCAAAATGGTTGTACCATTTTACATTCCCACCAGCAGTGTCTAAGTGTTCCAATTTTCCCACAGCCTCTCCAACATTTGTTATTTTCTTTTTTTTTAATTTGATTCATGCCAGTAGTGTTGAGATGAATTGGTATCTCATTGCGGTTTTGATTTCCACTTCTCTAAAGGTGATTGTGAGAATTTCCTCATGTATCTGTTAGGTGTCTGAAGGGCTTCTTTGGTGAAATGTCTGTTCATATCCTTTGCCAATTTTTTAATTGGGTTGTCTTTTTGTTGTAGAGGTGTTGGATTTTCCTGTAGATTTTAGATATTAGACCTTCGTCAGATTTGTCATAGCAATTTTTGTTTGTTTTTTACTCTTTTGGTGTACTCTTTTGAGGAGCATAAATATTTAGCTTTTAGAAGATTCCAGTTATCTAGCTTATCTTCTCGTGTTTATGTATTGTTAGTTATGGTTTTTATCCTGTTTATGCCACGTATTAGGACCTTTATCCTTGACCTATTTTTTCTTTTAATTTTTATAGTTTTTGTTTTTATATTTACGTCTTCTATCCATTTAGAATTAATTTTTGTATGTGGCATGTGATATGGGTCCTGTTTCATTTTTTTTTACAGATGGACATCCAGTTTTGCCAGTGCCATTTGTTGAAAAGACTGTCTTTTCCCCATTTAATGGACTTTGTGGCTTTGTCAAAGATCAAGAGAGTATAGGTGGATGGATTTACATCTGGGTCCTTAATTCTGTTCCATTGATCAATGTGTCTGTCATTGTACCATTACCAGGCTGTTTTGACTACTGTAGTTGTATAGTAGGTTCTGAGGTCAGGTAGTGCAAATCCTTCTATTTCATTCTTCTTCTTCTTCAATAGTGCTTTAATATTCGGGGCTTCTTTTCTTTCCTTATAAAGTAAATGATTAGCTTTTCCACTTGTTGAGTAATCCTGTTGGTACTTGGATTGGGATTGCATTGTATTTGTAGATTGCTTTGGATAGATTTGATATTTTTACAAGGTTGAGCCTAC
Organism: Elephas maximus indicus; assembly: GCF_024166365.1. Taxonomy (NCBI): domain Eukaryota; kingdom Metazoa; phylum Chordata; class Mammalia; order Proboscidea; family Elephantidae; genus Elephas; species Elephas maximus. The sequence continues at coordinate 60,179,584 of NC_064821.1, forward strand.
CTATCCATGAGTATAGTATGTTTTTCCATTTACGTAGGGCTCATTTGGCTTCTTGCAGTAGTGTTTTCTAATTTTCTTTGTATAGGTTTTTTATGTCTCTGGTTAGATTTACTCCTAAGTATTTTATTTTTTCAGGGGCTATTATAAATGATACCACTTTCCTGATTTCCTTTTCCTGGTTCTCTTTATTGGTGTTTAGGAATCCAACTAATTTTTGTATATTTATTTTGTTTCCTGCTACTCAGCTGAATTTTTCTATTAGTTCCGGTAGTTCTTTTGTGGAGTCTTTTGGGTTCTCTCTATATAATATCATATCATCTGCAAATTGGGACAGTTTTACTTCTTTCTTACCAATTGGGATGCCTTTGTTTCTTTTTCTTGCCTTATTGCTCTAACTAGGACTTCCAGCACAATGTTAAATAGGAGTGGTAATAAAGTGGGTCCTTATCTTGTTCCTGTTCTCAAGGGGAATGTTTTTAGCCTCTCTCCGTTAAGAATGATGTTGGCCGTTGGTTTTCTATAGATACCCTTTATTATGTTGAGGAATTTCCCTCCTATGCCTATTTTATTGAGAGTTTTTTATCAGGAATGAGTGTTGGGCTTTATCAAATGCCTTTTCTGCATCAATTGAGATAATTATGTGATTCTTTTATTTATGTGGTGGATTACATTAATTGATTTTCTAATGTTGGACCATACTTGCCTACCTGGTATGGATTCCACTTGGTCGTGGTGTGTGTTACTATTTTTTTTATATGATGCTGAATTTTATTGGCTAGAATTTTGTTGAGAATTTTTGCATCTACATTCATGAGAGATATTGCTTTGTAATTTTCTTTTTTTGTGGTGTCTTTGGTTTTGATATCAGGGTTATGCTGGCTTCATAGATTGAATTTGGAATTATCCCTTTCTTTTCTATGTTCTGAAATAGTTTGAATAGTACTGGTGCAAGCTCTTCTCTGAATGTTTGGCAAAATTCTCCAGTGAAGCCATCTGAGCCAAGGATTTTTTTGGGGGGGGGGGCGGTTCTAATTATTTTTCAATCTCTTTCTGTTTTATATCTGTTCAGATTTTTTACTTCAGTTTGTGTAGTTTAGGTAGGTAGTGCGTTTCTAGAAATTTGTCCATTTTCTCTAGGTTTTCAAATTTTTTGGAGTGTAGTTTTCCAGAGTACCCTGTTATGATCCTTTTTATTTCAGTTGGTCTGTTGTAATGTCCCCCATTTCATTTGCAACCTCTCTTGTTTTTCTTCTGTCAATTGGCCAGTGGTTTGTCAATTTTGTTGATCCTTGCAAAGGTCCAACTTTTGGTTTTGTTGATTGTTTCTATTGTTTTTCTAGTCTCTATTTCATTTATTTCTGCTCTGATACTTATTATTTCCTTTCTTCTGGTGGCTGTGGACTTCTTTTCTTGCTCTCTTCTTATTTGCTTGAATTCTATAGCTACTATTTTGATTTTGTCCCTTTCTTCTTTTTTCATGTGTACGTTATTGCTATAAATTGACCTCTGAGCACTACCTTTGCTGTGTTTTAAAGGTTTTAATATGATATATATTTGTTCTCATTTGATTCTTGGAAGTTTTTGATCCCATCTTTGATTTCTTCTATTACCCAGTGGTTTGCAAGCAAGGTGTTATTCAGTTTCTGTATATATATATATTTTCCCTTTCTCTTCCTGCTATTAATTTCTACCTTTACGGCATTGTGATCAGAGAAGATGCTTTGTATTATCTCAATGTTTTGGATTTTGTTGAGAGTTTTGGCCTAAGATGTGGTCTATTCTGGAGAATGTTCCATGTGTGTTGGAGAAGAATGTGTGCCTTGTTGCTCGTCTTAGTTATCTAGTGCTGCAATAACAGAGATACCACAAGTGGTTGGCTTTAAAAGAGAGAAGTTTATTCTCTCACAGTCTAGTTAGGCTAGAAGTCCTAATTCAGGGTGCCACCTCCAGGAAAACTGTTTCTGTCTGTGTCAGCTCTGGAGGAAGGTCCTTGTCTTCAATCTTCCCCAGCTGAAGAGCTTCTCAGGGCAGGGACCCCGGGTCCAAAGGTCACGCTATTTTCCTGGCTCATGTTTCTTGTAAATATGGGGTCTTCTTGTCTCTCTGCTTGCTTCTGTCTTTTATATTTCAGAAAAGATTGGCTTAAGACACAATCTATATTGTAGATTGAGTCCTGCCTCATTAACATATCTTCCAGTGATCTCATATCATTATCATCATAGAGATATGATTTACAACACATAGGAAAATCACATCAGATGACAAAATGGTGGACAATCACACAATGCTGGGAATTATGGCCTAGCCTAATTGATGCACATATTTTGGGGGGACACAATTCAATCCATGACACTGCTCTTGGGTGGAGCTTTCTATATATGTCTATGAGGTCAAGTTGGTTGATTATGGCCTTTAGATTTTCTGTATCTCTGAGTTTCTTTCTAGATGTTCTGTCCTTTACTGAGAGTGGTGTGCTGAAGTCTCCCACTACTATTGTGGAACTTTAAATTTCTCTTCAGTGCTGTTAGAATTTGTTTTATGTATTTTGGAGCCCTGTCATTGAGTGTGTGGATGTTCATTATGGTTATGTCCTCATGAGTGGCTTGTTCCTTTAATCATCATGTATTGTTCTTTCTTGTCTTTTATACTGGACTTTATTTTAAAGTCTATTTTGTTGGAGAGTTGTATTGCCACTCCTACTCTTTTTTGGTTGCTGTTTGCTTAATATATTGTTTTCCATCCTTTGATTTTTAATGTATTTATATCTTTGTTTCTAAAGTGTGTCTTTTATAGACAGCGTATTGATGGGTCCTGTTTTTTAATGCATTCTGTCACTGCCTGTCTCTTTATAGGTGCATTTAGGCCATTTATGTTCAGTGAGGATTATTGATATGTTTATCGCTATCATTTTGTAGTGCTTTTTTTTGGGGGGGGTGCTGACATTTTCTTTGTTCCTCTTACTTTTCTGTGCTGAATTCCTTTTTTTTGTGGATTTTTTTTTTCATTTTTGTATATTTCTTGTTTATTGAGATTTTATGTTTTTCTTCTTTATTGCAATGCTAAGTTTGTTAACTTTCTTTGTGGTTACCTTGAAATTTACCCCTATCTTCCTAAGTTTAAACCAGCCTTTATTACTTGATATCATTGCAACTTCTTCTTTTGAAAGTTCTATATCTATACCATTTATTCCCACTTTTATTGTTCTGACATTGTTGTCATTTACAGATTGACCTCTCTGGTTCACTGTTGTAAATCTTTTAGTTTTGTTTTTATCCCTGAGGGTTCATTACCTAGATTGGTATCTGACTGATGCTGTCCTGTGTGGTAGTTTCAGGGTGTTGTCTGATGTTGTTGATTCTCTAACTGAAAGGTTCCCTTTAATAATTCTTCTAAGTTTGATTTGGTTTTTACATGTTCCCTTAATTTCTGTTTATCTGGAATTGTTCTAATTTCACTATTATATTTGAGTGAGAGTTTTGCAGGATATATTATTCCTGGTTAGCAATTTTTTTCCTGAAGGTTTTTATATATATATGATCTTATTGCCTTCTTGCCTGTATGGTTTCTGCCAAGTAATCACATCTTAGTTTTATTATTTTCCTTCATATATGATTTTTTGTTTTTCTCAAGCTACTCTTAGGATTCTTCCTTTTTTTTTGGTTTCACTACGTGTGGTTATGATATGTCTTGGTGATTTTTTGGGGGGGAGAGGGGTCTAACCTGTATGGGGTTCATTGTGGTTCTTGGATGGTCAGCTTTTCATCTTTCATGATATCCAGGAAATTTTCTGTCAGCAAATCTTCAATGATTTTTGTGTGTGTGTGTTTTCTGCTTTTTCCTCCTGTTCTGGGACTCTGATCACATGCAAATTTTTATTTTTGATTGTATCCCACATCATTCTCAAGGTTTCGTCTTTTTTCTTCATTCTTTTCTCTGATTTTTCCTCAAACACGTTGTGGTATCCAAGGATTTGTCTTCAATTTCACTGATCCTCTCTTCTACTCTTTCAAATCTTCTCCTAAAATCTATTGTACTGTCCATTTCTGAAATCTTGTTGTTTATCTTCTGAATTTCTAATTGCTGTTTTTGTATGATGTCTGGTTGCTCATTTATTTTGACATTTTGCTCCTGTATTATTTTCCTGAATTCTTCTTTTGCTTTGTCTGTGTTTTCCTGATTTTGTCTTTAATTTCCATGATTTTTTCTTTTTTTTCTCTTATTTTTGTCTGCATATTCCTTCAACTCTCAGAGATCCCTGAATATTAAAAATATTAGAGTTTTAAATTCCCTATCAGGCAGTCCCAGTAGCTTTTCTACTGGAAAGTCATCTGGTGTTTTATTTTGGGCGCTTTCTGTAGTCATCCTGTCCTGACTTTTTTTATATGTTTTGATATTGCCTGCTGTCTCCGAGAGATTCAGGAATTATTTTCCTCATTTATTGAGTATAGATTTGTTTGTTTCATCCTTTTTTTGTTTGTTTTATTTGGTCATGTCTGGGCAGGTGGGTTGGGCATATTTTGTTGCTTGCTCCTCTGTGACCACAATACTTTTCAGTACCTTGCCTAAGTGGACAGGGCCATTTGGTCAGCTATGGTGCAGCAGGGCAAGTCTGAGGGGGATGGGCAGGGATGGATCATTTGTGGGATGAACTGGGCCCAACAGGGCAGGGCTGGGAGTAATGCAGGGCAGGTTCCAAGGGGCTATGTTAGTGCTGTTCATATGTGCAACCCTTAGCATTCAGTGCAGATAGGCAGGAGGGAAGGGAGAGGATGTGATGTGTGGAGCTAACTGGGTGAGAGAAAGAAGAGAGAGAAAGAAATGCAAAAAAAAAACTAAAAAAAAGTGTTGGCATAGTAGGATTTGGCAAGTGGGACAGGGTGGACCTGATGAGGCCATGTGCTTGTGGAGCCTGTTTTTGGGGGCAATGTGGACCGGGGGAGGCCATATGTCAATGGCTTTCTAGCTGAGTGGTGTGGCACAGCCTCTCAAGAAGGGAAGGGGATGGCACACATCGCCAGCTGGGTGGGAGAAAGGAAAGAAAGGAAGGAGGAGAGAGAGAAGAAATATGAAAAGCCAAATAAATAAATTAATTAAAAATAAATAAAAAAAAATCCAAAAAAACAAACAAAGAAAACCAAGGAGGGGGGGAGATCCCAAAACAGAAACAAACAAAATATGGTGCTGAAGGACCCAGCTGATGGGCATAGGGAGGACCAGGGTGGCAGTAAGGCCACTTAGAGGGAAGAAGGATAGAAGGTGGGCAAGTGTGTGTCCATGTCCATGGTTCCTGGGTGCTCTATCTTCTGTTGGAAGCTCCACAATGTTGCCTTCCCATATTCCCTGCCTGCTGTCCTTGGTGGCTGTGGTCCAAGATGGTGAATCTGTGCTGCAGAGAGCTGGTGTCTCTCTGGCCGAGTTACCATGGCCTACTGGAAAGCAGCAGAGGCCTTGTATAGGTAAGAAGGGTGGGAGATGGGAAAGGGTGTATCCCTGGTTACTGGGTGCTCTGTCTCCTGTGGGGAGCTCTAAGAAGTTGCCTTCCCATACTGCCTGTCTGTCTTCCTTGGTGGCTGCAGTCCAAGATGGAGAATTCCTGCAGTATTAGCTGGTAGGGGACCCCTGCTCTGTAGCTCTCCTCGTTCTCTGTTCTCTGTTAGTTTCTTATTCCATTCACAGCTTGATTGAGTTCTTCATCCTTTCATTTGATACTTAGAGTTCCAGGATTGACATTTGTGCCTATTTTGCTTAGTTTTTCAGGTCTTTGTTGCAAAGAGACAGCATGGTGCTTCTTTCTATAGTGCCATGTTTGGAATGCAGGGTTTTTATACAGGAAAGCTAGGGTGACTGCAACCACAAACAGACCTTTCTTCATATCAGTTAATCGATTTTCAAATGCATCCTTCCTGAGGACAAGCATTCCCTCCCCCCAAACAATCTGCACACACTTCCTAGAAGCAAGCATAACCACATTTGTTTGCAAAATAAAGCTTTTTACCTGAGAGTAGTGCTCATACTTCACAAGCAAAAGCAGGGGTTTAAGCCAAAATGGAGTCCAATCGAGACCTGTGTCAGCCATTTTAGTTACGCCAAGCACCTCAGTTTTGGAGTACTCTTTTTGAATCACAGTATTGAATCATCTTTGTTAGTCTATTACTTTAGTATTGATTGTTTCAGTTATCAGAGAAGCTTTTTAGTTTTGTTTTTGCACACATTCATTATTATTTAATTGTTCATATTTAGCCCATTTTTTCCTCACTTACATAGGCAGTAGGGTCATCTGGGTTTTGTTGTCAGGTTGTCAGGTGCGGTTGAGTCGGTTCCGACTCAGAGTGAACATATGCACAACAGAATAAAACACACCCAGTCCTGAGCCATTCTCACAATTGTTGTTATGCTTGAACCCATCGTTGCAGCCACTGTGTCAATCCATCTCATCGAGGGTCTTCCTCTGTTTCACTGACCCTTTACTATACCAAGCATGATATCTTTCTTCAGGGACTGATCCCTCTTGATAATATGTCCAAGTATGTGAAATGGAGTCTTGCCATCCTTGCTTCTAAGGAGCATTCTGTCTGTACTTCTTCAAACACAGATTGTTCATTCTTTTGGCAGTCCCTGGTATATTCAATATTCTTTGCCAACACCATAATTCATGATTTTATCTGGGTAGGAATTCCTAAATAATACAGAATGGGTTTTGGGTTTTTCCTCAATTATTACTCTATGGCTTATTTATAAATGACTTTGATATTAACAATTAGCCAAAGCTTTGATTGCTTGTGCAGTTTTATTACAAATTATTACTTATTTTGAAAAATGAAAAAGTTTACATGCAAAATTAATAATTACACATAATTTACCTAATTCAATAAAAAAGACCATGGACTTTTATAATTTCAGAAACCTGATTTGTCAAAAATATTTAAAATCATTCATAAGTAATATTTCTATTTTGTGAATATTTCAGAATTTTTTTAAAAGATTAAATGAAAATTGATATGACAATAACTTCCTAATTTGCTTACTTTATGCTTAAAAAAGTGCCTGTCATATAATAGGCACTCAATAAATATATGCTAAAAAATGAACTAATTAAGTTCAAGAATATGGTCTGGATACCTGCTATCACATCTGAAATTCATATTTTACTAGAAGTCTTGGCCAGTACAATAAGACAAAAAAGGTAAATAGGCATAAGGCTTGGGGGGGGGGGGGAAGGCAAAACTGTTACTTGTAGACACTATGATTTTCTTTGTAAAAAATCTAAGAGATAATTACCATTAAACTAATAAGAGAATTTGACAAAGTTGTTAAATGTAAGAACAACATACCAAAATCAAAGGCATCCCTACATACTAGCAATCACCAATCAGAAAATGGAATGGGAAAAAAGATACCATTCCCAATAACAATATAGGATTCCTAGAAAAGATATCTTAAAAATACACATGATGACCTTTATGAAGAAAAATTATAAAGCTTTATTGAAAAACACATAAAAGACTTAAATAAATAGTAAATAAGACAATGTTCAGAGTTGGGAAGGTTAATTATCATCAAATGAACAAACAAACAAACAAAACCCAAACCCACTGCTATTGAGTAGATTCTGACTAATAGTGACCCTACAGGACAGAGTAGAACTGCCCATAGGGTTTCCAAGAGGTGGCTGGTGGATTCAAACTGCTGATCTTTTGGTTATCAGTCAAGCTCTTAACCACTGCAACACCAGGACTCCGGTAATGTATAAAATTTAATGTCATTCCAATAAAAACCCAAATGGGAGTTTTTATGGAACTCAAAAAACTGATTCTAAAATTCATATGGAAAAATAAATGTTTAAGAATAAAGAAGGCATTTCTAAAGAAGAAAAAAGAAGAGGGGGACTTTCCTTCCTATATGTTAAGACTTAAAAAGTTACAGGTGTTGAGCAGGGTGATGTTAGGGCAAGTGTAGATAAACAGATCAAGTCAACATAATAGAGAATCCAGAAGTCACATAAGCATAGGTAGAAACTTATGTCATAAAGGAAGCATTGAAATCAGAAGGAAAGGTTCAATAAAAGGTGTTGGGAAGATTGACCTTCTGTACGGAAAAACAAAATAAATTCCTGTTTCATGCCATAAAAAACCAAAAAAAAAAAGAAAAGAAAACTGAAATTCATTGCCATTGAGTTGATCCCAACACATAGAGAAAAACTCCATATAGATCGAAGGACTAAAATCCTAAGTGTAAAAACTAAAAAAAATCAGAACAAATAGAGGAAAATATAGAAAAACATCTTAACGACCTCAGAGTCATGAAGAGTGTGATGGTTAAGATTGTGTGTCTACTTCGCTGGGCCATGATTCTCAGTGTTCTGGCAGTTGTATAATGTTGTGATCACTTCTCTGTTGACATTTGATATGTGATCACCCCCATGATGGAATCTGCTGAGTGGTACTAGTGGAGGTGGGGCCTGTGACGGCTCACTGCCCCCTCAGCCTTCATCTCTCTGCCTTCCACTGCCTATTTCCTTCCTGCTTACCTTGCAAATGTTGTTGGTTGTAGGCTGGATCCGAGTTCTAGTCCTTGGGACTTGAGCTAGCAGCTTACTTGTCCATCTTGGGGTTCATCAATCTTCATGGCCTGCAAGCAAGAGTCCTGCTCCCTGACCTGCCTATCTTGGGTTCACCAGCCCCTGCAGCTATGTGACTCAGGAGAAACCTTGCAGTCTTGCCTGCTAACTTTGGGGACTCGTCAACTGTCACAGCCTGTGAGCGGGAGCCCTGCTCACCGACTTGTTCAACGTGGATTCGCCAGTTTCTGCAGCTCTGTGTGTTGGGAAAGCCCTCTATCCTGATTCAAGGACTTGACGATCCAATCCCTACAATCGCGTGAGCTGTTTCTGGTTTTGTTTCTCTAGAGAGCCCAGCCTAAGGGCTTTTCAAACTAGACACTAGAAGCAGATCAATAACTTTCATTACATAAAAGTTATAAGTTTTATGCTCTCAAAGATGCCATAAGGAAACTTAAAAGACAATTGGCATGTTTCGAGATTATTATTTGCAACATATATTACAAAAGATTGATGTCTTGCCCTTCAATCTTCTGCCTTCTGGAAGCAGTTCATATGCAAGTTGAGGAACAGAGCTTACAGGGGTCTTTGCCCCCCTCCCCAAACAGCCCAGCAGGTGGAGGACAGGGATGGAGCTGAGGGCAAATAGGCCCAGAATTAGTACAGATATGAACAGGCCGTTTATTAAGCAGTAAGTTAAGTCCAAATGACCACTAAGTACATGCAAAAATGCTCACATGCAGCAGTCAGGAAATGCAAGATAAAGCAGCAACAATATACCATTTCATATTCATCAAATTGGGGAAAATTCACAAATGTGACATTATCAAGTATTGGTGATGCTGCTGCAGGGAGTGTACATTGATACAACCTTTGAGGAGAGTATTTTGGAAATAAGTACTCAAATTGGAAATGTGTATGCTTCACTTCTCCCCATGATCTATATAGTATTCTTACAAAAAAAGTTTAAAAAATGAGTTGGAATTCGACTCAACAGCAATGGGTTTTTTTGTTTGTTTATGGGGAAAAATTAGATTTAAATTGAAGGGTATTTTGTAGGACAACTGGTCTGGATTAAAATATGCCAATGTCGTGAAAGAAAAAAAAAAATGTGGAATTTTCTAGATGGCAGGGAAGGCCCAATTCTTGCTTGGATTCTGGATTAAAAAACGCAAACAAACTGGATGTAAGAATATTATTGGGACAAGAGGGGAAATTTGAATATTAGACTTTTTGTAATGTGTACTAGATAGCATTATTGTATCAATGTTTAATTTCTTGAGTGTTATAATTGTATTGGGGTATGTGAAAGAATGTCCTTAGAAGACACATGCTAAATTATTTGGAGTTAAAATTGTCTGCAATTTAATCTCAAATATACATGTAAGAGAAGTAAAACAATCTTAGAAAAATGTTAGCAATCATAGCAAAATGTAACTAAAGGGTCTATGGGTGTTAATTGTGCTAATCTTGAAGCTTTTCTGTAGATTTCAGAATAAAATGTTGGGGGAAAGTGTGACTACCCTATCACTCAACGTTTTCTCTTTTCAATGTATACTTTAGAATAAATCAGACCTGTACGTGTCAATATGGATAGAGTGGATACAGAGAGCAAAGCAAGTTGTGCCATGTTAAGTACACTATCATTGCATTTATTTAAAAAAAAAAAAAAGGGAAACAATGTTATACATTGTTTATGAATACATGTATATAGCAGGAGTATAACTCTAGACTGGCTACACATCGATTTCATGATTTGTTCCTTTTTGGTCAGGAAAGGAAGGAGCAAGGCAACAAGGATGGAAGTAGGGCGGGAGAGTGGGTTATGAGGAATTTCAGCTTAATCTGTAGGACTTTAACTCTTAAAACAAACAAACAAACACCAAAATGAAACAAAAGCAGAAGCAAATATAGACCAAAAAAAAGAACAACAAAAATTATGGAAGGCTACACACTCATTTTTTAAAAGTGGTTGTCTTGGGTGACAGATATGGAAAAGTTTCATTTTTAACTACACTTTTCTGGGTTGTTTAAAAAGTCTCCCCCCACCTCCAACCACTGAGACAAAAAATTTAGTATTTGTCTTGTGTCAAGGACTATACCAGTCAAAGTAACCTGTTGCCATCAAGTTGATTCCAACTCATGGCAACCCCATGTGTTACAGAGTACAACTACTCTGTAGGATTTTCTTTGTTGGAGCTCTGGTGGCACAGGGGCTAAGAGCTCAGCTGCTAACCAAAAGGCTGGCAGTTCTAATCCACCAGCTGCTCCTTGGAAACCCATGGGACAGTTGTACTCTATCCTACAAGGTTGCCATAAGTCAGAATCAACTTGACGACAATGCATTTGTTTATTTTAATCTTTTTGGAAGTAGATCTCCAGGTCTCTCTTCTGTGGAGTAGTTGGGTGGGTTTGAACTGCCAACCTTTAGGTTAGCAGCTGATCACAAACCATTTGCACCACCCAGGTTCCTTACCAGACAAAGTAAGTGCTGCCAATATGAATAAACAGAGTCCTTCTAAGCTCATGGGAGGTCTGGTTAGCTGGGTGATTCTGGGCAATTTACTGGACCTCCCTTTCGGAAAAAATAAGACCTCTCCCATAGAGTGATTGTCTATATTAAAGAAGACAAATTATGTATTGTGCTTAGCATACTGCCTGGCACACAGTTTTTACCCATTGCTGTCTAGTTGATTCTGACTTATAGCAACCCTATAGAACAGAGTAGAACTGCACCGTAGGGTTTCCAGGGAGCGGCTGGTGGATTTGAACTGCTGAGCTTTTGCTTAGCAGGAGAGTTCTTAACCACTGTGCCACCAGGGCTGCATAGGAAGCACCCAATACATGTTAATTGCCGCCATTATTATTGTGGCTGCCACTGTCATCGTTATTCCTGAGCCTGTTCCCCGCACTGCTGCTCTGGACTTACCTACTCCTGCACTTCTGTGATGTTTTCCAATGGTTTGTGTGCTCTCTTGCCTCCCTGTTAAACTCTCAGCTCCTCTAGGGGAAGGACCTCATTTTATTCATGTCTGTGCCCTGGGCCCAGCCCAGTGGCTGGCACAAAGTAGGTCCTCAGGAAATAATTTTAGAATGAACGACACCCACACATATCTGTTCACGAGTCTCTTCTCTCAGAGCTCATCTCCAGAAGTTCTGTGGCCCCCAATTTGCTGCGCTGATATCTCCCACTTGCTCCACGCTCCACCCCATCTGCTGTTTCCCTGCCCGCAGGGGCATCCCATCCTCAGGCTCCGTGTTTAGACTCCCGTCTCACCCAGGTCATGACTGTCCCAGTCTCCAGGCCACAATCTCTACCCTTAGCTGGCTGTGGGTCCTTAAGAGAGTTCTGAACCCAGGGCCAAGGGGGAGTGATTACTTCAGGCTGAAGGGATTATCAAAGGCCTCTGAAGCCTGATGAGGCCATGACCCAGAAAATGTGGGACTGAAGTTTCCTCCACTGGAATTCTCTTGGCCAGTGCCCAGGCCCCTGCAGCAGAGCAACCAGCCCTGGGATCTCCCTTTTTATTGGGCATCTGCATCAGTTGGGGGCTGAGCACGGTCACATGTGGCTGGCTCTGGCAGAAGTTTCTCCTCACTGCCTCTCACTCTCATTATAATTCTCGGCTTTAAGAATTCTTGAGGACAAAACTTTGCTTCTGCAGAACCCGCAGCCTGTGGCCCCCAATGCTCCGACCTGAGGCGGGGAGCCAGCAGGGCCCAGGGCTCCAGGCTCTGCCTGATGAAGAGGCTGCTACAGGGACAGGCCACAGGAGCAGGAGTTGAGGCCAGGGGCAAGGAGGTCAGTCACTGTTACGGGACCCACACAAACTGCGGGGGGCGGGGGGGAACAGCTGGAAAGCGGAGACTGCGGAAGGTGGGCTCTGGAGAGACACAGGGGTAACCGGGGGGGTGGGGCAAGACACAGGCCCATTTGAGGAGTCTCCTTAGAGCTGCTCAGCCCCTTTTGCCGTAATTCATCAAACTTGTTGAGCTGGTGTGGTTCTTAAGGAGGCTAGGCTACATCTAAATGGAAGATGGGGGTTACCCAAAAGGCCATTCGTAAAATTAGGGGTAAAACTGTGGCAGAGCTATGAGCGGGGTTAGAGTTATGACTTGTGTTTATGCATGTCTGAAGCCTTGCCTGATGTTCCTTTTAATCCAAATCACAAGAAAATATTTCAGCCCGGGAAAAGGGATTGTCACCATCACCTTAATATCCGCTAACCTTTAATGGGTATCCACAATGTGTCAGATACTTTGTTTCATGTAAAAAGAAATGCACAGATGGGTCAGACCCTATTCCTGGCCTTTGGGGTGGTCCCCCCCCCCCCCCGCCTTCTTCTGTCTCTCACTCTAACCTCCTCCTCCTTGTCCTTGACTCCCAGGGACCCCTCTCTGGAAGAGAGTTTAGCTTTGGGCTAAGTATGTGAGACCTCGGGAGTCACACTGATTAGTTTCAGCTCACAGTTTTGTCACTTAGCAGCCGTGTGATATGGGAGAGCTATTTCTTTTCCTTTGAGCCTCTGTCTCCTAATCTGCACGCTGATTTGGATAGTCCTAGTACTTAGCTCACGGAATTATTTTTTAAGAATAAAATGAGGTAAGATGTGTAAAAAAAAAAAAAAAAAGAAAAGAAAAACTGAGCATGGTGTCTCTGCTCAGAAGTGATTTCTAATAGTCATTCAACAAACATTTTCTAGGACCTAATTTGTGCCATACAGTACAGTTGGTGCTGTCATTGATTCCATTCAACACCCAGTAAATATGTATCAAGCCCTATGCTGGGCACTGGAGATGTCAAAATAAAAGGCACAGTCCCAATCCCCAAAGAGCTCACGGTCTGGTGGGGAGACAGGTGCTGGGATGAGGGAAACCATGGGGTGCCGGGAGAGTGCAGAGAAGGGGGGGACCCATCTTGTTTGGGGTCGAGAGATGGTTCACAAGAAGATTTTTTGGCAAAGGTAGACCTGGTTAGCTTCCTTGTTGTTTCTCCCACTCACAGGTATGTTCCTACCCCAGGGTCTTTGGACTTGCTCTTCCCTCTGGCTGGATCACTCTTCCCTAGGCTATCTATCCTACAGCGTGCTTCCTCACTCCTTCATTGTTTGCTCAAATGCTGCCTCTTCAATGAGACCTTTATAGACCACTTTATTAAAATAACTGCTCCCACCATCACCGCCCCCAAACACACACACATTCAGCCCTCCCATCCCCCATCCTTTCTTTATTTTTCTCCATAGCTTTAATCACGACCTGGACTACTATATAAAACCAAAAACCAAACCCACTGCTGTCGAGTCGATTCCGACTCAGCGACACTATATATTTTACTTATTTACTTGTCTCAGTGGGTTGGGTTTTATTGTCTGTTTCCTCCAAACAGAATGCAAACTCCATGAGGGCAGAGTTCTTGTCTGTTTTGTTCACTGTTGTGTTCCCAGAGTCTAGAACACAGCCTGGCACATAATAGGTGCTCACTAAATAGTTATTGAATGCAAAATGTTATTGATTGAATTGTGTCCCCCCAAAATGTGTGCCAACTTAGCTAGGCCATGGTTCCCAGTATTGTGTGATTGTCTATCATTTTGTCATCTGATGTGATTTTCCTATGTATTGTAAATCCCATTTCTATGATGTTAATGAGTCAGGGTTAGAGGCAGTTATGTTAAAAAGGCAGGACTCACTCTGCAAGATTAAGTTGTATCTTGAGCCAATCTCTTTTGAGCTATAAGAGAGAGAAGCTTCCCCCCCTACACTTTTAGTTTGTTTGTGTCTCGTCTAAGGTGTGTCTCTTGTAGGCAGCATATAGATGGATCGTGTTTCTTTATCCAGTCGGAGACTCTCTGTCTCTTTATTGGTGCATTTAGTCCATTTACATTCAGCGTAATTATAGATAAGTTTTTAAGTGTTTAGTGTTGTCATTTTGATGCCTTTTTATGTGTGTTGTTGACAATTTCATTCTTCCACTTACTTTTTTGTGCTGAGATGTTTTTCTTTGTAAATTGTGAGATCCTCATTTTCATAGTATTTGACTTTATGTTTGTTGAGTCGTTGCGTTTTTCTTGGCTTTTATTTTGAGTTATGGAGTTGTTATACCTCTTTGTGGTTACCTTAATATTTACCCCTATTTTTCTAAGTAAAAACCTAACTTGTATTGTCCTATATCGCCTTGTATCCCTCTCCATATGGCAGTTCTATGTCACCTGTATTTAGTCCTTCTTTTTGATTATTGTGATCTTTTACATATTGACTTCAATGATTCCCTGTTTTGAGCATTTTTTTAAAATTAATCTTAATTTGTTTTTGTGATTTCCCTATTTGAGTTGATATCAGGATGTTCTGTTCTGTGACCTTGTGTTGTGCTGGTATCTGATAGTATTGGTTTTCTGACCAAACAATTTCCTCTTTCCTCTAGTATTTCTTGTAGCTTTGGTTTGGTTTTTGCAAATTCTCTAAGCTTGTGTTTATCTGTAAATATCTTAATTTCACCTTCATATTTCAGAGAGAGTTTTGCTGGATATGTGATCCTTGGCTGGCAATTTTTCTCCTTCAGTGCTCTGTATATGTCATCCCATTGCCTTCTTGACTGCATGGCTTCTGCTGAGTAGTCTGAACTTATTCTTATTGATTCTCCCTTGAAGGAAACCTTTCTTTTCTCCCTGGCTGCTTTTTAAAATTTTCTCTTTATCTTTGGTTTTGGCAAGTTTGATGATAATATGTCTTGGTGTTTTTCTTTTTGGATCAATCTTAAATGGGGTTCGATGAGCATCTTGGATAGATATCCTTTCATCTTTCATGATGTCAGGGAAGTTTTCTGTCAGGAGATCTTCAACTATTTTCTCTGTGTTTTCTGTCCCCCCTCCCTGTTCTGGGACTCCAATCACACGCAAGTTATCCTTCTTGATAGAGTCCCACATGATTCTTAGGGTTTCTTCATTTTTTTTTAATTCTTTTATCTGATTTTTTTTCAGCTATGTTGGTGTTAATTCCCTGGTCCTCCAGATTTCCCAGTCTGCATTCTAATTGCTCGAGTCTGCTCCTCTGACTTCCTATTGCGTTGTCTAATTCTGTAATTTTATTGTTAATCTTTTGGATTTCTGCATGCTGTCTCTCTATGGATTCTTGCAATTTGTTAATTTTTCCACTATGTTCTTGAATAATCTTTTTGAGTTCTTCAACTGTTTTATCAGTGTGTTCCTTGGCTTTTTCTGCAGTTTGCCTTATTTCATTTCTGAGGTCATCCCTGATGTTTTGAAGCATTCTGTAAATTAGTTTTTTATATTCTGTTTCTGATAATTCCAGGATCGTATCTTCATTTGGGAAAGATTTTGATTCTTTTGTTTGGGGGGTTGTAGAAGCTGACATGGTCTGCTTCTTTATGTGGTTTGATATCAACTGCTGTCTCCGAGCCATCACTAAGATATAAAAAGAAAAAATAGTGATTTATTCTATATTTGCTCACTGAGTCTTATCTTGTTTTGTTTTCTTTCAATATACGTGGATGGGCTACTAGATTGTGCTGTCTTGTTTGTTGTAGCCCTTGACTTACTTATGACCTATTACCAGCTGGTTTGGGCTGTTGCCAGATATATATTCCTGAGTCTATTCACCGTTCTTGAGTAGAATCTGATTTTGGGTCATCAAGTGTGTACTGCACCCTAACACCTATCCACCTCGAGAAGTAGTGGTGATAGTTGTGTGCACCAGATTCTATTAGCAGCTGGGGTTCACCCTCCAGGGGGGGCAGGATGCTGACAGGCTTCCCCCAAGTGTCAGTGAGGTAGGTGTGTCTCTATTCCTATAGCACCTTGGTGGGAGGGCTCTGCAGCTGTACCTTAGGCCCCCAATGCAAGTACCTCTACTGATTGGTAGGTGTCACCCTCCTTAGACCCCTAAGGCAAGAGGCTAGGTGGCCTGGGGGGAGCATCAGCCCTCAGTTCCCTGTTGTGGGTCAGTTAGGGCTCTGTTGAATAAGCAGAGATATGAGACCTGGGGAACTTGTTTTCCAGTAAATCCACCAAAAAAAATGCAGTCAGATCCCTATCAGAACTGCCTTTGCATTATTACAGCTACCTTGTTCCCTGTAAGGATGAAAGCCCGAGATTTGGATCATATATGCTTGGCTGTAGCTGGTTCTGTGTTTTTAGTCCAATTAGGGAAGGATTTTTGGTTTCTGGGTTTTTTGTGGTTGCGTCTCTCAGGCTGGAAGAATGGGTTAGGAAAAGACCAAAAAAAGAAAAGGAAAAAGCAAAGCCGTGGAGCCAGAGCCATTCTCCCTCTGGCTCAGGAAATTCCAATGTTAATGAAGCCGCCTGGGAAGGGGAGGGGAGGGTTCAGAAAAACAGGAGAGAGAACACCCCGGAATATAGCCAAAGTTGCTTATCTTGCTTGGGATGACTATTTTATCTGAGATTTCCGAGGGGCATGTCTCCTACGTGTGCTGGCTGTGTGAAGATTGCCCCCGAGGTTCTGGCCCTCTGAAGCCGTGATCAGATCCTTTGCTGCCAGTCCAAAGCCCAGCGTCAAGGTTCCCCTGCTGGGACGCTGCACTCCCGGCTCCAAAATCAGTCGCTGCCTCCCGGGGACTTCTTGTCCCGCCAGCCACGTTGCTGCACCTCCCTCGCAGACCGGCTGGGCCCCCTCCTGGGGTTAGTTCAGGGGAGTAGGGCTGCGCCCCCTGTTTGCACCGTGACCAGATGCCGCGTTCAGCTCCCCTGCGCCCAGTCCTAAGCCCGGTGCCAAGGTTACCCGACTGGGACCCTGGTTCCAGGCTCCGAAAACAGTCGCTGCTTCCCCATAGTTGTTCGTTCTCTGTCTCTGTCACTCAGGTCAACTCTTTAAATCTGTGTTTGTTGTTCAGGGTTCGTAGATTGTCATGTATGTGATCCATTGACTTGTTTTTCCGAGTCTTTGTTGCAAGAGGGATCCGAGGTAGTGTCTACCTGGTCAGCCATCTTGGCCCCCCTCCTCCCCCCCTACACTTTTAACTCAGTACTGAAGTCACTCCGAGGTTCACCTTCAGCCGAAATTAGACAGACCCATAAAATAAAATGATACTAAATGGGCACACCAGTCCATGGACAAGGTCGAGAAGGCAGAAGGGGACAGGAAAGCTGGTAACTGGGAACCCAGCGTCAAGAAGGGAGAGTGTTGACATGTCGTGTGGTTGGCAACCAATGTCACAAAATAATTTGTGTATTAATTGTTTAAGAAGAAACAAATTCGCTGTGTAAACCTCCATCTAAAGTACAATAAAAAAAAAAAAAATTAAACCTAGAATAATTACCCATAAAAAAAAAAAGAGAGAGAGAGAAGCGAACAGAAAGACAGGAGGACCTCATACCACCAAGAAAGTAGTGCCAGATGTTATAGGGGCATTTCAAAGGCTTATTCCTATTTTCCCCCTGTCCTAACAGACAGACCCTGGATTATAATCTTGAGTACAGGGACTAATGGATTCAGCTTTCCATCTGTTTGCTATAGTGCCTACCTGGACCTCGGTCCATAGCTCAGGAAATGTTTGCTGGGTTGGACTGGGAATGGAGAGAAAAGGACCACCTAGAATTGTGAGGTCTCAGGCTCATGAGCCTAGAACATTGAGTGCCATTTGAATCTTGCCAGTCAGAGCAGTAGCCTGCTCTAGGGTTTCTCCTTCTCCAAAGAAGAGGCTACATTACAGCATGGAAAAGCAAGTGGGCTTTTGCAATGCAATGGGTTTTTCTTGTATATGATTCTCTGGTCTTCTGCCAAAAATGATTGGTTGGGCCATATTTTGCCCCATGATTGGTCTATTTTACGTACCTTGCAGGAATTGGTCAATTTATTAGGCAAATAGTGGTGTGTAAAACCATTCAGTGGGATTAAGTTACTTGCAGGGATTGGTTGACTTTGCCATTCTGCTGGGCTCATGTAAGGGCCAATCCCACAGAGGTTCAGCGGGGACCTCACTACCATCAGGAAGAATCTGGAGTGGAGTGCATCCGTTGGACCCAGGGTCCCTGTGCTAAGAACCTCCTAAACCCAGAATATGTATTCAATGTAACATTGAAGACGATGAATAGCGGCAAGCACAGCAGAGCCGAGCAACAGAGAAACGCGGCAGCAGTACAAGCGGCAGGAATCACGAGACCAGCGGCAGATGGCTGCAGTGGGCTTGCTGGCCTCTGGAGAAAGAGAACTGAGCGCCTTTGGGCAAGAGGCTTGCTGGCAGAGCTAAAAGAGTTGTAACACTTGTCTGAGCAGGCTGCGCAGAGGCCTAGAGGGGCCTGGTGGCAGAACGGCCTGTAAGAAGTATGCAGAGTCAGCGATGATGGCAGAAAGTTGCTGCTAGGACGGCAGCAGCCAAGCACTCTGCTACACTGGCCATAAGTTGGGCCATTGGCAGTGGAGAGGCTGATGGCGAGGAGGCCAAAGTAGAGAAGGGTATGTGTATGATTGAGAGAAGGGCCTGCCTGCAGGTACAGCCCAGAAGGGTCATCAGCTAGCAATGGCCAAGAAAGAACTGAGAGCTGTCCTGGTTGGAAACTGTCCTCACTGACAAAGCTGATCCTGTCTCCTGAGTTGTAGCCTGTTACTTCCCTAATAAACCACACAACTGTGAGTATGGTCTGTGAGTTCTGTGTGGCCATTGCAATGAATTATTGAACCCAGCAGAGAGAGAAGTAGAGAGTACATGGAGGGGGGAGGGAAGGGGGTAGAGATGGCTGGTGTCAGAATTGGTGAAAAGATTGGAGAGAGGAGGTATGTCTGACTTCCACTTCATAGAAACCAGCTTTGTGCTGATCCTGATTCTTATGCCCCACAACGTTAGACCTGCAAGGGATCCTGGAAATCAGGCCCAGCTGCTCACTTAACAGATGAGGAAACTGAGGCCAGAGACAGGAAGTGCCCAAAGTCTAAATGAGTTTGGGGCAGCCAATGTCAGAGGCCAGGGCCTTGCAGGGGAAAGGGGAGAATGAAGAACAAGCCTGTTCCTGGGACGGAGTGTATTCTGGTCTTGCTTTGTATAGGTGGTAAGAGCTGAGTCTACCTGCAGAAATCTACATGCTGTCCTCAGAGTTCCCATACATGCTGTGAAAGTTGTACTGGCTCAGGAACCCCTGTCACAGCCTTGGGGCCTGGACAGAGTTGTCACACTGCCCCAGAGCCACACCTTGGAATTCTGAGACTACAAAGTGGTGAACACCCAGGAGGAGACACACCCACATATTAGTAGTGCCAGATCCAGGATGTGAAATTGCAGGTATTTCTTTCTTTGTACCTTCTCACAGTTTCCAAATTTTTTATATGGTATACATGTAAAAGGGCACCAAAAAGACAGAAAAGAAAAAAAAAGACCAAAATGGATGTCAGAAGAGACTCTGAAACTTGCTCTTGAACATAGAGTAGCTAAAGCAAAAGGAAGAAATGATAAAGTAATAGAGCTGAACAGAAGGTTTCAAAGGGTGGCTCGAGAAGACAAAGTAAAGTATTACAATGAAATGTGCAAAGACCTGGAGTTAGAAATTCATGTGTCCCCTCAAAATATCTGTCAACTCGGCTAGGTCATGATTCTCAGTATTGTGTGATTATCTACCATTTTGTCATCTGATGTGATTCTCCTGTGTGCTGTAAATCCTATCACTATGATGTAATAAGATGGATTAGCAGCAGTTATATTGATGAGATCTATAGGATTAGATTGTGTTTTAAGCCAATCTCTTTTGAGATATAAAAGAGAGAAGTAAGCAGAGAGACGTGGGGACCTCATACCACCAAGAAAGCAGTGCGGGAGTAGAGTGTGTCACTTGGACCTGAGGTTCCTGCACTGTGTTGCTCCCAGACCAAGGGAAGGCTGATGACAAGGACCTTCCTCCAGAACTGACAGACAGAGAAAGCTTTCCTCTGGAGCCAGGGCTCTGAATTCGGACTTCTAGCCTACTGGACTGTGAGAGAACAAACTTCTCTTTGTTAAAGCCGTCCACTTGCGGTATTTCTGTTACAGCGGTACTAGATGACTAAGGCAAACACATTCAGCATTTCTTAAGCTGAAAGAACTGAGGAAAAAATTCAGTCCTCAAGTTGCAATATTGAAGGATTCCATGGGCAAAAAATTGAACGATGCAGGAAGCATCAAAAGAAGATGGAAGGACTACACAGAGCCACTGTACCAAAAAGAGTTGGTTGACATTCAACTATTTTGGGAGGTAGCATATGATTAAGAACTGATGATACTTGCTATGGATTGAATCATGTTCCCCCCCAAATATGTGTCAACTTGGCTAGGCCATGATTCCCAGTATTGTGTGGTTGTCCTCCATTTTGTGAACTGATATAAATATCCTATGTGTTACAAATTCTAGCCTCTATGCTTGTGGTTATGACTCTATATGGGCGTGAACTATTATGTTAATGAAGCAGGATTCAATCTACAGGATTAGGTTTTATGTTGAATCAATTCCCTTTGAGATATAAAAGAGAAAAGCAAGCAGAGAGGAGAGGGACTTCCTACTACCAAGAAAGAAGAGCCGAGAGCAGAGCATATCCTTTGGACCTCGGACCACTGTGCTGAGAAACTCTTAGGCCCAGGAGAAGATGAACGACAAGGACCCTCCCCCAGAGCTGACAGAGAGAGAAAGCTTCCCCTGGAGCTGGTGACCTGAATTCAGACTTCTAGCCTCCTAGGCTGTGAGAGAATAATTTTCTGTTTTTTTAAGCC
The DNA here is from genome assembly GCF_024166365.1 of Elephas maximus indicus. NCBI lineage: Eukaryota > Metazoa > Chordata > Mammalia > Proboscidea > Elephantidae > Elephas > Elephas maximus. The sequence goes on from NC_064821.1 coordinate 60,200,841, forward strand.
ATCCACTTGTGGTATTTCTGTTATAGCAGCACTAGATAACCAAGACAGTACTGAAGGATGAAGTCCAAGTTGCACTGAAGGCATTGGTGAAAAACAAGCCTCCAGGAATTGACAGAATACCAAATGAGACATTTCAGCAAATGGATGCAGCGCTGGAAGCGCTCACTCATCAATGCCAAGAAATTTGAAAGACAGTTACCTGGCCCTCTGACTGGAAGAGATTCATATTTGTGGCCATTCCAAAGAAATGTGATCCAATAAAATGTGGAAATTATTGAATATCATTAATATGACATGCAAGTAAAATTATGCTGAAGATCATTCAAAAATGGGTGCACATCGACAGGGAACTGCCAGAAATTCAAGCCGGATTCAGAAGAGGCCGTGGAACCAGGGATATCATTGCTGATGTCAGATGGATCTTGGCTGAAAGCAGAGAATACCAGAAAGACGTTTACCCGTGTTCCATTAACTACGCAAAGGCATTCAACTGTGGGGATCGTAACAAATTATGGATAACTGTAAAAATGGCACAGGGGTGGCATCTGACCTCTTCTAACTTCACAAAGGGAAGGAGAATCAAGATCAACAGCCCAAGGCTGATTCCTATGAGGCAGAGTGTCAGACATGCCTCCTCTTTCTGCCATCTACCGATTCTGACACCAGCCGTTCCTCCCATGACATTACTTCTCTGCTGGGTTTGATAACTCATTGCACAGAACTCATAGATGATACTCACGATTATGGGGTTTATTAGGGAGTAACAGGTTACAGTTCAGGTTAAGGAGCACTCAAGATACCGTTCTTCCATCAGGAGAGCTTCTATCTAGCTGTGCTTGTAGGCACACCTCTTTCTGGCCCTTAGCCTCTGCCCTGCTCAGGCAAGTTTTACAAAGCACTTTTAGCTTTGTCGATAAGTGTCCCAAGGTACCCCACCCCACCAGTAAGCCTGGGCCCGAAGGCCCTCAACTCTAGGTCCATGGGGTGGCAACTTCTGGCTCCACCAAGTGCCCGGAGGCACTCTCCTCTGCCAGCAAGTCTCTTGCTCAAAGGGACTCAGCTTTCTTGTTCTGTGGGCTGAGAAGCCCACTGCGCCATCTTCTGCAGGTCTCTCCTGACACTGTTTCTCTGCCACTGCTTCTTGTTGCCTTCAGTGTTACAGCTCTCGCTCTCTCTCCTGGTTCCAGGAGCTTCTCAGTGCAGGGATCCCAAGTCCAAAGGACGTACTTCACTTTTGGCTCTCCTTCCTGGGTGGTGGTGGGACTCTTTCCTCCCCACCCCCCCCCCCCCCCCCCCGCTTAGGGATGGGTCATTTCAAGCCCAGCAGGATGGCAAAACTGACCAATCACCTTGATGGGACACAATTCCCCTATTTGCACAGTTCCACCCAGTCACTTGCATGGAAGTTACAAGACCATGGCAAGAAAGATCACACAAAAGTAATCAATCGCACCACAATAACATTGTGAAGAATAAGAATTCTAGAACACTGAATTATACTCCTGAGGAACCTGTACATAGACCAAGTGGCAGTTGTTCAAACAGAGCAAGGGGATGCTACATTGTTTAAAATCAGGAAAGGGGTGTATCAGGGTTATACCCTTCTACCATATTTATTCAGTCTGTATGCTGAGCAAATACCCAAGAAGCTGGACTATAAGAAGAAGAATTTGACATTAGAATTGGAGGAAGACTCATTAACAACACAAGGAAAATATTAGTCCAGAAGACTAATGGGCCACATGAACTGCAGCCTCAACCAGCCTAAGCCCAGAACTGGATGGTATCCAGCGACTACCACTGACCACTCTGATAGGAATCACGATAGGGGGTTCTGGACAGAGTGGGAGAAAAATGTAGAACAAAATTCAAATTCACAAAAGAAGACCACAATCACTGGTCTGATTGAGACTATGGCCCCCGGACACCTTGCTAACTCAGAACTGAAGCCACTCCTGCAGTCCACCTTTCAGCCAAAGATTAGACAGGCCTATAAAACAAACAATAACACATGTGAGGAATCTGTTTCTTAGTTCAATCAAGTCTACAGGGCCAAAAGGGCAACACTTGCCCAAAATCAAAGATGAGAAAGCAGGAAGGGACAGGAAAACTGGATGAACGGACACAGGGAACCTGGGATGTAAAGGGAAAGGGGGAAGTGCTGACACATCGCGGGGTTTGCAACCAATGTCACAAAACAATTTGCGTATAAATTTTTGAATGAAAAACAATTTGCACTGTAAACTTTCACCTAAACCAAAAAAAACCAAACCCATTGCCATCAAGTTGATTCTGACTCGTATCAACTCTATAGGACACCGTAGAACTGCCCCATAGAGTTTCCAAGGAGCACCTGGTGGATTTGAAAGGCCAACCTTTTGATTAACAGCTGTAGCTCTTAACCACTACATGAATGGGGTTTCCAAACTTTCACCTAAAGCACAATAAAATTAAAAAAAAAAAAAAGAAGAAGATTTCAGAGACGGGTGCTCTCCCTGTGGACAGGAGGAATCAGGGAAAACTTCCAGGAGGAGGAGGATTCAATGCAGGCTTTCTGCCAGTGGGCCCTGGGCAATTCTGTCCAACTTGCAAGTCTGAGGGGTGAGGTTGTGGGGGGGGGGGGCAGCAACCCTTTGACAGTTTTTGATGTTTCAGCAGCTCAAGTTCTTAGTTCTCAGCATGAGAGAGTGTCTCTATGGCTGCCCACAGTAGGGCTTGAGCCTGCACTTCGTAGACACAGTGAGTGCCAGAGAAGGCACATGTTAACACGATGTGTAACTCATTCCATAAAAATTTCTCGACCACTTACCATTGGTCAGGCGTTGTTGTAGGTGTTGGGATCAGAAATGAACCAGAGGAGAATCCTGCCCTCAAGAGTCTCCCACTCTACTGGGGGTGCAAGTAGTTGGAGTGTCTTTAATTGCTGAAGTGTGAATAACCAGAGAGAGGGGAACTGGGGGAACTGGGTTGTGGGGGAGATGGTAAGTTTGGTTCTGACATTCCTGTAGAGCTTTGAGCTATAGTGTCAGGCATTCAAAGTGTGGCTGGGCCGTGAGTGAGAATTGAGGAGCCATGCAATCACTCAGCAAAATCTTACTGAGCACCTACTATGTGCCAAATGCCGGGGGTACAGAGACAAGGCAGACACAGTACCTAGCCTTATAGAGTTTTCAGTTTAGTGGAAAGACATAATAGTAACAATATCTGTAATAGTTATTTACTGAGTACCTACTATGTGCCAGGCACTGTATCAAACCCCTCTGCCTGCATCATCTCATTGACTTATCACAATAACTACATGAAGGCAGTTCTGTTATTATCCTGTTTTACAGATGATACAACTGAGACCTGGAGAGGTTAAACAACTCGCTGTAGGTAACACAGGTAGTCGGAGGTGAGACCCACACTTGAATTGGTCTGTCTGACTCCGAAGCTCAGGCTCTTTGTCCAACATCGTTCCTTCTCTTCACTCATATATTCCATCGTCTGTTCACTCGATATTATCTGTTGAGTGAAAACTTTGTCCCGGTCACTGCTCAGTCCCAGATACCTCCTTGGTGTCTACACAGAAATAAGAGCAGAACCATTGAACGTGCGTTAACTCACTCGGGGAGAAAGAAGTAAAAACAGAGAAGAGCAGGCTCCTGAGGGCAGGTCCCTGGGAAAATGCCTGCTTGTGGGGGGACATCAGAGATTTGGGGTCCGAGCAGCAAGAGGACAGTGGCACAGTGCAGCCTTGCAAAGGCCAGAGGGAGAGAGCGTTTGGAGAAGGAGGCAGCAGGTAGCAAGGTGGGGTGTCTCCAAGAGGTTCAGGAGGCGAAGCCTCAGCTTACACAACACCAGATTTTGGGGGATCTCTGACAGAGCTGGGTTTCACTGGCTAATTTTTGGAAGCAAATTGCCAGGCCTTTCTTCCTAGTCTTAGTCTGGAAGCTCCACTGGAACCTGTCCATCATAGGTGTCCTTGCTGATATTCCAGTATCACAGCAACACCCAAGCCACCACAGTACAGCAAACTGACAGATGTGTGGTACTTCAACAATGAACGCAAATACACCAAAGATCTGAGGATGGCACAGGTCCGGGCAATGCTTCATTCTGTTACACATAAGGTGGCCATGCAGCTAACACTAATCAGAGAGCAGGCTCAGGGATGTGGCAGGGGGCAGAAGCTGGGCAGCAAAGAGTTAAAAACAGAGTGGGAGATGAGGACGTGGAGGCTTCCCTATCTAGAAATTTCGCTTTGAGGGGAAAAGAAAGCCGGACAAAGAGGTCATCAGAGGTCAAGGAAGTGTTTCTTTTCCTTTTCTTGGTTTTACTTGGTTTAGGGTAAAGAGTTCTGTGTGTGCTGGTTGGCAGAGGAAGGAACTGATCAAGAAGGAGAAATAAAGATGCAACACGTCTCCATGACACTTACTGCTACTTGATGCGTTACATATTTATCTGACCTAATTGCAGTCTGTTTCCCCCAACCAGAAAGGAAGCTCCACGAAGGCAGGGACTCTGGAGGGAAATACATGGTGTGTTTACACCAGTGCCTGGCACGTAGTAGGCCCTCAGTAAATATTTGTTGTATTGAATCGAATTCACAGGGTTCCCTGAAGACCCTAATGGTTAGACCCTAGGAAGAGAAGGATTCATGGGGACCTGAAGGAAGGGTTTCTCTCATGCTACTGTGGGGAGAGGAAGGAACCCACATTCACATCTTTTCAGAAAAATGTATGTGTGGGGTGAGGGTGGGGTGAGGATTAACAAAAGTGGAGAATGGAGAATAATAATTGCAACGTAGGTTCTAGTGAAAACACTCTATAAGATTAAAACAAAACTAACAAAAAAACTAGTTACTGTCCAGTTGATTCCAACTCATGGGGACCCCACGTGTGTCAGAGCAGAACTGTGTTCCACAGGGTTTTCAAGGCACTGATCTGCTTCTGCAAAGATTACAGCCAAGAAAACCCTACGGAGCAGTTCAGCTCTATAACACATGGGGTTGCCACGAATCAGAATCGACTCAAAGGCAACGAGTTTCTTTGTTTTGGACCTTTCGGAAACAGGCCCCCAGGTTTTTGTTTTGCGATGACTCTGGGTTTGAAACACCAATCTTTCAATTAGTAGTCAAGCGCTTAACCGTTCATGCCGCCCAGGGGCTTCTCTGTTTATTTATTAGTGCTATGGAGACTGATAATCGCTACCCAAGTCCTAGTGATAGCACAACAACAGACTCAAACATGCCAACAATCATGAAGATGGCACAGGACTAGGCAATGTTTCACTCTATCATACGTAAGGTCACCATGAGTTGGAGCTGACTTGACAGTAACTACTAACAATACCAACATGTCCTAGTGAGAACCTTCTGTAAGGTTGTTGTTGTTAACTGCCATTGAGTCCACCCCTGACTCATGGTGACCCCATACAAAGCAGAACAAAACACTGCCATGTCCTGTGCCATTCCCATGACTGGTTGTGATCCATAGGGTTTTCATCGGCTGATTTTCAAAAATAGGTCACTAGGCCTTTCTTTCTAGCCCATCTTAGCCTGGAAACATCACTGACACCTGTTCAGCATCACAGCAACACGCAAGCCTCTACTGACAGATGAATGGTGGCTATGCACAGGTGCACCGGCTGGGAATTAAACCAGGGTTTCCAGCATGGAAGATAAAAATTCTACCACTGAACCATCACTGCCTCTCTATAAGGTTGTTGTTGTTAGGTGCCATTGAGTCGGTTCTGACTTACAGCAACCCTATGCACAACAGAACAAAACAAAAACACTGCCTGGTCCTGCGCCATCCTCACAATTGTTGCTATGCTTGAGCCCATTTTTGCAGCCACTGTGTCAATCCATCTCGTTGAGGGTCCTCCTCTTTTTTTTGATGACCCTCTACTTTACCAAGCATGATGCCCTTCTCCAGGGACTGATCCCTCCTCACAACATGTCGAAAGTATGTAAGACGCAGCCTTGCCATCTTTGCTTCCGAGGAACGTTCTGGTTGTACTTCTTCCCAGACAGATTTGTTCGTTCTTTTGGCAGCCCATGGTATATTCAATGTTCTTTGCCAACACCATAATTCAAAGACGTCAATTCTTCAGTCTTCCTTATTCATTGTTCAGCTTTCGCATGCATATGAGGCGATTGAAGACACCATGGCTTGAGTCAGGCGCACCTTAGACCTCAAGGTGATATATTTGCTTTTTTACACTTTAAAGAGGTCTCTATAAGGTTAGCTTTCATTTATTTATTAGCATTCCCCCCCATTCACCACTGTTCTAAGAACTATAAATGTATTAATTCATTTAATCCTAACAACAATCCTTTGTGGAAGGTGGACTACAATTGGCCCATTAAAAGATGAGGAAGCTGAAGCAATTTACCTGAGGTGACATAGCTAGTCAGTGGGGAGGCCAGGATTTGAACCCAGGGCTGCTCTAGAGTTCGTGATGTTAACCATGAAGCCACATGCCTCCCTGCCTTATATGCTGCAGTTTGTACAGTGTATTCCTCACCACGTGCCTCTGGGTGAGAGGCTATCATGATTCTCCTGTCCCATATGAAGAAACAGAAGTGTGGTGACTTGCCTGGGGTCACACAGCCCTGAAGTGTCCAAGTTAGGATTCTAACTGCAAGCCTGCTACTTTCGCCTGCTCAAAGGGAAGCGATGCAGAAATTCAGCAGGCAGCTAGATGCCATAAAGAGGTACCAGTTGGAATTGGGGAGACAATATTTTGTAGTAGCCCCAAAGAGTGGGGCATTCTTAGGTTCCTGAGTAGCCCGGCCTGGTTACAGGGCAGAGACAATTGGGGGTTGGCAGGTCGGAAACAATAGATAGAGGAGAGGGCAGAGCTTCCAGTCCGGAAGGGCTGCCACCTGGCTCCAGTGGTAGTCCCCAGGGTGAGGCTGAGCCAGACAGAATGAAACATGAGCAGCCGAGGGACAACCCTGGAGCCTAGGGGACAGAGGACTTGACAAACCCCTGGTGTTGTGTTGTGGGAGGAAGAGAAGCCCAGGAGGGGGATTTCAGAGCTTGGGAACTCGGTGGCCCAACCGGGACCCTCCTTCATGTCATTCCTGAAAGCCACCCATGCACCGAGATGACATGCTTCAGTGATAGCTTCTCTGAACATGGAGGGGGAAAAAATCGCCCAGGGTTTGGGGGCGGGGAAGGGGATGTGAGGGCTTCCTGTGTGACTTACCAGAAACAGCCTGAGTGTGGGAGGCAGCAGGGCAGCCCTTAAAACCAGGCAGCCTGGTACAGCTGCAGCCCCTTCTCCAGGCCTGAGGACAGAGAGACAGATACACAGGTGAGGAATGTCCACTTTGGGGGCAGCCTGGCCTGAAGCCGGGGGGAGCAGGGCACAGACAGAGGGCTGCCAGGGGACACCTCCCGCCCCCATTGTCTCCCTTGCCAATGAAGGGGAGCCCTCTGTGATGCCTTCTGTATTCTGTGCAGTGGGGCTTGGTGGTCTTTGTCCTCTCCCGCCAGAAGATGTGAGCCAGGGTCCTGAGTGCACAGGGACTGCATGTAGGCAGTGGCGGACCTGTCCCACTGGTGACCCGCCACTCCCAGACCTCCCGCCTCCACCAGGCTGTCTCCAGTCTCTCAATCTCTCATTTCTGTAACTGCTGCTCTGCTTAGAAATTACCTCGTGGTTGTATCCTTCTTCTCTGTGGTTGCTTGATAAAAATAGCAAACCCTACCTCCCTCTCCTGGCGCCTGCTTTGGGCTGGACTGATGGTCCATGTCCCCAGGGCCCCAGGGTGGCTCTTTCCATGCCTCTGCCACCCGCTTGGTGAAACTTCTCTTTCCCCTCTCAGATCTCTTTCTGTGGGCCCTGCACTGCCCCTTGTACCCACAGCACACCTCCCAGGGATACATCTTGGGACAGCGGAGTAGTTGGTCGAAGGAGTAAGATTCAGAGTCCCGGGCTGAGCCCTTGGGCAACTCACTTCAGCTTCCTAGGCCTCCATTCCTGACCGGTAAAATTCAGCAGCTGTCATTCGTTCAACAACCGTTAAAGGGGATGGACCCTGTGTCGGCAGAGTGGGCCTAATAGCGCCTACCTGCTTGGCAGGTGGCAAGGCCCAGTAAGTGATAATTGGTGCCTTCACCTTCGTTTTCCTCCTGTTGAAGCTCAGAGATGCGGCAGAGGAAGTTGGGTGCAGAAATGGTAGGGTCTAGAGCCATTTTCCTTGGCGGGGTAGAGCCCTCAGAGCAGAGGCTGTGGGTAGACTGAACCCTCAGGAATGTTCTTGGAACCCAGAGGAGGTGCTGGACAAGGGATGCAATGGAGGGGCCAGCCCAGTAGCCAGGAGCCCTGGGAAGTCTGAGGCTCTGAGCTTGGAAGCCAGGCCTTGGGCAGTGCCAAGGCTTGGGGAAAGAGCACTGGCACAAGGGACCACTGAATTCAGGGACTCCGAGACCGCAGAGCACTAAAGGGGAAGTCCCAGCAGAGGGTGTGCCTGCAAAACAGCCATGAAAAAACAAGGACTTGGAAGGGAAGAAAAGCAAGCAGCCGCTGGGAAGGAATATCTGAGAGGCCAAATTAGAATCAAGCCTGGCCTGAAACTCATGCAATTTCCTCTGACTTCTGGGTGTGATTTTTTGGTCTCTAGACCAGCAAAGGGTGTATTTGCTAAAGACAGATGCTGAGGAGGGAAGCTGGGGATTCTATCCCAGGGGGTTGAGGATGGGAAGAAACATGCCTCCCTAGGCTCAAAGGACCACCACACTTCTCAGGAGGGAGGCTGCAGGTGCAGTGAGGGCATAGTGAGGGCACAGTGAAGGCACAGTCAGGTTATAGTGAGGGCACAGTGAGGACACGTGAGGGTATGCCAAGGGCAGAGTGAGGGTATAGTGAGGGCACAGTGAGGGCAAGTGACAGCAAGTGAGGGCACAGTGAGGGCACAGTGAGGATATAGTAAGGGCACAGCGAGGGCACAGTGAGGGATGCAGTGAGGACATAGTGAGGGTATAGTGAGGGCATGGTGAGGATATAGTGAGGGTACAGTGAGGGATGCAGTGAGGGTATAGTGAGGGCACAGTGAGGCCACAGTGAGGGCATAGTGAGGGCACACTGAGGGCACACTGAGGGATGCAGTAAGGACGCAGTGAAGGTATAGTGAAGCCACAGTGAGGGTATAGAGAGGACACAGTGAGGGCAGAATGAGGGGATAGTGAGGGCAAATGAGGGTATAGTGAGGACACAATGAGGGCACAGTGAGGGTATAGTGAGGGCACAGTAAGGGATGCAGTGAGGGCACAGTGAGGGTATAGTGAGGCCACAGTGAGGGCACAGTGAGAGTGCAGTGAGGGTATAGTGAGGGCACAGTGAGGGTATGGTGAGGACACAGTGAGGGCACAATGAGGGCATATTGAGGGCAAGTGAGGGTATAGTGAGGACACAGTGAGGGTATAGTGAGGACACAGTGAGGGATGCAGTGAGGGCACAGTGACAGTGTAGTGGAAGCACAGTGAGGGCATAGTGAGGGCACAGTGAGCACAAAGTGAGGGGCACGATGAGGGCAAGGAGACAGCACAGTGAGCGCATAGTGAGGGCAGAGTTAGAACACAGTAAGGGCCCAGTGAGGGCACAGAGCATAGTGAGGGCACAGTAAGCGTACAGTGAGAGTACAGTGAGGGGCACAGTGAGGGCACAGGGCATGGTGAGGGTACAGTGAGGGGCACAGTGAGGGCACAGGCCATAGTGAGGGCACAGTGAGGGCACCGGCCATAGTGAGGGTGTAGGGAGGGCACAGTGAGGGACACTCTGAGGGGCAAAGTGAGGGCACAATGAGGATGCAGTGAGAACATAGTGAGGGCACAGTGAGGGCACAGTGGGAGTGCAATGAGGGTCAACAAAAAGGATAGAAACTCTCTATGAAATGGATTGACACAATAGCCCCAACAAGGGACTCAAACACGCCCCCGATCATGAGGATGACTCAGGATCGGGTAACCTTTTCTTCTGCTGCACATACAGTCACTACGTGTCAGAGCCAACTGGACTGCAACTAACAACAACAGACATGGAAACATGTGCTTCAGTTTTGCCCTCCCTCCCGTGCACTGGTTGCTGTCCCACGATTATTTTTTCTTTGCCAGGTTCTTGCATCCTTCACCAAGGACCATATCTAGCTTATGCCCACTCCTGCCCTTCCACTTGGGCCACCAGATCTCCGTTGAAGAATCTTGCTTATTCCTGTGGTTATTTTTTGCCATTTTCTCCCAGCGAGTCAGGTGGTTCCGGGCATTTGCAGTTGGGTGCACTCCTGGCAGGAAAGTTCTCTCTTGCCTTTTTGGGAACAAGATCCCCACAAATGCCTCCACAATACCCTCTGCCTCTAGGGGTCTCATTGAATCAGTTCCCTGAGGACTTTGCCCAGTCTTTTCGTGCCTGGGTTGGCCTGTTTCCTATCTAGCAGAACAGGTGGGGCCAGGTGCAGAGAGAGGGCTGGGGTCAGAAGGGGCCCTGGACTCATCACCTGATAGACGTGTCACTGGCTTTTTTTTTTTTTTCTTTCCCAGAACCCCAGAGATGAAGGCCCTCCTCGTGCTGGCTTGGTTCCTGACTTGTAGTAAGTGCTGGCCCTATGCCTCTGAACTTGTGACCTTCCACCCAGTAGAAGTAAAAAGGTAGTGGGAAGGAGGCCAGTCTTTGAGGTTGTAGAGATTTGAGCCTGAATCTCGACTCTGCACTTCTTAACTGTGTAGATGTCACCAAGAACCTTACCCTCTCTGAATCTCAGTTTCCTCATCTGTAACATGGGATAATAATACTGAACTGGTGGGGTTGGGGAAAATTCCAGGAGACAATGTATGCCGGGTGTTAGGGGTTGTGATCTGTGGAAGATTTGTGGTTTGCAAATGTGGGAGGCAGATTTTTTACTTTGATGCAGAATAAAATAAAAATAAGGTTAAAAACAAACAAACAAAAAACCCAAGACCCTTATATACATAATCCAGTGCAGGATTCCTGGGCCATTCTCTGCTCAGGCTTATCCAGGCCCCTGACACACCACACTGCTACCACCTACCAGCTGGGAGGTAGTTGTACAGCATAGGCGGAGCCTGGCTTAAGGGCTCCCTGCAGCCCTGTAACTGTGAACATAACCCCTTGACAGGCCATGCTTTGCTGCCCTGCCACATCCCTGGAGCCTCCTTGGCCATGGAATGGTAGGGACCAGGAGGTACCAGTCCCAACCTGAATAAGACAAGGGTCTGCTTACACTACAGATTGCAAATGGTGCACACACACAGAGCAACCTTGCAAAGTGGCCAAGGCAGCGGCCTCAATCCCGCTGTGCAGAGAGGCAGCCAAGTGCAGGGACTTGGTGGGTAGACTCTGGAGCCCGACTGCCTAGGTGTGAATCTCAGCTCAGCCACTTACTCTCCGAGTGAACTCGAACAGCTGACTTGGCTTCTCTGTGCCTCAGTTGCCTCATCTGTAAAATGGGGGTGGTAGTAGTAGTAAGGAGCTCTGGTGGCTCAGCGGTTAAAGCGCTTGGCTACTAAACTGAAAGGTCAGGAGTTGGAACCCCCCAGCTGCTCTGTGGAAGAAAGATGTGGCAGTCTGCTTTCATAAAGATTACAGCCTTGGAAGCCCTGTGGGGCAGTTCTACTCTGTTCTATACGGTCACTGTGAGTTGCAGTCAACTCAACAGAAGCAAGTTTTTTTTGGTTTTTTGGTTTAGTAGTAGTAGCAGTAGCAGTAGCACCTCCTTCCCAGGTTGACTTTAGGGATTAAGTGAGCTCAGACATGTGAAGACCTTAGAACGTGCTGGGCACAGAGAATTGTGTCAGTGAGCGTCTTAGTTATCTAGTGCTGCTATAACAGAAATACCACAAGTGGTTGACTTTAACGAAGAGAAGTTTATTCTCTCACAGTCCAGTAGGCTACAAGTCCAAATTCGGGATACCAGCTCCAGGGGAAAGCTTTCTCCCCCTGTCAGCTCTGGAGGAACGTCCTTGTGATGCATCAGTCTTCCTTTGGTCTGGGAGCATCTCAGTGCAGGAACCTCAGGTCCAAAGGACATGCTCTGCTCCTGGCACTGCTCTCTTGGTGGTATGAGGTCCCCACTCTCTGCTTGCTTCCCTTTCCTTTTATCTCTTATAAGATAAAAAGTGGTACAGGCCCCACCCCAGGGAAACTCCCTTTACATTGGATCAGGGATATGACCTTAGTAAGGGTGTTAGAGTCCCACCCTAATCCTGTTTAATGTAAAATTACAATCACAAACTGAAGGACAACCACACAATACTGGAAATCATGGCTCAGCGAAATTGATACACACATTTTTGGGGGGACATAATTCAACCCATGACAGTAAGTGTTCGCTGTCATGGGTGAGAAAACAGAGGCTCAGGGGGCTGGTGTAAGAGACCCAAGTCAGGAATGGTTATTGTTAATATTATAGACATCATCATCCTCATCAGAACCAGATACTGAGCTGGACAGGTGGTGGGCTTGCCACTGCAATGGTCTGGGCAGGTGATAATGGCTTCCTGAGCTTGCTTAGCCTGTAAATCACTGTGAAACCCTGGACAAGGCACCTTTCTTCATCCAGCCTCAGTTTCCCAATGTGTAAAATGGGGAAGTTAGTTGCAATGATCTGTAAGGACCTCATCCTGATTGAAGTTTCTTAAAGAAAAAAGATCCTCAACTAGACCAATAAGCAACATCATGATAAATGGAGAAAAAAATGAAGTTCTCAAGGATTTCATTTTACTTGGATTCATAATCAAACCCTTGAAAGCGGCAGTCAAGCAATCATATGACAGGCCCCCAGATACCCTAACTCAGAACTGAAGCCAGTCCCGAAGTCCACCTTTCAGTCAAAGATTAGACAGGCCTATAAAACAAAACTCTATGGGGCAGTGCTACTTTGTCCTATAGGGTCACTATGAGTTGGAATCAACTCGACGGCAGTGGGTTTTTTTGGTTTGGTATAAAACAAACACTAGCATGTGTGAGGAACAGGCCTCTTAGTTCAATCATGTATAGGAGACCTAATGGGAAATACCTGCCCAAAAGCAAAGACGAGAAGGCAGGAAGGGACAGTAAACCTGGACAAATGGACACAGGGAACCCAGGGTGTAAAGGAAAAGGGGGAGTGCTGACACATTGTGGGGACTGTACCCAACGACACAAAACAGTTTGTATACAAATTTTTGAATGAAAAACTAATTTGCGTTGTAAACTTCCATCTGTTGTTGTTGTTGTTAAGTGCCATCGAGTTGGTTCTGACTCATAGTGACCTTACCTACAACAGAACAAGACACTACCGGGTCCTGTGCCATCCTCACAATTGTTATATTTGAGTCCCTTATTGCAGCCACTGTGTCAATCCTTCTTGTTTAGGGTCTTTCACTTCTTTTCTGACCGTTTACTTTACCAAGCATGATGTCCTTCTCCAGGGACTGGTCTCTCCTGATAACATGTTCAAAGTAGGTGAGACAAAGTCTCACCATCTTGCTTCCAAGGAGTGCTCTGGCTGTATTTCTTCCAAGACAGACTTATTTGTTCTTCTGGCATTCAATTTTATTTTCAATATTCTTCACCAACACCATAATTCAAAGGCATCAATTCTTCTGTCTTCTTTATTAATTGCCCAGATTTGCATGTATATGAGGCAATTGAAAATATCATGGCTTGGGTCAGGTGCACCATAGTCCTTAAAGGGACATCTTTGCTTTTTAACACTTTTAAGTGGTCTTTTGCAACAGATTTGCCCAATGAAATGCATTGTTTGATTTCTTGAGTCCTGCTTCCATGGGTGTAGATTGTGGATCCAAGTAAAATGAAATCCTTGATGACATCAGTCTTTTCTCTGTTTATCATGATATTGCTTATTGGTCCAGTTGTGAGGATTTTTGTTTTCTTTATGTTGAGGTGTAATCCATACTGAAGACTGTGGTCTTTGATCTTCATTAGTAAGTGCATCAAGCCCTCTTTGCTTTCAGCAAGCAAGGTTATATCATCTGCATATTGCAGGTTGTTAATGAGTCTTCCACCAACTCTGATACCACATTCTTCTTCATATGGTCCACCTTCTCAGATTAGTTGCTCAGCATACAGGTTAAATAAGTATTGTGAAAGATACAACCCTGACACACATCTTTCTTGATTTTTGACCACGCAATATCCCCTCGTTCTGTTTGCATGACCACTGGTTGGTCTACGTACAGGTTCCACATGAGCATAATTAAGTGTTCTGGAATTACCATTCTTTGCAATTTTACTCATAATTTGTTATGACCACACAGTCGAATGCCTTTGCATAGTCAATAAAACACAGGTAAACATCTTTCTGGCATTCTCTGCTTTCAGGCAAGATCCATCTGACATGATGCTTTAACTTTCACCTAAAACACAATTAAAAAAAAAATGAAACGAAGTATTGGGCAAATCTGCTGCAAAAGACCTATTTCAAGTGTTAAAAAGCAGAGATATCACCTTGAGGACTGAGGTGAACCTGACCCAAGCCATGGTATTTTCAATTGCCTCATATGCATGTAAAAGCTGGACAATGAATAAGGAAGACTGACAAAGAACTGATGTCTTTGGATTATGGTGTTGGTGAGGAATATTGAATATTCCATGGACGGCCAGAAGAATGAACAAATCTGTCTTGGAAGAAGTACCCCAAGAATGCTCCCTAGAAGTGAGGATGGGAAGACTTTATCTCACGTACTTTGGACATGTTATGAGGAGGGACCAGACTCTGAAGAAGAATATCATGCTTGGTAAAGTAGAGGGACAGTGAAAAACAGGGAGACCCTCAACAAGATGGATTGACACCGTGGCTGCAACAATGGGCTTAAACACTGCAATGGTTGTGAGAATGGCACAAGACTGGGCAGTGTTTTGTTCTGTTGTACATACAGTCACTATGAGTCAGAACCGACTTGGTGGCACCTAACAACAACAGCATTCGAACCCAGGTCTGTCGTTTTCCATGTCAAAACTCTTAACTAATCCTCTGTGCTTTTCCCCCTTGCCTTTCTTGTTCTTTTCCCACTTAGGCCCCTCCAAGCCCCAGGGTGGAAGAACGGGCAGGACCATGCTGGGAAAGTGGGCCTGGAGCAGGGGTGCCTGGGTTTCATCTGGGGACATGGGCTGTCTTTCAGGTGTGCAGACTGTGCCAGGGGGCTTGTTAGAGCTGAAGTCAATGATTGAGGCGATAACTGGAAAGAATGCCCTGCTGAACTATGGTTTCTATGGCTGCTACTGTGGCTTGGGTGGCCAAGGGACCCCCAAAGATGGCACTGATTGGTGAGTTGATTTAATAATTACCCTTTATGCTCCAGGTTCTGTACTTATATTCTTTCATTTAATTTCATGTTAATTTTGCAAGAAGGGTATTAAAGCACCATTTTACACATGAGAAAACTTAGAATCTCAGAGAGGTTAACTGACTTGTTCAAGAACATGCATCAAGTAAGTCCCCCAAAATAATCCCCAAATCTCAGTGACTTAATATATCAGTTATGTATTGCTGCATAACAAAAGCACAGCAAAATGCAGTGGCTTAAAGCAACAGCAATCATTCATTTTGCTTACAACTCTGCCATTTAGACAGGACTTGGTAGGGTGGCTCATCTCTGCTCCATACGGCTTCAGCTTGGGCAGCTCAACTAGGGCTGGATGATCCACTTTCAAGATGGCTCCCTCACATGGCTGTCAAGCTCAGCAGAGGCTGTGGGTCAAGGGTCTCAGTTATTCTCACTTAGGCCTCTGGTAGGTTGCTTGACTTCCTGACAGCATGGTGACTCTTGGGTTCTAAGAGCGAGTGTACCAAGACCACAAGACAAAAGAGTAAGGCATTTTTATGATCTAGCTTCAGAAATTTCCTGGTGTCGCTTTTACTGTAATCTTCACTGAGGTGGTCACAAAGGCTTTAAGAGAGAGGGACCATAGATTCTACCTCTTGACTAGGGAGTGGCAAAGTTCTAGAAGACACATGGGGCGGAAGATATTGTTTTCAGAAAATAGGTTCAGTTGGCTTAGCAATTCTTTTTACGTATTGGAATGAAATAATTAACTAAATGGCAATCTATAATTAAGTAGATGGCTGATGGTGGGAGCCATATTTTTTACCATTGGAGTGGGAGTGCACAGATAAGCCAGGGGAGGAAGCTAGAATGATCCATGTGATAATGGATTAGAGTTGGAGACATCAGTATGAATTCATGTTTAGCTTAATACAGATACAGATGGTTACACATAGAAATATTTATAGATACATGTATATATACAGGTTGGTGTAAACACATATTTTTTTGCCGTTAGGTGAGAGGGCCTGAAAGAAATGACAGCCCAGTATCAATAAGCACATCTAGTGCCCAGATCTGGTTTCTAATACCATTCTCCAGTAAAAAGAAGCAGGGCTCCTTGGAAAAATGGGCTGATATTAGGACTGATTTTAGGGAATCTACAAAGTGAGCATGGGACATCTTGAAATGCCAGAAAGAAAGGAAATGCTAAAGCAAAACAAAAAGAACTCAAAAAACTCATTAAAGCGGGTATGTCAAAGAAAGACCGGAACCACACTGAAAGAGTTCCCAAAGGCTAAAGCTGAGCATCAAAATAAAGTAGCATTATATTATAACCCCAAATATATAATAAATATCCATGAATTCATGCTTATATAAATAAGCAAAATCAAACCCATTGCTGTCAAATTGATTCTGATTCATGACGATCACATATGTTACAGAGTAGAACTGCTCCATAGGGCTTTATTGGCTGTAATCTTTATGGAAGGAGATCACCAGGGTTTTCTTCCACTGAGAGCCACTGAGTGGGTTTGAACCACCAACCTTTAGCTTATAAGCCAATGCCAAACTGCTTGCGCCACACAGGGACCTACTGATATAAATAAATGATTGAAAAAATTAATAAATAAGGGAGGAGAGACAAGTATCCCATGCAGAAGAATTCTAAATAATTCATGTACATACTTTTCCTCAAGGAGAGGGAGCGTGACTCCCCATTATTTAGGTGTGGACTGTACACAGTGACTTCCTTCCAAGAGTACAGTATGGGAAGGAGAAAAAAGAGTGGTAGAGAAACCTGACAAACGCTACCTCAGCCAGGCGATCAAGGTCAACATCAACAGTCATAAGTCATGTTGACAGCACCCTTGTATATGGCACTTTACCTCTGTGTTCTTCATCCCAATAACCCTTTGCCCCAGTCTTATCTACTCATCTGTCAGTTTATCATACTGTGGTGGCTTGTATGCTGCTGTGATGCAGGAAGCTATGCCACCGGTATTTCAAATACAAGCAGAGTTGCCCATAGTGGCCAGGTTTCAGCAGAGCCTCCAGACTAAGACAGCCTAGGAAGAAGGACCTCACTATCTATTTCTGAAAAAAATCAGCCAGTGAAAACCTTATGGATAGCAGTGGAACATTGTCTGATATAGTGCCTGAAGATGAGCCTCTCAGGTTAGAAGGCTCTCAAAATACAACTGTGGGAAAGCTGCCTCCTCAAAGTAGAGTTGACCTAAATGATGTGGATGGAGTCAAGCTCTCAGGACCTTCATTTGCTGATGTGGCACAACTCAGAATGGAAGGAACAGCTGCAAACATCCATTCATAATCAGAAGGTAGAATGTAGAAAGTATGAATCTAGGAAAATATCCTAGACATTAGTGAGCTGAAATGGACTAGTATTGGCCATTTTGAATTGGACTATCATATGTTCTACTATGCTGGGAATGACAGCTTGAAGAGGAATGACGTCGCATTCATCTTCAAAAAGAGCATTTCAAGATCTATCCTGAAGTACAGTGCTGCCAGGGATAGGGTAATATCCATATGACTACAAGGAAGACCAGTTACTATGATTATTATTCAAATTTACACAGTAACCATTAATGTCAAAAATGAAGAAATTGAAGATTTTTACCAACTTCTGGAGTCTGAAATTGATCAAATATGCAATCAAGATGCATTGGTAATTACTGGTGATTGGAATGCAAAAGTTGGAAACAAAGAAGAAGGATCAGTGGTTGGAAAATATGGCCTGGGTGATAGAAACGACACAGGAGATTGCATGATAGAATTTTGCAAGACCAGTGACTTATTCATTGTAATTACCTTTTCTCAACAACATAAACAGCAACTGTCTACGTGGACCTCATGGGATGGAATACACAGGAAAAAAATTGACTATATCTGTGAAAAGAGATGATGGAGAAGCTCGATATTATTAGTCAGAACAAAGCCAGGGGCTTACCGTGGACAGTCATATGAGACAATTGCTCATATGCAAGTTCAAGTTAAAGCTGAAGAAAATTAAAACAAGTTCATGAAAGCCTAAGCACAGCCTTGAGTATGTTGTTGCTCTTGTTCGGTGCTGTCGAGTCAGTTCTCACTCATAGAGACCATATGTACAAAGAAGAAAACACTGCCCAGCCCTGCGCCACCCTCACAATCATTGTTATGCTGAGCCCATTGTTGCAGCCACTGTGTCAACCCACCTCCTTGAGGATCTCCCTCTTTTTTGTTGACCCTGTACTTTGTCAAGCATGATGTCCTTCTCCAGGGACTGATTTCTCCTGACAACATGTCCATCTTTGCTTCTAAGGAGCATTCTGGTTGTACTTCCAAGGCACATTTGCTCTTTCTTTTAGCAGCCCAGTGTATATTCAATACTCTTCACCAAAGCCACAATCCAAAGGCATCAGTTCTTCTTCTCTCTTCTTTATTTATTGTCCAGCTTTCGCGTGCATGTGGTGAAATTGAAAATACCACGGCTTGGGTCAGGTGCCCTTAGTCTTCAAGGTGACATCTTTGCTTTTCAACACTTTAAAGAGATCTTTTGCAGGAGATTTGCCCGAAGCAATGTGTCTTTTGATTTCACTCGACTGCTGCTTCCGTGGGTGTTGATTGTGGATTCAAGCAAAAGGAAATCCTTGACAACTTCAACCTTTTCTCCATTTATCATGATGTTGCTCATTGGTCCAGGTGTGAGGATTTTTGTTTTCTTTATGTTGAGGTATAATCCATACTGCAGGCTGTGGTCTTTGATCTTCATCAGTAAGTGCTTCAAGTCCTGAAGCAAGGTTGTGTCAACTACATAACACAGGTTGTTAATGAGTCTGCCACCAATCCTGATGCCCCATTCTTCTTCATACAGTCCAGCTTCTCAGATTATTTGCTCAGTATACAGATGGAATAGGTACAGTGAAGGGATACAACCCTGATGCACACCTTTCCTGACTTTAAACTACGCAGTATTCCCTTGTTCTGTCTGAACAACTGCCTCTTGATCTATGTACAGGTTCCTCACGAGCACAATTAAGCATTCTGGAATTCCCATTCTTCACAAAGTTACCCATAATTTGTTACGATCCATACACTCAAATGCCTTTGCATAGTCAATAAAACACAGGTAAACATCTTTCTGGCATTCTCTGCTTTCAGCCAAGATCCATCTGACATCAGGAATGATATCCTGAGTTCCACATCCTCTTCTGAATCCGGCCTGTCCATATACGGCTGCAGGTGCTTTTGGATGATCTCCAGCAAAATTTTACTTGCATGTGATATTAATGATATAATTCAATAATTTCCACATTTGGTTAAATCACCTTTCTTGGGAATAGGTATAAATATGGATCTCTTCCAGTTGGTTGGCCAGGTAGCTGTCTTCCAAATTTCTTGCCATAGATGAGTGAGCACATCCAGTACTGCTTCTGTTTGTTGAAACATCTCTATCGATATTCCATCAATTCCTGCAGCCCTGTTTTTCGCCAATGCCTTCAGTGCAGCTTGGACTTCTTCCTTCAGTACCATCAGTTCCTGATCATATGCTACCTCTTGAAATGGCTGAACATCAACCAATTCTTTTTGGTCTAATGACTCTGTGTATTCCTTCCATCTTCCTTTGATGCTTCCTGCATCGTTTGATATTTCCCCCATAGAATCTTTCACTATTGCAACACAAGGCTTGAATTTTTTCTTCAGCTCCCTCAGCCTGAGAAATACCAAGCCTGTTCTTCCCTTTTGGTTTTCCATCTCCAGCTCTTTGCACATGTCATAATACTTTACTTTGTCTTCTTGAGCTGCCGTTAGAAATCTTCAGTTCTTTTACTTCATCATTTCTTCCTTTTGCTTTAGCTACTCGACGTTCAAGAGCAAGTTTCAGCATCTTTTCTGACATCCATTTTGTTTTTTTTCTTTCCTGTCTTTTTAATGACCTCTTGCTTTCTTCATGTATGATGTCCTTGATGTCATTCTACAATTCGTCCTGTCTTCAGTCATTAGTGTCCACCTGTCAAATCTATTCTTGAGATGGTCTTTAAATACAGGTGGAGTACACTCAAGGTCATATTTTGGCTCTCGTGGACTTGTCCTGATTTTCTAGTTTCAACTTGAACTTGTATATGAGCAATTAATGGCCTGTTCTGCATTCGGCCCCTGGCCTTGTTCTGACTGCTAGTATTGAGCTTTTCCATTGTCTCTTTCCATAGGTGTAGTTGATTTGATTCCTGCATATTCCGTCTGGTGAGGTCCATGTGTATAGTCTCCGTTTATGTTGATGAAAAAAAGTATTTGCAATGGAAAAGTCATTGGTCTTGTAAAATTCTGTCATGGGATCTCCAGCATCATTTCTATCAGCAAGGCCGTATTTTCCAGCTACTGATCCTTCTTCTTTGTTTCCAACTTTCACATTCCAATCTCCAGTAATGACCAATGCATCCTGATTGCATGTTCAGTCAATTTCAGACTGCAGAAGTTGGTAAAAATCTTCAATTTCTTCGTCTTTGGCCTTAGTGGTTGGTGTGTAAATTTGAATAATAGTCGTATTAACTGGGCTTCATTGTAGGCATATAGGTATTATCCTATCACTGATAGCGTTGTACTTCAGGATAGATTTTGAAATGTTCTTTTTGTCAGTGAATGCAACATCATTTCTCTTCAAGCTGTCAATCCCGGTATAGTAGGCCATATGATTATGCAATTCAAAATGGCCAATACCAGTCCATTTCAGCTCACTAATGCCTAGGATATCGATGTTTATGTATTCCATTTCATTTTTGATGATTTCCAATTTTCCTAGATTCATACTTTGTACATTCTGTGCTCTAATTATTAATGGATGTTTGTAGCTGTTTCTTCTCATTTTGAGTCTTGACACAAGCAAATGAAGGTTCCAAAAGCTTGACTCCATTCACGTCTTTAAGGTCAACTCTACTTTGAGGAGGCGGCTCTTCCCCAGTTGTCTTTTGAGTGCCTTCCAACCTGGGGGGCTCATCTTCCTGCACTATATCAGACAATGTTTTGTTATTATTCATAAGGTTTTCACTGGCTAATTCTTTTCAGAAGTAGACTGCCGGGTCCTTCTTCCTAGCCTGTCTTAGTCTGGAAGCTCAGCTGAAACCTGTCCACCATGGGTGACCCTGCTGGTGGCATAGCTTCCAGCATCACAGCAACATGCAAGCCCCATAGTACGACAAACTGACAGACACATTAACCTTGAGTATATCCCACCTGAATTTAGAGACCATCTCAAGAATGGATTTGACACATTGAACACTAATGATGGAAGACCAGATGAGTCGTGGAATGATATCAAGGACATCATATGTGGAGAAAATCAAAAGGTCATTAAAAACACAGGAAAGAAATAAAAAGCCAAAACAGATGTCAGAAGAGACTCTGAAACTTGCTCTTGAATGTAGAGTAGCTAAAGCAAAAGGAAGAAATGATGAAGTAAAAGAGCTGAATAGAAGATTTCAAAGGGTGGCTCAAGAAGACAAAGCATTGTAATGAAATGTGCAAATACGTGGAGTTAGAAAACCAAAAGGGAAGAACACACTGGGCATTTCTCAAGCCAAAAGGACTGAAGAAAAAAAATTCAAGCCTCAAGTTGCAATATTGAAGGATTCTATGGGCAAAATGTTGAATGACCCAGGAAGCATCAAAAGAAGATGAAAGGAATATACAGAGTCACTGTACCAGAAAAATTGGTTGATGTTCAACCATTTTAGGAGGTAGCATATGATCAAGAACCCATGAGATTGAAGAAGCTCAAGCTGCACCGAAGGCACAAGGCTCCAAGAGTTGACGGAATGCAAATTAAGATGTTTCAACAAATAGGTGCAAGCTGGAAGCACTCACTAGTCTATGACAACAAACTTGGAAGACAGCCGCCTGGCCAACTGACTGAAAGAGATCCGTATTTGCGCCATTCCAAAGAAAAATGATTCAAGGGAATGTGGAAATTATTGAACAATATCATATGCAAGTAAAATTATGCTGAAGATAATTAAAAAACGGTTGCAGAAGCACATTGACAGGGAACTGCAAGAAATTCAAGCTGGGCTCAGAAGAGGATGTGAAACCAGGGATATCATTGCTGATGTCAGATGGATCTTGGAAAGCAGAGAATACCAGAAGGATGTTTATCTGTGCTTTACTGACTATGCAAAGGCATTTGACTGTGTGGATCATAACAAATTATGAATAACATTGTGAAGAATGGGTATTCCCACCCATTGCTGTCAAGTTGATCCTGACCCATAGCTACCATATAGGACAGAATGGAACTGTCCTATAGGGTTTCCAAGGCTGTAAATCTTTACAGAAGTAGACTGCGATGTCTTTCTCCCATGGAGAGGCTATGTGGGTTTGAACAGCCCACCTTTCAGTTAGCAGCCGAGCACTTAACCATTGAGCCATCAGGGCTCCTGTGGGTATTCCAGAACACTTAATTCTACTCATGAGGAACCTGTACACAGACCAAGAGGCAGTCATTTCAACAGAACGATGGATTACTGCATGGTTTAAAATCAGGAAAGATGTGCAGCAGGGTTGCATCATTTCACCATACTTATTTAATCTATGTGTTGGGCAAATAATCTGAAAAGCTGGACTGTATAAAGAAGAACTCGGCATCAGGATAGGAGGAAGACTCATTAACAAGCTGTGATATGCAGATGACACAACCTTGCTTGCTGAATGTGAAGAGGACTTGAAGCACTGATGAAATCAAAGACCACAGCCTTTAGTATGGATTACACCTCAATTTAAAGAAAACAAAAATCCTCTCAACTGGATCAATAAGCAACATCATGATAAAATGAGAAAAGATTGAAGTTTTCAAGGATTTCATTTTACTTGGAAATCAATGCCCATGGAAGCAGCAGTCAGAAAATCAAATGATGTATTGCATTGGGCAAATCTGCAGCAAAAGACTTTTTTCAAGTGTTGAAAAGCAAAGATGTCACTTTGAGGACTAAGTTGTACCTGACCCAAGCCATGGTGTTTTCAATGGCTTCATATGCATGTGAAAGCTGGATGATGAATAAGGAAGACTGAAGAAGAACTGACACCTTTGAAATATGGTGTTGGTGAAGAATATTGAATATACCACAGACTGCCAGAAAAACAAACAAATCTGTCTTTGAAGAAGTACAGATGGAATGCTCTTTAGAAGGGAGGATGGCAAAGCTTGGGACATGTTATCGGGAAGGACCAGTCCATGGAGAAAAACATCATGCTTGGTAAAGAAGAAGGTCAGAGAAAAAGAGGGAGACCCTCGAAGTGATGGACTGACACAGTGGCTGCAACAATGGGCTCAAACATAGCAAAGATTGTGAGGATGGTGCAGGACCAGGCAGTATTTCATTTTATTGTTTATGATTCGGACCTGACCGGATGGCACATGATATCAACCAGTCTTATCATGAGGAAAAAAATCAGACAAATTCCAGTATTGGGGCAGTCTACAAAAGACCTGACCAATATTCTTCAAAACTGTCAAGGCCATCAAATACAAAGAAAGCCTGAGAAACCGCCACAGCCAAGAGAAGTTTAAAGAGACAAGACAACTAAATATAATCTGGTATCCTGGATGGGTTCCTGGAAAAGAAAAAGGACATTAGGGAAAAAATAAGGAAATCTAAATAAATATGGATTTCAGTTAATAATCACACATCAATATTGGTTCATTGATTGTAATAAATATATCATACTTATGTAAGATGTTAATAATAGAAGGAATTGGGTGCTGGTTATACAGGAACTCTTCTTGATTTTTCTGTAAATAAAAATTTAATTAAAAGAAAGAAAATCCAATCTACCACACCTAATACAATAGAAGTTTATTTTTTGCTCCCATAACAGTTTAAAGTGAATCGCACGGTGATTCAGAGATGCAGACTCCTTCCATCTTGTGGCTCTGTCATTCCCTGTGACCTCAGAGCCCTCTGATGGATCAGCTTCACCTAGATGAAAGATGAAAAAACAGAGAATAGTGGCTAATGTGGGAGGTTTTTACAGGCAGACCTGAAAATGGCAGACATCACTTTTTCCCACTTTTCATTGGCCAGAACCTAGTCCCATGGCCATAACTATCTGCAAGGGAGACTGGGAAGTGTAGTCTAGCTATGAGCCCAGGAGGAAAAGTTGGGTTGGAGAACTACAGCCATACTGGAAACGCAGGAAAGCACTCAGCCATATCGTTAGATTGTTTCTCAGCAGAGGTGACCTTCGCTGAAGTGACGTGGTTGAACTTTTGCTCCTGTTAGGGACAAGGGGGTCAAGAGGGTGCCCCTGCCACTCAGGACCTAAGTCTTTTGCATCAACAGGTGCTGTTGGGTGCATGACCACTGCTACGGGCTTCTGGAGGAGAAAGGCTGCAACATCGTTACCCAGTCATACAAGTACAAAGTCACATGGGGCTCGGTCACCTGTGGTAAGGCTGGGCTTTCCATTCAGTCCTTACAAAGAGCCTGATCTCGCCTGGCTCTCAGTTCAACTGCCCCTGGAGGTCAGCCAGCCTATATCTTGGAGGGGGGGCAGGGCTGGAGGGTAGGGGAGCAGGGTTATTATAGCTGAATCAGACCTCCAGGGGAAGGACATGGGAACCATTTTAGACTGAACATTTACTTAGTGTCAGGCACCTCGCATCCTTCATTTTACTTAATCCCCCCAAATATGCTATGGAGGAGGCTTAGCCTCCCTGTTTCACAGAGGAGGAAACTAAAGCTCAGAGGCTTGCCAGTACACACAGATAGAGTTGGGATTCAAGCACAAGCCCATCTGAGTTCAAAGCTAAGTCTGGGGATGGTACCTCCTCTTTGAGAACTGGAGTTCCTCCAGAGCAGGGGCTGTCTCCATCAGACTGGGAGCTCCCAAGAACAGGGAATGTGTGTCCTCCATCAGGCTGAGAACTCCCTGAGGACTAAAGCCTCACCTGGGCAGCAGCTGTGCCTCTTCCATCAGGTTATGCATTTCCCTGGTTCACTCCCCTGAGACTGAGAACTTCCTCGGAGCCGGAAGCAGACTGGGGAGTTTGCTCAGATGAGAAGCAGGTGCTCCAACTGAAGGCAGCCTGGGAGTCAGTATCGGTAGAGTACATCCCTCCCTTCCTCACTCTGCATTTGGTGTCCTGTTTGCAGAGCTCGGGCCCTTCTGCCAGGTGCATCTCTGTGCCTGTGACCGGAAGCTTGTCTACTGCCTCCGGAGAAAACTAAGGAGCTACGACTCCAGCTACCAGTACTTTCCCCGGGTCTTCTGCTCCTAGCAGCCCTCAGTGAGCTGCTCCTGGGCCAGCACCTTTGCTCCTTTCTCCTACAAGACAGAGTTCACTGATTCTGCTGTTCCACAGAGAGGCTCCTAGATCTTGGGCCTCATTCTTTCTCCATGGTCCACTGTGCTTGGAGGAGCCCTAGAGATACAATTCACCCTCCAGAGAGTCCCACGAGAGTGATTCTGGTCCTAGGATTTGGCGAGGCCAGAGCCCCTGGGCCTCTACCTCTAGGGCAGCCCCTCTGGAACTGAGAACTGCCCCCTGAACTCCAAGCCAGCTCTGTCTCCCGTCTTCTTGCACAGCAGTGCCCTTTGTCCAGGAGAAAGACCACCCTTGGATGCATTTACTTTCCAGCTTCTGCAACCAGATTATCACCAGCGCCCCCGGAGGACGTTTACTCAAGTAGAAGTAAAATTGACTCCCTAAATCTGCCATGCAGATATTAAATAAAATTCATTCTCAAGGCTAATAAAAACCACTTTCTTCTGCCATGTGAGCTTGTCTGTGCCTCTTCCTCCTCCATCAGTACACTGAATTCGAAGTTAGCTGCGCTCTCTCCGAAAGAGAAGGCGTAGATTAGTAAATAGAAGGCTTTCCTTCTCTTGGGCTCATCTCTTTAAACCTTGAGGGGTAGTCCTCTCAAGACCGGCACTGGGGCTCATTCTTCCTCATGACTATGGGGGCATGGTGATTGGCGATTATGCCAGCGTAGGCTTCCAGGCTAGAAGGGCCACATTCAAATCCCAGCCCTGGCTTCCTGTAGCTGTGCGGTGTCTTGTTCTGTTACCAAACCCCTCTGAGCTTCGGTTTCTTTGAACATAAAATGAGAATCCTGAAGCCTTCCTTGAGACTTATAGGTGGCACTGAAGTTCTGGAAATTTCCTAGAGCAGGGATTTTTTTTTTTTTTTTTTAATTAGGATTCAGCTATGGGGTTTATTTTACCAAGGAAGAACGTTAAAAATTCCAACTCAAAGGGTGTTCTAAAACCAAGGCTGCTGGAAGAAAGGACATATTCTAAAACAAGGGAGAGCTCTATCCAAGAAAGGACCTTTGGCTTCCTTAGACTCACATACCCCCAAAATAACAACATGATAAATGGGATCTATTTTTAGAAACCTCCAATGTTGAAATTCCAAAATAAAATGTACTTTTAGGAGATAGCACTCCTAAAATGTACTGGTTTTTTAAGAAAAGTTTGACATAGACTTGGTGTCTCTATTTGACAATGCAACATAGACTGGGGCTCTACTGCTCAATTTGCTCACGAAACTTTTTTAATCAAAGCCATTTCCCAAATCTAATTTTAATTGGGCATGTGGAAGAAATTGGAAGCCTCGCTCTTAAGGCTATTTCTCTTCATTTTTGATATTGTGGGTGATCCAGAAGAGACCCCCACCCCAGGCTTCTCCCTCCTTTGTGTTCAAGCTCCGGTGGCAGGCAGGGTGGTGTCTTGGTGGTAAGTTCTACGGGACAGGAGTATGGGGCAGGCCCTTCGTACTGCGGCAGCCCAGCTCAGAACTGCGGTATCCAAACCGATGCAGACAGGCATTTATGGGTGAGGGTTGTTGCTACGTTATGAAAGCAACAACACAGGCTGCCATGAGTTTGAGTGTAGAAACAACTGAAACCTGAATGCTGGAAGGGATCATGGAGAACCTTCATTTAGCTATTAGTAGAATGAGGCCAAGAGAGTTTAGGACGTTTTCCCAAAGTCACACAGCATGCCAGAAGCAGAAGCAGAATTAGACCTCGTGTCCTGGCTTCAAACCATAGGCTCCCACCACTCTCCCACGATGTCTTCAGCACCAGCCCACTAAGGGAGAAAAGGAACCCAGAGGAGTTCAGGAACTCACCTGCACTGGGGGTTCTCAGGAGGACTCCCTGGATTCCAGCTGAGGGCCAGCTCTCTCCTCTCTGCTCTAATGCTACTTCAGATGTTAGTCCCTGGATGGTCAGTCTGGCTGGGGTTTGGTCTCCATCCTCAGTGGAAGGGACCTCACTGCCAGCCTCCAGGTATTGCCTAGACCCACCCTCACTGACATAAAGAACACTGAGGGTGTGATGAATACCAAGTGAGTGCTGAAACATGGGAATTGGTTAGCACGAGGACTGGCAGGGAGGTCATTGCTTTCAGAGTGCATGGCTCTCCCCTTCCAAGAGAAATACTGAAATGTACAAACCAGGATTTTATATAAAAGTAGGCAGATAATACAAATACATGGACAGGTTGTCTCAGAAATACATGTCCTTTACTGATGTCTGAACTGGGCTGCAGACACAAATGAAATCCCTCAAGCATATGTAACATGGCCTGTATGATCATATGTATATTTGGGTGGCAGGGATAGATTACCCAATAAGCAGAGTGTGGTGTGATTGATTACTGATTGAT
The DNA here is from genome assembly GCF_024166365.1 of Elephas maximus indicus. Taxonomy (NCBI): domain Eukaryota; kingdom Metazoa; phylum Chordata; class Mammalia; order Proboscidea; family Elephantidae; genus Elephas; species Elephas maximus. The sequence continues at coordinate 60,228,785 of NC_064821.1, forward strand.
TATTTTTGTGTGGCCTTTCTAGCCATGGTCTTGTAATTCCTACTCAGGTGACTGGGCAGGACTGTGTGATAGGGTAATACAAGGGGATTGGTCAGTTTTGCCTTTAAAAAGGGAGCCAATTCTAGAGCAGAGAGAAGGAGCCCACCACCACCAAGGAAGGAGAGACCAGCGGGAGACACCCAGCAGCAGAGACGCAGCAGCAGAAAATGGCAGGGTGGGCTCCCTGGCCCACAGAGAGAGAAAGCTGAGTGCCTTTGGGAGAGACTGAGGGTTGAGGAGAGACTTGCCTGTAAGCACAGCTGGGGAGAGGCTATCCTGACGAAAGAACTGTATCCTGAGTGTTCCTGAGCCCGAATTGTTTTAACTGTTACTTCCCTAATAAACCCCATAATCGTGAATGTGGTCTGTGAGTTCTGTATGGCCATTGCAATGAATAATTGAACCCAGAAGAGAAGTAGAGAGTGCTATGGGAAGGACAGTTGGTGTCAGAATTAGTAAGGATGGCAGGAAAAGAAGGCTTGTCTAACCTCCACCTCATGGGAGTCACCCTTGCCCTGTTGATCTTGGTTCTCCTCCCACCTTGTGAAGTTTAGATGAGGTCAGACAGCGCCCCCAAGCCATTTTTATACAAGGTATGCACGGACTTAATTGTGCTTAAAAAAAAAAAAAAATTTTTTTTTTACTTACTACAAATTGTGGAAACACTGATGGCATAGTGGTTAAGAGCTACAGCTGCTAACCAAAAACTCAGCAGTTCAAATCCACCAGGCACTGCTTAGAAACCATATCAAACAGTTCTATTCTGTCCTATAGGGTTGCTATGGGTCACTATGAGTCGGAATCAACTCAATGGCAATGAGCTTGGTTTTTGTGTTTTTTTTTTTTTTACTACAAATTAGTAAGTAAGCACAATTAAGTCCATGCGTACCTTGCTTACTGTAAGCCAGTGCATACCATGGTTACTGGTTACTCTTCACCTGAGGTTATTTCATAGCTCTTATCAAACCAAAAAGGTTGTTGTTATTTGCCCTTGAGTTGGCCCCAGCTCCTGAAGACCTTATGTATACCAGAGAAAGGCATTGTCTGGTCCTGCACTGTCTTCACAGTCATTGGTATGTTTGAGTCCATTGTTGTAGCTATCGTGTCAATCCAACTCATCCCCTTTTTCACTGACCCTCTACTTTACCAAACATGATTTCCTTTTCTAGCAATTATTCCCTCCTGATGATGTATCCAAAGTAAGTGAGCTGAAGTCTTGCCGTCCTTGCTTCTAAGGAGCATTCTGGTTGTATTTCTTCTAAGATTGATGTTTTCATTCTTCTGGAAGTTAATATTATTTGCCAACACCATAATTCAAACGTATCAATTCTTCTTCTGTCTTCCTTTGGCAGGAACTGAAAAGAAGCCAAGGTTAAAACCCACTAGTTGAAATAGAACCTCTGCTCTGCTCCGGCAAGTGTTACAGAGCTCTTTAGCTCTGCCAATAAGTGCCTGGGGGGAGCCCCACTCCATCAGCAAGGCTCCTGCCTGAAGGTCCTCAGTTTTTTCACTCTGTGGGCCGGGAAGCCCACTGTGCCGTCTCCTGGTTCTGCTGCCTTTGCTGCTGCCATTTCTCTGCCACTGCTTCTCGCCATCGCTTGCTGTCTCTGGCGTTATAGTGCTCCCTCTCTCTGTTTCCTGGGTTTGGGAAGTCCTCAGTGCAGGGATCTCAGATCCAAAGGACGCACTCTGCTCCCATCTCTTCTTCTTGTTGGTGAGGTGCCCCCTTTCCCACCTCTGGAATGGCTCACTTTAAACCTAGTAGGATTGCAAAACTGACCAACCCGCTAGTTAGGTTCCACACACCTTATTTGCATGGCACCACCACCTCACAAGGGGGCGATGCACCTTATTTACATTCTTAGTAAACTGTCCATTCCCCTTAGTGGGCCACAAGCACCTTATTTGCACAGTCCCACCCCATCATTTGGTGGAAGCTACAAGACCTTGGTGAGAAGGACCACATAAAAATGATCCACACTTCACAAATAGGCATTTTTCTTCTCATGTGTATATATGTGGCTCCAAAATTGGAATCTTGCCCTAATAGATAAAGGCAATTCCAGAAAATGTGGAATATGAACTAACTTATCTCTTTAACAATTTTATAATTGTATTAGGACTCATTATTACTACTTAAAAGATGTTTATAATTTTTTAGAGGACTTACAAAATTCAGATAAGCAAAATCAAAGCTAATATTTCCTATAATCCCAAAATCCAGAGAGAAAAATCACTATTTGGAATATGACCTTTCCATAGGTTTCATTTAACGTTATGTCATGAAAAAATTTTTTCATGTCATTATGCCTTCTATAACATAATGATCACATAATATTTTATTAGTTGTTTTGCTATAAAATATTAATAGGGGCCCCAATAAGAACCATGATAAACTGTTTTCATTCTGTTCAAAAAGCTCTCGATGAACCCTAATCCCGAGTTGTCACCCATGATCCTGTCTAGTATCTCCAGCTGCCTTGGTGGATCTCCAGTTTGGGCTACCATCATTTTGACGTACCCCAAAGAAAGCTCATCATCTATCCTCCTTCCAATCTTCCATGTCCCTCCATGGCAGGTTCTCAGCATTTTACGTCTTTGTTTTACTTATTTTCCTCATCCAACCCCTGCAATCCATCTATTACTGAATGTGGAACATTCAGTTCTTCTAAACTTCTCCTCTAGCACTGGTGCTTACAGCTACCCCAGGCATCTATCCTGTCATGTCCAGTCTATTGTCATTAACCAATAGATCTCCAGTTTCTTCTCTCCAGATTTCAAATATTATCCTTTGTTGCCTAAGTGATTGATTAATCAACTCACAACATCATCCACTGAACAAATATTTATTGCATGCTGACTATGGGCCATGTAATGTGCTAGAGACTGGGGATGTGAAAATGTAATTGTATAGTTTCTTCTTCAAGGATGTTACAGTCTAGTGGGAAGTAAGACTCTTGAACCAGCAGTTACAAAATAGTAATAATTTGCTGTATTTGAGGTATATACAAAATGCAGTGGGAACATAGCAAAGGGCCAGCCATGTAGTCTTCTCTGAAAGACTTGGGAAAGCTTCCAATTTTCTAAAATAACAATATTTTTATGTCACATTCATATCAAGAAAAATCCTTAACTGCCCTCTATTGCATAAATCGCAAACATCCCAGTTTGGCGTCATGGCTGTGTAAACTCACACCCCTTCCAAGCTGTCTAATCCTGTCTCTAGCTTCTTCACACGAGCTCTTTACTCTAGCTGACCCCACCTCCCATCTCTAACACTGTCGTTGATCATGCTCTTTCTCACCCAGATTAACCTTCTCACTCCATTTTGACTCTCCAATCCTAACTTTCCATCAGGTCCCATCTTTTACAGCCTCCCTTGACATGCCAGCTAACGTTCACCTTCCCTTGCGCTGGCCATGGAAGGCAATTACTATAACATTTCTCATTTTGCTTAACTGTTTTATGTGCATTTCATACATCCCTAAGTAGACTGTTCAATCCTGCAGAAACGATTTCTGTGTATCCCTAGTATGTGGCACAGTGTTACATCTGTCATATAATCTAGACAAATACTTGTTTACCAAAAGAGTGAATAAATAATTGTATGCACTCTTTAAAAATACATAAATATAGAGGCGCCAAGATGGCAAATAGACAGATGCTTCCAGCGAGACCTCTTTACAACAAAGACCAAAAAAAATAAGTGAAAGAGTATATTTATGACAAGCTAGGAGCCCTGAACATCAAAGGCAAGCTTAGAAAATGAACTGAGGGGCAGGGGGAGGAAGAGAAGGTTCAGAAGTGGAAAGGAATTACTGAACCTGAATAGCAGGGAGCCTGCAGGCCCCATTCCTGGGAGTGGCAGCAGTGGGCTGGTACTAGTGTTCTGTTGCAGTTTCCTGAGGGAGAAACAGCCAGCCACACAGCCTACTCACACCTCCGGAACCAAAGAAGAACGGCGCTCTCGGCAAAACTAAGTACTTGCGTATATATTACCGTGCCACGCGCCCCCCAAGCAGGCATCAGCAGCTGATTTCCCTGGGCCTGACATAGTCCCTGTTGAGCACCTAGAGCCATCCTCCCAGCCTTGGAGAAGGAATAAATTTGCAGTTGGGGAAAAAGATAATTTGCCAGTTCCACTAACCGGGGGAGCTCAGGACAGAAGCGGCTCCTGTCCAGGCAGAAACGGTCCATGGACTTTGAGTACCTTTCCCCTCTGCATGGACTTTTGTGGGCCTATTTCAGAAGGATAGGCCCTTGTTGGCAGACTGTAACTGTTTTAGCTGTGCAGCGGCGAGATGGGTGTTTGATGTTTTACATTGCTTTGACTATTAAGCAGGGTCCTCACCTACCCACATCAGGGGCCTAAGGACTGGTAGCTCCACTCAAATCACCCAGTCAGCTGTGACAGGGGTCCAAGGATAACTGGTACCTCTAAGTCCTTACAACCAAAAACATTGGATGCCCATGGTCCGTCTGCAGAACCCACCCACCTGTATGCTCTAGGGATCAGGGACACGCTTTCCTCAGAGACATGAGGGGGATGATTCTCAGCCCACTGCCTTGTTCAGAGTGTGACCCCCTGCTGCAATCAGATACTGGTACCTACACAAATCACCCCTGCCCCTCTAAGACTGTAGGACAGAGCCTGTGCCACACACTCAGTGATCAGCTACCTGGACACCTGAGCCAAATTCATATAAGAAAAGAGAATGGACTCCTAGATGATATACCTGATAACAGCCCTAGACACCTGGGTACAGGATGTCAGAGCTCCAAAGGTGAAAATAATCAAGCCAGCTCACTCAAGAAACCCATCTGGGCATATCAAAACAAAACAAGGCAAGAAGCTACAACGCAGTAAGCAAACACAAAATAAACTAATACAATAACTTATAGGTGGCTCAGAGACAACAGCCAATATCAAGTCACATAAAGAAACAGACCATGATCACCTCAATAAGCTCTCAAAACAAAGAATACAGGCATCTTCTAGATGAAAGCACCTTCCTGGAATTACCAGAGGTAGAATACAAAAGATTAATATACAGAACCCTTCAAGACATCAGGAAGGAAATGAGACAATATGCAGAACAAGCCAAGGAACACACAGATAAAGCAATTGAAGAAATTAGGAAGATTATTCAGGAACGTGATGAAAAATTTAATAAGCTGGAAAAATCCATAGACAGACAGCAATCAGAAACTCAGAAGATTAAGAATAAAATTACAGAAGTAGAGAACTCAATAGAAAACTGGAGAAGCAGATTTGAGCAAGTGGAAGGTAGAATTCCTGAACTTGAAGATAAAGCACTTGGCACAAATATATTTGAAGAAAAATCAGATAAAAGAATTTTAAAAAACAAAGAAACCTTAAGAATCGTGTGGGACTCTATCAAGAGAAATAACCTACGAGTGCTTGGAGTACCAGAACAGGGAGGGATAACAGAAAATACAGAGAGAATTGTTGAAGATTTGTTGGCAGAAAACTTCCCTGATATTGTGAAAGATGAGAAGATCTCTATCCAAGGTGCTCATCGAACTCCACATAAGGTAGATCTGAAAAGAAAGTCACCAAGACATATTATAATCAAACTTGCCAAAACCAAAGATAAAGAGAGAATTTTAAGAGCAGCTAGGAATAAACAAAAAGTCACCTACAAAGGAGAGCCAATAAAAATAAGCTTGGACTACTCGGCAGAAACCGTGCAGGCAAGAAGGCAATGGGATGACTTATATAAAAAATTGAAGGAAAAAAATTCCCAGCCAAGAATCATATATCCAGTAAAACTGTCTCTCAAATATGAAGGTGAAAATAGGACATTTCCAGATAAACAGAGGTTTAGGGAATTCATAAAAACCAAACCAAAACTATAAGAAATACTAAAGGGAGTTCTTTGGTTAGGAAATCAATGATATCAGGTATCAACCCAAGACTAGAACACTGGGCAGAGTGATCAGAAGTCAACCCAGACAGGGAAATCACAACACAAAGCAAGAATAATAAAAAAAAAAAAAATGCTCAAAACAGGGTAACAGCAATATTATTGCATAAAAGAAGACAACATTAAAAAAATAAAGAGGGACTAAGAAATGTAGCCATAGATCTTCCATATGGAGAGGAAGACAAGGCGATAAAAAGAAATAAAAGTTAGGTTTAAATTTAGAAAAATAGGGGTAAATAATAAGGTAACCACAAAGGAGACAAACTATCCTAGTCATCAAAATAAAATACAAGAAAAAAATAGAGACTCGGCAGGAACAAAATCAACAATGAATATGACACAAGGACAATATATAATCTACCCAGCACATAACATTAAGTGGGAAAAAGAAACTGTCAGAAACACCCCAAAAAATACATCAAAATGATAGCACTAAATTCATACATATCCATAATTACGCTGAATGTAAATGGACTAAATGCACCAATAAAGAGACAGAGAGTGGTAGAATGGATTAAAAATACATACATAAATAAAAGCGATCCATCACACTGCAACGGGGAAAACTTGGAGCCTATGCTTGGCCTTGTGACAGGCACTGGGGGAAAATGGATTTTATTTTGTTCAGGGTGAATGTGGTAGATTTGTATCGCGTTACCTTTTTCGAGGCTGGAGCAGGGCTGGGCAATGTTTTGTTCCACAACAGAGTCGCTTTGAGTTGGATCTGATTCTACTGCACCTGACAACAGCAGCTAAGCTGGAACTCCATTTCCCAGAATTCTTTTTCCTGCACAGTTCTGGATTCCGAAAAACCAAAACAAACCTGTTGCCAATGTTGAGTAGATTCCAACTCATGGCAGCCCGATAGGACAGAGTAGAACTGCTCCATAGGGCCTGCAGGGAGCAGCTGGTGGATTTGAACTGCCAACCTGTTTTGGATTCAATTGTGTTGAATTCCTGACCCAGGTACCTGTGGATGTGATCCTGTTTGGAAATAGGGCTTCTACTTTGTTATGTTAATGAGGTCATAACAGTGTAGGTTGAACCCTAAACCTAATCCCTTCTGAGTGATAAAAATACAAGAATAGACGCAGAGGCACGCACAGATGCGAAGGAATACCAAGGATCACCGGCAGACACCAGAAACTAAGACAGGCTCATAGAAAGAACTGACACAGCTGAAACTCTTCAGAACTGAGATAATACATTTCTGTTCTTTGAAGCTACCCACTTGTAGTGTTTCTGTTAAGACAATATAGATAACTAAGACAGGTGGTGATTCCAACTACAGCTGCTGTCTGTAGCTAGAACAAATCAACACACCCCTTGACACCTGTTTTGCAACTACGCACATGGACAATGATTTCTTTCCCTCTATTCCTCTTAGTAAAATCATCAGAAGAGTTTGTTTTCAGCTTGCAGGGTCAGCAAAACACCTTCACTTCCCTACATCAGGGCTACACCAAGCCTCCAGCCCTATACCATAATCTAGCCTGCAGGGACCTCTGTCGTCTCCGCATTCCACAGCTCATCACATCAGTCTCATGCTGATTGGACCTGGTGAGCAGGAAGAACCAACTACTTTAGACTCGATGTTAAGACACATGTGTGCCAGAGTAGGGGATAGAAATCTGACAAAAACTCAGGGACCTGCCTCCTCAGTAGTATTTCTAGGGGTCCAATGCCTTTGCATAGTCAATAAAACACAAGTAAACATCTTTCTGGTATTCTCTACTTCCAGCCAGGATTCATCTGACATCAGCAATGATATCCCTGGTTCCACGTCCTCTTCTGAATCAGGCTTGAATTTCTGGCAGTTCCCTGTTGATGTGCTCCTGCAGCTGCTTTTGAATGATCTTCAGCAAAATTTTACTTGTGTGTGACATTAATGATATTGTCTGATTATTTCTGCATTCGATTGGATCGCCTTTCTTTGATATAAGCATAGATATGGATCTCTTCCAGTCAGTTGGCTAGGTGGCTGTCTTTCAAACTTCTTGGTATAGACTAAGCGAGCTCTTCCAAGGCTGCACCCGTTTGTTGAAACATCTCTGTTGGTATTTCATCAATTCCTGGAGCCTTGTTTTTCGCCAATGCCTTCAGTGCAGCTTGGACCTCTTCCTCCAGCACCATTGGTTCCTGATCATATGCTACCTCCGGGAATGATTGAATGTTAACCAATTCTTTTTGGTATAGTGACTCTGAGTATTCCTTCCATCTTCTTTTGATGCTTCCTGTGTCATTTAATATTTTCGCCATAAAATCCTTCACTATTGTAACTCGAGGCTTGAATTTTTTCTTCAGTTCTTTTAGCTGGAGAAATGCCAAGCATGTTCTTCCTTTTTGGTTTTCTAACCTCAGGCCTTCGCACATGTAATGATACTTTACTTTGTCTTCTCGAGTTGCCCTTTGAAATCTTCTGTTCAGCTCTTTTACGTCATCATTTCTTCTTTTTGCTTTAGCTACTCGACATTCAAGAGCAAGTTTCAGAGTCTCTTCTGATTTCCATTGTGGACTTTTCTTTCTTTCCTGTCTTTTTAATGACCTCTTGATTTCTTCATGTATGATGTCCTTGATGTCTGGTGTTCAACTCCTCTGGTCTTCGGTCATTAGTGTTCAACGTGTCAAGTCTACTCTTGAGATGGTCTCTAAATTCAAGTGGGATATACTCAAGATCATACTTTGGCTTTCATGGACTTTAATTTTCTTCAGCCATGAAGTCACCATGAGTCTGAATCAACTCAACTGCAACTAACAAGACTTCATGGGGCAGTTCCCTATGACCAGTTGACTGAGGGAGAAAAATACCCAGGCCTGCCTTGCAGATGGTTCTACACGATATGCTGGTGCTCCCTGAAATAGGATGGCTGCAACACTGCAGCTCCACTCTAGGGTGGCCCCGCTGTGATGCATCATCAGATGTGTTCATATACTTAACCTTACATCTTGGTATTTAAGTCAGAATATCAAAAGGGGAATGTGACTCACCTAGAATAGAAATGACTCTCACCTAAAGATGGACAAAAGGAGTTTGTATCCCCTTTTGGGGAGAAGGCAGAAACATGATTTTGTTATTGTCTTTATTTGGAAGTTAAGTATGGTTACAAGCAGTGTATATGGATTCCGGGTCAACAAGCGAGGGACTGTTGCAGGTTTGTACTCTATCGGCTTAGCTAAGCTGAAACTACTTTTCCTAGAATTCCCATCCCTGCAGAGTCCCAGGTTAGTATAAAACCAAAAAACCCAGCCCCATTTTTGTCAAGTCAATTCTGACTCATGGCGACCATATAGGACAGAGTAGAATTCCCCCATAGGGTTTCCAAGGAGCAGCTGGTGGATTTGGACTGCTGACCTTTTGGTTAGCAGCAGAACTCTTAACCACTGTCCCACCAGGCACAGGGCAAGTAGGCCCTGTGGCTGGTCCCAGAGGCCATTCATTCCCACACTTCCAGCCTTTGTCTGTGCTGTGCCCCTTGTCTGGCTTGCCTGTCCTCCTCCTGCACCAGCAAGACCCTTCCGGTCCACCCAGCCCAGCTCATCTCAGAGGCTACCTCCATGTGGTGTCTTTCCCAGCTTCCCCAGCAGAGATCACCATTCCCTCCTCTGGGTTCCCACAGAGTCCTGTTCATTTGTCCATTCTGGCTGTTGTTAGCTGTATAGAGTCGATTCTGATTCATGGTGACCCCATGTGTGGTGCAAACGTTTTGTGCTCAACTGCTAACCTAAATGTTGTCGGTTCAAACCTACCCAGCAGAACCACAGAAGATAGTCCTGGCAATCTGCTTCTGTTAAGATTATAGCCAAGACTCAACAACAACAACAAAAGCAATGGGAAAATATGCTCTAATCATAACTGGCCAACATATTATAAGCAGGTAAATGTTGTGACTTAAGAGGAAACTATGTTACAGACTCGTGGACTATTTTGTGAACCCATGCTAAAGACCACAAGGCAAGAAAGATGGGGCAGCAAGTTTATGTTAATGGGGGAGGAACAACTAGGAAAAGGAGGATGAGAATGATTGCACAACTCGAAGAATGTAATCAGTGTCACTGAACTGTACTCATAGAAATTTTAGAATTGATGTATGTTCTGCTGTGTATATTCTTAACAACAACAAAAATAAAATGAATTAAAAAATAAAAAGATTATAGACAAGAAAATCCTAAGGAGCAGTTCTACTCAGTAACACATGGGATTGCCATGAGTCCACTCTGACACCCACCACTTATTTACTCCATTAACACACATCTATTGACCACCTACTTATGCCAGGCCTGAGCTAGGTACAGGGGACAGACACTGAACAACAACAACATATCTGTCCCTCCCTCAAGAAGCTCAGTCTAGAGAAGGAGACAGACTCGCAATAGACAAGGACTCTACAGTGTGATCAGAATGGGATACCAGGTGAAAGATTTTATTTTATTGTACTTTAGATGAAGGTTTACAGAACAAACTAGTTTCTCATTAAACAGTTAGTACACATGTTGTTTTATGGCATTGGTTAACAACCCCACAACATGTCAACAGTCTCCCTTCTCGAACCTTGGGCTCCCTATTACCAGCTTTCCTGTCCCCTCCTGTCTCCTAGTCCTTGCCCCAGGGCTGGTGTGCCCCTTTAGTCCCGTTTTGTTTTATGGGCCTGTCCAATCTTTGGCTGAAGGATGAACCTCAGGAGTGACTTCTTTACTGAGCTGACAGGGTGTCCAGGGGCCATATTTTCAGGGCTTCTCCAGTCTCTGTCAGGCCAGCAAGTCTGGTCTTTCTTTTTGAGTTAGAATTTTGTTCTACATTTTTCTCCAGCTCTGTCTGGGATCCTCTATTGTGATCCCTGTCAGAGTAGTCAGTGGTGGTAGCTGCCACCATCTAGTTGTACTGCACTCAGTCTGGTGGAGGCTGTGGTAGATGTGGTCTATTAGTCCTTTGGACCAATCTATCCCTTGTATCTTTAGTTTTCTTCATTATTACTTGCTACCAAAGGGGTGAGACCAGTGGAGTATCCTAGATGGCTGCTTACAGTCTTTTAAGACCCCAGTACACCACAGTAGAATGTAGAACATTTTCTTTATAAACTATGTTGTGCCAATTCAGCTAGATGTTCCCCAAGAACACGGTCCCCACAGCCCTCAGTCCAGCAATTCAGTCCCTCAGGGAATTTGGATGTGTCTGTGGAGCTTCTACAACTTTGCCTTGTACAAGTTGTGCTGGCTCAGATGAAAGACTTTTGAGTTGAACCAACCAGCCAGTCTGAGCAGGGAGATGGTGGCTAACGTCACGGGCAGCTTTCTGAGCCAACACTCCCCTCCCTCAATGGGCCATGTTGGGGTCAGCCAAGGACCACTCCACTCTATCTCTACCAAGGCAAACAAGGCAAGCACTGCCTATATAGGTTGGAAACCGATTCACAGACTCTCAGGCCTGGAAGAGATCACTTGGCCCCATCCCCCACCACAGAGGGACCTTGGGACTCTCATTCCATGTCATGGGTTCTCTACACTGGGGTAAAAAGAGTTAAGAATTTTGGCCCAGTAGAGAGTAGGCAGCTCTGTACAGGTAGAACCTGACAACTTCCAAGGTTGCTCTACGACTGACAGGCCGAAGGGCTGCTTCAGAATTACCTACTGTTAAAATACAGATCCCCAAGCTGAACCAGAATTTCTGGAATGGGGCCTGGTAATCTGTATTTTTAAGCGAGTTCCACAGGTGATACAGACAGTGATCAGGTGTGGGAACACTGGGGAGGGAGATAGGTCCTTGGGAGGTATGTGAGTTCCATAGCATGGTATGCTATTTTGGTATTCTGGGTCAAAGAGGGAGCACCAAACCACAACCAAATCCACTGCCATCGAGTCCATCCTGACTCATAACAATCCTGTAGGACAGAGTAGACCTGCCCATAGGTTTTCCAAGGCTGTAATCCTTATGGAAACAGACTGTCACATCTTTCTCCTCTGGAGTGGCTGGCGGGTTCCAACTGCTGACCTTTTTGGTTAGCAGCCAAGTGCCTTTAACCACTGCACCACCAGGTGTCCTAAGAGTGAGCACAGCTTACCTGATACGCTCCCATAGATTCAGCTAACAAATATGTTCTGGTGACAGCCTCAGAGTCTGGGTGAGCTTTTGGTCCTGGCACTCATTTTACACATTCAAATACGTGATGGGCTAGAGGCGGCAGGAGCCGTGCCTGCCTAATGAATACATGATCATATCTTACCATCTAATATATGTGAATGTTATCAATTTCTCCTTAAAATTTATCTTAAACTATCATTATGGATTATAATATTTATATATTATATGTAACTTATAAAATCTTCTAAAACCAAAAACCAAACCCATTGCTGCTGAGTAAAATACTTATATAATTATTCAAATGTTTAAAACAATTTTCATCTCTTATGATAGAACCTTTTCTTAAAATGTGTCACTCACCTCCCTGCCTTGTTAAACCAAGTACAGCCCCTGTAACTTTGTGATCTTTTTCTAGCTAGATGATTCAGGCTCATCCTATTAATGTGACCATGGGCACACATAGGTGAGTGGCCTCTTGTCCCTGCATTGACTGTCCCCCTTACACTACAGCTGCCCATTCCTGGCTGAGCCAGAAGCTGGGGAGAAAGTGCAATGGATCTTATAGAAAGAAAATCACACCTGAAAGTCACCCATCTATCAATTCCATAACAGTAGATTCTCGGCACTGGAAAACAATTCATTTATCAAGTCTGAAAATCCCTAACTCAGAGACTCTGAAAATTGCCTGGACGCCGTGTCTAAAAACCTTTGAGTCATAAATTCTAAAACTGCTGACTTCATCAATTGAGAATGTTGCATAATTGGTTTCCTGTAAACTAAAGAAACCTGCTAGGGACGCTAAGATTACTCGGGTTTCAAATAAACTTGTTGATTGTAGATTTGGAAACTGCTATTATCTTCTCTAAGTATCTCTGATCTAGAGACAGTTGTGCTATCATAGTGATCATCTAATCCAAGTTCTAATGGGTTTCAGCTTGTTCTGACTTCCCTTTTATGTAGAACATCCAGAGCTTTTTAATATCTTATGCTTTTCAAAGTGTTTTCAAATCCATCATCCAGTTTGAGCCTCACAATATCCCGCTTGACAGAGTGGGGAACTGAGACACAGAGATAAGTGTCTTGTTTGTGGTCATATCCACGTTAGTGGTGGAGCCAGGACTATAACCAGGTTCTCAGACCTTGAAGTTTGAGGATGTGCCACCTGCCTGAGAGGGTTTCCTGGAGCAGCGTTACAGAGTTCCTCCTGGGACTGGGACCCTTGGAGATCAGGTGGCTGGCCCTTCTTTATTCATGTGCCCCAGGGCATTGCTTGGTGCCTGCTACACCAAGCAGATCTCTGTAGACAGCGTCCTAAGTGCACCTCACATGGTTCCATACTCTACGAGGCAGGTACTACGAACACCCCGTCCTGTTCATGAAGAAACTGAGGCACAGAGGGATTAGGATTTCACTCCAGGTGCCACAGCTGAGTACAGAGGGGTATAAACCCCAGAGCCCACCCTCTTCACCAAGACAAGGTAGGAACCCCTGCCCAAAATGGAGGCTCTGGGGCAGGTGGTACCCAGGTAAGGCCTCAGTCTGGACTTTGGCAAGCTTGGTTGCTATCCTGGGAGGGGTTCCCCCAAGCCACAGTGACAGCCACAGGTGAGGCAAGTGACGAGAGGCCACTTCCTTGTGGCCTGCTTGATCATTCCATAGAGCTCCAGCAAGCTGCCTGGTTGAGGACAAGACCTGCTGGGGAGGAAGGAAACATCAATAAAATGATGCTGGTGATGCTGACTACATTCAAAAACGCAGCCACCATGACAATAACAATACAGCTGCCCTATGTTCCAGGCTGGTCTCTACATGTCAGGCAGTGTGCCTTCCAAATGTAATGTCATTTGTCCCTCCCAACACCTTGTGAAGACAGTGTTATAATTCCCATTTTACAGGTAAAGAAACTGATGCTCAGAGAAGTTGAATGACTTGTGTCCAAGATCCCAGAGCTGGGTGACAGAAAAGCAGGGGGCCCTGGAGCCCACACACTTGACTATAGCATTAGAGTATTTCTCCTGCAAACCTCGGCCAGGTGCATCAGAATTTCCGGCAGAACTTGTAAAAATGCAGGTTCCTGGGCCCTACTCCAGACCTACAGAATAAGATTCCCCAGGCATGGGGCCCAAGAACCTGCATTTTAAACAAGCTCCTTCAGGTGATTCTTGTCCGTTGTAAATGTTAAGAACCGCTGCCTTTGGGAGTGTGCCATTTGAGGTGGTGAGGGCAGCACTGAGATCTAGGATTTAACATGGTTGATTTACGCTTGCCAGGCTTCTGCCACTTCCCACTGTGTGAATTACCTCGGGCAAGGTATTTAATGTATCAGAATCTGCTTTCCCATATGTAAAATGGGACAATAATACCCACCTTACAAGGCCATCCATGATGAGATAGGTATAAATGGGAAAATGTGTATAAAGCTCTAGCACAGGGGAACCAGGGAAGTGTATTTTCTTCTCTCCCTCTTGGGAAGCTAGGAGCCACCATGGTTGAATTTGTATCTTCTCCTTCTGCTCTGTGGTCCCCAGACCTGGGGCATTTTGGGGGGCAGGGAGAGGTATTTACCACAGGCTACCAATTTACCAACACAGTGAGGACCATCTGAGCTTCATTTCAGGGCTGGATCCTTGAGGAGAATGGGAAAGCCTCAGCTGCTCCGGCCCCAGCCCCTGGAAGGGACCCTGGAAGAGGCAGCCCACCTGGAGAATGAACTTTGACCTCACTTCCATGGCCTCCTGGGAATAGAGACAGGATTCTTGACAGAGGGTGGAGAGCTTATTCCCAATAGTCCTGAGGAAGTTGGTAAAATGTGCCCCCTTTCCAACCTGCCCATCCATCCCTTCCACCCCAACCTTCTCACCAACAAAAGAGCTCATTAGAAAAGAGATACAGGCTTGGTCAAAACTTCCTTTCATGGGCATTATAAACAACTTAGGTGTTATCCCATTTCCCTGATTACAAACTAAAGATCAGAGAAGCACAACATCCAGCCCAACAAGGAAGTAACCCGTTTGGGAGAAATAAGATAGACTTTCCGATCAATCCCCATTCATATATTCATTCATGCAGACAGATATTTTCACGTGTGCCAGGCATTGCTCTGGATGCTGGGGACACTTGAGCCCTCCCTGCCTTCGTGGAATCTACGTTCTAGTTGAGAGCTGGAGTGAGAGAAACGAATGACTGGATGAGTTAGTGATGAAGAAAAACATCAGAAAGCATAATGAAGACAACGAAAACTGGTCTGGGAGACAGTACTAAGGGCGGGGAGGTGACTGCTCTAGTTGGAAGTCAGGGCAATCAATGGTCCCTTAGGGAGTGAGATGTCAGCTGAGCTCCTCGGACAGAAGGGACAGCCTTGCAAAGAGCTGGAGGAAGTGCCCTCCAGGAGAGGCCTCGAGGCAAGAAAGGCAGGAACCCAAAGCAGAAAGAGCTGGAAGTAATCCCTTGGCCTTCCTCTGACCTACTTTCAGCTTTCACAGTTTGAAAATCTGTTCTTTATTTTAAAAGGAAAAAAAAAAAAAAAATAGAGGACCCTAAGCTAGAGAGAGGCATTGGTAGTTTAGTGACAGAATTCTCACCAGGGTTTCCACACCTAACAGGTTTAGTCCCCTTTCAGCCCCTGCTGAGAACTGACATTTCTAACAAGTTCCCAGGTGATGTTCATGCTGCTGGTTAGGGACCAATTCTGAGAACCACTGTAGGACAGTGGTTTCTAAAATTTATTATACTTTAAGAATCACCTGGGGATCCTGTTAAAATGTAGATTTTGATTCAGCATGTCTGGGGTGGAAACGTAAATTCTCAGCAGGGGTTCGAACCAGGACAAACCAGTTGAAGGCCCTGATTGTGGACTTGCATGGAAGACCCGGGTTTGGTTCCCGGCCAACGCACCTCATGTGCAGCCACCACTCGTCTGTCAGTGGAGGTTTGCATGTTGCTATGATGCTGAACAGGAGCCCTGGCAGCACAATGGTTAGGTGTTTGACTGCTAACCAAAAAGTCAGTGGTTCGAACCCACCAACCGCTCAGAAGGAGAAAAGACCTGGAGATCAAGAAGCAGTCGTTTGAACAGAACAAGGGGATACTGCATAGTTTAAAGTCAGGCAATGTGTGCGTCGGGGTTGTATCCTTTCACCATACCTATTCAATACTGAGCAAATCATCTGAGAAGCTGGGCTATATGAAGAAGAAACAGGCATCAAAATTTGAGGAAGACTCATTAACAACCTGCTTTATGCAGATGACACGACCTTGGTTGCTGAAAAGGAAGGGGATCTGAAGCACTTAGTGATGAAGATTAAAGACCACAGTCTTCGGTATGGATCACACCTCAACATAAAAACCAAAAAAAAAACAAACCCAGTGCCTTCAAGTCGATTCCGACTCATAGTGACCCTATAGGACAGAGTAGAACTGCCCCATAGAGTTTCCAAGGAGCACCTGGTGGATTTGAACTGCCGACCCTTATGGTTAGCAGCTGTAGCACTTAACCACTGTGCCACCAGGGTTTCCTACCTCAACATAAACAAAACAAAAATCCTCACAACTGGACCAAAGGGCAATATCATGACGAATGGAGAAAAGATTGAAGTTGTCAAGGATTTCATTTTACTTGGATCTACAATCAACACCCATGGAAGCAGCAGTCAAGAAATCAAAAGACCCATTGCACTGGGCGAATCTGTGGCAAAAGACCTCTTTAAAGTGTTGAAAAGCAAAGATGTCACCTTGAAGACTAAGGTGCGCCTGACCCAAGCCATGGTGTTTTCAATTGCATCATATGCTCGCGAAAGCTAGGTGATGGATAAGGAAGACCGAAGAAGAATTGACGCCTTAGAATTGTGGTGTTGGTGAAGAATGCTGAATATACCACGGATTGCCAAAAGAACGAACAAATATGTCTTAGAGGAAGTACAACCAGAATGCTCCTTAGAAGCAAGGATGGCAAGACTATGTCTCACGTACCTTGGACATGTTGTCAGGAGGGATCAGTTCCTGGAGAAGGACATCATGCTTGGTAGAGGGTCAATGAAGACCCTCAATGAGACTGATTGACACAGTGGCTGCAACAATGGGCTTAAGTGTAACAACTGTGAGGATGATGCAGGTCCAGGCAATGTTTCATTCTGTTGTACACAGGGTCACTATGAGTCAGAACCAACTCCATAGCACATGACAACTACAGTGGTTGGGATGAGCTGTGTGTGGGATACAGTGCTCCAAAACACGAGGGCTCTATTTGTCAGTGTGATATTGTTAGCATGATTATTACTCGATACCTTTTCTCCCGGTTTCCTGTTTTTGCCACACCCACCCTCACTTCTGCATCCCTGGGTATGGCTACTCTCCTCTGGGGACACCTAGGGCTGAGTCATAAATTGTCGCAGTAGAGAATGTGGGAGGCAGTGTGGCATGTGGGCCTGGAGCCAGAGAGACCTAGGTTCGAATCTCAGCCCTGGCCCTTATCAGCAAGTGATTCATCCTCCAGTTTCAGTTTCTGCAGCTGTAAAACGTAGATAACAACTCCAAAGTACTGAGGTTGTTGAGACAGTAGGTGAGTGGACACTGCCTTCCTCTACTGGGTGCCCTTTTGCAGAGCCCGATGACCCAGAGAGAATAGGCAGGACAGTGACTGCACCCTACTGTCTGCCCCCTCTGTCCCTGATGGTGATGGGGTATTTACAGAGCTGAGGGAGGAGAACAGAAGCTCCCCTATGGGTCTGTCTTTCCTTCGTGCCTCTTATCACCCCAGATGAGCCCTCTGGGTTGGAAATCATCCCAAAATGAGAACCCATAGGGTAGGACGGTCTCCCCTTCCCTTGGGGGCCAGCAAGGGGAAGAACAGTAATACTGAATTCCCTGAAGCCCAGCTGCCCATCCTCCCTCCTGATCCAAAGTCCCATGACTTTACCAAGCTGAAATTCATTCATTCACTCATTCAACAAACATATCAACTGATCACCTACTGTGCTCCAGACCTTGCACTAGGGAATTGCACACAGAGGTGAGCACAACAGGCACAGCCCCTGCTCCTCACCCAGCCCAGCCTTATCCATGAGTGCACTTCAGTTCTCAGCCCTGGGATTGCTCCTCTTCACCCAACATCTCTTATTTGTGGCTAACAGCAACAATTCTACCTGACGCTTCTCAAAAACAAAAACAGTTGCCATCCAGTTGCCTCCAACTCATGGTGAACCCAAGCATGTCAGAGAAAAACTGTGCTGCAATGGTTGCTTTTTCAGAAGCAGATCGATCGCCAGACCTTTCTTCTGAGGCACTTCTGGGTGGACTCAAACCACCAGCCTTTCATTTGGCTGCCATGCATGTTAGCAGTTTGCACCACCAAGGGACGACCTGGCCCCTCTCAAAACTAGAAAATCAAACCTGTTGCCTCTGATGGCGACCCTATGTGTTACAGAGTAGAACTGCTCCATAGTGTTTTCTTGGCTGTAATATTTAGGGAGACGGGTTGCCAAGCCTTTCTTCTGTGGCGCTGCTAAGTAAGTTTGAACCTCTAGCCTTTAGGTTAGTAGTCGAGCGAAATAGTTTGCACCATCCAGGGACTCCCTGGCCCCTCTCAGGGGTAAATAAATCTGATGAGTCTAAACAAACCAGGGCAATCCCATGGTCTTGGGCCAGCACTGGTTCAGGGTAGGTGTGTGAGTCAGTCCTTAGGGTAAAGTTGGTTGGGTGGTGGGAGGACTTATTATGGGAAAGAAACAAGGAAGAGATAACACCTTCTCTGCTGGAAGCTACCTTGTGCTAGCTTGAGGTCTGGAACCATGGCTGCTATCTTGGAGGGGAGCCAGTCCCAAGGGCAAGGCCAATACTCTGAGGGAGACAGAGCCGAGAGCAGGAAAAAAAACAGCCCCTGACAACATCACTGAGCTGCTAGAGAGCCAAACTTGGAGCCTCTGGGCTTCTTGTCAACTGAGATCATAATGCTGGCATTGCCCATTAAGTCACAGTTTTGACCTGGAAGCTTCCTGACAGATTGCAAGAGGACAGGTGGCAGAGAGCAGAGCGGGAAGAGTGGGAGGCAGAACCACGGCCCTGCCTGTTCCTGGTTATGGGGCCTCAGGGAGTTCCTGTCCCCTCTCTGAGCCTCAGTTTCCTCAATTATAAAATGGGGATAATAATGCCAAGACCTCCCAAGAGTAGTACTAGGAGAGATGCTGTCACAAAGCCACCGTGCCTGACACAGTGCAGCTCTGATGGACAAATAGGAGTTATCTACTCCCGGAGGTGTGTCTTGAATAAATGGCTCTAACAGATACATAGTTTGCACAGCTGTGAGAGAGGGAGAGAGAAGGAAATTTGGATGAACTGTGTCCTCCTCCAGATTGCTCTTGGGGTTGACTTCAGATTTGGTCACTAATAATAACGACAGCAATAATGCAGTTCACATTTCAAGAAGGCTCACCAAATTCCCCTTCTGTCAGTTTGCGGTCCTGTGGTCGTTTGTGCGTTTCATTGACGCTGGAAGCTATGCCACTGTTATTTCAAGTGCCAGCAGAGTCACCCATGGTGGGCAGGTTTCAGCAGAGCTTCCAGACTAAGACAGACTGGGAAGAAAGGCCTGGTGATCTATTTCCAAAAATTGGTCAAGGAAAACCTTGTGGATGACAACGGAACATTGTCCAACTTGGTCGCTTTGGACACATCATCAGGAGGGATCAATTGCTAGAAGAGGACATTATGTTTAGTGAAGTAGAGGGCCAGGGAGGGCAAGGCAGATGGTGAGATGGATCAGCACAGTAGTTCACCATGAACTTGAGCATGCTGGCAATTGTGAGGATGATGCAGGAGAGGGCAATGTTTTGTTCTATTGTACTTAAGGTCACCGTGAGTTGGGGTCAACTGGTCGGCAGCTATCTCTATCTGCCTATCTGTCTGTCTATCTACCTATCTACCATGTGCCAGATACTGTGCTAAGAGCTTGATGTACATTGATCTACACTAAATCAAAAAAACCAAACTTGTTGCCATTGAGTGGATTCCAACTCATGGCAACCCCATATGTTACAGAGTAGAACTGCTCCATAGAGTTTTCTTGGCCGTAATCTTTATGGAAATGGATCACCAGACCTTTATTCCACAACACGGCTGGGTGGGTTTGCATGGCCAACCGTTGGTGGTTGAGTGCAAACCATTTGTTCCACCCAGGGACCTGAATCCTCACACTGATTCCTTACTGTCACCTATACTTTGCCTAAGA
This sequence comes from Elephas maximus indicus, assembly GCF_024166365.1. Classification (NCBI taxonomy): domain Eukaryota; kingdom Metazoa; phylum Chordata; class Mammalia; order Proboscidea; family Elephantidae; genus Elephas; species Elephas maximus. The sequence continues at coordinate 60,249,069 of NC_064821.1, forward strand.
GGAGACTGAGATTCCTCATGTTAGATCATGTGGCTTGTCGGTGCTGTAAGTGGAATTTGAACCCAGAGCCCCATAGTTCCTAATTCCTTTTATGCTGCCTCCCTCGAGCCACTGAGTTTCACGTCGAAGGGAGCTCCTCAGCTGGCTGTTTTATAGATGTGTGTCACAGGCTGGAGTGTGGATTGCCCCATGGGCCCCAGCCCCATTGCTGGAAACACAGCTAAGCACATAGGAATGACAGTTTCTGGATCTTTGTATGGCAAATCCACCGTCCATCTGTCTTAGATTGGTATCCCTAGAAGCAGAACCTGAGATAAGGATCCTTATGCATATGCTTTATTGAGGGATTGCTCTGGGGAGAAACCTACAAACAGGTGAGGAAAACAGAATAGGGAAGGGGGTGAAGCTAAGCAATGAGGTGGTTTCAGGGAGAACCTAGTCTCTGCCTGACCCCACAGGGGGCTCTGGGGCATCCTTTGTACCACACAGATGGCCCGCAAAGGAGGGCAGTTATACCACCCCCCTCAATTAGTCATTGGCTACAGGGGGTCCCTGGTGGGGTGGGGGCAGACAAGATAGCTCTAGCCGACGAGGGCAGTCCTTAGGAAAAGAAGCCAGATGTGAGCACTAAGCAGCCAGTGTCCAGCTTAGCTGGGGGATGAGTGCACTCATTGGGTAGACGCCAACGCTCGCTGCTACAACCTCCCTCCCTCCATCGCCTGCTGGTCCCCAAGGCAAGATGAGACCCTCCTGCCCTGTGGGCTCCTGTTCTGGGTTAATTTCCAATTCATAAACATTAATTCCTATTATGTGGGGAAGGGAGAAGGAAACAAAGGGAGCCCAGTCTAGTAGGGGAGATCAGAGAAGTCCGTGCCACATGAGCCATTCCAGGAAAAGCTCAGCGAGTCTCTCTGAGGGTTCAGAGGAGGCAGAGAGACCCTGGAGCCTGGGGACCAGAAGGCAGACAGAGGAGATTTAGCTCTTAGACCCTGGTGAGCTAGGGGAGGGTTAACCCTTTGTGGAGACAGCCAGAGACTGGAGCATTTCTGGCAGGAGGCCCAGCCTGAGCAAACCCCTGCAGAGCTCAAGCCCATTAACTGGTGGATCTGGGTGCCTGGAGCAAGAAGGCCACTTGGGCCAGGACTTCTTTTGAGAGCTTTTTACAGAGGCCTCTCTGTGCTGGGCACTGCTCGGAGCGCCAGGGATGAAACCGAGTGCGGGACTGTCATGGGCCTGACACAAGGGTCCCCAAGCCTAGTAGGGGGAGGAGGACACAGGGCCACCATGCACTGTCGCAGAGCCCAGTAAGAGGCCTGATGCGGGGATGGTGGAAGATTTTAAGAGGAAGAGTAACAAGGACCGAAAGACCAGAACTTCCCTTTTGAGAGCTGGCTAAGGCTGTAGCTCTCAAGTGTACTGGGCGGGAGGTGGTAAGACTGGGGCCAAGAGGCCGGTGGGTGGCAGTGATGGGGAAGCAGCAGAGCCACATACACCCTGGAGACCCTAGCACCCCTTGGCCCCAGCCCCCAGCCCCCAGCCCCCACCCCTGCTGTGCTGGCTCCAAACACTATCCCTGAGGGCTCCTGCTGAGCTCCTGGCTTTGGCTTTTCCTTAGGCTCTGATCTACCCTCAGGAGAGACAGCTACCATCCATGTTGGCAGCATTCAGAAGGTCAAAGGGGCATGGTGGGGGTAGGGGGCCGGGACCCCCTCAGGGGGCATTTTTTAAAAATAAACAAGTATTCTTTAATATCATTATACGTTTAATCAGTGTTCAAATTTCCACTTGCTTAATAAATGTCAAAATATTTTTATTTTCTTAAATTTCTTTGAATCAAGATTCAAATAAGGTTTACATTGTGTGATTGGCTGATCTGCCTTTTTTTTTTTGTGGTAAATACATAGGCAACAAAATATTTGCCATTTCAACAATCTTCACATGTGCAGTTCAGTGACATGAACCATGATCAGCCAGGGAGCATTTAAAGGAGCCAGGGTCAGCGGAAAAAAGGAAGACCCTCAACAAGGTGGATTGACACAGTAGCAGCAACAATGAGCTCAAGCATAACAACAATTGTAAGGATGGCACAGGACCGGGCAGTGTTTCATTCTGTTGTGCATAGGGTCACTATGAGTCTGAACCGACTCGATGGCACCTAACAACATCAACAACAGGCTGGTTCGCGGGGGTTAAGTACTGAGTCAGCAATTCTATCGGCTTCCAGAGCTCAAGGTGATGGAAGAACAGGGTGGGGGTGTGTGGGCACAGACAGGTCACTTCATGGCGGACCTCTCCCAGCACTCTGGGCTCTGGCCCTGGCAACGGGGCCGCCAGTAGTAACGCAGGCGCTTATTGTAGGTGTGTAGGCTTTCCTGCAGGCACAAGGCCATCGTCTTGTCACAGGCGCACAGCTGCTTCTCACACCAGCTCCCCTTGTCCGCTGTGGGAAGGAGTGATGGAGGGAGGTCAATGTCCCTTCCTGGGGCAGAACCAGGTGTGGGTCTAGGGGGTCTCTGAAGGCAGTTCAGCTTTCCTCAGTTTCAGTGGCAGATGAACCTGGGCATCCACCCCTACTCCTTCAACCCTAGTTGTGTGACCTTGGACATGAACCATGACCTCCCTGGGTGCCATTGCTCCTTTATTTACAAATTCATCCATTTGATAAGCAATTATTGAGCACTTGCCATGTGGCAGACTCTGAGGGGGAGAGGGGTGAGCAAAATGGGCATGGCTTCTCTCCTGGTGAGGTTCACATTCCAGCGGGGGAGGCAGGTATTAGAGGACCACAGAAACTAATTTCACAAACCATGCCGAGTGGGAGGAAAGCACCATGCAGGGCTCCAAGATCATAGCACAGTGGGACCTGACTCTGTCGAAGGGCCACTTCAGTGAGATCTGAAGGGTCAGCTCCCCCTAGGGAAAGCCTCTGGGGTGGAAGAGGGGAAGTGTTCTAGGCAGAAGGAACAGTATATGCAAAGACTGAGGCAGGAGAGGTGGTGGTATGCTTCAGTTTATCTGTAAAATGGGGATAACGATAAAGGTAGCCTCAGGGGTTGTTATAAGAATTAAATAAAAGTAAGAAGTAAAAGATGGAGCTCTGGTGGTGCCATGGTTAAGCTGCTAACTGAAAGGTTGGCTGTTCGAACCCACCAGCCGCTCCTCGGAAGAAAGATGTGTGCCAATCTGCTTCCATAAAGATTACAGCCTTGGAAACCCTATGGGCAGTTCTACTTTGTCCTGTAGGGTTGCTCTGAGTCAGAATCAACTCAAAGGCAATGGGTTTGGTTTTGCTTTTTGGTTAAGAAGGCAAAGCATTTAACATAATCCCTGGTATATAGTAAGTGTTCTGTAAGTGTTGGATATTATTGTCATCATTGTTATTATGACAAGTAACAGTTGCCATCGAGTTGATTCCTACTCATGGCAACCCCATATGTGTCCAATAGAACAGTACTCCATGGGGTTTCCAATGGCTGATTTTTCAGAAGTAGATCTCCACGACTTTCTTCTGAGGCACCTCCAGGTAGACTCAAACATCCAAACTTTCAGTTAAAGCCAAGCACATTAATCATTTGCACGATACAGAGACAATTATTATTACTAAGCCCTAAATCAACAGTGACTTCTGTGATGAGTTTTCGGCTCTCAGCCCTGGGACCTGCCACCTTTCTCCATGTGGTGGACACTGTCAAGGATGGGGGGGCCAGGTGACCCAGGTTCTAGCCAGGCTCTGTCATTTGCTGCAAACACTTGCCTACTCTATCTTGCCTGTAAAATGGAGCTAACCAGAGTGGCAGTGCCTCCTCACTGCGCTGTTAGAGAATCAATACTGATGACAGTAGTAGTAATATTGGTAGCCACTATGTGGGGGGCATCCTGTGAGGCTCATTCTGTCTGCTCTAGTTTTAGTTCTTGCAACAGCTTCAGGGGGTAGAACACTGTTATTATCCTGAGTTTACGGATTCAGAGAGGTTAAGTAACATGTTCAAGGTCACAGAGCTAGTGGGTGGCACATCTGGGATCCATGTTAATCCATTTCACACCCAGGCTGCCTCTGATGACATTGACAGGGCTTGGTGGACATAGGCAAGCATTGTTTCCTCCCAGGCCCTGAAGGGGTCAAAGCCCTGGCCATCTCTCCACATCCCCTCCAAAGCCTAGCTGCTGCCACTGGCCAAACGGGAAAGACAAGGATGTGGAAGCACAGTGAGTGCCAGACTTCCCTTCTTGGCCTCCAGATCCAGCCCCAAGGCCGGGCACTCACAGCACTGGATTTCCCCTTCGAGGAAGTCGTATCTGTAATTGTCCGTGTGGAAACAGCATCTTTCGTTCTTCAAGAGGGCATAGCAACAGTCATGGGCCCTGCAGCACCTAGAGGGAGAGGACGTGGGGAGGGAGAAGCAGGGAGCACACCTGTGCAGGGCCTTGGCCAACCTGGGTCTCTGACTGCCCCCACTCCAGGGGAGAGAACCAGGTGCCCACCTTGGAAAAGTCAAGGCCCTCTGGATTCTAATCTCCTTTAGCATCGTAGTGCTAATGTTTATTGAGTGCTTACTGCGTACTTTCTATTGTTGTTAGCTGCTGTCAGGTCATCCTTTGGCTCATGGTGTCCCCATGCACAATGGAACGAACCTATTCCAAGTCCTACACCATGATTGGTTGCAGGTCGGAACAAGTGATCCACAGGGTTTGCACTGGCTGATTTTTAGAAGTAGATTACCAAATCTTTCTTCCTAGTTTGTCCCTTTGTCTGGAAGTTCCACTGAAACCTGGTCAGCATCATAGCAGCACGCAAGCCTCCACTAACAAGTGGGTGGGTAGTGGCTGCACATGACGTGCGTCTGCCAGGAATCAAACCTGGGTCTCCCGCATGGAAGAGGAGAATTCTACCACTGAACCATCACCTTCCCTGTGTGCTTTATATACGCTTTCTCTTTTAATCCTCATTATTTCTCTATGTGAGAAGTACTATTATTATCCTCATTTCACAAATAAGACTCAGAGAGGTTAAGCCACTTGCTCAAGGTCACACAGCCTGGGAGTGGTACAGCAGAAATGTGACCCCGGGTCTGGCTGGCTCTCAGCCCTCCTCTGGCTAATTCTTGGGATTGCTGTGAAGATCAAGTGGAACAATGGCAAAAAGAAGTGGGCTTTTAAAAAACTTAATGTGTAATGGCAGTGGGGGAGGGGGATGCTGTATTATGCCTGGATTAACGGTTGAAAATGCAAGGGAGGGGCCTTTGAGACTCTGGGGAACCCTCTAGAAGGGAAGGGCTAGGACTGTACCAGCAGGGTTCCAGGCACATAGTAGGTACTCAACAAATATTCACTAAATGGATGGAAAGCAAAGAAGAGGATCCCGGGGTAGAAGGCAGGGTAGAATGCCACCTGCAGGCTGAGCCTGGGGAGGTGGTTACCAGTCTGTGGCATCTTTGGGGTGGCCTTTGCCACCAGGTCCGCAGTGACAGCCATAGAACCAATAGGTGAAGAAGGGTATCTTCCCGGTTACTTGTTTGATCATCTTGTTCAGGTTCAGGATCCCGCTCTGGGTTGGAATCACACCTGTCAAACAGCCCAGCAGTGGGGAGAAAAGATGAAATCTCAGGTGGCTGCTGGTGGGGCACAGGGCTGGCATCGCTATTAAGAATAGAACAATAAGTACCGCGAGTCCCAGGCACCATCCTACAGTTTTTCATGTATCAATTTATTAGCCCATCCCATGAGATTAATGTTATTTAAAAAAAAAAAAAAAAACTATTTTGAAATAATTCTAGATTTTAAAAAAGTTGTAAAGATACTTTAGAGAGCTCCCACGTTCCCCTTACTGGTTTCCTCTAATGTTATTATTCTACATAATTGTGATATGTTTGTCAAAACTAGGAAACCAACCTTGATACAATGAATACTCTTTTTGATCCCCGTTTTACAGATGAGCAAACTGAGGCTCAGTAACTTGCCCAAGGTTAGGTTGCTGTTAGCTGCCACTGTTTGATCCCTGACTCACGGTAACCCCATGCACAACAGAACGAAATGCTACCTGATCCTGCGCCATCCCCATAATCAGTTTGGATTGGACCATTGTGATCCACAGGGTTTTTACTGGCTGATTTTCAGAAGTAGATCACTAGACCTTTCCTCCTAGTCTGTCGTGGTGTGGAAGCTCCACTAAAACCTATTCAACATCATAGCAACCAGAAAGCCGCCACTGACAGTTGGTGGTAGGTGTACATGAGCTGCGTTAGCCAGGAATCGAATGCGGGTCTCCCACATGGAAGTCAAGAATTCTGCCACTGAACCATCATTGCCTCCAGCCCAAGGTCATTAAAACAAACAAACAAACCACTGCCATTGAGTCATTTCTGACTCATAGCTACCCTAAAAGACAAAGTAGAACTGCCCCATAGGGTTTCCAAGAAGCAGATTCCAACTGCCAACCTTTTGGTTAGCAGCCAAGCTCTTAACCACTGCACCCAAGGTTATAGTGACTGGTAAGCGGAGGAGCCAGGATAGAAACCCATGGCAGTCTGGTTCCATTCTCCCTCCCTAGGCACTGATTTTCCACTCTGAATAATAATGACAAGAATCTCTACTCACCACTCATTCTACCCTGCCCTCATTCCCTAAAGAAACTCATGTATTAAAGAGCATGTGTGCTTCTCTTGGGAGGCAGCATGATCTATAAATCTATACTTTTCATGGATATTTCCATTTCAATCATAATAACTGCTAGTTAAAATTGATCATAAGGGGAGTTTATTTAATTGGGAGAGAGGACTGCACTGTGTTGAGTTAGGAGAAATAAAATACATTAAGACAATGAATTCAAGGGCAAAGTTGGGAGAAACAGACAAGATAGCGAAGGGGACTGAAATGTACATTTGCTCGACCTGAAAAGATGATTCAGGAACACAGTGAGTGTCCACCCGGACAGAGCTGAGTACAAGGAAGACTGGGATGGCACTACTATTAAAAATAAAATGATAGTTGAGTGGTTACTGTGTCCCCACTTTGAGTGACCCTAGTTATGGAGCCCTCTCCACCCCCGTCAGATACATGATGTTACAATGAAAGGTCCCCATGCAAACAAAATAAATAGTAAACAGGGACTGAGCCCCATGAGCTCTTACAGCCCCCCATTGGGTGAGGGGTGTTGGGAAGGATTCATGCAGGGGACAAAGGGTGCAATCACCTTGCAGCCTTGGGCCACAGCTAAAAGTGACTGGGCGGCAGCTGGTTGCTTGCATTTGTTGTATCCCCCAGAGAAGCTCAGTGTTTGGGAACCCACATTGCCATTCCTCTTTGACATGATGGTTCTTGCTATATGGGATGTTAAAGAGAAATCTTGCTAGCTTTGACCATGCTGCTAAATGGTAGAGCCCTGTTGGAGCCATATACGACCCATTCTAGATTCCTGGATTTAGTGATAAGGACCCAGAAGGCAACCAATTGCAAAGAAGAATTTACAGTCCATCTTGTGAGCCAATCAGAGACTTGAACTTAAAATCTTTGCCTTTCTTGGTGGCCCCCTTCTCCTTTTTCTCCCTAAATGCAGCTCTTTCCATTTTGGCTCAGAAACACATTAAACTCACACCTGAATGATGCAATTCTCTCTTGCCAGGCAAGTGATAAACTCAACTCTGACTCAGAAGGTTTTGGGTGATATTATTTCTTATATTTAACAGTGAGAAGACCTAGGCTTAGGAAATTGAGGCACTCAATCTGCGGGTATAGTGGCTTTGAGGGACTGGCTTTGCTTGTCAGCAATTCCTGCCTTGGTACCTTTCCCCATCCTTGACTTCCCCCAAGGGGGATGGACCCCCACCCCCAGGTGTTAGACATGGTGGGCACGAGGCAGCATCACTACCATGCACTATGTGTTAATCTATTGCTTTCTACTATTATTTACTATTACTAAACACTTTGTATATATTTTCTCATTAGCATCCTTATAACAACCCTTCAAAAGGGTGTGCGATTATGCCCATTTTACAGATGAGAATATAGAAGAGTTGGGTGACTTAACCAAGGTCATACTGCAATGAGATGGTGGGGCCAGCATTTGAAGGCAGTTTCATCTGTGTATTTTGTCTCTATATTATACTGTCTCTTTACATCTGAGAGATGAATTTCTGTAGGTTGAATGGTTTTCCTAAAAGTTTTCGCTGTAACCCTGGAGATGTGTGCCTCTCAAGAATTTGGGAGTCCCAAGATATCATAAAACCATAATTAAAAATGCAAAATCCTTTTAAAAATAACATGTTTCAAGATGGATTAAGAAACCAAAAGGTCAGTTTGCTAGCAACCACATTTTTACATTTAATCCGCTAAAAAGAACACGAAAACTGCCCCACCCCTCACCAATGCTCAACAGAGCCCTCTCCTCAGGTGCAAAGAAGATAATGAACATGAAAGTGTTTAAAAAATAGAGTGCTGTGCATATATAAAGGATTGTTACTGTCCAGTCAAAGGGACAGAGATGAGTAGAGTGAGATGGGGAGACCCCATTTCTGTAATTTGTGTCCAAAGTGTCATAGGTGTCTGCCAGTAGGCTCCCAGGTTCTGAACACCTAGTTTCTCACCTGTCAGAAAGATCAGTCCTGAGGCATACCAGACAGCCTGGAAGCCCAGACTTCTCTGGCCCAAGTTACCATTCTAGAATGCTGTCTGCCACTCATGGCTCCTTGTAAGGGGTAGAAAGGTTGGAGGACTGGAGAGGGGGGAGGTGGCGGGGCCTGGGTATAGGGCATCAGAGCAGCAGCTACCCAGTCTAGGAAGGGGATCGGGGGCATAGGGTGTACCCACATTTCTCCTTCCCTTCCCAGATGTGGGTCCACTCACCAGAGATCACCAGCAGCACACACAGCAGGGGAAGTTTCATGATCCTGGCAGAGGCCAGTGGAAGCAGATGCTGGAAGTACCCTTCCCTGCAGGCTGTCCGTTATAGCAGATGCGGCACCCCAGCCCTGTGCCTCCAGCTCAGGTGGCTGTACCATGTGCTCCCTCTGCTTCCTCTTTTTTAGTGCTGGGGAATTGTATTTTTTTTTATTTTTAATATCTTGTTCCTCTCTCCTTTCTGATTACAAAAAGACACACGTTCAGTGTAGAAAAAAATTTGGAAAACACAAACAACAAGAAGAAATTAAAAAATTGCCTATGAGAATTTCATATTCTCATGGAATCCAGAGACTTGGAGCCGTGGAGTCTGGATGAACCCCTTAAACTATTACCCTGAGATAAGATTTAAACCTTTGGCCAAAAATATCCTCTGAAGTCTTCTTTAAACAAGCTATGATTTAGCTTAATTAATAAAGAATGTCTACCTTGAGTATTGTGCTCTTTTAAAGAACTAGCCATATGGGATCAAATTGACAACAGGAAGGCGAGAATGGTTGTACAACTTGGAGAATATAATCAATGTCAGTGAATTGTATACGTAGAAATTGTTGAATTGGTTTCTATCCTACTATGTGTATTTTCAGTAGCAATAAAATAAATACTTTATTTTAAAAAAATAAAAAATCACCTGTGAATCCATTAAGCACCATTAACATTTTGGTCTATGCCACCAGGAACCCTGGAGTAGTGAAATTAGTGAGTACTGAACCATTGCTTCTAGCGGAAATACAAGGTTAGGTTCCTGTGATCCCAAGGTCACATCTTTTCTTTTTTGGGCAACTGATTAATACATAACCTTGTCCTATATGTGTTTCTGTTTAAAGATATCTTGTTTAGTATGTATTTTTGATCCATTAACATTGAACTCATGGCCAACAACACTGTAACTCATGCCTGAACAAGTCATTTTTATCAGCATTGGTGCCTGTGACTTACAAAAGATTAGAAGGTTTCTACCATGAGTATACAAAAAGTTAGATGAATATATAGCTATTATTAGATAGGTCACTAAGTTCCAGAAAGATAGAATTCCGGGTTGTGTAAACTGTATGAACATTTCTTAACTACGAAGTCAAGAGAAAGAGCTCTCCCAATCACAGATAGGAACGTGCGTCTCTGCAGTTTCTCTTCCTAAAGTCACACTGCCAAGAACTGTGAAGAGTCTGAGGTTTTACCCTATTTGCGAGCTACTAGTTAACCTACTCCATTTTCATGGATGCTGGCAGAAGACACAATCCTTCTAGATTAGAGGCAAAGAACTTTACTACTCACAGCAATATCAGTAGCCAGGGTATCAGCATTTGCTCCAGTTTCCCAAACCCAAATTTCCAAAGGGAATTGTGAAAGCATGATGTGTATTGATTTTGGGGTTACAAATACATTTTAGTGAGTAGGCAAATTCACAAGGAGTCCTGGTGGCACAAGGTTAAGCATTCAGGTGCTAAGTGAAAGGTTGGTGGTTTGAACCCCCCAGGGGCTCTGCAGCAGAAGGATCTGGCCATCTGCTCCCATAAAGATTACAGCCTACTCTGTCACATTAAGTCACTATGAGTTGAAATCAACTCAATGGCACCTAACAACAACACGGCAGATGCGTTAAAAGGCGTGGAGCCCTCAGATAATGAGGATCAACTGCACACACACACACACACACACACACACATTCAGTTTCTCATGTGTAAAATAGGGATGACGATAGTACCTACTTCATAAGGTTGTTGTGAGGTCCAATAAGATTATATGCGAACAAGGCTTGGGCTATAGTTAACAAATGTTGGTCAATAAACATTAGTCAGATGGATCTTGGCTAAAAGTACAGAATACCAGAAAGATGTTTACCTGTGTTTTATTGACTACACAAAAGCATTTTACTGTGTGGATCAAACATATTGTGGATAACATTGCAAAGAAACTCTGGAGGTGGGGCCCAGCAATCTGTGTTTTAACAAGCCCTCCAGGTGATTCTGATGTTCACTCAAGTTTGAGAAATACTGGTTTAGGAAAATAACCTGTTGACTGTATATAGTGGACTGTTTTCCTCTCTGCATTGATGGATTATTTGAATTGGCACATACATTCATTCATTTATTCATTCATTCAATGCCTTACTAAAAGCTGACATGTTCCTTGTCTCGGCCTAGAGACTAGATTACAGACATGAACAGGAAGAAGTGGCCCCTGCCCTCAAGGAGCTCACAGTCTAGTGATTGAGCAAGGTAAAGACAGACCCACCACATTATCACAGACAGTGGGATTATTGGACTGTTTTAGAGATATTGCCCCAGACTAATCACTTCTGCAATGCTGATGAATCTTGGGAAAATTGCTAAGATTATTTTCTGGGCTGGTCTAAATGTGCTTAGGCCTTTTTTTTTTTTTTTTTAACATTTTTTTAAAGCTTAATATTTTTCTATTATGAAAAAGCTACACGTCAACTAGGGAAAATATAAAACATACTGAAAAGCAGAAAAAAAATTCCAATAGCCAAATACCTCAAAGCTCCATGACTAGCACTAAATAGATACTTGTTAAATAAATAATCAATATTAACATCTTGGTATATTTATTCCTAAAAATAGTTACAGTATAAATAGAAGAAAACTAAGAACATAGATAAGCAGAACTAAGAGTAAAAGTCACTCGTAATCTTGCAACCACAGAACAGTACATTATTATGTATCTGTCTAGGACCCCTGCCTATAACAAAATGCATGGGCTTGTGCAATACATACTGCTTTGCTAATTGATTTTTATGTATACTCACATAGTTACCACTTCCAGTGCTCTTCATTCCTTTTGGTAGATCCGTGTTTTTATCCAGTATCATTTTCCTTCTGTGTGAAGGACTTCCTTTAACATTTCTTGTGGTAAGTCTGATGATGATGAATTCTTTTCAGTTTTCATATGTCTGAAAAAGACTTTATTTCATCTTTGTTTTGGAAGGTATTTTTGCTGGCCATTGAATTCTAGGCTGATAGGTTTCCTTTTTTGTTTTCCCTTCCTTTCAGTACTTTAAATGTGTCGCTTCTCTGTATTCTGGCTTGCATCCTTCCTGACATAAAGCCTGCTGTCATTCTTTTGTTTCTCCTCTATTCCTAATGTGTTTTCTCTTTATCACTAGTTTCAAGCAGTTTGATTGTGTTATGCCTTGGTGTAGTTTTCTTCATGTTTCATGTGCTTGAGGTTCATTTTAGATAGTTTGTATTATTACTATGACTCCAAGTTAACACATCTTTTCTTCTGCATTGTCTAATCTGCTTTTAATCATATCCACTGTATTTTTTTCATTTTAGACATTGTATTTTAATCTCTGGAAGTTTGATATGGATATTTTTGTCTCTTCCATGTTTTTACTTAACACGCTAAAGCTTTCCTCTACCTTTCAAATGTATGGAATATAGTTAAAATAACTGTTAGTGACTTTGTCCATTAATTCTATCTTTTGTGTCATTTCTGGGTCTATTGATAGGTTCTTTTCCTCTTTATTTGTCATACTTACCTGCTTCATTGCATGCCTGGTAATTTTTTATTACTTATCAGGCATTGTGACTTGTGCCTTATTGAATGCTTATTTTTGTATCCCTATAAGTATTCTTGAACATAGATCTGGTATAAAATTAAGTTACTTGGTAACCATCTGATCAGTTTGAGGTTTTTCTTTAAGCTTTGTTAAGGGGAACCAAAGCAGCCTTTAGTTTAGGTCTAATTTTCCTTTACAAGCAAAACAATAAGCTTCTGAGTACTCTACCCAATGAATGTCCTGTGAATTATGAGATCTTCCACTCTGATTGGTGGGAACCCAGACTATTCCTGGCCTTATGTGAGCTCCAGGGATTGTTGCCTGCCCTTGGGTAACTTCCTCACAGTGTGGACTGATCAATACTCAGATGAAGACTGGAGAGAAACCCTCTGAAGATCTCTAGAGATCTTTCTGCTCAGCTTTCTCCTTTCTAGTACTCTGCTCTGTGAACTATAGCAACCTTGGCCTTCTTGGACTCCTGGATTCATCTCCTCAGCTCACAGAGATGGCTGGGTTCTGCCTGGGTCAAAACCCCCTGCTGGATGCTGCATCCTGGAAACTCCCTCCAGACAGTAAGCTGGGGCAATAGTAGGAATCACTTCATTTTTGTTCCCTCTTTCAAGGATCACTATCCTAGGTTACCTGATGTCCAGTGTCTGAAAACCATTGTTTCATATATTTTGTACCTTTTTTTTTCAGCCAAGAGGGAAATCCAGTCCCTGTTACTCCATCTTGGCTGGGAGCAAAATATTACCTGATTTTTAAAATTTAACAATATACATCTTAAATACAGTTTTATATTGATATACATGCATACATCATCATTGCAATAGTTCCTGAGCATTTAATTTTACAGACATCCCATAATTAGTTTATGTAACTTCTTGGGCTGAAAATTTAGGTTGTTTCCAACATTTTGCCACCATAAATCATGACTAAAATAAATAAATTTATTTCCTTTTGATTTTTTTTCTTTATTTTATGTAATTGTGGTTACGGCATAAGTATGTGTTTGTTTCTCTTTTTTTTATTTAGTGTTATTTCATAAGCATTTTCTGGATGGTAACAAACTATTCATAAACATATTAAGTGACTACGTAGTGTGCCTGGAGTGGATGCCCCTTAATTTACTTAACTAGTCTCCAATGGGTGACCTTTAGGTCACCATTTGTCATTCTTATAAATAACATTATGATGAACATCTCAAAATATGAGCATTTGTCTGATTCTAAGGGTTATTTCTTTAGATTTCCAGAAGTGAAATTGCTGAATCAGAAAGCATAAAGGTTTTGAAGACTTTGCTTTCCCCAGAAGTCTGAACAAACTTAGAAACCCCCTTACTTCTGCCCCCATCAGCAGTGTTTTCTAGCTAACAAGCCTTCTCGTAACAGTACGAAAAACACTTGATGATATTGCTAGGCCACAATCCATCAAAATCTCTAGGTGGTGGGTGAAGAGGATTCGGAAGAAGCTTAGACTCCAGTGTGCAATTCTTAATAAAATTTACCATTGGCTGAGTCTCTACCACAGGTCAGGCCCTGGGCTGTTATTTAATTTTCACAACCACACCTTGAAGGAGATACTGCTGTTCCCGTTTTACAGATGAAGAAATTGGGACTCTGAGAGTTTAGAAACTTGACAGGGTCACACAGCAAGTACGTGGCAGAGTTTGGGTTGGAATCCAGGTGGACCCTTACTGCATGTCAGGCACTGTTCTAAGTGTTTTACAAGTATTAAATATAAGTAAGTAGGAGCCCTGGTGACGCAGTGGTTAAGCCCTCAGCTGCTAACCAAAGGGTCGGTGATTTGAACCCACCAATTGCTCCTTGAGAGAAATATGTGGTGATCTGCTTCTATAAAGATCACAGCCTTGGGAACCCTGTGGGGCAGTTGTACTCTGTCCTATAGGGTCACTATGAGTCAGAATTGACTCGATGGCAACAAGTTTGGTTTTTTTAGGTCCTGCCTTAATCCTCGAGATCTCTGGTGGTACAATGGTTAAGTGCTCAGCTGCTAACCAAAAGGTCTGCGGTTCCAACCCACCAGCTGCTCTGTGAGAGAAAGATATCGTGATTTGCTTCCGTAAAGATTACAGCCTTGGAAACCTTATGGGGGCAGTTCTATTCTGACCTAGAGGATTGCTTTGAGTTGGAATCAACTCCGGCAGTAGGTTGGATTTGGTGGGGCCCTAATCCTCCCTTTACTGAATGAGCCATCATGCTTTGGAGCTCTGTTGCACTTTCTTATCCTCCCAGCACAGGTGGAGGTGGAAATGAGAAGAGCAGGCAGAGCACTGGGACCTGCTGCCTCCAACCTCACTGCAGATGAGAAGAAAGTGAACCCCCTTCTCCTAAGAGATATCCCTGTCGGGTGGGAGCAAGTACTCTCAGCCAGGGACCAGAGTCCTTCCATCCCCCCACCCATCTGTCCCTGCAAAGAACAGTTTACCAGGACAGTTGCCTGAGCCCCATCCCTGAAGAAAACCTGCCCAAGGGTGTTAAGGGGGAAGCTTAGAATTAGTGGAGGTTTGGAGGTTTGGAGGATAAAAAAAAAAAAAAAAAATAGGAGCCTGGCTTCCCCAGGCTAGGAAAGAAAAGGGAGGAAGAAATTTGAGGTTGGCCTTCATGGGAGGGTGACCCGCTTTCTCTATTGGCACCAAGGCAGAACCAAAGGAAGTGGAAAACAGCTGGAAAGAACTGTGTATGTCAACTGTAGAAGGGATAAATAAATGGTGGTATAGCCACACAATAACACTACGTGAATGAACTACAACTCCCTAGAACAACTGAATAAATCTCACAAACTAATGGTGAATGAAAAAAGCCATATGCAAAAGAGTCCATTTATACCAAAATAGTCAAAACTAAGCTATGCTTTTACAAATCAGTGCAGCAGTTACCCATAACAGGGTGGTGACGGGAGGGGTTGCTGGAGGGCTTCAGGGTTGCTGATGTTCTGTTTCATGACCTGGGTGCTGGTTCATGGGTGTGTTCACACTGGGGAAAATCATCTGGTAGTTTAAATTTCGTGGTACAATTCATTTGTGCATTTTTCTGTGCATTTGCCTTACTTTAATAAATTTGAATAAAATGATGATGAAGTAGCTTCATGGGTCTATACACTCTGATGGTCCAATGTTGTTTTTAGAGTTTCTGTTCTACCTCCTAGTCTGGTGAATAGTGCCTGGGGTCTTAAAAGGTTGCAAGAGGCCACCCAAGATACAACTATTGGTCTCTATTCACCTGGAACAGCAGAGGAAGAAGGAGACCCAGGAATCAGAGAAGGAAATGGACTGCGGGTTTAATTGCCTTCATAAACTACTACCTCCACTACCATGAGACCAGGAGACATGAATGGTGCCTGGCTACCATTACTGAGCGTTTTGATTGAGGACTCAATAGATGGATCCTAATCGAAAGGAGGAAAACGTGGAAGAGAACTTCCAACTCATATGGAAACCAGACTTACTGGATCCATTGAGACTGGGAAACCACCAAATCTAACACCCAGAAATAATCTTTGAACCTTGAACAGAAATTATCCCATGAAGCTATTGTTAGCCCAATTAATAAAGAATGTTTGCCTGAAGCATAGTGCTTTTATAGAGAATTATGTAGACGAGCGTAAACTGACAAAAGTTAATCTAAAGCACGCATGAGAACTTTAAGGGGCAGAGAGCCTAGATTAATGGTGATGAAACAATATGGGTAGAGACAGTGTGGTGACACAATGTTATTGAACTGTTCATGTAAAGATTGTGAATGGATGTGTGTTTGGTTGTGCATATTACCACTAAAAATAAATAAAATATTTAAAAAATGATAATTGTAATAATAATATAATAATAATAAAAGCAAATGGGATCAAACTTCAGCAGGAGTACTTCAGATAGATGGAAGCAAGACCTTCTAGATTATAAACAACTGAGGTAGTGTAGTAGAAAGAAAGCATCAGCTTTGATATTGGATATTTCTGGCTTTGAATTGCAGCTTAATAACAGTGTTGCCTTGGCCATGTTACTTTGTCTGTCTGAGTCTCAGTTTTCCCATCTGAAACTTGGGGCAAATGTTGTAATGATTACAGGCAGAATGATTGGCACATAGTGGGCAGTCAATAAATGCCATAGAACCTGATGAACCCTCCTCCCAGGAGGAAAGTGCTTGATTGAGGCAAGGAGCCGAGCAAACTAACCTCTACTCCTCTCTAAGACCTAGAGACTCTTCTTTCTAAATGACGAAGTTAGTCATGCACTGTAGGGGATTTCTAAGTTGACTGCTAAGTTCCTTCGGAGTGACCCAGACCCAGGCCAGTGGCCACTAGAAGGCACTTTCAAAATCACTCTAAAAAGCCCCACACTCAGCAGCTTTGAGACTGTCATTGCTGGAAGGTTGTTTGTTTTCAGACCCCGTCGAGCCCACCTACTGTCTTCCTAGAGGTCACATTAGGGTGGAAGGCTGCAGGGCGAGTCAGACAGACCTGGCGTGGATCCTGACTCACCCTGCAATAGTTATGCAATCCCAGGAGGGTTACTTCACGTCTCTGATGCTCTTTTTTTTTTTTTTTCCATCAGTTCAATGGGAGGGAGGAGGATGACAGTTGCTGGTTACTCGCCTAACTCATGGTGACTGTATGTGTGTCAGAGTAGAACTGTGCTCCACAGCGTTTTCAATGGCTCATTTTTCAGAAGTACATTGCCAGTCCTTTCTTCCAAGGTACCTCTGGATGGTCTCAAACTTCCAACCTCTCGATTAGCAGCCAAGCATGTTAACCATTTGCACCACCCAGGGATTCCTAGGAGGATATAATGTCTACCTCATGGGGTTGTTGTGAGGATTCCAAGAGATGAGGCATATAAGTGCTGAACAACATGTCTCATACACAGTGAGCACTCAATAATGGTAGTAGTATGTCTAGGCTGCATTCTCTAGAGAAGCAAAACCAGTAATGCATATAAATATACAAATATATATAGAGAGAAAGATTTGTATCAAGGAAATGGCTTACGTGGTTGTAGAGGCTGGAAAGTCCCAAGCCTACAGGTCAGGATGGAGGCTTCTCCTGATTCACATAGCCGCAGGGGCTGGTGAACCCAAGACTGGCAGATCAGAGAGCAGGGCTCTTTCTCATAGGCTATGAAGATTGATGAATCCCAAGATCGGCAGTCAAGACTGCAAGTAAGAGTGTAGGTAAGCTCAAATCCCAGGAACTGGAGGCCAGATGAACAGAAGCCAGCTGCAGGATCCAGCACGAGCAAAAAGCACCTAAGCCTTGCCAGACTATCCACTTATATTCAACGCAGGCACAGGCCCAAGGAAACTCCCTTTCAACTGATTGGCTACTCACATCAGATCCCATCATGGAGGTAGTCACATAATATCAAATCTCATCATAGAAGTTATCACATCATACGACTGAGAATCATGGTCCAGCCAAGTTGACACACAACCTTAACCATCACATAGTAGTAGCTGCTGTTACTATTAATCTAAGCAAGGCAAAGACCGCCCTTCCAAGGAATCCCAAAAGAACCATTCAAGAGGCATTTCCATTCAATGATTCAATTCAACAGGCATTTCCTGAGAACCTACCATGCATTGGCCCCTCAGCCACACCTGGCACACTGTGTGGGGTGCAGAAAGGAGTAGGAAATGCCCTGCCCTCTAGTTCCAGGAGTGTCCAGCCGCTTTGCAGCTGGTTTGAACCTGGGCTGTGCAGACTCACCATGGCTGTCTGGTGGGTGAGAACCTCACTCGGATTTAGAGAGGTTGGTTTGCATGGAGGAAGTCGGAATGGGGGGAAGACTGTGAACAGCAAGATATTTGTCCGGTGGACTTGGGCCTGAACCTCGTGGAGAGAGAGGTTCCAGGCAAAGGTTAAGGTCATGGCAGGGTGAGTGACCTCTGTGAAGCCCAAGGGGCAGAGGGGCATGAACATGGCATGGGATGGGATGGCTCTGTGACTAGAAGGTAAGCCATCCCCACTGGGCACCTTGAGAATTTGCAGCTTTAGGAGTGTCTGGGGTCAGCACCCAGTGGCTTGGTTTGGTTTTTGGTGGGGTCACTACCTGGGGGTTTGGCCGAATCTCACAGTGGCCTGAGGCCTCCATGAACAGCTATGACCATAGGGTGGGGGATGGAGGAGCAGAACAGAAGAATACAAGATGCCTAGAACTCGCAAGACTGACCACAAGACACCTCTGGAGACTCCCAAGAAGAACGACAAAGCTTTTTTTTTTGGTTAGGGGAAGGGGAGATGATGCTGACATGTGGGCAGTACAAGAAGACAGAGGCATTTCTTACTGTAAAGGTGATCCTACGGGGGCCCACAGGCCCATCAGACCTGGTAAGAAACCTTAGCCCAGATAGATACACCATGAACTCCACTGGAAAGAATAGCACTTTGCGACGCACGGAGTCTTACCTCTCACTCACTCCTCAAAGCCCAGCTTATATGATGGGTATTATTTGTTCCATTTATAGATGTGTTAGTGGGACATGCAAAAGTCAAACCATCTGTCAGCAGAAGATCCAACCAAAACCCAGTCTTATAACCCCAAGACTGAATTTTTTCCAGTAGGCCACAGTCTCAGTTGTATAGACAATGGGTTAACAGAGCCCAGAGAAAATCATGAATGAATAGATGGCTTCCTGGAGGAGGAGAGCAGCAGTTTGGTCATTGCTGCCTTTCTTCTGCTCATCCGTCTCTCCCTCCCCACGATGTACACAAAAACACAGTTTCTTAGGTACAGAGATGTGGTCTGAGGGACTGGCCTGGCCCTCAGGGCACTGCCCTTAGGCTTGATACATGTCTTCCCAGCTCACTGCCCCATTATCCACCTCCATAAAATGGGAATAATGGCCTTTGATGCCTCCCTCCTCCAGGATTGGCTGCTTAAGGATTGGCTGCTTATTTGGAGAAACACCAAAACAAAAATGTTGTTATAAATGTAGAAAGAATATATGTTTCCTATAAACATTTTTTGTTTCTTTTTAAATCAGTTTTATTGAGATATAATTTCCATAAAATTAAATGTACCTATTTAAAGTTCAGTGAGTTTTGACAAATATACACATCCATAGAACCACTTCTCCAATCAACATATGAAACATTTCCCCCTCAAAATTCCCCTTGTGCCTCTTTGAAGCCAATTCCAACCCTACCTCCAGCCTCAGGTAAGCACTGAACTGTTTTCTGTCAATATGAATGAGTTTTGCTTTCCCTAGGATTTCATATACAGGGAATCATATAGCTAATCTTTTGTGTCTGACTTCTTTCACTTAGCATAATGCTTTTGAGAGTCATCCATATTGTTTTGAGCATCAGTAGCTGGTTACTTTTTCTTGCTGAGTAGTATTCCATTGTATAGATATACAACACAGTTGGTATATCCTTTCTCTGACTGAAGGACATTTGGGTTGTTTATAGTTTTTGCCGTGAACATTTGCATATGTCTTTGTAGGGATTCATGCTTTGTTTTGAGTAAACACATAGGAATGAAATGGTTGGGTCATATGGTAGGTATATGTTTAACTTCATAAGAAAACCCTTGTTTTCAAAAGTGGTTGTACCATTTTACATTTCCACCAGCAGTGTATGATAGTTCCAATACTTCCACAACCTCTCCAACACCTGGCATGGTCAGTCTTCTTCATTTTATGCATAATTTTGCTCATGAGAAACCTGTACATACATCAAGAGGCAGTTGTTCAAACAGAACAAGGTGATACTGCATGGTTTAAAGCCAGGAATGTTGTGCGCCAGGGTTGTATCCTTTCACCATATTTATTCAATCTGTATGCTGAGCAAATAATCCGAGAAGGTGGACTATATGAAGAAGAATGTGGCATCAGGATTGATGGAAGACTCATTGTTAACCTGTGTTATGCAGATGACACAATCTTGCTTGCTGAAATCGAAGAGGACTTGAAGCACTTACTGATGAAGACCAAAGACCACATAGCCTTCAGTATGAGTTACACCTCAACACAAAGAAAACAAAAATCCTCACAACTGGACCAATAAGCAACATCACGATAAATGGAGAAAAGACTGAAGTTGTCAAGGCTCTCATTTTACTTGGATCCACAATCAACACCCATGGAAGCAGCAGTCAAGAAATCGAAAGATGCATTGCATCCGTCAATTTGAAGTGTTGAAAGCAAAGATGTCACCTTGAAGACTAAAGTGTGCCTGACCCAAGCCGTGGTGTTTTCAATCTACTAATATGCATGTGAAAGCTGGACAATGAATAAGGAGGACCAAAGAAGAACTGATGCCTTTGAATTGTGATGTTGGAGAAGATTATTGAATATACTATGGACTGCCAAAAGAATGAACAAATCTGTCTTGGGAGAAGTACAACCAGAACACTCCTTAGAAGCAAGGATGGTGAGACTACGTCTCACATACTTTGAACGTGTTATCAGGAATGATCATTTCCTGGAGAAGGACACCATGCCTGGTAGAGAGTCAACAAAAAAGAGGAAGACCCTCAACAAGATGGATTGCAACAATGGGCTCAAGTATAGCAGTGATTTTGAGGATGGTGCAGTACCTGGGCAGTGTTTCTTTCTGTTGTACATAGGGTCGCGATGAGTCAGAACCGACTTCATGGCACTTAACAACACAACAACAATAGGTGTGTAGTAGACTCTCACTGTGGTTTTAATACGCATTTCCCTAATGACTGATAACGTTGAGCACTATTTGCCGTCAGTATATCTTCTTAGGTGAAGTGGATTTTCAAATCCTTTGCTCAGTTTTAAGAAGTGCCTTGTTTTCTTATTACTGAGTTTTGAAAGTTCTTTATGTATTCTGGATACAATCCTTCATTAAGTATGTGATTTGCAAATATTTTCTTCCGGTCTGTGACTTGTCTTTTCATTCTCTTAACAGGGTCTTTCAAAGAGCAGAAATTGAAATTTCCTGAAGTCCAATTTGTTGATTTTTTTTTTCTCGTATGCTTTTGGTGTTATATTAAAAATCTTTGCTTAATTCAAGGTCACAAAGATTTTCCCCTAAAAGTTTTATAAGTTTAGATTTTATATCTTGGTATATTACATATATATTGTAAAACAGCTTTACTGATATTTAATTCACGTACCATACCATTCACCCATTTCACATGTGAGATTCAATTTTTTTTTTTTTTTGTATGTTCACAGCATTGTGCAACCATTGCCACAATCTAATTTTAGAACATTTTCGACACTCCATAACAAAACTGTTAGTCCTTAGAGGCCACTCCCTGTTCCCTTGCATCCTCCTTCCTCCCGGCCCTAGGCAACCACTAATCTCTTTGTTTAAAGGATGGCACAGGACCAAGCAGTGTTTCGTTCTGTTGTACATAGGGTCGCTATGAGCCAAAACTGACTCGTGGCACCTAACAGCAACAGCAGTGACTGGTAGGAACTCTTTATTTGTTAGGGAAATTAGCTTCTGTTGCAAATGTTTTCACAGTTTGCTATTTATCTTTTTTTTTTTTTTTTTTCCTTTCCCCTATGGTGGTTTTTGCTGTGAAGAAATTTTAGGTTTTAATGTGGTTACATTTATCAGTGTTTCCTTATACATCTTCTGAGTTTTGGGTCAGAGTTAGAAAGGTCTTTCTCACTCTCAGATTGAAAAGAATTCTCCCATAGTTTATTCTAATGCTTTTATGGTTTCATTTTTTAAAAATTTAAATATTGGCTCCATCTGGACTTTATACTCATATGAGAGTATAAGGTTTGGATTCAACTTTGTATTTTTTCCAGTAGTTACTCAGTTGTACCCAAACTATTTATTAATTATCCATCTTTTCCCTACTGATTTAAAATGCCACTTAGTTTCACATACTAAATTCCCATATGTATTTTGGTCTATTTCTAGACTTTCAGTTCTATTCTACTGATCTCTCTGTTCACATGTGGATGTCTCATTAATTAGTGAAAGCATGTTTAAAAATCTGGTAGAATTTTTCAGTTATCATTGCTTTTCTTTTATATAATTTCCTGGCTATTCTTGCTTTTTTTAAAAAAATGTGAATGTAAGAGTCAGTTTGTCTAGTTAAAAAAGAAAAGTTCTGTTAATTTCTTATTGGAATCTCATTAAATTAATTCAAAAGCTGGACAATGAAAAAAGAAGAGCAAAGAAGAATAGACACATTTGAATTAAGTGTTGGCAAAGAATATTGACTATACCATGGACTGCCAGAAGAATGAACCAATCTGTCTTAGAAGTACAGCTAGATTGCTCCTTAGAAGCAAGGATGGTGAGATGTCATCTCACTTACTTTGAACATGTTATTGGGAGGAATCAATCTCTGGAGAAAGATATCATGCTTGGTAAAGCAGAGGGTCAGCGAAAAAGAGGAAGGCCCTCAACAAGATGAATGATTGACACAGTGGCTGCAATAGTGGACTCAAACATACCCACTATTGTGAGGATGCACAGGACTGGGCAATGTTTCGTTCTGTAATACATAGGATCACTATGAGTCAGAATTGACTCTACGGCACCTCAAGAAAGACATTAAATTAATATGTTAATTTAAGGAAGTCTTGATATTTTTATGAAGTTGAATTCTGAATAGCTAAGAATCTGGTGAGCTTTTTTATTTGTTTAATTGACTTTTGTCATCTATAGGAGCATTTTCCTCATGTAAGTCTTGCCCGTTTTTTGCTGAGTTTAATCTTAGATGTTTTGTGTTTTCCATTCCTATTATAAGAAAAAATTCTTTGATTTCCTAACTGGTTATCATTTGTACATATGAGACCTGTCAATAAAATGTTACTTACATACCCAGTTATCTTACAGAATTATTATTATTTTTTAAATAGAGGTGAAGTTCACATAACATAAAATTGGCTATTTAACGTGCACTGTTCAGTGGTACTCAGAACACCTACAGTGTTTGCAACCACCACCTCCATCCAATTCCAAAACATTTTCATCACCCCAAAAGAAAACTCTGGACCCACTAAGGAGTCACTCCCCATTCCCCTCTCCCTCCAGCCTTCAGCAACCACCAGTCCATTTTCTGTGTCTGTTGATTTACCTATTCTGGATATTTTAAATAAGTGAAATCATACATGTGTCTGCCTTCTTTCACTTAGCCCAATGTTTCCAAGGCTCATCCATGTTGTAACATATATCAGTACTTAATTCCTTATTATGGCTGAATAATATTTCATTTTATGGATATAAACTAAATCAAACCCGTTGCTGTTGAGTTGCTTCCGAATTATAGCAACCACATTTTGTTTATCCTTTCATCCATTACGGACATTTGAGTTGTTTCCACTTTTTGCCTGTTATGAATAATGCTGCTACAAACATTTGTGTACAAGCTTTTGTGTGGTCTTATGTGTTTAATTATCTTGGGTACATATCTAAAAAAAAAAAAAATTTTTTTTTTTTCTAGGAGAGGATATATATCTAGGAGTAGTTATATGGTAATTCTGTGTTTAACTGTTTGAGGGAATACCAGACTGTTATTCAAAGCAGCTATGCCATTTCATATTCCCACAAGCAATATATGAGGGTTCCAATTTCTCCACATCTTTGTCCACAAGTGTTATTGTTTCTTTTTTTTTATAGTAACCACCCTAAGCAAAAAAAACCGAACCTCTTGCCATCAAGTTGATTCTGGCTCATAGCAACCTTATTGGACAGAGTAGAACTGCGCCATAGGGTTTCCAAGGAGTGACTGGTGAATTCAAACCGCCAACCTTTGGTTATCAGCTGAGCTCTTAACCACTGTGCCACCAGGGCTCCTTAGCCACCCTAGTGGATATGAAGCGATACCTCATTGTGGTTATTGTTTTACATTTCCTTCATGACTAATGATGTTAAGCACCTTTTCATGTGCTTATGTGCCATTCGTATATCTTCTCTGGAGAAATATCTATTTGAATTCTTTCCCCAGTTTTTAGTTGGGTTATTTGTCTTTTTGTTGTTAAGTTGTAAGAGTTCTTTCCATGTGTATCTAGGACACAAGACCCTTATCAGGTATATGGTTTGCAAATATTTTCTCCTGTTCTGTGGGTTGTCTTTTCACTTTCTTGATAATTTCATTTGAAGCACAAAAGTTTTCAATTTTGATAAAACAGGATGTCTTTTTCTTTTTTTTTTTTTTTTGTCATTTGGGCTTTTTGTACAGTATCTAAGAAACCATTGCTTAACCCAAGGTCATAAAGATTTACTCCTCAATTTTTTCTGAGTATTTTTTATTTTATAGTTTTGGTCCTTACATTTGAGTCTATGATCTATTTTGAGTTAATTTTAGTGTACGGTATAAGGAAGGGGTCCAATTTCATGTGGATATCCAGTTGTCCCAGCACTGTTTATTGAAAACATTGTTCTTTCCCCATTCAATTATCTTGGCACCCTTGTTGAGCTATGATCCATTTTGAGTTAATTTTTGTATATGGTACAAATTATGAATTGCAATTTTTTTGCATATGAGTAGCTAATTGTTCCAACACCATTGTTGAAAGATTATTCTTTTTCCACTGAATTTCTCTTGCATCTTTTTCAAAAATAAATCTACCAATGTATGTAGGACTAATTCTGGATTATCTATTCTGTTCTATGTTTCTATCTTTATACCAATATTGCACAGTCTGTCTTAGTCATCTAGTGCCGCCATAACAGAAATACCACAAGTGGATGGCTTTCACAAAGAGAAGTTTATTCTCTCAAAGTCCAGTAGGTTAGAAATCCGAATTCAGGGCGCCAGCTCCAGGGAAAAGCTTTCTCTATCTGTCAGCTCTGGAGGAAGGTCATTGTCATCAGCTCCAAAGACATGCTCTGCTCCCAGCGCTGCTTTCTTGGTGGTATGAAGTTCCCAACTCTCTGCTTACTTCCCTTTCCTTTTATCTCTTGAGAGAGAAAAAGTGGTGCAGGCCACACCCCAGGGAAACTCTTTTTATATTGGATCAGGGATGTGTGACTTGGTAGGGGTGTTAGGATCCCACCCTAATCCTCTTTAACATAAAATTACAATCACAAAACGGAGGACAACCACAGAATACCGGGAATCATGGCCTAACCAAGTTAATACACACATTTTGGGGGGACATAATTCAATCCATGAAACTGGCTTAATTACAGTGGTTTACAATGAATCTTAAAATTAGCTAGTGTAAGTCTACCAACTTGTTTTTCACTTTCAAAACTGATTTGGCTATTCTAGGTCAATTTCATTTCCATATGAATTTTTAGGATCTATTTTTTTTACTAGTCAATTTCTACAAGAAAAGTCTATTAGGATTTTGATTGAGATTTCATTGAATCCATACAGTGATATGGGGAAAATTGACATATTAACAATATTGAGTCTTCTGATTAATGAACATGATATATCCCTCCATTCATTTAGTTCTTCCTTAATTTATGTCAGCATTGTTTTGTAGTTTTCGTTCTGCAGGTCTTGTACATTTTTTTGTCAGATTTATCCCTAAGTATTTCATATTTTTTTAAGTTATTGTAAATGTATTTTATCAACTTCAATTTCTAATTGTTTATTGCTAGTATGTAGAAGTACAATTGACTTTTTGTTGTTGGTATTTTGATAATATATCCTGCAACCTTGCTAAATTCACATATTAGTTCTAATAGTTTTTTTTTTCTTCAGTTTCCATAGGATATTTTATGTGAATGATCATGTTAGTTGTGAATAAAGACAGTCTTACTTCTTTCCTTCCCATTTAGATGCCTTTTATTTCTTTTTCTTGCCTTATTGTACTGGCTAAAACCTCCACTACAATGTTGAATAGAGGTAGTGAGAGTGGGTATCTTAGCCTTGTTACTAATCTTAGGGGGAAGGCACTCAGTATGAAGTTAGCTGTAGGTTTTTGATAGCTGTAGGTTTTTGGTAGATGTCCTTTTTCAAATTGAGGAAGTTCCCTATTTCAGTTTACTGGGGATTTTTAATCAGGAATGGGTACTGGATTCTGTCAAATGTTTTTTGCATCCATTGAGATGATCATATTGCGTTCTTTTTTAGTCTCTTAATATGGTAAATTACATTGATTGATTTTTTTAATGTAAAATTAGCCTTGCCTTCCTGGGATAAGCTGTACTTCATTGTGGTGTGTTTACCTTTTTATATATTGTTGGATTCAATTTGCTAAAATTTTAAAAGAATTTTTGAATCTGTGTTTATGAGGGATGTTGGTTTGTAGTTTTCTTTCCCTGTAGTGTCGTGTCTGGCTTGGTATCAGTGTAATGGTGGCCTAACGGATTATTTGAAGGGATTCCTTCCTCTTTACTTTTCTGTAAGGGTTTATGTAGAGTTGTTATTATTTCTTCCTTAAATATTTCAGTGCCTGTACCAGAGATGTCGTCTGGACCTGGAGTTTCTTTGTGGGAAGGCTTTGAACTATATATTCAATTTATTTAATAGATACAGGGCCACCATTCGTCTATCAGTTTCTCATATTGTGGTGCTTTGTGTTGCTGTGATGTTGGAAGCTCTACCTTCAGTATTCCAAATACCAGCAGGGTCACCCATGGTGGACGATTTCAGCAGAGCTTCCAGACTAAGACAGACTAGGAAGAAGGACCTGATGATCTACTTCTGAAAAATATTGGCCAGTAAAAACCTTATGGATAGCAGTGGAACATTGATATAGTGCCAGAAGATGAGCCCCTCAGGTTGGAAGGCACTCAAAATACAACCGGGTAAGAGCTGCCTCTTCAAAATAGAGTCAACCCTATTGATGCGGATGGAGTAAAGCTTTTGGAAACTTCATTTGCTGATGTGGCATGATTCAAAATGAGAAGAAACAGCTGCAAGAATCCATTAGTAATCAGAATGTGGAATGTAAGAAGTATGAATCAAGAAAAATTGGGAGCTGTCAAAAATGAAATGGAACATTTGAAGGTCGATATCAGAGGCATTAGTGAGCTGAAATGAACTGATACTGGCCATTTTCAATCAGACAATCGTATGGTCTACTATGCTGGGAATGACAAATTGAAGAGGAATAGAATCACATTCATTATCAAAAAGAACGTTTCAAGATCTATCCTGAAGTACTACACTGTCAGTGACAGGATAATATCCACACGCCTACAAGGAAGACCTGTTAGTAAGACTATTACACAAGTTTATGCACCAACCACTAATGCCAAAGATGAGAAAACTGAAGATTTTTACCAACTTCTGAGGTCTGAAATTGATCAGACATGCAATCAAGATGCATTGATAATTACTGGCGATTGGAATGCAAAAGTCAAACACAAAGAAGAAGGGTTGGTAGTTGGAAAATATGGCCTTGGTGACAGGAACAATGCAGGAGACTGCATGACAGAATTTTGCAAGACCAATGACTTATTCATTGGAAATACCTTTTTTCAACAACATAAACGGCGACTATACGCATGGACCTTGCTGGACGGAATACGTAGGAATCAAATCAATTACATCTGTGGAGAGAGACGATAAGGAAGCTAAACATCATCAGTCAGAACAAGGCCAGGGGCTGACTGTGAAGCAGACCACCCATTGCTCCTACACAATTTCAAGTTGAAGATGAAGAAAAGTAAAATAAGTCCATGAAAGCAAAAGTATGACTTTGAGTATATCCCACCTGAATCTAGAGACCACCTTAAGAATAGATTTGACCAGAGATGGATTACCCAATAAGCAAGATATGCATGGCCTTATTTGTGTTGACTTCCTAATCTGTAGTCACAATTTCAAAGACGTGGTGAAGTTCATGTGTGATGTGCAGTATAGATTAGTGAGTAAAAACACAGTTAAGCCTATGAATATCTTGCTTACTGTAAACCTGTGTGTACCTTGCTTACTGGTTAATCTCTTTCTGGATTTGATGCATAGAACGTTAATCGCTGAAGACTAGGTTAGTTGTGGGATGCATGAAGGACATCATACACGAAGAGAGTAAAAGGTCATTAAAAAGACAGGAAAAAAATACCAAAATAGATGTCAGAAGACACTCTGAAACTTATTCTTGAATGTAGAGTAGCTAAAGCAAATGTAAGAAATGATCGACTAAAAGAGCTGAACAGAAGACTTCAAACGGGAGCTCAGGAAGACAAAGCATTATAACGAAGTATGCAAAGACCTAGAGTTAGAAAACCAAAAGGGAAGGACATGCTCAGTAGTTCTCAAACTGAAAGAACTGAAGAAAAAATTCAAGCCTTGAGTTGTAATACTGAAGGACTCTAGGGGCAAATTATTGAATGATGCAGGAAGCATCAAAAGAAGATGCGAGGAATACACAGAGTCACTGTACCAAAAAGAACTGGTCAATGTTAAACCATTTCAGGAGATAGCATATGATCAAGAGTCAACGGTACTGAAGGAAGAAGACCAAGTTGCACTGAAGACATTGGAGAAAAACAGGCTCCAAGAATTGAGGAAATAACAGTTGAAATGTTTCAACAAATGGATACAACACTGGAAGTGCTCACTTGTCTCTACCAAGAAATTTAGAAGAAAACTACCTGGCAAACCAACTGGAAAAGTCCATATTTGTGCCCATTCCAAAGAAAGGATATCCAACAGAATGCAGAAATTATGGAAAAATATCATTAATATCACACCCAAGTAAAATTTGCTGAAGATAATTTAAAAATGGTTGAAGCAGTACATAAATGGGGAACTGCCAGAAAATCAAGCTGCATTCAGAAAAGGATGTGGAACGAGGAATATCATTGGTGGTGTTAAATGGATCTTGGCTGAAAGCAGAGAATACCAGAAAGATGTTGTCTTAGTTATCTAGTGCTGCTATAACAGAAATACAACAAGTGGGTGGCTTTAACAAACACAAATTTATTCTTTCACAGTCTAGGAGGTTAGAAGTTCAAATTCTAACCAGGGCATCAATTCCAGGGGAAGGCTTTCTCTCTCTGTCGTCTCTGGGGGAAGGTCCTTGTCATCAATCTTCCCCTGGGTCTAGAAGCTTCTTAGTGCAGGGACTCCAGGTCCAAATGATGTACTCCACCCCTGGTTCTTCCTGCTTGATGGTAATGAGGTCCCTCTCACCTCTGCTTGTTTCTCTTTTTCATATCTCAAAAGAGATTGACTCAAGGTACAACCTAATCCTGTAGATTGTGTCTGCCTCGTTAATGTAACTGCCTCTAATCCTGCCTCATTAACATTATAAAAAACCAAACCAAACCTGTGGCTGTCAAGTCGGTTCAGGCTTATAGTGAAGAACTGCCCTGTAGGGTTTATAAGGATAAGCTGGTGGATTTGAACTACTGACCTTTTCATTAGCAGCCAAGCTCATCACCACTGTGCCACCAGGGCTCCATTAACATCATAGAGGTTAGGACTTACAACACATAGGGTAATTACATCAGATCACAGAATGGAGGACAAGGACACAATACTGGAAATCATGGCCTAACCAAGTTGATACACATTTTTAGGGGGACACAATTCAGTCCATAACAGATGTTTACATGTGTTGTACTGACTATGCAAAGGCATTCAATTGTGTGAATCATAAATTATGGACAACATTTCAAAGAATGGGAATTCCAGAACACCTAATTGTGTTCATATGAAACCTATAACGGACCAAGAGGCAGTTATTTGAATAGATCAAGGGGATACTACATGGTTTAAAATCAGGACAGGTGTGTGTTAGGGTTGTATCTTTTCACCATACTTTTTCAGTCTGTTTGCTGAGCAAATAATCCAAGAAGTTGGACTATAAAAAGAAGAACAGGGCATCAGGACTGGAAGAAGACTCATTAACAACCTGCAATATGCAGATGACACAACCTTGCTGGCTGAAAATGAAAAGAACTTGAATCACTTACTAATGAAGATCAAAGCCTTCACTATGGTTATATCCCAATTTAGGGAAAGAGAAAACCTCACAACTGGATCCATAAGCAATATCATGATGAACAGAAAAAGTATTGGTATTGTCAAGGATTTCATTTACTTGAATTCTCAATCAATGCCCACGGAAGTAGCAGTCAAGAAATCAAATGACATATTGCATTGGGCAAATATGCTGCGAAAGACCTCTTTAAAGTGTTAAAAAGCAAGGATGTCACCTTGAGGACTAAGGTGTGCCTGACCCAAAAACCAAAAAAAAACCTGCTGCCTTCGAGTCGATTCCGACTCATAGTGACCCTACAAGACAGAGTAGAACTGCCCCATAGAGTTTCCAAGGAGCGCCTGGCAGATTCGAACTGCCGACCTCTTGATTACCAGCTGTAGCACTTAACTGCTACGCCTCCAGGGTTTCCATGTGCCTGACCCAAGCCATGGTATTTTCGATTGCCTCATGTGCGTGGGAAATCTGGATAATGAATAAGAAAGACTGAGAAAGAATTGATGCCTTTGAGTTATGGTGTTGGTGAAGAATATTGGACTCCCAGAAGAACAAATAAATCTGTCTTGGAAGAAGTACAGTCAGAATGCTCCTTAGAAGCAAGGATGGCAAGACTTCATCTCACTTTGGACATGTTATCAGGAGGGACCAGGCCCTGGAGAAGGACATCATGTTTGGTAAAGCAGAAGGTCGGTGAAAAAGAGGAAGATCCTCAATGAAATGGACTGACACAGTGGCAGCAACAATAAACTGAAGTGTAGCAATGATGGTGAGGATGGCACAGGACCCGGCAGTGTTCTGTTACGTTGTACACAGGGTCTCTATGAGTGGGAACCTACTAAATGGCACCTAAAAACAGCACAACGGGGCTATTTAGGTTATTTATTTATTCTTGAGTGAGCTCTTTCAAGGAGTTTGTCCATTTCATCATAGTTATCAAATGCATTGCGTTACATACATTTTAATACAAAAAAGTACAAATAAGAATGTAGAAGTCACTAGGTATTCTACTACCTAAAAGCAGCCATTACCAACATTTTGCTGTATGTCCCTCCAGATAATTTTTATACATGTACTCACCAACCAACCACTTCCATTTCTCTCTTGCTCTCTCTCTTTTTTACAAAATTGTTGTTACTCTGTACATGCAAGGTTTTTTTTCCCACTTGACATCATAAAATCAGTTTTTTCCCCAGATTATCAACTATTCTTTGAAACTATGATTATGAGAGAATGGCTAATAGTTTGCATAACTAATTCCCTAGTCTATGTTGTTTCTGATTTTTTTTTTCCGGTTACCATAAAAACATCACAGTCAGCATCCTTTTTATCTGTCTCTGGGAACAACTCAGGTTCATATCTTGGTTTACAGTCTCAGAAGTAGAATTACTAGGTAGACCAGTTTATTATTGACTTCATCGTTATTGAACAACCTTGCTTGTTAGGGGAAGCGAGAGGAAGAGGAAGAGGAAAGAGCCCATCCTCTCCCTCAAGGATTCACCCTCTCCAAAAACCAGCCCAACCAGCATGTCCTGTGGGAATGCGAGATGAGAAAAGGCAATAGGGTTTTCTTAGGCTCTTGGATCCTCCTCCACTCCAGCCTTGTCCTCCCTGATATAGATCTAAGTGGCTCTCAGTTACCTGCAGTTGGAGGCTATATCTTCAGTGTGTGGACTGTAGTGTGTCTTACTTGCTTCTTTGTGCAGACAGGTGAAGACAGAGGCCAGCATTATTCTCCTGTTTTTCTCAGTCCTCAGGGAGCTCCCAGTCTGATAAGGCAGATGAAGGCCCTGTCCTTCAGGGAACCCCTGTTCCCTGGGAGCCTCCATCTGAAAGAAGTGTCAATATTCACAAACCCCCCCAAAACAAAAACAAAAACAAAACAAACAGATACTTACAAAGAAGTGTATTGGTTTTTGGGTGCCTTTGAGTCAGTTCTGACTCATAGTGACCCTATGTACAACAGACGGAAACACTGCCTGTCCTGTGCCATCCTCACAACCGTTGTTATACTTGAGCTCATTGTTGCAGTCGCTGTGTCAACCCAACTTCTTGAGGGTCTCCCTCTTTTTTGCTGACCCTCGACTTTACTAAACATGATGTCCTTCTCCAGGGACTGGTCCCTCCTGATAACACGTCCAAAGCAAGTGAGATGAAGTCTCACCATCCTCAATTCTAAGGAGCATTCTGGCTCTACTTCTGCCAAGACAGATTTGTTCATTCTCTGGCAGTCCACCGTATATTCAATATTCTTCACCAACACCATAATTCAAAGGCATCAATTCTTCTGTCTTCCTTATTCGTTGTCCAGCTTTCACATGCATATGAAATGATTGAAAACACCATGGCTTGGGTCAGAATTGTATATAAAACTTGCTGTCGAGTCAATTCTGACTCATAGCGGCCCTATAAGACAGAGTAGAACTGCCCCATAGAGTTTTCAAGGAGCAGCTGGTGCATTTGAACTGCTGACCTTTTGGTTAGCAGTCAAGCTCTTAACCACTGGCAAGTGCAAATTAATACCTACCCATGTAGGGATGTGTGATTGGATGCTAGTGGGGTTTGTCCAGGGGGACATCCTGAGAAGGAGAGGGGCCTGGATCCATAAACAGGAAGTTGGGCTGGGGACTGGGCAGGGGAATAGTTGGGCTGGGAAATGGGAAGAATGACCTGTGGGATCAGCTATCCATTTGGTTTGGTGTAACCAGAAAAGAAAGTTTACAAAAATAAGGGTATGAAGGAAGCCCCAGGGGGCCTCTTCTGCCTCTTGTCAGTGACTCCAGGGACACTAAGAGAAGGGTCAATGTGAAGATGAGGGGATTATGTGGAGTTTCCACTTCCAAGGCTGCTCTTCTCCCTCTCCCACCCACTTGCCACCTGGAGAATGGGTTTCTACTTTGTAACAATCAGAACTTCAATTGGGCATCGACTTCATGCCAGGTACTACATGACATTTGACATCTAATAGTACTAATCCTTACTCGTTGTTGTTAGTTGTCTTGGAGTTGGCTCTGACTCATGGTAACTCCATATGGAACAGAATGAAATATTGCCCAGTCCTATGCCATCTTCACAATCCTTGATATGCTAAGAGCCCATTGCTGTGGCCACCATGTATTTTGAGTACCGTCCGACCTAGGGGCCTCGTCTTTCTACACTATATGAGCCAATATTCTGTTGTGATCCACAGGGTTTTCACTGGCTAATTTTCATAAGTAGATCACCAGGCCTTTCATCCTAGCCTGTCTTAGTCTGGAAGCTCCTCTAAACCTGTCCATCATGAGTGACCTGTTGGTATTTGAAATACTGGTGGTTTAGCTTCCAGCATCATAGCAACACATAAGCCACCACACTACAACAAACTGACAGACAGGTGATGAGGCCTTAGTATATTCATTCCATAGCTGAGGACACAGAGGCCAGGGAAGGAAACTTTTTCCCAGGGTCTCACAGCCAAGAAGTGGGGTTATTAGGATTCAAGCCCACATCAGGGGCCCCAGGGCTCAAGCCTCAGATCCTTCTACCACTTCCTCTTCCCTACATACTACCCTCTCACCTCCCAAACAAAAGGCAAATGGCACTGACCCAGGCCCACCAGGCTCTTAAGCAGAGGCGATTTTGATCCAAAGGAGACAGTTGGTAACGTCTGGAGACATTTTGGGTTATCACAACTTGTGGGGAGGTGCTATACGGTCTCATGGGTAGAAGCCAGGAATGCTGCAAAACATCCTACAGTGCCTACGACAGGTCCCCAACAAAGAGATATCTGGCCTGACAGCTTGGTAGTGCTCGGGCTGAGAAGCTCTGCTTCCAATCAAGCAGGATTTCTTTCCAGATATGTACGGGGGATACTTCTTGCCAGGTAAATGAGCCCTTACTCCTCCAGTCTTAACCAGGGCATCCTGACCAATGTGGGCACCAACATGCTTCCGGATGATGGAGACCCCCTTGCAGATGTGGATACAGAGTTCTCTCCAGTTTTTGGACTAAACTCTTTCCATATGTGAATGGACTTCTTATGGATTGAATCATGTCCCCCCAAAGTATGTGTTGGAATTCTAACCCCTATATCTGTGTGTAGTGGTTAAGGTTGTACGTCAGCTTGGCTAGGCCATGATTCTCAGTGTTTTGGCAGTTATGTAATGATGTAGTTTGGCAGTTATGTAATGATGTAATTTAGCAGTTAAGGTAGTAATGTATTCATCCTCTATGATGTGATCAGCAAATCAGTTGTAAGAGGAGTTTCCTTGGAGATGTGGCCTACAGCCAATAAGTACATGGATGTTCTAGCAAAGCTTGCTTGCTTGCTTACTCTGGATCCTGCATCCAACTCATCACCATTTGACCTCCAGTTCTTGGGACTTGAGTCAGCGGCCTGCTATATTGCCTGTGGTTCTTGGAATTCATCAGCCTTTGCAGCCTGTGAGCCAGCAGCCTGCCGTCTTACCTGCCGATCTTGGATTCATCAGTCCTTACAATTACATGAGTCAGCCTGATGCCTGACCCATGGACTTGGGACTTGCCAACCTATACAACCACATGAGCCATTTCCTTGAGATAAATCTCTTTCTCTACCTCTCTCTCTCTCTCTCTTTCTCTCTCTCTATATACACTTCACTGGTTTTGCTTCTCTAGGGAACCCAGCCTAAGACACTGTAGATGTAACTTCATTTGGAAATAGGATTTCCTTCATTATGTTAATAAGGCCATATAAATGTAGGATGTGTCTTAAAACCAATCCCTTTTGAGATATAAAAAAGCAGATTAGGCACAGAAGGAAGCAGGAATGGGGAAAAGATGGATGGCATGTGGAGATCTCCAAGGAGTGACAAGACGAACACTAGAGAAGCTAAGACAACGATTTTTCCCCAGAGAGCAAGAGAAAACCTTGCCAGAGCTATGAATTCAGACTTCTAGCCTCCTAAACTGGTGTTCCTTGGAAACTCTACTGGGCAGTTCTACTCTGTCCTATAGGGTCGCTGTGAGTCAGAATTGACTTGATGGCAATAGGTTTGTTTTTGGTTTTTAAACTGTGAGAAAATAAATCACTGTTTGTTGAAACCACACAGCAGTATTTCTGTTATAGCAGCACTAAGAACTCCTTATGTCCAGATGTGGACAGACAGGTCTTTGGGACAGTGCCCTTTCACATGTGTTGGGGAGGTGCCCACTCACAGTCAGGTACGCAAACCCCCACCCCCGCAGACAGAGCACGCCCTGCAGCTGTGAGTGGGAACTTAGCCAGCCAGCTTGTGGGCAGGGCAGCGGAGGTGGGAGGGAGGAGGAGTCTCCTTTCTAGGGCATGTGTCACCTGCCTTTTGCCTGGGGGTACTGCCCTGGCACTGCCCTGCCAGTGTGCATGGCAGCGTGAAGCTGGGGCCTGCTCCTGGAGCCTTAAAAGCAGATCACGGACCTTGTGAGCCCTATGTCGCTGGCCTCCCAGAATCCAGAGCATGGTAGATGGGGCGCAGGTCAACCCCAAAGGGTTCAGGAAGAAGGTGCTGGATAGACACCCCTCTGGATGTGGGGCTTTTTGCTTCAGGGCCTCCTCTACTTGGAGAACGTCCAGGTACGTGCCTGCTACCCTGGATGGAATCCTCTATTGAGGGGGCAAGGTTTGGGTGGTGGGAGACTGGCTTCTAGAATCCATTTCTCCAGAAAGGAGAGCTCCGATTCTCAGAGTGATGGGCTGAGACATATCACTGTACTTTTAGGGCTGGAAGGGCCTTAGGGGTCATCTAATCAAACCTCATGGGGCACTTGAGGCCCAGAGAGGCTAATGGATCTGCCTTCAGTTACTTGGCATTTTGGAAGCAGAACTGGGCCCAGAACCGAGGAAACTCATCTCCAGGTTCAAGACCCAGCCACCAGGTTGGGTTGCAGCTCACTGTCTCAGGACACTATGCAGAAGAAGGGTTGGCTCTGATCCAAGATGGTAACCCAACCTCAAGAGATGGTGAGCTTCCTGTCTTGGAGCAGATGCAGGGTGGTGTCCTGCTCAGAGTGGGAGGCAGGGAGGCTCTGTTCCTCCAGGAGGAGCAGTGCAGGAAGGGAGGTGATTGGATCTTTCTGGAGGAGCTAATCACAGGGCTGGGTGCCAGCAACTAGAAGATCTGGGACAGTGCTGATGGAGCCTGTAGCGAGGCACAAAGGGTGCAGCAGGCCTAGAACTGCAGGACAGTGGAGGGGATAGACTCGAGACCTGGGTTTCTTCCTCTCGCAGGTCTAGCCTGAGTATGAAGGAGCTCTTCACCATTGCCATTCTGGCCAGCAGCGGTGAGTAAAGGCTCTGAGGAAGACTCCTCCTTCTCTCCCCTTCCCAGCCCTTCTCTGTGAACTTGAGCGCCAGGGCTTGAATTCCAGTGACTGAGTGAGACCTTGGACCTGTCACTTCCCCTCTCTGGGACACTACTTCCTATTTCAGCCCTCTGCCAGGTTTCATCCTCCCTTCTGGGGCTGTTTACTCCTCACCTGTAAACACGCCAGGGTCAGTCGCTTTTATGAGCCTCAAGGGGGCAGGTCCAGAGCTGAGCAAGCGTTGTAAAATTGTGGTGTTTGCTGGTGTTTTGCTTGGGTACCCCAGCAAAATCTAGGTGTTTGTGTGCATAGAAGTGTGTAATTGTGAATGTGTATACCTGTGGACATAAGGTAATGGGTTTGTGTGTGGGTATTCAGCATATGTCTACTGTGTGTGAAGCACATGTGAATAACATGCGTCCCTGTTGGCACCTGAGTGTGTGAGTATATTTGTGTTGACCGATGCAAGTGTGTATTACTTGATGAGTATGTGTCAATAAAATGTGTATATGACTGTGTTGTTTTAGTCGCCGTCAAGTTTGCTCTGACTCATGGCAATCTTATGTGTACCAGAACAAAATGTTGCCCAGTCCTACACCATCTTCATGACTGCTGGTACGTTCAAGTCCATTGTTTCGGTTATTGTATCAATCCATCTCAATGAGGGTTTCCCTCATTTTTGCTGACCCTCTACTTTACCAGTCAAGATGCTCTTTTTGAGCGACTGGTCTTTCCTGGTAACATGTGTAAAGTAAGTGGGCCAAAGTCTTGCCATCGTCACTTCTAAGAAGCATTCTGGTTGTATTTCTTCTAAGACTGATATGTTCCTTCTTTTGGAAGTCCACGGTGTGTTCCATACTCTTTGCCAGCACCACAATTTACATGCACGTAGGTATGCATATATCTGCATATGAGTGTGTATGTAGGACTAAGTGTGTGGATGTGAGTGAGTGCACAAGAAAAGACAAATCTTCACATGTAATAGATATATGGTAGAGAAGGTTGAGAAGAGTTCTCTCCCTGGTGGTACTCCAGGGTACCATGGATCAAAGGGAGCCACCCTATGGTATTGTCAAGTGAGGCTTCTGACAGAGATCTGACCCTTGTCACACATCCAGATGTTGTTGGGTGGCAGATGAGTCAGGTACATGAAATGTGGACTGAATCTCTCACTGACTTTTTATACAGCCAGTTGAACTTTGCCAGAACACAGAGTGGCTTGAAGAAAAGAAATACATACCAGAAACAAACAAAATGTAATAAGGTTAAATTTGGCCAGACACGAGAAATTGTTGGTTGATTTCAGGCGAAGGGACCTGTTATTTAGAAAACAGTGGTTAGGTCAGAGCCTTTAGCTTGACCGAACACAGACTTTGTTACTTGTATTTGGAGAGTAAGTATGGACAAGCGCTCAGCTTCAGGCCACTGGTTCTCCCTTGGTATGGTGTGTGTGTGTATATTTGTGATGTGTGCGTGTGTGCAAGTATGAGTGTGAGAGACTGTGATGTGCGGGGTGTGTGTCTATGTGTGAACATGGGAGGTATGTGTGCATGTGAGATGTATAAGTTGTACGTGTCTGTGTATGAGTGTATATGAGTGTGTGAGATGTGTAAGTTACATGTGAGGTATGTGGGAGTGAGTGTGTGTACAAGTGTGTGAGATTGGTGAGTGTGGGTGTGTGAGGCATGTATGTGGGAGTTTGTGAAGAGTATAGAGGTAGCGGGAGGTGGGGAGTGTGTCTGTTTGAGGTGTGAGTGTATGAGCCGTGTGTGTGTATTTCTGTGTGTTAGGTGTGTGTACGTGTGAGGTGTGAGTGTATGAGGTATATGTGTGTACGTCTGTGTGTTTCTGTGTGTCAGGTGTGTGTGTGTGGGTGAGGTGTATAGAGGTATGTGAAGTGGATGAATGTGTGTCTGTATGTGAGGTGTGTGTGAGAGAGAGAATGTGTGTGTCCACTGTCTGTGTGACCGGGTAAGTTTCTCACTTTTCTTCTTGTACAACATGGGAGAAGTTGACGGTCAGGGAGTTCTGAAGGCTGAGGCTGCACCCCGCCCCCCGCCCCCCCCAGGGTAACATCTGCACAGACAACGGGCAGGGGGAGATGGGAGGGAGGGTGGGGGCTTTTCAGGCTGAGGGAGCCAGGAGGACGGGCCCTCACAGATGTGAGTATCACCTCAAGGCACTGCCTGGGCCAGTGCTCCACACACATTCATGACCTCACCTGAATTCCCTGTGCTCTGCACAGGGCATGTCATTACCCCCAGCCCTCAGACTTGGGAATTGAGGCCAAAGAGGTTAAGTGACCTGCCCAAGGTCCCACAGTACCAACTGATAAACCTGTTTTCAAAACCAGGTCTGTCTGCCTCCTGCACCGCTTTGCACACATTTTACTGGAGCAACAAGAACCCAACAGAGTGAGAGGAAGGGGATGGGGGTGAGAACTCACTATCTGGCAGGCACCCTCTCAGCTCCTTTCACCTACTTTCTATTGAACGGCCATTTTAGGCCAAATCTCCTTTTGCAGGTCAGGAGACTCAAACTCAGGCCCCCTGAATGCAGGGTCCTCTCTCTCCCTGCCCTGGACCCCAACTTAGACATTTACATGGCTTTAAACCACTCTCTTTAAAGTTGTCTTTCATTTCTCCCTATTCCTTCCTCATCTCCTCTCCTGTTTGCTGCCTGTTCTCTGTAGTGACAAAAACCGCGAAGCCAAGAGGCGGGAAGACTCAGGTGGGGCGAGAACCCCAACATCAACTCTGAAGGGGAGGGAAGGCCTGGGCCAGAGCCCCAACAAGTCCCGAGGGGTGGTAGGTGGAGGCAGTGAGGGTCTTGTGTGCGCCAAGCCCCATGTTGAGCAATGCCTACCTGATCTGTCAAGGGTGGGTTGCTATTCCCATTGTACAGATGAGAAAACAGAGCTCTAGGGAGCTTTGACTGGGCCCAGGGATTTGACTCTGAGTCCTTCTTTTTCCTGCCTGGCCAGATAGATGCCTCTGCTCCCAGCTCTGTCTGCCATCAAAGTCTGTGCTCTTCTCACTTAGGCACATCGAGCTGGTGAGATGTTGGACAATCACATCTCAATAAGCAAGCAGGCGTGGCTTTTGGGATTCCACTCAGCCTTGTTTCTGGAATTCTTGGCTTCCTTCCTCTCCTGGTATATTTCTTGGTTCAGGCTGCGGATCAGGATGGGGAACGTGGAGAGTGGAGGGGGCACCTAACCCCGGGCACAGCTGGAGGAGCCCAGAGGGCTGACAGGCCTGGTGGGAGCTGTGCTGCGGGATGGAGAACACCCCAGCTCTGGAGCACCCAGCCTGGGCTCTGGGCCTCAGTCTCCTCATCTGTGAAATAGGGATAATAATAGCACCTCTTAGGGCAGCCGAGAGAGCTCAGCGAATTAATACTTGGAAGAGGTTTTGGACAGTGCTGGCACAGTGCAAGCCCTCCACAAATATCATGGTTATTGTCTCAGGATTGTGAGGGCTTAAGGTACTTACATGGGTGCCACACTGGACTTGGTACTTGAGCTCACAGCAGGCCCCTTTTTTCTCTTGCAGTTCTGTCCGTGGCCCAGGGCAGCCTGTTCAACCTCAAGTCCATGGTGGAAGCCCTCACGGGGAGACACGCCATCTGGACCTTCGTGGGTTATGGCTGCTACTGCGGACTAGGTGGGCGAGGCCTGCCTATGGATGGGGTGGACTGGTAAGTTCTGGGCTGACTGGGGTGGGCAGCAGAAGGTCACTCTTATCTCCACTTCTAAGAAGTGGGAAAGGGCCCTTTCCCTAAAGGACAAGGCTTGTGGGATGAGTTTGTGGCCAGGAGCCTGTCCTTTGACCTGTGGCATGTCCAGCTGTCTTAGACATTTTCTGTTGTCCATCCCTAAGGACTCATGCTTGAAGGCATTTGAACTCCCACTCTCACTAGGAAGGGACCTTTGACCTGCCCAAAAGCACACATGGGAGCAATGTTCACACAGCTAATGTCCTACATAGGCCAGGACCATGCCCTCCACCCCCATCAGACTGGAAGTGCTGGAGGACAGGGGCTATGCTTCCTCCATTAGACTGGGAGCTCCCAGAGGCCACGCCTTTCTTCTGTTCCTGCCTCCCCAACAGCAGCTAACACAAAGTTTGATATCACTGGGAGCCTAATAAATGCATGTTGGCCAATTGACTTCACTCCCCTGGAGGTGATGGAGATAGCCTCATTTGCTTCCTGTCCCCCAAACCCCCATCTCGACTGGACCCTCCAGACCTTTGTCCCTCTCTGGCCATCATGCATAGCCAGAGACAGCCTCTGTGTATAGTCAGCACTCCCCTGATGTTGGCTCCCTCCCACCCTGATCACACTGCTGGACCCCTGCCCTTCCTGCAGCTGCATCCAGGGCCCCAAGGGAAAAACTGGGAGCCCTGAAAGGATAGGACAAAGAGGCAGGATCTCAGACAGAAACTGGGGTGCTGGCCCCAGCCCGCCACTGCCTGGCTATGTAACCTTGGGTAAGTAATTGCCCCTTTCTGGGCCTCAGTCTGAGAGTCTGACCAATGAGGGACTGGACAGTCGATCAGTGTCTCTGCCAGTGGAAGGATGGGGCCCCACCTCTCCTCTGCCCGCCCGTAGGTGCTGCCATGCCCACGACTGCTGCTACCAGAACCTCTTTGACCTGGGCTGCCACCCCTACGTGGACCCTTATGAACACACCATTGAGAATAATACAATTGTCTGCAGTGAGTCCCTCTGTCGCTATCCGAGCCCTGGGGGAGGACTATGGGCTGCCAGCCCCACCCACCTGTGGTGGGGCCGTGAGTAGGGTTGCCAAATGAAATATGGTTAAATTTGAATTTCAGATAAACATGAGTAATGTTTTAATATCAGCATATCCTAAATATTGCCTGGGATATACTTACATTAAAAAGTTAAGTATTCATCTAAAATTAATTCATATGAGTACAAAGTGAATTAATATCAGTAGAAAATGAAGTATTAGTGTAAGTAGGACCCATACAATGTTGGGGACATATTTACTCTAAAACATTATTGGGTGCTTATCTGAAATTTAAGTTTAACTGAGTCTCCTGTTTTTGTTCTATTTTGCTTTTTTGCTAAATCCAACCACCCTAGCCATGAGGCCCCGGCAGGTCTCTCTGATGTGCTCAAATCCCCAAGCCTGGGCTGGACACTGGGTTCTCCATTCCCACAATTCTTAAATTTGGGGGAGCTTAGGGAAAGGTGCTGGTTCCATGGGTCTGGGTAGGGTCCAGGAATTCACGTTTTTAACCAGACTCTAGGTGATCCTGAGCCTACTCTTCTGTGAGCCAGACTTTGTGAAACCCCAGCCTGGAAGTTGGGAGCTCTGGGCTTGACCTCTGTCTCCTCACTGTGTAAACCTGGGCGAGACTCTTTCCCACCTGGCCTCACTCTTCTATGAGTACACTGAGGGCTTTGGGTCAGAGCAGATCTCTCCCTTCCAGTTCTGTCATTGGGACTGCACTGGGAGAGGTGGCCCATCACAATGCCCCGGTGTTCCTAGGGGTTCAAGGTCTCAGAGCCAGGCCTGGCAGTTCTCCCCTCATTGGTGGTAAGCTCCCCATTCCTCAGATGACAGATGCATGAAAGCAGCATCCAAGCTAACAGGCCCAAGTGTCCCTGCTCCACCTCCCTCGAATGCTCCTCTCTAGGGTCCCACCCCTTGCCCCGTCCCCTGTGCAGCTGCTGGGCTCTCTTTGCCTCCTTGTCTTAACCAGGCTCTGCACGTTGCTCTTTCTGACGGCTCACAAGCAACACCAGCTTTGCAAAGAAACTCAAATCTCCTGTTCTCTGGAAAAGAGTCTGGTGGGGAACTCGGCCCATTTTGGACCACTTGGGAGTCCAGGACTCTGTGGTTCCCGTATTCTGCTGTTCAAACATAGGAGAGGGGAGAAGCTGGCTTGAGAGAGGGGTGTCCCCTCATTAAAGGGGTTCAAGGCGAGACAGACTCCCCCACCCAGAAAGACAATGGGCTAACCTAAAGCAGTGGTCTTCACGCTGGGCTCCAGGGACTTCTGGGGGCACCAGAGTCTGCTACCCCACAGGGGGTGTCCCTGAGTGGTCCCACTGCCTCTTTAATGTATTTTATATATTAGGTCATTTCTCTCTCAGCTGTTTGCTATATCATCCTTCTGCAAACAGTTTCATCGAAGAGAAAGAATCCTGCTGCTGGGAGGGTTGAAAGTTTGCAAACCATTGACTTACTCAGTGGTTCTCAAAGTGTGTTCCTTGGACCACTATCAACAACATCACCAGGGAAATTGTCAGAAATGCAAACTGTTAGATCCACCCAGCCCTGCTGACTCAGAAGCCCTAGGGGTGGAGCCCAGAGGTCTGTGTTTTAACAAGCCCTCCCGCTGATTCTAAGGCACATTCAAGGTTAAGAACTACTGGGCTAGATGATTTCTGGAAGCTAATAATGACAACAACAGCAGCAGACACCATGT
Organism: Elephas maximus indicus; assembly: GCF_024166365.1. Lineage (NCBI taxonomy): Eukaryota > Metazoa > Chordata > Mammalia > Proboscidea > Elephantidae > Elephas > Elephas maximus. The sequence continues at coordinate 60,292,052 of NC_064821.1, forward strand.
ATTGAGCACGTGCTTAAGAAGCCCTGGAAACCCTGGTGGCATAGTAGTTAAGTGCCACGGCTGCTAACCAAAAGGTCGGCAGTTTGAATCTACCAGGCGCTCCTTGGAAACTGTATGGGGCAGTTTTACTCTGTCCTATAGGGTCACTATGAGTCGGAATCGAATCGACTGCAACGGGTTTGGGTTTTGATTTTTAAGTAGCCCTGGTGGTGCACTGGTTTAACACTTGGGTGCCAACCGAAAGGTTGGTGGTTTGAACCCACCAGCAGCTCTGTGAAAGTAAAGACCCGGTGATCTGCTTCCGTAAAGTTTACAGCCTAGGAAACCCTACGGGGCAGTTCTACTCTGTCCTATATGGTTGCTCTGAGTCAGAATTGACTGAACAACACCTAACAACAAGTGCTAAGCTTTGAATTAAGCTCATTCCAAACATTTTCTCACTCAAACCTTTCCACCACCTCCAGGTGGGCATTCTGAGGCTCTGTGATTGAAGAAGGAGGCCAGGGAAGTACAGAGTCACTAGTCTGGGGATGGTGGCTCCTGACACTTCAGACTACGTCCCAGCTCTGCTTCTAACTCACTGGGGGACTTAGGCAAGCCCACCCTCCTTCCTAGGCCTCAGTTTCCCCCACTGAAGAAATGCCTCAGTGACGATGTTGGACTCCAGGGCTTCTCCGACTTCAGCCAGCATCAGAGTTACCTGGAAGGCTTGCTCCTCAGGTCTGGGTGGTGTCGGCAGTTGATATGGATGCCTCTGGCCTAGGACCCCCTTTTGAAAAGCACAGGACTCCATGAGTCTGCAGTCTCGCTCTCTCTCTCCCCTCGTCCCAGATGGGCTGCCATCCCCTCACCCACAGCCTTTGCCCTCTCCCCATCTTCTGCAGGCGAGCTCAACCAGACAGAGTGTGACAAGCAGGCATGTGAATGTGACAAGAGCGTCACTCTGTGCCTCCTGAACCAGTCGTACAACGAGACGTATCGCAACTACCTCAATGTCTACTGCCAGGGCCCCGCACCCAACTGCAGCATCTATGAGCCACCCCCTGAGGAGGTCACCTGCAGACACATCTCCCCAGGACCTCCGGTGCCTCCCTAGCACCCTCTTTGGTCTGAGAGAGAATTGGGGTTTCTAGTTTCCAGACCAGGTGTTGGGGGGTACAGGTGGGGAGCCCAAAGGCTATTCTGCTGTCTCCTCAATGAAGCCTTCAGCAGGCCCAGCCCCTGCTCTAGCCCAGAAAGCCTGGGCCCTGGCCCCTGCCCCTCATGGCCCTCCAGCTCAGCAGCTTGGTGAGGCTGCTTCTGCTGCTGGTCCCAGACCTGGAAAGAAGCATGTGGCCTCCACTTGAGCATGAAGGCAGAGGCCTCAGAAAGAGGAGTCCTCCCACACTGCCCCAGCTGGATGTCCTCAGCCAGGCCCTCAAGGCTGGGCCAGGGTGCCCCTGGCACAGGCCCCAAGCTAGGACCAAGACCCCGGGTAGTGCTGGTCCTGAGGCCTGGGATATCTGCTTTGGGGCTCTTGTGGCTAGCTGAGGCCCCACTCACACAACAGGTGGCCCCACCTTGGGCTTCATTGAAGTAGCATGGGAGGCCAGGCCCAGACACCACAGGATGGCCACTAAGCTTAGTGTCCCAGTCCCCAAGTCCTGCCTCAGTTCCCCAAAGTGCCCAGAGCAGGGGCTCTGGCAGAAGCCATGTGCATAGCAAAACTCCCCTAGGTGCACAGGGACTAAGATGGGGTTCCTCAGGTGCCCCCAAAACACACAGATGTCTCCTGCTACGCACACATGTGAAGATACACCTCACCCTGCCCTCAACCCTGCACTGCTTGGAGGGGCATCCCGACTCCAGGTCCTGACAAACACCAGAGGGGTCAGGCCTAGCCCTTCAGATCCTCCCCTGCTCCCCCACTTCAGGTAGCAGCCAGGACAGGAGGCCGAAGGGCCCCTCTCTCCCTGGGCTGCATGCAGGGCACAGCCCTCTGGAGGGGAAGAGGCTGAGGGCTCTGTGAGGGGGAAACAAACTCAGCAACAGGGGGCAGGGGGAGAGTATGGGGGCGGAGAGGCAATGGGAGGGAGCAGACAGAGGTGGGAGAAGATGGGGGTCAGACATCCAGATGCCGAGTGGCCGCTCAGCAGGGAAAGCAGAGAAGTGGGTCGGGGACAGAGGAGCCCTGGCAATGTGGAGCCTCCACAGCCCGTTCATGTCTGGGGCCTGTGGGACTGTGGGATTGTGGGCAGAGGTGGAGGAGGACTTGGGACTCAGTGGGGCCAGCTCTTCTTGACCCCGCACCCAGCACTGTCCTTCCTCCAGGTGCACCTGCCCCGGTGCTCCCTTGCCTCAACCTTGAGTTCAGGATCAGCAGCCTCCAGATGGCCAGTCCACCCTGCCTCACATCTGCCAGCTCCTTCACCAGGTGTCAACCCCGAGGACCCTCTGCAATGGAGAGGATGCCTGTGCAAAAGGTTTCAGGGATGAGCAGAAGGCTCACCACAAGGCAGCTTCAGAACTCCAGCCTTCAGGACTGAGGATAAGGCTGTGCCCAGGGTCAGCTGCCACTGTGTGCGGAAGAGACCGTGGGGTCCTGAGGCCCTGCCGCCTGCTAGCTGTGGTGTGACAGTTGTGGTGGCCTGTGTTCCCTGGCCCCGACCTTTCCATCCCTGAGATATCCTCAGCTGGCCCACATCTCTGAGCTGAAGCCCCACCAAGCCAGGATGGAGCTGGGAGGGGTACCTGGAGGTGGTGACTGCAGAGGCCTTGGCCCCTTACCTGCCCCTCAGCCCTTCCTCCGGAGAGCCTGGTGTCTGGTTGCACCATCTCCACATGTGCATATCCCCTACTTCTGAAGGTCAGGGTCAGAGAGCTGGGGTGAAAACCTGCTCCTAAGAAGTCCTGCCCATCCCCCGTCCCACCCCAGACTCCTCACCCCCTCCTCAAACCAATAAAGGGTTTCTGCCTCAAGTCCTTACTTCTGGGTCCTCCTTGGCATGGCACCCACGGGCCAGGCATTGCGGGGGGCGGGGGGGATTGCCTTGAATCACCCCGGGGTCCCAGCTCTGGGGCAGGTGGCTTCCTGATACCCAGCAGCTGGCACGGCCCACCCCCTCCCTGCCCCAGCAGAGAGGCAAAGGTGGAAAGTGGCACTGCGGCCACAAGCCTGCGGTCCACGGTAGGACAATGACATAGTCACTGAAGCTAAGTGCTTCCCGGGCCTCAATCTCAGCAGGGTTCTCCCTCCACCCCACTGTTTTCTATTGAACAATTGAGGCCCAGAGAGGGAAAGCAGCTTGCTCCAAGTCCCACAGGTGATAAGGGGTGGGGCTGGGGTCTGACTCCTCAGTGTCTGAATTTTAGTCCCTCTTCCTCACCCCTCCTTAATGATGACCCAGCTGCCGACCAGGAAAGTGGGAGGAGGGACTGAGACCCTGACTATCAACCACTTGGGGTTCTCCTCCCAGCTCTGCTGCTAACATAGGTCGAGCCTTGGTGATCCCAACTGTGAAATGGGAAGACATCCCTGCTCTGAAGGGTCATAGGTTTGTCGTGATAGCCCACCGAGACAGCAGGCAGGAAAGAGATTTTCAAGATGATGGATGGGGGGTAGTGGGTTAGGGTGGGGCAGGGAGATTGTTACCATTGTGGTCATGAGTTTGGAGGCCAGATACTCATTACAGTGGGACTGTGACAGAGAGATCCGGGGAAGGACATGACCAGGTGGCAGCAGGGTCCTCGGTCCTAGTCCTATCTAGTCCCTGACTCAGGCTTTTTCCCATGGACAGAGTGACCAGAGCAGCTATTTCAAATGCTCCCCGAAACCATGCGCTTTCCTGGGGACCTTGCAGAGTGATTTCTGGGGAAGGGGCAGGCTGAGAAGAGCCGGCTCCGCTCCCCACTCCACACTCAATCTTCAGTCGGCAGCCCTGCTTTTCCTGGATAAGATTCTGTAAGAAGAAAAGAGATCTCCCAGCTTAAAAAAAAAATGTTTGAAACCACCAGACAAGATCACCCACTGATTCCTTCACTCCATGGACTTGTGCTGTGGTCTCCTGTGTACCAGGCATGGTGGTGTCTTGGGGGAGACCAGACTCAAACATAGCCTCTGCCCACAGGGAACCCACAGTCTGGGAGGAGGCAGCAGAAATGTGAGCCAATGACCATGACACATGCTGCCAAAGGGTGTCGTGGGGGAACACAGGGGATGAAACTCCAAGTCTGTCTGAGCAGTCCTGGCAGGGACCCCAAAGGCAGGGGCCTCTCTGCTGAGCCTGAGGATGAGTGGGATAAGGGGTGCTTCTGCGAAGGTGTACTTGGGGTCTCCTTGGAGGTGGAAAGGAGGAACAGGGGTTGCAGTTTTTGAGGAGGGTGCTCCTTCCTTCTGCAGCCTGGAGGTCTCCCTTTCTCAAGGCTGTTGATGACCCCTCCCAAGTTTCAGTTGCTGTCAGGTTAAGATCAGCTCCTGATGTCCACATGTGCTCCATAGGGTTTTCAATGGCTGGTTTTTTGGAAACAGATCACCGGGTCTTTCTTCTGAGGCACCTCTGGGTGGACATGAGCCTCCAAGCTTTCAGTTAGCAGCTGAGCACAGTAACCATATGCACCACCCAGGGACTTTGGGTCTTTTATGCTAAGGCTTGATATGAGGGGGCTGCATTTGCTCCTCACTGGCCTAGGGGCTGCCATCTCTCCTCAGACCTTAGTTCAGCTTTCTCCATTCTCTGGAGAATCACTGCACCCACCTTCCCACCCCTCAGTTCTTCAGGTACTTGGTGGGGCACTCCAGAGTGGCAACGAACTGTTTTCTAGAACTTGGGCGACACCTGGTGGCCATTATTGGTCACCACTGCTCCATAGCTACCGCCCCTCTGCTCCTGCACCCACAGTGTTGAGAGCCTCTGCTCCACGCTGGCAAGGCCCAGAGAGTACAAGGAAATGGTCAGCATCACCCTCACCATCATCCTGTCATTGTCACAAATGCTGCTTCTCACAAAGAACAGCCCTTAAAACAAAGAGCACAGACTTCGTGGAACTGTGGCTCTGTGCCTCAGGCAATGTGGCTTTGGAGAAGTCACTTCACCCTCTGAGTCTTGAGTCCCCAACCTATAAAATGTGGATAATAATGAAGCACAGGTCATGCAGTTTGAGGATGAAATGAGGTTATGAATGAGAACACTCTGACACAGGGCCTGGCATGGAGAGCAGAAACTGGGAGCTGGTTAGAGTACCCTTAGCTGAGTGTGTTGGGCAAGGAGCCACCAGGGCCAGGTGGGCAGAGAGCAGCAGGTAGAAGGAAGGAGCTGACGGAAGCTGATTGGCCATGACATCCTCCCTGTTATGGATTGAATTGTGTCCCCCCAAAATATGTGTTGAAATCCTAACCCCTATACCTGTCGTTGTGATCCCATTTCAGAACAAGTATTTTCTCTGTTATGTTGATAAGGCCATATGTCTTAGTTATCAAGTGCTGCTATAACAGAAATACCACAAGTGGATGGCTTTAACAAAGAGAAGTTTATTCTCTCACAGTCTGGGAGGCTAGAAGTCTGAACTCAGGGTGCCAGCTTCAAGGGAAGACCTTCTCTCTTTGTCAGCTCTGGGGGAAGGTCCTTGTCATCAATCTTCACCGGCTGTAGAACTTCTCAGCGCAGGGCCCCCAGGGCCAAAGGACATGCTATTCTCCTGGCTCTTGTTTCTTGGTGCTATGAGTTCCCCCTGTCTCTCAGCTCACTTCTCTCTTTTACGTCTCAAAAGAGATTGACTTGAAACAAAACCTAATCTTGTAGACTGAGTCCTGACTCATTAACATAACTGCTTCTAATCCAGCCTCATTAACATCATAGAGGTAGGATTTATAACACACAGGAAAATCACATCAGATGACAAAATGGTGGATAATTACACAATACTGGGGATTAGGGCCTAGCGAAGTTGACACACATTTTGGGGGGACACAATTCAATCCATAACACCGTATCAGTGTAGGGTGTGCCTTAAACCTAATCACTTTTGAGATATAGAAAGAGCAGATTAGGCACAGAAGCAAGGAAGCATAAACCATTGAAAGGTAGATGCCACGGAGAGGTGGCCAACGAACAGGGGAACACCAGGGCTAGAGAAGCTAAGACAAGGATCTATCCCAGAGTGGACAGAGAGAGCCTCCCCCCAGAGCCAGTGGCCTGAATTCGGACTTCTAGCCTCCTAAAATATGAGAAAATAAACTTCTGTTCATTAAAGCCACCCACTTGGGATATTTCTGTTATAGCAACACTAAGAAACTAAGATCGTCCCCAAAGTGGAAACCTGGCAGAAGATGAAACTGTTGTTTAGCAAGAAAATCTAACTCCCTGTTCTTGGGTGCAAGGGGGAGAGGGAGAGAGACAGGGGAAAGAGGAGGGGAAGGGGGTCACGAGGAAGGATCCATGAGCACTTCTTGTCCCCAGCTCACAGCCAGGTACCTGACGCCTTGCTGACCCTGGGCTCAGCTGGGCTTGGAAGCTGTCACTTCCTCACACTCGTAGAGACGTGACTGTGATGCTGAGAGGCAGCCCTTCCTCCCCAGAGGTTGGCACAGCTGTCAGCTTCCCCGGTTGTGGTTTTCTAACAAGAAGCTGATGCCACCAACTGTAACAATAAGCAGAGTTCTAGAGAGAAATACCAAGGTGGCTCCCAGCCTCAGCAAGCAGGGGTGCCCATATTACAAGGCACAGACACACTGCCCTGCCAACCACAACTCTGCTGCAATGCTCCCGTCCCACCTGGGCACAAAGACTGGAGTCTCAGGATACTAGGGCCCAAATAAGAAGAACTGGATTTATTGAGCACTTTCTGTATGCAGGGCACTGTGTGCAGAACTTGGTGTGTGCCATCTCATTCAACCCTCTCATTAACCCTACCAGGTACCAAATCACTAGTTACCACTGAGTTGATTCCGACTCCTGGTGACCTCATGTGTGTCACAGTAGAACTGTGCTCCATAGGGATTTCAATGGTGATGTTTTAAAAGCAGATGGCCAGGACTTTCTTCTGAGGTGCCTTCGGATGGACTCCAATTTGTAACCTTTTGGTTAGCAGCCAAGCACCTTAACTCTTTGCAGCACCCATGAACTCCAGCCCTACAAGGTTGTTGTTGTTGTTGTTCTTAGGTGCCATTGAGTTGGCTCTGACTCATAGCGACCTATATACAACAAAATGAAACACTGCCCTGTCCTGCGCCATCCTCACAATCATTGTTATGCTTAAGCAGTCACTGTGTCAATCCATCTCCTTGAAGGTCTTCCTTTTTTTTTTTGATGATCCTCCACTTTACCAAGCATGATCTTCTTCTCCAGGTACTGATCCCTGCTGATAACATGTCCAAAGTATGTAAGATGTAGTCTTGCCATCCTTGCTTCCAAGGAGTGTTCTGGTTGTACTTCTTCCAAGACAGATTTGTTCTTTCTTTTGGCAGTCCATGGCATGGCAGTCCGTGGTATATTCAAAATTCTTCACCAACACCACAATTCAAAGGTGTCAGTTCTTCTTTGGTCTTCCTTATTCTTTGTCCAGCTTTCACATGCATGTGAGGTGATGGAAGATACCATGGCTTGGGTCAGGCATACCTTAGTCTTCAGGGTGACATCTTTGCTCTTCAACACTTTGAAGAGGTCCTTTGCAGCAGATTTACCCAACGCAATGTGTCTTTTGATTTCTTGACTGCTGCTTCTATGGCTGTTGATTGTGGATCCAGGTAAAATGAAATCCTCAATCTTTTCTCCGTTTATCATGAAGTTGCTTATTGTTCCAGTTGTGAGGATTTTTGTTTTCTTTATGTTGATGTGTAATCCATACTGAAGGCTGTGGTCTTTGATCTTCATTGGTAAGTGCTTCAAGTCCTTTTCACTTTCAGCAAGCAAGGTTGTGTCACCTGCATAACGCAGGTTGTTAATGAGTCTTCCTCCAATCCTGATGCCCTGTTTTTCTTCATATTATCCCATCTTTTCAAATTATTTGCTCAGCATACAGATTGAATACGTATGGTGAAAGAATACAACCCTGACACACACCTTTCCTGAATTTAAGCCATGTAGTATCCCCTTGTTCTGTCTGAAAACTGCCTCTTGATCTATGTACAGGCTCCTCACGAGCACAATTAAGTGTTCTGGGACTCCCATTCTCCACAATGTTATCCTTAATTTGTTATAATCCACACAGTTGAATGCCATTGCATAGTCAACAAAAGACAGGTAAACATCTTTCTGGTATCCTGTGCTTTCAGCCAGGATCCATCTGACATCAGCTATGATATCCCTGGTTTCACGTCCTCTTCTGAATCCAGCTTGGATTTCTGCCAGTTCCCTGTCCATATATTGTTTGTCATACTGTGGGGGATTTCATATTGCTGTGATGCTGGAAGCTATGCCAACACTATTCAAATACCAGCAGGGTCACCCATGGAGGACAGGTTTCAGATGAGCTTCCAGACTAAGACAGAATAGGAAGAAGGATCCAGCAGTCTACTTCTGAAAAGAATTAGCCAGTGAAAACCTTAAGAATAGCAGTGGAACATTGTCTGATATAGTGTCAGAAGATGAGCTCTACAAAGTAGAGACTATCAATAGCTTTGTTTATAACTGAGGAAACTGAAGGCCAGAAAAGCCAAGTAAATTACTCCATGGAAGCAGGATTTGAACTCAACACCAGAGCCTTAACCTCAGAGAGCATCTGGTCCAGCCCCCTCCTTTTGCAAAAGGGGGTGAAAAACAAGAGATTTAGAATCAGAAGACCTGAGTTTGCATTCCAGCCCCACTGCATACTAGCTGGCGACCTGTAACATGCTGTCTGTCCCCAAGGACCCCCTTTTTCATCTGTAAAACAGGGGTGAGTGACCCTTGGGATTGCTCTGAGGATCAAGCAACACAACTGTTGAGTAACAGCCTTGGGAAGGGCCAGATGCTACACAAATGTTGTTTTTTTGTGTCAACGAAGAAACCAAGGGCCCGAGAGGAGGGGGGCTTGTATGAAGTCATTCTGACTCCAGTTCCCTTACCACAACCTGGCCGGGCCTTCCCTCCCTCCTCATTGCCCATCCCTCCTCCACCTCCACTTCGGTTTCACCCTCACCTCCAGACCACCAGCTTGTCTCACCTTTGCTTCCTTCCTGGCCTTTGCTCAGACCGTTCCCTCTGCCTGGAACACTTTTCCTTCCTCTCTGCCTTGCCCCGCTAACTCCCACTTACCTTCAGATCCAGGACTGGGAGCCTGTGCTGACCAGCAGGTCTGATGAGGTACCCACTGGGTGTTCCTGCATCTGGGCTTCCGTCCCAGATTATCACCTGCTTACCTGTCTGCCTCCACCATGCTGTGAGCTTCAGGTGTACAGGGGACCTCCCCTACTCCCACTGAGTCCCCAGTGCCCCACACAGTGTTGCACACTGAATACCTGTGCAATGAATGAAACCACACAACAATTTGGTGGTTTAGCCAGAACCAGAACCTAGGCTTCTCCCCAGGACAAGTATTCAAACTCTTGGAACAGCCTCCTAGGTCACACCTCCTCCCCAAGTCTCTCCAGGACTAGACTTCTCAGACAAGCCTACTGAGGGGAGTCCTAACGGGGAGAGTCAGGCAGTGCTGGGTTCAAGTCCCCGCTTCACCACTTGTTACCTATGGCTTTGAGCAAGCCCTTTCACTGCACTGAGCCTCAGTTTTCTCCTCTGTAAACTGGGGTTTTAACAGCACCAGCTCCCCAAGATGGTTCAGGTATTACATGTATGAACTTTCCCTGTGCCCAGAACCAGTGAGCATTCAGTACCTGGAGGGTATTCTTTCCAGCAACCAGGGAAACCAGGTGCTTAGGGAACTAGGTTTTGATGGCACAGTGGTTAAGAGCTATGGCTGCTGCCAAAAGGTGGGCAGTTGGAATCCACCAGCAACTCCTTAGAAACCCTATGGGGCAGTTCTACTCTGTCCTATAGGGTTATTATGAATCAGGATCAACTCAACTGCAACAGTTTTTATTTATTTATTTTCTTCTCCCCACTCGTGATCTCAGGACCTGGGCCATGACCCTTTCCCCTGCCCCTCTTTGTCCTTCCATCAGGACATGATTCCGTTTCCCAGTGATCTCAATAATGCCTGGCCCATCCCATGGGCCCGCAGCCCATGCACTCACTGACCCAGAAACCCAGTCACTCCACTCCTCGCTGTGCTCCAGGCAGCCGTTCCCCTGCAGGACCCATGACCACGCCCACTCTGCCATATGGCACACTCTCCCACATCCGCTCAATCTCATGCCTCTCACTGTTTTGCCAACACCTGGGAGTGGGGATGGGGGTAACAGTGACTCTGCCTTCCTCAGTTCACACCCACAGTCAGCCCACAGCCAGTCACAGTGGTGGTGCTGTGCCCATCCCTCTGCCCTGTGTGGAGGCCCTGGCCACCTCTACACTCCCTGACTGTCCAATGCATTCATCAGACACCAAGACATGAAGAGGATTCAAGTTCAAAACAGCTACTGTAAAAATGCACCTGCATCCAAAGTCTCTGTCCTCTGGTGCGAGGCACTCACCCCGATATCACTGCCACATGGTGAATCAACTAACATGGACTGAGTCCCTACTACATGCCATGTGCATCGTCCATATGTTATCCCATTACCCATTTTGCTCATGAGGTCACTGGAACTCCAGGAGGTTGAGCTGCCCAGGTTTACACAAGTGCAAAGTAGGATGTTGTTTGTAACTTTGCTGAAACCCTCCCCCAACTCCACTGCTCCCAGGATCAAGGCCAGCCTTCTCAGCATGACCACAGGATCTCCATGAACTGGCCCTGCCTACTTTCAGTCTTTTGCTCACTCCCAAAATGACTGCCAGATTTTATGCACCCCACTGGGAGCTACTTGTGGTTTCCTTCATATTCCTTGCTCTTGACCTTAAGTCATTCAACAGCTATATTGGCAACAAAAAAGAACAAAGACTCTGGTCTTCCTGAGCTCATGAGGGGGACAGAAAATAAACAATGAATATGTACCGTATGCGCTGTATACATAGTGTGTGACAGACGCCACCACCCATCTGTCAGTTTGTCACACTGTAATGGTTTTTGTGTTGCTATGATGCTGAACGCATGCCACGGGTATTTCACATACCAGCAGGGCTACCTGTGGTGGGCAGGTTCCAGTGGTGCTTCTAGACTAAGACTTTCTAGAAAGGCCTAGTGATCTACTTCCAAAAATTAGCCAGTGAAAATCCTATGGATCACAACAGAATGTTGTCTGATATAAAACTGGAAGATGAGCTCACTAGATTAGAAGATACTCAAAATACAAATACAATGGACCCATGCCGATAATCATGAAGATGGTGCAGATTGGGCCATGTTTCGTAGTGTTGTACATAGGGTTCCCATAAGTTGGAGCTGACTCAATGGCAACTAATAACTATAATAATGTGTTGGGTGGTGGAGGAAAGAACTAGAAGAGCAGGACAAAGAGGGTCAGAAATGCCAGTGTGAGGGAGACAGCAGACTCGTTCTTCAGAAGGTGAGATTCTAACAAAAGCTTGAAGGAGGTCAGAGTGAACTTTGTGCAAATCTGGTGGAAGAGCCTTCCAAGCAGAGGGAACACCCTGTGCAAAGTCCTCAGGGGGAAGAGTGCTTGGCAGGTTGAAGGAACAGCATGGAGGCTGTTATGGCTGAAGTGGAGAGAGGAAGGGGGTGAGTATAGAAGCGAAGTCAGAAGGCGGAGGTGGGGCTGATCATGCAGGGCCTTCAGGGCATTGTAAGCACCTCAGCTTTTACTCAAAGAGAAATAAGGAGCCATTGGAGGGTGGGAAATAACATGGCCAGACGCTAGTCACTCTGTTGACTGGCCACTGTGTGAAGAGATTGCAGGGGCCACAGGTGGACGCAGACAGAACAACCAAGAGCAGTTGCAGTAAATCGGGCACATGGTGATGGTGGTGTGGACCAAGATGGTGGCAAGGAAAGTGATGAGAAGTGGTCAGATTTTAGATGTTTTTTTTTTCTCCTTGTGTTGTTTCTTATTGTAAATATTTTACTGAAGTAGTTTATAAATATAAAATCTAGATGTATTTTGAAGGTACTGCCAAAGGATTGGATGTGGGATGTGAGAAAAAGAGGTCAACACGCAGAGTTTTGGCCTAAACAAATAGAAGGCTGGACGGGCCCTCAGCTGAGATGGGGAAAGACAGGTGGATGAAGAATTGGAGTCTGTCAATGTTGAATTCTCTTCCTTCCCTCTACCTGGGAGCCTCTGAACATCCCAATGACCTTCCTAACTCCTCTCTCCTCATCTTTCAGATCTTAATGAGACATCAGACCCCAGCATTCCCCTGGAAGCCTTCCCTGACCCTCCCAGACTGTGGTCCTTGTTCCCCATGTTGACCCCAATTCCAGCGTTTCCCACATTGTTTCATAATTGCCTGTTTACTCGTACCTGGCCTGAGAACTCCTTGGGGTCTAATGCGTCTTTATTTCTCTACCCTTAGCACAGGGCCTGGCCTGGAGTAGGTCCTCAATATGTATTAGTTGGATGAATGAATAAATGATAGCCTTTCAAGGAGAGCAGTTTTTTCCACAACCGAGAACCCGGAAGTCTCAATGATTAAAGACCAATTATATCAGTGAGTTATTGATGTTTAACAAACCACACCAAAACTTAACCTGTTGCTGTCGAGTTGATTCCAACTAATAGCGACCCTATAGGACAGAGCAGAACTGCCCCATAGGGTTTCCAAAGAGCGGCTGGTAGATTCAAACTGCTGACTTTTTGGTTAGCAGCCAAGCTCTTAACCATCGCACCACCAAGGCTCCAAAACCTTAGTGGCTTAAAGTCAGAGGTATAACTAAGGTATCGCAGGTAGGGCACATACCCTGGGTACTGCATGAGGAAGGGCGCTAATGAGTAGTTTCTACTGGCCATTGCAGCTTCCATCACAGCTGTGAGAGATCATTCAGCAATTTAAAACTAATTGCCATAGGTGCTATTTTCAGTAGATATGCCCCTCCTTAAAATAGCAAATTTTATTTAGCTCAGAATTCTGCATGTTGGCAATTTAGGATGGGCTCAGGTGGGCAGTTGTTTGAGTCTAAGCTGGGTTCTCTCATGTGTCCATGGTCAGCTATGGGATGGCTTCGCTGATCTTGCCTGGGCTCTCTCACATGCCTGAGACAACTGGGCTGACCCGACTCTGAGCCACATGGGCTCTCATGCTCCAGCAGGCTAGCCCAGGCTTGTCGTCATAGCAGAGGCAGGGCCCAAAGACAGCGAGTGAAAGTGCACCAGACCTCTTGAGGCCTAGACTTGGAACTGGTAGACCATCACTTTCACTACATTCAAATGACCAAAGTAAGCCTCAAGATCAGTTCAGACTCAAGGCGTGGAGAAACAGACTCTACCTCTACGACACTGTGAAAGACAAGGACACAAGGATATGATCTGCAATACCAGCTGGGCATTATAAAGATCCGAATCCATCCAAATTATATCACTTTAATATTTGCTAGAATTTAAACCTGATACAACCAGGTCTGGAAAGAAAATTTGGGTACCTCTGATTCCCTTTCCCATCCCCTCTTTCTCCATTTCTTTTTTATCTATTCCTCTCTCCTTCTTCCCTCTTTTTTTCTTGCTCTACACAGATTCTGCCAAGAGTCTGCTTCCCACTAGGCATACACCAGCCAAAGGCAGCTGACCACTGGGGTTGACCATGACATCTTTCTGGCCATGACAGGCACGTAGCAGCAGTGGGAGGTTGATGTTCTTATGGAGCTCTGTCTTCTGAGAGGTGAAAATGGCATCAATTTTTTTTCCTATCTGGGGGTTTACAGAGAACAAAACTTGAGCAGTTGACAAACAAACTCCAAGTGTGCTTCTTGAGTCCTCGGAGCGTGTGCCAAGCCCTTGTCACCCCTCCTTTGCTTCCAGTTACATCTGGGTTTGTGGGCTCAGCTCCCAAGTCTGCCTGTATCCTGATTTGGTATGGGGGTGGAGGGAGAGTTCTGGGTAGATCCTGGGGCCTCTTACCTCCCAGAAACTTCCAGAGATGGGGGATTTGGGACATCTCTTTCCCCTACTGCCTGTTTATAGCACTTCCCACTTTCTGAATGTTTTTATGTATACGTTGTGGTCTGTCTCCCTCTCTAGAATAAACACAAGCTCCTTCAGGACAGGGATTTTGTCTGTTTCATTGCTGATCTCCAGCCCCCAGTTGCTGAACAACAAGGAGGACCCTGAGCCGGAATGCTGTAGGGTGAGCTGCTCCCTTGGGGGAGACATTTTGCTCTCCCTTTTGGGAGAAGGGCTGGAGCCTGTTGGGTATGATCTGGAAGGCTTCCTGGAAGAACGACACTGGAGCAGATGCTGAATGTCAAGGAGGACCCCGTGTCTTTCTAGCACCGGAGCTTGCGCCTGCCACATCGGGGCCGGCTGGAGAAGAACTGCTTGAAGTTTTTCTCATAGGTGGGCAGGCTCTCTCTGAAGCAGTACACAGATTGCTTGTCACATTCGCAGGCCTTCAGCCCACAGAGGCAGCCAACACCAGGGCCCACGGCACATCTACCTGCAGAAAGACAGGGGCCAAAGGGTCACTGGGAGCTCCCAGCCCATGCCCAGAGTTGGCTCTAAGGTTGGGGAGAATGGAGAGCTTGATGCAAAGGGGTCAAGGGTTAGGACAAAAAGGAAAGAAACTGGAAGGCGTTTTCCAAGCCCTTCTGCAACCACACCTGGACATCGCACAAGTGTTGGAATGAAGAGAAGCCTGGAAGGAGATAAGAGGGGGAGGGGATTGTGGGCTGATGGAGGTGGGTGCTCTGAATCAGACTGGGCTCAGCTGACCAGTTGTTTTGGTTGTTACCAGTCCACAGGCCAAGGTAAACAAAACACCCTGTGCCATCGAGTCGATTCTGACTCATGGTGAGAACTGCTCCATAGGGTTTTTGTGGCTGTAATCTTTATGGAAGTAAATCTCCAGGCCTTTACTTCCTCAGTGCCACTAGGTGATTTTGAACTGCCTACCTTTCAGTTAGAAGTCAAGCAAAAACTGCTTGAGCCACCCAGGGACCACCCAAAGACCAGGCCAAGGTTAATGGGACTGATTTTCTCAGAACTCATCTCGTATTTCCAACTGCTTGCTTGACATTCCACGTTGATGTCTCCAGCATCTCCAACCTAAGAAGTTCAAAAGGGAACTCTAGATAGACAGAAGCTCCTCCGCCCTCTAAGCCTATCCTTCACCCACACTCTTTTCTCAGTAAATGGCATCACCTCCTACTCGATCCAGAAAACCAGAAGTCGACCTAGATTCCTCCCCTACTTTGACTTTTCACATCCCCAGCAAGTCCAATTGGTTTTCTCTATATTTAAACTATTTTATGCTCTGCCTTCTTGTCTCCGTCTTCTTGGCCATTACCCAAATCCCTGTCACTATCTAGTCTTCCTTCCTAATGGAAGGAAATAAACAGGGATCTTCTGAAAATGTATCCTGAATTATGTTCACTCTCCTGCTTAAAGCCTTACTGTGGTTTCCCACTATTCAGAGGAGAAATTCCAAGTCCTTTTCAAAGTCTGCAAAGCAGGCTGGCTATGGTCCGGCCCTTGCCAGCCTCTCCATTCTCAACACCCTCCACTCTCCCACTCTGACTCTACTGCAGACACACTGGCTTCTTTTATGTGACATGCCTTGCTCTATCTTGTCCCAAGGCCTTTGTACTCGCTATTCTCTTTGTCTAAAATGTCTCTCCCTGGGATCTCCAAAGGGCTGAATCCATCCCACCCTCTGGGATCACTGCAATTTCTCCTCTTCAGAGCAGTGCTCCCTGATCACTGGATCTAAAGCCATCTCCCAGCTACTCTCTCCTTCATCCCCCTGTTTATTTCAGACGTGGTACTTCACACAATTTGTAATTAATTCTTACTTGTTTACTTACTGATTGTCTGTCTCCCCTCAATGGGGTATAGGCTCCACGAGGCCAGAATCTTGTCTGTCTTGTTCACCATAGCACCCCCACCATCCAGAACAGATGCTGGCACATAGTAGATGCTCCACAAATAGACACTGAATAAATGAATGAAGCCTCTGTGGGCCTCTGGGATTGAGTGTCTGCCTTTTGGCTGAGTCACCACAAGGTAGGAAGCTTTTATTTAGTAGTCAGAGCTGTGATGCCCTCTGTGTGTGTGTGTGAGTGCGCACGCACATGCGCGCGCACGCACATGTGTGTATAAGGGGTGTTAAAGGTATATTTTCTTCTTTCTAGATAACTCCACCCCAGGGTTGGGAGGAAGGAGGCACTCAGACTACTTCCTGGTTTGTAACCTTGGGCAAGTTACCTAACCTCACTTAGTTTCAATATTCTCATCTATGGGGGAGAATTTTTGCCTTCCATGCAGGAGACCCAGATTCAATTCCTAGCCAATGTACCTCATGCCCAGCCATCACCTGTCTGTCAGTGGAAGTTTGTGTGTTACTGTGATACTGAAAAGGTTTCAGTGCCTCTTCCAGACTAAGACAGACTAGGAAGAAAGGTATGGCAATCCTACTTCTGAAAATCAGCCAGTGAAAACCCTGTGGATCACAATGGTCTAATCCACAACTGATCACGGGGATGGCCCAGGACTGGGCAGCATTTGGTTCCATTGTGCATGGGGCCAACTCAACGGCAGCTGACAACAACCCTCATCTATAAAATGGTGCTAAAATAATAGCATCAAGATAAAGAATAGAGTCTACTTCACAGGATCACCGTGAGGACTTATGTTGTTGTTGACAGATGGAGTGGTTTGGATGTGCCTGGCACACAAAAGGTGCGCTATAAATGCTTGCTATTATTAAGATGATGTCCCCTTAGCTTCATGTATAGAAAAAAGAAATATCCTCTCAAGTTGGACACAGTGCTGGCTAGAATCTGTTTGTTTGCCTTTCTCCCTTCCAAAGTCCACAATTCTTGCAGGAAACTGTCCTCCCACACCCCTTTGGAGACTTGATTTCTCAAGATATGTCGACACCCACCCTACGCTTCAGCCGCACTCTCGCTCACCGGCATGAAATGTGCCAGGGATGTTCACGCCTCTGAGGCTCGCTTCCAGTGGCTTCCACTGTTCCAGATGCCTGGATCACCTTTGCCCTCCCACACCCCCTTCTCCATCTGTGAAATCCTCCAAGATCCATCAAGCCTGGCTCCCCAAGGGAGTCATTCCAGGGACCCCATCCCCATCCATCTCTCTTTCCTCTTCTGTCCCTAGCACATCACTTACTTCCCTCCCAGAGAAGCAGCTGTGGCCTGTGGTGGAGCCCACTAGGTCCTGTAGGGCTGGTTCTCTCTGCCCCATCCATCCTCGCTCTCCTCCCAAAGTGCCTGACACCCCAGTGCTGCCACTCTGGAAACTCAAAGTTAGACATTTCTCCCACCCCTCCTCAGCCACCACCACTGCCCTTCTCCTTTCACGCCTTTCTCTCTTTCTGTTTACCTCTTTGTTTTCTGTTCCTTTCTTCTCTTCCATCCTACCTTTCTTCCGTCTCTATTCTCTAAACTTCTTTCTTCCTCGTTCTCTCACTCCCTTCTCCCTTTCCTCCTATCCTTTCTAATGTGCGGAGTACAATTCTGTCCTGGCATTCAATTCCACCTCTAATAGCCTGCCAAATCGCCAGACCTTCTGGAACCAATCTTGAGCATGGCCTATAGCTTCATTTCTGTGGGTGTCACTCAGTCACGGTTGTACCAGGCCTGTCATAGCCTGGAAGAAGAGGCAGCCCTAGGCCAAGAAATGCCATCTTTGGCAGCCTAGATCCAGATCCTGCATCTTCCAGAGAAACTGAGGCACAAAGAAAGGAAGTTACAATTTTAGGACATACCACAAAATACACTTCTACAAATGAGGCCTAGGCATGAAGGTCTGCATTCTCACTGATGGCTAACTCTCTGAATGTCTGCACCCTGGCCTTGGCCCTGGCCTTCTCTAAATTCTCTTCCTGGGTGTTCTTGCACACTCTCAGGGCTTTAAATACCATCTGAGCACTGATCACGCTCAAGTTCTCAGCTTCTGCCTGGACTTTTCCTTGACTCAAATATGCACGCGTCTCCTTGACACCCCTTGGATGTCTGCTCTGCATCTCAAACGTAACGTGGCTCGTACCCAACTCTGGCTTTTCCCTTCATCTTCCACCATTTTCCCAAGCTCAGTAGATGGTACCATTATCTATGGCTGCTCAGGCCGAGAACCTGGGACCCATCTTCTCTCTCTTTCTTCCACATCCAGTCCAGCAGCACGTCCTGCCAACTCTCCCTCTAAAGCACACCCAGCATCCGACACTTCTCTCCACCCCACTGCCACCACCTGGCCTAAGCCACAGTCACCTCTCCCCAGTGCTACCAAAATGGCCTCCTAGAGGGCCTCCCTCTTTCCTCTCTTGCTTCCCTCCTTTGCATAGTAGCAGAGCCATCTTTCTAAAGCAAAATGAGAGCAATGGAAGCAGAGGCAGCTCCTTCCCATGTCCACCCAGCCCTGCAGGAGCAGCTCCCCGCCCAGTCCCTAACCTCATCTCTCTTCTTTCTCAAGGCTCCTCTGCTCCTGCCACACTGGCTCTGAGGTCTCAGACCAAATGCCACCTCCTTAAAAAGGCCTTCCTTGACCACGTCCCCCGCCTGTCATTCTCTATTCCATCTCTTCACTTTAGGGGCTTCGTAGCACTTGGCGCTATCAGATGTACCTTTATTTATGAGTGCATTATGGCCTGTCCCCCCGCCTGGAACTCAAGCTCCTTCAGGGCAAGGACTTTGTCTTTTCCACTGTTGCTCTCCAGCCCCCATCTAGATGGCTGGCCAACTAAATAATGCTCCATCAGTATTTGCTGATTGCCCTCCTCACTGGGGAGTCCCGGGATGGTGCAAACCGTTAACCCACTTGGCTGCTAACTGAAAGGTTGGAGGTTGGAGTTCACTGCTGAAGAAAGGCCTGGCGATCTACTTCCAAAATTTCAGCTATTGAAAACCCAGTGGAGCACAGTTCTACTCTGACACACATGCATTGACAGCAACTGGTTTGGTTTTGGCCTGCCCTGTCTGGAGGCAGCTATGGGACAGTGCAAGGAGCCTGGTCCTAGGATACAAGAAGCCAGGTTCCAGATCTGCTGCTTGCATGCCGCATGACCCTGGGCATGTCATTTCTCCTCTACGAGTCAGTTTCTTCAGCTTTTTAAATGAGGATAAAGATATTGCACTGCCTATTTCATGAGCTTTGCATTCACTCACTCACTCACTCAGCAAACCTGTGTCAAGTTCCTAACATGTGTCTAGCCTGTGCTAGGAACTGGGAGGTTAGGTAGGAGCAAGCAGGCACACACTGCACAGTTCCAGGAGCACTGGTCTCTGCAGACCCCGGAGACAGTGTCCCTGAGCAAGTCAGGACACTCCCTGCTCACTCAGGACGTCTATGCTAGTTGAGGGGAGAGTAAGTGTACAAGTCAACAGGATCATTTCAGATAGAAAGAAATACTAGGAGAGAATGCAGGTGATGTGTCAGCGCGTGGAGGTCGTGGTAAGGGATAAATTCAGTAGTACATGTGAAAGGTCTGTACAAACTGAATTCCCAGGGTTATCCTTATCACCAGTTAAGCACTCAGCTGCTAACGAAAAGTGGCTCTGCGGGAGAAAGACCTGGCCACCTGCTTCCATAAAGATCACAGCCTAGAAAACCCTATGGGGCAGTTTCCTACTCTGTCACATGGGGTCGCTATGAGTCTAAAATTGCTTTGATGACACACAACAACAATAGTACCACCCTCATCACTATCCCCCTTGGCACAGGCAGGGAGGTGGTCGTGGTGAAATCCGCTGGGACCTGGTCTTTGCCTCCCACGGCTGGGCTCCTCCCCCCACAGCACAGGTATGCGTGTGTGGGTGGAGAGGGGGTGTCACCACTGGGTGATCCGAAAGCCCCTTGCAAATGCCAAGTACTTATGTAAGCCCCCCAAAGGAGGGATAACAGCCTCCCAGGCCATCCGAGGGCAGCCGTGCCTACCAGGCAGATTGGCCCCAGGGCTTGGGTTACAGCCTTTTTCAACACTGATCTCAGTGACATTTAGAGAGTGGACAGACCAAGTTGTTTTTCTCGTTTCCCTTCCCTGCGCACCTACTGCATTCCTGGAGCGGTTGCTGGTTGCTAGGTAACCTGGGACTGGGCTTGGGTGCAGGATTTCAGAATTTAGGGAGGCTGGGGAGGTTTTTGTTTTGGGGGGGAGGTGCTTAATCCTTGCACAGGCAACTCTTTGAACAGAGGAGAAACTGAGGGTGGGGGAGAGATTTATCTGTAAAGGGTTAACGACATTAGCCCGAGGAGAAGCAAGTTCAAAGGAGAAAAAAGAATTTCAAAGAAATTCCTGAACAGTAACAAAATCCCAGCCCTTACCCACAAAGTACAGGGGAAAAGAAAACTTGAAGAAGAAAAATCTCAGCATCTAGCGCATAAACTAAGTACCTACTATGTGCCAGACCCTTTCATTTGGTTATTCTAGTCAATCCTGGCAGCAACCTTACAAAGTAAAGATTAGTATCTCCCTTAACAAATGAGGAGTCTAAGGCCCAAGGGTGGTTTGTCCAATGACCCAGTTAGAAACGGTGAAGCTGGGATTAGGATCTAGCTCTGCCAGGCTCCAAAGCGCATGCTCACTCCAGGCACCTTAGCAGGAATGGAAAGATCCAGGGCATTTGAGAGGAGCAAACTTCGTCTCTGCCCTTCCCGGGCCAGGGTGAAGCATCTTGTGCAGCCTGCTACAGCCCAGTAAGGTTTACATTTGCCCATGAGCCCTGAAGCCATGCACAGACTCATCACCCTCCCCAGAGCCCCATGCCTCTGGGCAGGGTGGTTTGAGCAAGGCAGGAACAGGAGCTCTGGGTCAGACATCCTTCTTTATCTGGCTGTGTGACCTTGGCCATCTCAGTCAGCCTCTCTGAACCTTGGGGTCCTCCTTGATAATGGGGCAAACAATTCCTGCTTCACAGGTTTATCGTGCAGGCTTCCCCGACCAGTCATCTGCAGTGGAACCACAGCCAAGATTCAGATTTTCATAAAACCTCGGACATGGAAGACCAAAACTCTCAAAGTTGAACCCTCGGATACGATAGAAATGTAACAGCCAAGACCCAAGATAAGGAAGGAATTCTTCTTGATCAGCAAAGCCTGGTCTTGGCTGGCAAGCAACTGGGAGATACTCATAAACTGTAGCTGTTACTGTTACATTTATTTGATGGATGAGAAAACTGAGGCTGGGCAGTGCGTTACAGAGCACTGGAAAGGCTCAAGATGCATGTGTTTTAATTTTGGATGAAACCTTGTCCTCTGGGCTTTGGTCTCTCCATCATTACAACGAGGGGTTGATCTGGGTGGTCTCTAAGGGCGCTTTCAGCTCTGGGGTTCCCACAAGGCTGTGAAGGCAGAAGAGCAGCCCCTGGGTCTGCCTGGTTCCATGTCCCTGGCTCCCGGTGCAGTACTGTCCCTGGGTGGACATTGATGGGCACTCAATCAGTACTGGGCAAGTGAGCGACTATGCCTGGGGTTCTTGAGACTGGGGCAGAGAGGGGTGGGAGAAGGTGGTCAGAAACTCAGTCCCTAGCCTCAGGGAGGCATCATATGCCAAAGAAAGCAATATTTTGGGAGCAACCTCTTCCAACCCCTTCTCCCCTATCCCTCCCACCAGGCCCTGGCCTTCTCGTCTGCTGGACATGGCCTTCAAAGTCTCAAGAGTGATACTCTGCTTGAGACCGGAAGTTGTTCATCCCTGAAGAGCTCCAAATTGGGAAGTGTCCATGAGCTCGCATGGGAAGAAAAAAGGGTTCTTTTCCTGTCGATACTGTGATGGGGGCAGGGGGCAGAGGCCTGAGGAGCCTCCAGAGCTGAAGCTGGCCCTCTGTTGCAGGGGATGGAACCCCCAGCTCACATGGCTCAGGTCTCACGGCTCGTGCAGAGGGACTGTCCCATCCTACCTCTTAGTCTTGGTGCACTTAGCTAGACCTCCGTGTTTGGGGCGCTGGGGAGACCTGGGGTCTGAGCACTAAGCACCCAATATGATGGGGCACGTACAAATCTCCCTCCCCCTCCCAGGGAGAAGATGAATGGACGAAATGACAGTTCTCTGGCCTGGGAGGAGACAGATGGACTCTAAGAAAAAACTCATAACAGTGAATAAATACACATGGGGTTTGTGGGGGTGCGAGGGTGGTGGTAAGTGATCCAAGCAGCCCACAAGGCCAGGTAGCAGCAGTCGGCCCCATGACCACTGGCTCTCAGGAGCAGCCAGACCACCGGCCACTCTGGAGTGATGCTGCTCCCCAAGAAGGCCGTTGCACAGAGCCTTTAAATGGGCTTGCTGTTCAGAGTCTGGACTTGCCCTAGCCACACCCACCAGCCCCAGACAGGCGCCCCGATATCAGGGATCACTCCCTATGTCTTGGATACTCAGTCCACCTGCCCGCTCTTGCTCTTTCCTTTCTCCCTTGAATGGTCTCAGCACTACACTCCTTTCCTTCCCTTCCCCTCCTGCTTATTTTCATGTCCCCCACAGCACTCTCACAGTGCCTGGCACGCAGCCGCCCTTAACAAACATTTGTTCAGCTGAAAGACAGCTGAGTTGCTTTGTGTAACACATGACAGACAGAAGGAGGAATGTTCTCAACAGCAACAGTTGCCAAGGGAAGCTGCAAAATTCAGTGTAACCTCAACAAGTATTTATTGAGCACCTACTATGTAACAAAGGAGCCTTGGTGTCTTTAGCGGTTAAACGCTCGGCTGCTAACTGAAAGGTCGATGGTTCAAACCCACTCAGGGGCTCTGAGGGAGAAAGACCTGACAATCTGTTTCTGTAAAGATTGCAGACTAGAAAACCGTATGGGGCAGTTCTGCTCTGTCAAATGGGGTCACTATGAGTTGGAATCAGCTCGATGGCACCCAACAACAACAACAACTGTGCTCTGTGCTCAGGGAGGGTGCTGGAGGTCCAGCTGTGGGCAGGAGACACAGAGACACAAGGACTCCCCAGAACCTGTTCCCACGGCGAAGCATCTGGAAACATCTGATTTCCTAAGAGTTCTCTGACTCAACAAGGAGGTGGACATTAGGGAAAGGCACAGGTTCAAAGATGCGTCCCTAAGGGAAGGCTACTCACAGGCCACGGTGCCGTTGACGATGTCGAACTGGTAGCTGTTCAACACGGGCTGGCAGCTGAGCTGTTTCAGCTTCTCATAGCAGCAGTCGTGTGCCAGGCAGCACCTGGGGGCCAGAGGAGAGGGAATGAGGGGCTTTCCAACCTGGGCCAGGGGTCCCTGGGGAAGCAGCTGGAGGACCTCAGGCAGGAACAGGAAAGGACCCACCTGCCTCCTTCCCTGGATAAGAAGGCACCAAAGGTAGGGAGGGGAATTACTGGTCATAAATAGCCATGACCACTTATGGAGCCCTTTCTAGATCCTGCTGCTAGCTTATTCACTCCCCAAAGGAATCCAATGAAGTGCCATCACTGTTCCCATTTTATAAGGAAGAAACAAGATTCGGAGAGGTAAGTTTCCCAAAATTATACAACTAGAAAATGATAAGCCCGAGACTCAAGTCTAGGTCCGTGTGACCTTCATTTAACAAATTTTTGCGGAGCACCTACTATGTGCCACGCTCTGCAATAATCTCTGAGGAGAAAATTGTCTGCAAAAGCAGACCTCTCCCTTGCTCTCTTGTGGCTCACAGTCTGCCGGGGGCTGGGAGCCAGACAGAAGGGCATTTGAGGAGAGAAAACAGCCGGAGAACAGCCCCCACAGTCCATCTCTGGTAGGAGGACAGGAAAGCAGAGACGCAGCAGCCTGACCTGGATTCAAATGGAAGAGAAAAGAAAATACTCCTTGCTGATGCCCTGGGCAAGGTGGTTCTATCTTCTCCTCTCACCATTCCTATCAGCAAGTGGGCTCTTTGCAGTTTATCATCTTTGGCTAGTCGTGTTAAATGTTATTACCAGCCTTTGGACTTGGACAATGAGGAGGCACAGTGTTGGGGAAAGGGCACGGCCATTAAAACACGAAAATTCTTATTCAAATCCTGACTTTGCCACTAAGAGGCTGCATGTCTTAGGGTGGGTTGTTCAGTAACTCTTGGTCTTGGTTCCTCACTGTCCTCACCTGTAAAATGGGTACATCCTGCCTCGTACAATCCTCATAGGGATTAAAGTAGCCCTTGTGTCCCCATCACCAATCCTAGTGCTCAGCACATGGTGGGTACTTCACCTCATGAGCCTCAGTTCCCTTCCAGGATTCTAGGATCCTTCTACCAGAATATTCAATGGTCCTTTGAGCCCAACCCAGAGGAATCAAGCTCCAGGAGTGGTATTTCAGGCCCTGCTGTGGGAACACATTTATCTACACTAGGTTGAATGTGGCTAGGAACTAGCCATTTTGCTTTCTTATTATTTCAAATGAAATAACAAAATTTTCTGTTTCCTACCTCCCTGTGCCCTCACCAAATTACACCAACCTCCACTTTTTTCTGGGAACTCACACTCCACCCTACACACCCCATCTTTGCGAGTAGGCCCCACCAACCAGGCTGGTACTCTGTGACCCCACCCAGACAGACAACTTTCCCAGATTAGACCACCCAGATTCTCCCTCCTGGAATTTAGAATGAGGACTGAGAGACAGGCAGTCGGTCTTGCTGGGCCTATAAGCCTAAAACCTGAGGAGCTGAGGGAAGCCCACGTTTGCCACAAGAACAGAGAAGTGAAAAAGTTTCTAGAGCTCCAGGCAGGATTGGCTACACAATTTGTGCAAAGGAAAAGGCAAGCCCCTTGTTCAAAAAGTAAGAATTTCAAGATGGCGACAGCAGAGCAATAAACCAAGCGTGATCTCTTCTGAACATGGGGCCCATGAAACTGTGCAGGTCGAACGCCCAGGAAGACAGTCCTGGCTTTGCATTCCTCAAGATCTGCCCTCTGGCTCCCACTCATTTTTCCCCTTAAACTTGGCTGATTCTGTTATTTGCAACCCTAATGCCCTCTCAATGCTTCCAGCACGAACTTCACTTCCAATGGAATGCTGGCGGCGTCAGAGCCCCAGCCACCTCACTCACCTGTCAGTGTCATCCACAGGGGTCCCTTTGCCCCCAAGCCCACAGTAGCAGCCATATCCATAATAGGAGAAGAAGGCACTCCGCCCTGTGACATGTTTGACCATCCTTTGAAACTGCCAGAAGCTGCTCTGGGTGGGAGCCATCACTGCCAAGAAGAAAATAAGTGAGAAAAAAGATGCAATGAGAATGACGCTAACGTTTGCATTCTGACTTCCCCTAATGTTTGCATTCTGGATAACATGCAATCATGAAAATCCTAAAACACAGTGAATGGGTACCACTGGTATGATTAGCCCGTTTAATGGGAAGAAAATAGGACCAGACTTATCCACATAACCCAGATGGTTTCTTGCTAAACCTGGATGCAAACCCAGTTTCCATGATGTTTGAGACAATGCTCTACTGTCAACCAGTCTCCCCCTACTCCCCCCTCAAAAAGCGGAAAGCCACTATCCTAGGAAGAAACACCCTGAGGTCTGCTGCAATATTAAATAGAAAACGTTCAAAGCCAGAAATGCCAGTTCCTACAAATATCATCAGGCATTTACAATCTCATAGCAAAAACAAAATACTGAAAAGGCAGGAAGTTACCCTCAATCCATTTTTTTAAAGGGCAAATGCATGTAGACCCAGCAATTTTACTTCTACTAAATGCTTATGAAAGTGGGCAAAAATATAAATACAAGAATGTTTGCTACAGTATTTGTTTGTGGTATCAACAAATTGGAAACCACCCATATGTTCACCAATAGGGGGACAATAACTAAATTATGTGTCTTGGAAATGTAACACTTTAATAGCAGTATCTCTAGGCAATGGGATTGAGGCGACAGGCTGAGAAACAAGCAAGATTTATTTTCTATACTTCTATGCTTTTGGATTTTTCTTTTTTTACAATGGCATGCATTACTTTTAAAATGTCTCAGATGTGTATGTATGAAGCCTAGAAGGATGTATACCAAACTCAAAAGTGGTTACATGTGAGTATAGGAAAAGAACTGTGGCATGAATGAGGAGGGGCTTTGTCCCGTTACTATGTACTCATTTGTTTTACTTTTTAATTAAAAGCATGTATTGCTTCTGCAGTAAAATAAAAACATGCCCTTGAAGAAGAAAAGCAGAAACAGAGAGTTTGGGGAAATTTTCCCAGGAGCCTTTCTGTGTCATTATGGTGGTTTTGGATGCTTTGTTGGCATCAAGCTCTGCAAAGGGGTGGGAAGCCCAGGAGGGGGTCACTGCTGCCTTCCCGGAGAGAGGACTGAACCACACCAAGGCACACTGTGGGCCTGCAGACATGGTCCTACCTACGTACAGATACACCTTTCCTATGATCTTAAGAATTTCCTGTGTGCAGGTCCAACCCACTCCCATGATCTTAAAAACAAAAAAACCAAACCCATTGCCACCGAGTTGATTCCTACTCATAATGACCCTATAGGACAGAGTAGAACTGCCCCATAGGGTTTCCAAGGAGCACCTGGTGGATTCAAACTGCCGACCTTTTGGTTAGCAGCCTTAGCTCTTAACCACTACGCCACCAGGGTTTCTCCCATGATCTTGACAGCTGTAAATTCTATCACTGACCAAGTAAAAAAAAGGGGGGGAACCCCATTTTTGACATTTCGACTTAGGAGCCCAAAAGTTATTACTACATGGTTGAAACAGAGTCCCTGGATGGCGCAAACGGTTAACATGCTCGGCTGCTAACTAAAATGTTGGAGGTTTGAGTCCATCCAGAGGCACCCCGGAAGAAAGGCCTGGAGATCTACTTCCAAAAAACCCTATGAAACACAGTTCTACTCTGAAACAATGGGGTCGTCATGAGTCAGAATCGACCCAAAGGCAACTGCTAGCAGTGGTACACAGTTGAAATAGACAGAAAAATGAACCCGGACAAATCTCCACCCAAGAAATCAAACAAGAAAGTCTAAGAGTATTCAGCAGGCCTAAAACTTTTTCCTAGTAAGCCCCTCATCGCTTGGCGGACGTATGCAACCTGATCTCCTAGTGATGACTTACGACGACTA
Organism: Elephas maximus indicus; assembly: GCF_024166365.1. Taxonomy (NCBI): domain Eukaryota; kingdom Metazoa; phylum Chordata; class Mammalia; order Proboscidea; family Elephantidae; genus Elephas; species Elephas maximus. The sequence continues at coordinate 60,319,163 of NC_064821.1, forward strand.
ATTATTCCGTAAGTCAACACAGACTGTCTTTCTGGTAAGAATTAATCGTTCCTAAATTAGACAGGGGTATGTCTACATTTCTGTTCCGGAATCCACATGGCTTTAAATAAAAGCAGCTAGCCAAAGGAAAAAAGACCCCAGGCATAGGGCAAGGGAAGGGTGATAAAACAGTAGTCAAACTCCCTCTTTCTCAGTAAATGCTTAACAATCTTTGATCTCCTGGAAGTTTTATGAGATCCTGACTCTAGGATCAGCCCATTTTATAGAAGAAACAGAAGTATGAGAAATTTGGTGGGAGCAAGCTCTTCTCCTGTTTTCTTGTGGGTGACTCATGATTTCCCCTCATCCAATGCCTCTGGGATGACACAGAAAAGGACAAGGCCCTGGCTCTCCAGCTGGCTTACTACTTACAGCAGGAGACAAAGACAACGAGAACGGCGATGACCTTCATTCCCGAGGAGACCAGAGGGTCTGAGGCGCCACGGTCACACCTTGGCCTGGGCAAGAGGGTTCAGCCAGTTGAACTCCTGCTAAGTGAAGGAAATGACCAAAATGACCACAGTGTAGACCTTCAAAAGCCCTCAGTACAAAGAGATCTTTTCAAACCTAAACATCTCTGAATATGATACCGTTTCTGGTATTTAGACCGAAATATAAAAATAAGAACGGTTAATTTACCTGAAAAGTGCAAGGGTTCCCCGCCCCCCCCGCCTTGGCAACAAAATTCTTACATCTTCTTTTTTTCTTTTGAGAAGTGGCATTCCCTCTGCTCCTGAGTATAAAGGGCATATATATTGTTTGCCATGGAAATCCAGCTCAGAGAAGTCTAGCCTCATTTGCATCGTAATCCCACAGTGTTTTTTCTCCTTAACATCCAAGTATCTTATTCATAAACTTGTTGTTGTTAGCTGCCATGGGGTCAACCCCCAACTCATGGCGATCCCAAGCACAATGGAAAACAAATGCTGCCTGGTACTGTGCCATCAACATGATCAGTTGCACACTGGGGTGTTCTGATCCATAGGGTTTTCGTTAGCTGATTTTTGGGAGTGGATTGCCAGGCCTTTCTTCCTGCTCCATCTTAAGTCTGTAATCTCCACTGAAACCTGTTCAGCACCGTCACAATACTCAACCCTCCACGGACAGACAGGTGGTGGCCGCATACAAGGCACATCGGCCAGGAATCAAACCAGGGTCTCCTGCACGGGGGGCTAGAATTCTACCATTGAATCATCAGTGCTTCACGTTCATAACCTTAGTCCCTCTGAATCTCGGTGGCCTCTCCTGTAAAGTGACACTAAAAATGCCTATCAATAATCTCTAATATTTTTAAACCAAAAAACCAAAACCAAACCAACTCATAGCAACCCTATAGGACGGAGTAGAACTACCCCACAGGGTTTCCAAGGAGCAGCTGCTGGATTTGAACTGCAGAACTTTTGGTTAGCAGCCAAGCTCTTAACCACTGTGCTACCAGGGCTCTAGTGTTTATTAAGAGATTACTAAAGGTTGGGCAGTGTTCTTTTTTTAAGTGCATCACAGGTATTAAACTATTTAGTTCTTGCAACAGCTTAAGAGGAAGATCCCATTAACATTTTGAAGATGGGGAACCTAAGACTCAGAGAGATCAAATAACTTCCTTGCACTCACACTTCACATACTTCACGCCTACTTCACAGGCTTGTTTTGAGGACCACATGAAATAATGAAACAATGGAAGTGAAACCACTTTGTACTATAAGACGCCATAGCTGTAAATGCTGTTGCTAGTTGTCATAGAGGATTCCAACTCGAGGCGATCCCATTTGTGCCCAGATAGAACTATGCTCTGTAGAGTTTTCAATGGCTGATTTTTTCAGAAGGAGATCACCAGGCCTTTCTTCTGAGGTGCCTCTGGGTGCACTGGAACCTCCAACCTTTTGGTTAGCAGTTGAGCATGTTAACCGTTTGCATGACCCAGGGTTACTCCTAGCAGTAAATACACCATTCTTACTACTATTAGCAATGATGATATCAACATCATGCACATTTCCAGCAGGACAACAGAGAAGAACATAGGCTCGGTGTCCCTGATGTGGACTATCTGCATGACCGGTCAACCAAAACAAAAAAACCAACCCCGTTGCCATTGAGTCGATCCCAACTCATAGCAACCCTATAGGACAGAGTAGAACTGCCCCGTAGGGTTTCCAAGGAGCAGGTGATGGTTTTGAACTGCCCACCTTTTGGTTAGCAGCCATAGCTCTTAACCACTACGCCACCAGGGTTTCCGACCAGCCAACAGCCTACTTTCAATACAAGTGGTCTTTCTGGGTTCCCATATTAAGTCAGCCTAAATCTGATAACGGCAGGACTTGCCATGTGAACAACAGCTCTATTGGGCCTACAAGACTTGGCAAGTGTGGAACTTTAGCTAGATTTACACTGTGTGGCCGAGTTTCCCAGGGAAGCTTCAAAATGAGCATCCTGCTGCTGAGCCCGAGAGAGTTAATCAGGCACCCTGACGATTTTCTCCCCCTTGGGCAAAATGCTGGTGGATGCTGTGAGGCTGGGCCCTTACCAGGCCTGATCCCAGCCAAACTTTATTTCAAAGGCTGCACAGGGTGTGTTTTAATTAGGTGCCATCTCTACAGGTTTTGCTTCCTTTTTCTCTTTTGAGTCTGAAAAAGTAATCGTGTGCAGGTTTACTCCAGGAAGAACCGGCTCACGTCTTTCGAATGAGTAGGAGATGACTCTTTGCAGAGACCAAGAAAGGGACCTTGGTGCTTTACAGATAGACAGACAACTGCTGTTGAGTTGACTACGACTCATGGCAACTGTGTGTACGACAGAAAGAAACATTGCCCAGTCCTGCATCATCCTCATTAGCGCTGACGTGCTCAAGTCCATTGTTGTGGCTATCCTGCCCATTCACCTCACTGAGGGTCTCCTTCTCCCCCTCTGGCCCTCTTCTTCACCAAACATTATGCTCTCCTCCAGCAATTGAGCCTTCGTGCTGTCCTTGGCAAGTGAGACAGACAATGTTCTGTTGTGATCCATTGAGTTTCCATTGGCTGATTCTCAGAAGTAGGTCACCAAGCCTTTCTTCCTAGTCTTAGTCTGGAAGCTCTGCTGAAAGCAGTCCACCATGGGTGACCCTGCTGATATTTAAAATACCATTGGCGTACTTTCAGCATCACAACAACATGCAAGCCACCCAGTACAATAAATTGACAGACAGGTGGTGGCTGAGTGCTTCGCTGGTAATGAAATTGGATAGGCTCTTATGAAGCATCAACCATGTGCTCTTCTAACAAGACAAGAGGAGCCCTGGTGACGCAGCGGTTAAATGCACGGCTGCTAACTGAAAGGTCAGCACTTCAAACCTACCACCCACTCTGTGGGAGAAAGATGTGGCAGTTTGCTTCCATAAAGATTTACAGCCTTGGAAACTCCATGGGGCAGTTCTACTCTGTCCTATAGGGTCACTATGAGTCGGAATGGACTCGATGGCAATTTTTTTTTTTTTTTTAATAATGAGACAAGATTCTGACCCAGGGTGGGCTTCTGAGCCAGCTGGAGAAACCAAATGGGTAAATACTAAAATAGAGACGAAAACTCCCATGAAGACAAAGTTCTATGTGTGGGTCTCCAGTGTTTCTTTCATACTCAGCACACTCTCTGGCAAATAGCTTCTTCAGAGCTGGGATCTTCGCTGCAGCTGATCTGATCGCTCCACCCTTTCGCACTGGGAATTGCTCCTGCTGCAGGGACTGCCTTGCCCTACCCTGGGTCATGACCCCTGCTGGCTGGGGGAAGAGGGTGCAGTCCCTGGCCAATGCCTGGCTGAGACTATGATTTAAGTGGCCGACCCCGTTGTCTACTTCACGACAGAGCTGAAAGGCCACCCCGCTCCAACACTCCCTGGAGGACAGGCTGAGGCCTCAGGCATACCTGCCTTATGTGCTGACTTCTCCCCTGCCCATTCCTGCTGTGCTCATTTCCTGACAGGTGTAACTCCTAGGAACCTTCCAGAATGCACTTCTCCATTTTGGAACCTGGGTCTAGGAAGCCCTACCTGAGACCATGTGGGGCAGTGAGCATTGCTGTAGTGGCTATGTAAGTAAACACCTGTGAGCTCCGAGAAACAAACAGTGTGTTTTCCTGGGAAGGTCTCAGAAAACTTCCCAAAGAAGGTGCTGTAAGACCTCACTGAATCTTCACTACAACTCAACCAGGATAGCTTTTCCGTTTTATGGATGAGGAAACCCGGGCTCTAAGAGGAGAAGTGACCCAAAAAATATCCACACAGCTGCTAAGTGGCAGGACGTAAACTCTGGTCCCTAACTCCAAATGCAGAGCTCTTTCCACCTCCCAGTCGCCCTGCCTCAACCTCTGGTCCATATGGCATTTTGAAGGTTACAGAACATCTCACAGACACTGGCCTTTATAACTGTGAAGCAGGCAAGACAGGTGTGGTTCTCTTCATTTGACCAATTATTTGGGGATGCAAAAAAAAAAAAAAAAATTTTTTTTTTTGGACAGTGCTGAAAGAAAGCCAAAAGCACAGGGCCAGAAGGCCAGGGACTCGACGAGGGGCAAGAACATGGTAGGGGAGCATGTATGTGCTCCCACGCCAGACTCAAAAGCAGCAGCCAGCAAACCGGGGGACCATAAGAGCCACCCTCTGGTTCATCTGCCAGACCCATCAATTCATCTTCTATAGACAGTGATGAAACACTGGTGGGCTCTTCCCCCTATAGAGAAAATAACAAGGAAAGAGTCTACAGGCTCCATAAGGACAGGGTCACGTCTACTCTGTTCACCTCTTTTTCCCTAGCGCCGACCTAGCACCTTGCCTGGTACAAATTAGTAATAATGATGATGATGGGTGGCATTTATAGGGTGCCTTTTTTATACCCTGCACAGGTCTGAGCATTGTACCTATATGTACTCTTTTAATCCTCACATCCTGCAACTAGAGCAGTACTGTTATTATCCTCATCTTGCAGATAAGGAAACTAGACACAGAGAGATGGCAGTAAATATATATTTGAGGAATAAATGAATGAATGGTCAGAGTCTTATCACACTTCAAGTTCAAGAAAGAAAAGTGGTAACTACAACCTACTGAATGCCAGCATCAGGCTAAACATGCTATGTGTATTATCTCCTTGAATCCTCTTTGAATGCCCCCAGTGAAGCATCTACTATTAATCCCCGTGTATCAGTGAGAAAATTGAGACTTGGAGGTGTTGGGTAATTTGCTCTGCAAATTGGCAGATCCAGGATTTAACCCCAGATGTGTCTGCCAGCACTCCTAATCCCTCAGTAGGTATCCTGCTGACCTGTGGGTCATTGATCCAAGGGCTGTACCAATACAAGAAAGAGAGAAAACAAAACCAAAAATGACCTCGGCAGCTAAGGAGATGCCACTATGCTCTTATTTTAGACACAATTCCCACAAGCCTCTTTTCCTCAGACTCAGGAGTTGAACAGGAATGGTGTTAGAGTGGCTGCTACTGGCAGGAAGGCAAGGGTGGAGTGATTAAAATGATAACCAGTAAAACTTCGGGACCTGGAGCCATTGAGTGTAGGGGCAAGTGGCTCTACCCACATGGACAGTATTGCACCTGTAGCACAATTATTCACTTTGAGTCTCCAAAAAAAGGTTACATTGTACAAGAGAACTCAGGGTTCTATGTCAGAGAAGTGAGTTGCAGCAGGGCTCCACTACTTTCTGGCAGAGAGATTTAATCACCTGGGACTTTAACCTCCTCACCCGGGAGAAGGAGACAATGATCTTGGCCTCCTATGGTTGCCTGCAAAATTCAAGCTCCTGAAGGTAAAAGCATTTGGTCAACAGTAACCAAGGCAAGTTACCATGTTTGAAACCTTTGCTTAAGAAGACTGAGGAGTAGGCAATATGTTTTTGAAAGGTTTCCAGTAAAATGGAAAAAATAATAAAAAGCTACAGCACTTAAAGGAGTATGTTTTCATTATTTGGAAGTTTCCGTCTTGTAGGTCCCCTCAGGAAGCTGATTCACCACAAGATATGACTAACTGTGTCATCCTCTTGGCCTCTCTACCAGGGTATCCATCCAGTCACCTTTTGCTTAAAGGTTATTCATGACCTCAACTGACATGTCTAATGGTGTCAAGGACAGACAGAGCAGGACACTGGGTACAGACTCTGAAATTTAGATGGCACTAGTTCAAAATTATATGAGGCATTGGCGGATCAATGGTAGAATTCTCGCCTTCCATGCAGGAGACCCAATGCACCTCATGTGCCGCTACCACCTGTGGCTTACATGTTGCTGTGATGCCGAACAGATTGCAGTGGAGCTGCCAGACAGACAGAAAGAAAGGCCTGGCAATCTACTTCTGAAAATCAGCCAATAAAAACTTTAAGGATCACAACGGTCCAATTCACAACTGACCATGAGGATGCTGCAGGACCGGGGAACATTTTGTTCTGTTGAGAATGAGGTCACCGTGGGTTGGAGACTGGCTGACTCAACCACAGCTAACAACAACAACAACAGTTTGAAAATGGGGCCAAAAACTCTTCAAGGACAAGATGCTGAAAAATCGGAGCTCTTGTCTGTTCTATAGGGTCGCTATGAGTCGGAATCGACTCGACGGCACTGGGTTTTGGGTCTTGTCTTTGGCCCAGTCCTAGGGGAGGTCATTCAGGCCACTAGGCAGATATCCTCAGGGAATGCCAACTGGCAGCTTGCTGGATCTCTCAGTAGGAAAGCCAGCTGTGCAATCACCATAGCCATCATCATTAATTTAATTCTCCTTTACTGAACACAGGTTCCAAAAACGGGCAAGGCAAGGCCCTGCCCTCAAGGAGCTTGTGACCTCCTAAAGAAGAGGTACACAGTAGGGTGCAAACAATATCATAAATATTCACTAACCCTCAGCAAGCACTTACCATGTGCCAGGCACTGTTCTAAGACCTTTACTTGTATTATCTCATTTTATCCTCTCAACGGGTCTATTTTTATCATCCCCAATTCCATAGATGTGGAAATTCAGGTCCAGAGGAGTTATGACAGTTGCTTAAGGTCCTCAGCTAGCAAGTGGTGGAGTCAGGATTCAAACTCACGCCTTGACTCCAGAGGCAATCCGTGTGACCAGTACAATAGGAGGGTATAGATAATGTGCCACGGGGAGCCTCAGTGGGGGGGGGCTGGGATCAGGATGATCTTTGGAATCAGCTGGACTTTCGTTCTAAAACTTCTCTGCCATTCATTAGCTAGGAGGACATGATGTTTAGTGGTTTTCAAAGGCAAAAGAGGCCAGTGGAGGCCACTTGTGAAAATTTCTTAAAGAAGCTGCTGGAGGGAGCAGGTACAGTGTTATCTCAGGCATGATTCATGGAACCAAAAGAGGCAGCACATGAGGTGGTGTGGCCGGGTGTCAGGAAAGGTCTTTATGAGGAAGTGTCTTTGAAAACGGGTCTTGAAGGATCAGCATGGACAGGAGACAGGGAGCAAAGTCCAGTCTCTCTTTAAAGAGCAGGTGGGTACAGCAATTCACCGGCCAGTTTCCTCTCCTTCTCTATGGCCTTACCCTGGGGCTGTGCATGAGATGACACTGGGGAGCAAAAGGCATACACCGCCATAGGGATAATCATCACACACACACACACACACACAAAGAGGATGAGAAGCCAATTTGATTTTTCAAAGGAGCGCGTACTTCTTAGGTGATATTAAAATAGCTGATGAGGAATCTACTTTAATCTTTTTTGGGTGGGCGATGAAGGGCTGCAGTGTATTGCTTAGCTATTTCTAACAGAATCATTTATAAGACACAAGCCACCGGCACTGAACGGCAAAACCATCAGCTCCTGAGACCACCATCTCCTGCACCCTCCTGGAGCCTCAGCTGTATCTGTGGGTGTCCAGGGTGGGTGGGAGATGGGGTAACCCTAACAGGAGGTCTGCCCAGCCCAGTCCTCACCAGCAGCTCCCACAGGTCAGGAGCTCCTTTTCTGCAATGGGCAGAAATACCACCGCTGAGCTGACGCCCTCCTTCCCAGCCCCCAAAGAACTTTCTGTCTATGCTAATCACTTGGCAGATTACCACATCCAGCCTGTGCCTGCTCCTCCATTCTTGGCTCAAATTCTAATGAAAATAATCTGTTTGGTAACTTCTTGTCAGTGTGTAATGTGTCTTCTCAACCAAATTGCGAACTTCTTGAAGGCAGGGTCTAAGTTGTGCTCGACTTGTCCAAGACCCTGTGTCCAGGACAGACCAGATGGCAAATATTTTATCGCAATGCTAGGTAATCAATCTTGATTCTTTTCTCTGATAATATGGACCCTGAATGTCTACTAATATTATCTTCTAATCACACAGTCACTAAATTATTCATCTGGGCATTCCAAGCATCTAGAACAGTGCCTGGCAGACAGTAGCCCAGTTAGGACTTCTTTTGAAGCCATCTTAATTCCATTTTGGAAGAAAGGCTTCTTCCATTTAAGTCGGGACAGGAAGGGTGAATGAGAATTAGGCAAGTGAAGGTAGGGAGGATTTGGGGAATGTGGAGAAGAATCTTCCAGGCAGAGGGAACAGCAGGAGCAGACCGGGGGCATAGTGAGGGTGTGTATATGTGTGGCCATGTGGGAGAGAACGGGAGAAGCAGTTAATTTTGGGTAGAGTCAGAGGATGGGTCCCCCTACCATTAGAACAGGAGGGGTGAAAGCAAGGAGGTGAAGGCAGACAAGTTTGTAGGTCTGATGGCAGAAAGCTGAGAAAGTTTCCATATGATGGCTTCTATTTTCTCTCTGAAGCGGGAGGTAAGGTTATCTTCTGAGAGGAAGGAGGGAGGGGAGGGGTGGAAGGCTTCCGGAAGGAGAACCAGGTTTAGAAATAGCAACTGTAAGGAGAGAGAACTGAGATGGGGAAGATGGAACGATTGCTGTGTAGGGCTGAGGGTCCAACTGAGGTTGGAGGCCACACATTTCCATTACGCTATGGTGCGTGTCTGGTTGATCTTTTCTTCAGTACCTGAGTGTTGGCAGACAAGGCAGATGGGTGGACTCATTTGGGCTGGGCCTTATTAGACTGGAGGGATGAAAAGACAGCAGGGCAAGGCCATGGAGGATTCAGGCCACAGAGAGGCCAAGGTAATGGGCCATGGGCTCTGAGAAGGGTAGGGAAGAACTGGGTTGACAGACATGGAGAGGGCAGAAGTCAATAGGATGAAAGTCCCAAAGATGAAAAACAAATGTGGTGGAGATGACTTAAGTTGCTGGACGCTTAAGAGGTTGTAGTGAGACAAAAATGGTCAGAGCAGGTGCTGAGGTAGTGGACAACAGTGTCAGGATGTGGCCTTCAAGTGGGAGGCCCATGAGGAAACAAGGAAGTCAAGGAACAGGACAGCCCAGTGTTGAAAGGTTGTACTAAGGTGAGAGAAGGCAGCCAAGTTGACCTGCTTCTGAACCCAAGCAGATACCCTAAATGCAGTTGCCCGTATTCCAGGGTTCCCAGGACTCAATCAGTTCCACAGCCTTACTGAAAGCCGGGGACACTGAATGGGTGAAAAAACCTAAAGCAGGTGGGACTGGGGCCCAGGCGTTCTGCTCTCCTAGGCCAGTGCTCTCCTTCCCGGTGGGGAAACTTCCATTCCCCCAGGAAGATGAGACAGAGTGAGGGAAAGGAGAGAAGGCAAGTGAGAGTCTGGGCTAGGGGCTTTTTACCTGCCCCCACCGGGCAGGATATTTAGCACCGGGCAGGACCACTCCCAGAGGCTGGCCCTGACTGCCTCAGGCTCTAGGCCTCGGCTCTGGACTCTTGCGCCCCAGGTTCCCCCCACCCCACCCCACCCCACCCCACCCCACCCCAGCCAGGCCTGTTCCTGTCAGACCCAGACCGGAAGCACGTGGCCCCCTCCCGGTGCGGTTGCCCCGGAGACCGGGGCTGTTTACCAGATGGCCTGAGCCAGGAGCCGGGCGAAGGCGGCGGATGGAGCCGAGAGGCAAGGTGAGCGCGGCCGGGCTGTCCAACCCCACTGGCCTGCCCTGGCCTCTCACCCGGTCTGGAAGGGGCCTGGAGAGGCCGGTCCCCGAGGTCTCGGACATGTCGTCCAGGCGGGCCTCCCCAGACCCAGCCCGGACGGGCGAACCCCAGGAGACAGGAGAGAGACCTTGAGAGAGGTCACTCATCCCCAGGGGCCAGAGCTCACCGTTACCGAAACAGGAAAACTGCCAGGCTCTGCAGAAGCCTATGGGCTTAGGGAACCGCTGGGCCATCCCCTTCTGGCTGGGTGTACAGACAGGGACACTGAGACCCAGAGAGAGAAAAGGACGGCCCAGTCACACGGAGATGGGCACCAGATCTGAGCCTCCCCCAGACCTGCGCCCTTTCACCCAAGTCAACCCTCACTTTCTAGACGCATTTTCTTACCCCTCCCCCACGTCCCTCGTTCTGCTACTAAAGCTTGTTTCCTTCTAGCGCTGCCTGGTACTTGGAAACAATTGAGCCATCCTCCACCCCCTCCCCTCCTCTGCCGCTGGAATCCTCCTCAATGCCCTATCCAAACTTGGATCACTTGGTGCCTTGTGGTCCAGTTTCTCCACTCCCCCTTTAAAACGTGGCACTCTGCAGAGGACAGCGTTTTCTAATCATTAGTCCAGGGTAGGACTGGGAATGGTACCAAAGTTTTCTCATTCTCAGGCCAACTACCCCCTCCTGTTAGTTCTCCTAAGCGTTTTCCTCCTGAAAGCCTCACAAGGTCGGGGGGAGGGGTTGGCTGGCAATAGTATTAACGATAAACATTTTTTTGAAAAAGACCAATTCAATGTATGCATTCTTGGTAAATACCAAGCAGGTATGTAGGTGGTTATATTTTATTGCATTTACTGTAGCTTTTTAGATTTGGGTTGCCACGGAAATAGGATGGTCTGACCCTATGGTGGGGAGTGGGCACCTTTGGAAAGCAGGGATCTTGTTTTAGCATCTCCCATGAAGTTTTCCCTCATTCCAGTTGACCTGTCCATTAATCTTGAGTTGCCTTTTTGGCACCTTCTTGGAAATGGTGATCCATGTTTGTTTCCTGACTCCTAGCAGGCCTCTGGGGAGCTGCTATTGTGTTTAAGTAAACAGGCCACTTGCCTATTCAGCTGGGAGCTTGCTGGAGTGTTGTGCTTAGCTCTCCTCAAATCACTTTGTCCTTGAGAGCCTGCCAGGCCTTGGGGGTGGTGAAAGGAGCTGAGCAGAGATCATGATGGCTGTGCAGAAGCCTTCCTGGACCGAGGGAGGTGGACAGGTATGCAGAGCGCGGGACCCAAGGTGTGAATGTAAAGGCACAGTTGGCCCAGATCCCCAAACACCTGTCTCCCCGACGTCCCCTACCCTTGGGATGGATGCTAGGAAGAGTTGGTGTTCCCTCCGTGTAACAGATGGTCCCTGCACTCAGAAGGAGGCAGCGGGTTACGAAAGCAGGTTTGATGTAACGGTTTTACCTGAAGGAGGTGTTAGTCTCTAAATAACCATGAGTGGGCTTATAGGAATTAGTCATAATTGAGGTTTTTCTCTGAGAAAGCTCACAGTCATGTTATCTTATGGCCAGGGTGTCTTGACTGTGACACCCCCTGAACATGGATAATTATATAGCACCAAAAGGTATAGAAAGTGCATGTACATACTTAAGTTTTAGTGTTAAAAATAAGCCAGCAGAGAGCTGGTGAGAACAGATGACTTCCCTCATCAAAGTTGTTAAGGAAGAGGTTTCTAAGTTACCAAACTTACTGACAGTTAAACCTTCCCAAGGCATGTGTGGGTGTTGGAAGCCAAGCCTGTGATCATTCTGGAGAAGCTGTGGCAAATTAATAGCCATTACCCAAGGGGGCCCAGGGGGGTGGCAAGGAGGAGTCGGTTTACCAGCTGAGCTCATCTGTGGCAGAACAGTTGGGCAGTTCTGACCTTCGTGTGCCATCCTGAATTAAAGTACGGAGCTGCTTAATTAAAAGTGAAAGACTTTAGAACTCAACTCAAATTAAAGGGGGAAAAAAAACACATTCTTCACAGTTGGTCAGAAAATAGATTAAGAAGGAGAAAGAAAGGCAGGCGTTTTTGACGCCAAGACTTCGCCATGGAGAAGCCTCCTGAACTCCCAGCAGCCAGACTGGGTGTGAAAGACTAAGTGGAAAATGGGAGTGCGGAAAGGCTCAATCTGTGAGTAGGATGAAGAAAAACATAAAAACCAAACCAGTTGCCGCTGAGTTGATTCTGATTCACGGTGACCCTGTGTGTCAGAGTGGAACTGCACTCCACAGTGTTTTCAATGGCTGTGATCTTTCAGAAGTAGATAGCCAGGCCTTTCTTTTGAGGCACCTCTGGGTGGATCTGAACCACCAACCTTTCAGTTAGTAGCTGAGCACTTAAGGAGAAAAGCACAGAGGCCTTTTAAAATATGAAAGAGAGGATAGCTTCCTCTAAGATTTTGAACTGACTAGGACTTCGAGGATATATAGTTGAATTTTGTGTTTTGTTTGATCGTGTTTTTAGTGAGAAGAAAGAAGATACTCCCTAAAAGTAGGCAATTATGGTAGCACGCACGTTACAGGCACCTAATGGTAACGTTAGTCTGTAAAACGTAAGGTAGTTGCATCACGTTGTTCAGGATTGTGTCGTGGACGTAGCTCAGAGTATGTGAATTTGAGGTAAGTATAATTTTTTTTTTTTAATAAGAGGGGGGAAAAAACCCCGTTAAGCACTTGGCTGCTAACCGAAAGTTCAGCCGTTCAAAACTACCAGCCTCTCGGAGGGAGAAAGATGTGGCAATCTCCTTCTGTAAAGATTCACAGCCTCGGAAACCCTATGGGGCAGTTCTGCTTTGTCCTACAGGGTCGCTATGAGTTGGAGTCGTCTTGATGGCAATGGGTTTGATTTTGGTTTGTAAGAGGAAAGTGGAGAATCAGAAGGGAAGTGATGATAACCTCAGGCATTTATTTTGCATTTTTAAGGCAATTTCATAGGCAGTATGAAATTGAAATCAGCCTTACGGCATTTCTGTGCAGTGGGCAGGGCAAATGTGTAGCATGAATCACCCAGGTGATTAGAACTGACTAGGAGTAGAGCCACCAAGGACACCTTGGGAGAAGCACTGAAACAACAAGTAAAGTGTTTGGACCTAGGATAATAGAAAGTACTGAAAACAAACAAAACCAAAAACGTAACATTTAATTAAGCCCCTGCTCTGTGCTAAAGTCTGGAGCTTACTGCCTTAGCTCCATCACCTCTATTACTGACCTCATTTCACAGATAGAGACTGGTGTTCAGAGGCATCTAAGTAATGTTCTCAAGGTCACATAGCTCAGAAAGGTGGAGTGACTGCACCGTGGTCACACAGCTAGCTAGTAACAGCTGAAAATAGAACCCAAGCCTTGTGACACCCACTCCTGTGTCCTTTGCCACCCAGAGGTGCTGCTTTCTGGGGACCATGAGTCTGGAAGGTCTTTAGAAGTCTGGGAGAGACCTGGTCAGTGTGTGGGCAGAGGAGGCAGCAGTCTCAGTGGTAGCCAAGATGCAGAAGGAGGCAGGGAGCCCAGAAAACCTTTTGCAGGGTTCTGGGAAGGATGTCACCAGGGACAGAGTGGAGGTGGTGGTGGTAATGGTATTAGAGAAGGGGCCACCAAGATGGTGATGAAAGAGGAGGTGACAAATTTGTCAATTCCTGGCCTGCCCAGAGAAATGCTCACGTCTCCCACCATGCTTCAGTACAGTTGAGTCTGTTTGATTGAACTAGCACACCGGCGCACTCCCTATTAAAAACCACAACAAGAACAGTTGCCCTGAGTTGATTCCAACTCGTGGCTACCCCATGTGTGCTAGATTACATGCTCCATAGGTTTTCAGTGGCTGATTTTTCAAAAATTAAAAAAAAAAAAAATTTTTTTTTTTTTTTAGATTACCAGGACTTTCTTCCAAGGTGCCTCGGGGTGGACGTGAACCTCCAGCCTTTCAGTTAGCAGCCAAATGTGTTAACCTTTTGAGCCACCAAGGGATGCCTGATCATCCCCTGTGGGAGGGTCCAAATACATAGGCCTTCGGGGTATTCACAAGGTAGCTGGGAAGATATCAGTGTACACTGCCAACCACAAGAGAATCTGAGAAGTGCTGGGAGAGGTGCCAAGTGTTGGCCCTCAAGAAGGATGACAAAGTTAGGGCAGTGGAGGGCTGTACACTAAGTGACCTGTGCAGAGTCACGTAGCAAGGCTGAGGTACTGTGAAGTAGGGGCAAAGCAGGGGTTCCTTGGAAACAGTAATGAGTAGGAATTGCGGGAGAAAGTGAAAGCGGGGTCAGAGAGGTGGCTCTCCTACAGAGAATAAGGGAGCAGAGTAGACTGTGTCCCTTGGTGAGGAAGTGCTCTCAGCAGGAGTGCAGGGGAGGCGTGTCCATCCACTCTTCTCAGCTCTCCAAGGAAGCTGGGCCCCATTTCTCTGTTTGGCAACTTAGCAGGGTTGCTGGCACTCTTTTGAGTAAAGGCAGTAAGTGGTGACTTAGGCTGGGCACTTGGGGAGTGGATGGCTTGAATCCAGAAGCCCCAGGAAGTTTTTAACTCCTAGCGTCCTCTGTTTCTTCCTGCTTCCTCAGGGATCTTGAGAAGCAATGGCCACAGAAGCCCCTGTGAACGTCGCACCACCTGAGCGCAGAAGTGCTGTAGGCACAGCAGCTGACACCTTCATTTGGCAGCCAGAGCCACTAAACATGCATGTCATAAGGCCCAAGTCCGCCAAGGGACGTACACGGCCACGTCTACACATATCCCAGGGCGCAGAGGTATGCTCCAGCCACACGCCTTCTTCTCCGCCTCCAGCCATTCCCTGCGAGTCACCAAGCACGTGGAAACCAGGGGCCTGCACACCCAAATCTCCAAATCAGGGAGCCCCTGATGAGATCCCCGAGCTGCTGCAGCAGGTGTCCATTGGGGCGTCCTCGTCACTCAATAAATACCCAGTCCTTCCTTCCATCAACAGAAAGAACCTGGAGGAAAGGGCTGGGGAAACAGTAGCTAAAACGGTCAGCTCACTGCACCTGAGCAGCATTAAGGCTCATTACCAAGAGGAGACCCGCACCATGAAGACAGGCGAAGATGATTCCAGAGCTCGAGCCTGTCCCCCAGAGGAAAAGGTCACCATCGAAACCAAGAGGCAGGGCTCCTCCAGGACTGGAAACTTAGAGGAACCTTCAGACCAAGAGCCACGGCTGCTGCTTGCTGTCAGATCACCGTCTGGCCAAAGGTTTATACGCCATTTCCGGCCAACAGATGACTTACAGACCGTAGTTGCTGTGGCTGAACAGAAGAATAAGACAACCTACCCACGCTGCAGCATCAAAACTATGGAGGTGCCCAGGAGAAGCTTTTCTGACCTCACCAAATCTCTGCAAGAGTGCAGAATCCCCCACAAGTCAGTGCTCAGCATCTCACAGGAAGATGGGGAGGAGTGGCCCTAAGTCCACAGCCACCCAGCTGGCGCCCTGGGTGTCTGAGCAAGGAGCATACTTGGGTGCCCAGGCAGCTTGCTTCCAAGTGCCATGTGAACCTGGTGTAGCTGGGATCCTTGGGACTTTGTCTTCACGGCATCTCCTTTGAAGCAGCGAGATTTGCACATACTCTGTGTTAGGAAGCCTCTCTATCCTTGGGGAAGTGACAGGTTACCAAGGCCACTCCTGAACCAGCTGTTACTAGGTCTTCTCCTTTCCAGGGTTTTGAATCTTTCTAAAATAATGGTCCTTTCTGGAGCGTCTGCTTGCCTTGACAATGAATTTTTACTCTTGAAGCCAATGGTTTGCCTTTCTGTATTTGATGCAGGATTAAAACTTCCCAGAGAAGATTCTAGTCTGGTAAATAACCAGGGTTCAGGAAATGTCTATTTGTATTTCTTTAAGAAATGGGAGGTTGACTCTGTCTTTGAAAACAGCTCCCTTTAATGGGCTCAGGTGGTTTGGGCTCCTTGGTGTTGCTGTTTGTGTCAGGTGACATCAGAGAGAAGAACAGGTCTTTCTCTAATACAATTCCCTTGATACATCAGAATTTCTAAAATAGCCCTGAAGCTGGAAAGTAAAGTGCTTCCACAAGCACGGATCAGCCTGTAGCTACTTTTGAATAGAGACTGACTGGGTTTACAACTACTGGTAGCTACTCTGTGTGCAGAATTCTTCCACAACAGAGAAAATCCGGTGTCACTGATTCTGTTTGCTTTTGTCATTAGTGGAAAGTTTTGTTTTTAAAATGTTCAAGCCCACGATCTGTACACAGCCGACTAAAGGCCCCCTTGGCTTGTCTGTGGTGTGGATCAATTCCTTTATCCCCCAGGTCTAGTGTCTGACCCACTTCAAGCACAGAGTCTCCTTTGGAGCAGCAACAGTGGTACCCCCGTCCTCTGAGTGCTCTCGGAAGAAGGGGGGCGCCTCGGTCTAGCGTGACTTTGCTGTGCCTGTGCTGAAAGCCTGTGTGCCCAAGCATCTAGCTGATTGGCATGAAGTGACCCCTACATCCTGTGGCTACTTTGAAGACCATGAAGTCTTGTTTTTCCAACTCTGAAGTGGTGAATGTGGACAGTTTGCCAAAGTTCTCTTGATTCGTGAGTTCAGCAAGATTCCCACAACTCACGTGCATCCTCTTTAAGGCCAAATCACCATTCAGAGTAGGGAACACTCAGACATTCTGGGTGCCTTGTTCCCTAGAGCACAGCCATCACAAAGCCCTGAGTATCAACATGTACCCACCACCTCGAAGGTACACAGA
Organism: Elephas maximus indicus; assembly: GCF_024166365.1. Taxonomy (NCBI): domain Eukaryota; kingdom Metazoa; phylum Chordata; class Mammalia; order Proboscidea; family Elephantidae; genus Elephas; species Elephas maximus. The sequence continues at coordinate 60,335,914 of NC_064821.1, forward strand.
GAAGGTAGGAATCGTGTATTCTAGAAACATACAAATGTGGCTACCTCAGCAACATGTACGTTTTGTACACAGATAAGGAATGTGGTTGGAAATGTTAACTTCTAGCAAATTGATACTTCCTAGCAATGGAAATTAACAGCACTGTGTCCTCTGAAGAAGGATTGCCTTTTACTGTATCCCACACCATCCAAATCACGCTAGAATAGGTTCTTTCTGAAGGCTTTGCAGAATTTCTCAGGCTCATCCTGGTTTGGTCAGCCACTCCTCTGGTTGGAAAGGTCAGCTGGGGCTTGTGGTGCCTCAGGCAGGCCCACACAACTGGCCACCTTTTCCAATTACTGTTCCTGGCAGAAGGGACTGGTGGCAGGCTGGTGCCTTGAGCCAGGGACTAACAGTACAGGAATTTCGCCTCCCACCTAGGATTCAAGCACATTAACTGCCTCTGATCTAGGAGACTGGGGGAAGAGCCATAAAATGACACCCACTCTGTGGTAAGAATAAAATCCCACCCACCTTTTCCAGGCAGGAAAGCCTCAGAAAACTTCAGTGCAATGGAGTAGGCTTGAAGGAGTTAGAATCTTCCACACCTAGGGGTTTGCTGCTGCTACTATTTAGCTTAAAATTTTGGGGTGGTGAAAAAAGACAAAATGGAAGGCATGGAGCATAGAAATGATATTTTCGAATATGTGAATAAAGCTACGTTTGAGTTATCTTAATAAACTTTTTTTTTTTTTTCACAAAAGATGATACTGACAATAAAATCTGATTTGTGTGAAACCGAGTCAGTGGAGAAGTACATCTTATATTTCAGCCTAAGTCTTGGGTTGCCACGCTAGTGGACAGAGGGTTTTGTTAGTGTGATCTTCAGCTCCACTGCTAGGACCAAGCCCTCCTTCCCAGGCACTTCAGGTGCCAACTGCAGAAGCCCCATAGCTCTTGCTTTCAGCTCATATTCATAACACCAAGCTTATCAGTATGGCATCTCTGGAATTTTTGTCCTAAAAACCATTCCAAATACTCTGATCTTGAGGTCAGCAAGAGCAGATCTACCAGAATTTCAGAGCTCTTGGTGACTCTGTAGGTGACATTGCCAGCTAGGCACTGTGGCCTAATGGGCTAAGCCTGACCCAGCACACTACTCTTGCTGGCCCAGGGTAGGTCAGCCTTGACCCATTTTGTGTTCACAGACCTAAGTCATTCATTTAACCAAGTTATTGAGGGCTTACCCTGTGCCGCACTTGATGACAAGCACTAGCATCTTAGCAAGTTGCTGGCCACAGAGAGTGTTGGCCAGAAAATGTGGAAGCACACTGGACCCTCAACTCCAAGCCTACTGGAAGTCAGTGGCTATAGCTTTATCTGTGAAGGACCCCAGAGTGAGGATGAGATATATCGCTACTGTATCTCCTTACCACCTTGTGGAAGTATAAGGGAAACTCTTCTTACCTTTTCCAGGGCTGGCGCTAGGAAGATTGCTCATTAGGATTATGAATTTTGTATGGGACAAAGCTTCATGACAGGTTGTTCCAGTATACCTTTCTGATAAAGTCGAGTAGGTAAATTAGTCCTGGCAGCAGAAGGAACAGCAGGAGAAATAAGTGACTAACCATTTAGAATCCAAAAAATTTACATCAACAGATAGCGGGTGGTTTTAACACAACAGTCCTTGCCCTGAGAGTACCTAGGGACTCAGCCAAGAGCTGTCAACCCAGGGCAGTCCTGATGAAGAGATCGTCTGTGAACAGGACTGTGGGCCAGCAGGCGGCCCAGACCTCCCAGATAAAATGTGTCACAAAAGAAAAGACAAGCCTTGGGGCATTCCATTCCAATGTATAACCCTAGACACTCCTGACAGATTATCTTCTTTGCAGAAGTAGCCATTCAAGAAACTAAACTTTTTGCTTAGTTTTAAACTGTCTGCCATTTACAATGGGTTTCTAATGTCAAATAGGAGCCCTGGTGGTGCCGTGGTTAAGAGCTCAGCTGCTAACCAAAAAGGTCAGCAGTTCAAATCCACCAGCCGCTCCTCGGAAACCCTGTGGGGCAGTTCGACCCTACTGTCTACCCTCATAGGGTCGCTATGACTCAGAATCACCTTGATGGCAACAGGTTGGGTTCCTGGTTTTAATGTCAAAGCTACTTTGCAGGGGGGAGAAAAGGTTTCTGTTTACTCTTACTAAAGTATTTATAAGAAGCTGAGTAAAAGAACACACAGTTTCCTGTAGTTGTAGGTATACTTTAAGACCAAACCAAAACCAGACCCAGTGCGGTTAAGTTGATTCCGACTCACAGCGACCCTATAGGACAGAGTAGAACTGCCCCATAGAGTTTCCAAGGACCGCCTGGCGGATTCGAACTGCCAGCCCTTTGGTTAGCAGTCGTATCACTTAACCACTATGCCACCAGGGTTTCTGGAGGTATACTTTAGATGAGCCTTTTATATGGAGAGAGGGTCTACTTGCCCATCTTTTAAACAAAATGGGAAAGAGAACTAGTTTTTTTTTTTTTTTTTAACTTTGACGCATTTGGAAGTCATTCTGAGAATTAAGCAGGAACAATTGTTTTCTTAGTCCACTGAGGCAACTCGCCACAATAAAGTTGAGAGCTTGGGAATCTATTGAGGTTTACCCTGAACCAGAACCAACCAGTCTCCCCCAGACATGCAGGAAAGGTCAGAGGCCACGGCACAGGAATTAGCAAAGTACAGCGGGCTTTTGGTGACTCATTGACTAACACCCGAGACAGTAAGTCACATTATAAAAATAAAAGTGGGCGTTTTATTTTTTGTCAACACTGGTGACATTTTCCTTTCCTGATTAGGGAAGTTTCTACAAGCCCTTTCTGACAATCGTCTACATTCTTTTATGTCCAAACAGTTCAGGAAGCAGCAGTCCTGAACAGTCAATGCAGAAGAATAGATCTCTGCAAGTATTTGTGGATATATTTAAATCCTATCCCGAGAGGCTGAATAATTCATGTGGCAGCTGCCAGTGAAGAAAATGAAGAAAGCCTCATGGAAACTGTCCTGTTTGAAGGAGCATTCTGCCTGTTGTGTTGAGCGTAGACTGTAGGGGGCTAGGGCAGCAGATGGAAGACCAGCTACTGGAGGTATTATAGTAGTGCAGGTGAGAGATGATGGTGGCTTGGACGAGGGTGGGAGCCGTTGTCATGAGTGTGGTCAGATTCTGGAATATATAATCCATTTTATTATTATTTTTTTAGATGTGCTTCAGGTGAAAGTTTACAGAGCAAATTAGTTTCTCATTCAACAATTCATACACAAATTGCTTTGTGACATTGGTTGCAATCCCTACAACGTGTCAACACTCTTTCCTTCCCCACTCCACTTTCCCTGTTTCCATCTGTCCATTTCTCCTGTCCCTTCATGCCTTCTTGTCTTTGCTGTTGGGCAGCTATTGCCCATTTGGTCTCGTACACATGATCGAACTAAGAAGAACATTCCTCACATGTGTAATTGTTTGTTGTACAGACTTGTCTAATCTTTGGCTGTAGGGTGGACTTCAGTTCTGAGTTAAAAGGGTATCCGGGGGCCATAGTCTCAGGGGTTCCTCCAATCTCTGTCAAACCAGTAAATCTGGTCTTTTTTTTGGTGAATTTGAATTTTGTTCTACATTTTTCTCCCACTCTGTCTGGGAGTCTCTACTGTGATCCCTGTCAGAGCTGCTGGTGTTAGTAGTCAGGCACCATCTAGTTGTTCTGGGCTCAGGTATAATCCATTTTCTTACAAGGAAAAAAAAAAAGCACGATAGTTTGACAAAGTTAGGTTTACCCAAGTGGACTTAGTGTGACCAATAGTGCCAACTCTTTCTTTCTGCAAAAATAAACATGACAACAACAAAACAAACACATGACACTGGAAAAAAAATGAAACCTGTTGCCATCGAGTCAGTTCCGATTCATAGTGACCCTACAGGATAGAGTAGAACTGCCCATAGAGTTTCCAAGGTGCGCCTGGTGGATTCAAACTGCTGACCTTTTGATTAGAAGCCATAGCACCTAACCACTACGCCACCAGGGTTTCCAACACATGACAGGCAGAGGAAAAACACTGACCAGCGGCAGCATTCATAGGAAGGAGATATATGAACGCTTTTGGACAAAGTGTACAGAGAACCCCAAAGCTGTTGTTGTTGTTGTTAGGTGCTGTCCAATTGGTTCTGACTAATAGCCACCCCGTGTACAACAGAAGGAAACACTGCCCAGTCCTGTGCCATCCACACAATCGTTGTTATGCTTAAGCGCATTGTTGCAGCCACTGTGTCAAAAAGCTATTAACTGCTTTAATTAACAGGTACAACCAAAAAGGTCCCTATATCACTTAATGTTTAGGTCTAAGTTAACATCAATTACTCATCTAACTCTAGGCAATGATTACTGGCCAAGGACACTTAATAAGAAATTCTTTGTTCCAGTAAAGTAACACATTGTTTATCTATATCTCCCCTCCTCTTTACCTCTCTCTTCTGCCTCCTTTCATTCTATTCATTCAAATCCAACATCTGATTTGGAATGTATTTCTTCTTGAGAGAACAAACAAAACCACAGTCTTGTGGCTTAATTAACAAAGCTCCTAGTTGTGTACTTTTCATGCCCACCTGTTCTTTACAATGAGGGGATCTGTGCAGCAGGACCTCTGTCCTTTTTGTAACCAGATGAGTGAATCTCTGACATTTGCCCTGTCTGACAGTGTTCTGGATCTACTCTGGTTGGTAGGCACCACCAACAGACAGTCTGGGTCTGTTCTAGCTCCCGCTACTGTGAACAAGAATGACCAGCCACCTGCCAACAAACCCTGGGAAAATGGTGGTGATTCCCGTCCTCCAAACTGGGAAGTACAGACTGGAAATGGTCTGCCATCCTCACCGCCTGCATCCAGCTCTTAGATACTTAGGGTGTCAACCCCGACTTTGAAGCATACCATATCCTGAAGACTGTGGATCCAGACTCTGACACTCTATAGAGGGTTGGTTAGTTTTCCCAAACCCGGCCTGGGCCTCAATTCACTCTTACCCTTCTTAATGGAGTTCCCAGAAGGCTCTCATCTTGTTCAAATAACCTGTAACAAGTTCACCCCACAAATATTAAGCACCTATATGCCAGGCATATGCCAGGCCTATCGGTGAGCAGAGCAGGCCCACAATCTCTGCCCGCCCTTACGGAGGTTACATTCTAAGGAGAGGAGACAAAAAGTAAACAATGAACATAATAACTAATAGAGTATAGTAGAAGGGGATGAGAAAAACAGCATGGTGAGGGAGATGTGGAGAATGGTGCGTGGGGGTAGAGGTGGTGGCGGTGTGGTGGTGGTGGAGGTACATAATGAGATTTTTAATGGATGCTAAAGGCAAACCTCATCAACAAAGTACCATTTGAGTAAAGATGTGAAGGAGATGAAGGATTTAGCTGTGTGGATGTGTGGGAGACAGAGTGTCCTGGAAGAGGAAACACCGGTACAAATGTCCTAAGGAGGGAGCTCACCTATGGTGTTAGAAGGAAAGCAAGGTGGCCAGTATGGCCAACAGGGAGGGGCAGAGCGGTCAGAGACAGGTCCCGTGGGGCTTTTTAGCCATTGGAACTCTGGGTAAAATGGGGAAGCCTTGGAACCCAGGGTGCTAAGCAGAAGAGTGGTTACCAATATATTTGTTCAAATGACCACTCTGGTGGCAGCGTTGAGCTGAGGCTGTAGAGGACAAGGGTAGAAGATGGAAGATCAGTTAGAAGCTATTACAGGTCTGGGCAAGTTTTCATTTTGTTATGCAGAATGTTGCCAGGTGTTAGAGCCGACTTGATGGCAACTAACAACAACCATAATCCAAGAGTGAGACAAAGTCCAGGGTGGTAGCCACAGATGTGGTAACCACTGGTCAGTTCCTCAAAGTCTAATCCGTTCACTTAAAAAAAGATAATACTTAACTGTATTGTAAAAAATAATATTGTTAAAGGGAATGCTAGCCCATAATATGAATCATCAGAATAAATTATTTTTCCAGGCAAAAGAAGCTTATTCCTAGAGTCTACACTCTGCCCCCAAAGCAAAACATGAGGTTTTTGTTTTTTTTTTTTAACGGGAATTTTGGAAAACATAGAGAAGATTAAAGAGGAATGTAAAAATCATCCATAATCCTTTCATTCAGAGATAACTGTTGTTAATATTTTGGTGTATATCATTTCATTCTTAAAGATTCAATTTTTTTTTGCACATTATTTCCTTGCCAAAGGGCAAACATGCATATTTTTAACATTTGCAATGCTAGCGAACAGTTTCATATTCTTTTTCCAGATTTCTACGGTCTTTATAACTGTTTTATGACTGAGTAATGTTTCAGCACGTTAATGTGCTAGAATTTATCAAAACATTTCCCTTTTATGGGAAGCTTACACGTTTCCAGGTTTTTTTTTTTTTTTTGGCTGTAACATTCAATGTTGGCATCTTCATTTATGTAGCTTTTTGCATTTTTTGAATTATTTCTTTAGGATAAATTTACAGGAGTCAGACTGGTAGGCCAATATTACATGAAAACCTTTATGAATTTTGCTTTGCTATTCAAAGGGTTATGTAGCAAGCACAAAACTGTTTCACTGCAATGTCTCCATTTTTAAGGTTATGGCTTTTTATAATTTCCCCTAATTTGATGGTCAAAAACAGGATCTAAATTTTTTTTTTTACTTTGCATATTTTTGATTACTATTAAACATGAACATTTTCCCATGTCTTTGGACAGGTTTTAATACTAAGACTAAAAACTCAAGGTACAGCTACTTTGTTGTCATACCCTGAGACATTCTATTCTGATTAAAGCCAGGTGGCTAAGGGAAATGGAGACTGCTGGGGTCCTGAGAGATACATTCCTTTGTTCTTAATATTTACATGAAGCATTCCATTTTACAAAATACATGTGGTCTTGAACTGTGCGCATGTTGGATTTTTATGACTTGAATCTTATTTATATGTCTTCCCATTGAGCCAACCAACTGAACATGTACACGCACCCTCTAGGGGATTCAGGGGGTACAAAGATGAATTGGACTGGTCTCTGTTCTCAAGGAATTTCCAGTCTAGTGGGAAGACGTGCGTAAATAAAAATAACAATTTGTGCTAAGTACTATACTAGTCTAGCATCTCATTGGATACTAGTCTGAAACCAACTAAGTGGTTACAATAGTGGTAGAAAGTACTGCTATTATTCGACAACAAATAGCTCTGCAGGGATTTCTGAACACCCAACTTTAAACGCCCAACTTCACAGCAGCCTTGTCAAAGCTGCTCACATTCAGTGTGAGGGCCTGGGCTCCCAAGCCACTGTTTCCTAGTGCCTTTTAATTTGGTCTCAAAAAAGGGGACGGGGTGGAGGTGGGGGTGTGACTGGCAGATTGTAACAAAGGCCAAGCTGGGAGTACAGGGAATCACGCCACTGGTGATACAGAGGTTAAGAGCTCGGCTGATAACCAAAAGTTTGGCAGCTGGAATCCACCAGACACTCTTTGGAAGCTCTATGGGGCAATTCTACTCTGTCCTCTAGGGTCACTAGGAGTCTGAATCGACTCAACAGCAATGGGTTTGGTTTCGTCTTTTTCTACAGAGAGCATTTGCCCCCCTCCTCCATTTATACTGGAAAGGGGCCATGGAGGAGACACTCCTGGGACTTACTGAAAATGTTCTTGTACTTGGTCCTGACTGTTCAGGCTGCGCCCCACTGCTCAAAGCATTCCCCACCAGGCCAAGCTATTCAGGGCATCAGCTTCCCCAGCCTCATCCTCCAGGAAGTCCAAGGTGTGAGCCACAGATACTTACTCAAGAGAGATGAAATAAATATGCATACTCTCAGTCAACCCTGGCAGCACTTCCTTAATCTCCAGGCCAAGGAGTCAGGAAGACCACTGTGTAAAAGGGTGAGGGTCGAGGGAGCGGACCAGGCATACAAGGGCCAGGCTGTAAACACTGAGGAAAATGCAGACCATCAACCAGCACATCTTAGACGATGTGGTTTCTACAGGTGGAGATAGGTAACCTTTGACTCGACAGAGCCCCAAATGCCTCCCTAATGTCTTTTAAAGTCTAAAGTCTGTGTCCAATGGGCAAAAATGCAATGGTAGATTTTAAAAGGAGGCTTCAATATCCAAAGAGATTCTGGAGCTTTTTATAAAGGTCTGTCCCAGATCTTCTGAATTGAAGTCTCTGGGGTCTGAGCCTGGGAACCCCCCTTTTAGAAACTACCCAGAAGATGGGAAGGATCAGCCAGGTTAAGAACTCCTGGGCTGGACTAGGCCATTTCAAGGTTCTTCGAACCCTGAAGGTCTATGATTCTCTCATCTCACCAGGCCAGACCACTGCCGGCCCCCAACCCTGCCCTAGGCCACCTGCTCTCATATCTTTCTTTGCCAGGACTTCCTCCTCTCCAACCCCACCTCTACTTGTTGGGAGGCCCCATTCCCTTTCAGTTTCAACCCCAGCTTCCCCTGGTGCACTCTGCTGGAAGGAGCTTCTCCTTTCTCTGGGGTCTCCCGTTCATTATCTCCCTGAAGTTTTCATCAAGGAAGCACTCCTATGTGAAGTGGCTTCGGAATCAAAAGTTCCATGTCTTAAGCTTCCGTGAGCCATAACTTCTCCAAGCCTCAATCTTTGCACTCACAAATGGAAGCAACTGCTTCACAAGGGGCTATTGTGAAGAATCCTATGAGATGTGTATTCAGTATGTTTTGAGACCTGTAAAAATATGTATAAATGCTAATCTTTATTTAGTAACTTGCCATCGAGTGTGCTCTGACTCATGATGACCTTATGTATAATGGAATGAAACATTGCCCGGTCCTGTGCCATCGTCGCGATCAGTGTTATGTTTGAGTCAATTGTCACAGCTTTTGTGTAGTGCCTTCCCACCTAGGGGGCTCATCGTCCAGCACTACATCCGACAATATTCTGTTGTGATCCACAGGGCTTCTGTTGTGATCCACAGGGCTTCTGTTGTCTAATTTTTGGAAGGAGATCACCAGGCCTTTCTTCCTAGTCTGTCTCAGTCTGGAAACTCCACTGAAACCTATCCGCCAGGGGTAACTGCACTGGTATTTGAAATTCCAGTAGCCTAGCTTCCAGCATCACAGCAACACACAAGCCACCACAGTACAACAAACTGACAGACAGGTGGAGGATTTTAGTAACTACCCTTGTCATACTGTCATTTGTTTCACGGACATTTATCAAGCACCTGCTTTTTGCCAGGCACCAGGAATACAATAATGAATATGTGGTCATTGTTCTCAAGAAGCTGCCGGTCCAGTTGGGAGAGGCCGATAGGTACACAGAAAACTGTAATATCACAAGCTTAGCATGACTGCCTATTTGATTGACTGACATACCTCCAGTGCCTAAAACAGCCTGGTGCATAGCAGGTGCTGGTTAAGTGTTCGTGGAGTGAATGAATGAATAAAAGGGTATTATGGAATCAAGGATTGAAGATGGGAGCTGAAGCTCAAAGGGCCAGGTAAGGGAGGACAGGCAAGGGGAGAATGATATTCTAGAACCAGGGCACAGCTGACTTCCTTTACAAGGTTGTAAGCCCCTAACAGTCCTTGAGTGGCACAAATTGTTAAACACTAGACCACTAACTGAAAGGTTGGTGGTTCAAACTCACCCAGAGGTGCCTTGGAAGAAAGGTTGGCAATCTGCTTCTGAAAGGTCACAGTCTTGAAAACCCCATGGAGCAAGCACCGTGCTACTCGGCAACACATGGGGTCACTGTGAGTTAGAATTGACTCAACAGCACCTGGTTTGGTTTGGTTTTGGTAAGGCCCTTCAACCCCAGACCATGAATAATTCATCTGTGTGTTCCCCTTGGTGCCTAGCTATGGGCCCTGCAGGTAGTAGGTGCCAAAGGAAAGCAAGTGAAGGCCTCCCCAAAATGAAACTCTTCAAGGTCCTGCTTTAAAACAAAACAACTCAGCATCAAAGGCATGAAATTAACTTAGGTCATTTGGGTCACCCAAGCCCTTCAGCCAGTTCCCAGCGACATGGCTCACAATGATGACATCTCCAAAGAGCCTGGCGTGCTTTCCAAAGCTCCTCACAGTGCTCTGTGCAGCACTGGCAAACACAGATTAATTCAGCCCATCTGCCTTGGTCCTCATCCACATACTGCAGAGCAGGTCTCTCATTCCCTTAATCAAGGTGAGAGATTCTGAGCATCAAGGGGCCATGCAGACAGGGTAGGTGCCTGTTCTCTAAATGCTTCGCATTTTCACGAGGACAGAAGTCCAGTCTACAGGTGAAATAGTCGTCATGTAAGTAATTAAATACTCTAATGGCCCTTGCTCAGGTCCGCTCTGAGGATCACATCTCTGAATGAAAACGCTGTGACCGGGGCTCAAAGAATAGATTTGAGGCCACTGAAGCCCACTGGGTATATGCAAGAAGGGAAATGGAGCCTCGGCTGCTAACCAAAAGGTCATTGGTTCGAACACACCAGCTGCTCCGCAGGAGAAAGATGTGGTAAAGATCACAGTCCTTGGGGCAGTTCTACTCTGTCCTATAGGGCCGCTATGAGTTGGAATCGACTCAGTGGCAATGGGTTTGGTTTTGGGTTTGAGCAATGTGGTTAACACATTCCCTGTCTACATACAGAGGCTACGCAATCCCTCAGGGCCCTTTCAGTTCCATGACTCTGCAGCCCATCAGGGGCTGGATCTTTATCGCTTGGGACTGGAAATTTTGCTAAAAGCCAGCACTGCCGGAAAACGGTGAGCAGGAGCAGGCCTCTTTCTGCAAAACTCTCAAATTTTAGGTTCAGCTTCAACAATTGCCCAGGGCCCTCTGACCTGGCCAGCTGCCTGGCCTGCATAGGACTGTGTTTCTGCACCACTTACACCTGGGGCCTGGTGAGCAAGTGAGGCTCACAGACAGCCTGGCCAAGCTCCAGAACCTCTGGCACTTGGAGAACACGTCATCCCTTATTTAAGCCCTTGGTGTGCCTGAGCTGATGCTGTGACAGGACAGGGTGCTTGTATGAGTGAGTGTATACAAGTCACTCTACAAGTACCCTACCTGAAGGAGATCACAGAATTAGGAAATGTTTAGTGGGAAATTCACACAGAATGATCGGCTTGCTGCACCAACCTGCTCATTCTCTTCCATCCCTCCCCTCTTCAAGCTCTATCCCATTAATCTGCTTTCCCTTTTCATTTTTTATTACTAACTAAAATGATCTTATTTATGGGTCTATTTCTTCATCAGCTGTCTCCCTCACTCCCCAAGCCCAGTATAAGGTCCAGGAGAATGGGAGCCTTGCTCGCTCCTACTCCAGCACCCAGTGGCTGGCTGGTAAACATTTATTGAGTAACTAATGTCCCAAGAACCCAAAGGTACACCCCAGTGCACTAGTTTTGGCCTCCTTTTTTTTTTTTTTTTTAATTGTGCTTTAGGTGAAGATTTACAGAGCAAATTAGTTTCTCATTAAACAATTAATACACATATTGTTTTGTGACATTGGTTGCCAGCCCCACAATGTGTCAACACTCTCCCCTTCTCCGTCTTGGTTCCCCATTTCCATTCATCCAGCTTTCCTGTCCCCTCCTGCCTACTCCTCCTTGTCCCTGGGCTGGTGTGCCATTCAATCTTGTATGCATGGTTGAGCTACGTGTATTACTGTTTTTTTTTTTTTTTTTATGGGCCTGTCTAATCTTGGCTGACAGGCGAGCCTCAGGAGTGACTTCGGTACTGAGTTAAAAGGGTGTTCAGGGGCCATACCCTTGTGAATTTTTGGTCTCTTGAAAATGGCAACCTAAAGGTACATAATCTAAGAGAAAGTAGAATCTCCAGCTTCCTGGAAATACCTTCTTTAAGCCGGTGTTGCTGACTTGACCTCAAACTGCTACGGGATAACCTGAGTAATATCTAGCTATTGAAGCTGCTGGAGTGAAATGTGCCTTTAGGTGGTGTGGTGAGTGGTGAAGCACCTGCCTCCTGGGGCCAGACCAGGCCCTACCCACCAGTCAGTTCACCTTGGGCAAGCTACTTAGCCTCTCTGTGCTTCAGTTTCCCAGAGTTTAAAACAAGGATACTTAGTGTACTTAACTCTCAGTGTTGTGAGAATTAAATGGGTTAATACAGACGAAGCACTTAGCATCATGGGAGGCCCATAGTAAGCATCATCACTCTTAACAGCTCTACAAGGTTGCGAGGTTAAGGAAAATGGATGGAGGTGCTTCCAAATGTGCTCCAAAGCAATCTTAGAGTAAGCTGGCCACCACCAAAGACTCACTGTCCACTGCCTGCATGGCCCTGGGTCAGGGCTCTGCTTTTCGCCTTTCCCCAAGTGTGACTTCTTCTGTCCTTCCCTTCCATCCTTGGCACAGTGGTTAAGTGATACAGCTGCTAACCAAAAGGTCAGCAGTTCGAATCCACCAGCCTCTCCTTGGAAACCCTATGGGGCAGTACTACTCTGTCCTATAGGGCCACTATGGGTCAGAATCTACGTGACAACAACGGGTTTGGTTTCTTAGGTCCTTTGGTCACTCCATAGCGCCACCTGCTGTACTTCCTCGAAGAGCGTTGCAGCCATTCACCCAGCAATCTGTGTTGATGTTGGGAGCCATCCTGTAGAGACGATTCAGACTCATGGCAGCCTCATGTGTGCAAAGTACAACTGTGCTCTGTAGGGATGTCAAGGCTGTGACCTTTCAGAAGGAAATTGCCAGGCCTGTCTTCAGAGGCACCTCTGGGTGGATTCTAACTGCCAAACTTTTGGTTTGTGGTCAAGCACTTAACGGTTTGCACCACCCAGGCAACCTCGGCAATCTACACCCCAGTGATTAAAACCAGTTGCCATTGAGTCAATATTGACTCATGGAGACGCCATGTGTGTCACATTAGAACTGTGCTCCATAGAATTTTCAGTGGCTGAAATCTACTTCAAAGTAGAATTCCAGGCCTTTCTTCCAAGTTGCCTCTGGGTAAACACGAACCTCCAACCTTTCAGTTAGCAGCCAAGCACATTAACCATTATCACCTCCCAAGGACTCCAAACCAGTGATTAAATGAGTTAGAACATGGGACACAGGGCAGAAATGGTGCTGTGAAGGCCCCCCTTTGTGAACTGTAGGCAGCCCTCAGACATGAGCTAAAAACCCATGGAACCCCTTGTTTATGAAGTGTCTTTGGGTTGATCTTTTTTCCCAAGCAACAGAGGAGAGAGAAACAGGGCTGCGTTTTGCCCAAGGCTTCATATTCTCTGGCCTGACCTCTCTCTGTATCCAAGCTGCACTGAGGGCTTCCTTACATGTGGCAATAGTTTCTTTGGCGGGACCTGGGGCGAATTCTAGATGAAATGAGGATGGGACAAGGAGAAGGGATCTCACTTGTTCTTGGGAACTTCACAGACAGACTCCCATGTGGCCTGAGGCAAACGTTATTACCTCCATTCTACAGATTTTTTTTTTTTTTTTTACAGATGTGGAAATGGAGATTCAGAGAGGAAGCAGGACTTTGCCAAAGCCATTCAGCTACGAAGCACATCCAGTGCCTCTGAGTCCGAAGCCATGCACAGTGATTACAGCAGGGCAGAGGAGACGCTGGGATGAGGAGGAGCATTTCAGAATCTGGGAGAGGGAGGGGCACCAGTATCCAGTCTCTCCAAAGCCCACAGGTGATTCTGAAATACCTCCACCCCCACCCCCAGTTAAGAACCACTGCTAAAGAGTTCAGAGAAAATTTCACTTCCAAGTCCCAGTGCTTCTCCATTTCATTATTACAAAAATAATGAGATAATTTAATGGTGCTTATCATCTCCTAATTATTAGTGGTGGTTCAGTGGTAGAATTCTCACCTTCCATGCAGGAGACCTGGGTTTGATTCCTGCCCAACGCAACTCATGTGCAGCTACCACCTGTCTGTCAGTGGAGGTTTGTGTGTTGCTATGTTGCTGAACAGGTTTCAGTGGCGCTTCTAGACTAAGACAGACTAGGAAGAAAGACCTGGCTACCTATTTCTGAAAATCATATAGATCACAATGGTCTGATCTGCAGCCAATCATAGGGATGACATGAGGCCAGGCACCATTTTGTTCCATTGTTGCATGGGGTCACCATGAGTCAGGGGTGACTTGAAGGCAGCTAACAACAACAATATCAATTGCATAATTTTCAGACTAGGACAACTTCCGGTGTAGACTTTCACACTATCCTCGAAGGAGGCTGAAATGAAGAGCATATGACAGGTCTTGAAGGCGATATTCCAAGGCCAGGCTACACTATCCAGCAATATCAAGCCCCGTGCACAAGTGGTGGTGGGGGAGGTGGGACCAGATCTTGAAAAACAGGAAGCATATTGGCCTTCACCAGACAGGAGACTCCTGCTCCCAAATGAGTATGTGAGAACAAGATGGAAGTCAAGGAAGGCCGACATACCCTGTGGTTCTTCTCGGAGATGGGAGCGCAAGTGGAACAAAAAGGTAACATGGGATAGGGAAGAGAAAATCCCCAGCTCCCACCCCCCACCCATCAGAATGGTTTTATTTCTCAGGCCACAGACAAAAAAGAAATTCTTTTACCCAATTCGAGCCCTGTATCTTGCCCATCAAGTCAGACCTTTAGAAAATGGCTAAAAACATGGCACTGTGTACCTACCTTCACCCAACAAACATTAAATGCCTATTACCTGTCAGGTACCATTGGGGCTTCAGACCTGCCTTGGAGAAGCTCACCGTTTGCTAAGGCAGACAGGCAAGAGCTTTAAGGATGTAAAGGTGTCATAACAGGTATCAAAAGAGATCCCTGGGATCCCTCGGCTTGAGATAGTCAGGAAAAGCCACAAAGAGGGGTCCCCCTGCAGCTGGGTCTTGAACAATGAGACAGGAGCTTCCCAAGCAGAGGAGGGGTAGGGAAGGGCCCTCCAGGCAGCGGGAAGATCATGGGCAGAAGCTCAGAGTTAGGAAAGGGTCTGCCCTGTCGGCAAATAATGAGCTCAGAGTGGTTGGAAGGAGCGTGATCTTCCTGAGTGAGTGTTAGTTAGGGATTATAAAGGGCCCTGAATGCCACACTAAGGAATGTGGACTTAAACCTGTAGGCAAAGAGGAGCCAACAGAGATTTCAAGACAGGGCTGTATCATGACCAAAATCTGAAACTTGTTTTAGAAAGAGCCCTCCTGCAGCTGTTGAAAGGTGGATGAGGGGGAGACAGAGAATGGAGGCTGGGAGACCAGTCTGGAAAGCCTGAGCTAAGGCTATTGTAGCATAAAGTACGGCCCCACTCAAAGCCACTAGGCAATTAATAAGGTTATTTATAAAAGAGAGTCTGCAGCTTTTGTGTTTATAATCACTTATTCTGAGTGGATCAGTACTGCTGTCTTAGCTCAGCCCAGGCTGCCAACATACCCAGGTGGGTGGGGGCTACCATGGGAAGAGGCCCTCAGTGGCTGACCAGCAGCCCACTGACATGTGACCTGGGCATCGTCTGACACTGTCACTGTAGCCAGATGGCCTGTGAAGGGTAAGCCCAAGAGCTGAAGTGACCTTCTGCAGTGGCCATGGGCAACAAGTCACCCTGATCTTGGCCTCTATCCTCCCATTCACAAAAAGGGCACCTCTCTTCTCCCAGTAATGATATTATGGACAATATAAGACAGCTAATACCCCTCCCCCAAACACTTGGTGTGTGCCAGGCACTGAATTACAAGCGTTTCATGAATTCTGTCTTCTAACCTCACAACAATCCTAGCAGCGGGTCCTGGAAGAGTAATCAAAAGCTGTAACGACAGAAGGGTCCTTGCAGAGAAGGGAGAAAAAGCCGGGAGTCATCAGAACCCTGAAATCACAAACCAGCTGTTCTCTGATAACACAGAGCATGTAGAGAAATCGCTTCTTCCCCACCTCTTTCATTCCCTCACCAGACCAGGAAAAAAAAGAAAGAAAGAAAAAAAAAACCCACTGCCGTCGAGTCAATTCCGACTCATAGCGACTCTATAGGACAGAGTAGAACTGCCCCATAGAGTTTCCAAGGAGGGCCTGGCAGATTTGAACTGCTGACCCTTTGGTAACAGCCGTAGCACTTAACCACTACGCTACCCGGGTTTCCAAATTCCAACTTATGCTAAGCTTATTATGCGTGCAGCATAGAACTGCGCTCCACAGGGTTTTCATGGCTATGCTTTTGGGAGTAGATCTCCAGGCCTTTCTTCTGAGGCACTTCTGGGTGGCTTCAAGCCACCAACGTTTCTGTTAGTAGCTATGCATGCAACCGTTTGCACTACCCACAGTCTCCTCATCCTTCACATCCCACCAGAAATCAGGATTTTTTTGAAGGCCTCGGGTAAAATGTTCCTTGTCTATCAGAAATGTCTGTTGAATCTTTACCACATTTGTTTAAAAAAAAAAAAAGTAATGTTTTCTGTTAATTGATGATGTTGCCTTTCTTTGGGGATTGCATTTCCACCCAACCTGCGAAGTGGCTGTAACATTTAATGAGGTGGGCGGTGGCTTTTACCCTGTGCTCATTAGTTACATTTCTCAATTCCTGGTTTAAAAAAAAAAAAAGACATTACACTCCTACAGGCAAACAATGAATTCCTTCACCACTAACAGTTACCCCTCTGTAACAAGGCCCTAGAGAGTGCCTTGAAAGCTGACTGTATCATGCTAAGTATTTCCTGCATGGAACAATATTTGGGGGGCCCAATGTGAGCTGTCGTCTAGTCCAACTAGTTTGAGATGAGTCAAAGCAGGGTTCGTTTAGGAAGACAACTCAGCTGGCATACTTAACTAAAGCCAAAAGGATTCTAGACGACTGCCTTTGCAAACTTTCTCACGTACCATTTTAAGAAATGGTACGTGACTAGCTGCTAGCAGGTGTTTCTCGGGCCTGGGGGTTTATGTTGCTAAGTTGAGGATGTCAGTTCTTTGTTCTTATATGAAAAGGCCAACAGAAAGCCCAGCCATCATGAGGACTATATGCCAAAGCACTGAGCCATGTGGTGCCTGAGAACAGAGTCTTGGGGTTCAGTCAACACTCCCACATAATCCAAAGGCCAACGTGTGCCAGCAAGGAAAAGCAGCACCACAGTGAGACCAAAGAGCAGACCCTCAGAAGCCCTTGACAAATGCCAACTGCTGTTTCTTCGGCTATCCTGGGGAGTGGAGGGTATTTAGGAAATGCAGCTTCCTCTCTGGTTTTGTTGACGCAGAGTCAGGAACCACCTAGAAAAAAATCCTGTCAGGGTCTGTGGCGCTGATCTCTGAGAGAAAGTGGCATCCAGTGGGATGTCAGGACTGATATCTCTAGCATAAGATTAACCAACTAGATACCAAAACTATGTTTTCATGAGCACCGCCACCCTGCCTAACCCAGGGCTCTCTCAGAAAAGACAACCCACTGTGGTGTGGTGGGAAAACTCCTGGTCTCCCTGCAGGAAGACCTCATTCCAGTCTTGACTCTGTCTCCTAGAGCTCAGCAAACACAAACCCTTGGCCTTTGTGAGGCTCAATTCCCTTATCTACAAAGTAGAAATGTTAACACCTGCCCGCCCACCTGTTCTCAGTAGCCAACGAGAGAATAAACATAGAAGTACTTGGTAAACTATAAAAGCCTGTGGCCACGCCAACAGCTAGGAGGTTATGTATCACAGTGGCTCTTACCGACCTGAACCACTAGGCTGAAGCTCCCATGGGGTGTCGGAAGGATGAGGCTATTCCATTTCATAACCAACTAGGAGCTGAACCACAAAGTGTCCTGTTTCTGCTTGACCGAATCCCTGCCAGAAATAGCCCTTCAAGCCTGGATGGTGATCTTAATTTCTGGATTCCCCAGACATTCATCCAAAACTGATAAAATCTTCATAAGCACCACAGACACTGAAAAGTGCCATCTCAAAAAAATAAACAAACCAAAAAGAACCTACCATGGCTGCGCCAAAGAATGTCAAGTGTCCTCAAGATGTGGGCATGCAGTACAGACACACATGCTCAGAGCCTAGCCCACAAAATGGGAACCATAAAACAGTCCCTCTCTCTACCACCACAGTAGTCAAAACAGCCTGGTACTGGTACAACAGATACATAGACCAATGGAACAGAATTGAGAATCCAGACATAAATCCATCCACATATGAGCAGTTTATATTTGACAAAGGCCCCAAAACAGTTAAACGGGGAAAAGACAGTCTTTTTAACAAATGGTGCTGGCATAACTGGATATCCATCTGCAAAAAATGAAACAAGACCCATACCTCACACCATGCACAAAAACGAGCTCAAAATGGATCAAAGACCTACTACATATAAAATCTAAAACGATAAAGACCATGGAAGAAAAAATAGGGACAACAGTATACAAAACATTACTAACAATGCAGAAGAAAAATTAGATAACTGGGAGCTCCCAAAAATCAAACACCTATGCTCATCCAAAGACTTCACCAAAAGAGTAAAAAGATTACCTACAGACTGGGAAAAAGTTTTCAGCTATGACATTTCCGATCAGCACCTGATCTCTAAAATCTACATGATACTGCAAAAACTCAACTGCAAAAAGACAAATAACCCAATTAAAAAATGGGCAAAAGATATGAACAGACGCTTCACTGAAGAAGACATTCAGGTAGCTAACAGGTACATGAGGAAATGCTCATGATCATTTAGAAATGCAAATCAAAACTACAATGAGATTTCATCTCACTCCAACAAGGCTGGCATTAATCCAAAAAACACAAAATAATAAATGTTGGAGAGGCTGTGGAGAGATTGGAACACTTCTACACTGCTGGTGGGAATGTCAAATGGTACAACCACTTTGGAAATCGATTTGGCGCTTCCTTAAAAAGCTAGAAATAGAACTACCATACTATCCAGCGATCCCACTCCTTGGAATATATCCTAGAGAAATAAGAACCTTTACATGAACAGATATATGCACACCCATGCTCATGGCAGCACAGTTTACGATAGCAAAATGATGGAAGCAACCAAGGTGCCCATCAACGGATGAATGGATAAATAAATTATGGTATATTCACACAATGGAATACTACGCATCGATAAAGAACAGTGATGAATCCGTGAAACATTTCATAACATGGAGGAATCTGGAAGGCATCATGCTGAGTAAAATTAGTCAGTTGCAAAAGGACAAATATTGTATAAGACCACTATTTTAAGAACTCAAGAAATAGTTTAAACAGAGAAGAAAATATGCTTTGATGATTACCAGAGGGGGGAGGGAGGGAGGGTGCGAGAGGGGTATTCACTAATTAGATAGTAGATAAGAACTACTTTAGGTGACGAGAAAGATAACACACAATACAGGCAAGGTCAGCACAACTAGACTAAGCCAAAAGCAAAGAAGTTTCCTGAATAAACTGAATGCTTTGAAGGCCAGCATAGCAGGGGCGGGGGTTTGGGGAGCATGGTTTCAGGGGACATCTAAGTCAATTGGCATAATAAAATCTATTAAGAAAACATTCTGCATGCCACTTTGGAGAGTGGTGTCTGGGGTCTTAAATGCTAGCAAGCGGCCATCTAGGATGCATCAATTGGTCTCAACCCACCTGGATCAAAGGAGAATGAAGATCACCAAGGGCACAAGGTAATTACGAGCCCAAGAGACAAAAAGGACCACATAAACCAGAGACTACATCAGCCTGAGACCAGAAGAGCTAGATGGTGTCGGCTACAACCGATGACTACCCTGACAGGGAACACAACAGAGAACCCCTGAGGGAGCAGGAGAACAGTGGGATGCAGACCCCAAATTCTCGTAAAAAGACCAAACTTGATGGTCTGACTGAGACTACAGGAACCCCGGTGGTCATGGCCCCCAGACCTTCTGTTGGCCCAGGACAGGAACCATTCCCAAAGCCAACTCTTCAGACAGGGATTGGACTGGACGATGGGTTGGAGAGGGATGCTGGTGAGGAGTGAGCTTCTTGGATCAGGTGGACACTTGAGACTATGTTGGCACTCCTCCCTGGAGGGGAGATGAGAGGGTGGAGGGGGTTAGAAGCTGGCAAAATGGACACGAAAGGAGAGAGTAGAGGGAAGGAGCCGGCTGTCTCATTGGGAGGAGAGCAACTGGGAGTATGTAACAGGGTGTATGTGGGTTTTTGTGTGAGAGACTAAATTGATTTGTGGACTTTCATTTAAAGCACAATAAAAATTAAAAAATTAAAAAAAAACAGCCCCTCTTTCATGGTATCCACCAGAAGGTCAACGTTAGAAGGCCCTGAGGCACTTTTCTTGGATGGCAGGTGGAAGCCAAGACCAGCTGTCTCAGAAACCAAGGGGAATTGCAGGGCTGCCAGGTGGTCATCCGCCCAAATATAGAAAGAAAACCTTTACCTAGATTCTGCTTCCAGAAGGAATTCACATTTTGTGCTTGTGAAACTATTTCCTGGCTGAGAGCTGACCTACATCGCCGTCCCTGCCCACACTGGTAATTGTCTACCACATGGTGCCTGTTCTTTGGCCACTGTCCTCTCTCTGATTTTCAGCCCGTTAATTGGTTTCCAGTGGTTCTGTTGCACCAACTGTACTAAGTCCCTCCCTGCTGTCTGTTCACTGGTTTCCTTGAGCATGCTCAGGGTAACAGATGCCCCCAAAGCACCACAGTGACCCCAGAAGCATTCCATCCACAAAAACCATCTTTGAAGAAGGGGTCTTGAATAGTGTTTGTGATCACATGACATGGAGAAGGGAGGATACGGGGCAATAAGATGGGAAAACAGGCAGGTGAACTGATGGAGCAACGCTTTCTCTTTTTCTTTCTCTCTTAAGACCAAAGAATAACCAAAGCAGGAAAGAATTGTGAGGGCAGAGAGGGGAGCTAGCTTGAATGCATTGCTTAAGGAGAGGCAGGAGAGCTCTACCCTCTTGGCTGAGAAGCCACAGGTTCGATGGTATAAAGAAGGTCACAAATCAAAACACCTTTAGATGGTCACAAGTGAGAGTCCTTACCAGATGAGGAGTCTGGATCAAACAGGGGGAAGCGACTTAGCTGGTGAATAGAAACATCTAGACTAGATCTTCAGGCTTCCTGACTCCCAAGCCAATGGTCTTTCCAATCATTAGACAAACGCAACTTATGCTGAAGCTCCATGTGGGCTTGAGTTTTTGTCTGTTTTATTCACAGCTACATCCTGAGTGCCTTGAGAAGTACCTGGCACATTGTTGTTGTTAGTAGCTGCCACTGAGTTGGCCCTTGACTCATGGTGACCCCATGCACCATGGAACTAAACACCGCTCGGTCTTTTACCAACCTCATGACCAGTTGCGGATCAGACCACTGTGTTCCACAGGATTTTCACTGGCTCATTTTGGAAGTAGATCGCCAGGCCTTTCTTCTTAGTCTGCCTTAGCCTAGAAGCTCTGCTGAAACCTGTTCAACATCATAGCAATATAAAATCCTTTAATGACAGATAGGTGGTGGCTGCACGTGAGGTGCACTGGCTGGGAATCGAACTCGGGTCTTCCGCATGGAAGGCAAAAATTCTTAACCACCACTGCTTGGCACACAGGAAGAACTTAATAAATATCTTTTGAATAATTGAATGCCTACTTAGGTACCCTTTCCCCTTAAGGCACAGTGGATTTGGGATGCATTCAGGCTGTTCTAGGGCTCTGACTTGTACGTGTACTGTATAGGAATTTTCTTTACATGCTAATCACCGTACAGGTTTAATAACATGGAGAGCAAGGCTGTTATGACAGTCTGGGGTGCTGCTCATCGCAGCGCAGATTAGGTCAACCTGGGGTGGGCTGGGTGGGGAGAGGAGGGCATATGAAATTGTGAATTGCTCAAAGGTCTGTGAGAAAGGACAGAAGAGCCACCCAATGTAGAAAAACCAGGGGGCTAAGAGCCTCTAGAGCAAGGCCAGGAGAGTCAAGGAAGCGGCCCCAGCATGGATAGCTCAACTCAGGAATCTTGAATAATGAGCTAGGACCCTGTGAGAATCAAGACAAAAGACTTGTCAGAGATTTTCTTCTGACAAATGATTGCAGAGGTTTCTGGACATGTTGACTTTGTTGACACGCTCTTGGATGTCACTGTGATTCATGTGGTCCTGGGCTCTGGTTAGAAATGTGCCTGAGGATATGATCTGCATCACAAAGATACTCTTTACCTTTTCCAGGGATGTGTTGGGCTGAAAAGCAGACCTGTCGATGAGTTTACTACATCTTGACAGATTCCCCAGGCCTACAACAAAGCCCATTTGACCAAGCGCTTTGGAGGGCATTGGATTTGGAGAGACAACAGAAGTAGGCTGAAGCAGAACGCTGCTGCAGGTGGGCTTTCTGTTTGGGGGTTGCTGGGCAACAGACCCTCAGTGCTCAGCCTCCATAGGCTGTTCTGTCACCCAGGATAGCTTGTTCTGTCTTCCAGAGAAGTTCACGGATGTCTTCCCCGGGGTTACCCAGGCCATGTGATGCTGCACAATGACTCAGCTAGTGCCCTGGGCACCGAGGGTTTTGTCAAGTCTTGGCCAGTTCGGGACATTCCAGTTCACAAAAGTCCCTGAGTCAGACTCCCTGGGTTAGAAAAACAAATGGCATTAAAAGTTCCCCTTACCCTAATTAGTTTTAAAAAATAAATAAGAGTACGTTTAAAGGTGAACAGTGCACCCTTTGTGCTCATATAGACAGCTTATGGCTCTGCAAGTCGTCTTCAGTTCAAGGCAAGATAGGCAGGATGTTCCTTTCTGATATGTGGGCACAGGAGTCCAGGGAAGGCCCAGACTCTAAAAGAAGGGAACACAGCCAAGAAATCCTCTGGCTGTTTTAGGATATCCAAACAGAACTAGGCTAAGATTTATCAAAGCATAGCCATATGTTTCGAATCAACATTAAGCGCTTTATGCTGAGGGGATGGAGTTAGGCATCGGCTTTAACCTTTCCCTCCACCCCTCAAACTGACACTGAATAATTTAGCGTGCACATCCCTGCCACGACGTGTCTGCACCTATTAGCTGCAGATTGGCCGAGAATCCCCAAACCGAAAACAAACCCATTGCCGTCGAATTGATTCCGACTTACAGCAACCCTGTAGGACAGAGTAGAACTGCCCCATATGGCTTTCAAGGAGTGGCTGGTAGGTTCGAACTGCCGACCTTTTGGTTAGCATCCGAGCTCTTAGCGCTGTGCCACCAGGGCTCCTGAGAAGCCCCAGCACCATTCAATTTCACGTGGCAGTCCAGTCTAATCAAGCTCAAGGCAGTCTCTAGCGGGTAGAAGACAAGGTCCGCCTCCTCTCCTGGTCTGAGACCTCGGTAGCCTGTGCACCTGGGGACCAGGAACCTAGCGTTGCAGGGAATTTCTAAGAGGTGGGAAGAGCTAGGACTGAGATCAGAGGCTCAAGATTTTACTTTGCTCCAAAAAAAGTGGGAGAGAGAGGGAATAGGAAAAGGCTGGAGCTGGCTGTCCACAAGCTTTCTTTCCCTTTTCTACAATGGCCGGTTCCCTCAGAACACAAGTAACCCTTTTGTGGCATCCCTGCTCCTTACTTTACATTGTCATATCTTGTGTTGAGGTTCATGGTAGGTTGGGGAGGGGAGCAGGGTGGACAACGGAATACGTGCCGGCCCCGCACTCATCCTCAAGAGAGCCCAGCCAAGCGTTTTACAGAGCGATAACACCTGAGGCCTCCACTGCAGACACCTGTCCCTGCTTATGGTCATCTCCACCTTCGCGGAGGTCTGAAAGGCCATTCAGCCGAAACTAGCTTTTCCACCTTCCCCTTTCTTTAACGTGGTATAGCGCAAAGCATGCCGGACCAAGGCTAAGTGACGCCACTCACCGGCCATGTGACATCTGCGAAATCCATTTCTTCTTCGAGTCTCAAGCTCCATTGGTATCAGATGAGGACATCCGATTCCAAGGTCCATTTCAATTCTAATTCAGTGGTTCTCCACCAATTTTCAAAAAAATAAAATAAAAAGCAATGGATGGCTCTTTTCCACTAGATGGCACTGTGTCTCTAACTGCAGCCGGCAGGGCCTGGCGCACTCACCAAGTGAGTTCTCCTTACCCTTGGGCATTTGTTCACTGGTTCCACTCGGCCGAGCACAGTGAAGGCGTGGCAGCTGCTGGTCTTCCAGGACCAGGCCGAGATGGTGCAACCGTGCTCCGCAGGTTGAATCAGGGCATAACAGGAAATGGTCAGGAACTTAAACCTCAGAAAGCCATTTTGTTATAAAAGGCTAAAGCTTTGGTTAAGAATGAACAAGGCAGATGGGTTTATGGAGGCAGGACCTGGACTCTGAGCCCCACAGTATAGACTTGGTTGCCACCTGCTTGCATTCTTCTTACCAGGATGGACACCCGAGGCTTCTGGGGCAGGCTCTGCAATGCACCTCCATTTACGGCTCAAAAGCTGAAGTGAGTTTCTAGAATGTCAGCCTCATAGACTCAAAGGCCCTGAAGCATTAGAAAGGACATTAGGCCAAGCAGCCTTTGCTGCAGAATTCCTGCATTGGCATCTCTGAGGGCTGGAAGGCCAGGTCATCTGTGACCATCACCTTTCCCATCTCTGTGAAAGTCAAAGATGACAACGCTGACATCTCTTTCCTTTTCGCTGTCATATTGGCATTATTTTTTAAGAGAAGATCAAACGTTCCAGAATAACCATGTTTTCAAGTGTAGTCAGTAAACCCTTTTTAGATTGTTTGAAATGATACAGTATTGAGTAAAGATACTTACAGTCTTTTTGTGGGAAAAAAAAAAACTGTATAAAATGCATCTAGCTGTTGTTAGGTGCTGTCGAGTCCGTTCTGACTCATAGCAACCCTGTATACGGCAGAACGAAACACTGCCCAGTCCTACACCACCCTCACAATAGTTGCTTTGCTTGAGCCCGTCCTTGCAGCCACTGTGTCCATCTACTTCATTGGGGGTCTTCCTCTCTTTCGCTGACCCTCTAGTTTCCCAAGCATGATGCCCTTCTCCAGGGACTGGTCCCTCCTGATAACATATCCAAAGCATGTGAGACAAAATGATACCATCTTTGCTTCTAAGGAGCATCTGACTGCACTTCTTCCAAGACAGATTTGTTCGTTCTTCTGGCAGTCCATGGTATAGTCAATACTCTTTGCCAACACCACAATTCAAAGGCATCAGTTTGTCTTCCTTACTCACTGTCCAGCTCTTGCATGCATCTAGAGCTACGTTAAATTTTTACACACATACGGGCAAATGCTAGAGTGTAAGGAACAAATAGAAAAAGAAAGAGAGTTTGGTTTGTGTTATTTTTGTGATTATGGGTGAATTTTTCTCTCTTAGGGTGTCCTTAGTTTTGCTATGTTGTCCAAAAAATATCAATAGCAAATCTCTAATGACCAGGATTTACTGACTTCTGAATAGCTTCCTATATTTCCCTAGGAAATGCATTTCTGTTTTAAAAAATTTCATCCTAGTTCTCTTCCCAAAGGTCAGAATTTCCATCGAATGTGACAGTTTTTGAGTTACATTAAAGATTCCTTTCTGAACATCATCATTGATGTTTTTCTCATTGATTAAAAAAATGTGTACTGTTTTAGATATACCAGAATCATTATTTGTTCTTCCCTCTTTAAATTGAAAACAGGATAATATTTTTAAAGTATTTTATAAAAAGTTAATTCACAATCCCATCACTATAAACTACTTTCAACATGTATAATTCTGCCTGGATTCTGGCCACATCTGTAGTTATTTTTATATAGTCGTAATCATAGAATACAAGGTGACATTTGCGGTTCAGTGGTAGAATTCTCACCTTCCATGCAGGAGACCCAGGTTGAATTCCTGGCCAACTCACCTAATGCGTAACCACCACCCATCTGTCTGTGGTAGTCTGCGTGTTGCTACAATGTTGAATGGAGCCCTGGTGGCTCAGTGGTTAAGGGTTTGGCTGCTAACCAAAAGGTGAGCAGTTCAAATCCACCAGCTACTCCTTGGAAACCTTATGGAGCACTTCTACTCTGTCCTATAGGGTCACTAACAGTTTTTTTTTTTTTTAATGATGCTGAGCAGGTTTCAGCAGAGCCTCTAGACTAAGACAGACGAGGAATAAAGGCCTGATGATCTACTTCCAAAAATCAGCCAATGGATCACAACAGTCCGATGCGCAACTGATTGTGGGGATGGCACAGGACTCGGCAGCATTTTGTTCCCTGGTGCCTGGGGTCACTGTGAGTTGGGGGCTGACTTGTTGGCAGCTATCAAAAATTACAGAATACAGGCTATTTTGCAATTTTACAAAACACATCTTTTTAAAGACCTGCCAGAATTTATCCAGTATCTGGCTGACATAATTTCTAATGCTAAAGCGTCAATACCTAATCCAAAGACCCATTCAGCTTAAAGGTAAAATGATACTGGGGAAATACATTACCTAACATGACCTAGTTAATTCTTCGGAACAGTAAATACCTGTGGGCTCTGAGTAGTATTAAAGGCCTAGGAGACATAGATGACTCAGAGAACATCAGCATTATCTTCAGAGTTAATCGGCCCCTCCTCTGCACACCTCTAGATAGTTCTATTTAGCACTCAAAAAAAGAAATTGTATTGTGGTAAAATATGTATAACACAAAATTTGCGATTTTAACCATTTTTAAGTGTACAATTCAGTGACATTAATTACATTCACCATGCTGTGCTATCGTCACCCCTGTCCATTTCCAAATGTTTCTAAGCCATTTGTGTCAAGTCAGTTCAGACTCACAGCAGCCCCATAGGATAGCCCATAAGGCTTCCAAGGCTGTAATCTTTACAGAAACAGGCTGCCACATCTTTCTCCCGTGGAGCAGCGGCTGGTGGGTTTAAACCACCAAACGTAACCGCTGTACCACCAGGGCTCCTTCAAAAGGTTTTACATCCCCCAAACAGAAACTCAGCAACCCTTCAGCAATAACTCCCATTCTCTCCTTCTTCTAGTCCCTGGTTGTTGTTGTTGTTAGGTGCCATCACGTCAATTCTGACTCATAGTGACCCATGCGACAGATTAGAACAGGCCCATAGGGTTTTCTTGACTGTAATCTTTATGGAAGCAGATTTCCAAGTCTTCGTCCCATAGCGCTGGAGCGGCTGGGTAGGTTTGAATTGCCAGCCTTTCAGTTACCAGCTGAGTGCTTAACGATTTCACTGCCAGGGAACTTTTGTCTCTAAGCATTTGCCTAATATAGGTATCTTACATAAGTGGGATTGTACAATAATTGTCCTTTTGTGTCTGACTTATTTCACTCAACATGATGGACTTATTTCACTCAACATGATGTACTTATTTCACAAAGCATAATGTTTTCAAGGTTCATTCATGTCTAGCATGTATCAGAATTTCATTTCCCTTTATGGCTGCATAATATTCCATTGTGTGTGTATATATATGCCACATTCTGTTTATCCACTTATCTGTTGATGAACCCTTGGGTTATGTCCACCTTTTGGCTCTTGTGAATAATGCTGCAATGAATGCATGTGTCTGTTTGAGTCCCTGCTTTCAAGTCTATTGGGTATAAACCTAAGACTGGAATTACTGGGTCAAACAGTAATTCTATGTTCTACTTTATGAGAAACAGCCAAACTGTCTTCCATAGTGGCAGCACCATTTTACGTTCCCACCAGCAATGCATGATGTTCCAATTTTTCCACATCCTTGCCAGCATTTGCTAGTATCCATTTTTCTGATAACAGCCAACCTAGTGGGTGTGTATCTAGTACTTTTAAAGCTCTGTCTCTTGTAGTTTATTGCTTACCTATCTGTGTGTGGTGGAGCTTGGACAGGATCTCCCTACCTTTCCTTCCTGGTGCATTGCTGAGCACACACTTTACACACACGAGTTTAATGAGTAAAAGATCCTGGGTGTGGATCTTCTCTTGTCAGGGTGACAAAAGTGACAATCGGCTGCAATCTATGGCAGATATTGGGATACTTGAAAGCAGTAATGAAAAGGAGCCATCCTCCCAACTCCCAATGTTAGGGGAGAATCAGAAATACTTCTCAAGTGCCAAAATTCTGCCCTCCTCCCTCGCCAATGAAGAATGGTTCCAACCACCACAGTCACACAGGTCTTTGCACAGCACTTATTGCCCCCGTCCGTCCACAAACCCAATGGCATCCTTCACTGGTCTATACAAACCCGGAGAATCATAACAATTCCTTTTCCCTGGATAGTGCTGCCTGCTTGCTCACCCACAAATCAGGTTGCCTCCAGCTGCTGAGCCTTCCTGAGAAAAAGCAAGAGGGCTATCAATTAACTCATAGCAAGAAAGAGACAGGAGAGTCACTTTGAAACCAAATGTATTTCTGGCTACACAAAGAGGTTCAGAAGTCACTTTACAGCACAGCATTTTTGCTTTAACTACCTACAGCACGAGTCAAGATCAGTGCTAATGTTTAATTATAACAAATACAAAATAAATGACTGTTGCGTCCTTAAATTTTGCTCAGAGCAGCCTTGCAGAACCCGTAATGAGACATGGCAGGCCAGTAATTAAAATGTAGACTTTGCTTTCATGCCCTTACAGGGTAAGAATGGGCACGGCTTGCTAAAATACTTTCATACGATGGTAATTACTTGATACTTCTATGCAAGGTTCTATTAAAGCATTCCCTGTAACACCAGATGCCAGGACAAAAGAGATGCCTTTTTAATAAAGCTCTATCCCATAGTCATCTATTTATACCCTGTCTTGACTCAGAAAGGATTGGAAGGAGCCAACAACAGCAACAACAGCAGCAACAGCAGCAGCAGTAACCATAATAATAGAAATAGCTGCCATTCGTGAGTGAACTATTACATGTCAGAATTGTATAGCAGGTGTTTTATTTCCATTGCCTGTAACTTTACAGAAATCCCTCTTGGAGAGAGTTGATTAGGGAGACAATAGCCCCAGAGTTTAAAAGCTCAGGTCCTGAAATCATACTATTTGGCTTCAGATACTGGTTCCATCACTTACCAGCTGTGAGACTTTGGTATGTTGCCTAACATCTCTGGCTCAGGTTACCATCTGTATATTGAAGGTATTAGTAACTACGTCATAAGGTTAAGGATTAAATGGGATCAGCCACGTAGAGCATTTAGAATAGTGCCTGGCACATGGTAAGGGCTCAATTAATGTTAGTAAGGCAGTAGAGATATTTAGCACTCGCCCAGTAGCCCGTGTTCGCTTCTAAATTTCCAATCTCCTTGCAGTTAGGCAAAGCCATGTGACTAGTTCAAGCCAATGAAATATGAGTGGAAGTGACATATGTCATTTCTGGACACAGCATTTAAAAGCCAGTGCATGACCCTCCAGCTCTCTTGTCCCGGCCTCAGTGACCCTAGAAGCCAAGTGTTGAGATGGTGGCAACACTGGATGGAAGGAACCTGCATCCCAGAGTCACCAGACAGAAAAGGGCCCAGGTGACCTGCATCAGATTCTGCATGAGCAAAAAATAAATTTTTGCTACACTAAGCTACTGAGATTTCCAGATTTATTTGTTACAACATCATAGCATGACCTATGCTAACATAAAAAAAAAAAAATTTTTTTTAACATAGCTGCTATTATATTATTCTTATTACCTTACTTTTATACTTGAAGAAACTGAAGCTCAGCTAACCAAAAGGGAGACCCTCCATTCAAACCCAGGTAACTATTTAACTCCCAAAGTAGCATCATCACATTAACATTTGCCTTTTCTTGAATCCCTACAAACCCTTGGGTGCTATGAAAAAAGTTCATCCGCAGTCCAACACTGATAGAAATATCAGAGATAATAACTGGTGGGGGAAGATACATATGCGTCTCCTCTGAATCTGGACTGTAACCACCTTTAAAAACTACATCAGAAAATTGGGAAAGAGAGAAGCTTAGAATTCTTTTATCACCTTAGGGGTATATACCCTGGAATCGTAAACTTGAAAGTTATCATAGGTGGGCTAGAATGCTAGAGACACTAAGTACATGAAAGTCCAGGAAACTGGGGGTCACAGAAGAGGAGCTAGGAGAGTCTGGCTGTTACAAGGGGACCAGAAGAATGCCAGGTATACTGATCAGGCAGGGAACTCAGCAAACAGGAGAGTCAAAGCCCACTTTCTCTAACTGCCAATGGTTTTCCCATCTACCCCATCTCCAGTCTAACCTGCAATGATTCAGGATTTCCCCTCCCCCTAACAATGTTACATATTAAGAGGGGAAGTGCCTCTGGAATATCTTCCATACTAAACAACAACACATGGAAATTATCTTTTCAAACACTGTGTTAACTCCCCCAGACCAGAAGAACTAGATGGTGCCTGGCTATAACCGATCACTGCCCTAAGAGGGAACACAACAGAGAATCCCTGATGGAGCAGAACAGTGGGATGCAGACCTCAAATTCTCATAAAAAGACTGGACTTAATGGTCTGACTGAGACTGGAGGAACCCCAGAGGTCATGATCCCTGGACCCTCTGTTAGCCCAAGACTGGAACCATTCCCAAAGCCAATTCCTCAGATAGGGATTAGACTGAACTATAAGACAGAAAATGATACCGGTGAGGAGTGAGCTTCTTGGCTCAAGTAAACACATAAGACTATGTGGGCAGCTCCTGTCTGGAGGCGAGATGAGAAGGCAGAGGGGGACAGGAGCTAGTTGAATGGACATGGGAATACAGGGTAGAGAGGAGGAGTGTGCTGTCTCATCGAGGGAGAGAAGCTAGGAGTACAGAGCAAGGTGTATATAAGTTTTTGTATGAGAGACTGACTTGATTTGTAAACTTTCACTTAAAGCACAATAAATAAAAAATAATTAATTAAAAAAAAAAAAACACTGTGCTAACTCACTGTTCAACCTTGGACAAGTCACTTAATACTTTGTGAGGTACTGTACCACACGCTATTTCTAAGGCCCCTGCCAGTCCTAAACTTCAATGCTTCTGTGAGAGTGGGGAATGGTGGCACCAAGCCCATCACATGGACCTGATTTCACAGCTTGAGAACATCGGTAAAAACAAAATGCTGTGTTCATTCTGAGCCTGGCTTTTTTTGTCCACAGAATCATTACAATTCCTGCAGCCTGCCACACAGGGATGGTATGCAAATGAGCTCAGGTGCTATAAAACACCTTAAAAGCCTCCCATGAAATGTTATATAAGGGCTAACATTCATATCCAACAGCGGCCACTGGCTGCCCATTTCTAAAGGTTCTGCCACCACCACCTCCCTGAACCTTTGTCTTTATTTTTCGTTAAATAACACTTTTACCTTAAATTGAAGTCATTTATGTTTACTGTAAAAAAAAAAAAAAAGTAGGAAATATGGGAAAATATAAAGAATACAATAAAAATCACTTAGAGTCCCACTCCCAAGTGACAACTTTGGTACAATTATCAGCTTGGCACACTTCCTTGCACTCTTTTCATCTGTTTAAGCCAAGATCAGGCGTGACATACAATCCTATGTCCTACTTTAAGATTGTATCATGAACATATCCGCATAAGGACTTCTCAAAATGCAGTTTTCAATGGTTACATAAATGTCCATCTTTTATGGCGTACTCCCCTCTCCTTAACCGCGGCTCCCATTGCTGGACATGTCAGGTGTCTCCAGTGGTTTCCTTTTAAGAATAATACCAAGACGAATTTCTTAAGCTTTTTTGCTGTTCCTAATGATTTCCTTAGGATATACCCACATGTGCAACTAGTTTTTACTGGAACAGTTCCCAGGAAATGCTCAATACTGCAAAAAAGGTAAACAGAATCCAGCCATTGTATTCGATGTTACCAATGGCCTGACTGGAGTAGCAGAACTCCTTTGCAAATAGAAAAGTGAGGGCTTTCAGCATAAAGATACAAAAAAAAAAAAGAGTAACCCTTCAGGTTGCTTTTAAACTGGGGTTAAGATACACTCTATGCCACCTCTTTACCAGAGAGCTATTTAGTCAAGATCAGACATTAGTTAAAAACTATAATATTTCTATTCAAGGAAAGAATCTGGCCACCTACACCTTCCTTACAATTCAGCAGGCTCTCTAAAAAGCACATATTGCCTGCAGACACTAGCTCACAGACACAAAGAACTTTGAAAGGTGTAACCTTTCTGTGTCCTCCATCTGAAAGCAAAGCTCTGAGAAGCTCTGCTCTCGCCTAAACAGTTGCCAAGGATACCCTGAGCAGCTACAGAATCAGGGCTCAATTAGTCCAAGTGCCCCCATTGGTTAAACACGTTTTCTTTTTATTCTGACAGATTAATTCATATTTTTCAAACACAAAACACATGAAGTGAGCCAGGTGTCATTCTTTGTATCTGTTCAGCTACAAGGAACTGCTTATCACCAGGGAATCTCTCTTTAAAGGGGGCCACCCCATAAATAAGTATCACGATCATATCAACAACAACAATAATTAGAGGAGCAAACCATTTATTGTGCCAGACACCCACGTCCATCAATCGTAACCGTTTTGGATGTACTACCTGGATTAAAGCAAGTAAAACTGTAATGATACAACCTAAAAATCTGGTGTATTAACAACAAACATTTACTAGGTGACTACTATGGACTGGGAGGGCTTTATGTACACTTGCACCAATCCTTGCAACTACCTGCTAGGGAAAATTATTGGCCCTATTTTATAGAAAAGGAAACTGAGGTTAAAGGACAGATCTCACACTGTACATTGTAGAGCTGGGATTAGAACACAAGATCAAGTCCTGGGCCCATGTTCTCACTGCTTTCACCATTTTCTCAATAAAATCGATAGGCTGATGATAATTCTTGGCTGAAACTGGGCGGCAGTGTAGTTTGAGAACCAGTATCAATCGCCACTGAGTTGATTCCGGCTCACTGGTGACTCCATATGCGTCAAAGTAGAACTGTGCTTCATAGGGTTTTCAACGGCTGATTTTTTTTGGACATAGATCACCAGGCCTTTCTTCTGAGGCACCTCTAGGTCGACTCAAACCACCAACCTTTCAGTTAGCCGCTGAGCGTGATAACTGTTTGCACCACCCAGGGACTTCAGTTTGAGAAGGGAAGATCTGAAAGGAAACAAAAAACAGACTCGGATAAAGGATCAGTGGGAAGAGTTGAAGT
Organism: Elephas maximus indicus; assembly: GCF_024166365.1. Taxonomy (NCBI): domain Eukaryota; kingdom Metazoa; phylum Chordata; class Mammalia; order Proboscidea; family Elephantidae; genus Elephas; species Elephas maximus. The sequence continues at coordinate 60,368,940 of NC_064821.1, forward strand.
GAACAGCCAGATTCTCAGACCCTTCAGTGGGTTCTTTGTACTTGGGGATCACAGCACTGCTACTGCTGATAGTGAAAAAGAAGTGTTTGTGGCTTTTATATTCAAGGCTGGCCCTTTAGAACCCCTCTTCAAGGAGTCTTCAAACACAAAACCATTATTCTGTCTCCAAGGAAGAGAGGCCAGTTTTATCTATTCTCCCCCCAAGGAATTTCCTAACCCTTCACGGTGCAGAGAAACCCGAGAGCCTTTCTATTGGAGACATTCTTGGGCCAACTCCTGTAAGAGGAGATTAACAATAAACAAACGAAGCATCTCCCCTTTTGGAAGGTAGGAATTAAAAGTGATGGGGAAATCTGTGAAGGAGCTGGAAGCATGACAGGTGGCGAGGACAAATAGGAGAGAGTCACGCTTATAGCTTACGAAAAAGCAACTCCAAAGAAAGGCACTTCATGCCATGGGCCTGCGGGCTGAGACTGAGATAGCACCGCTTCAGCCAGCGAGAGCCACCTACAGCCGGTAAACCAGGGAGTTTGTTCTCCAACATTTATTTACTTATTCAGTGCTGCTAAATCTTCTTCTTCCTCTTCTTTTTTTTTAAAGGATCCCTGATGGCACAGTAGTTAGCTAAGCTTTCAGCTGCTAACCGAAAGGTTGGCAGTTTGAACCCACCAGCTGCTCCACAGGAGAAAGATGTGGCAGCCTACTTCCGTGAAGATTTACAGCCCTGGAAACCCTATGGGGCAGTTCTACTGTGTTCCGTAGAGTTGCTATGAGTCGGAATTGACTGGATGGCAACGGGTTTAACTCTTCTTTTGGATCCTTGAACACGGCGGAAAGGATCCTAAGAAAACTGCACTGGAAATCAAGAGTCCAGATTCCAGAAGCAGTTCTGCCAGTCACGAGTTGAGGCTTATCCTCACCCTTATCAACGAGATGGAAGGACTATAGACCATCTGAGGCCCCTTCCAAGTTCAATTCAATGCAATTTAATAGAATTCAGCAAACATTTATGGAACACTAACCCTGTGCCAGGCATTAAACTGGCTTTAAGATGAAAAGGCTTGGTCCATGCCCTCAAGAAACTCGAAGTCTAGTAGGGGAGATGAGTGTATAAATAAAATAATCCAAGTAGTATATGATGAGTGCAACAAGGATGCTTAAGGGGGTCAGCACAGGGGAGGCATGATCAGATTTGAATTGGGGGCCTAAGAAGATTCATGAAATAAATGATGTCTAAGCTGGATATTGAAGGATTATGATGCATTTATTGGGGGGGGGAGGGGTGTCTAGTAAACGGCTTCCTGATACTTGTTTCTGGAACCTCCCTAGGAGTGAGGAGCTGGGCCTGTGGTTAGTTCCTGGTTCAGTGTGGTGCACAGCCTTAGAACATACCAAGAGAAAAAAAAGTTGCCGTCAAGTCAATTCTGACTCATAGCAACCCTATAGGACAGAGTAGAACTGCCCCATAGGGTTTCCAAGGAGTGGCTGGTGGTTTCGATCTGCTGACCTTTTAGTTAGCAGTCAAATGCTTAACCACTGCAGCATCAGGGCTCCACAAAGAAGACTTGGTGGTATTGGAAGTTAAGCCATTTACCTCATACATGGGAAGCAAGAGCTCTACCACTGAGCTACAACACCCATTAATCCAAGGTTATCCTACTCAGAGTAGCCCTAAATTCAACAGGCCAAGTGACCATCTTCTAAGGCAGGGCTGTTCCAACGTCCTTCCTCAGAGCCTTGGGGTTCAGAGGCGGGAGGTGGGGTTGAGGCCCAAGAGGAAGGCTGGGGGAGCAGAGCTTCCAGGTGTCATCTACATAAGATTTTACTCTCTCAACAGGGTAAACATTTAGGAAAACTAGTTCTCTCACGTCTACAGTGGTTATCAACTCCCAGGCACCTCCTTGCAGAAAGCTTTGAAAATAAAACGTTATCACATCAAAGTCTTCCAGTCCCTGCCGATTTTCTCCTCTTGTCTCTGGCAGCTCCTTCTCAATTTCTTTGGCTGGTTCCTGATTCCTCCTCTTTTAATAGACCGTTTAATTGTGGGGCTCCTCATGGCTCTGTGCTGTGTTCAAACCTCCTCTCAGGCTACCCTCTCCCCCAAGGAGATCTTACAGAGTGCCACAGATTTCTAACCCACCTTTTTGCTGACGGAAACCCTGATGGCTCAGTGGTGAAGAGCTACAGCTTCTAACCAAAAGGTCAGCAGTTTGAATGCACCAGGTGCTCCCTGGAAACCCTATGGGGCAGTTCTACTCTGTCCTATAGGGTTGCAATGAGTCGGAATCGACTTGATGGCAACGGGTTTTGGTCTTTGCTGACAACTCCCACATCTCCAGCTCCTCCAGGCTCCAGACCCACTGACCCCACTGTTCTCCATGACATTACCACTACAGGTCCCACAGAACTTCAGACTAAACATGGCCAAAACTTGAATTCTAGCTTGGCTCCTCCTTTTTCCTCACTCCCAACATCTGATTAACCACCAATTCTGGTTCATTCCATCTTCTAAATGTCTCTCAAATCTCATCACCTCTCCCCATGCCCACCGTCAACATCCTAGTTCAGGTCACTGCTGACTTCCAATTGGATAACTGTAAAAATCTTCCCAATGATCCCCCCACTTTCCGTCTGGACCTCTTCTCATCTATTTTCCTCACAGCTGTTGAAATATTTCAAGAACATAAATCTGATCATAAGAATTCCCTACTTAGAAGATTTTAATGGCTTCCTACCCTCTTAAAATCCAAAATCCTTCATGTGGCATAAAAGGCTGTGAATAAGTGGACTTCTGCCTGCCTCTCCAGCCTCAACTCATGAAACCCTTCCCTCTTTCTCTCTGCTCCAACGTGGGGGACTTTTCTTAGTTACTAGAACAAAACCTGCCCTCTCCCTCCCTCCGACTTTCCTTCATGCTATCCCTGCTATGGGGACTCTGTTCTGACTTCTGCCTAGTCATCTGTTACTTGACCTTCACTTCTCAGCTTCAACTTCATTCCTCTGGGAAGTCTAAGGTGCCCATATAGGACATGCCTGTAGTACTTAAGAAGTCCCTGAGTGATGCAAGTGGTTAACGTGCTCAGCTGGTAACTAGAAGGTTGGAGGTTTGAGTTCACCCACAGGTGCCTCAGAAGGAAGAAAGGCCTGGCAATATATTTCTGGAAAATCAGCCTTTGAAAACCCTATGGAGCACAGTTCTGCTCTGAGACACATGGTGTCACCATGAGTTGGAGTTGACTCAGTGGTGACTGGTTATTTCACAGAACTCGGGATTTATCTTCTGTAGCATTTTGCACATTTTTGCTTATTTACAGTAATTTTGTTTATTGTCTGTCTTCCAAAGAGCCATGTTTTGTTCACTGTTCTACAACCCATGCTCAGCACAGTGCCTGGCACATAATAGGTGCTCGATATATTTTTTTAAAAAAATACTTTGCTAAACCACTTCTCCACCTCTTTCTGGCACCTCTATGCATCCACTGCTCTCAGGTCCCTGCCTCCCTCTCCTTCCATCTCCTTTTTCCCTTATCTCATGGTCGGTTTGGCCATCCGGCCTTTCTGCTCTCTCTGCAGGCCTGGTCCCACAATAACCCTCACACACTGTGGGAGATGACTGCAACCTCAAAAACTACTTTATTTTCTACATGGTGAATGCCTACTATGTCAGAATACACCCACTATTGTGATTGCTACAAAATCATCCGCAAAACTCTAGAGTTTGGGGTCTCGAGTCCAGCATCCAGGTTTGCACCAAAAACACAGGAAGAAATATTATTTTAAACGTCTCTCTGGTTTCAAATGATCACTGTTACCTTTTCAGGTAGAAAATAGGTATATATATTTTTTTTTTTATATACACTAGGGGCATGTGCTGACTAAATGGTCATTCAGCTTAGTTGGGATTTATAGCTATTAGCTCAGAAACCCAGTAACCAGGATGGAGATAGGTGGGCAGAGCAATACCCTTAGAAGTGTAAGATTTCCAAGCATAAAGCACAGAAAAAAGGAAATCCTTGCTTTCCAAAGTCTAAGAGCCTCTTGCTGCAATGCAGCCTCTTGTTGGCGCAGGCAACATGACCGGGAGCCAAGCGTGAATGACAGAGTCTGATTCGTTCAGCAAAGCCTGTTTCAAAGCAATTAAAAAGAGAATGTCATCTCCTGTAGAAGCTGAAAACAAAAGGCCAGAATGCTTTTTCCTTTTTTTAATTGATCTGGGCTGTCAACTACTTCATTAGGTACCTGATTGGGTTCTAATTAGCACTCTAATTAAGTCCTTTTTAAATCAGAACCGGAGAGGGGTGAGAGCTAGGCACTGAGGGTGGGGGCAAGTTGGACAAGACTGCTTTCTAGAAATCTAAATGGGTTTCTTAACCCGAGGCAGCAGTGCAAACTCTATTATTGTAAGTGGGTTTCCATACAGAGGGAGTGCTGTGAACATCTGGTTTCTGAAGCAAATGGTTCAAGTCCTTACTTAGGAAATCTAGGCAGTAAAGCACAAAGAAGTGTTTGCTTAAGAACAACATGGAAAAATAATTGGAAAATATTTCACAGGGAGGAATAAAAGGAGAAAGCAAAATTGATGTTTTGGCCCACAATCTGTCCTCGTATGTTCTCTAGAACGACTTTGCTCTGACCTTACGAAACCCCTGGACTCTAGGCAACCAAGAAGAATCTTGGAAAGACTTCTCAAACATAAAATTCATGAAAACCCAGCATCAAACGTTGCCACACCACAACAAGGCAAAGCCACATCCTAAGCCTCACTCCACTTTTAAAAGTACTTCATGTTTGAGGGTTTTGTTTTGAGGTGGTGGCAATTGTTTATCAGCTCTGTGTTGCTTCCGGTTGCCAATACTAAGAACTTGATCATGCGCAGCTGGGCGTGAGACAGATAGGTTAAGTGTGCTGAAGGAACAAAAGGGCTGTTAAAAGATTACCATCTAGAAGTTGGGTAGACAGGAACCACACCCTGCCGGCATGAGACAAGGCTGAAACAACCTGTGAATTACTATCTCCTTCCTAGTGTTTTTCTAGTCCCTTCCCCCTTTATAGGCTCCCGCATGCGCAGAATAACAAAGTGTGACTGCTGTTTAACCTTCCTTAGCCCTCCAAATATCAGTGTACTTGCGCTATATCCCATAATAAGTGATGCCAAGGGCTGCTGAGAGGACTCCATCTTGAATATCAGCGGGTTCCATCTTGGATTCCAGATGCCCCACAACCTAATTAACATGCACCTCCATTCTGAGAAATACCTGCCCCTTGAAAGAAGCCCACTAAATATTCATTACCCTATTGTCTCCACCGAACCCATATAAGCCCTAGCCTTGCTTTCCTTTTCAAGTCAGTTTTTTGGAGAGGCTTAGATCCCCGCTGACTCCAGCAAAATAAAGCTTGCTGAAGATAAAGTTTGTCTTTCCCGTGTATTCTTACTCGGGAAAAGACAAGAACCCTTTGTGTCAGATTGGCAATTGGTAACAAGCAGACTGTGGGCTGACCGCCAGCTAGAGCCCAACAAAAGTTCATCATCAAGCTTAGGAAGTTTATTCTTCAAAACCACAAGCACAAAATTCCAACTGCTAAGTTTTGTTTTTTTGTTTGTTTGTTTTAATCGAGCTCCAAGGAAAGGAAGCATCTTTATTTGTTTACTAAAATCCCTTTCTCCAAATAATTTCTCCATCTTTTCCTGTCTTTGCAACAATAATAAAAGGTCATTAAATGAGAAATCATTTGGTGTGACTCCTCACATAAGCAAGAATTTATCACAGGTGTGACAAAAGGGTGCCCCTGCCTGGCCAACGCAAGGACTTACCCTAAAAAAAAACCCATTGCCATCGAGTTGATTCCAACTCATAGTGGCTCCATAGGACAGAGTAGAACTGCCCCATAGAGTTTCCAAGGAGTGCCTGGTGGATTTGAACTGCTGAACTTTTGGTTAGCAGCTGTAGCTCTTAACCACTATGCCACCAGGGTTCCCCTAGCACCCAAGTATTATAACTTTCACCCGGACTCTGGGATTTTCTAACCTCATAAAGTAGACTGAAAGGAGGTTCAATCCATTCTTTTGGCTAAAATGGATTGAACCAGAGATAGTATGAAAATTAATAGTTAGAACCGAAGCTCCTCAAAAGATTCTCTTGAATTAAGGGGAGTGTGTAGCTGGGGTGTGGGTGTATGTGGGGAGCTGGGATGGATTATCCAATAAGCAAGGTACACACGGGCTTACTTGCACTCACTGACATAAAAGATGTGCTGAAACTCGTGTGAAATTGTGACGGATTAGTGAGTAAACACAAGCCTGAGTATAACTTGCTTACTGTAAACTCATGCATACTTTGCTTACTGGTTAATCCGCCCTGGGGAGGAAGAAGGGTATTGGTCTAGAGGGATAGGAAAATGGGGTGGGGAGGCATGACTTCATCTTAAAGCTTGCATTGGTTTGTGTTATGAACAAATCAGGGTGGTTACTTAGGAACACTTGTTTAGATATGACCTTGCAGCACTGTCCCTACGTATCAGAAGGATGACAACAGAAATTGTAGTCAACTAAAGATCATCATGAAGTTGTGATATCAGAGTCCCTACTCCTATACCTGTTAGCTTTTTCAAAGGGGTGGGGCATTTGGAACACAGGCTTTGAGGTCAGATCATCCTGACTATGGCCTTGGGAAGGGTTTTAAAGCTGTTTTGAGCCTCCATTACCTTATCTGTAAAATGGGTGTCTTACCACCATTATAAGAACTTGGGAAATAGTTTAAACACAGAAGAAAATAGTCCTTGATGGTTACCAGAGGGGGGAGGGAGGGAGGGAGAGTGATAAAAACTACTTTAGGATAAGGGAAAGACAACACACAATACAGGAGAGGTCAGCACAACTGGACTAAACCAAAAGTAAAGAAGTTTCCTGAATAAACTGAATGCTTTGAAGGCCAGCATAGCAGGGGCAGGGGTTTGGGGTACATGGTTTCAGGGGACATCTAAGTCAATTGGCATAATAAAATCTATTAAGAAAACATTCTGCATCCGCTTTGGGAAGCAGCATCTGGGGTCTTAAAGGCTAGCAAGCAGCCATCTAAGTAAGATGCATCAATTGGTCTCAACCCACCTGGACCAAAGGAGAATGAAGAACACCAAGGACACAAGGTAATTATAAGCCCAAGAGACAGAAAGGGCCACATAAACCAGAGCCTACAACAGCCTGAGACCAGAAGCACTAGATGGTGCATGACTACAACCGATGACTGCCCTGACAGGAAACACAACAGAGAACCCCTGAGGGAGCAGGAGAGCAGTGGGATGCAGATGACAAATTCTTGTAAAAAGACCAGACTTAATGGTCTGACTGAGACTAGAAGGACCCCAGTGGTCATGGCCCCCAGACCTTCTGTTAGCCCAGGACAGGAACCATTCCCAAAGCCAACTCTTCAGACAGGGATTGGACTGGACAACGGGATAGAAAAAGATGCTGGTGAAGAATGAGCTTCCTGGATCAAGTAGACACCTGAAACTATGTTGGCATCTCCTATCTGGAGGGGAGATGAGAGGGTAGAGGGGGTTAGAAGCTGGCGGAATGGACATGAAAAGAGAGAGTGGAGGGAAAGAGCAGGCTGTCTAATTAGGGGAGAGCAATTAGGAGTATATAGCACAGTGTATATAAATTTTTGTATGGGAGACTGACATGATTTGCAAACTTTCACTTAAAGCACAATAAAAAAATGGGTGTTTTAGTCATCTAGTGCTGCTATAACAGAAATACCACAAGTGGATGGCTTTAACAAAGAGAAACTTATTTTCTCACAGTCTAGTAGGTTACAAGTCCAAATTCAGGGCATCAGCTCCAGGGAAGACTTTCTTTCTCTGTTGGCTCTGTAGGAAGGTCCTTGTTTTCAATCTTCCCATGGTCGAGGAGCTTCTCAGGCACAAGGACCCCAAGTCCAAAGGATGCGCTCTGCTCCTGGAGCTGCTTTCTTGGTGGTATGAGGTCCCCAACTCTCTGCTTGCTTCTCTTTCCTTTTATCTCTTAAGAGATAAAAGATGGTGCAGTCCACACCTCAGGGAAACTCCCTTTACAGTGGATTAGACCTGGATAAGGGTGGTGTTACAATCCCACCCTAATCCTCTTTAACATAAAATTACGATCACAAAATGGAGGACAACCACACAATACTGGGAATCATGGCCTAACCAGGTGGATACACACATTTTTTTCGTACACATAATTCAGTCCATGACATTGGGGATGACAGAATATCCTTATAGGTGTTTCGTAAATATTGAATGAGAGAACATCTGTCAAGTGCTGAGCGCCCCATGAGTTTCAGGATAGAACTGTGCTCCACAGGGTTTTCAATGGCTGTGATCTTTCAGAGGTAGATTGCCAGGACTTTCTCCCAAGGAGCCTCCGGGTGGGTTTGAACCACCAACCTTTTGGTTAGTAGCTGAGTGCTTAACGATTTGTGCCACCCAGGAACTCCAAGCACAGTGTAATGACTGATAAATGTCAGTTCCCTTCTTCTTCCCTCTTTGCCTTTTTCTCGCCATATCTTTTCCTTTCCCAGACCCCTCTTCTTCTTTTCTCCTACTGCCTAGAACCATATTTTTAAAAGTTTAACCTTTGAAGTCAGAAAATACTTTTTATTGATTTAGTTGGAGGTCAATTTATTACAAAACCCAGGCCATCAGTAGAATTTCTTCTACATGATTTCCATGAGTTTTCTGCTTTCCTAGAAGTCTTGTAACTCATATCTAAACAATTGAGATTTAAGGTACGTATCAAAGCATTCTAAAAATGAAACCCTGAGAATAATGACTCTTATTTTCCTCGTTATTCCAGGACTTTCACAGAATCCCTTTATCCTGTCTCTTGTCATAGAACTTCAGACGGCAGTTACCTTCTCTCCTTTTTCTCTTGTCTTCTCTGCATTATCAGCCTTAACAATAGCTCCTATTACAAGACAGGCAGTTGCCCTTACTGAAGGGCATAAGTTGCAAACAAAACTGCTAACACAATTCAAAAGCTTTGACAGACTAACTTTTGGAGCAACTGAAATGCGAAACACTCTGGTTATTCATGCAAATGACAGGTCTTCCTATTCTCCTTAAAAATTGCCTCACTTAAAACACACAAGCAGCCCATGTCAAGGGCTGTTCACCTGACTCGCAGGCTTGTGGGTCCACTTACCAGCAGTGTGGAGGAGACTGAAGAGAGATTGGAAACCCTCTGGGGCAGTTCTACTCTGTCCCTGTAGGGTTGCTATGAGTAGGAATTGACTAGACAGCAATGGTTTTTGTTTGTTTGTTTGTTTTTTTAATAAAACAAGATTCTGATCCAAGGAGGGCTTCTGAGCCAGCTGGAGAAACCAAATGGGTAAATACTAAAATAGAGACCAAAGTGAAGGGTAAGACAGTACACAAAACTGGGAAAGCCAGCACGGTTTGTCCAAGGCAAGCTCATGGAAGCTCTATAGACACATCCAAACTCCCTGAGGGACCGAATTGCTGGGCTGAGGGCTGTTGGGGCCATGGCCTCAGGGAACATCTAGCTCAACTGGCATAACATGGTTTATAAAGAAAATTTATACATTCTGCTTTGGTAAGCAGTACCTGTAGTCTTTTTAGCTTATGAGCAGCCATCTAAGATACTCCATTGGTCTCGTCTCACCCGGAGCAGGGGAGAATGAAGAAAACCAAAGAGACAAGAGAAAGATTAACCCAAATGACTGATGGACCATGAGTACTACAGCCTCCACCAGACTGAGTCCAGCACAACTAGATGGTACCTGGCTACCACCACCGATTGCTCTGACAGGGATCACAACAGAGCTGGAGAAAAATGTAGAACAAAATTCTAACTCACAAAAAGAAAAAGACCAGACTTACTGGTCTGACAGAGACCGGAGAAACCCTCAGAGTATGGCACACGGACATACTTTTAGCTTAATCATGAAGATTAGACAGACCCATAAAACAAAATGAGACTAAAGGGGCACAGCAGCCCAGGGGCAAGGACTAGAACGCAGGAGGGGACAGGAAAGCTGGTAATGGAGAACCCAAGGTCAAAAACGGGAGAATGCTGACATGTCGTGGGGTTGGTAACCAATGTCATAAAATAGTATGTGTAGTAATTTTTTAATGAGAAGATAGTTTGTTCTGTAAACCTTCATCTAAAGTACAATTATAAAAAATATTAAAAAAACAGAAAACACACACACAAGCAGCCACGTCAAGGGCTAGTCCACTGCACTTGAGGGCTTGTGGGCCAGTTACCAGCAGTGTGGAGGAGACTGGAGACAGAAAACCTGGGAAAAAAAAGGAAGAGGCACAGAGAGGGGGATAGAACCTACAGAATACCTAAAATTAGAAGACAGGAGGAAGAAGAGGAACCAGCAAAGCAAACAGAGGTTGAATATTGAGAAAGTAGGAGAACAAGGAGAGTGTGACTCAGGGAAACCAACGTTACAGGGAAAATGAGGATAGCGTGTTCAACAGGGTGACTGCTACTGATACCCAACAATTACTGCCTGCCTGTTTACTATGTACCAGGCTCTCTTCTAGGTGCATGATCTAAGTTATCTCAATTGCCACACATCAATGAGATGGGTACTATTATTATGCTGGTATTACAAATAGGAAAGCTGAGGTACTGAGGTTAATCTGCAAGAGCACACACAGCCGTAAGTGGTGGAGGCAGGATTCGAATCCAGATGACGTGGCTTCTAGAGTCCCCATTCTTGAGGACCATTCTCTCCTGTCTCCTGTTAGCAGGATGGAAGTTGATGCATCAAATGTTCTGACACTTGTTGTTGTTGTTAGGTGCCGTCAAGTAGATTCTGAATCATAGTGACCCTATATCCAACAGAAGGAAGCACTGCCCAGTCCTGCACCATCCTCACAATCATTGTTATGCCTGAGCCCATTGTTGCAGCAACTGTTTCAATCCATCTCATTGAAGGTCTTCCTCTTTTTCATTGACTCTCTACTTTACCAAGCATGATGTCCTTCTCCAGGGTCTTGTCCATCCTGATAATATGTCCGAAGTATGTAAGAGGAAGTCTTGCCATCCTTGCCTCTAAGGAGCGCTCTGGTTGTACTTCTTCCAAGACAAATTTTTTTCGTTCTTCTGGCAATCCATGGTATATTCAACATTCTTCTCCAACACCACAATTCAAACGCGTCGATTCTTCTTTGGTCTTCCTTATTCATCATCCAGCTTTCGCAGGCATATGAGGTGATTGAAAACACCGTGCGTTGGGTCAGGCACATCTTAGTCTTCAAGGTGATATCTTTGCTGTGACACTAGAATATGGATATTTCCACTGAATGTACTTTGTTACGGATTGAATTCTGTACCCTCCCCCCAAAATGTGTGCCAACTTGGCTGAGCCATGATTACCAGTATCCCGTGGTTGTCCACCATTTTGTGATTTGATGTGATTGCCCCATGTGTTGTAAATCCTAAACTCTATAATGTTAATGAGGCAGGATTAGAGGCAGTTATGTTAATGAGGCAGGGCAAAATCTACAGGATTAGGTTGTATTTTGAGTCGATCTCTTGAGATATAAGAGAGAGAAGTAAGCAGAGAAGAGAGGGCCCTTACGCCACTAAGAAAGAAGCACTGGGATCAGAGCATGTCCTTTGAACCCGGGATTCCTGCACCAAGAAGCTTCTAGATCAGGGGAAAAATGATGACAAGGACCTTCCTCCAGAGCCTACAGAGAAAGAAAGCCTTCCCAGGGAGCTGGTGCCCTGAATTCGGACTTTTAGCTTCCTAAAATGTGAAAGAATAAATTTCTGTTTGTTAAAGCCATCCACTTGTGGTATTTCTGTTTTAGCAGCACTAGATAACTAAGACATACTTGAAGATTCTCTGAGAAACAGATCCTGAGTTGGAGATTTGCCCATAAAAATTTCGTTGGAGAAACGCTGTGTGGATCACACCTGTGGGGGAGTGAAGGAAGTAGGAGTGGCAGGAGACATAGAACCACGATGCAATCACAACTAAAGCTTCACCGAGTCCAGGAGGAGCCTGGAGCTGGGACGGCTCTGCAGAGCTGCCCTGTGTGGAGGCAAGGGCTGGGCTTTATATCCCACTCACCTACCCCCAGAGGGCATGACTGAGAGTTGTCAGCCACCAACACTCCTGGCAGCTGGAGGAGTGAGTGCTTCAGTCCTGAAAGGAGGAGGGGATAGGAGGCCTGGGCAGCTCACCACAGGATCTACTGAAGTAGTTTACATCTAAAAAGAAGGGACAAGGTCAAGGGCCTGGGTTTGCATCCCAGCACAGCCACTTACTAGATGTATAAACTTAGAAACTTGCTTAACTTCTGTAAATTAAAGATAATAATGCCTATTTCATAGGCTTGCTGAAGACTTAAATGAGATAAAGAATATCTCTAAAATAATAGTACAAAGAAGTGGCAAAAGCTATGATGATGGAACACAAGTGACTGAATTTGGTGAACACTGTTAAAAGGGTTAGAGAGGGTGCGTGCCAATTGCCTAGCACGTGCCTAGCATATAGTGAGTACTCAGTGGATATTGGCTGCTGTGTTAGCAGATTTTTTATTATTAGCTTTGGTGTTTAATTGCGCAGCTCACTGCCAAAGTACCCAGGAGCTCCGAGTTCTTTTTCACGATGCTCCAGTACAACCACAGCATTCTTTCTAACAAAGGAGGGCAGGAAGAAAAGGAAGTAGGTTCAAAAAATTTGGATTCATGGTCAGTTTGACCATGTACCAGTTGTATAGCTGTGGATAAGCCAAGTAACCTCACCAAGTTCAAGCTCTCCATATGAAATATTAAGCACTTACTGCATCCGAGGCACTGTGTTGAGGACTTTACATTGACCATCCTCTATAAATCTCCTAACAACCTTATGGAGGGGATATCATTATCTTCATTATGTTGTTGTTAGGTGCTGTCGAGTCAGTTTCGACTCATAGCCACCCCACGTGACAGAGTAGGACTGCCCCAGTGGGTTTTCTAGGCTGTAATTGTGGGAGCAGATCTCCAGGTCTCTCTCCTGGGGAGCTGCTGGGTGGGTTTGAACCACCAACTTTCCATTAGCAGCTGAGTGCTTAAATGTTGTGCCATCAGAGCTCCTTTATCTTCATTATACAGATGGGGAAATAAAGCTCAGAGAGGTCACTTGACATACTTCAGGTAACTGAGCTGGTCAGTGACAGAGCCAGTATTCAAACCCATGCCTTTCTGGCTCCATACCTACCTTCCAGGGCTGATACAAAGATTGAAAGATATAGTAGAGCAGACATGCCTTCTGTGTAATAAAAAAATAATAGGCACCAGATAAATGGCTGTTCCTCAATAAGTTTAGAACATTCCTGGCCCAGGCACCAAATGAATGTTATTTTCACAAACGGGGTTCAAGAGATGTACAGGAGGGAAGAAGGAGGAAGCAGATGCTGCTTAGGAGGCATTAAGTCAGTGAACATCCAGCTTTTAGCATTTGCAGCAGGACTAGAACTTGCACTCCCCTGGCAATTTGCCTTGAAGAAAGATTGCTAATGAGAATGAGCAAGGGGGGGTGTGCAACAGCACATCTGCTCCTGCCAACCATATTTTCACGTTAAATGCTCAGGGCTGACAAAGAGAGCATTGTGGGGGAAAAATTACCCACATCCAGCCCAGAACATTACAAAGTACAGCCTGCAGAGTGCTTAGAGGCTGAGAGGCAGAGCGGAGGGCAGGAGAATGCTGCACTCATCGCCCTACGTCCCCAGAGGGCAATGACAAACACAGATGCATTAAAAGGGAGATTTGAGAGTGGGTTGTGCAGTGAATTACTTAATATGGTCCTTCTAGCCATAATCTTATAACTTCCATCAAATTATTGGGTGGGACTATGCAAATAAGGTGCTTGTAGCCCACCAAGAGGATTGGGTAGCTTGCTAATAATGCAAATAAGGTACATAGCAAAATGCAAATAAGGTGTATGGAACCCTAATGAGGGGATTGGTCCGTTTTATCATCCTGCTAGACTTAAAATGAGCTATCCCAGAGGCAGAAAGGGGGGACCTGACTATCACCAAGAAGAAAAGATGGGAGCAGAATGTGTCCTTTGGACCTGGGATCCCTGTGCTAAAACTCCCCTAGACCCAGAAGACAGAGGGAGCTGTAACACTGGAGATGGCAAGAGACAGTGAGAGGCAGTGGCAAAGAAATGGCAGCAGTAGAGGCAGCAGGAGCAAGAGAGCTGAGCACCTTCAGGCAGGATGCTTGCTGGTGGAGTAGGGTGCCTTTGGGCACTTAGTGGTGGAGCTAAAGAGCTTTGTTGTAACACTTGCCTGAGCAGGGCAGTGGCTGGGCCGAAAACCCAAGGGCCAGAGAAGCTGACTTGCAGACACAGCTGAGAAGAGGGTTTCCTGATAGAAGAACTGGATTCTAGTAATTTCTGATCCTGAATTGATCCTGTTACTTCCTTAGTAAACCCCATAACTGTGAGTATTGTCTGTGAGTTCTGTGTGGCCATTGCAATGAATTATTGAACTGAGCAGAGAAGTAGAGAGTGCCACGGACAGGACAGCTGGTGTCAGAATTGGTAAAATGACTGGAGAGAAGAGGTATATCTGACCTCCACCTCATAGGAATCAGCCTTGGGCTGTTGCTCTTGTTTCTCCTTCCCCCTTGTGAAGTTAGAGGATGTCAGACACCTTCACTACACCATTCTTACACACCCAGAACCACCCTGTAGTCCCACTGCTGTCAAGTCGATTCCAACCCATAGTGACCCTATATGCAGTACGAAGATTTAAAGGAAAACTAAGGTTCAGTTTGCTGGTCCCACACTTCAGATGCTTGCACTGTGCAGTCGATGACATCACTGCTATGAGGTTAAATGCTGAAGCCAGCTGCTTCAGTAAAAGAAAAAGAAAACTAACATGAAAAGAATGTTTTAAAACTTCAGAGACTAGTCATCATTTTTCTATTTTCCTGAAAACAAGGCTCCAAGAGAGAGAAAGAACACAATTCATTTTAGGGAGCATCCAGGTGAAATAGGTCTGGGAAGGCCAGGAGGAGCTGAGATTGGATAGTGCTTCCCTCTACCTTGCTAGGGAGGGAACAAAGTGCCATCATGGGAAGGAGAAAGGGGAGAGAGCTGGATGACTGGAGCTTTGCAGCAGAGAGACAGAAGACAATGCTGCAGAGGCATTTACGAAATGGCTCCATTAATTTTGAAGGGCATGAGCTGATAGATGTTGATTGCACTGGTTTGTGTGTGTACTATGCAAATGAGCCCAAAGGGGACAGATAATGCTTCAGAGTCATCACCTGTCATATTCCAGTGCCTTGTATTTTGAAAACGGTTGAGATTGGGTGCCTTAGTCCTTAAAATACCTGAGTGGGAGTCAACAGTCTTGAGCACCATTATCTCGGATCTGACTCATTGTGAGCAACATTAATTTCCTATTTGCAGAAACCACTCTCCAACACATGATAGATCCTATTTATTCAATTTACCACCTACATTTCTGTCAGATGTGTCTGTTGTCCAGGGGCTTTGCAAATACTAGTCTTCCCCCACACACTTGTAAAAGCTATGCTTTTTCAATTATGGTCTTAAAATGGTTGCATTCATCGTTTGTCTCAATCACATTAAATTAATAGACAGGCTATGATTTGTTAAAGTAAAAGGCTAATAGACAGGCCATGAATTGTTCCAGTAAATGACTTGAGAGTCCTAGAGGAGGAGAAAAATCTGTAGCAGAGTAGGTCAGTCCATCAGATGACAGGCTTAGCCCAAGGTAGTCGTCCACCAGCCAAGCTCTCCTTTCTGCCAATGCCAAAACAAAATGACTCATCGCCCTCGTTCACAATTATGTACTTAATGCCCTCTTGCTTCTATGGGCTTTTCAGGAAGCTGAGAGCTCAGTGACCCAGCCAGTCCTCTAGAGCTTACACTGGTAGACAGAAAATGGGTTAGAAGCTGCATTTCCTTCACACGGGACAGACTATGCAATAGAAGAATGGCCACAGGTAAAAGGTGAATAAACATTATACAAATTCCTTTCTTTATTCCCACTTTCCTCAAGCTCCTTCATCAGAAAGTCTAAGAGGACGGACTATCGTTTTCCTTGTCTAGCCCATGCTTGATAAAAAATTCAACAAACTATGTTGCACTTTGTACTAATGTACCTCTTGGTACTGTTACAGAATGGGTTTTTGTTTTTGTTTTTGACAGATCCACATTTAGAGGATACAAGACAAATTGAAGCAATATTTATACATCTGCCAAGGGCTGTCTGTCTCTTTAATAAGACATTTACAGTATCCTACTCTTTATTTTCCCTTTTTCTCTTCCTTTATTGTTATTGTGATGTTAGTTCTGCAATAAATAAAAATCATGAGAAAACAAAACAAAAATCTGATTTTTTAACCCACTTTTTACACAGCCACAAATTTAAAAAGAACTAAATCACCATAAACCTAGACAGATTAACAATCCTGCCAAATTAGCAGCCTTTCTCTTCTAAACATACTGCTACCACAGATACTTAAATGATCAATAGGAAGTGTCTTCTTATATGTCAAAATGTGACCGATTCAAGGACAATGAGATAGGAGTGTAGTTTCCTATTGTTAGCGGCTGTCGAGTTGGCCCAACTCATAGCAACCCCATGCACAACATAATGAAACTCTGCCTGGTCCTACTCCATCCGCATAATCGGTTGTGGATCAGACAATGTTCCATTGTGATCCATCCGGTTTTTAGCAGCAGATCACCAGGCCTTTCTTCCTAGTCTACCTTAGTCTGGGAGCTCTGCTGAAACCTATTCAGCATCGTAGCAACCCATCAATTCACCACGGACAGATGCGTGGTGGCTGCATATGCAGTTTAGTGGTTAGGAATGAAACCCAGGTTTCCCACATGAGAGGTAAGAATTCTGCCATTGAATACCAACGCCTCATAGACACATTTTATCTATCATAATTCCTTCTTTCTCTTCTAATTTCTCTCCATAGAGACAATTAAGGAGATCTCTGAGGACCTTTGGAGCCCTGGTGGTGTAATGGTTAAGTGCTTGGCTGCTAATCAAAAGGTCAGCAGTTCAAATCCACCAGCCACTCTTTGGAAGCCCTTTGGGGCAGTTCTACTCTGTCCTAATGGGTCACCATGAGTCAGAATCAACCCAACGGCACCTAACAGTAATAACAACAATGAGGACCTTTGGAAAGCAGAGCATTATAAGAGGGTCTTAGATGATTCCAAAGAACTGAATGGCTGAGTCTGATCCTCCCACAGGCTACTGCAGGAAATAGGAATGACAAGACAACCCCACAGTGGTCTCTCTCTGCTCCAGTCTATTCTATCCATTGCCAGGCTGACCTTACTTCCTATAATTGACATTTGCTGGCTTAGGGCTTAACTTCTAAGTACGCTGCTTCCAACAACAATCCCATTTTCATTTGGAAATTCACTCCTTTTCTGCTTTCATTCAGTGTGGTTTGGTTGGGTCTGACCCCGCCCTAAGCTGGAGAGGGGAGGCAGTGAACTTGAACTAGGTCTAAGCCACGCTACTCTGGTGATAAATGCTGGTCCTGAGCTGGGCACACGAACCAAACCAGGCTGTCTCAGTCATCTAGACTTAATTTCTGGATTGGTATTGGAACTGCTGGGAATGCTGATGCTCTCTTTTTCCCCCCTAGATCTCAGCCTGAAAAGGCGTGATCCTGGAGCTGCTGCAACCATCCTGTCACCACGAGGGGAAAGCCTGTATGAGAAAGGAACCTACCCAAATGACACAGAGCAGTGCGATACAGGAAGAGACCAGTTATATCATCTGAGTTGTTGCAGTAAGCATGCCTAAAGCTGGGACTATCTCTGGACTTTCCAGTTTTGTAAGCCAATAAATTCCCATTTGTTTAAGGTTATTTAGGATGAACATCTCACTGGTAACTGAACTTTCCCCAACAGATATATTTCTCATGTCCCTCATTCACAAAGGTTACCACTCATGCTGAAAAATATACCAACAGCTCCTGACTGTCTAGAGAAGAGAGTTTAAATTCCTTAGCGTGGCACTCAAGAGCATCCACAAGATGGCCTCAACTTACTTCCCCACATTTATTTCTAACTGCTACCTTATTATGAAACTTCTGTCAAAGTGGTACACTCTTTTTCCCCTGAATATTCAGGGCCAATAGCCACCTTTGGAAAAGGTCTTTTCTTTAAGAAATAATTCAACTCTCATCTGCCTCAGGCCACAGTGATGGCTCCTTTCCCTGAATTTCATTGTACTCATCTTCTGGAGCTTTTTGATCATACTTGACATAAGCTACCTTATTCTCTCTCATTTTTCCGATGATCTTATGGGCATCTCTGTGTGCCAGGCACAGTGCTGGGTGCTGCGAATACCTGATTTCTATCCTCAGGAACTTGTAGACTAACGGAGGAAACCAATGAATAAATACTTATGCAAAAAAAAAAAAAAGAACTAAATAATTACCATCAAGATAAATAGTACAGAAAACAAAAAGTCGGGGTCTCCTAAAACCTATAAAACCTATTGCCGTAGAGTCGATGAGTCATGGCGACCCTGTAGGACAGAGTAGAACTGCCCCAGTTTCCAAGGAGCGCCTGGTGGATTTGAACTGCTGATCTTTTGCTTAACAGCCATAGCACTTAACCACTATGCCACCAGGGTTTCTGAGGGTCTCCTAAGATGGCAAAATAATGATGGGGGAGTGGGAGGGAAGGCCTCCCTGAAAAAGTGGCACTTAAGCAGCAACATGAAGGGTGAATAAGAGCTAGTTAGGCAAAGAAGTAGAGGGACGAGGGGAGGTGACAATGGGGCATAGAGTGTTGGGAGCTGAGGTCAGAGAAGTTAGTTGGTGGGGGGCCAAATTATGTAAACTGGCTGCCGTACGGTTCGGGAATGACTCAAACCTTAGTCTACCAGCAAAGGCATTAAAGGATTTTGATCAGGGAAGGGGTCTGGCCAGATTCGTACTTAAAAAGACTACACTGGTTGCCATGTCAAAAACAGATTAGAGGAGAAAGTTGAGAGAGACAGCTGTTACAGGGGCACAGCGGACAGGTGATGGTGGCATGGACTTTGGTGTTATCAGTGGAGATGGAGAGAACTGGGTGAGTTTCAGTTTTATTTTGCAGGTAGAAGCCATATAACTTAGTGATCTATTTGATGTGGGCACAAGGACATGAGAAACATACTGAGATGATTCCTCGGTCCCCAGCTTCAGCCACTGGATAAAGATGCAGAACCCTGGAGTGTGGCAGCTTTGGAGAAGGGAGCCTGTTTCAGATAAATTTTATTTGAAGTAGTTGTGGAATAAGTATGTTTGTTAAGTAGACACTTGGATATACAAATTTGGAGTTAATTAAAAGAAAATCTAGACTGAAGATACAAATTTGGGAGTCACTAGCATGTATTAAAAAAAAAGATATGATGCCAATTGCTAGTAAAATAAAACAACCAATGGCTTTAAGAAAATAAGGGAGCTTGTCTGTGAAACTTCCCTCGAGTTCTAATTCCACTTGTTTTAGATCCCCCACTACATTCTTTCCCTTCAGTATTGTAAGCTTTTTGAGAGCAGGAACTGTTATCACAGTCATTTTCTCCTGTCTCCAGGACTTGGCACAGCACCCTGCCCATGTTGTTATTGCGTAAATGTGTGTTAAACTTTATATATGTAAAAGTATCAATATTATACTGTTTCCACAAATGAAACAATGAGTCTTTTGAATGAAAAGAAGCAGCAATGAGGATGCCAGGGCTTTTTCTTTTTTCCCTACTACTGGATTTTCATTAACCAAAGGGGAAAGGAAGGCAGCAGAAGTTTCATTTTCAACATAAACAATTTTCAATCTCCCAAATTAATTAGTAAATTGAAATACACTTCAGATCTGTCAGGGAACTGCAGCTGGAGCAGCTGCAAATTACCAACTCACTTTACATTCTTTGAAGGAATATTAAAGGTATAAAGCATAGCAAGGGAAATAATCTATTTGCATTGAGCAATTCAATTCTCAATTTTTTCAGTGACTCCTTGGATCTATTTGCAAGAAATCTGGCCGGAGGGAGTGGGGTGAGCTGAGGTCAGGAACCAGGAAAGCTTGGCCTCTTTTTTGATAAAAAATGAACAATAATTACATAACGCTCAGGCTGTCCCTAAGAGCTCACACTTATGTTTAAAAGCATGCCAAGTGCTTTCACCTTCAGCATCCCATCTCATTTCCCCACAGTGATCATGTGATTAAGTAGCACATAGCGCAATCGAAATTCGCTGAATTAACAAAAGTAGGGCAGGAACTCTCCATCCCATTTCACAGATGAGGAACCCGGGCTCAGAGAAGAAGTCAGCGAAGTGAGCTCTCTCCAGGGCTCCCAGATGGGACAAGCTCTATCTGCCACTCCATCAAATGCGTGCGTGGGCTGAGACGATTACTCCTAAGGTGCGGCCCCTTGCAGGACGTGTAATGACGTGTAACGACACGTCCTCCACAGCCACCTGCGGGCCCCAGGGAGTCAGACCTTCCCGCGCGGAGGGCACTTCCGGTGTCCCCTTTTCCAGGCCTGCTCGCGGTTCCCCCGCTCCCGCCCTCCATGCCCAGCCCCGCGGACCCCGTCGGCCGCCTCCCGTCGCCGACCACAAAGACCAAATGAGGGGAGAGGGAGGGGACGGCCTGACCCTCCGGCTGCGGGGCTCGCAGGGATGTCTAGGCTGAAACCAACCCAAGCCCTAGAAAACCAAACCCCTTGCCGTGGAGTCGATTCCGACTCATAGCGACCCTACAGGGCAGAGTAGGACCGCCCCCAGAGGTTTTCAAGGAGCGGCTGGTGGACTGGAGCTGCGGACCTTTCGGTTCGCAGCCACACCGCCTAACCACTACACCACCAGGGTTCCGACCCAGTCCTGATTAAGTCACTGCGCCTGCGCAAGAGTCCTCTTTTTTTCTGCCCGGGTTGGGGAACTTGAGCCTTGGAGTTCTGTTCCGGAACCAAACTCTCCTCCGCGTCGCTCTTTAGGAAGCTGCATGTTTCTAGATCTTTGCTCAGGGCTGCCCAGGACCAGCCTCTTTCCCTAATCCTGATGAGAAAGAGCAGCAGCCTCCAAAACACATAGACTTTTAGATGACCGTTCCAAACTGCTAGTTAGAGAAAGGAAGTTAAAGTCTTAGCAGAATGATAGCACCTGGAAAGGCGGTGTAGTGTAGTTAAGAGCCAGACTGCTTGAGGTCAAATCCGGGCTCCCCCCCTTACTACCTAGGTGATCGTGGGCCTCAGTTTCCTCATCTGTAAACGTGAGGTTTAAATGTGTTAAATAGGTGTAAATCACCTACAGGAGAAATAGTGCCTAGAGCATAGTAAGCATTGTGTAAGTGTAAACTTCTATTATCCCAAATATTTTGCTGGATAAACATGTTACTAACATTATCCTTGAAACCACCTTTCTAATACTGCTGATATATAATTACAATATTTGCCTTCCTGTCTTCTCCTAATAACCAAGAAGTCGTCACTCTTTTACCAGAGTGTCTCAACTCTTCCTCACCTTCTGACCACAAGGCATTTTTTTTCCAAAGGAGGTCGTAAGTTGTACCTGTAAAAGAAAGGCTGTAATTTTGATGTGTCAAGGAACTGAGGTGCAATGTTCACCCAGCACTTGGCTGGTGAGGGCTCTCCCGATACTTCCTTCCTTCATGCAGATTTTCATTAACAAAAAAAAGCCTTACTTTAACTTCTGAACCGGTGCTCTTACTTTGTACAATACCTGTAAACCAAACCAAACCAAACCCAGTGCCGTCGAGTCAATTCCAACTCATAATGACCCTATAGTAGATTGCAAAAGAAAAAAAAAAAATCCTTCCATCTGTGCATGTGTTCTCTTTGCAATACATCTTTAATGCTTTTCCTATCAAGAGATAAAGTCTATTTCTCCAGCCCCTTGAATCTGAACTGGCCTTGTGACATGCCTTAACCAACAGAATTGAATAGAAGCTTCTGTGTGGAGATTCTGAGTATAAACCTCAGAGGCCTTGTAGCTTCTGTTCTTTTTCTCTCTTGCTGCCAGGGTGACAAACCATCCTGATTTACCCAAGACTGAGAGGTTTCTTGGAATGTGGGATTTTCATTGCTAAAACCGAGACAATCCAGGATAAAGCAGGATGGCTGGTCACCTATTTGCTGTCCTGAGACTATAAAGAGGAAGTGGGTCCATTAACATCACCACTAGACATAGGAGTGACACCATTTGGCTCATCCATCCCCAGTCTGGCCACCATATGATAGCAGTTGTATGATTTAATTCAGATGAGACCAGCAGAACCACCTGACTGAACTCATCCCAAGTTGCTGTCCTACAGAATTGTGAGCAAATAAAATGGTTGTTGTTCTAAACCACCTAGTTTTGGAGTGGTTTGTCACGCAGCAATAGATAACTGATACAATACTGCAACCTCATAACTGCAGGTGATTTATTCTAAAAAAACCAAAAACCTAAGGGCTAGAATCCAGCCTTAAGAGAACAGCAATGTCTTCCCCTATCGCTTGCCAATTCCTTTGTCCATTCAAAAATACTTATGTAGTACTTTCTATCAGCCAGTGGGAGCCCTGGTGGCACAGTGATTAAGAGCTTGACTGCTTACCAAAAGGCTGGCGGTTTGAATCTACCAACTGCTCCTTGGAAACCCTATGGGGCAGTTCTACTGTGTCATGTAGGGTCACTATGAGTCAGAAATGACTTGATGGCAATGGATTTGGTTTGGTTTTTGGTTATTTGGTAGTGTTTCATTCTGTTATACATAGGGTCACTATGAGTCAGAACTGACTCAACTGCACCTAACAACAGCAACATATACCAGGATTCCTGGTGGCTCAGTGGTTAAGTATTTGGCTGCTAACTGAAAAGTTGACAGTTTGAACCTACTAGATGCGAGACACTCTGCGGGAGAAAGATGTAACAGTCAGCTTCCATAAAGATTTACAGCCTTGGAAATCCTGTCAGGCAGCTCTTCTCTGTCCTACAGGGTCACTATGAGTCAGAAGCAACTCGACGGCAATGGGTTTGATAGAGAGAGAGAGATACCAGGCACTGTATAATCCGGTAGTGGACAAGACAGACAAGTGCCCTACCCTCAATATTCTTGTACAGTTTGAGAGTTAGAAAACCAAAAAGGAGGAACATGCAAGGCATTTCTCGAGCTGAAAGAACTGGAGAAAAAATTCAAGCCTTGAGTTGCAATAGTCAAAGATTCTACAGGGAAAATATTAAACAATGCAGGAAGTGTCAAGAGAAGATGAATACACAGAGTCACTGTGCCATTTCAGGAGGTAGCATATGATCAAGAACCAATGGTACTAAAGGAAGAGGTCTAAGCTGCACTGAAGGCATTGGTAAAAAAATAAGCCTCCAGAAATTGACAGAATACCAACTGAGATATTTCAACAAATGAATGCAGCACTGAAGGCGTTCACTCATCTATGCCAAGGAATTTGGAAGAGAGCTACCTGGTCAACTGACTGGAAGAGATTCATATTTGTACCCATTCCAAAGAAAGGTGATCCAACAGAATATGGAAATTACTGAACATCATTAATATCACAAGTAAAATTTTGCTAAAGATAATTCAAAAGCTATTGCAGCAGTACATAAGCAATAAACTACCAAACATTGCAGCTGGATTCAGAAGAGGCCTTTGAACACTGTGATGTCATATGGATCATGACGGAAAGCAGAGAATAATGGAAAGATGTTTACCTGTGTTTTATTGACTATGCAAAGGCATTCAACTGTGTGGATCATAAAAAATTATGGATAACATTGTGAAGAATGGGAATTCCAAAGCACTTAATTGTGGTCATGAGGAACCTGTGCATAGATCAAGAGGCAGTCATTCAAACAGAACAAGGGGATACTTTGTAATTTAAAGTCAGGAAAGGCGTGCATCAGGGTTGTATCCTTTCACCATACTCATTCAGTCTGTATGCTGAGCAAATAATCGGAGAAGCTGGACTATGTGAAGAACACAGCATCAGGATTGGAGGAAGACTCATTAACAACCTGTGATATGCAGATGACACACCTTGCTTGCTGAAAGTGAGGAGAACTTGAAGCACTTACTGATGAAGATTAAAGACCACCGCCTTCAGTTTGAACTAAACCTCAACATAAAGACAGCAAAAATCCCTAAAACTGGATCAATAAGCAACATCATGATAAATGGAGAACAGAATGACATTGTCAAGGATTTCATTTTACTTGCATCCACAATCAACACCCATGGAAGCAGCAGTCAAGAAATCAAATGATGTATTGCATTGGGCAAATCAGCTGCAAAAAACTTCTTTAAAGTATTAAAAGGCAAAGATGTCACTTTAAGGACTAAGGTGAACCTGACCCAAGGCATGGTGTTTTCAATTGTCTCATATGCATGTGAAAGCTGGACAATGAATAAGGAAGACAGAAGAAGAATTGATGCCTTGAATTGTGGTGTTGGTGAAGAATATCGAATATACCATGGACTGCCAAAAGAACAAACCAATCTGCCTTGAGAGAAGTACAGGCAGAATGTTCCTTAGAAGCATACTTTGGACATGTTGTCAGGAGAGACCAGTCCCTGGAGAAGGACATCATGCTTGGTAAAGTGTAGGTCAAAGAAAAAGAGGAAGACCCTCAAGGAGATGGATTGACACAGTGGCTGCAACAATGGGCTCAAGCATAACAATCATTGTGAGAAGGGCACAGGATTGGGCAGTGTTTGGCTCTGATGTACATAGGGTCGTTGTGAGTTGGAATCCACTCGACAGCACCTAAAAACAACACATCTAACTTCTGGACTGTACTTTTTTGAGGGTTATTCATCATTAACTATTTCAGCATATAGTCATGCATTCTTTCAACAAGTGTATATATTTTTTGCATCTATGTCTGTGTTGGGGACAGCTCTAGGTATGGAGGGTACAGTCATGAACAAAGCAAGGTCCCTACCTCTAGTGAAGGAAACATGCTAGGCAAATAATTCTGTAATATAAAATCAGGTAGCAATAAATGTCATGAGGAACCACAGAGCACAATATGAAAATAGAGAGTGGTAGGGTGAAAGAGGAGGCCTCCCACGTGAAACGACAGTGTTACAAATGGACTATTTACCAAGGAAGAAAAATGGTAGCCACTGTCCCGGTTTAGGAGGAGCCAGAGAGCTGTTCTTTCAGCACTACTCTCAATAACTCAACTTCTTCATCCACCCAGGATACTGGGTATTTACTGTTGGGTGGAGTGTTGCTCTGGCAGAGTGAAGGAAGACAAAGATAAGTCATGGACCCTTTCCTTCCAAGCATTACAGCATAGCTGGGAACAACACGAAAATGCACAATACAAAAAACAAAACAAAACCGGTTGCTGTTGAATCGATTCTGACTCGTAGCTACCCTATACGACAGAGTAGAACTGCACCATAGGATTTCCAAGGAGTGGCTGGTAGATTCAAACTGCTGACCTTTTGGTTAGCAGCCATAGCTTGCCATAGCTCTTAACCACTGCGCCACCAGGGCTCCAATGCACAATACAACAGGACATTAATTTTGCTTAGTGGCATTCGAAAGCAGGGAAGAGTACAGATATCTGTTCCCTCACCAGCCTTCTTCCACCACAGTTGGTCACCCTTAGCTCTCTAGTGCCCTCTGCACCCCTAGAAAACTCTGATTTTTCAAAACGTTCATGTCTTCCCTGCTTCAGGGCCTTTTCTCATTCTGGTTTGTCAGCCTGAAATGCTCCCCACCTCCTCCTTCACCAACTGCGCTTTCACTGAGATGCCATTTCTTTAGGGAATCCTGCTTAGACTAAGTCCTCGTATCGGTTAACTATAAGCAATAGTGCCCCATAACAAAAACCTACAAAAAATCCCAGCAGCTTACAACAATAAGCACTTAATGGAACTCACAAGTGTGCAGGTTAGCTAGGGATCAGTTGATCTGGGTTGGGATTGGCTGGGCAGCTCTTCTGGTCTCAGTTGGGATCTCTCATCTTCAGGGTTGGAAGTCTGCCAATCTAGGCTTGGCTTAGCTGGGGCAGCTCACCTGGGTGACTCTGTTCCACGTATCTTTCGTCCTCTTTCCGGAACCAGCAGGCTAGCTCAGGCATGTTCTTCTCAAGGCAATGGCAGAGGCACAAGAGGGCAAATGGGAACCTGTTAAGGTCTGCCTTGGAATTGGCTCACTGTCACTTTCATTTCTTTTTGCTTGCAAAAGCAACTCACTGGCTAAGCCCAAAGTCAAAAGTTGTGGAGACACACTCCGTTGTTATGGAAGAAACTTCATATCTCCCAATAGATAAGAGCTACACCATAAGGTTGAGGATACAAGGAGGGGTAAAGAACTGGAGCCAATGATATAATGCACCATAATCAGGTTCTCCATCATACCATCTCCAAGAACCCTAAACTTCTTCATAGAGTTTCCACATGTAAAGTCATACTGTCATATTCAAAGTTTCTGTAGAAGACTCCTGATCAACAAGGGGAAAACGCAGAAAAGAACTTCAGATTCTTATGGAATCCAGACTTCCTGGAGCCCTGGAGGCTGGATGAACCCCCGAAAGTATTGCCCTGAGATAATCTTCAAGGCTTAAACCTTTAACCAAAATTATTCCCTGAAGTCTTCTTTAAATCAAGTACCAAACCCACTGCCATCAAGTTGGTTCTGACTCATAGTGACCCTATAGGACAGAGTAGAACTGCCCCATAGGGTTTCCAAAGCTATAATCTTTATGGAAATAGACTGTTCTCCCATGGAGTGGCTGGTGGATTCGAACCACCAACCTTTCAGTTAGCCAGCTGATGCTTAACCACTAGAATGTCTGCCTTGAGCATTGTACTCCTTTATAGAACTAGATATATGGGATCGAATTGATAAGAACACCTCGAAAGATTAGAATACGAAACTTAGGGGGCAGTGAGTTTATATTGATGGGGGAGGAAAAACTTGGAAAAGGAGGGTGAGAATGGTTGCACAACTTAAAGAATGTAATCAATGTCACTAAACTGTACATGTAGAGATTGTTGAATTGATGTATGTTCTGCTGTGTATATTTTCAACAACAAAAAATTATTTTTGAAAATCATGTTATCATATATGTATTTATTTGTTTGACATTTTATTTTCTCACTAGATAGTAAACTCCACAAGGACTCCACAAGGGCAAAGAACAAGTCAGGATTTTTCATGTCTGTATCTAACACAGTGCCTCACACAGTGCCTGGCACACAAACAAAAAGAAAAAAAAAGTTGCCATTGAATTGACTCCAACTCATAGCGACCCTACAGGACAGAGTGGAACAGCCTCATAGGGTTTCCAAGGAGCAGCTGGTGGATTCGAACTGCTGACCTTTTGGTTAGCAGCCATAGCTCTTAACCATTGCACCATAGGTGTTCAATAAACATCTGTTAATTGAATAAACGTGAGTGGCAGAAACGCTAGTGGGGAGTGATCACAGGAGGGAGAAATAATTTCTGAATGAGTTGAGCAAGGTAGGCTTTTTGGAGAAAGGGGCTATAAGTTATGAATTAAATGCATTTCCTCTGGTTCACTTCTACTCCAACTCTGGTTTTGAAGCAAGGAGACTGGAGTTCAAAGTTTTTCATTCCAAGCATCAGAGGGCTCAGTAGTCCCCCACCCCACTCCTTTTGTGAGTAGTGGGGAGGCCTTTGAGAGGGTCCAGAGGCAGAGCTGAAATGGCCTGGGCTGGAGCCGTGAAACCTCTGGGTTCTAGCACTAGATTTCCCATTCACCTTCTCTACATTTACTTCTTTGCTTTCAGCATCCCAACCCTCCAGACCTTCCTCCACACAGTGAGCAAATTGATTTTGTTAAGACTTTGGTATCAAAAGTCATTCAACGGCTTCCTGTCTTCCTTAAGTAAGGTCTGAAGCCCAGGTGTAGCCTACAGCACCCTCAGAAATGGCACCTCTGTCCCCCTCTTCTGCTTCATCTGTTTCCTGCCTTTCAGCACCTAAGCTCCAGCGGTACTGTATTACCTTCAGTTTCTGGAAAACACCAAGTCATTTCTGCCTGGACTTTGCTCACACAGTCCCCTCCGCCTAGAACACCCTGCACATTCCCAACCCAGCTCACCGAACTATACACCTTACACCCCCCTCTCTGTCTTCCAAGTCTCTGCTCATGCCTTACATCCTCTGGAAAGGTTTACCCAGCCCTTCTGTAAAACGTATCTCTCCCGCGTACGTTTCCACCTCTCAGACTTCTATTACAGTACCTGAAATATTATTTGAGAGTATTTGTCTATATGGCATAATGGTTAAGATCATGGATTTCAAATTCTAGCTCTGCCACTTGCTTAAATTAAATGACGGTCCCTCCTTCACATATGTGAATTAAACGGGCTAGTACTTGGAACATAACTGGTCATTAAATGTTAGTTAGTTTGTTTGTTTTATCTTATTCCTCTATTCTCAGCTAGTTTCCTTTCTTGCATTTGCTGCTAGGAAGCTCTGAGAAAACTACAGATGATTAAGATGTTCCAGCAAAGGGGACAGAATTAAATCAATAATTTCACAGCTAAGCACTGAATTACAATGGGCACTATGACTAAGGAAAGTGGCACAAACGGTTAAGCACTTGGCTGCTAACTGAAAGGTTGGCAGTTCGAACCCACACAGTGGCTCCAGGGGAGAAAGACCTAGCTATCTGCTTGCATAAAGATTACATCCAAGAAAACTCTGTGGGGCAGTTCTACCCTGACACATGGGGTCCTACGAGTCAAAATTGACTCAACAACACCTAACCACAAACAACATGGCTAAGAAGTGTGGATGTTATGAAAGCAAATAACTGGAAGAAATTAAATTGCATGAGGGGTGGTGTGGTCAGCAGAATAGTGCCCCCTCCCCCAAATATGTCCACATACTAATCCCCAGAACTTGCGAATATGTTATCTTGCATGGCAAAAGGGACTTTGCAGGTGTGATTAAATTAAGGATCTTGAGATAAATCATCTTAGATTATCCTGGTGGGCCCTACGCAATCACAAAAAAACAAAAATCAAACCAAATCCGTTGCCATCTAGTCCATTCTGGCTCATAACGACCCTACAGGACAGAGAACTGTGCCACAGGGTTTCCAAGGCTGTAATCTTTACAGAAGCAATGGCCATATCTTTCTCCTGTGGAGTGGCTGGTAGGTTCAAACCACCAAATTTTTGGTTAGCAGCTGAGCACTTAACCACTGAGCCACCAGGGCTCTTTTGTGATCACAGGGCCCTTATAAATTTAAAGAGGGAGGCAGGAGAGTCAGTATCAGGGTGGTGCAGCCTGAGGCCACTTCTGGCTTTGAAGGTGGAAGCAGACCATGAGCCAAGGCGTGTCGTGGCCTCTAGAAGCTGGAAAAAGCAAGGAAATTCTTCCCCAAAGCCTCCAGAAGACGTGCAGCCCTCTGACACCTTGATATTAGCTCTCTGAGGCCCATTTCAGATTTCTGGCCTCCAGAACTATAAGATAACAAATTCGTGTTGTTTTAGTCCACTAAGTTTGCTGTGATTAGTTATAGCAGCAATAGGAGACAAATACAGGTGGTCAGCTCAATATACTTTTTTGGAAGAAAATCAAGGAGGGAAGGACGAAGAGAGGAGGAAAAGAAAGAGTTTGAGTTGAGGGAGGCTGAACCCGTAGAAAGAGCTGGTCTCTAGGATCTATTACAACCTAACAGCCTCTGAGGCTGTTTGTGGGGAAGGAGAGCCTCAAGGAAGCTGATATTTACTAAGAAGGCGTCTTAGTCTCTCTCCTAGGGTTACTGCTCAGCTTTATTGCGAGTCACCTTTAACCTTCATTTTTAAACACAAAACCAAACACAATGCTGGCCCCAGAGCTCTTGCAAACATATGGAATAGATAGAGATCCCCGTGGACACAGTGGTAATATTTTAAATGCAGACTAATACATTAAAATGAGCCTGCCCCAGCAAGCTAATCCACCGCGCCGCCTAGCAAACCGCAGGGGAAATTGCGATGGGCCCATGGCATTGCCGCACCATCTCTGTACACAGAGTCAGAGCGTCTGCCTATTGCGCGGCCTGACGGTGGTTAAAACAGGACGGAGCCAGCTCTCCAGGCCCACGTGCCAGGCGGAACTCAGTTCCTCAGCCTCTGCCCTGGAAACTTCTAGATACTAGGTTGAAAAAAAAGGAGAGGATAAATGCAAAATCCAAGTACAGAGGAAGGTGCTGTATGACGGAATGTGCTGGAAAATGACCCACTCAAATGATGCCTGTTTAAACTGAATTTTTAAAATTTCACTCCAATGAAAACAAGCGTGTCCCCCATATTCTCTTTTTCAACCTTGCCTCAGTGAAAGTTATTCTCTGGATGAACACAGCCATTGCTTATGTTTTGTCCACATTCCCTCTGCCAGGAATGCCCTACTGTGAGACCTGAAATTGGTGAAAATCTTCCCTTTGGAGGCTCTAGGGGAGAATCCATTTCCTTGCCTTTTCTAGCTTCTAGAGGCTGCCTGGATTCCTTGGCTCATGGCCCCCTTCCTTCTTCAAAGCGAGTATTGGCTTGTTGAATTTTTCTTATTCAGGTTTTTCTCTGGTTGTTCAAATGGAGACTCCTTTGTCTCATTCAGATATCAGCTTTCGAAATCTTCTGCTCAGAAAGGCTGTCCCTAACCCTCTACCAAAATCCCACCCTCTGCCCTCTCCTCTATCATGGATCTTGTCTATCTTTCCAGCATTTGTCACCGTTGGAATAACTCTATTGATTGGCTTCTTTGTGGTCTGTCTCTTTCTCTACCCCTCTATAATTTTCCAGCTGTCATGGAGTTGACTCCAACTCATGGCAACCCTATGTGTGTCAGAGAAGAGTGGTGTTCCATTGGGCTTTCAGTGGCTGAGTTTTCAGAAGTTGATCACCCGGCCTTTCTTCCGAGGTGCTTCTGGGTAGATTTGAACCACCAGCCTTTCAGTTAGCAGCCAAGGATATTAACCATTTGCACCACCCAAGGACTCCACTAGAATACCAGGGACCTTGAAAGCAGACACCTCTTCCCTCTTGAATACTGCTATATCCTCAGTGCCATCAAGACATCTTATTCCTGTCTAATTGGCATTCCCATTCTTCAACCACCACCACAATGAGAACCAAGAATTCAAGTTTCTCTTGATCCGTTAAGGTGCTAGCAAGAAATAAACGGCATGCTCAGGTTGGGTAATTTGAGGAGTGTTTGGCGTAGTGGTTAAATGCTATGGCTGCTAACCAAGAGGTTGGCAGTTCGAATCCACCAGGCGCTCCTTGGAAACTCTATGGGGCAGTTCCACTCTGTCCTATAGGGTTGCTATGAGTCGGAATCGACTTGATGGCAGTGGGTTTGGTTTTGGTTTAATAAAAGCACTATTTGTAATGATGTGGGCAGGCTGTGCAGCACGATAAGGGAGAGTGCAGTACCTGGGGGCTAGCAAGAGTGGGGACCCACTACCACCCCGGGGGCAGCCAAGGGGAGGACAGGGAGCAGTTAACTGGAACCCAAAAAAAGGGAACATTCCGTGGTGAGAGAATTGCTTGAAAAAGAGCTGTGACCTTTGGGGACCAGCCAGCCTGCAGCGAAGTGGCAGGAAGGGCACCAGGGAAATAAATATCCCCACTGTATTCTCCTCCCTCCATCTCCAGGCAGGTTTTGCAAATGGCTGAACCCACTCACGTTGCCCGTGTGGTCTAGCCTTCGGGGGGAGACAGCAGGGTGGAGAGGGGAAGAGAGTGGACCTGGGAGGGCAAGTGGAAGATTCCAGCACAACACCCTCTTTCTCCTATTGTTGTCAAAGCGTCCCTCCTCTGCTTGCTAACTCCTACAGAGAAATTAAGCAAATCTGCTTTCATCTTCAGCTCCCGCAGGCTAGAATGTCATTTCTAAATAATGCTCTCGATATTGGATTTCACCGCAAACGCCCAAATGAGTCCATTTATTGAGTTTTATCTACACTTTATTGATAACATGCTCTGGAAAGAGTACAACCAGAGTCCCTGCATCAAGCGGATTTAGCTCCTAAACATAGACTTTTTGGTCTCCCGATGTGAAGATTGTCCTCCCCAATTGTTTTCTGGCAAGAATCATCATCTGTATGTCTGGTTAAATAAGATGCTGCAAAAATACTTATTTATCAATGTCCAGGAAGACTCAGAAATAGAAAGAGTAGGCAGCTAATGTTTACTAAACACTTATTAAGTGTCAGACGGTTAGCTAACTTAATTCTTATAAAAATTATGAAGTAAGATTATTATCCCAGAGTCCCTGGATGGTGCAAACAGTTACGCCCTTGGCTGCTAGCCAAAAGGTTGGTGGTTCGAGTCTGCCCACAGGTGCCTTGGAAGAAAGGCCTGGCCATTTGCTTCTGAAAAATCAGCCATTGAAAACCTTATGGAGTAAAGGGGAGTATGCTGTCACTTTATACGAATTGCAACTAGGGTCACATAACAATATGTGTATAAATTTTTGTATGTGAAATTAACTTGTGCTG
The DNA here is from genome assembly GCF_024166365.1 of Elephas maximus indicus. Taxonomy (NCBI): domain Eukaryota; kingdom Metazoa; phylum Chordata; class Mammalia; order Proboscidea; family Elephantidae; genus Elephas; species Elephas maximus. The sequence goes on from NC_064821.1 coordinate 60,401,440, forward strand.
TAAACTTTCACCTAAAGCACAATAAAAATATATATATATATATTTAAAAATTTGGACTTTTTTTGGCATCTTGGAATTCATAAATGATAGCTATAAATTAGCTGATTCCTCCACAAAAGAAAAAACAAAAAAGGAAGCCCTATGGAGCACAGTTTTACTCTGACACACATAGGGTTGCCATGAGCTGGGGGCTGACTTGATAGCAACTAACGACAACAACAGCGTTATCCCGGCGTTACGGATGAGGACACAGAGACTTGGAGAAGTAACTTGCCCAAGCTTACACAGCCAGCAAGTTAGCAGAGCTATGACTGGGATTCGGGGGTGTCCCACTCCAATGTCTACGCCCTTTTCCCTCTACCAGATGCCTCTCAGAGAAATAAAATGACTCAAACAGAAAGCTGACAGGTGAGGTAAGAAGCTCAGAGTAAAAATAATGGCAAACACATACTAAATGGCAAACACGTCTCTGGAGGTGCTCTAATTTATATGAATTATCCCATTAAATCCTCAGAATAACCCTAATGAGGTATGTGCTGTTGTCATCTCCGTTTTGAAGAGGAGGAACTTGGATCTTGTTGTTAGTTGCCATAGATTCAGCTCCGACTGATGGCAACTCCATGTACAACAGGGTGCCTGGTCCTGAGTCATCTCCATAGTGGTTGGAATGCTTAAGTCCATTGTTGTGCCCTTTGTGCACTTTGAGTGCCTTCCAACCTAGGAAGTTCATCTTCTGGCACTACACAGAACAATAGGTTTTCATGGACTAATTTTCAGAGGTATATCACCAGGCCTTTCTTCCTAGTCTTTCTTAGCCTGAAAGCTTGAATCTTAGAGGAGTTAAATGACTTGTCCCAGGTAAGGCATAGGCTCACAATTCGAACTCCAGACAGCCCAATCTCTTCATGAAAATTAGAAAGAACGGAGTTAAGATGAACAAGAATTTAGGTGATGGCAGAGAAAGGAAGACCCTCCTGGAAAATGCAATCAGCATAGGGTATACTTACTGCTTTGTACTGTCAAGAGGGGGCAGGGAGGGTGTAACAAGAATTGCCAGAGGAACCTTCCAGAAAGAACCTGTTTTCTTGGCATTCAAGAAGACTAAAGGAGACTAACTCAAGTTTCTCAACCCCAGCATTATTGACACTTTGGGTCAGATAATTTTTTTGTTGTGGGGCTCTCTGTACATTATAGGATGTTTAGTTAGCAACATCCTTGACCTTTCCCCGTAGATGCTATAACACCCTAGCCTCAGTCATAACAACAAGAAGTATCTCCATACATTGTCATGTGCCCTCTGGGGGGCAAAATTCCCCAGAACTACTGCCCTAGCTGTCGCTCAGAACGAGAGTAAAGAGTAGGAGGGAAACTCAAGGTAGAAATCCTTCATTTTGAATAAAAAACAAAAAACCCATTGTCATCGGGCGGATTCCAACTCACAGCAACCCTATAGGATGGAGCAGTACTGCCCCATAGGGTTTCCAAGGCAGTAATCTTTACAGAAGCAGACTGCCACATCTTTCTCCAGCGGAGCAGCTGGTGGGTTTGAATCGTCAACTTTTTACTTAGCAGCCACACAAGGCAGCACCAGTACAAGTAAATCCACCAAGACCTCATGGTGTGCTGGCAGGGGCACAGGCTTTGGCATTAGGTAGGCAGGATTCAAATCCAGGCATGTCACCTCATCGCTAAGTACTGTTGCACACATTGCTTCACCTCTCGGGGTCCCAGCTTCCCAGGCTGGCACAAAAATATCTACTGTGCAGGTTGTTTGTAGGATCAGATGATACATCCAGTGTTCCCTTCTATGACTGGGGTTCACAGTGTTGATTTCCTCTTTCCTCTCATTTATAAAACAAGCAAAGTCAAACTCTGTAGCTTGACTGTGTGACTGCAGTCTGTCTTCCTGCATACACCTCACTCTGATAAGTCCTTTCTCGCCCTCCCAACAGCTGGCCAAGGATGAGTCACCACCACAGGGGAGATGCATCCCAGGGAATGAAGGGGGAGGGGCATTCCAGGCAGAGAAAACAGCCTGCGATAGGGCACGCAGAACTCATGGAGTATGGAATATGCGGGAATTTGAGTTGTCTGGGGGCTCCAAAGCGTACAGAGTGCGGTAATCCCAAGAGCTGTGGCTGGAAGGTAGACTGGAACCAGATTGTGAAAGGTCAGGCTCTCACTGTTCATCTGACAAACTCCTACTCTTCCTTGAAGATCCATCCCAAAGGAGGGACGATGAAGCAAGTTTTAAGTGGGCCCTAAAGCATGAAGAATAGGGTAACCCCTAGAGCTGGGGCTAACAGCTTTTGAAAGGCCAGATCCTCACTCTGTTTACATGACAAACTTCTAATTCTCCTTTAATACCTATCCCAAATGTCGTCTTCTTTGTGATACTTTTCCCCAGCTCCCCCAGGTCGTCTACTTACTATGTCCTCTGGGCTCCCACCACTCTTCTAGCAATACATTTGTTGTACTGTAAAATCCTGTTTTCAAGTCCAGCTCCTCTACCAGACCATGTGCCCTGTGGGGAGAGGGGCCGCATATTGTTCACCTCTGTATCCCTCATGCCTAGCACAAAGCCTATGTGACAGACATCACCAGTGACCTCTCCAATGTTCATCTTTCCCGTCCTCCTTTCTAGTAGAATCCCACTTGGGCAACGTGCTTAATTAAAAATATTTCTCTCTCCAGACTCCACTGATGTTTGGGTCCATGTGATTCCCATTTAGGCCAGTGAGATGCAAGCTGAATTCTGCAGTGGGCTTCTAGCAAAGCCATTGTTTTCCTGAAAAAGGGTCAGGCCCAGCTGGCTCCTTATCTTTGGCCCCTTACCTTTTCCTTTTGCCCCCAGAATCCTGGACTCCACACCCAGTGATGGAGCAGTCATCTTGTGACCGTGAGGATGGAAATTTCCTCTGAGGAGGGCTGAGCAGGCAACTGAAAGGACCCTGGGTCCTCAAGGATGCCCTTGAACGGCTGCAATAGCCTTGCACTTCCCTCCTCTGGACTGGTTAGATGTGAAAAATAAACCAGCCCCAATACGGCTAATACACTGGAGTTGAGTTTCTGCTTTGTTGTTAGGTGCTGTCAAGTCAGCTCCGACTCATAATGACATTATATATAACAGAACACAGTGGTTCCTGATCCTATGCCATCTTGATGATCATTGGTATGTTTGAGTCCATTGTTATGGCTATTGTGTCAATTCATTTCATTGAAGGTTTCCCTTGTTTCCGCTGAACCTCCACTTTACCAACCACAATGTCCTTTTTTTTTTTTTTTTTAGTGACATGTCTGAAGTCTTGCCATTCTTGCTTCTAAAGAGGATTCTGGTTGTATTTCTTCTAAGCCCACTTTGTTCATTCTTCTGGCATTCCACAGTATAGTCAATACTCTTCACCAACACAATTCAAATGCATCAATTCTTTTTTGTCTTCCTTCTTCATTGTCCAGCTTTTGCATGCAAATGAGGTGATTGAAAATACCATGGCTTGGGTCAGGTGCACCTTAGTCATCAAAGTAACAGCTTTGCTTTTTAAAACTTTAAAGAGGTCTTTTGCAGCAGATTTGCCCAGTGCAGCATGTTGTTTGATTTCTTGACTGGTGCTTCCATGGGTGTTGTTTGCTAGTCCAAGTAGAATGAAATTGTACACAACTTCAGTTTCTTGGATTTCGGCTGGCTACATGTAGCCATAAGTAATATAAGTAATACGCAGAGAACACTAGGGTGTGACAAAAGGATCTGTCCTGTCCTGGTATTCAGGGAAGGCTTTCTGGGGGAGGCGGCACTTAAGCTGACATTGGCCTGAGACCTGGATTCAAATTTCAGTGCTATCACTCACTAGTTGACTTACCCTGGACAGATTATTTAACCCCTCTAAGCCTCCATTTTCACAGCTGGAACATGGGGTTGATAATGTTTCCATCTTACACTCCTGAGGTATAAATAATGATCACAGTGCCTGGTCTATAAGAAGCACTTTTACATGGTTACTCTTAGGGTTTTTGTTTCAGATCAAGCCCCCGGGCTGCTCCCTGCCTGGGGTTGATGTTCTCGCTCAGCACTCACAGCGGGTCACACGCTGTTGATCTCAGCCAGTTGAAACCTGTGAGGACTCAGCTCAGAAAATGATGTGCTGGGGGAGGATAAAAGCAAAGACTTCCGGTGAAGGTAGAGAATAATTAAGTCCCCAGGGCTGACCCCAGTGAGGCCTTAAGCTCCTCTGCCCCTGCCCCTTCCTTGTGGTCCCCCAGTTACCTCAAGGCTTTACTGATCCAACCTGGGCAGAAGGATAGCGGAGTGTGGAAGAGACAACACCCCTGGGGTCCCCTGGGGAGATTCAGAGGCACTGGGCTGTGAGGAGGCCAGAAGAGGAGGGTGAACTCCTGTAGCTCACGGGGTCTCTGTCCCAGTACTCCTACCAGGATATCCATGAATGGGGGCCACAGATGAGACAGAAGCTCAATAAATCCACTTGCCTTCTTTGAGCCTCAATTCTCTCATCTTTAAAATGGGTAATTAGACTAAATTTGTGGATAATGCACTCAGGTGCTAACCAAAAGGTTGGAGGGTCAAGACCACTCAGAGGTACCTCAGAAGAAAGGCCTGGAGATCTACTTTCAAAAAATTAGCCATCAGAAACCCACAATTCTACTCTGACACACATTGGGGTCACCATGCGCTGGGGTCAACTTGGTAGCAACTGTTTTGTTTTTTAAATGTTTCTCAACCTTTGCTTTCACGTTGAAATCATTCAATGAGATTTTAAAAACCCAGATACCCAGCTGCACCCCAGACCAACTAAACCAGAGTCTCCGGGGTGGGACCCAGGCATCCGCATGTTCTAAGCTTCCCTGATGTTTCCATTCTGCAGGCAGGGTTGGCAAGCTGTGGGCTAGATGGGCTCTCAGGGCCCTTCCAGCTGTGAGGGCCTAATGCCACCTCCTGGCTGTGTAACCTCAGAGAAGTAGTCTCCTTGCCTCCATGTCCTCATATGTAAAGAAAGGGTATTAAGAGTACATTCCTCATCGAGTCATTATGAGAATTAAGTAGGTTAATTCTGTCATGAGCTGATAGCAATGACCAGGCACCACATGAAGGCTCCAGTAGTGGGGAGTTGGTGAGTGCTGTTGCCACTCTTATTCTTGCTCTTATTGTGATCATGAAGAAGAAGTGGGGAGGGATGAAGAGAAGAAGGGACTCTGTGCCAGGCGCTTGCCTCTGTCCCTTCTCCCCACCATGCCCACGGCTCTCCCCTGTCATCACAACAGAAGGGTAACAAGTTCAACTCTCACATCTGTCTGGAGGGGACCAGGAGGCAGGTGAGGATTGGCATTTGAGAGTGTCCCATTGGTGAATGGGTGGACACAGATAGCCAATCAGTTGGAGCCTTGGTATTGCAATGCCCAGCATTGTCCAGTGTCTTTGGAGAACAGGGACTGCTGGAAGGGATCTTAGACATTACCTAGACCTAATTTCTCATTTAATCAATGAAGACTCTAAGGCATAGAGAGGTTAAGTAATTCACCCAAGGTCACACAGCCTTGGGCCAAGGTAGGCGTCAAGCCCAGGGCTTTTTTTTTTTTTTTTAACTTTCAGTCTAAATTTCATTAAAAAAGAAAATAACACTTTGTAGCCTCCTTTCAGAGGACAAGATCCATCAGCATTAATCAGTCTTTTTTACTTTGGCAGGGATGCCTTATCTCTTCCTTCTAAGCAGACATAGTGCCTGCAGCTGAAAGAGCAATGTGATAATTAATAATAATATTTTGCACTTGGAATTTTCCCCTGGCAGCAGCCGTTCTGAAAGCATCTACTCCTTCAGCCACATGGTATCGGCCAATCAATCAGTCTACAGGAGCTCATGAAGCATCTGCTGCCGGTTTCTCAGCCCTGTGCTGGGTGCTGGGAGGGACCCAGAAGCATAGGAAACAGTCCCAGCACTCAAGAAGCTTAAAAACAAAAACAAAGAACCAAACCCATTGCGATTGTGTCGATTTCGACTCATTGCAACCCTACAAGACAGAGTAGAACTTCCCCATAGCGTTTCCAAGGCTGTAAATCTGTACAGAAGCAGACTGCCATGCCTTTCTCCCTCAGCGGGGCTGGTAGGTTCCAACTGCTGACCTTTTGGTTAACAGCTGAGTGCTTAACCACTGAGCCACCAGGACTCCTTAGCAAGTTTAGGGAGACAAAAATAAACCGAACAAGAGGCTGTCACTGAGACAGCCATCAGATCTCTGCAGCATCCATCTCCACCGCAGGGTAATAAAAGTCAGCTACCATTATAGGAGCTTCCATTTGATTTACCACTTTGTTTCCTTCCTCTGGAACCATGCCAAAGTTCGCTGGCAGAATGGTAATGAGGAGTCATTCAAGAATAATGCCAGATACCACCTACTGCACCCAAACTCACTGTCGTTGAGTCAATTCCAACTCGCAGCAACTCTATAGGACAGACTAGAACTGCCCCATAGGGTTTCCAAGGCTGTGATCTTTACAGAAGGAGGCTGCCACATCTTTCTTCCTCAGAGCAGCTGGTGGGTTTGAACTGCCACCCTTTTGGTAAGCAGTCGAACGCTTAAACCACTATAACACCAGGGCTCCACCTACCGCACGAAAAACCAAAAACCTGTTGCCATGGAATCGATTCTGACTCAGCGACACTATAGGACAGAGTAGAACTGTCTCATAGAGTTTCCAAGGGGCAGCTGGTGGATTCAAACTGCCAACCTTTTGGTTAACAGCCGTAGTTCTTAACCACCCAACCAAAAAAACCCACTGCTGTCAAGTCGATTCCAACTCACATCAACCCTTTAGGACAGAGTAGAACTGCCCCATAGAGTTTCCAAGAAGCAGCTGGTGGATTCAAACTGCCAACCTTTGGTTAACAGCCGTAGCTCTTAACCGCAGGGAGGGTTAAACATGTTAAAACACTTAAAACAATATTGTCCACATGGTAAACCAAAACCAAACCAAACTCATTGGCACTGAGTGGCTTCCAACTCAGGGCAATGCAGTGTTACAAAGTAAAACTGCTCCAAAGGGTTTACTTGGCTATTATCTTTATGGAAGCAGATTGCCAGGCCTTTCTTCCACAACACCTAATAAATACTAGCTATTATTATTATCACTGGAAGAAGGGCCTGTTGATCTACTTCCAAAACATCAGTCATTGAAAACACCTTAGAGCACAGTTCTGCTCTGACATACATGGGTTCACCATGACTTGGAATTGACTCAGATGCAACTGGTTGGATTTTTTGGTTTATTATTATTGTTGTTGTTGCTGTTATTGACTGTTTGCTTTGGTGTGCCTGTATCAGCAAGGGTCCCACTCAGGAAGTCGATACAATGCATAAAAGGCTTATGAGGAAGAGAGTGTAGTACAGAGACTATTTACCAAGGTGTGAGTAGGTTTTAAGGAAGCACCCAGAGGCTGCCAGTAGCAGGTAGCTGTTTTCCTCTCAGACCGAAAAGGACAAGGGGAGGGCTAAGCTACAGGTGAGAGATGGATACATAGACAACGGAGCTCCACAGGGGCTGCAGCTGGAGAAAAGCAGCCAGGGTGATAGGCCCGACATCTTCTTTCTCTTCCTGTCTTCCTGTCCGCTATTGTTGCCAACAGCTGGAAGCCAGAGGACAAGGCAGCTAGGGGATGTGATTTGCACCGTCGACCTCCAGGATGCAGAGCTGCCCAGAGAAGGGCAGATAATGGGTCTAGCAAGGGGCAGTGGGAGCATGGAGGATACAAACAGAGATCGGCCAAAGTTCCACACAACTGTTAATTCAGCATGGCGGTGATGCTTTGGCACGAAGATGCTTTCATGTCATTAGCCCTGAAATGTTGCAGTTGCTTTCTCAGATGTTCTCCTCAACTCAGTTCTTTCCTGAAGGTTTTGATTTTCCTAGAGAGCATAAAGTATCTGTTCCTTGTTCTGGAATCCTGGCAATGCCATTGAACCAAAAGCATTAAAGCTTTGAAAACGTAACCCCTTCGAGATGGGAAGTGAATGTAGAAATGTGGAGAAAAGCATGCCCACGCCTAAGATGCCGAGGAGGGTCTCCTGATGAAACATTTGCCTGGCGCCTCTCTCGCTGCTCTGGGCTCTCTCCTCCGGAAAAGGGGGCCCTCCGCTGAAACCTGTTCAGCTTACCCCTCACTCAGCAACACGGTGGTTTCTCTCCCTTGGGTTCTAGAGTCACACAGGCTAGTCTGGCTCTTGACTGTCCACTCTCAATGGCTGTGTGCATTTTGGCTAGTCACCTGGCCTCAGATGAAATGGGATAATAATGGTGGTACCTCCTAGGGCCACCACCTGTCTGTCAGTTTGTTGTACTCTGGTGGCTTGCATGTTGCTATGATGTTGGAAGCTGTGCTATCAGTATTTCAAATACCAGCAGGGTCACCCATGGTGGACGGGCTTCAGTAGAGCTTCCAGACTAAGAGAGACTAGAAAAAAAGACCTGGAGATCCATTTCTAAAAATTAGCCAGTGAAAACTTTATGGATCACAACAAAACATTGCCCAACTCATTCGCTTTGGACATGTCATCAGGAGGGATCAATCACTGGAGGAGGATGTTTGGCGAAGCAGAGGGCCATGGAGGGTAATGGAGACCCTCAGTGAGATGGATTGACACACTGGCCACAACAATGAACTCGAACATGCTGGTGATCATGAGGATGACACAGGACTGTGCAATGTTTCGTTCTGTTGTACGCGATGTTGTCGCGAGTTGGAGTTGAGACAACAGCAGCTATCTATCTATCTGTATGTATGTCTGTCTGTTTACCTCATAGTGATGTTGTGAGAACTAAATGAGATAACATACATAAAATTCTCAGCTTAGTGTCTGGCACATCGCAGATGCTCTTATTGTAACTCAGACTGTAACCACCTTGAGGTGAGAGGTCATGGCTTTTCAACTCTAGACCCCAGTATAGAGAGCAGAGTGGCACAGACCTACTAATAATCATTGGTGAAGATAAGACAATCATTCCTATTTTCTCAAGGAGGAACTTGAGGTTCACAGAAGCAAGGTGAGTTTCTTAAGGCCATAGAGTTATTAGCAACCAGAGCTAGGATTTAAACCCAGGTGGGTCGAACTCCAAAGCTGCGTCTTCTACGTGAGTGGGTCTAGCAAGTATCACAGTCATCTGGGGGCCTTGCTAAAACACCCCCTAAGTTTCTGATTCAGTAGATCTGGTAACTCTCTAGAAAGTTTCCTGATGATGCTGGAGATGCTGGTCTGGGGTCCATGCGTTGGGACCGCTGGTCTACACTCTCAACCCTCCACTCCCTGACCATCTCCTCCCTGAAACTTCCTCTGGCTTCTTCAGTCTCCTGGGAACAGTCTGCACAATCTAGTTCCAACCCAGAATCCCTGGGTGGTACAAACTGTTAACAAGCTCACAGCTAACCAAAAGGTCGGAGGTTCGAGTCCACTCAGAGGTGCCTCGGAAGAAAGGCCTGAAAATCTACTTCTGAAAAACCAACCATTGAAAACCCTATGCATCACAGTTCTACTCTGACACACATGGAGTCTCCATGAATTGGGCTTGACTCAATGGTAACTGGTTATGGTTATGGCTAGTTCCGACTCCAACCCTTAACCCCATGTCATTTTCTGGGTGGTCACTTGAGCTTCCCAGTAGGACTGGCAGCTCCTAATAGGTAAGAAACTTGTACTTCATTGTCTCCCTCCCCACTTGGACACGCTTATTATCTTCCCCCACCCTCCAGGCTTACCCCTTGGGACAACCTTTGTGTATACCATTCCATGCGTGTCTATGTTTGCTTATGCAAACGTGTACATACAAGTTTTTTCATTTTTTTAAACAAAAATGAGAGCGTGCTATATAATTACTCTGTTTCTGACTTTTTTGTTGTTGTTTAATTTTGCCTTTCTGGAAGTAAATGTCTTCCCCACTCCTAATGAATCCTTCAGGTGCAACACTATCATGACTCCACTGACCTCTCTCCACGCCCTTGCACTTCCTCCCTGAGCGTCCTCTTTTGTTGGTGAGTCTGGGATAAGGAACTGGGCAGCTGTAGCCCAGCCACATCCTCCACATCTCTCTTGGGAGTGATCTGCCCACAGAGAGCCAAGTTCTGCTGGACTCCTCCGGTCCCTACCATGGCCCAGTGCTGCCTACACCCACGTGGGCGAGTCTGCCTATTCTGGGTGCAGCATAAGGTGACCCACTTCTCTGCAGATACAGCCACTCTCTCTGATGGCAGCTTTATCTTGAACAAAGGTGATATTTGGGCACTCCATCTGTCTTTCTCTTGTTCTTATTTCTCAATTGGTTCCGAATGCAGGTGGGGAAACAAGTGTATTGTTTATTAGCTCCTTTTGAAGTGCAACACATGCAATATATCTTATACCTAAAGACCTAGCTCGTTTTAAATGGCTGGTTCTGTTAGAATACTTTTAGTTGCAAATAACAGACGGCCCAACTTGAACAATAAGGGGCTGCTATTTCACATGGTAAGAATTCTGTGGGTAGACTCATTCCCTTCCTCAAATTGTGTGGTGGCTCTGGGTCACCTTTCCCATCATTATACATGCTGTAATGGTGGAAGGAACAGGAGATGATAGACAACTGTGGGTTCCAATGTCAGTTATGATATTTTCTATCTGCGGGTCCTTAGGCAAGTGACCTAAACTCTCTGACCTTCAGCTTCATTCTCTGTGAAATAAGGATAACAAGATTTTTCTTCTAAGAGTCTGTTGTTATTTGTTGTCATCAAGTCGGCTCTGACTCATGGCCACCACATGGACAACAGAATGAAATGTTGCCCAGTCCTGCACCATTTCATGATCCATCCTTAGTATCCTTGAGTCCATTGTTGCAGCCACTATGTATTTGAGTGTCTTCCAACCTAGGAGGATAATCTTCCAGCACTACATCGGACAATGTTCTGTTGTGACCCATGAGGTCTTCATTGGCTACTTCTCGCCAAGCCTTTCTTCCTAGCCTGCTTAGTCTGGAAGCTCCACTGAAACCTGTGCGTCATGAGTGACCCTGCTGGTTTTGGAAATGCTGGCGGCATAGCTTCCAGGATCATAGCAACATCTAAGCCACCACAGGACAACAAATTGACAGACAGGTAGTGGAATCAACTCATTACAACCCTTATTTACATGTATTTTTGGCCATATGCCAGTCAGTGTGAAATGGGTTCTTCTTAAATAAACCAGCTACTCTCTTACCTATTTCCCTCTGTGACAAAGGATCTTCCTGGGGCTAAGAGTGTAGTTCCTAGGTATAATATAGCATTTTTCTCCCTTCAGCTCATCTGCCAGGACGGACATAACATGCATCCAACAGATGCCCTATGCTTCAGCAGTAGTGTCCCCAAACTATCCCACTCTTTTCTTTCTCCATGCTATTGATCATGGGTTCTCTTGACCTGAAATGCCCTTTTCCTTCCATCTCTGTTAAGATCCTACCCATCCTTTAGGCTCGACTCAAACCATGTCCTCTAGGTAATCTGGTAAGAAGTAGTCTCTGCCCCTCTGTAGCACCCTCATCCACTCTCCTCGTACTCTGATTGAAGTCACCCCCTTCCTTGATTTAATGGGTGGCTGAGCCACCACTCTTCAGCTGTATGATCTAGGACCTTGCTACTCAAGTGTGGCCCATGGACCAGCAGTATCTGCATCCCCAGGAGCCTGTTAGAAATGCAGAATCTCCATCCCTGCCCCAGACTTGGCGAATCAGAGTAACCTAGAGTTTAAAGAGATCATCACGTGCTTTAAATGTACACTAAAGTGTGAGAAGAGGGCAGTGGTGGATCAGTGGCAGAATTCTCACCTTCCATGCTACAGACCTGGGTTCGAATCCCAGCCACTTGCAACTCATGTGCAGCCACCACCCATCTGTCAGTGGAGGCTTCATGTTGCTATGATTTTGAGCAGGTTTCAGTGGAGCTTCCACACTAAGACTAGGAAGAAGGGTCTGGCAATCTACATCTGAAAATCAGCCAATGATAACACTATAGATCACAACGGTCCGATCTGCAACCAGTCATGGGGATGGTGCAGGACCAGGTAGCATTTTGTTCTATTGTGCGTGGGGTTGCCATGAGTCACGGGCCAACTTGATGGCAACAGCAACAAACGTGGAAGCACTGATCGAGAGCAAGCAGCTCACCTATAAAATGGGGATAATAATAGAATCTATCTTATACGGTTGTAACCACTGGTGGCACAGTGGTTAAAGCACTCAGCTGCTAGCTGAAGGGTTGGCAGTTTGAACCCACCAGCAGCTCTGCAGGAGAAAGATGCGGCAGTCTGCTTCCGTAAAGCTTACAGCCTTGGCAATCCTATGGGGCAGTTCTACTCTGTCCTCTAGGGTCACTGTGAGTCAGAATTGACTCGACAGCAGCCAGTCATAGGGTTGTTGGGGGAATAAATGAGAGAATGTGTGTACAGTGCTAGTATTATGCCTGAGGCACTAAATAATGTTAGCTATATTTATTATTAATATAATCTCCTAAAGAGCAAAAATCAAGGTTAGAGTAATACACATAACACTTGTAGAATAATGCTAAGTACTCAGTAAATGATAACTACTGTTGTTGCTGTTGTTATTCATTTTTATGACCCACCCCTACTTTTTCTACCCACCCACCTTGGGCCAGAGTCCCACTCAAAGTGCTCATCAATGTTTATTGAGAGGAATGAAGTGGCCGAGTTAACAGGCCCATATGGAAGGGGAACCCTGGGCCTCATCAGTACTAATTGCATTCACTTGCCAATGCCAAAGGCCTCCTCCCAGGCTGCTGTCACTTAGCCAGCTGCCCTTTACCCCAGTTCCCCTCCAAGCCAAGAGCCCTGGACACATACACCATGATTTCCTGTCTTCATTCACCTCCTGCCAAATCAGAGCAGAGATAGAGCTGGGGTTTTCACTGAGGGCAAAGTGAGGCTGGGGAACATAATTTTAGAACATGGGAGAATGAGATCCTGTGAGAAAGGAAGAAACAAGAGTGTCAAGACCACCTATTATGTGCTGGGCACACTGTTGGACCCTTTCACATTCCTCACCTTATTTACTTCTGGAAACAACCCAAACAAGTTGTTATTATTCCCATTTTATAGATGAGTAAACTGAGGCTTATAGAGATTGAAGAGCTTATGTGAGGTTATCAGGCTGGTAGGTGACAGAACTGGGATTCCAGTATAAGTTTCTCTGATTTTAAACCACTATCTTCAGACAGATGGGAGGAAAAGGGAAGTGGAAGTATACATAAAACTGGTCCTACTTTCTAAAAAAAAAAAAAATTTTTTTTTTTTTTACTTTCTAGTTTTGTTCAGAGCAGAATGAAGGCTAGCTCAGAGAAGGGGAAAAACCACACGGGTGAGGATCCCAGAGGCACCCAGGGTGTGTTTGAACTGGGAGGGATCTTGGAGAAAATCTCATCCAACCTTCCCATGACCACCCCTCCCACAGACAGACAGACTGAGACACGGGGGTGCGTTTTAGCAGTGCCTTGGATCAACAATGTGAGAAACATGTATCTCTAGAGCACTGAGCTGGGTGCTCTCCCAGGATGGCTCATCTCGTCCTCTCAGCAGCCCCAAGAACTCACTAGGTCATCAGAATCCCTATCAGCTACAGCTCCAAATCATTTTGGGAATTAGATGAGAATACGTTTTCCAAAAACTCTTATCATCCCCATTTTACAGATGAAGAAACTGAGGCTCATATCAGTGAGGCAATTTACCTGTAGCCTCAGAGACAAGGATCTAAACCCAGCCCTTCCTGACCCCCACTTGAGAGAAAGAAAATAGCAAAGAATCAGCTCAGGAGCAGAGGGAGCACAGATAAAGACCACCCTCCACCACCCTCTGCAGCCACAGTTCATTTTGTCCCTGGGGGTGGGGAACAAGAGGCCCTCTTTCCAAAGCACAGCATATACAACCCTTACAATATTAGGAAGTGGACAGAAGTCCAGCACAGAGGGCCCCACTCAGTGAGAGCTTCAGAAACCCACTCACCATTCCCCAAGACAGAATATGCCATAGTGATCTCCAGTCTCTGACCCCAGTGGGCCCAGATCAGACCTTGCTTCCCACTGTCCCTTTCCACCCTCCCAGCCACATCCATCTTCCTGATACCATCTCTGTAAGCACTGTGTTCAAAGCTGCGTTTGCTTGATGATGACTTCTTGATGTTTACCACATCCTTTTATCACTTTATCATCTGTTTAATATATTAATAATTGACTGACTTTTTAAATTTAGCCTCATCCTGAACAATAATACGCACAAAATTGCAGCCGTGGCATGGTATCCTTTATTCACGTTGATCTCCATCAAAATAAATACACAGTTATTAACATAAGATTTATGTATTCCTGTACCAATTAACTCATAGCAGCCCTATAGGACAGAGTAGGACTGCCCCGTGGAGTTTCCAAGGAGAGCCTGGCAGATTCGAACTGCTGACCCTTTGGTTAGCAGCCGTAGCACTTAACCACTGTAAGGTCGCTATGAGTCAGAATCAACTCGACGGCACTGGGTTTGGTTTTTGGTTTTTGTACCAATTAAGGGAACCCTGGTGGTGTAGTGGTTAAGAGCTACGGCTGCTAACCAAAAGGTGAGCAGTTCGAATCTACCAGGCTGTCCTTGGAAACCCTATGGGGCAGTTCTACTCTGTCCTATAGGGTCACTATGAGTCGGAATCAACTCGATGGCAATGTGTTTTTTGTTTTTGTGGTACCAATTAGAAGTATCTAATGTGTACCAAATTTCAGGAAACTCTGAGCTATATTTACTTAACTAATCCTCACAACAACTCCCATGTGGTGGGGTTATCATTTGACAAATGAGGAAACCGCATCAGGGTGACTCATCCAAGGGCACACAGCCAGCAAGTTGGGAAACCCAGGTCCTCTGGTTCCTGAAGACCTGCTTTCCTCACTGCCCTGGAAAATACAGTCACCTCAGTTTCTCATTGCTGAGTCTCCAGCAGTAGCTCGCTGGCCTACTGCTCTGCCAGGGCTACCATCAGAATTGCTGGCCAATGGCCTCCACTTTGCTCGAATCTCTCAGTTTCCTTGCAGCATTTGATGCTGCCATAGCCTGAGAACATTCCCCTTATAGTAACCTAAAATGGACAGAGACAAAGAAATTCAGAACAAGTTGGGAAATTGTCTTATCCTCATGCAATCTAGACACTGCACGGGAGAAAGCTGTTCAATGCCTCCAAATTGTCTCCAAGGAGTACATCTTAACTTTCTCTCTCCAAAGAACAAGGAGCTCTGGTGGCGCAGTGGTTAAATGCTCCGCTGTTAACCAAAAGATCAGAGGTTGGAACCCACCACCCATTTGTGGGAGAAAGATGTGGCAGTCGGCTTCCATAAAGATTGTTGTTGTGTGCCGTCGAGTTCATTCCAATTCATAGTAACTCTGTTGAACAGAGTAGAAATGCCCCATAGGGTTTCCAAGGCAGTAATCTTTATGGGAGCAGATCACCAGGTCTTTTCTCCCACAGAGCACCTGGTGGGTTTGAATTGCCGGCCTTTTGGTTATCAGCCAAGCACTTAACCATTACGCCATCAGGGCTTGGAAACCCTGCAGGGCAGCTCTACTCTGTCCTGTGGGTTCACTAGGAGATGGAATTGACCCAATGACAATGGCCTTTTTTTCTCCAAAGAACAGCTTCAAAGAGAGGTTTTCCCTCAGTCTAAGCTTCTTTATGTGCTATGACAAACAGCACTATGTCAGGCTTCTGCAGCCAAGACTCACGTTAGGGTGCTTTGATGGCATGTAAAAAAATCTGCACTGGCTCACTTAACCAAAGAAGAAATTTAATGGGAAGATGTAAGGAAGCTTACAGAATTAAAGAAAAAAAAAAACAGATCTCAAAAAGAACAGAAACGAAGGCTGCACCAAGGATCCAGGTAGCAGGACCTAACGGACAATCTCTGCCATGACCCTGCGAGTGGGTTGGTTTCACCCAGTCTCTGCCTTCTTGTGACACCCCTTTAGATTTAAATTCTGGGGAGCAATCTTGGGTCCTGTGCCCACTTCTTGGCTGGGAAATGAGCAGAACACCTTGATTGACAGTCCCACCAAACCTACCCGTGGAAGAGGAGAGGGAGCTCAAAAAAGGAACATCAGGAATGGTGATAGTTGCACAACATGATGTGTACATGTAAAAATGTTCAAATGACTATTGTATATGTATGTATGTTGTTGTTAGCTGCCATCAAGTCCGTTCCAACTCATAGCAACCCTATGTGCAACAGAACAAAACACTGCCCGGACATGCTCTATCCTCACAATAGTTGTTATGCTTGAGCGCATTGTTGCAACCACTGTGTCAATCCATCTCATTGAGGGTCTTCCTCTTTTTGGCTGTCCTTCTACTAAGCATGATGTCCTTCTCCAGGGACTGATCCCTCCTGATAGCATGTCCAAAGTATGTGAGATGTAGTCTAACCATCCTTGCTTCCAAGGAACATTTTGGTTGTAACTTCTTCCAAGACAGATTTGTTCTTTCTTTTGGCAGTCCACAGTATAGTCAATATTCTTCACCAGCACCACAATTCAAAGGCACCAATTCTTCTTTGATCTTTCTTATTCATCGTCCAGCTTTCACATGCATATGAGGTGTTTGAAAACACCATGGCTTGGGTCAGGTGCACCTTAGTCTTCAAGGTGACACCTTTGCTCTTCAACACTTTAAAGAAGTCTTTTTGCAGCAGATTTACCCAATGAGATGCGTCTTTTGATTTCTTGACTGCTGCTTCCATGGCTGTTGATTGTGGAACCAAGTAAAATGAAATCCTTGACAACGTCAATCTTTTCTCTGTTTATCATAATGTTGCTCATTGATCCAGTTGTGAGGATTTTTGTTTTCCTTATGTTGAGGTGTAATCCATATTGAAGGCTGTGGTCTTTGATCTTCACCAGTAAGTGCTTAAGCCCTCTTCATTTTCAGCAAGAAAGGTTGTGCTATCTGCATAACACAGGTTGTTAATGAGTCTTCCTCCAATCCTGATGCCCATTCTTCTTCATATAGTCCAGCTTCTTGGATTAGTTGCTCATCATACAGATTGTATAGGTATGGTGAAAGGATACAACCCTGATGCACACCTTTCCTGACTTTAAATCACCCAGTATCCCCTTGTTCTGTTCGAATGACTGCTTCTTGATCTATATACAGGTTCCTCATGAGCACAATGAAGTGTTCTGAAATTCCCATTCTTCACAATGTTATCCATAATTTGTTATGATCCATACAGTCAAATGCCTTTGCATAGTCAATAAAACACAGGTAAACATCTTTCTGGTATTCTCTGCCTTCAGCCAGGATATATATATACATATGTATGTATGCACCGCAATAAAAAATTATAAAAAAAGAAACACATTTAAAAAATGATAGCCAGGATGAATAGGTGGAGCACAAGACATTTTTAAGGCAGTGAAACTATTCTGTATGATACTGTAATGGTGGACATATGACATTACGCATTCGTCAAAATCCATAGGACTGTACAACACAAAAAGTGAAGCTTAATGTAAACTATGGACTTCAGTTAATAGTAAAATGTATCAATATTGGCTCATCACTTGTAAT
Organism: Elephas maximus indicus; assembly: GCF_024166365.1. NCBI lineage: Eukaryota > Metazoa > Chordata > Mammalia > Proboscidea > Elephantidae > Elephas > Elephas maximus. The sequence goes on from NC_064821.1 coordinate 60,419,048, forward strand.
ACATATACCACACCCACGCAAGATGTTAGTAATAGGAGAAACAGTGTGCGGGAGGGAGAGGGAGTATACAGGAATTCTCTGTACTTTCTGCACAATTTTTCTGTAAATCTAAAACTGCTCTAAAAATGTCTCTGAAAAGAAAAGGTGTATTAGGGGTGTGTTGTCATAAAAGGACAGATGGGTGCTGGGCAAGCAAAATGCATACATTCAATATAACTGGTCACTTCGCCTTTAGAAGATGCTGGAGGGTCACTCTTTTCACACTCAAGGCAATTTAGGTCCTTATCAAGGCTGTATAAGGATGCCTGTTTCCAGCATGTGTGTTCTGGAATAACTAGCTAGACTAAAGGAAGGGTGTTGTAGTTTATCTAGTGCTGCTGTAACAGAAATACCACAAGTAGATGACTTTAACAGAAATTTATTCTCTCACAGTCTAAGTGGCTAGAAGCTCAAATCCAGGGAGCCAGCTCCAGGAGAAGGCTTTCTGTTTCTGTCAGCTTTAGGGGAAGGTCATTGTCATCAATCTTCCCCTGGTCTAGGAGCTTCTCAATGCAGGGCGCCTGGGTCCAAAGGGTAAGCTCCATTCCCAGCGCTGTTTTCTTGGCGGCATGAGGTCCTCTTCCCTTCTGCTTGCTTCTCTCTTTTATATCTCAAAAGAGATTGACTCAAGATACAACCTACTTCTGTAGATTGTGTTCTGCCTCATTAATATAACTGCCTCTAATCCTGCCTCATTAACATCATTAAAAAAAAAAAAAAACCTTTGCCATTGAGTAGATTCCGACTCATAGGGACCCTATAGGACAGAGTAGAACTGCCCCATAGCATTTCCAAGGAGCAGTTGGTGGATTCAAACTACTGACGTTTTGGTTAGCAGTTGTAGTTCTTAATCACTGTGCCAGCAGGGCGCCACAACCAAACCCAATGCCATCGAGTCAATTGCGACTCATAGCGACCCAATAGGACAGAGTAGAACCGCCCCATAGGGTTTCCAAGGAGTGGCTGGTAGATTCCAACTGCTGACCTTTTGGTTAGCAGCCGAATGCTTAACCACTGCGCAACCAGATCATTATAAACATCATAGATGTTAGAATTACAACACATAGGAAAATCACATCAGATCACAAAATGGTGGGCAACCACACAATACTGGGAATCATGGCCAGCTAAGCTGACACACATTTTTTGAAAACACAATTCAATTCATAACAAAGGGTGAGAGGAAACTCAAGGATGTCTTAACCTACAAGTAGTTCTGCCTCCAGATAACTGTCAGATCTCTTGGTGGTACCCAGAGGACCAGGGAAAATTCTGAAAGTTTTCTACTTACTCATCCTCAAAGCCTCTGTGATGCTTGCTTCCAAAGATGGAAGTCTCTCCCATTTCTCATGCCCTTTTGCTATTGTGACTGTCACTCCTCCCAGGGTCAAGAAGAGGTAGAATCGCTTTCTCCCCACTCCCTTGAGTCTGGGCTGGCCCTATGATTTGGTCTGACTGATAGAAAGCAGTAAATATGATGTTGTGTGACTTCCCAGTCCAAGTCTTTAGAAGTCTTGCAGCTTTTGCTTTTGTGCTCAGTACCTGGCACTAAGGAGGTACTACCCAACTCTTGGCTACTAATCAAAAGGTTGGGAGTTTGAATCCACCTAACAGCACTGTAGAAGATAGGCCTGGAAATCTGCTTCCCTAAGATTACAGCCAAGAAAACCTTGTGGTACATAGTTCTACTCTGAAGCACATGGGTCACCATGAGTTGGAATCGACTTGATGCCAATGGGTATCCAACATTTAGTTGATAGAATCCTTCAAGGATTGGTCCTGGTCCCTGTACTCATTCTACATTCTATTACTGGAAGATCCATCCAGGGACATAAATGCCACCTATATTTGAGAACCACAAAATATATCTTAAATCCACCCACTTCTCTCCAGCTCCATTATCATCAACATAATTCAAGGTAACCTCATCTCCTGCTTAGTGTATTAGTCAGCTATTGCTATGATAATGCTGTATAACAAACACTACCCTCCCCCAAAAAGAAAAATCTCAGTGTCTTGCCACAACAAACATTTATTTTTCTCACTGATACATCTGTGGGTCATCTGGACAGTTCAGGCTGTAGGTCAGGTTCCAGTCTTCTCTCTAGGTCTCTTTATTCTCCTTGGGCCAGCAGCTCCCCAGGGCACATTCTTCTTAGGGGAGGTGGTAGAAGCATAAGAGTGTTGGCCAAGTCATGCAAGTACATTTTTAACCTCTGCCCATTCGCATTCACTCACATTCCACTAGCTAAAGCAATTCATATGGCTAAGCCCAAAGACAATGAGGCAGAAAGTATATTCTTCCCATGGAGGGAAAACCACAGAAAGGGCCAGAAGGTGAGGAAGAATTGGAAGCAAATAATGCAATCTACCACACCTGGAATACTTTGGTAGCCTCTATAATGGGCATCCCTCTCAAAAGCTCTGGAAGAGCCATCTTTTTTTTATATATATATATAATTTTTATTGTGCTTTAAGTGAAAGTTTACAAATCAAGTCAGTCTCTCACATAAAAACTTATATACACCTTGATACACACTCCCAATTACTCTCCCCCTAATGAGACAGCCCGCTCTCTCCATCCACTCTCTCTTTTCGTGTCCATTTCATCAGCTTCTAACCCCCTCTACCCTCTCATCTCCCCTCGAGGCAGGAGATGCCAACATAGTCTCAAGTGTCCACCTGATCCAAGAAGCTCACTCCTCACCAGCATCCCTCTCCAACCCATTGTCCAGTCCAATCCATGTCTGAAGAGTTGGCTTTGGGAATGGTTCCTGTCCTGGGCCAACAGAAGGTCTGGGGGCCATGACCACTGGGGTCCTTCCAGTCTCAGTCACACCATTAAGTCTGGTCTTTTTATGAGAATTTAGGGTCTGCATCCCACTGCTCTCCTGCTCCCTCAAGGGTTCTCTGTTGTGTTCCCTGTCAGGGCAGTCATTGGTTGTAGCCAGGCACCATCTAATTCTTCTGGTCTCAGGATGATGTAAGTCTGTGGTTCATGTGGCCCTTTCTGTCTCTTGGGCTCGTAATTACCTTGTGTCCTTGGAAGAGCCAGCTTTAAAAAAAAAAAAAAAAAACTGATCAAGTTACTCTTCTGCTGAAAACCCATTGGTGACTTTCCACTGATCTGAGGAAAATGTCCAGATACTTACTGTTGCTTGAAATGTCCTGCACAATCTGGCACCTGCCTACCTCTTACACCATCTACCCGCTTCCTCACTCTTCTCCCGCCACACTAGTCCTCTTTCAATTCCTTGAATTTTCTAAGAGACTCCCCAGCTCGTGGCCTTTTTTCCTTTGCCTAGAAGGATAACAGTGAAAGAAGACAGATCTGAGTTGGGCAGCAGGTGCTTCTGCCTGCAGAAAACCATCCTGGTCTTGCAAGGCTGGAAGTCCCAGGCATCCGAATACAGATGGGTAAACTGAGGACCAAGGTGGAGATGCTGTTTCCTTTGCCTAGAGGTTCATCTCCATCTTCCCTCTTCCTTCCTGGAAAATTCCTCCTAGTCCTTCAAGTCTCTACTGAAATGTCATTTCCTTCAAGAGGCCTTCCTTCTTCCCCTCCCACCTAGCTGGATCCCCCTCTTATACATTCTCCTGACTTCTGGCTCTTTCTCTTACAGCATGAACCACAATGCAACTACATGGTTATTATGTAATTGCTTATTTTTGCCTCTCTCTCCCCCGAGAGTGTAAGCTCTGTGCAGTCAGCCAGGGACTACATCTGTCTCATCCACAGCTGTATCCTCAGAACCCAGCACATCTCTTGGCACATAATAGGTGCTCAGAAAAACTATTTAAATGAATAAATAAATGAACGAACCTCATCACAAGTGTCAAAGAGAGAGGGGAGGTGGGAGCTTGGTGTGGTGCAGACAGGCCTGTGATGCCCCTGTTGCATTGACTCTTACCTTGTCCCTAACAACTGTCCTAGGTAGAGCTGTTCAACTGTGACACTTGCAATTTGATTTACTCCCCAGTGACATCATAGCTGTCACCATGGCAACACCCAGCAATGCCTATCTGTCAGACAAAGTCTCTTTTCCATCAAGAAAGGGCAGACACCCAGGATGCCTAGCAGCCCTTTGTGAGGCAGAAGTGACAGCTTTCACAGCCCTGCCTTGGCACTAGGGCCTGGTGGAGCTGCTGCTGGCATGGCAAGGGTATGTCCCCCACGGAGGGCAGCCAGGGCAGCCCTCCCCACCACTGCAAAGCCCTTTATCTTTGAGACAGGCCAGCCAGCTGAATGCAAATTACATAGGTGAAGGCTACGCATGGCATGGGCACGTCTGGCTGGTTTGCCTGGCCCTTTGGCCCTCAAAACACCTGAGTAGTGAGCAAAGCTATTGCTTTCCTGCCTGTCTGTTTCTTCTGCCTTCCTGATTTCTTGCTTTCCTTCCAGCCCACCTTCCTACTTCTCTTTCTCCACCCTCCCACTACTTTCTCTCTTTATGGCCAACATCTATTGATAAACTGCTATGTGTCAGCCACTGTCTTAGACAGCTGGGGCGTAACAACTAGTGTGCGGCTGGGTCTCTCCCTTACTAATAAGGAGTTAACCCCCAGCCTGGGTTTTTGGGAGGAGCTCTCAGGCTGTGGCTGGGGAGGCAGTGGAGCTGGGCATTGAAAAGGAGAGATACATTGTTGCTAACATGAGTGAAACCTCAGAACGCATTTCTTGCAGCAACAGGTTATAAGTGATAGTCTGGTGTGGTTAAAATACTACCAGTAACTCTCCAAGTATTTAGGAGATTTTGTGAGCCACTGTGAAAAATACAACCACCATCTTATCTAGGCAAAGGAAGTCCAGATTCCAAACTTTTGTATACTATCTTCATGTAAGCTGATGGCTTTATGGAGTGGTCTCCCTTTTCCCTCTCTACACCTCTTAGAGGCAGTATGCCCCTCCTTTCTCCACAGAAGCAGAGACCAGAAAATGTGAAGCTTTCACAATGCCTTCACAATGTTAGAATGGGCTGACCCTGCAGGCAGGGCTGCCTGCCCCTGAGACAATATGGCACAGAGCGGGCTAACACAGGTTAACATCACATAGACCCGGGCTCCCATCCTAGCACTGCCACTACCTGGTTGTGTGATCTTGGGCAAGGTGCTTTCCCTTGATGAATATCAGTTTTTTCATCTGTAAAATGGGGATAATACCACCCACATTCCAGGATCATTGTGGGGAGTATTTTCCAAAGCAGATGGCAGATTTGAACCGCCAACCTTTTGGTTAGCAGCTGAACACTTAACCACTGCTCCACCAGGGCTCAGAGGCACAAAATAAATGCCAGCTGTTTCAGAAGCTTCTTTGGGGAGGCAGAGCTGGCCTTACAGCCACCCCACTGGCAGAAGTGTCAGTAGGAAGGGTGAGATGTTGAGCGGTCCTCCTGAGCTGACATTGACAGAGGAGATGTGACAATCTGCCTCCAGAAAAATCTCAGCAATCTGCCTGGGCCAGGGAAAATCCATCCATGACGACTCTGCCCAGACTCTGCAAGATGTTTTCTAATTGTTGGTGTTCCTGGGAGCCAAGCAACAGCTGAGCTAATTCCTTTTCCCAATGATATGCAACATCTGCCCCAGTTCTTACTGGAGGTGGAAAAAAATAAGAACCTTCTGGGTATGACTTCAGCTGCCAACTTTGATGAGTTACTGGGCCAATCCAGAAATCAGATTTTTCTAACTGGTCTCTGTGTTGGCACTGACAGCTTTGATGGGCGGGAACAGCACTGACCTATAAGATCCTTGAGGGCTCTGCCTTATTAATCTGTGTAGCCCTGGCATGCCATAGGGCATGGCACACAGTAGGTACTAATAATTGTTTATTGGATGGATGGATGGACGGACAGACAGATGGACAGACGGATGGATGGATGGACGGGTGGGTGGGTGGATGGATGGATGGGTGGATGGATGGATATACAGATGGATAAGTGGATGAATGAATTAGTGAATGGATGGATGGTAGAGATGGATGAATAGATAGGCAAGTGGGTAGATGGATGGATGGATGAATATATGAAGTGCATTGAATTGGAGATTACTTCCTTTCTGTCAGGAATTCCAGGAGCATGTAAATACCTTGGGCTAGGGGTGCAGTGGGTTTCAGGCTCTGGGAAAGGGCCACAAAAGCAGTTGGGCCTGTAATGGCCTTGAGGCTCAGGACAAGTCATCCTTTGTACAGGTTCAAAGTGTATTTATTAGAAGTAAGGACATGGGGCTTCAACCTCAGTTTCCTTTTTATAGCAGGGACATCATCATGGCACTTCCCCTTGCAAAATGTTTGTTCAGATAATGCAAGCTAAGCAGTTCACACAGAGCCTGATACGCTCAATAAATATTGCCCAATAAGCTAGTGATGGTATCAATGTCTGAGGCAGGGGGACTTCTAGCAAGAAGCAAATAAACTTCCCCATGTACAGAAAGAGCAAGAAGTTTGTCTTTATTTAGTTCTATTGTTTCCAAGTCCTTCCCTCCCCAGGTGCAAAGTACTCCAGGAGACAAAATGATAACCTCTGTCCAGCCCAGCTCACTGAGAGTCTGCTGCTGTACTACAAAGCATGGGTTTTCAAGATAGATCCCAGCTATGCCACTTACTTGCTGTGTGGCAACTTACTTTCCTTCTCTGAACCTGTGTCCTCATCTTTAAAGTACAAATGCCAATACTTTCTTTACATGATTTACCAGGATTAAATGCACTTATGCACTTTAAGCCAGCACCCATCTTTCAGTTTGTTGTACTGTGGGTGCTTGCGTGTTGCTATGATGCTATGAAGCTGTGCCACCAGTATTTCAAATACCGCCAGGGTCATCCACAGTGGACAGGTTTCAGCAGAGCTTCCAGATTAAGACAGACTAGGAAGAAAGGCCTGGAAATCTACTTCCAAAATTTAGCCAATGAAAACCCTATGGATCACCACAGAGAATTGTCCAACTGTACTCAAACATGGAATCCCAAGTACAACAGAATGAAACTTTGCCCAGTCCTACAGCGTCTTCATGATCGTTGATAGGCTCAAGTCCACTGTTGTGGCCACTGCGTATTTTGAGTGCCTTCCAATCTAGGGGGCTCATCTTCCACTACTATACTGGATAATATTCCATTGTGATTCATAGGGTTTTCATTGACTAATTTTTGGAAGTAAATCACCAGGCCTTTCTTCCTAGTCTTAGTCTAGAAGCTCTGCTGAAACCTATTCACCATGAATGACCCTTGTGGTATTTGAAATATCCATGGCATTCCAGCATCATAGCAACATGCGAGCCACCTACAGTTTGACAAACTGACAGACAAGTGGTAACTTGACACATAACTGTGCTCAACAAATTTTGGTTGAATGACTGAGTGAATGAATGAGTGCGATGGATGAACGCACATACACTATATACCAGACACTGTGCTAGGCATGGAAACCCTGGTTAAGTGCTACGGCTGCTAACAAAAGAGGTTGGCAGTTCAAATCCACCAGGCACTCCTCGGAAACTCTATGGGGCAGTTCTACTCTGTCCTACAGGGTCGCTATGACTTGGCATCAACCCAACGGCAACGGGTTTTTTACAGGTGCTAGGCACAATGAACGACATCAACAGGCAGGGACTCCAGGAGCAAAGGACCAGCCCCCAGGAGGAAGATGTCCTTCTGGACCCGTATCCCTGCTTCGCGCTGACTCCTTTCTGGTGTTCACAGCACCAGAGCATCTCAGAGGCAAAGGAAGAGCTGGTATCCCCTTGACAACGTTGCCACCAGCCAGGCATGATCTAATGCTTATCTGGACCATGCTGGCTGAGCCTAGCCTCAGAGGAGCTAAGTCTGATGCCATGGCAACAGCCTAGCTCTCCAGAGTCCCTGGACTTCACCTAGTGATGCCAAACCAGGTTTCCCCATCTCTGGGGACTTGGCCCAGAATCTGAGCGTAGGGAGGAAAAAAAGCTTTTGAGGGGAGAAAATCACCTTCATGCTTGCTAGGAATGCATCTCTGCAATCAATTGCCTCTGAGAACCCAGGAGAGCCACAGATCAATTAGGCCAGTCGATAGACCTGTCCCCACGTCTGCAGTGTCTGTGACCACAGGGGCCTGAGGCTTCGCAGTGGGAAGGGGAAGTCACGCACTAAAGTGGGTCATGGAAAGCTCTCATGCAGGCAGCATGGTGCCATGGAGATCTTCAGGTGTCATGGGTACAAATCTTGGTCATCTTTTTATCATATTGTCTTAAGCAAGTCCCTTCACCTCTCTGAGTCCTAGCATCCTGATTTATAATATGAAGGTAATGATAAACACGTATCTTGCAGGGCTGTTGTGGAGACTGTATCTGTTAAAAAATAGCTACAAATTTCCTGGTGCATAGTGTGCAATAAATCATAGCTATTTTATCCTCATTAATAACACTACTGATAACGTAGACAGTGCATTGTAAAGATGTGTAATGTGTTCTCCCATACTGATAGCTCATTGGATCAGCAGACTTTTGAGAGTGACCTGCTAAGATCCTGGTTATGTTGAAGGGCTGAGACTCAGGGCTCCTTTTCTGGGTGTTGGAAAGGGTGGCTTTTTTAGTCTGAGAGGAGGGAGGGTTTATCTTCTATGGGCTAAATCCCTTAAGAGTCTTGGCACAGGGAAGGTGAAGGAGGACTCTTTTGTCAACTCCAGGGTGGGAGCAGGGGCAGCTCGGAGACCTACACAGTCTCATTCTATCCTTACAACAACTCTGGGAGGCAGGTATCATTATTCCCCACGTTACAGGAGAGGATATGGAAGCCCGGGGAATTCAAGTACCTTGTTCCAGATCCAGCAGGTAATTCATTGTCTCATAAATATATCTGAGAAAGCACCACAGCAGGCACTAGCTCACATGCCACTGAAGACCACCTGTGTTCCATCTTTGGCCTGCAAGCCACAAGTCCCAGCTCCTCCCCTCCTTGCCCTCCAGTGCTTCTGGATATGGAGGAGTGTTGCAGTATTGCGTTTGCCTAGATGATGGTCCTGGCTGGACCCTGGGCATCTCCGACAGTGTGTGAGGTTTCCTTCAATTCCATAGCAGGAAGCAAGCACGCATGTGCTCACCTTGGGTCTGTCTGTGACATCCAGGAGTCAAGTGAATGAAGAGACAGCTCTCAGTTCCTTTTCTTTTTCACCTTGAAAAAGAAGGCTCAATGCAGGTCAGAAACTTCCTTCCAGGAGTAGTTTCAGGACCTGTTTCTTCGCTATGTTGCATATGCCCCTTAATGTCTGCAAAAGGGAGGAACAAAGAACAAGTTGTGAGAGATGATCCTGTTGGCTCCTACTGTTTCCTTGAGGCCTCTGTCTCTATCAGAGCCAGTTGTAGAAGTACACACTGAGCCTGGCTCCCTGTTAGGGGATGTAAGACTGGAAGAAAGGCAGATGTACTTACTAAATCCAAACACAATTTTTATTTACCCCTGAGAGCAAAGGGCCACAAGGAAGGTGAGTGACCATAAGCAAGTGTCATTAACATGAAAACACAAATCTCACAGGCTTGGGCTCCCACCAACTGGGTAGGGCCTCAGAACCCCGTAAAGTCCCCTTCGTTGAAATATTTCTGCAAGTCTTGGGGTGAGGGGGATCTCGGTTTCCTAAGGCTGTCATAGAAGAATACCACAAAGTGAATGGCTTTAAAGAACAGAAATTTATTTCCTCACAGTTATGGAGGCTAAAAGTCCAGATCAAGGTATCAGCCATGTTGATTCCTCCTGTGAGCCTCTCTCCTAATTTCTGGTGACTTCTGTCAATCCTTGGCTTTCCTTGCTGCTTATAGATGTATCTGCCTCCATTGTCAGATGGCTTCACCCCTGTGTGTCTGTCTCCATGTCTGTTTTCCCTTTTTATTAGACACTACTCAGAACAGATTAGATTTAGGACCCCCCCTCTAGGACCTCATTAAGATAACAAAGGAAAAACCCTATTTCCAAACAGGGTCGCTTTCACAGGTACAGGGGTTAGGATTTCAACATATCTTTTTGGAAGACATAGTTCAATTCATAAGAGGGCATTAGGGGAGTTATCCTACATGCATCTTCAGATAAGTCCACGCCAGCTGGGCAGTGCCGTACACCTTGCAGTTGTCTGCCAAGGATTTTTGTGGGTACTTAGACAAACTGCTGCCTAGGCTAGGGTGCTATAGCCCGATGTTCACCAAGCTGAAACCTCAAATGCCAAATTGCCCCCTTTGCCCTTCTGCCCTCCCTATATCAGAGGCATGCTGGAAGGGGAGAATTTGTTTCTTCAATACCTAGTTATTGAGCTTCTAGTGCATGCCAGGCACTGTGCTAAATTCCAGAGGTGCAGTGGGGAATAACTGTGACATGACATTTGTCCTTTGTGGAGTTTATGATCTGTGACAAGAGCTCTGAAGGAAATAAACAGGATGCTGCGATATAAACTAAAAGGGAGAGTGTGTTTTGGGTAAGGTAGTCAGAGAGGAGTTCTCTAAGGAGGTGACATTAGGCAACGGAAGGCTCCTGCCTTCCATGTGGGAGACCTAGGTTTGATTCCCAACCAATGCAGTTCATGTACAGCCGCCACCTGTCTGTCAGGGGAGGCTTGCGTGTTGGTTATGATGCTGAATAGCTTTCAGTGGAGTTTCCAGACTAAGACAGACTAGGAAGAAAGGCCTGATGATCTACCTCTGAAAATTAGCCAATGAAAATCCTGTGGATCACAACAATCCGATTCACAACTGGTCATAAGAATGGTGCAGGACTGAACAGAGTTTTATTCCATTTTGCATGGGATTGCCATGAGTTGGGGGCTCACTTGATGGCAGCTACAACAATGACAAAGAGCCATCCATGCAAAAAGTGAGGGAAAGAGCATGCCTGTGGGAGGGAACAGAAAGGGGGAACTCTGAGCAGGGAGCAGTGTTGGGGGGTGGGCCCTGAGGGTTCAGCCTGAGGAACCAAAAAGAGACCTAGTGGCTGGAACACAAGAGTAGAGAGAGAGGTGGGGAGTGAGGTTGGAGGGGGGGTTGGAGCTGGGTCATTCAAGACTGGGGTGAGGAGTTTGTATTTTATGTTAAGTGATATAAGCAGGGCAGAGTTGTGATTTAATTTATGTTTTTGAAACATCATGCTGGCTACTGCGTGGTAAGTGGGCTGTGGGGCAAAGCAAGAGGGGAAGCCAAGAGAGCAGAAAAGAGGTTGCGCTAAGTCCATGTGGGAGGGGCCATTTGGTCATGGGGAGGCATTTGGGGATGGTGAAATGTGGATGAATTTGAAAAAGATTTTGAAATGAGAATCAACCATGCTTGCTGATGGACTGGCCACGAATAACTTTATTTTTATTATAAAAGTAATGTATGTTTATCTTTCAAATTTCTCTCTCAACAGAGCCCAGACCTAATCTGTGAATCTATGTTCAGGACTAGGCACTTTACAGATTCCCCCTTCTCTAGTCCCAGGCATTGTCACTCAAAGCTTTCTCCACTGTATTCTTTCCCCAAGCAGAGGATGTAACTGCCTCAATGACTCCAACCGCCTCAGCTCCCGCTTGTTGTTGTTGTTAGGTGCCATCGAGTCGGTTCTAACTCAAAGCGACCCTATGCATAATGGAAGGAAACATTGCCCGGTCCTGAGCCATCCTTACAATCATTGTTATACTTGAGTTCATTGTTACAGCCACTGTGTCAATCCACCTCGTTGAGAGTCTTCCTCTTCTCTGCTGACCCTGCATTCTGCCAAGCATGATGTCCTTCTCCAGGGACTCGTCCCTCCTGACAACATGTCCAAAGTATGTAAGATGCAGTCTCGCCATCCTTGCTTCTAAGGAGCATTCTGGCTGCACTTCTTCCAAGACAGATTTGTTCATTCTTTTGGCAGTTCATGGTATATTCAATATTCTTCGCCAACACCACAATTCAAAGGCATCAACTCTTCGGTCTTCCTTATTCATTGTCCAGCTTTCACATGCATATGATGTGATTAAAAATACCATGGCTTGGGTCAGGCATGCCTTAGTCTTCAGGGTGACATCTTTGCTCTTCAACGCTTTGAAGAGGTCCTTTGTAGCAGATTTGTCCAATGCAATGCATCTTTTGATTTCTTGACTGCTGCTTCCATGGCTGTTGATTGTGGATCCAAGTAAAATGAAATCCTTGACAACTTCAATCTTTTCTCCGTTTATCATGATGTTGCTCATTGGTCTAGTTGGGAGGATTTTTGTTTTCTTTATGTTGAGGTGTAATCCATACTGAAGGCTGTGGTCTTTGATCTTCATTAGTAAGTGCTTCAAGTCCTCTTCACTTTGAGCAAGCAAGGTTGTGTCATCTGCATAACGCAGGTTGTTAACGAGTCTTCCTCCAATCCTGATGCCCATTCTTCTTCATATAGTCCAGCTTCTCGGATTATTTGTTCAGCATACAGATTAAAAAGGTATAGTGAAAGAATACGACCCTGACACACACCTTTCCTGACTTTAAACCAATCGGTATCCCCTTGTCCTGTCTGAACAACTGCCTCTTGATCTATGTAAAGGTGCCTCATGAGCACAATTAAGTGTTCTGGAATTCCCATTCTTCACAGTGTTATTCATAGTTTAGTATGATCCACACAGTCAAATGCCTTTGCATAGTCAATAAAACACAGGTAAACATCCTTCTGGTATTCAAACATTTTCTTCACAAGCTTACTTAGCCTATTAATTTGAGCCATCCACCAAACAGGCTCTGTGAGGCTGAGGTAAATGTCAGCCCTGGCTCCCTCCATCCGAATGATCCCAGATTCTAAGCTGGTTATGCGGCTCTTTGTTCTACATATTTAAGGCTGCATTTGTTTCTCTGTGGTCTCTCTTAAAATAAGCTCCTTGAAGAAAGGAAATCTTGTCTTTAGCTTTCTTTGCAACTTCTCCTTTCAGTAGTCAGTAATGACTTACAAATGCTTACGGTGCTAGGTTGTAGTTGCTGGGGATAAAGCAAGAAACAAGACAGGCATGGTTCTTGCTCTCAGGGAGCTTGCAGTCGATGTTCCACCAACACTCATAGCATGCAGGGCCCTAGATACATGTAACTGACTGACAGGTCAGCAAGCACACACCCACGTATCAATTCCTAATATTAATATTTGGAAGACATGATCCAACTCCAAACAACTGTGTTTCAACCGTAGTTGGCCATGGATCTTCTAGGAGAACATTGGTGCATCCTTGCCCCTTCCTGAGCTTGTTGTCTCTGCTACAATGAAGAGGTTAGACTAGATCAGTTCGAGGGTGACTTTCCACCTCAAACCTGTAGGATTCCATGATCTCATGGTTTACCATGGCTCCTATAGCTTTAAAGCCCCACGGTTGATGAGTCAGTGGAGGGCAGCAAATCCTAGTGGCTTTGGAGCCACACAGACCAGGGTCCAAATCCTGGCTCTGCAAATTTCTAGCTGCGTGACCTTGAGGACAAGTCATTTCACTCCTCTGAGCATTACTTTCTTCATCTGGAAAGTAGGGATAATAATGATTATGAAATGCAAATTCCCTTACTGGGGCTCCAGAGTCTGTAACCTCTTATCCTCCTAAATAACCAGTTCACCCAGATCCCAGCTCTGATCTGCATCACAAAACTTTTCACACTCCGTGTATGAGACTGACTTGATTTGTAAACTTTCACTTATACAACTTAAAGAGAGAGAGAGACTAAAGGGGCACACCAGTCCAGGGGCAAGGACTAGAAGGTAGGAGGGGACAGGAAAGCCGGTAATACAGAACCCAAGGTCGAGAAGGGAGAGTGTTGATATGTCGTGGGGTTGGTAACTAATGTCACAAAACAATATGTGTACTAATTGTTTAATGAGAAGCTAGTTTGTTCTGTAAACCTTCATCTGAAGTACAATAATAAAGAAAAAAAACTTTTCACAATCCACAGGGATGGATTAACCGATAAGCAAGGCACACACCAGCTTAATGTGGTAAAGCCAAGGTGAAATTGTGCACTACAGATTAGGAAGTAAACACAATTAAGCTTGTGAATACCTTGCTTACTATAAAATGGTACATACCATGCTTACTGGTTAATTCACCCCTGCAAGTCCTGGATCATAACTTCCAATCTTAAAATTTACCCTCCCTTGACTCTATACCCTCTTTCAGCTCTTACTCTGTATCTCTACTCAGTCTAAAGTTGTTGTTGTTAGGTGCCGTCAGATCGCTTTTGACTCATAGAAACCCTAGGTACAAAAGAACAAAACAATGCCCCAACCTGTGCCATCCTCACAATCGGTGCTATGTTTCAGCCCATTGTTGCAGCCACTGTATCAATCCATCTTGTTGAGGATCTTCCTGTTTTTCAATGACCCTCTACTTTACCAAGCATGATATCCTTCTCCAGAGACTGATCTCTCCTGATAACATGTCCAAAGTATGTAAGATCCAGTCTCGCCATCCTTGGTTCTGAGGAACATTTTGGTTGTACTTCTTCCAAGACAGATTTGTTCCCTCTTTTGTCAGCCCATGGTGTATTCAATATTCTTTGCCAATAGCATAGTTCAAATGTATCAATCCTTCTTCAGTCTTCCTTATTTATTGTCCAGCTTTTGCATGCATATAAGCTGGACAATAAATAAGGAGATTGATAATTTCATGACTTGGGTCAGGCGCACCTTAGTTCTCAAAGTGACATCTGTCCTCAAAGTGACATCTTTGCATTTTAACCCTTTAAAGAGGTCTTTTGCAGAAGATTTTCCCAATGCAGTATGTCATTTGATTTCTTGACTGCTGCTTCCATGGCTGTTGATTGTGGATCTAAGTAAAATGAAATCCTTGACAACTTCAATCTTTTCTCTGTTTATCATGATGTTGCTCATTGGTCCAGTTGTGAGGATTTTTGTTTTCTTTATGTTGAGGTGTAATCCATACTGAAGGCTGTGGTCTTTGATCTTCATTAGTAAGTACCTCAAGTCCTCTTCACTTTGAGCAAGCAAGGTTGTGTCATCTGCATAACGCAGGTTGTTAATGAGTCTTCCTCCAATCCTGATGCCCCTGTTCTTCTTCATATAGTCCAGCTTCTTGGATTATTTGCTAAGCATACAGATGGAATAAGCATGGTGAAAGGATACAGCCTTGATGCACACCTTTTCTGATTTTAAACCACGCAGTATCCCCTTGTTCTGTTCGAACAACAGCCTCTTGGTTTATGTACAGGTTCTGTATTAACACAATTAAGTGTTCTGGAATTCCCATTCTTTGCAATGTTATCCACAATTTGTTATGATTAACACAGTTGAATGCCTTTGCATAGTCAATAAAACACAGGTAAACATCTTTCTGGTATTCTCTGCTTTCAGCCAAGATCTGTCCAACATCAGCAATGATATCGCTGGTTCCACGTCCTCTTCTGAAACCTGCCTGAATTTCTGGAAGTTACCTGTTGATGTACTGCTGCAACCATTTTTTAATTATCTTCAGCTGATTTTTACTTGCATATGACATTAATGATATTGTTTGATAATTTCCACATTCTGTTGGATGGCTTTTCTTTAGAATTGTCCTAAAGTACAACTTCTCAATCAGGTTGTCCATACTTGCTATCCTCAGCATCTAATCTCTCATTCACTCTTTTCCACCCTGATTTTAAAATTGCATTTTTAATATTTAGTAAGAATGAACATTTAAAATTATTATTTGATATTTTTATTTGCAAAAAGAACACAAAGTATATACACAGTATAAAACCCAGCCCAAGAAATAGAATACTAGCAATTCTATGAAGCCCTGTACAGATTACATTTCTCCCTCCTTGATATAGGTATTGGCTTTTTTTTTTTTAGTATAGTTTGAACACTATGGATATATTCCTAAACATCACACTATTTTGTGTAGCAAGATTATGAACTTTACATAAATGTTATGTTGTATGTATTTTTCTATGACTTGATTTCTTTTTTCTTGGCTCAATATTCTTTGAGAGAGTCATCCATGGACTGGAGCTCTAGTTCATTCATTACGTAATACCCAATGAATACAGTGAATTTATGGTAAAGTGAATATGGTGAATTTATTTAGCCATTATCCTGTGGATAGCATTTTGCTATTATAAACAATAATATGAACATTCTTGACATGTCTTCTAGGGTATATTGTAAGAGTTTCCCCAGGAGTATATCAAGGAATGGGATTGCTGGATTGCCAAGTATGAGCATATCTAACTTTACTTTCTATTTTACTAGATAATACAAAATTGTCTTGACAGTGGATATAGCAATTTACACTCCCCCAACAGTTCTTGAGAGCGCCTGTCTCTCTGCATGCCTCATCAGCACTAGATACTGTTTGACTTTCTTTTGCCAACATGCTGGGAGTAAAAAATTATCTCAATTTGGTTTTAATTTGCATTTCCCTGATTACTAATGCCAGTAAATATCTTTGTACACCCACTCCTCACTTATCGCAACATGGTTAGTTTCCAAAGATCAGGTTGTTAAGTGAAAATTGACATCATGCAAAAGTGGAGGATGACAATACCAGATCACAAAATGAAGAATGACTACATCATTACATAAGTGTCAAATTGCATGATTACATAACTGCCAAACCACTGAGAATCACGACCCAGCCAAGTTGGCACAGCACCTCAACCATCACAGCCAGCATTACTCTTGCCTTGCCTTTGTTACTGCAAGACATACATCGTTAATGTGCAAAATAGTTGGATAGTAGATTTTTTGCTATTGTCATAAATGAGAAATGTCAGATAAGCAAATAGTCAATAAGTGAGAAGTAAGTGTATTTGTTATTGGGCATTCACGTTTCCTCTTCTGTGAGGTACCTGCTCATGTCTTTTGCTCGTTTTAATTATTTTTTATTTTTTACATTGACTTGTAGGAATTATTTATATATTCTTGATACTAATCCTTTGCCAGCTATCCGTGTTGCAAATATATTCTCCTAGCTCAGGCTTGGCTTTTCAGCCTTAAAAAAATTTTTTTTTAAGAACAGAAGTTATTAATTTTAATGTCATTTATCTTCTCATATTCTCCTAGGTTGTCTTCTTAAAATTTTTCAAGTTTTTCTTTCCATATTAAAGACTTTAATTCACCTGAAAGTGATTTTCGTTTATGGTGTGAGGTGAGGATCGGTATGAATTTCTTAGCCTTATTTTTGAACAGTCTATTCTTTCCTCACAGATCTGCAATATCACTTCTGACACATCCATTCATTCTTGAACCTTCTCCAACCTGGCTTCAGTGCCAATACTCCACTGAAACTGCTCTTTTTTTGCTTCCTTAGATAATGTTGTATCAAAGTGATATATTTCCGGCTTCATTTTACTTGATTTTTCAGAAGCATTTGAAAGAGTTGACTATTCTCTGATCCTTGAAATACTCTCTTCTCTTGGCTCCCCTAATTTTCCTTTTACCTCACTGGCTACATCTTCTCTTACAAATCTTTCAATATTAGTGGTCTCTTCTCTTCTTCATCTCACACCTTTCCTAGGTGATCTCATTCTGTCATATAGCATTAAATACCATTTATAGTTTATGGCTCCTAAATTTTATCTCCAGCTTAGTGTCATCTGAGCTCCAAACTAAAAAATCCAACTACTAACTCTACCTGAATACATGATTTTCCCTAAACTTGTTATGACCAAAAGAGATTTCTAGATTTCTGCCAATACTACCACCAACCTGGTCCTCCCCCAGGCTTGCCTATCTCTAGGAATGGCACCATCACTCACTTGATTGCATAAGCCTATAATCTAGGAGGCATCCTTGATTCTTCCCTTTCCTTCACCTCCCACATCTAATCCATCCGCTGTTCTCCATCTCCACCATCATCACCACCATCACCACCACCACCACCACCACTGTCATCACCACCATTTTTTACCTCTGTTACCACATTAGCTTCCCTACTTATCTCCTCCCAGCTTACTCCACTCTAATCCATTCTCTACAAGTGATCAGGATTATCTCATAAAATGTAAACAAAATCCTATCTTTCCCCTTCATGTAACCCTTTAGGGATGGTCCAGTGCTTCCAGGGTGAAATTGTGACTCTGACAGTCACCTGCTTGACTCTTTATGATCTCTCACCTGTCCCTTCTTCTCAGCCTGAGCCTCTCTCTCTTTGCTCCAGCAAGTCTTAACTTCTACACTCTTCCTTGAATTTATAGAGCCCCTGTCTATCTTTTGCACATGCTGTTCTGTCTCTGAATGCTCCACTGAGTTCCTCCTCATTCTTCATGTTTCAATTCACATGTCACCTTCTCAGAGAAGACTACCCTGACTTCCCTATCCAACATATCACCTCCAATCCCAGTGGCTCTGTCATAACATTCAAATTACTCCCTTTGTAGCATTTATCAAACCTTTATTGGTCTTGTGTATATGGAGAGTAAGATTCATGGTGTTCATCATCGCAGTCTCAGTGTCTAGCACAGAGAAGACACTCAAATATTTGTTGGATTAAAACAGAACAAACAAACAACAAAAATAAAGCATCTCTGGGCTGTTTTGAGGACATAAAACAGATGTTTAAAAATACTTAGCATGGTTTCAGGCATTTGGTAGATCCTCAACACATTCACATAATGTCCCAGGCTGGCCTGAAGATTTCTGTGACTGGAAATGCATTATCTTTTTCTCCTGGGAAGAAAACATGAGAGACAAGAGGGCAAGAAACATATGAAAGTGTTCCCGACCACACTTGAGAGAATTTATTCTTCTTTATTTTCCTCCCTTTCCTCTTTGCAATGTGTCTATTTTTAAAGAGGTGGGAGAGTGTCATACAAGATTGATAGATAGTTTCAGAAATACAGCTCTTCTTTGTCCCCTGAGCCGCCCCCTCCCTTGCTTCCCTCCAATTGCTCTTGAGCAGCCACCTGTTCTGAGATGCCTGCATCTGCCCCAGCCACCATCTCTCCCTGTCCCTAGTGAGCTGCACGCCCCCGGCCAGACTGGGCTGTGTTCCTGCCCTGAGGACAGCTTTGAACCCAGGAGCTGTCGCTGCCTGTTTATTCCTACCAAAGCATCGCATATGGCAACAGATCATGAATGAGAAACAGGCACCTGATAGCAGAGCAGCCATCTCCCGCCAGTACCGACCCTTGCCAGCCTCCATCTGCCAACTCCAGGCATCCCGCCTCCTGGGGAGACGGCAGGGTGCAGGGACAGGCACTGGAGTTGGAGGCAGAACTCACTTCAGATCATTAAGCAGGACCAAGCTCTTTGTGTGTTAGGAACTATGTCTGGGTTCCAGCCCTGGCTGTGCCACTAAGCCTGGCAACTTGGGTAAGTCCTGCAATTCTTCTGATTTTCAGCATCCTCATGTATAAAGTGGGTATAATGATAATTCCATGCAGGTATCTAGGATTTATCTTTTTTATAAAGCTCTTTTCCATCAATGGTTTCATTTCACTTGTTTACTTGTTTGAAAAATATTTATTGAGTGCTTATCATGTTCCAGGAATCATGCAAGTTGTTACAGATACAGTAGCCAAGAGATATAAGGTATTGGTCTTCCTGGAACTTACATTGTAAGGCAGTCCCCAACTTACAGTGGAGTTCCTTTCTGATGACTCTGTCCTAAGTCGGTTCTGACTTTAGTTTATTGCCTTTTATTATCAGTATTTTTTTTAATCTGATTTTTTAAACATCTGCAAGTGAATATCTGAGAGTGATAGCATCAGCAAATTACACACTGCGCCATTGTATGTAGTACATATTACTATTGGTAAAATGTACAAAAAAAAAAAACAGATGGCCATAAGTATGGTTTATTGTAACTAAAATACGTCGTAAATTGGGGGCTGCCTGTACTTGGAGAGATAGACACTGATCAAGTGATTCCATAGTAAAATGTAAAATTGCAATCATGACAAGTGCTACAAAGTCTATAAAGGACAGGCACTCAGGGCAATGAGAGCCTATAATTGAAGAATTTGACCTTGAGGGTCCCCTGAGGAATTGGTGCTTGAGTTGACACTTGAAGAAATAGAGGTGTTAACTGAAAAGGGGAGGGACAAAAGTCCTGGGAAAAAGGAGCGGCTTGGACAAAACTCTAAGTCAGGAGAGAGCTTGAGGGTCTGAAAGGAATCGAGTGGTTCTGGAAGGTGGAACTTGGATGACTGGTGAGGGAAATGAAGTGGGAGAGGTCAGCAATTTCAGACCTGTGAGTCCTTGTTGACCAAGGCAAAGGAGTTGTGTCTTTATCCTGCCAGCAAAGGGGAGCCATTTATCAGTTCAATCAGAGAGTCATAAGATCAACTTTGATACTTTGAAAGGTTCACTCTGGATGTTACGTGAAAACAGATTGGAGGGCCCCGAGGGGAAGCAGGAGACCAGCTGGGAGGCTATTGCAGTCATCCAGGAAGAAGATGAAGGTTTGGTAAAGGTGGTGGCAACAGTGCTGGAGAGAGCTGGCTGCCCAGCAGGATGGGTAGGGCTACCACTCACCGAGGGTGGACAGGAATTATCCCCACCTTAGAGAGAAAGAGAACCGAGCCTCAGAAACGATAAGTGGTCCCCATAAATAGCAAGTCATGGGACTAGGACTCACACCCAGCGTTCCAGGTCAGAAGTCTGATCCCCAGAGGACTGGTGTCAGGCATCATTAGTTAGGTGAGAGCTGAGTGTCTGAGAGAAGACTGGTCCCTGAGGCCAGGGCTGGTCACTTTCCTAAAGCTTGTGCTACCAAAGTGATGAGGGTGGTCTTCAGGCTGACCTGCCCTCTCCTCAGTAAATGCTGAGTTCCTCAGCCAAAGCCCAAAGGTATCAGCAGTGGCCAGGAGAAGGTGCAAGGTTGAGAGCTAGCTGGAGGCAGGACCTGGAAGAGGTGAAGAATACACAGACCTGGGTACAAATCCTGTTTCTGCCAGCCTTCTAGCTAATGCACCTTATGACCCTAGTGTTGGCTTCCCAGCATCTGACCTGAACTAGGCAGCATTACACCAATGAGTGTGTCTTAGTTTGCCAGTGCTGCTATAACAGAAATATCACAAGTGGGTGGTTTTAAAGAGCAGACATTTATTTTCTCATAGTTCAGGAGGCTAGAAATCCAAATTCAGAGTGTGACTCCAGAGGAAGGTCCTTCTTTGTCTATTTCAGTGTGTAGTAGCCAAAAAATCCTTGCAGTTCCTTGGCTTGTAGGTTCATCTGCCTCCATTGTCATCAGATACTGTCTGTCTGTCCCCTGTGTGTGTTTGCTAGTCTCTGTGTCTATGCTGCTACTTATAACTTAGCAGTGGCTAGGTTTAAGTCACACCCTACACTGATCGGGCATCGTTGACAGGACAAAAACCAAACCCATTGCTGTTGATTCCAACTCATAGTGACCCTATAGGACAGGGTAGAACTGCCCTATGGTGTTTCTAAAGCCATAATCTTTACAGAAGCAGACTCCCACATCTTGACAACCTGCTGGTTAGCAGGTGAGCACTTTAACCACTGTACCACCCATGCTCATTGACATAACAAAGGAAACATTATTTCCAAATGGGATTACATCCACAGGTATAGGGGACTAGGAGCCCAACACATACTTTGGGGGAATCACAATGTAATCCATAACAGGGTGTAAGCTTTTGCGTTATAGACCGGACACACTAAGGTTGTTAATGTCCCTTTACTAGAGAGTTAGATGTCCTCTCTCCAAGAATGTTCCCTGGTGGATCAGACTCATGTGGTGGGTGGGTATCAGGGACAGAAAAGAGTGTGTTCTTCCTGCAGTGGGGTATCAAGGTAGAGACTTTGGGGATGGTCCGCTCAGTGGGGGAGAGTATTTTATCCCTGACATGGTTTAGACTTATTACTGCATGGTGATAATAAAAAGTAAATGACTTCTAATCTGTTTTATTGTTTTTAAATTCTCTACAGACAATACAAGGAGCCCTGGTGGTACAATGGTTAAGTGTTTGGCTGCTAACTGAAAGGTTGGCAGTTCAAACCCACCCAGTAGCTCTAGGGGGAAAAGACCTTGTGATTTGCTTCTGTAAAGATTACAGCCAAGAAAACCCTATAGGGCAGTTCTACTCTGTCACATGGGGCCACTATGGGTTAGAATCAACTCAACGGCACATAACGACAACAACAACGCACCCCTTATTGCTGGACCCAGCACAGATGG
This sequence comes from Elephas maximus indicus, assembly GCF_024166365.1. Lineage (NCBI taxonomy): Eukaryota > Metazoa > Chordata > Mammalia > Proboscidea > Elephantidae > Elephas > Elephas maximus. The sequence goes on from NC_064821.1 coordinate 60,441,148, forward strand.
CTCCCACTGGTCCTGCCCCTTGGTACGCCACAGCCTCCCTTCCACCTTCTTCCCAGCTATGCCAGATCCCAAGGCCCCCTCGCCCACCTGCAACCATTCCTGGGGAGAAGGGCAGCATCCATGACTCTCTGGGGCAGGGAGGTGGTAGAGTCATATGTTCATTGATCCACTTGTTCAACAAGTATTTATGACACTCTATTATGTGATCCCCACTTGTCTATCAGTTTGTCATACTGTGGGGGCTTGCTTATTGCTGTAATGCTGGAAGCTATGCCACCAGTATTCAAACACCAGCAGGGTCACCCGTGACGGACAGGTTCAGCTGAGCTTCCGGACTAAGACAGACTAGGAAGAAGGACTTGGTGATCTACTTCTGAAAATGATTAGCCAGTGAAAACCTTATGAATAACAGTGAAACATTGTTTGATATAGAGCTGGAAGATGAGCCCCTCAGGTTGGGTGGAATTCAAAATATGACTGGGGTAGATCTACCTCCTCAAATTTGACCTTAATGATGTAGATGGAGTCAAGCTTTTGAGACCTCCATTTGCTGATGTGGCACTATTCAAAATGAAAAGAAACAACTACAAACATCCATTAATAATCAGAACACGGAATGTACAAAGTATGAATCTAGGAAAATTGGAAGTCGTCAAAAATGAAATGGAACCCGTAAACATTGACATCCTAGGCATTAGTGAGCTGAAAAGAATTGGTATTGGCCATTTTGAATTGGACAATCACATGGTCTACTACGCTGGGAACGACAACTTGAAGAGAAATGGCGTCGCACTTATCATCAAAAAGAACATCTCAAGATCTATCCTGAAGTACAACGCTGTCAGTGATAGGATAATATCCATACACCTATAAGGAAGACCAGTTAATATGACTATTATTCATATTTACGCACCAATCACTAAGGCCAAAGATGACTAAATTAAAGATTTTTACCAGCTTCTGCAGTATGAAATTGAACGTGCAATCAGGATGCATTGATAATTACTGGAGATTGGAATTCGAAAGTTGGAAACGAAGAAGGATCGGTAGTTGGAAAATATGGCCTTGGTGATAGAAACGATGCTGGAGATAGTATGATAGAATTTTGCAAGACCAACAACTTCTTCATTGCAAATACATTTTTTCACCAACATAAACAGCGACTAGACACAGGGACCTCGCCAGATGGAATACACAGGAATCAGATGGGCTACATCTGTGGAAAGGGAGGATGGAAAAGCTCAATATCATCAGTCAGAACAAGGCCAGGGGCTGACTTTGGATCAGATCAATTGCTCATATGCAAGTTCAAATTGAAACTTAGGAAAAATTAGAACAAGTCAACAAAAGTCAAAGTATGACCTTGAATATATCCCACCAGAATTTAGAGACCATCTCAAGAATAGATTTGACGAGTTGAACGCTAATGACCAAAGACCAGATGAGTTGTGGAATGCCATCAAGGACATCATACATGAAGAAAGCAAGAGGTCCTTAAAAAGACATGAAAGAAAGAAAAGACCAAAATGGATGTCAGAAGAGACTCTGAAACTTGTTCTTGAATGTTGAGTTGAACAGAAAATTTTAAAGGGTAGCTCAAGAAGACAAACTAAGTATTACAATGACAAGTGCAAAGACCTGGAGATGGAAAACCAAAAGGGAAGAACACACTCAGCATTTCTCAAGCTGAAAGAATTGAAGAAAAAATTCAAGACTGGAGATGCAATATTGAAGGATTCTCTGGGGAAAATATTACACGACTCAGGAAGCATCAAAAGAATGTGGAAGGAAAACATAGAGTCACTGTACCAAAAAGAATTGGTTGACGTTCAACCATTTCAGGAGGTACCATATGAGCAGGAACCAATGGTGCTGAAGGAAGAAGTCCAAGCTGCACCGAAGGCATTGGCGAAAAACAAGGCTCCAGGAATTGGCGGAATATCAGTTGAGATGTTTTAACAAGCACTGGAAGTACTCACTCCTCTATGCCAAGAAATTTGGAAGATAGCTACCGGCCAACCGACTGGAAAAGGCCTATATTTATGCCTACTCCCAAGAAAGATGATCCCACCTAATGCAGAAATTATCAAACAATATCATTAACATCACATGCAAACAAAATTTTGCTGAAGATCATTCAAAAGTGGCTGCAGCAGTATATCGACAGGGAACTGCCAGAAATTCAAGCCGGATTCAGAAGAGGACTCGGAACCAGGGATGCCACTGCTGATGTCAGATGGATCTTGGCTGAAAGCAGAGAACACCAGAAGGATGTTTACCTGCGTTTTATTAACTATGCAAAGGCATTTGATTATGTGGATCATAACAAATTATGGATAACATTGTGAAGAATGGGAATTCCAGAACACTTAATTGTGCTCATAAGGAACCTGTACATTGATCAAGAGGCAGCCGTTCAAACAGAACAAGGGGACACTGTGTGGTTTAAAGTCAGGAAAGGTGTGGATCAGGGCTGTATTCTTTCACCATACCTATTCAATCTGTATGCTGAGCAAATAATCCGAGAAACTGGACTATATGAAGAAGAACGGGGCATCAGGACTGGAGGAAGACTTATTAACAACCTGCACTATGCAGATGACACAACCTTGTTTGTGAAAGTGAGGAGAACTTGAAACACTTACTGATAAAGATCAAAGACCACAGCCTTCAGTATGGATTACACCTCAACATAAAGAAAACAAAAATCCTGACAACTGGACCAATAAGCAACATCATGATAAACAGAGAAAAGATTGAAGTTTTCAAGGATTTCATTTTACTTGGATCCACAATCAATACCTGCAGAAGGAGCAGTCAAGAAACCAAAAGATGCATTGCATTTGGCAAATCTGCTGCAAAAGACCTCTCTAAAGTGTTGAAAGGCAAATATGTCACCTTGAAGACTAAGGTGCGTCAGATCCAAGCCATGGTGTTTTCAATTACCTCCTATGCATGTGAAAGCTGGGTGATAAATAAGAAGACTGAAGAAGAAATGACACCTTTGAATCACGGTGTTGGAAAATATTGAATATACCACGGACTGCCAAAAGAATGGACAAATCTGTCTTGAAAGCAGCACAACTAGGATATTCCTTGGAAGCGAGGATGGCAAGACTACGTCCCACATAATTTGGACATGCTGTCCGGAGGGATCAGTCCCTGGAGAAGGACATCATGCTTGGTAGAGGTTCAGCAAAAAAGAGGAAGATCCTCAAGGAGATAGACTGACACGGTGGTTGCAACAATGGGCTTATGCATAGCAATGATTGTGAGGATGGCACAGGACTGGGCAGTGTTTCATTCTGTTGTACAAAGGGTTGTTATGAGTTGGAACCCACCCGCTGGCACCTAACAACAACAACATTATGTGGCAGGGCCAGCATTGTTGTTGTCATCAGTTGCTGACTCATGACAACCCTATGCACAATAGAATGAAACATTGTCCGGTCCTGCATCATCTTCTTGATTGCTGGTATGCTCAAGTCCATTGTTGCTGCCATTGTGTATTTTGAGTGCCTTCCAACATAGGGAGCTCTTCTTCCAGCACTCTATCAGACAATACTCTGTTCTGATCCATAGCATTTTCATTGGCTTAGTATTATTGGCCTTTCTTTCTAGTCTGTCTTAGTCTGGAAGCTCCACTGAAACCTGTTCACCATGGGTGACCCTGCTTGGTATCTGAAATAACAGTGGCATAGCTTCCAGCATCACAGCAACACACAAGCCACCACAGGAAAATAAACTTACAGACAGGTGGTGGAGGATCAGCACAGACACTGTAAATACAGATATGAGTTAGACATGGTACCATGGGATTGGAGGTGGGGTGTTAAGGGAGGAAGGGAGTTCATTAGTTTTTTGCCAAGAATATCGTATATGTCAGCTTAACTGCCTCCAAGACATGGACCTGCTCCCCTTTGCACCCCACAGTCATCCTCAGCCGCATGTAACCCTTGGGAATTAAGCTTGGGACAGGCGCCCTCTCAGGTGCATCATCTGTGAAGCCTGGCTACCCTGTTCGGGATTTTCAGGGGAGGCAGGGCTTCCCAGGCCTTCCCTGCTCTCTCTGCCAGCCTTGCTCAGGCACCCACCTTGCTTCACTGAAGGGCTAGCTTTCTGTTCTCACCCAGACTGTGTTGATTACACTTTCTGGAGGTTTGTTTTCCTCTGTGTGGGCAGAAACAGTCACAAAATTGCTACAAACAGTCCTGCAAACAGAGGGGTGGGCGGGAAAGAGGTGTGTGCATGGTTGGGGTGGGGGGATCTATGGTTTTTGTCCTTCTGGAATCCCTTCTTCCTCTCTACACACACCTCCTCTTTTCTAGCTGCCTCTCCAGACCACCTAGCTTGATTTCTCCAAGTGTAGAGTACCTGGGAAGATTTAATCTCCCCAGAGGGCAACCCTGGAAAAAAGGAAGCAGAAATGGCTGTGCCCTGGCTTGTCTAACTGAGTGACTGAGGAGAAGCCATCTCCCCTTTCTGGATCTCATTTTTCACACCCATAAAAGAGTAAAATTGGTCTGGGGACATTTAATGTTTATTTTAATAAACACTCATTTGGTGCTTACTAAGTGCCACGCTATCTTAAGTGTTTTGCAACTATTAACTCATTTAATTATAACTTTAATTATAAAGCTTCGAGACATCCCCATTTTGCAGAAGGGAGACTGAGACACAGGTGAAGTAATTTCCCCAAGGGCACACTGAGTAAATGATAAAATCACGCTTTGAACCCAGTCTAACATCAGAGTCCATAATGAACCACCGTATTACACTATCACTTGCTTTCCCATCTTCTCTGAATTTCTAGGAGTCCAGCGTTGTGACCTCTTAGAGTCATGTCTGTCCCACAGCCTTCTTTATTTCCTTTTGAATGGGAAGGGGAATCTTGATGCCTTCAAGCAGAGGCAGCTCTATGGGAAATACTTCCAGGCTGGCAGCCTTCTCTGCCCACCCTTCTCATGTCTCAGGTCCATCTGTCTTCTCCACTTCTCACTTGCTCTTCGTGGCCTTGTAGCCACTCAACCAGGCTGACCTTGATTCCCAGAAAATTTGAGTGCTAAAGTGCAAACCTTGAACTTGGGAGAATTGAGTAGAAAGGATGACCAGTGGATGTGAAACCTGAGTGTGGGGCCTATTGGGGGGCTGAGACCTTGGGCTTCATGGAGTCTGAGTATTAGCGGAGGCTTGAAGGGTGTGTAGAATTATAAGTAGCAAAAAAAAAAAAAATTTTTTTTTTTTTTAAATGTTCCTTAAGCCCTAGTCCCCTGCCTACAGGGAGTCAGGATTCTAAGCTAAGTGGTGCACAGCCACTCTAGGTGGCACAAGGCTGTGTGCATCATCACAGGACTTTGGAGTCAGAGGGGATTGAGTTTGCATCCCAGCTCCGACACTTCTTGATTAGGACTGCAACCAATCACTTTACCCCTCAGCCTCATTTCCACCCTTGCCCCCATCACTAGAACAGAACTGACAATACCTACTTCACTGAGTGATTATGAGGGTTAAAGGAGATAATGGATGTCCAAAGGCTTTAGGGAACTGTCCAGTGGAACAAAAGCTGATTGAAGACCCTTGTGTCTCCTCCTGCTTTGCCAAACTCCTGGAAATCTGTGTCTTGCTCATCACCCCGTTCTCCAAGCACTGGTCTCAGATCCTGGCTCATTGAGGGTGACCATAAATCTTGAACTGAATTGAATTTCACCTTGAATTTTGGTTAGTCTTCATTATGACAAGGGCATCATTGCATTCCTAAAACCATAATTTTATACTCTGTCTATGATGGTGACTTTGCTTCTCTCTTGAGGATAATTCCGCTATGCCCCAGCAAGCCTTCTGAGGCAATCCAGGTAAAACAATCAAGTCTGAGAAATTTGTCCCATGAACTACCCCCGTTTTTTACCCAACAATCCCCCTAAGTCTTCCCTCCAGGCCATTCACCAAAGTTCTCTTCCTGGGGCTTCCCTCTCAGCTGGCTGGCAACTGCAAAGATAGGTGTCTTAGGCTGGGTTCTCAAGAGAAGCAAAACCAGTGAAGCTCATGCGCTTGTTGTTGTTAGGTGCCGTGGAGTCAGTTCCGACTCATGGCAAACTTAAGCACAACAGAACGAAACGCTACCTGGGCCTGTGCCATCCTTAGAATTGTTGCTATGCTTAAGCCATTGTTGCAGCCACTGTTTCAATCCATCTCGTTGAGGGTCTTCCTCTTTTTCGCTGACCTTCTATTTTGCCAAGCATGATGTCCTTCTCCAGGGACTGATCCTTCCTGATAACATGTCCAAAGTATGTGAGATGTAGTCTTGCCATACTTGCTTCCAAGGAACATTCTGGTTGTACTTCTTTCAAGACAGATTCGTTCATTCTTTTCACAGTCCATGGTACATTCAATGGAAACCCTGGTGGCGTAGTGGTTAAGTGCTACGGCTGCTAACCAAAAGGTCTGCAGTTCGAATCCGCCAGGTGCTCCTTGGAAACTCTACAGGGCAGTTCTCCTCTGTCCTATAGAGTCGCTATGAGTCAGAATCGACTCGATGGCAGTGGGTTTTGGTGGTACATTCGTTTGCTTTGCCAACACCGCAATTCAAAGGCATCTACACTTCTTTGGTCTTCCTTACTCATTATCCCACTTTTGCATGCATATGAGGCAATTGAAAACACCATGGCTTGGGTCAGGCGCACTTTAGTCCTCAAGGTGGTATCTTTGCTTTTCAACACTTTAAAGAGGTCTTTTGCAGCAGATTTGCCCAAAGCAATGTGTCTTTTGATTTCTTGACTGCTGCTTCCATGGCGTTGATTGTGGATCCAAGTAAAATGCAACCCCTGACAACCTCAATCTTTTCTCCGTTAACCATAATGTTGCTTATTGGTCCAGTTGTGAGGATTTTTGTTTTCTTTATGTCGAGGTATAAACCATACTGAAGCCTGTGGTCTTTGATCTTTATCAGTAAGTGCTTAAGTCCTCTTCACTTTCAGCAAGCAAGGTTGTGTCATCTGTATAACATAGGATATTAATGAGTCTTCCTCCAATCCTGATGCCCCACTCTTCTTCATATAGTCCAGCTTTTGGATTATTTGCTCCGTATACACATTTGCTTGTAGAGGCTGGCAAGTCCCAAGTCTGTGGGTCAGTCTCTAACAAACCAAGATTGGCAGGTCAGATGATGGGCTGCTGGCTCACAGGCTGTGGAGTCTGACATATCCAAGATCGGCAGGTAAGACAGCAGGCTGCTGGCTCACAGACTGCAGATACCAATGAATTCCAAGGTCAGCAAGCAATACAGCAGGCCGTGGGCTCATGTCCCAAGAACCAGAGGTCAGATGATGAGGAGCTAGATGCAGGATCCAGAGCAAGCAAAAGCCAGCAAGCTTTGCCAGAATGTCAATGTATATTGGAAGCAGGCCACATTCCCAAGGAAAACTCCCCTTACAACTGATTGGCTGAGCACATCAGATCACATCATAGAGGTGATTACATTATATCACAAAATGGAGGATAACTACATCATTACAACTGCCAAATTACGTCATTATGTAACTGCCAAACTACATTATTACACAACTGCCAAACCATTGAGAATCATGGCCCAACCAAGTTGACACACAGCCTTAACCATCACAATAGGAAAGACCGCTGGGCTTCAGAAAGTATATTTAATGGAGGTCTGTGAGGACTTAAAACCCTTCAGAAATCCTAAGGTATGACTCCCTAATGGTGGAATCATTGTTGCGTGGACTTCTGGCTAAGATCACATGTCATCTGTCACCCTGACAGGGGATTCTTGGACCCCACACAGCATCTCTGCTCCGGTCATACCTTTATTATCCCGTTGCATCTACCACTATCCCATCCCACCCTCAGACTTTGCCCTACTTAGGCAGAGAGCCCAGAAAAGACACAGCTCATCTGTCCTGGATGTAGCTTGGTGTGTGGTGAAGGAGGTGAGGTGGGGAGGTGGGGTCAGGCCAACCTGAGTTCGAATTTTGACTCTTCCACTTGCTGTACGGCCTTGGGCAGGTTACTTCACGTCTCTGAGCTCCTTTTTGAAATGAGGAGAAAAGCATCCACCTCCCAGTGTTGTGGTGCAGGACAAGTGAAAATGCACCTCTCTGAGGTCTCATGCGCAGTGCCTGGCACACATGACAGCTATCAGAGGTGAACAAGGTGTGATGGAAAGTTCCCAGCCATTGGGCTCAGACTGGTGTAAGTCTAAATCCTTGCTCTGTTACCTCCTAGCCATGTAGCCTTGGGCATCATTCCACCTCTTGGAGCCTCAGTTTCTCTATAAAATTAGGATAAAGCCTCTCTTCTTGGGGTTGTTATATGGATTAAACGAGATGTGTAAGCATGTGATAGTTGGCTCCATCCTGTACTTCTGGGGGATCTATGTTCTCAACTTTGGATCCTTTAAGTCTAGGCTCCAAAATTTAGGTTTCTCAGTCCCACCTGGCCCATCTCTTGGCTTTCAGATCTTCTATTTGTCCTTGATCATGATAAGACTCTGACCTCTGGGCTACCCAATCTCGTCTGATGCTTCTGGGTCCTGCACGTAAAAGCCTAGAAATGGCCCTTGTGGTTTTGGCATGACCAGGACCAGCAGGCAATGGCTTGTGACTCTAAGGCTGAATGGGCATAGTCCAAGATCTTAGCAGATAACCTACTGATGACCACAGTAACCCAAGCCATCTGCTTGGCTGTATCATGGGCTCTTGCAGGAAGATGGGCTGACAACTTGTGTCACTTGCTCAAAAACAGACTTTCTGGAGGTGTGAAGGGCCCCAGCTTAGCTCTGGTTCCCAGGCAGGCCGTGCACAATGCTGAACCACCTAGAGGCAGCCCCGTGTGCCTAGCCAGCCCCTGCATTCCCCAGGGAGGGCCCGGCCACAGGCCTGTTAGCACTGGCCAGCCCTTTCCATCAGCGCCAGCAGGAATTAGCAGTGGCTGTTAAGTGGCCTCCTGCTTTCTCCTGTGCTCCAGAGAAGTGGGGGAGGGACAGGGCCTGGATGAGGGGTGGGGGCCAGCATCAGCGGTGTGTGCATGGTGTGATTGTCATGGTTACGCTCTGACAAAACAAATGGCTCTGCTTCCTGCAGGCCACCTAAACAGCCATTGCAATGTGGGAATTGATCAAGCCGGCTGCCAGGGCAGCTTGGGTGCTGGAGCCCAGCCCTGGACGCTCCCTCTAGCAGCTCTGGGTGCAGGGAGGCAGCCGCTGTGGATAGAGAGAGTGTCTGCCCAAACACATGCTGCTTTTGGGGCCAGGTAAGGGCTGGTCCAGCTTGTGTGGAGATGAGGGGCTGGACCACCATGCTGTCCTGAGTGTGGGTTTGTGTATGAGGGTGTGTGTTTGTGTGTGTGGAGTTTGTGTCCCTCGATGTGAAAGTGTATGAGTGTAAGTGTGTGTTTGTGGTATACGTGTGTGAGAGAGTATGTGTATGAAAGTGTGTGAGAGTGAAACTGTGTGCTTGACAGGGTGTGCATATTGTGCGTTCACACAGGTGGGGAGGGGGATCAGCTGGCACCTCAGGATGTTCCAGAAAGGAGAGAGAACATGACCACATGTTGCTGCCAGGTCATACGCTCTCTCTCTCCTTCTACCCTCAGTCCCTCTCCCTCTTCTCCGTTTCTGGATCTCTGTCTTTTTTCTGTGTGTGATTCTCTCTGCGTCTCCTCCGTGTGTCTCTCAGTCTCTCTCTCCTCTGTCTCGGCCCCTCTCCTTCTCCCTCTCCCAGCGCCCTCCCTCTTCCTGCCACCTGTTTGCTTCATCTCCTAGACCCCCCAGCGTCCTTTGTCTGTGCTCCAGGGCCCCGGGGCGGTCGGAGCTCTGCGGGCTGCCCACCCCTGGCTGCCGGGCTCGTGCCCGCTGCCCTCCGGTGCCCAGCGTGTGACTCTCCGCTAAGCGTCCGGCCGAGCACGCGCCTTTCTCTGAGCCCCGCCTCCCTGGGCTCCTGCAAGGTAAGCGGGGCTCCCGGAGGAGAAGGGGTCGGGCAGCCGGGAGGCCGGCGGGCAGGCGGGCGAGGCACCGGGAGCCGGCACCCCGGCGGCGCAGCGGGCGTCGGCTCACACGTCAAGCCGCGGCTGGAAGTCCGGTCATAGCATCCCCTGCGGCAGCCCCAACAGTTCCTCCCGACGTGCCCTGCACCCCGGGGGCCGGCGCTGCAGACCGAGGCTTGGTGGGGCAGGGACTGGAACCGTCCCCTCCCCTCTTCCCTTCCAAAAAGCACCAGGCACCTTCCTGCCTCTGTTCCTACTGCCCTTTCTTTCATTTATTCATTCTTTTTTGTTTGTTTGTTTGTTTAGAAGACTTAAGAGGAGGCAGAGTGCTCTTCCTCTCTCCCTCTGCTGGGACACCAGCTGTTCCCTGGGGTCACCTGTATGCACCCAGCAGGGTCACTGGGCCTGGGCAGAGGCTCAAAGGGCATCACAGGAGCCCCCATCCTCATGTTCAGGGGTGAGGGCTGGAGAGCACAGAGGCTCCCTTGTTAGCTGGGTGGGGGTCCGTGGAAGCTGAGCACATGTGCACGTGTGTGTGTGTGGTGTATGTGGGGATATGTGGCTTGAGAAGTATATGAGCACGTGTGTATAAGGGCATGCCCCTGGAGGGGGCAGTGACATGTATGGAGTGCGCTACATAGGTTGATGCGGGTGGGGGGACACGGCGTGTGTGTGTTAATGTGCTTATGGGTTGTGCATATGTGGATGCCGTGTGTCCACTTGGCGAGGGCACTGGGTTTGGGGGTTTTTTGTGTCCACTTGTGTGCAAGGATTTAAATGTGTGTGCACGAGTGTGTGTGTGTGTACGTGTGTGTGCATGTAAGACATGAACTGGGGACTGTGACTTGAGCCTGATGCAGAGGGAGCTGGGCCAGATCCCCCAGGCCTGACTTGATGGCTGCAGTGCCCTAGTCACCTAGCCTTGCTCCAACCATTTCCAATCCTTACCCCACCCAAATGGTGGTCCAGGGGCCGAGGTGGGTGGCCCCTGTTCCCTGACTGGGGGTGGGGGGAGGGCAGGGGGGCAGGGACCTGCAGATCCCACTGCTTTTCTGACTGGAGACGGGCCAAGGGTACTGGCCTCGGTGTGGTTCAGGCTCTGAGAGCCCTCCCAGTCCCAGTTTTAGGAGTTTGGAAACTTGTGGGTCAGGGGCTTTGTAGAAAATAGCATGAGAGCCAGCCCCAAATCTAGCCAGAGGAAGCCTTCAGAAGTTACTTCAGCCATTGGTCATGGGTGTGCTGCCTTGCAGAATGGAACTAGCAAAGCTGTCCTGGCTAGGGGAGGAGGGAGGAGACAGGGACCCTATACAGGTGGGCTGTTCAGAGGGGATGGGACCCTACTCTGCAGTGCTTCTTCTTCTAAACCGACTGCCCCATAGGGCAGAGGAGGCTGCATCTTGGTCCCTCCTCTGAGTCTCCCTCACTGCTGCTCTCCTCTGAGGGAGCAAGGGCCTTCAATGACTGGCTTTTCATTATCACACAAATGATGCTGATTATGGTGCTGCAGGAGGCTGGCTTCCTGGAAAGGGACAGTCCCCGGGGAGAGGGGACAGTCCCCGGGGAGAGGGGACAGTCCCCGGGGAGAGGGGACAGTCCCCGGGGAGAGGGGACAGTCCCCGGGGAGAGGGGACAATGGAAGAGGCACCTGGGAGCTCTGGGTCACCTGCTCCTCCAAAGCCCTGTCCTGGACCCCTGCTCTGGTTCGAAGTGTTCTCTCTGCTGCTCGGTCTCCCTCAGCGTTCCTGACTGATTCTCTCTAATGGCATGACCACAGCAACCAATGGCCCAGCTGTGCAAACTGGGGTTTCTCATGGTCTCACAGGCATCCCCACTCCAGCCAGACTGGAAAGGGGTCTTGGACAATGCCAAGCAAAGGGGCACCATAAATAAGAAGTCCATAGACATTCCTAGGGATGCTGGGGACAGCCCCAGGGGCCAGTGGACAAAGTATAGCTCCAGATCACCAGAGGTACATAAATCCTTTCATATACTAGCCCTTTTTAAGTTAACGGGACCGAATGATGCTCCCTTGTGAAAACTTGGCTGGGACCCTTCCCCTACCTGGTGCTCCCTGGATCTCTTATTCACCATTATGGCTGACCCATGAGGTTCTCTGGGTTCCCTGGATTCTTTAGTGGACAAGGGAGTGAGATCAGGGTGTTCAGTGAGGGCTAAGAAGGCTTCCCAAAGGAAGGTATGTTACAGTGAGGACTCGCACGAAGCAATGGATGGTTATGGGTATGTGGATGGACAGGAAGGAGCAGGGAAAGTGTTTTATGCATGGCCAGGGTAAGTACAAGCTGGATTAGGAGGTGCAGCAACTTGGTTGATTGATATCAAGTAAGTCAATTTGAACAAACAGAAAAGCTAAGGGTGAAATAGGAAACCAATGTCATTCATTCAGTCACTCAACAAATATTTCCTGCCTGCTCCCTTTATGTCAGCTCTGTGCTGGGTACTGGGTTTCTGTTTTCATGTAGCTGACAGTCTCAAATAGGAACACCAACATTGACCAATTACCCAAGCTCTTGCAAAATGGCACCCATGAGAAGAGCCTTTGGATTTATTTTATTTATTTATTTTTTTTGGGCTAGCCAGGAGGAAGATACCAAGGGACTTATATGAATCTGAGGCGTGGAGGGAGGGTTGGGCCAGAGATATACATGTGTGAGTCGTTTGCTCACATTGGAGCCAGGGCAAGGATAAAACATTTGGGGAGAAAGCAGAGAGTTAGCAGAGAAGGCCTGAAGTTAAATCTTGAGGAATACTTCCCTCCAATGTCCAGTGGAGGAAGATGAGCAGGGCTGAGACTGGGGTGAGGCAAGTGAGGCCCCTAGGGCACAAAATTGAAGGAGATGCCCACTCTTGGGGGTATGCATGTGCTGAGGTATCTCACCTGTCTCATCATAATCCCAGCCCTGAGCATGAGCCAGCAAAAGAGAGAAGGAACAGCTCGAGAGGAAGGGTGAGAGGCACCTAGTGTACTTCCCTGCTTTGTGTCGTCACCTAAACCAGTTGCCTTCGAATCAGTTCCGACTCGTGGCAACCCTTGTGCATCGGTGTAGAACTGTGCCGCATAAGGCTTTCTTTTTTTAATTTTTATAATTATTTTATTTTTGTTGTCATGGGGGATATACACAGTAAAACATATGCCAATGCAACAGCTTCTACAGGTATGGTTCAGTGACATTGATTACATAATTCCAGTGGTGCAGCCATCCTCACCCTCTTTCTCTGAGTGGTTCCTCCCCATTAACATAAACTCATTGCTCTCTAAGGTTCGTATCTAATCTTTTGTGTTATTTTTGTCAATTTGATCTCATGTAGGTAGATCTTAAAAGAGCATAATACTCAAGACAGATACTCCTCTAGAAAGTCTGGATTCCATGAGAATTTCAGATTCTGTTCTGCATTTTTCCTCTTTTGGTCAGGATTCTTCTACAGAATCTTTGATCAAAACATTCAGTAACGGTAGCCAGGTACCATCTAGTTCCGGTCTCATGGCAAAGGAGGCAATCAGCCACATACTCCATTTCTTCCTCCTATTCCTGACTCTCCTTCTTCCTCTGTTGCTCCAGGCAAATAAAAACCAATTGTTGTGCCTTGGATAGCTGCTTGCAAGCTTTTAAAACCCAGGCACTGCACAGCTAACTAGGAGGTAGGACAGAAGCACTAAAAACTTTATTAGGCTAATTAACTGGGATGTCCCATGAAATCATGACCCTAAACCTCCAAACCAAGAAACCAAATCCCATAAGGTGTCTGGTTATATGTAAGGAGCCTCAGCAGCTACTCTCTCTTTTTTTGTCTTTGTTGCAATTCTATCACACGACTTTCCAATTCAACTTTTTTGCAGGTGCACAACTTATTGACAGCAATGACATTGATTGACAACCCTACCCTTAATCGATGAGACTTTTCTGTCATTGTAAACTGAAAGTCAATAGTCCGTAAGCAATAAATCCCCTTCCCCCCTCCGTCCCACCTAGGTCCATAATGTTTTCAATGGCTGATTTTTTTTTTTTTTTGCGGGCAGCAGGGGGTACGTTTTATTGTGCTTTAGGTGAAAGTTTACATAGCAAGCTAGTTTTCCAATCAATGATTCTTACATAAATTGTTCTGTGACAGTGGTTGCTGTCCCCACAATGTGCTGGCACTCTCCCCACTTCCTCCCTAGGGTTCCTGTTTCCCTCTCTGCCTTCTCATCTTTGGTTTTGGGCAAATATTGTCCTTTTGATCTCGTATAGTTGATTGTTTTAAGGAGCACATTCTTCACAGGTGTTATTGTGTTATTGCTTATTTTATAGCCCCATCTATTATTTGGCTGAAAGGAGTCCTCTGGGAGTATCTCCAGTTTCAAGTTAGAAGGTTGTGTTAGGGCAATAGTCTGGAGGGTTCCATGGCTGCGTTTTCAAAAGTAGATTGCCAGGCCTTGCTTCATATTAATTATCCAAGCTCTGGGCAGATCAAAACATCCAACCTTCCAGTTAGCAGCCAAGTATGTTAACCATTTGCACCACCCAGGGACTCTTTACCTGTGGTATTTTGTTTAATCCCCATTTTAAAGATGATGAAACTAAGTCTCAAAGAGCTCAAAGAACTAGGTTTAAGGTCATGTAGCAAGTGTCAGAGATGAAGTTAGAGAAGTTGCTAGGTTTGTCAAAAATTTCTTGAGCACGTGCTACATACAGGGAGCCATGGGAGAAGCTGAAACAAGAAGGGCCTTTCTCCCGCCCTTTAGAAGGGAGGCTAGGACCACACCATGGAGGGTGATTACTACTGCAGACTGCAGCTGAGCAGGGCTGTGTCACAGGGGGCTCAGGGGAGGGAGCAATCACATCCAGATACAGGGGTTAGGAAAAAAAAAATTTTTTTTTCTTTTTTTTTCGAGGAGGTGGTAATTGAAGGGACCTAGAAAGACAAGCAGATTCAGAAAAGTGTAGATGGGATAACAGTGCTCTGGATTGAGGGAGCAGCATAAGCAAGGGCATGGAGTGTGGACTCACAGTGGGTCTGGGCAAGAGCCAATGTTTTGGAACACAGGGTAAGGGTAGAGGATTAATGTGGGGTCAGGCTGCAAAGGTGGGTTGGGGGGTGATCATCACAGGGATTGAATTTGACATGAGGAGTTGGCCTTGAGAAAGGCTCTTGTCCTGAAGCAGAAAAGCACAGGGATTACATCAGGACCTCAGGAAGATGTATTACCTAACCCGAGGAATTGAAATTTCACCCTTTGGATCCTCACTGGAATTTCCCCCTCCCCCCCTTTTTTTATTGTGCTTTAAGTGAAAGTTTATAATTCAAGTCAGTTTCTCATACAAAAACTTACACACACTTTGTTATGTGACCCTAGTTGCTCTCCCTACAATGTGACAACACACTCCTTCTCTCTACCCTGTATTTCCTGTGTCCATTCAACCAGGTCCTGTCCCCCTCTGCCTTCTCATCTCACCTCCAGACAGAAGCTGCCCACATAGTCTCATGTGTCTAGTTGAGCTAAGAAGGACACTCCTCACCACTATCCTTTTATGTCTCATAGTTCAGTCTAATCTTTGAAGAGTTGGCTTCAGAAATGGTTTTAGTTTTGTGCTAACAGAGAGTCCAGGGGCTGTGACCTCTGGGGACCCTCCAGTCTCAGTCAGACCATTAAGTCTGGTCTTTTTACTAGAATTTGAGGTCTGTGTTCCACTATTCTCCTGCTCCACCAGGGGTTCTCTATTGTGTCCTCTGTTGGGGCAGTCATTTGTGGTAGCCAGGCACCATCTAGTTCTTCCGGTCTCAGGCTGACGGAGTCTGTGTTAGTTATCTAGTGTTGTTACAGCAGAAATACCACAAGGGGATGGTTTTAACAAAGAGAATTTTACTTTTTCACAGTCTAGAAGATTACAAGTCCAAATTCAGGGCATCAGCTCCAGGGGAAGTCTTTCTCTCTCTGTCAGCTCTTGAAGAAGGTCCTTATCCTCAATCTTCCCCTGGTCGAGGAGCTTCTCAGGCACAGGGACCCCGTGTCCAAAGGATGTGCTCTGCTCCTGGTGCTGCTTCCTTGGTGGTATGAGGTCCCCAACTCTCTGCTTGCCTCCCTTTCCTTTTATCTCTTGAGAGATAAAAGGTGATGCAGGCCACACCGCAGGGAAACTCCCTTTACCTTGGATCAGGGAGGTGACCTGAGTAAGGTGGTGTTGCAATCCCACCCTAATCCTCTCAACATAAGATTATAATCACAAAATGGAAGACAACCACACAATACTGGGAATCATAGCCTAACCAAGTTGACATATATTTTTGGGGGGACACAATTCAATCCATGACAGAGTCTCTGGTTTATGTAGCCCTTTCTGTCTCTTAAGCTCCTATTGTGTCTTTTGTGTTCTTCATTCGCCTTTGCTCCAGGTGGGTTGAGACCAATTGTTGCATCTTAGATGGCTGTTTGCTAGCTTTTAAGACCCCGGATACCACTCAACAAAGTGGAATGGAGAACATTTTCTTAATATACTTTGTTATGCCAGTTGACCTAGATGTCCCCTGAAACCATGGTCCCCAGACCCCCAACCCTGCTACTTTTATACTCGAAGTGTTTGATTGTATTCAGGAAACTTTTTAGCTTTTGGTTTACTCCAGTTGTGCTGACTTCCCCTGTATTGTGTGTTGTCCTTCCCTTATCTAAGATAATTCTTGTCTACTATCTAATTAGTGAATACCCCTCTCCCTCCCCACCCCACCCTAGTAACCATCAAAGAATGTTTTCTTCTGTGTTTAAACCTTCTCTTTAGTTCTTATAATAGTGGTCTCATACAATATTTGTCCTTTTGCAACTTGGCTAATTTCATTCAGCATAATACCTTCCAGATTCATCCATGTTATGAGATGTTTCTCGGATTCATCGTTGTTCTTTATCGTTGCATAGTATTCCACTGTGTGAATATGCCATAATTTGTGTATCTATTCATCCGTTGATGGGCACCTAGGTCGTTTCCATGTTTTTGCTACTGTGAACAATGGTGCAATGAAGATGGGTGTACATATATCTATTCATGTGAGGGCTCTCATTTCTATAGGATATATTCCAAGGAATGAGGTTTCTGGATTGTACTGTACTTCTATTTCTAGCTTTTTAAGGAAGTGCCTAATGGATTTCCAAAGTGGTTGTACCATTTTGCATTCCCACCAGCAGTGTATAAGTGTTCCAGTCTCTCCACAACCTCTCCAGCATTTATTATTTTTTGTTTTTTGGATTAATGCCAGCCTTGTTGGGGTGAGATGGTATCTCATTGTAGTTTTATATATATATATATGTATGTATAATTTTTATTGTGCTTTAAGTGAAAGTTTACGAATCAAGTCAGTCTGTCACATATAAGCTTATATACACCTTATTACATACTCCCATTTACTCTCCCCCAATGAGTCAGCCTGCACCCTCCTTCCAATCTCTTCTTTCGTGACCGTTTTGCCAGTTTCTAACCCTCTCTACCCTCCCATCTCCCCTCCAGACAGGAGATGCCAAAACAGTCTCAAGTGTCCATCTGATACAAGTAGCTCAGTCCTCATCAGCATCTCTCTCCAACCTGTTGTCCAGTCACTTCCGTGTCTGACGAGTAGTCTTCGGAAATGGTTTCTGTCCTGGGCCAATAGAAGGTTTGGGGACCATGACCGCCAGGATTCTTCTAGTCTCAGTCAGACCATTAGGTCTGGTCTTTTTATGAGAATTTGGGGTCTGCATCCCACTGATCTCCTGCTCCCTCAGGGGTTCTCTGTTGTGCTCCCTGTCAGGGCAGTCATCGGTTGTGTCCGGGCACCATCTAGTTCTTCTGGTCTCAGGATGATGTAAGTCTCTAGTTCATGTGGCCCTTTCTGTCTCTCGGGCTCATAGTTATTGTGTGACCTTGGTGTTCTTCATTCTCCTTTGATCCAAGTGGGTTGAGACCAATTGATGCATCTTAGATGGCTGCTTGTTAGCATTTAAGACCCCAGATGCCACACTTCAAAGTGGAATGCAGAATGTTTTCATAATAGAATTTATTTTGCCAATTGACTTAGAAGTCCCCTTAAGCCATAGTCCCCAAACCCCCGCCCTTGCTCCGCTGACCTTCGAAGCATTCAGTTTATCCCGGAAACTTCTTTGCTTTTGGTCCAAACCAGTTGAGCTGACCTTCCCTGTATTGAGTATTGTACTTCCCTTCACCTAAAGTATTTCTTGTCTACTAACTAATCAGTAAATAACCCTCTCCCACCCTCCCTTCCTCCCCCCTCTCATAACCAAAAAAGAATGTGTTCTTCTCAGTTTATTCTATTTCTTAAGATCTTATAATAGTGGTCTTATACAATATTTGTCCTTTTGCCTCTGACTAATTTCACTCAGTGTAATGCCTTCCAGGTTCCTCCATGTTATGAAATGTTTCACAGATTCATCACTGTTTTTTATCGATGCGTAGTATTCCATTGTGTGAATATACCATAATTTATTTCACCATTCATCCGTTGATGGACACCTTGGTTGCTTCCAGCTTTTTGCTATTGTAAACAGTGCTGCAGTAAACATGGGTGTGCATATATCTGTTCGTGTAAAGGCTCTTATTTCTCTAGGGTATATCCCAAGGAGTGGGATTTCTGGGTTGTATGGTAGTTCTATTTCTAACTTTTTAAGAAAACGCCAGATAGATTTCCAAAGTGGTTATACCATTTTACATTCCCACCAGTAGTGTATAAGAGTTCCAATCTCTCCCCAACCTCTCCAACACTTATTATTTTGTGTTTTTTTGATAATTGCCAGCCTTGTTGGAGTGAGATGGAATCTCATCATAGTTTTAATTTGCATTTCTCTAATGGCTAATGATTGAGAGCATTTTCTCATGTATCTGTTAGCTGCCTGAATACCTTCTTTAGTGAAGTGCATGTTCGTATCCTTTGCCCACTTTTTGATTGGGTTGTTTGTCTTTTTGTGGTTGAGTTTTAACAGAATCATATAGATTTTAGAGATCAGGCGCTGGTTGGAGATGTCATAGCTGAAAATTTTTTTCCCAATCTGTAGGTGGTCCTTTTACTCTTTTGGTGAAGTCTTTAGATGAGCATAGGTGTTTGATTTTTAGGAGCTCCCAGTTACCTGGTTTCTCTTCGTCATTTTTAGTAATGTTTTGTATTCTGTTTATGCCTTGTATTAAGGCTCCTAACATTGTCCCTATTTTTTCTTCCATGATCTTTATCGTTTTAGTCTTTATGTTTAGGTCTTTGATCCACTTGGAGTTAGTTTTTGTGCATGGTGTGAGGTATGGGTCCTGTTTCATTTTTTTGCAAATGGATATCCAGTTATGCCAGCACCATTTGTTAAAAAGACTATCTTTTCCCCAATTAACTGACACTGGGCCTTTGTCAAATATCAGCTGCTTATATGTGGATGGATTTATATCTGGGTTCTCAATTCTGTTCCATTGGTCTTTGTGCCTGTTGTTGTACCAGTACCAGGCTGTTTTGACTATTGTGGCTGTATAATATGTTCTAAAATCAGGTAGAGTGAGGCCTCCCACTTTCTTCTTCTTTTTCAGTAATGCTTTACTTATCCGGGGTTTCTTTCCCTTCCATATGAAGTTGGTGATTCGTTTCTCCATCACATTAAAAAATGACATTTGAATTTGGATCGGAAGTGCATTGTATGTATAGATGGCTTTTGGTAGAATAGACATTTTTACTATGTTAAGTCTTCCTATCCATGAGCAAGGTATATTTTTCCACTTATGTAGGTCCTTTTTAGTTTCTTGTAGTAGTACTTTGTAGTTTTCTTTGTATAGGTCTTTTACATCTTTGGTAAGATTTATTCCTAAGTATTTTGTCTTCTTGGGGGCTACTGTGAATGGTATTGATTTGGTGATTTCCTCTTCGATGTTCTTTTTGTTCATGTAGTAGAATCCAAGTGATTTTTGTATGTTTATCTTATAACCTGAGACTCTGCTGTACTCTTCTATTAGTTTCAGTAGTTTTCTGGAGGATTCCTTAGGGTATTCTGTGTATAAGATCATGTCATCTGCAAATAGAGATAATTTTACTTCTTCCTTGCTGATCCAAATGCCCTTTATTTCTTTGTCTAGCCTAATTGCTCTGGCTAGGACCTCCTGCACAATGTTGAATAACAGCAGTGATAAAGGGTATCCTTGTCTGGTTTCCGTTCTCAAGGGAAATGCTTTCAGGCTCTCTCCATTTAGAATGATGTTGGCTGTTGGCTTTGTATAGATGCCCTTTATTATGTTGAGGAATTTTCCTTCAATTCCTATTTTGCTGAGAGTTTTTATCATGAATGGTTGTTGGACTTTGTCAAATGCTTTTTCTGCATCAATTGATAAGATCATGTGGTTTTTGTCTTTTGTTTTATTTATATGGTGGATTACATTAATGGTTTTTCTAATATTAAACCAACCTTGCAACCTTGCATACCTGGTATAAATCCCACTTGGTCGTGGTGGATTATTTTTTTGATATGCTGTTGTATTCTATTGACTAGGATTTTGTTCAGGATTTTTGCACCTATGTTCATGAGGGATATAGGTCTATAATTTTCTTTTTTTGTGGTGTCTTTACCTGGTTTTGGTATCAGGGATATGCTGGCTTCACAGAATGAGTTAGGTAGTATTCCATCATTTTCTATGCTTTGAAATACTTTTAGTAGTAGTAGTGTTAACTCTTCTCTGAAAGTTTGGTAGAACTCTGCAGTGAAGCCATCTGGGCCAGGGCTTTTTTTTGTTGGGAGTTTTTTGATTACCTTTGCAATCTCTTTTTTTGTTATGGGTCTATTTAATTGTTCTACTTCTGATTGTGTTAGTTTAGGTAGGTAGTGTTTTTCTAGGAATTCATCCATTTCTTCTAGGTTTGGAAATTTGTTAGAGTACAATTTTTTGTAATAATCTCATATAATTCTTTTAATTTCAGTTGGGTCTGTTGTGATATGGCCCATCTCGTTTCTTATTTGGGTTATTTGTTTCCTTCCCTGTATTTCTTTAGTCAGTCTGGCGAATGGTTTATCAATTTAGTTAATTTTTTCAAAGAACCAGCTTTTGGCTTTGTTAATTCTTTCAATTGTTTTTCTGTTCTCTAATTCATTTAGTTCAGCTCTAATTTTTATTATTTGTTTTCTTCTGGTGCCTGATGGAGTCTTTTGTCGCTAGCTTTCTATTTGTTCAAGTTGTAGGGACGGTTCTCTGATTTTGGCTCTTTCTTCTTTATGTATGTGTGCATTTATCGATATAAATTGACCTCTGAGCCCTGCTCTTGCTGTGTCCCAGAGGTTTTGATAGGAAGTGTTTTCATTCTCGTTGCATTCTATGAATTTCTTTATTCCCTCCTTAATGTCTTCTATAACCCAGCCTTTTTTGAGCAGGGTATTGTTCAGTTTCCAAGTATTTGATTTCTTTTCCCTAGTTTTTCTGTTATTGATTTCCACTTTTACGGCCTTGTGATCTGAGAAGATGCTTTGTAATATTTCGATGTTTTGGTCATTGTAGTTTTGATTTGCATTTCTCTAATGGCTAATGATTGTGAGCGTTTCCTCATGTATCTGTTAGCCACTTGAATATCTTCTTTAGTGAAATATCTGTTCATGTCCTTTGCCCGTTTTTTAATTGGGTTGTCTTTTTGTGGTTGAGTTTTGTGGTGTCTTGTAGATTTTAGAAGTTAGACACTGATCGGATTTGTTGTAGCCAAAAAATTTTTCCCAGTCTGTACGTTGTCTTTTGGTGAAGTCTTTGGATGAGCATAAGTGTTTGATTTTTAGGAGCTCCCAATTACCCAGTTTCTCTTCTGGTGTTTGCGCATTGTTAACAATGTTTCGTATACTGTTTATGCCATGTATTAGGGCTCTGAGCATTGTCCCTATTTTTTCTTCCGTGATCTTTACAGTTTTAGATTTTATATTTAGGTCTTCAATCCATTTTGAGTTAGTTTTTGTGTATGATGTGAGGAATGGGTCTTGTTTGATTTTTTGCAGATGGATATCCAGTTATGCCAGCACCATTTGCTAAAGAGACTCTTTTCCCCATTTAATGGACTTTGGGCCTTTGTCAAGTATCAGTTTCTCATAGGTGGATGGATTTATGTCTGGATTCTCAATTCTGTTCCATTGGTCTGTGTACCAGTACCAGGCTGTTTTGTTGTACCAGCATCAGGCTGTTTTGCCTACTGTAATGGTATAATAGGTTCTAAAATCAGGTTGTGTGAGGCCTCCCACTTTGTTCTTCTTTTTCAGTAGTGTTTTACTTATCTGAGGCTTCTTCCCTTTCCATATGAAGCTGGTGATTTGTTTCTCCATCTCATTAAAAAATACCATTGAATTTGGATCGGGATTGCGTTCTATCTACAGATCGCTTTGGGTGGAATAGACGTTTTCACAACGTTGAGTCTTCCTATCCATGAGCAAGGTATGTTTTCCACTTATGTAGGTCTCTTTTGGTTTCTTATAGTAGTGTCTTGTAGTTTTCTTTGTATAGGTCTTTTACACTCCGGTTAGATTTATTTCTAAGTATTTTATCTTCTTGGGGGCTATTGTAAATGGTACTGATTTGGTGATTTCCTCTTCGATGTTCTCTTTGCCGGAATCTATTAGTTCTGGTAGTTTTCTTGTGAATACTTTAGGGTTTTGTGTGTATAGGATCATATCTTCAAATAGAGATACTTTTACTTCTTCCTTACCAATTTGGGTGCCCTTTATTTCTTTATCTAGCCTAATTGCTCTGGCTGGGACCTCCAGCACTATGTTGAATAAGAGTGGTGATAAAGGGCACCCTTGTCTGGTTCCTGTTCTCAAGGGGAATGCTTTCAGACTCTCTCCATTTAGGATGATGTTGGCTTTGTATAAATGCCCTTTATTATGTTGAGGAATTTCACTTCTATTCCTATTTTGCTGAGAGTTTTTATCATGAATGGGTGTTGAACTTTGTCAAATGCCTTTTCTGCATGAATTGATAGGATTATGTGGTTCTTGTCTTTTGTTTTAATTATGTGATGGATTACAGTGATTGTTTTTCTAATGTTGAACCATGCCTGCATACCTGGTATGAATCCCAGTTGTTCATGGTGAATTTTTTTTTTTTTTTGGATATGTTGTTGAATTCTATTGGCTAGAATTTTGTTGAGGATTTTTGTGTCTAAGTTCATGAGGGTTATTGGTCTGTAATTTTCTTTTTTGTAGTGTCTTTACCTGGTTTTGGTATCAAGGATATGGTGGCTTCATAGAATGAGTTTGGGAGTATTCTATCTTTTTCTACGCTCTGAAATACCTTTGGTACTAGTGGTGTTAACTCTTCTCTGAAAGTTTGGTAGAATTCTCCAGTGAAGCCATCAGGGCCAGGGCTTTTATTTGTTGGGAGTTTTTAAATTACCTTTTCAATCTCTTCTTTTGTTAGAGGTTTATTTAGTTGTTCTACCTCTGTTTATGTTAGTTTAGGTAGGTAGTATGTTTCTAGAAATTTGTCCATTTCTTCTAGATTTTCAAATTTGTTAGAGTACAGTTTTTCATAGTAATCTCATATGATTCTTTTAATTTCATTTGGGTCTGTTGTGATATCGCCCATTATTTCTTATTCCGGTTATTTGCTTCCTCTCCTGGGTTTTTTTTTTTTTTTGTCAGTCTGGGCAATGGTTTATCGATTTCGTTGATCTTTTCAAAGAACCAGCTTTTGGTCTTGTTAACTCTGTCAGTTGTTTTTCTGTTTCATTTAATTCTGCTATATTTTTATTATTTGCTTTCTTCTGGTGCCCAAGGGCTTCTTTTGCTACTCTCTATTTGTTGAAGTTGTAGTGATAATTCTTTGATTTTGGCTCTTTTTTCATTTTGGATGTGTGCATTTATTGCTATAAATCGACCTCTGAGCACTGCTTTTGCTGTGTCCCAAAGGTTCTGGTAGGAAGTATTTTCATCCTCACTTGATTCTATGAATTTCTTTATTCCATCTTTAATTTCTTCTGTAACCCAGTAGTGTTTGAGCAACGTGTTGTTCAGTTTCCATGTGTTTGATTTTTTTTCCTTGCTTTTTGATTTCTACTTTTATGGCTTTATGGTCAGAAAAGATGCTTTGTAATATTTTGATGTTTTGGATTCTGTTAAGGCTTGCTTTATGACCTAATATGTGGTCTCTTCTAGAGAATGTTCCATGTGCACTAGAAAAGAAAGTACACTTGGCTGCTGTTGGGTGGAGTGTTCTGTATATGTCTGTGAGGTCAAGTTGGTTGATTGTGGCATTTAGATCGTCCGTGTCCTTATTGAGCTTCTTTCTGGATGTTTTGTCCTTCACTGAAAGTGGCGTGTTGAAGTCTCGTGCTATTTTTGTGGAGCTGTCTATTTCTCTTCTCAGTGCTGTTAGAGTTTGTTTTCTGTACTCTGGAACCCCATCATTGGGTGCGTAAATATTTATTATGGTTATATCCTCCTGGTATGTTGACCCTTTAATCATTCATTATATTGTGTCCTTCCTTATCCTTTGTGGTGGATTTAACCTTTAAGTCTATTTTGTCAGAAGTTAATATTGCCATTCCTGCTCTTTTTTGATTGTTGTTTGCTTATATATTTTTTTCCATCTTTTGAGTTTTTGTTTGTTTGTGTCTTTAAGTCTAAGGTGTGTCTCTTATAGGCAGCATACAGACGGATTGTGTTTTTGTTTTTGTTTGTTAATCCATTCTGCAACTCTGTCTCTTTATGGGTGCATTTAGTCCATTTACATTCAGCATACTTATGGTTAAGTATGAATTTAGTGCTGTCATTTTGATGTCTTTTTGTGTGTATGTTGGTAACTGTTTCATTTTCCACTTAATTTTCTGTGCTGAGTTGTTTTTCTTTACGTATTGTATTTTCCTCTCTTTCATTGTTGTTGCTTTTGTATTGCTGAGTCTTTATGTTTTTCTAATTTTTTAATGTGTAGGATTGTTAGTTTCCTTTGTGGTTACCTTAATATTTACCCCTATTTTTCTAAGTTCAAGCCAAAATTTTATTTCTTTATATCACCTTGACTTCCTCTCCATATGAAATATCTATGACTACATTTTTTAGTCCCTGTTTTTTTATTTAATGTCATATTTCACGTAGTGACACTTGTTTCCCTATTTTGAGCATTTTAGCTTTATTTTTTGAGATTGCCCTATCTGGGTTGATATCTGGTTGCTCTGTCCTGTGTTCTAGTCTTGGGTTGTTATCTGATGTTACTGATTTTCTAACCAAAGGATTCCCTTTACTATTTCTTGTAATTTTGGTTTCATTTTTGCAAATTCCCTAAAGTTCTGTTTATCTGGTAATATCTTAATTTAGCCTTCATGTTTGAGAGACAGTTTTACTGTATATATAATTCTTGGCCAGCAATTTTTTCTTCAAGGCTTTATATATGTCATCCCATTGCCTTCTTGCCTGGGTGGTTTCTTCTGAGTAGTCCGAGCTTAGTCTTATTGACTCTCCTTTGTAGGTGACTTTCCATTTATCCCTAGTAGCTCTTCAAATTGTCTATCTTTGGTTTTGGCAGTTTGACTATAATATGTCTTGGTGGATTTCTTTTGGGATCTACCTTGTGTGGGGTTTGATGAGCATCTTGGGTAGGTATCTTCTCATCTTTCATGATATCAGGGAAGTTTTCTGCCAACAAATCTTCAACAATTCTGTCTGTATTTTCTTTTATCCCTTCCTGTTCTGGTACTCCAATCACTCATAGGTTATTTCTCTTGATAGAATCCCACATATTTCTTAGGGTTTCTTCATTTTCTTTTTTATTATTTTACCTGATTTTTCTTCAAATATGTTGGAGTCAAGTGCTTTATCTTCAGTCTCAGTAATTCTGACTTCTGTTTCCTCAATTCTGCTCCTCTGGCTTTCTATTGAGTTGTCTGATTCTGAAATTTTATCATTAATCTTCTGAATTTCTGTTTGCTGTCTCTCTGTGGATTCTTGCAGCCTGTTAAATTTGTGATTATGCTCTTCTCTAATCTTCTTAAATTCCTCTAATGTTATGTTTGTGCATTCCTTGGCTTGTTCTGCGTTTTGCCTGATCTCCTTTCTCATCTCTTGAAGAGTTCTGTGTATTAATCTTTTTTATTCTACCTCTGGTAGTCCCAGGAAGTTCTTTTCATCCAGAAGATTTCTTGATTCTTTTGGGAGCTTGCTGAAGCCATTGTGGCCCGCCTCTTTATGTGATTTTGCTATTGATTGTTGTCTCTGAGCCATCAATAAGTTATTGTATTTATTTATTTTATGTTTGCTTACTGTTTCCTAGCTTTTTGTTTTTATTTTGTTTTGATATGCCCAAATAGGCTGCTCAGGTGAGCTAGTTTGATTACTGATGGCTTTGAGGCTCTAACATCCTGTCACCAGATGGTTAGAGCTGTTAGTAGGTACATGAACCAAGGAGTCCATTTACTTTTTTTGTATGGATTCAGCTCAGGTGTTCAGGTAGTTGGTCACCAAGTGTGTGTTAGGCTCTCACCTACAGTCTTAGATGAGCAGGCGTGATTGGTGTAGGCACAGGTATCTGGCTGCAGTAGGGAGTCAAGCACTGAGCAAGATAGGGGACTGACAACCACCCCTGAGTGTCTGTGAAGAAAACATGTTCCTGTTCCCTAGAGCACGTAGGTGGGTGGGTATTGCAGCCAGACTAAGGGCACCCAATGGTGTTGGCTGTAAGAGCTGGGAGACACCACTTATCCTTGGACCCCTGTCGAGTGTAGCTAGGCGGTGTGGGTGAAGCCACCAGTCTTCAGGCTCCTGATATGGGTAGGTGAGGACCCTGCTTAATAGGCAGAGCTGTGTCAAATGTAACAAACCTGCCTCTCCACCATATAGCTGAAACTGTTAAAGTTAGACTTTGGTTATCTACCCTGTTGTACTGTGATAATAAGGGTCTACACTGTTGAAATGCGCCCACACAGGTCTATGTAGGGGTGAAAGGCATTCAAAGTCCATGGATCGCTTATGCCTGTGCCTGGCAAAGGAGATGTTTCTGCCCTGAGTTCCCAGCTTAGGGGAGCCGGCAGATTATTTTTTCCCCATTTGTTAATTTTTTCCTTCTCCAAGGCCAGGATGATGGCTCAGGGCACACACGGGTCCTACTTCTGGCCCAGAGAAAGCAGCTATCACTGAAGCCAGCTCAGGACCCGCTGCAGAGCAGGGAGGTGTCAGTTAAATGGGAAAGAGTTTTTTATAAAGGGGTATTTTTTGGTCCCCGCAGTAGATTTGACACAAGTATTTATCTTATGCCGAGAATGCCGCTTTTGGCTAATTCTGGAGGCATGCGTGAACTCTCTGCCTCTCGGTCTCTCCCAGTGTGGAAAACGTGTCCTGCACACCACTGCTTGCCTCACTGTGCTTGCACCAGTGGCTCTGGCCTGCAGGGTGCCAGTTTCTGCCAGGTCAGGTCTGGCAACTCCTCGCTGCTTCTGAACCATCTCTCACTGCCCCTGCTGCATGGTCCAATTCCTCAATTTTGCCTTTGATGCTCAGGGCTCCTAGATTGTCATATATAATTGATTCACTTGTTTTGGGGGGCAGAGGGTCTTTGTTGTAAGAGGGACTACCAGAAGTGCCTGACTTCTCTGCCATCTCGGCACCGCCTCCTCCTCACTGGTATCTTCGGAGATCCCAGTCCCCAGTTTGAAAACCCATCGTCTGGTGATGCTCTATGAATGTTTCTGATGCAGGATCCTAAGTGGTCTCAGTACAAAGCTTTTCCCCCTGTTCCTATTACCCTATAGGAATCGCACTGGGAATCAAACCTGTTGGGCCCAGGAAGCTCTGCTAAGAGGTGCCTCCATGGGCCTGGGCTGCTACTCTCAAGACAGCAACAGACAAAGGGCCAGGGCAAGCAGCTGGAGTGGATGCTCCAGCATGGCCTAGAATAAGGCCCTAGGTGGCTGGAGGGCAGGGGACAGATCTACCTGGTTCATGACTGTGTCCCCCATTCCTTGTTCTGACACTGCCCAGGAGGTCCTTTCTATTTGAGTAATCATTATCCAGGAGTCTCTTGGTGGCATAAATGGTTAAGTGCTCAGCTACTAGCCAAAAGGTTGTTGGTTTGAACCCACCTAGAGGCACCTTGGAAGAAGGGCCTGACAATCTGCTTCCAAAAGGTCACAGCCATGAAAACTCCATGGAGCACAGTTCTACTCTGAAACACACAGGGTTACCATGAGTCAGAATTGACTCAACAGCAACTGTTTTTTTATTGTTTTGAATTATTATTCAAGATCCCATGGAGGTGAGTAAAAAGCCACCACAATAGAACATTAATGAAGGGACCTCTTATAAAACTAGTTTCTGAACAAACATCCCTCCCTGCTGAACACCAGCATCAATCCCTGCCCGTCACTTAACATCTATGTCCATCAGATTCTCCATGGTTATTTGGTGGGGTAAGCATCTGCTCATACAATGCAAAATGATTGCACAATGAAACTGACCTCCCGTGAAAGTTGTGAGATTTAATGAAGTCAACCAAAGCGGACATTGGAGGACTATAGACCAGTGAGAACCTGGCAGAGTTAGACCTGTTAACAATAGAAGATAAAATTAACAATTACGTCATGATAAAATACAAAATGAAAAAATGCCGTTTCATGCCAGCATATAATTTTGTTCAAAAACGGTACACACCTCCCAACCCAATCAGTCCCTGGGTTAAGTGCTCAGCTACTAACTGAAAGGTTGGTGGCTCAAAGCCACCCAGAAGTGCGCTGAAAGAAAGATCCAGTAATCTACTTTTGAAAGGCCACAGCCACTGAAAATCCTACAGAGCATAGTTCTAATCTGGAATGTAAGCAGTCTCCATGAGTTGGAATCGACTGGACAGCAACTAACATGGTTTTTGGTTTGGTTTAGCCAATGTTTAATATTTTGGGGTGTATGAATGAAGGAATGATAATAGAGTCTCTTCCAGAACCATGCACTTTTGCCTTTCATGTCTCTCACTTCTGCATTGCCTGCCCCATCTCAGTCCATCCATTCATTTATCCAGCATTTACTGAGCACCTGCTGATTGCAGCTGCTCTGCTCGGCACTGGGGATACAAAACAAAAATCTCTGTCTTCACGGAGCTAAATTCTAATGTAAACATTGACCAATCTCTCTTTTCCCAGCTCTTACTTTCCAATATTATGACTTCTGTCCTGGGACCATCATCTCTGCTTAGAGACCCAACCATTCAGGGCTCTGTTAGTTGAGTTAGATTCTCTTATGCTGCAGTGAAAAACAGCAGGGTCTTCACTCTCCCTCATGCTGCATGTCCAAAGCAGGTCATGCACGATATCAGATAACGCAGTCACTCCTGGTCCCAGGTTGGTGGAGGCTCCTTATGGACATATGCCTCTGTTATCACTGCGGCAGAGAGTAGGATATGGCGAATCACTCGCTGGCTTTTAATGCTGCCACCTGGAGATGACACACTACATTCACACTTTCAAGGGCTGAAGCAAGTCGAACGGTCAAGTTTAACGTCAAGGGGGCACGAAAGTGCAGTCCTGCCTTGTGCCCCAAGGAGCGCTGAAAAGATCTATCCAACAGCATAAAGAGGGGGGTGCCATACCCATTATCAAAATGCCTACAGGAAATAGAGAAAAAGAAAAGGTCATCCTGGCTTGGGCCCCTTCAAACTTCTCAGCCCCCACAGCCTGGCTCCTAGTGCCCAACTCCGATACCAAAAATACCAAAACGGTTGCCATCAAGTCAATTCCAACTAATGGTTACCCCTTGAGTCACAGTAGAGTGGAACTACTCCATGTTTTTGTTTGTTGGTTGGTTGGTTTTTCAGCTGTACTCTTTACAGAAGATTGCCAGGCTTTTCTTCCATGGTACCATTGGGTGGGAATCTTTAGGTTAGTATTTGAGCGCCAGTTTGCACGACCCAGGGACCTATCAGCTCTGATAAGCAGATCTGAATACCTCGTAGCCAGCAGGGTGAGCTTTTGCTACGCCCAAGCCCCAGCTTAGTACAGCAACAGCTTCATTTTAATGGAGAAAGCTCTGCCCTAGGTGCTCCAATTCCCTTGTGCCACTTTCCCTTGGAGCCTCAGTTCCCTAATCCTTAAAATGAAGATAATAATCTTTATTTTGCCCCTACTCATAGAGTTTTAGTTAATTCATGGATGTGAAAATGTTTTGATCATAAATTGCGTTATAGGCATGGATGCCCATTACTATTTGTAGGATTCAGTGATGGATTTGAAAGAGTAAATTGGTCACAAAATAGAATTTCTCCTCCTACTCACTACTTTTAATACCATCATTTTTATTTCCTTAAATATTGAAGCCTTTCTAAGCTATTCCCTTTCCAAAAGACTTTAAGAAGGGAGAATACCTTGAGTTGTATCATCAGCTACCATTTTAATTAGCAGTTAATATCACAGCCACAAATGGCCAAGTGTCAACTGAGAGCAAGAATGCAGCACAGCTTTGGTACCTGGAGGAAGGAGAAAGCCCCAGAGGAGGAAGTCTCAGGAGAAAGAAGATCTCTGAAGCAGGAAAGAAATTTAGCTGAGTCGTTTACTCTCTCTTTTCTCAGAGCTCTTGTCTGGTTTTGCTCATTTCCATATACCTAGCCCCAGTATGGCATCTAAGCAGAGTAGGTGCTCAAGAAACATGAGGTGAATGTGAATGGCTCAACAGCAGTGTGGCCCTCTACTCCTCACTCTCTCTTGCCATCTTCCCTTGTATTGATTTAATAAACCTTTAATGAAATTCCACTGTGTGCAAACCAAGGTGCAAGAGGAAGGGATATGAAACAAACGTTGATGAGCAACGACACTGCCCCAGGCTCTCTGTCAACATGTTCACATTTTCCATCTTCTCTGAGAATCACAGAGTTGGCTAAGACACAGTCCCTGAGCTAAAAGAGACTGCAGGGTAGTGGAGAGAGTGGGACTCAACACGTAGGACAAAGGAAAGGTTAGGAAGGAGAGAAGGAGGACGTGCTGAGGGGGGCTGAGGATGGAATGAACCGTGTAATATACCCAGAGGTGAGGCAGAGAACAAATCACAGGGAGGCCACCTTCCCTGGTCAGGCCTGGGCACTCAAGTTCTTGGCCACCCTATCTTAACTGTCAACTGCACCCAGTAGTTTCAAATCTCCTTCACTTGTTTTTTTAGTTTTTATTCTTAGAAATTATACTATTTATTATACTTATTTAATCTTCTTTATTTCCTATCCCCCCCCCTTTTTTTTTTGGTCTTTATTTCCTGCTCTATCTCCAGCACCTAGAACACTGCCTGGACATAGTAAATGCTCATTAAATATTTGTTGAATGAATGACACTGATAGCTAACCTTGCTAACCTTTGTTGAGCCCTTATTAAAGGCCAGTTAGTGTGCTAAGCACTTCACCTGCATCATCTGTTTAGATCTCACAAGAACCACACAAGGTAGTTATCATCCCCATTTTTCAGATGAGGAAGTAGAGGCACAGAGTTTAAGGATGCTACCCAAGGTCACAGCTAGAAAGCTGGAAAGGGAGAATTTGCTTGAAGGCATCAGACTCCAGAGCTCTTAACCAGTGGGTGCACTGGGGTAGCTGGAAGGCTGCTGGGCAGAGGGACAGACTCTGGTCCACGGTTCATGAGCCTGCTGGGGGGGTCAGGGCCTTAAGCAGCTCTACCTTTTATCTCACCTCCCCCCACACAGGCCAAAGTTGCCCACTTACCTATAAAAGTCATCCCTTCAGCTGAATCATATACACCCTTCCAGATTTGGGGAGCACTTGCTCTGTGCCAGACATAGTGCTTAGCACTTCACATATGTTACTTTGTTTCATCATAAAGATGTGCCCTTTTTACACATAAGAAAACTGAGGCTCAGAGAGGTGAATTAACCTGCTCACATTGCTCAGTGGTACAAGTCCACGTATGGATTCAAACCTTGCTCTGTGGGGCTCCAGAACCTGAGCTCTTGACCACCAGGCTGGTTGACCTGGGAACTCTACAGCTGGCCTCCTCTCTCTGCTAACTTGTCCCTGGTTGGTCCAGTCTCTGTTGCTGACAACCCCGTTCTATACCTTGGGTCTCAGTGAAAGGACTGTTCTTTTGTTTCTGTGGGCACGGGATAATATTACAATGGATTTAACAAAGTAATAAATGGAGAGGCATCAAAATGAGACCGCCTGGATTCAAGTCTCAGGACCATCACTTACTAGCTGTGTGACCTTGGGCAAATATCTTAACCTCTCTTATGTTCACCCAGCTCATCTCTTTAAAAAAAAAAAAAAAAACAGGGTCATGAGAAGTCAGTGTGATAATCTGCATAAATTGCTTAGCACAGTGCCTGACTCAATGTCAGTTTGTTTTAAGTGTCAGGGACCTCTAAATCCTATCTCCTTAAAATGAAGCATCCTAAATCCGGCTTCATCAACCAAGTCCCCATTCCTTGTAAACTTTCAGCTGGCTCTTTAGCAGCTAGAGACCTGCCGAGAAAAGGGACACTGCAAACCTCCTCCAAGACTCTCCTGCAGTAAGTTGCCCATTTGTGGCCTCTCAGTGTGTCCACTGTGTTCCATTTGCCCGGTATTTCAGATGATTTCCCCAGTGGGAACCAATGTTAATACACCTCCCCTACAGGGGAGAGAGCCTAGGCATCAATCCATCATCTCTGCTCTAACCGTGGCTAAGGGTGCTTCCTCCTCCCCTCACTCCTGGTGGGTACATCACAAGGGCAGGGGCTGGTGGGATATGAAACCCCAGGGTTTCGCCCCATCAATTGAGAGCTAACAGCTTCTGAGTAAGAGCAAGCCGACTGGGTGTTGGCAACCAGCTGGGCATGGCCAGGGGGTAGCAGGAAGCAGAAGGACATGGTTAACAGCCCAAGTTTTGGAGCCAGACTGATGGGGTTCAAATCCTGATCCTACCACCAACTCACTGTGTGACCTTGAGAGTTACTTAACCTGTCTGGGCCTTGGCTTCCTTTGCTGTAAAGTGGCAATGATCTGCCTCATAAGGTCTTTTACCCATTTGCCGTCAAGTTGACTCTGACTCATGGCAACCCTATATGTGTCAAAGTGGCATTGTGCTCCATAGGGTTTTCAATGGCTTGTTTTTCAGAAGTAGATCTCCAGGTCTTTTCTTCTGAGGTGTCTCTGGTGGCCTTGAGTCTCCAACCTTTCGGTTAGGCAGCCAAAAACATTAACCATTTCAACTACCCAGGGATTCATTATGAGGACCCTGGCCCCCAGGAAACAGTGCTGTCTCTGAGAGTAGCCTAAGTAGCCAGACACATGACCCCTTAAAATGGGTGGGGAGCAGGGGAACCGATGACGTCTTCACTTCCTGCCTTGTTGTCTCAGAACAGCTGGGACTACTTGATTCCTTCTGGAGCTGGCCCTGGCCTGTCAACTCTGGAGGGAGGGGGTAGACTTTGTAATTATCAGGCTTACCTCTTCGTGTTGTTAGATTTTATCTAAAAACCAAGACTCAGGCAGGGTTGGGGTGACCCTCTCTGGGCCATTCACTTACTCATTCAGCAAATAAGTATTGAGTGAGGTGGCAAATCCTTGTGGCTAAGAGCTTGATCTCTGAAGCCAAAGCCCAAATCCCATCTCTACCACTTAGGAGTGTATAACTTTCAGCAAGGGAGGTAACCTCTCTGTACCTCAGTCTCCTCATCTACAAAATGGGGATAATAGTTGTGCGTACTTGATACAGTTGTCCTGAAGGTTACCTGAGCTAATTCATGAAACGCATTGAGAGCAGCACCTGGTACGTGGTAATTATTCAATACATGCTAGCTATTATTACTGCATTTTAGAACTATTTCAGGTGCTGTTCTACTTGCTAGGAATATAACAAGGGACATGACAGCTTCGATTCTGACCGCCATGGGACTTAACTAGCCTCAGGGGTGTTGAGCAAAGACAGACACTAAACCAGCAGTCCCCCGATCTTTATATTGCACCAGCTGTGGTGTATACCGGGCCAGAGACGCATGGGCACTGGGAGTATGCGATAACAGGTCCCAGTCTGGGTTCCACTAGGGGCCTTGTCTCTCTGTCCATTACCCTCTGTCACCCCTCGTGGCCTCTCTATGACAGCTGAGGGGACAGCATATGTCAGGGAGCAGCCTCCCAGCTTGGCACAGACCGACCTGGGACCATAGAAGGAAGCTCAGGCAATGCATGCATTCCTCAGCCAACACCTAGACAGTGGTTCCTGGGAAAGCGGGGCCCCTGGGGTGGCAGGGGGCTAGGCCTGAGGACTGTGGGTGGCCATGGCTACCATGGGAAAATGCCAAAAAGGCTGATGCCCAGATGCAGTCTATGTTGGTGAGAGAGTAAGACCAGGAAAACATCCCAAAGAGAAAAGGAAATGGAAATAATAGCCGACATTTATTGAGGCCAGAAACTGGGGTATGCGTTTTATACTCAGTAGCTCACTTGTAAAGGAGCCCTTGTGTCACAAATGGTTAACCCTCTGCTGCTAACCAAAACGTTGGTGGTCCAGACGGCCCAGTCACTTGGCGGGAGAAAGGCCTGGCAATCTATCCCTGTAAATATTATAGCCAAGAAAACCCTGTGAGGCAGTTCTGCTCTATCACATGGGGACACCATAAGTTGAAATTCACTCAACGGCTCCTAACAACTATATCTCACTTGTAATCTTCAGGATAACCTTGGAAAATAAACTACCATTCATTTTTTTTTTTTTTATTGTACTTTAGATGCAGGTTTACAGAGCAAAGTAGTTTCTCACTAAACAGTTAGTATACATATTGTTTCATGACATTGATTGCCAACCCCACAGCATGTTAACATTCTACCCTTCTCAACCTTGGGTTCCCCATTGCCAACTTTCCTGTCCCCTCCTGCCTTCTTATCCTTGCCCTTGGGCTGGTGTGTCCATTTTGTCTCATTTTGTTTTATGGGCCTGTCTAATCTTTTGTCTGAAGAGTGAACCTCAGGAGTGACTTCATTACTGAGCTATAAGGGCGACCAGGGGCCATACTCTTAGGGTTTCACCAGTCTGTGTCGGACCAGTAAGTCTGGTCCTTTTGTGTGTGTGCGTTAGAATTTTGTTCTACATTTTTCTCCAACTCTGTCCAGGACCCTCTATTGTGATCCCTGTCAGAGCAGTCAGTGGTGGTAGCCAGGCACCATCTAGTTGTGCTGGACTCAGTCTGACGGAGGCCGTGGTAAAGTACCATTCATTTTATATGCTCATTACACAGATGGTGAAGCTGAGTTTCAAGCCAATTCCCGAGAAACGCTAGTTCCCAATGAAAAAGTGTTGGAAAAGGAAAAGCGGATTCCAGGAGCAGGAAACAGCGTCCTCGTCTGCC
Organism: Elephas maximus indicus; assembly: GCF_024166365.1. NCBI lineage: Eukaryota > Metazoa > Chordata > Mammalia > Proboscidea > Elephantidae > Elephas > Elephas maximus. The sequence goes on from NC_064821.1 coordinate 60,476,399, forward strand.
CTTGCAGCACTTGGAAGTGTTGGGGGAAGAGGGGGTGGTTATATGGTCATTTTTCAATTCTCCAGATGCCCCAGTGCACGAGAGCAGCTCTGGAAGGGACCTGGCTGTAGGCTGGACTCTAAAACAGACCTCTCTCCACTCCGTCATCCTGTGAGCTTCCTGCAGGCAGGGAAGGACCAGCAGGAGATGTGGACCAGGCCCAGCACCACATAGAAAAACCATTTAGTACCTTTCAATGGGCCACAGGGATCCTGGCAGCTCAGCAGGGCAAGCTCACCCTGCAAATGTGCCCCCGGAAAGGTGGGCGCAAACTGAATTTGTGTAAATTGAGTCCAATTTTCCCAGTGATTTGTGTGCTCATTTCTGACTGACCCTCAGTGGGCAGAGGCTTCCAGCACTGGAAGCTCATCAGGCCTCCGCGAAACAGGCATTCGTCCACCTGGCAACCACCACTGCATGTATTTCTACCACCCCCTCCGTGGTTTTATAAAACGAAGAAGCTTTTCAGAGGCCTTAGAGACAGCCCCATTTACCTGGAGTTTTCAAATTTGGATGTGTCTCTTTCTCCCTCCGTCAACAGGTCCAGACATAGCCTCTTAGCTGGAAGCCTCAGAGACCATGGGCAGTCTGGACTGCAGCCTTCCAGAAGTCTCTGTGGGACTGATTGTCCTGGATCTCTGGACTGGCCGCAATCCAAGTCTTTCAAGTGGTGTAGGGACACTCTATGCATAGACAGGTCTGGACGTTTTCTGTCTTGATGTAGCCCCTCAAATCCTCATCCCAAAAGGAAATTGCAGCTACCTTTGGAATTGAATCTTACGGGTCTTGCGTTGAAATAGGGCATTCTTCCACTATTAGATTCTTAAGGCATAGTCTTCATGTCCTGTAAAAATGAACCCAGAGCCAAGGCTTATTCCCACCCCTGACACATTCCATTCTATTCATTCAACAAATGGAGCACATGCCATTCCTTCAGTCAGTCAGTCCTTGTTGAGCACTGATATGTGCCAGGCACTGGGAGAAGAGAAAGTTCTTGCCTCCAGTTTTAGGAGTTGGAAACTACCTGATTGGGGATGGGGTGGGCAACAGGACACAAGGCACAAGACCTGAGGGCAGGGGCCTTGTCTACCTTGTTCACCATTGTGGCTCAGGGCCTAGCACAGTGTCCAGCACATAGTAGATGCTCAATATACATTTGTTGAGTGGACACATGATACAAGGATTATGAGATCAATAATGTGAAAGATGCCAGCTGTGCTAGTGGGGGACAGTTGTATCCCATGCAGAACCTCGAGAAGGCCTCATGGGTGTGGTGGCATTTGAAAAGAAATATGGATGTAGGGAGAGGCAGCCTTGTTTGGAGGAATAGCAAGGGATCTTGACTGTCTGGAGCATGGGGTAAGTGGGGGTGGAAGGAATGGGTATTAGAAGCATGGATTCATTACCTGTATCATCTGAATATGAACCCAAGGTGGGGCAGTTTAGAAGAAGGAGACCAGAATGGGAGAACCACAGAAATTTAGAAGCTCAGAACAGTCAGACCAAACCCAGAGACTCCATTTTGATGTGGTGTTGATGCAGAGCCCAGCTGCGGGAAGGGTGGCCCTTAGAAGGCACCTCTCAGTGGGGTTATGGAGGTTTGGACTTTGTAGAGGTGTCAGAGATGGGGAAAAGGAGGAGGATGTGTGACCCGAGCCAAGTGGACAGGGTGACAAGCCACAGAAGGGTGGCGTAGCAGGCTCACAGTCTGCGTTAAGCCCGGGGGCCCGACTCTATGGAGACTCAGTCTGGGCAGGATCTGGCCAGGGTGAGGGTGAGAGGTTTCCAGAATGGCTTTCCTAGGGGAGTGAGTTGGCCTGCCGTGTTGTCTCAGAGACAGCAATGAATTGGGATAGAAGGGGACAGGGCAGATTTCAGCTCTAAGAACAGTGTCAGAGGGGCCATAAGACCAGCTTCAGCAGAGGCTCACAAATCCTTCCCAGCTCTGTCCAGGGTGGAAGCCTGCAAGGGATCCACCTGGCCCAGGACATGACACTTGCAGGGAGGGTCAGTGGAAGAAAACAAAGAATGGAAGCCCATGAAACCCTGAAGGACCTCTCTGCTTTTCTGCTTCTTAATAGGCATTATCACATTTGTCCTCCCAGTTTTCCTAGGAGGTGGGTACTGTAGTGATCCCATCTCACAGATGAGAAAGCTAAGGCACAGAGAGGTTCAGTGACTTGCTCAAGCTCACACATATGTAAGTGGCAGAACCCAGGAGGGTAAGTGGCCCCAGATCACCCAGGAAGTGGCAATCCAAGGACTCTAACATCAGATAGCACTCTTGAGACCCAAATCTAGCCACTATCCGACAAGTCTGTTTCCCTCTTCTCTACCTCCTTCTGAAAAGCTAATATCCCCTGGTGAGGTAGGCATGAGGCCCTTCTCCTTGGCCCCGGACCCCAGATGCAGGCATCCTCTCCCACTGTCATGGTGACAAAGACGAAACAGGGCCTCAGGACCCCCTTCACCCTGAGCCTTTACCCACATATGCTAAATCAAATCACACCATGCCTGCTGGTAGCCCTGCTCCCAGCCTGGAACACCGCACCCCAGGCTGTTCCAGGTCAAACTGGGGCCCAGGCCACAGATCTCCCCAGGGAAGTCTGGACCAGAGGCGGCATCTGGAGCCTGTGGTAGTAGAGAGGGGTCCACTATGTTCCTGGTCCTTGCTACCTCCCTCCCTCACTTCCTCCTCCCACCTTGCCCTTCTTTGCGCTCTCCCTTCAGATCTCAGCATAGACTTGTAGGCAACCCGGGGAAGGAAAAGAACAGGCTTTGGAAATAGGGCTGGTTTCCATCCATCTTGGCCACTTGCGAGCTGTGTAACACTGGGTTCCAGGCTTCTCCCCTCTGAACCTCAGTGTCCCCATCTGTGAAATGGGGTAGGTGTGAGGACTAGCAAAGGTTAATGTAAAGCACTAGAACCTAGCTGCTGTTGCTGTTGTAAACTACCATCCAGTTGGCCCCCGACTCATGGTGACCCCATGCACAAGGGAACAAATACTACCTGGTCGTGCACCATACCCATGATCGGTTGTAGATGGGACTGTTGTGATCCATAGGCCGACTTTCAGAAGTAGATCACCAGGCCTTTCTTCCTAGTCTGTCTTAGTCTGGACACTCCACTGAAACCTGTTCAGTATCATAGCCACACACAAGCCTCCACTGACAGACAGGTAGTTGCTAGGCATGAGGTGCATTGGCCAGGAATTGAACCTGGGTCTCCCATATGGAAGGCGAGAACCTGGTAGATGCCCTCATCTACTGAGTTCCTCCTCTGAACTGAGCACTGCGCTGGGCGCTGGGCACCTTAAAGAAGACGATGTACTTGCTTGCGCTTACAGAGCTCACAGCCTGGTGAGGGTAACAAGCAATTATAGACAGCAAGTACAGGTTCAGCACATTTCATTCAAAGAACACAGTCCAGCCCCCCAAATAATTCTAATCTTTGTGGCTCTTAACGAATGTTAAATGGGAGGAAATTTATAACTTAGGGCAACCCATCTCAAGATCCTTCCTCCCGGCCCCAATTCTCTCAAGCCCCATGGCTACTCTAAGGCCCCTAGAAGGCTCCTTGCTCTTTAATACTCTCTCTCCCTCTCTGGGTGGTGCTAACAGCCTGCTCTCGGCTGTTAACTGAAAGACTGGTGGTTCACATCCACCCAGCAGCATCATGGGGGAGAGGCTTGGCAGCCTGTCTCAGTTTACAGCCAAGTAATCCCTATGGAGCACAGTTCTACTCTGAAGCACATGGGATTGCCATGAGTTGGAATTGACTCGATGGCAACAGGTTTTCATTTGTTTTGCTTTTTTCTTTGTTTGTTTTGGGGGGGGTTCTCCCTTTATTCTCCATCTTTCACTCTCTTCTCCAAGCCCCAGCCCATGAGACTTTTGTTTAATCCCCTGCCTGTCTGCTCTCATCTCTCTAGCCCATTTTCCAGATTCAGCATCTCCCAAAACCAAGGAACTGGGCAGACAAAGACAGGTTGTCTGACAGATAGGGAAGGAGATGGAGAACATAAACACGTGATAAATTCTGACCCTTTCACACTAAAATCAGGCAAACACATTTCTCTTGAGGCCTCAATGTCTTTATCTGCAAAAGACTAATACCTTATAAGGCTGTGAGGATTAAATGAGATAATACGTGTGCCTGCCCCATTTTCAACGTTCAATAAATTCCAGCTTCCATTACTATTCCCCCACCCCTAAATTTCTCTTGGCACCAGATTATAGACTCCTTGAGAAAGGGAACTATGTCTTATCTTTGTATCCCCAGGGTGTTATTCAGGACCTAGAATAGTTAAAAAAAAACAGTTGAGTGAGTTGACTATGTGTGTGAGTAGAACTGTGCTCCATGGAGTTTTTACGGTTGTCATTTTTTAGAAGCCTTTCTTCCAAGGCACCTCTGGGTGGCTTCAAACCATCAACCTTTCAATTAGTAGCCATGCACTTAACTGTTTGTGCCACCCAGGAAATAGTAGGTACTTATAAATTCTTGATGAATTGGTCAAAAATTGGGTTAATTAGGCTTTAAAGTGTACTCTATCCAAGAGAGTGGGAATTTTTTAAGGGTCAGTTCTAAGTGAGTCTGCCCTGTTATTCAACATCTCTCATCCGGACTCTACTCCCTGGAGGAAGAGCCTCCTCGGGAAACCTGGGGTGGACCCCAGAGACAGTGTGGGAAGACTGTTGGATAAGATGGTTAAGTCCCATGGTGGACTGAAGCTGTATTCCCCAATCAGCATTCTGGACATGTGGAACCAGGATGAGAAAGAGGAGAGAGAGAAGCATGACTGCTTACGTGGATCAGTCAGGAAATGAAGTCCGCCATCTTGTTCTGCTCCAATAGGATAGTCAGGGTTTGCTCTGACCACCAGGACAAAGAGCTCCTGAGAGAATGTTGCTCCCTCCTGATGCCTTATCTACCTCTTGCTGTCAATCACCCCGACAGCCGATAAGCCAGGGCTGAGAGCTGTCTGGACCTGAGCCACAAAAGAGAACATAATTAAAAAAGAGACTCCTGGCCTGGCAGAGAGGGGGGAGAACCCCAGGATCTTAGCTGGGGAGATGAAAAGGGCCTAGAGGGGAAGAGTTTCCTTCTTCGAGAAAGGGCAGAGCAAATAGCACTCATCGAACAGCCTTGAACATAAATGCCAACAGGCCAGCAGCCTGCGGAATGTTTTCATGGCTCATATACCAGAGTGAGGAAAACTGCAGAGAGAACCTGACCTCAAACTTGTATTCCACGCTCTTTGTTTGACCTTGCGTTTCATGCCCACCCCAGCCCCAAAGGCACGTGACTACTCAGGAGGGTCTCAGGAGTCTAATGATATTTTCTTAGTTGCCATCAAGTCGACGCCGACGCATGGCTATCCCATGTATCACAAAACTAAATGCCGCCCAGCTCTGCGCCATCTTCATGACTGTTGGCATGTTTGAGTTCAGTGTTGTGACTGTTGTGTCAGTCTGTCTCGTTGAGGGTTTGTCTCATTTTCACTGACTCTTTACCAAACATGATGTCCTTTTCTAGCAATTGGTCTTTGCTGATGACATGTCCAAAGTAAGCGAGCCATCTTTACTTCTAAGGAGCTAGATAATCGATATATTGCCCTGATAAATGCTATGAAGTCCTTGGAACGAACTGTCGGTCCATTGTTGAAATGACAACAGCCCTTCATTCTTTTATTCGTTCAGTCAGCCAGCACTGAGGATACAATGGGAAGCCCTTGGTCCCTGCTCTCCAGGAGTATACACTCTAAAAGGGATGACTGGCGATCACAAAATCATCACAGAAAAACAAAATGTATCACTACAAACTGATAGAAATACTCTGAGGGGGAGAAGTTGGCTTTTTGAGAGGGATGATGGAGGATGCGGGGTATGGGTGGTCAGGCTTCCCTGAGGGTACGGCTCAGAGCTGACACTGAAGGATGAGTAGGAGGTTACTAGTGTAAAAAATGGGTCGTGGGGTGAGCCTTCCAGGTAGAGTGGCAAGAACAGTGGTGGGAGAGAGCAGGACACATTTGAGGAACGCAAAAGAAGCTGGTCAGACCAGCAAAGTATGTTTGGGGGAACATGGTGACTGATGGGCTAGGAAGAACAGCAGGGCCCTAGCCCATGTTAAGGTTTTGGGTCTTTATCCGAAGAGCAATGGGAAACCACTAGAAGGTAAAGAGCATGACGGAGGGTTGTGAGGATCTGTCTGATGTGTGTGTGGGTATGTTCACTCTAGAGTCCCTGAGTGTGCAGATGGTTAACATGCTTAGCTGCTAACGGAAATGGTGGAGGTTTGAGTCCATCCAGAGGTGCCTCAGAAGAAAAGCCTGGTGATCTACTGCTGAAAAATCAGCCACTGAAAACCCTGTGGAGCACAGTTCTACTCTGACTCATCATTTACTAGTTTTTCACTCTGACCATTGCGTGGAGATTGGATTCCTCGAGAGAAGAGAGTATTCAAAAGGTCAGTTAGGAGCTGCGGTCCAGGTAGAGATGGTGGTGGCTTGGACAAGGATGCTGGTGGTAGAGAAGAAAAGCAGTGGATGGGTGCAAGGGCTTTTCCAGAGATAAAATCACAGGATTTGGTGATGGATTGAGGATGAGAGGTGGCAAGAGAGAGGCAGCAAGAGCAACTTCCAGGCTTCGAGCCTGAACACATGGAAGACTGGGAGCCCCCTTCACTGCAGGCCTTCTGGGGTGCTCCTCTAAAGTCAGAGAAGGAGGGCCTTGGAGAGCTAGGCCAGTCCCCTCATTTTGTGGAGGAAACATCTGAAGCCCACCGGATTAAGGGATAAAGGGATGGGGCCAGAGGCTGGGTCTCTCCACTCCCATCCAGAGTTAGGAGAGCAGGGGCTGCTGAAGAGAGTTCCAGTTTGGACCTGTGCTCCAAACCACTGAGAGAGTTTGGGCAGGTCACCTCTCTCCAGGTCTTGGTTTCTATACCTGTGAAATGGAAATAGAATTACCACCTCCTGGCTTCTCAGGGATGATTATCAAGGGATCACTAACCAGAAAATCTTTGGAGGAAATGGAAACATGCTCTGATTACCTTTGGGGTCTGAGGGCAGAAAACCGGGTTGGGGAACAATGGGAGCTGTCTTAGTTTCCTGGTGCTGCTATAACAAATACCACAGTGGGAGGCCTTAGCAAACAGAGGTTTCCTTTTCTCACAGTTCAGCAGGCTAGAAGTCCAAATTCGGGGAGTTGGCTCTAAGGGAAGGCTGTCTTTGACGGCTCTGGGGGAAAATCCTTGTCTCTCACCTTCTCTTCCTGGAGTCCTCAGAGATCTCCATGTGGCATCAACCTTTCCCCACTTGTGCTTGCTTCTGTGCCTGGTCTCCTCTTTTGTATCTCAAAAATGATTGGCTTAAGGCACACTCTACCCTGATATGGCCCCATTCACACAACAAGGAAAGCCTTATTCACAAACGGGATTACATCCACAGGTATAAACCAAAAACCAAACCTGTTGCCAGTGAGTCATTTCCAACTCATAGCAACCCTATAGGGCGGAGTAGAACTGCCTCATAGAGTTTCCAAGGAGCGCCTGGTAGATTCAAACTGCCGAACTTCTGGTTAGCAGCCGTAACACTTAACCACTACACCACCAGGGTTTCCTCCACAGGTATAGGGGGTTAGAATTCACAACACATATTTTGGGGGGACATAATGCAGTCCATAACAGGCCTTTCCTTACTTGCTGCCCTTCTTGTCTCTTGTAGGCTCTAAGGGCTGAGCAGCCAGCAGAATGCCCGGCCTGCTGAACCAGGACACAGGGGCAGCCCTGCCCCTCACCGCATCCCATGTCACCTCCTTTGTCAGTGGTTACGCCCTGGGCCTGACTGCCTCCCTCACCTATGGCAACCTGGAAGCTCAGCCCTTCCAGGGTAAGAACCCCTGTTGGGGCCTCCCCAGGGCCACTCCATCCTCCAGGTAGAATCCCTGTCCTGCCATTTATGGGCTGATTGACACTGTAATCTCTCTGAGTCTCAGTTTCCTTATCTATAAAATGGGAATACCATTTCTGCCCTGCAGGCTTCAAAGTTAGTAACAAGAACGATCAGGATTTGGACTCAAACTTGAGCTCAGTCCCAGTCCTTCATTCCAGCCAGCTGCCCCAGCACTTTCTACCTATCACAAGGCATGCTCCTGTGTCAAATGGCCAGTCTATACCTTCTCCAGGGAGCCTCCCAGTAGGAGAGTAATCAAGATTTGGCCAAAGCCAAATGGCCTCCATTCTAGGTGTGTCTCTGCCACTAACATTGGGGAAAACACAGCCCTTCTCAAAATCAGGGTGCTTCTCCCTGCCTGTCCTGCCTGGGCCCATGGTGAGCAGATGAGGTAATACATGGGGACAGTGTGGACTGGCCAACAGCCTGCGAACATGAATCATCAGTGTGGGGCACTTAGGAAGGTGGATGGGCGTTTGCCTGCAGAGTCGAGTGTAAATCAAACTTCTCTCTTTATATTCAAGAAGGGAGTTACAGGAAGCCCTTTTCAGGAGGGTGCTGGGCTCTGCGTGGAAGGATTACTTCTTACCACAGTGACAGAGCTCCTAACCCCTACGTTTCATATCTTTGGGACAACACTTCAGCCCACCCCAATGTTCTGAAACCATTTCAATGCCCTGGGGGCCAACACTACCCAAAAAGAACTTGCAGGGAAACTTTCTTCCCCTCAGAAATCTTCTAGGCAGGGCAAATGGCCCTGTTGCTCTATTTGAGGAACACTAGGAAGACCCCAAAACCAAATGCCGTCGAGTCGATTCTGACTCATAGCGACCCTATAGGACAGAATAGAGCTGTCCCTTAAGGTTTACCAAGGAGCGCCTGGTGGTTTCGAACTGCTGACTTTTTGGTTAGTAGACATAGCTATTAACCACTATGCCACCAGGGTTTCCCCTAGGAAGACAGGCATTGGTAATTCAGTGGTAGAATTCTCGCCTTCCATGTGCGAAACCTGGGTTTGATTCCTGGCCGGTGCACCTCATGTGCAGTCACCACCCATCTGGAGGTTTGTGTGTTGCTATGATGCTGAACAGGCTTTGGCAGAGCTTTCAGACTAAGACGAACTAGGAAGAAAAGCCTGACGATCTATTTCCAAAAATCAGCCAGTGTAAGTCCCATGGATCATAGCAGTCTGAACCAGGCAGTGTTTTGTTTCCTTGTACATGGGGTCACCATGAGTTGGGAGCTGACTTGATGGCAGCTAATAACAACAGGGAGAGTGACTTAAAATAGGACCCACCTGGAAGCCCAGGGGATTAAATTACTGAACAACTTTGGGGCAGGCCTTTGGCTTTCCACATGTAGACGTAACCAGTCCTCTCATTTTATAGGTGAGGAAACTGAGGCTCAGAGAAAGAGGAGGCCAGGATTTGTGAAGGGCTCACCCTGGGCCCAGCATTGTGCTGTCCCAGTGTTACTGGGTGGATTAAATGAGATAAAAACTTGCTACTCCAAGCATGGCCCCTGAGTCATTGGCATCACTTGGCAACTGATTAGAAATGCAGAGTCTCAGGCCCTGCCTGAGACTTACTAAATCAGAATCTGCAGATGATTCACGTGCACATTGAAGTTTGAGAAGCACTGAGATGTAAAAATATTTGGCACACGATATGGGGCACAGAGCTTACTAAATGGTGGCTGTCTTTCACTTCTCATGACAGCCCTGTGAGTTTGGTTTTATTATCCACATCTTACGGATGAACTTAGAGGCTTGAGAAGCAGAATGCCTTATCCAAGGTCACCCAGCTAGTAAACAAGGCAGGATCTGGATCACAGCCCTAGTCCCTTCCTCCAAAGCCCCAGCTCCTCATCATCCCAGGTGGCAAACTGATGGCCATGGACCAAATCCACCGCATGGATATGTTTTATTAGGCCTGCACAAGAGGTCATAAAACCCAGGTTTCCAGTCGCTCTTGAAAAATCAGAAGGTCTGGCCACACTGAGCTCACACACCTGCAGAGTAAGTTTGCTGGAACTGGGGAGAAGCTGCTGATTCTCCATTTGCCCCAGTGCCCACATCGTACCTGCCGCTGCTATCACCCAACTGGCCCCAGAGCCATTCCAGGCCCTCTCTGGTAGTGTGAGCCATCCACCTGACAGGCCAAACACTCAGGTTCCTTCGCTCAGGGGTGGGGCATGCAGGGTGGGGCAGGACACCCCATGATGTTGGCCCTGCTCTGGCAGGCCTCTTCGTGTACCCCCTGGATGAGTACACCACGGTGATAGGCTTTGAGGCAGTCATTGCTGAACGCATCGTGACAGTACAGATCAGAGACAAAGCCAAGCTGGAGAGCAGCCATGTCAACGCCACTCGTGTCCAAGCCCCAAAAGTCACAGGTAAGGAGGCCAAAAGGGGCCACAGTGAGGCCTGGCCTGGCTGGAGGCTGCCGGGGCTGGAGTGTCAGGCAAGGGCAGCCATGGGATAGTGTAGAGAGAGCACTGGAGTGGGAATCAGGAATCCTGAGACAGAATCCTGTGTGACCTTGGGCCAATAATTAACTTCTCCAAACCTCAATTTCATTGTCTTTATAACGCAGGCGGTCATTCCTGTTTTCACCTCACAAGTGTGTTGAGGATCAGAGGAAGCTCCAAAAGAGTTTTTCAGATACCCCAGCAGAGCAGAGGAGTGTACCATTTAAGCTCAGAGGCTGTGGAATGAGTCACGTCAGGGTTTGACTCCCTACCCTGTTTCTTATAAGGGGAGTGAGCTTGGATAGAAATTAGACCTCATCTGTAAAATGGAACTAATAATTATACCCACCTGATGACCAGTGGAAAGAATTCTTGCATAGCACTCATCACAGTCCCTGACACAGAATAAGTACCCAAACAGTGACTGGTGATACCTGCTACTGAGGACAGTGAGGCTCAGAGAAGGTGAGTGGCTGACTCAAAGTCACACAGAATGTCAGTAGCAGAGCCAGGGCTTCAACCCAGAACACGTATCATATGATACATGATTCTTACCTTTGGATCTGTGATCAAGGGCAAGTTTGTTCACCTGAGTGTTAAGATATTCAAGAATCTTTTAATGACCACTTTCCCTGTGTAAGGTCAAAGTTGTCCTCAAGTTGTTACAACTCCTCTCGGCCTGAAAGAATAGCTAGGATAACCATGATAGGAAGTAGAAAGTGGCTGTCCCAGAAGAGTCCTGGATAGTGTTAGAGGAGAGAGAAAGGGGGCCCCTGACTGGGGACCAGGGAGGTTTTCATGGAGGAGTTGGATGGAGAGATAAGACTGGCTAAGGAGGAATGAGGGAGCTGATCTTTCAGATAAAAGGAAAAAGTGTGAGTGAAAAATGGACCCCAAGGGTGGAGGGATGCTTGAATTTGGTTCTTGGGGGGAAGTAGAGTCAGCAGGATGGAGATGTGACCATCTGTTAGGTGTTTTGTGTGAGTTCATGTCTCCCACGTGCAGCAAGGTACAGCAGAAAGTACATAGGTCTGAATCAGGTCCATGTGGTTTCAGATCTGGTTCAACGACTTAGTTATTTGCTGAGTAACGTGGGCAAGTTGCACCCCTATGCTGAACCTCAGTTTTCCCATCAGTAAAAGGGGACTAGAGATAATATATGCATAGCCCCTGACACCAGGCCTGGCTCCTAGGAAACATTCTGCAAGAAGGGGCTCCCACTGCCCTTCATTCCTGCACACCGGGAAAGCTTGCTTTGGATGAGGATTTGGAGCGGATCCTGTTCGTGGTCAACCTGGGGACCATTGGCCCCATGGAGAACGTGGCCATCTTGGTGAGCACCTCCTCTGAGCTCCTGACACTGCCCAGCGGGGCTGTGCGGGTCCTGCTGCCAGCTGTCTGCGCCCCAACGGTGCCCCAGTTCTGCACCGAGTATGCCGGCCCCTCCACCCAACAGCCCCAAAGGTAAGGAACCCCTGCCCAGACAACGGCCAGCATCCCAGATGGGCAGCAGAGTCAGTCGGGTGAAGCCAGGGGTGTGCAGGGTTGGGGAGATAGAACGGTGAAAGGTGAGGCTTGGCCCCATAGTTGTCACCATCAGGGTAATAGCTGCTCCTCCTGCTCACTTTTTTAGAGCACTTAGCAATTCCCTTGACACACCCAGGTATTGGTATTGGCCAGAAGTTCTGGCGTTTGGGTAGCTTGGGATCAGAGTTTCCAGGATTTATTGTTTAATTTACAAAAGAGATATTTTCGGAGCACCTACACAGAGGGAATAAAATTATGGTTCCTGCCCTTTTGGAACTTGGTGGGAGAGATTATTATCCAACTAATAGCACAACTAATATGTAACTAATTGTTTACATACTTGTGTGCATAATTAATTATGGGAAAAATGCAATGAAGAAGAAGTTCATGGATCTAAGTGTATAAAAAGGGTCCAGGGGCAGGCAAGCCTTCTCTAAGGATGTGATGTTTCAGCTGAGACCTCACCGATGAGGCTGTAGACACAGAGAGGAGCATTCCCACAGGCAAGAACGGCAGGGGCAAAGGCTGTCAGGTAGAAAGGATCAGAGAGGAACTGAAGCATGGTGTCTTAGGCTGGGTTCTCTAGAGAAGCAAAATCAGTAAAGCATATAAATACATACATCTGCCGTTGCTGTCAAGTCAATTTCGACTCATAGCAACCCTATAGGACAGAGTAGAATTGCCCCATAGGGTTTCCAAGGAGCACCTGGTAGATTCGAACTGCAGGCCTTTTTTGGTTAGAAGCCGTAGCTTTTAGCCACTACGCCCCCAAAGTTTCCAAATACATATATAGAAAGATTTACATCAAAGAAATAGCTCATGCAGTTGTAGAGGCTGGAATGTCCCAAGTCTGTAGGTCAGGATAGAGGCTTCTTCTGATTCACGTAGCTGCAGGGGCTGGTGAATCCAAGATCAGCAGATCAGAGAGCAGGGTTTGCTCACGGGCTGTGAAGATCAAGGAATCCCAAGATCAGCAGGCAAGACCACAGGTAAACAGTTAGCTCAAGACCCGAGAACTGGAGGTCAGATGAACAGAAGCCAGCTGCAGGATCCAGAGCGAGCAAAAGCCCACGAGCCTTGCCAGAAGGTCCACTTATATTCAATGCAGCTCACATGCCCAAGGAAACTCCCCTTTCAACTGATTGGCTACTCACAGCAGATCCCATCATGGAGGTGATCACATTATATCAAATCTCAACATGGAAGGGATCACAATATCAAACAACTGCCAAACCACAGAGAATCATGGCCCAGCCAAGTTGACACACAACCTTAACCATCACACTTGGGTAGTATGAGATGAGGCTGCAGGATTCTCAGGAGGGCAAACTATTATGTGGATGAGGACACAGGAAGGGAGCCAATTAAACAGCCAGTTAAAACCCAGGCTGAGCTACAGGAAGGGAAGAGCAACTCAGGACAGAGACCAAGGCAAGCCCAATACCAGGACGGTTTTTCTGTTCTCCCTGGTGGGGGTAGAAGGAAAAGGCACCTACAGCTAAGATAAGGGCTCCTCCCTTTTCCCAGCCAAGCCTGAGGGCAGAAGAAGATGAGGGTGTTTCCACCACTAGGAGAGAGGATGCCATTTTTTAAGTAGCTTGCTGCCTACAGAAGATGTCTATTGAAGTCTTATGTTTTATCATTGAAGTCATATAAATTTTAAAATCTATTTCACAGCATCTTAGTGCCATTTCCACTGTAAAAATAACGCTTTAAATTGATTACCAGTTAAGCTACTTAACTCCCCTCACCCCAACTCTCACCGCAAATCTTTGAGCCAAGTCAATCTCCAGGAAGTTGTGCCATATATATCCTGTAGGTCCATGCACTCCTGGTAGGGCTCTGGGGATGGCTGGGAGCATGTGCCCACTGGGATGAAGAGCCAGACACATAGAGGACAGTGTCGGCAAACTCCTGGACTTCACCCATTAAAGTAGTGGCCTCAGGCTAAGCCTGAGGTGGAAGGGGCAATGCAGGCTGCCACTGGGGTCAGCATGGAGGGGACTCCTCAGTCACCCCAAAAATAGTAGTTAAATACCTACTATGTGCCAGGCGGAAGGAAGCCCAGGTGGCACAGTGGTTAAGAGCTCAGCTGCTAACCGAAAGGTTGGCAGTTCAGATCCACCAGCCACTCCTGCGGGAAACCCTATGGGGCAGCTCTACTGTGTCCTAAGGGGTCGCTATGAGTTGGAATTGACTCAACAACAATGAGTTTGATTTTTGTGCCAGGCATCCTTCTGGGTGCTGGGAATACAGCGGTGAACAAGACAAAGTCCCTGCCCTCGTGGGATTGACATTCGAATGGTGTGATACAGACAATAAAGAAACAAACCCATGAACATGTAACAGGTTAGGTGATAAGTTCTGCGAAGGTAAGTGCTACAGGGGATCAAGGGGGACGAAGTGGAGGAGGTGCTATTTTAGACAGGGATTAGGTAACATTTGAGGCCTGGCCTGAATGAAAGGAGCAAGCCATGGAAATATCTGGAAGAAGGCATTCTGGACAGAGGGAGCAGTATGTGCAAAGGCCCTGAGGGAGCAGCAGGCTTGATATATTTGAGGAACAGCAGGAGGGCTAGTATGGCAGAGTGAATGAGAGAGGGGAGGAGAGAGGTTACAGAGCTGGTGGTGGGGAGGGGAGTCAGATCACGTAGGGCCTTAAAGGCTGGGGTGAGGACACTTGTAGGCACGACAGAGAAGTTGGTGGCACAAACCAGTCTCGGATCAGGGAATACCAACCTGTGTATCGTCTTTACAAGTGCTACTGTTGATGCCAAGCCTTGTGCATTTAAGAGTCAAAGCCTAACAGAGCTGGGGACATTCAGGACCTCAGTGCATCAGGGAACAAGAGTTTCGGCAGGGCCCGATGCCCCTGGGCTGGCTCTGATAAGCTCATTCTGGACCATGCTGGCAGGCAGAGTCGATAAAGATGCTTTCCATCAAATGCCTGTGAACATCAAGGTTGCTCGGGTAGAGAAACACATGGAAAAATAAACAGATAATACCAAATGTTAGTGAAGACATGGGGAGAAGGAAACTCTTGTTCACTGCCAGTTGAAGTAGAAACTGAGACAGGCAACTGCAAAGCAGTCTGGCATTACCCACTGTGTGCCCTTTGACCGAGTGATCCCAGAGCTATTCTTTCCTAAGTCCAAAGGGGACATGGACAAGGATATTTACGGTGTTTTTTTTGTGGTTACAGGAGGTGAAGGTAGCCTAGCTGTCTATCACCAGGGGAGGAATTAAGTACATTGTGATGGATACCTCCAAACAACACCAAAGGAATTTGGTTTACAGACAGCCACAGGAGCAGAGCATAAAAACAGCACTAGGCAAAAAAATGAAAAGAAATTGAAGGAGATTCATAATAAATGCAACTTGTCCATTTAAAACACCATCACACCCAAAGGCCACCATGTATTTTGCAAGGATAGGTGGAGCCCCTGGGCAACACAGTTAAACACTGACTACTAGCTGAAGGGTTGGCCGTTTGAACCCACCCAGAGGCACCTTGGAAGATAGGCCTGGAGATCTGCTTCTGAAAGGTCACAGCCTTGAAGACCCTATGGACCACAGTTCTACTCTGCACACATGCGGTCGCCATGAGTCGAAATCAACTCAATGGCAACTAACAACAACAACGTGCATATAGAAGGACACCTAGCAAAGACATTAGAAGGGGATGTGTATGTAGTGGAGGCAGAAGGAGCAGGATCAGAGATAGAGGGGGTATAACAAAGAAAAGGTGCTAAGAAACTCAGGAACTCAGCATGTGACAGACACTTTGCTAGGCACAAGCTCATGTTGTACTCAAGGCAACTGCATAAGTTTTATCCCCGTTTAATGGATGACAAAACCAAGGCATAGAAGAAAAGTGACTCGTCCAAGGGCTTGCAGCTCACAGAAGCAGCATGATGTAGTAGAGCAGACAGACAAGGATTCCAGTTCTGCCAAGTCCTAGTTGTGTGAGCCTAGTCACCTCACCTTGCTGAGCCTCAGTTTCCCCATGTGGAGAATGGGGCCATGATGTCTTCCTCTGAGAGTCATCATGAGAATGACATGAGTTAATGTATGTGGAGCACTATGCACAGTCCCAGTCCATCATGGATGCTCCAGAGAAATACCTGGGCCTCAGCCTGGGGGCAGGTGGGAGTGTGAGAGTAAGGGTCTGGGGGTAGGAGGAAGCTCCTCAGCCCCCTTAGTGGGCTTGGCTGCAGAATTGCCAGGGCTGCCTGGGACCCACTATCACCTCCTCCTTTTCTCATTCTGGCCTCTTCTCTGTGCCCTAGCTGCTCACCTTCTCTTTCTCTCCACCCTCTTCCCAGCAAAGACAGGCATTGCTTCAGGGCTCGGGCCCTAGACTCCTGGAACAAGCTGGGCCTGGAGAATCTTCTGGACACTGAGGTCTCCAATCCCATGGAGTACGAGTTCAGCTTCCAGCTGGAGATCCATGGGCCATGCCTGCTGGCAGGTGAGAGGGAGCTGCCCAGCCCAGGGCAGGTGCTGCGAAGAAGTCTTGAGGTCCCAGGGTGGGGAGGACTTCAGGCTGAAAGCTGCCAGGGGAGAGAGAGGAAGGAGAGAGCAAGGGGAGCCAACTGGCCCAGACAGAGGACAACCTGAAGCAGAGAGAGCTTCAGAATACCCACTTTCTATTTTCCCAACAGCAGCCCACAGATGAGCCCTCAGAGGGACATTTTTCAAGGCCTCTATCCTTGACGGCACTGGGTTTGGTTTTTTTTTTTTTTTCATCCCCACCCCAGTGTTTCTTGGGGAAATTTCCATCAAGGAATGGGCTGCTCCTAGACCTCTACTGGAGACGATAGCCCTAAAGCTACTTCCTGGTTCTCCCCTTGTCTAAATATCAGAAGCACCTGGGGAGACTTCAAAACACTAATGCCCAGACTCTACTCCAAGATTCCAATGAAATAGTCTAGGGTGTGTCTTGGATACTGGAATATTTAAAAGCTCGCCAGGTGATTCGAATGTGCAGCCAGGGTTGAGAACCTTCGCTCCGATGGGTCTCCTCCCCAACCCACTCAGGGTTTTAAAAGGGCGCTAGAATTGTGGCTTCTTGTTAGTGTTTTCCTAGAGCAGCATTACATTCCAATGCAAGACACCATCAAAAACACAACCCCAACTGAGTGTTGAGCTCTTTCTATTTGCTTGGTAGCATGCCGGGTACTTTACGTGCCCCATTAGGAAGCAACTGCTTTGACCCCTATTGGATTCTGAGGTCAGGTTGGGAAGGGCCATTAGATACCATCTATCTAAGCCCACATTTTGCAGGTGGGTAAACTGAGGCCCAGAGAGTGGAGGAGACCTATCCATGGTCACATAGCAGGTTAGGAACCTATAATGGGGATGGAGTACAACTCTTTTCTGGCCTGGGTCTCAATGTCTGCTACCAAATCCCCACCTCTCCTGGGAATCCTGAGTCTATTCTCAACCTTCTGTGCCACTCAGGGGTGGAGAGTCCCACCCATGAGATTCGTGCTGACGCCGCCCCATCTGCCCACTCAGCCAAGAGCATCATCATCACCTTGGCCAACAAGCACACCTTCGACCGGCCCGTGGAGATCCTCATCCACCCCAGTGGTAATGGACACCATATGAGGCTCCTGGGGTGCCTGGGGGAGGGCAGAGGTGCTGACCCTGTGGGGAACAGAACATGTGACTCATTGCCCAGCAGCTCATCAGGACAAGGAACTGCTGGAGTGGAGACCAGTTATTTGCCTCCTGGCTCTAGCTGGTGGAATTGAGTGTCTCTTGCTCTGATTCTAGCTCCAAAGGCCCCGAGGTCTTGTCCACCCACTGGGGCACTTGCTTCCCTGGGGAAGCTGAGCAGAGGATCTTCAAAACCCCGAGTGCAGTGAGACCCTGTGCCCTCAGTGAGCAGCTCTTTCATCTCTTTCCAAGAATTCACAGAACATCAGGACCTAAAAAAGATCATTTAGTTCAGCCCCCTCCCATTTTACAGGTGGGCAAACTGAGGCCTGGAGATGGGCAGTGAGCCACGCCAGCTAAGGAGTCTTCCTATGGCCCCAGACTGCTTTAGGCAGCCACAAATGACACCCCCCCTTTCAGTTGGGAGTCCCACCTCCGGGAAGATCCTGACATAAACCAAGGCCTGCGCATCTCCTCCCACCACGACAACGCTGAGTGTTGGTCTCCTCATCTTTGCAGAGCCCCACATGCCACATGTCCTGATGGAGAAAGGGGACATGACCCTGGGAGAGTTTGACCAACACTTGAAAGGAAGAACAGATTTCATTAGAGGGACCAAGAAGGACAACAGTGCAGAGCGAAAGGTGAGGGTGACAAAAGCAGGGAGTTGATGGTGGCAGGGCTGGTAGCACTAGGGAATGAGTCTCCACTGAATCTGGAGGACGCTGAGACTGAGGCGGGGGAGAGGGCTTTCCTGAAGTCACACAACAAGCTGGTGGCAGATCCTGGACCAGACGTATTTCTTGTCCGTGTTTCTCTTCAGTGGACTGGGGCACTGTGAGGCACACGGAGAATGGACTTCCCAATACAGCAATCCCTGGGCTCTGTCCGCCTGCCTCTTGCCAGGTCCCCTTTCCCTAGACCCGCCTTCAACTCCTTCTAAGGTGCCTATTGTTGGTGGGCGCTGTTAAGTTGGCCCTTTACTCACAGCAACCCCATGCACAACAGAATAAAATGCCGTCTGGCCCTGCACCATCCCCATGATCAGCTGGGGATCAGACTACAGTGATCCATAGAGTTTTCATTGACTGGTTTTTAGAAATAGATCACCAGATCTTTCTTCCTACTCTGGAAGCTCCACTGAACCTGTTCAGCATCATAGCAATACACAAACCACCACTGACAAACAGGTGCTAGCTGCACTTGAGGTCCATGACTGGGAATCGAACCTGGGTCTCCTACATGGAAGGCAAGAATTCTACCCCTAAACCACCAATGACCCTCCAAAGTGCCTCAGCCAGGCAGAATTCAAGACTAGTGGTAGAAGTAACCTTGACCTTCTACAGGTTACTCCAGCCCTAAGGACCCTATAGCTGGGTGCCCTCCCAGCTTCATCTTTACCTCCTGAGCTTCCCTTTTCCCACCTTCTATGTGAGTTTCTTGCTCTTCCAACCTCTGTGACCCTTGCTCGCTATTATGTAAAGAATAAAGGCAAAGCAGAGAAAGGCTGAGAAAGATCCTTTCCCTCTGCACTTCCTCCCCATCCCATGGTGCTGAGGGATAAAAAGGCCCTGGGGTGGGGTGGGGTGGGGACGGGAGAGACAGCCGCAAAGTGCACTCAACAACCCCCTCCTGCTCATGGCCCTGCATGCCATGCCAGGTCCTGAATGCCAAGATGGGTTTAAGAATGATGGCACTCTTCTTTATATTGGCCCCTTTTTTTAGATGAGAACACTAAGGCCTGGTGCCCAAAATTAAATGATGAGCTGAAAGAAGGGGAGGATTGTTCTTTTGTGTTTTGGACTTGGTGACAATGAGGCTAAGGAATTAGAATAGGCCATGTGGTGTGGTAGCAGTTAAGTTGGGTTTACAGCACCTCCCATCCCCTGCTGGCCCAGCTGGTGGAGGGGGATGGTGCGCTGGGAAGTGGGCAGGAAATAATAGATGGCTGGTTGCTCATGTCACCCCCGTATTAGAGCCCCCACTGGAAACACCTGCCCTCCCAGAGGTGGCCACTCACCCAGGTGAGTCAGCTGGTAGAAGAGGCTGGAACAAAGCTCACAGAGTGGGGGGTGACAATGCCAGGGGTGCCACCGGACTTTGACAACTGCAGTGTGTGGGCAAGGGGGGAGCACAACGGGTCTCCCAGGCCTGGGGCGGGTTGCTCTGCCTGCCAAGTCTTAAATCAATTAGCTCTGGGACCGCTGAAGCAAATGAGAATTAATTTGCCACCTTGGGTTGCTTATGCAAATGGCCTGAATTCTCATGAGCTCCAGGGATGACAGTGATCAACCCGCAGCTGTGGAGAAGTGATGAGTTTATTGTAATTGGATAATGGCAGCTCAAGAGGAGATATTAGAGGAGCCAGGGTACCCGCCGGCCCCTTTGAGAGGCGAAATCTGGTTCCCAGAGGTGGCTCCTCTCCCTGGCAGATGGAGCTGCTGCTGCCCCAGGTTCTCTATCCAAAGAGCCAGGCTGGGCAGTGGCCTGTGGCAAAGGGGCTGGCTCCATGGGGGAGGAAGACAGGGGCAGGTTGGGGACATCCAGAAGGTGAACAATCAATCAGGAGAAGTGGGTGAGGCAAGCTGTCAAAAACTGTGATTCAGCAAAGACAGGGCCAATGACACGGGGGAATATACCATGTACAAGAGACAGAGATGGAGAGACAAAGAGAGACAGCAAGACCAGAAAACCCACAAAGATCCACACACAGGGTCAGTGACCAACAAAAAGACCCACACAGATTCATTTCCTCATTTAATCAGTCAACAAACACCAAATGCCTAATAGATGCCAGGCACTGTTCTAGGCATTGGGGTTACAACACAGAAAATGATGCATTCCTTGTCCTCATGGAGCTTACAGTCTAGAATGGGGAGACAGACAAGAAGTAAACGAATGAGCAAGATCATTTGGGAGAGTGATGAGGACCATGAAAAAGTAAAGCAGTGTGATAGGATAATGAGCGATAGGAACAGGGTGCCCTCTAGCCAGGTGGAAAGCCTGTCTGAGAATGAGACCTGGCAGATGGCAAAGAGCCACCATACAAAGAGTGAGCACCAAGTACAATATGTACAAAGACATAGAAGCAGAGTAATGGAGACCTATTAGGGAAACAATGAAGGCCTCCGTGGCTGAGACATAGGGAACAGGTGAGCAGAGATGAGGCGGACAGGTAGGCAGGGGTCAGGCCATGTAGGGCGTTGTAAATCATGGTGCACAGCATGAGTGGAAGCTTAAGCAGAAAACCACAAGAAAAATTATTCTGGCTGCTGTATGTAGACTGGACCACAGGAAGGTAAAAGTGGAAGGCAGCAGTCGGTAAGAGGCTACTGGAAAGGTCCAGGCAAGAGATGACACCGTCCTGACCCTGGGTGGCAGTGTAGACAGAGAGAAGGGGACAAGTTCAGGATCTGTTTTATGTGTAGAACTGACCATCCTTTGCTAAAAGATTAGTGTGAGAAGTACTGGGACCCCGAGAACAAACAACAACAACAGAAGCAATGATAGCTGTTTAGAAAGTTATTCTCTGCCTGGCAGTGGGTTTCATAAGCATTGCATTTAATCCACACAACTCTATGAGCTGTGTACTCTTATCCTCCTTTCATGGATGAGGAAATGAAGTAATTAAGTCCACCTGGAGGACTGAGGCAGGCCTTCCAAACAGGTAAAAGTTGAATAAATACGAGTAGGAATTTATCAGTGGGAGAGAATCAGCACACCAGGGAAACAAAACTCACAGCCATGATGAACCAGAGTGGCTTACACTGAGTGTGAAAGTGAAGGAGTCCCTGGGTGGTACAAAAAGTTAACGCACTTGGCTGCTAACCAAAAGGTTGGAGGTTTGAGTCTACCCAGAGGTGCCTTGGAAGAAAGTCCTGGCAATCTAATTCTGAAAAATCAGCCATTGAAAATCCTATGGAGCACAGTTATACTCTGACACCCATGAGGTCACCATGAGCAGCTGTTATTGAGAAAGGCCGCTACTTAACTGAAGGCCTGCAGGTGTGCCAGGGGCTTCCTTTTTCTGTGCCAACTCAGTTGATCCTAGCAACCACCCTGAGAAGTGAATGGAAACAGACCAAGAGAAGGGACTTATCCAAAATCACACAGCTGGATGGTGACAGATCTGGGATTCGACCCTAGGTTTTTCTGCCTCCAAATTCCACATCTACCATTGAACTCTGTGAACATCTGGCAAACATGGGACTCAGGTACAGTCAACTGGAAGTTTTCCATGCAGAGCATGAATGGATCTTGATAATACTTGATGAGTCATGAGGGACCAGTATATGGCCCTGGGAGTAGCCCTGGACCCCTTGATTGCCCAAGTGAGAGGGTGTTCCTTTCTCCTCCAGACAGAAATCATCCGGAAACGTCTCCACAAGGACATTCCTCACCACTCTGTCATCATGCTCAACTTCTGTCCTGACCTCGAGTCCATCCAGCCAAACCTGAGAAAGACCCACGGGGAGTTCATCTTCCTCATCGACAGGAGTGGCAGCATGAGTGGGACCAACATCCTGCGTGTCAAGGTACCTGCTAAGAGGGCCCTGCAGTAGTTTCCTGTGGTTGTTGGTAGTTGTCGTAGAGTCATGTTCAACTCATGGTGCCCTTACAAACCCTGCTGCCTTCGAGTCGATTCCGACTCATAGCGACCTTATAGAACAGAGTAGAACTGCCCCATAGAGTTTCCAAGGAGCACCTGGCGGATTCGAACTGCCAACCTCTTGGTTAACAGCCGTAGCACTTAACCACTATGCCACCAGGGTTTCCCATGGTGACCTTAGGTACAACAAAACAAAACATTGCCTGGTCCTGCATCATCCTCACAATTGCCGGCATGTTCAAGTCCATCTTTGAGGCTATTGGGCAAATCTACCGGTTTTCTAGGGCTGCCATAACAAAGTAAAGTGGTCGCTTTAAACAGAAATACATTATCTCACAGTTTTGGAGGCTAGTAGTCCAAATTCAGGGTGTTGGCAGGGCCATGTTCTCTCTGAAGGCTCTAGAGGAAGATCTTTTCTTGTCTCTCCTGACTTCTGGAAGCCCCAGGCATTCCTTGGCTTGCAGCTGTAGCATAAGTCTGTTGTGTGACCGTTTTCCCTCTGTCTGTCTCTCTGTGTCTTCTCTCCTTTGTAAAGACACCATTCAGATTGGATTAGAACCCACCTGTTTTAGTTATCTAGTGTTGGTATAACAAAAATATCATAAGTGCATGGCTTTGACAAACAGAAATTTATTTTCTCACTCTTTAGGAGGCTAGATGTCCAAATTCAAGGTGTCAGCTCTAGGGGGAGGCTTTATCTCTTTGTCAGCTCTGGAGGGAGGTCCTTGTCTCTTCTGAGCTTCCGCTTCTGGGTGTTCTTCGTGTGGCTTGGCATCTCTCTTCTCTCATCTCTGCTTGCTTGCTTGCTTGTCCTAATCTCTTTTATGTCTCAAAAGAGATTGACTCAAGATACACCCTACACCAGTCTCGCCTCATTAACATAGCAAAGACAACCCATTTCCAGAGGGAATTATAACCGCAGGCATAGAGGTTAGGATTTACAGCACATATTTTGAGGAGGACACAATTCAACCCTTTGAATTCATGCCCTTGCCATATGCAAAACACAATCGCCCCATTACATCCTCCAGAAAGTCTTAAATCAGGTCCAAGTCCAAAACCTCATCTTCTGGATCATCTAAATCAAATACGGTTGAGACTTTAGGGCTATTCCATCCTGGGGCAAAATTCCTGTTTATCTGTGAACCTGTGAAATCTAGAATACAAGTTACCTGTTTCTAAAGTACAGTGGTGGAATAGGCACAAGGTAGACATTTCCATTATAAAAAAAAAAAAAAGAGGGAAAGAAGGGATAACAGGCACCAAACAAACCCAAAATGTAGCAGAACAAATTGCATTAGTTTTCAAACCTTGAAAATAATCCTCTCTTCTCTGAGACCATCTGGGCAATGGCCCCACCACCCAGACTCTGGGTGTTGGCTACGCTCTCTGGATTCTGGGTGGAGGCCCCTTGGCCCTGGGCTTCAGCTCTGAGGAGCTCTGGTGGCATAGTGGTTAAGCGCTCAGCTGGCTAACCGAAAGGCCGGTGTTTCAAACCCACCAGCTGCTCCACAGGAGAAAGATGTGGCAGTCTGCTTCTGTAAAAATTTACAGCCTTGGAAAACCCTATGGAGCAGTTCTACTCTGTCCTACAGGGTAACTATGAGTCAGAATCAACTCAACAGCAATGGGTTAGTTTGGGGGGATATAATTCAATTCATAACACCATTCTATTCCACCATGATCTCATGTTAACTGAATAACATCTTCAAAGACCTGGTTTCCAAATAAGGGCACATTCGCATGTACCAAGGGTGAGGACTTTAACGTATCTTTTTAGGAGACACAGTTCAATCCATAACAGACTCCCTCCCCTGGGGTCCAGAGATCCAGAGTAAATCAGCTGTGCTTCCCCAACCTGGCTTCCTCAGCACTTTCTGCTCCAACCAGCTTTCTTCCACACCTGAACTGCTTTCCTCAATGACTATCCATGGGTAAAAGTGAAGCAGTGAACAATTTTTGCAATTTTGTTGTCAGTTCAAACAGATACCTAAACTCAAGTCGCTCCCAAAATAAAACCATGAAGAGGTGTGAGCAGAGGCAAAACTGTTGTCCGTTTACAAGGTATCTTAGGCTGGGTTCTGTAGGGAAGCAAAGCCAGTGAAGCACACAAATATGTATACATAGAGAGGGAGAGAGAGAGATTTGTATCAAGGAAATGGCTCATATGGTTGTAGAGGCTGGAAAGTCCCAAGTCCATGAGGTCAGGCATCAGGTTAGACTCACATCTCCTGACTCATGTAGCTGCAGGGGCTAACAAACCCAAGATGGGCAGGTCAGATGGCAGGCTGCTGGCTCACAGGCTGCAAAGGCTGATGAATCTAAGATCAGAAGGTAAGACTGCAGGATGCTGGAGGTCAGATGATGATGAATAAAATGCAGGACCCAGAGCAGAGCAAAAACCAGTGAGCTTTGCCAGAAAGTCCATATATAGTGGATGCAGGCCACATCCCCTAGGAAACTTTCTTTCAGCTGATTGGCTGCTCATAGCAGATCTCATCATAGAGGTGATTACATCATATCAGATCTCATCATGGAGGTGATGACGTCACTACATAACTACCAAACCACTGAGAATCATGGCCCAGCCAGGTTACCATACAACCTTAACCATCACACAAGGAATGAAATCTTCTTCAGTGGCTGCCCTTGGCACTCTACAAACTTTGTTAGGTGCTGTCGAGTCGGTTCTGACTCATAGTGACCCTATGCACAACAGAACAAAACATTGCCCGGTCTTGGCGCCATCCTTAGAATCGTTGTTATGCTTGAGCTCATTGTTGCAGCCACTGTGTCAATCCACCTCATCGAGGGTCTTCCTTTTTTCCACTGACCCTGTACTCTGCCAAGCATGATGTCCTTCTCCAGGGACTGATCCCTCCTGACAACACATCCAAAGTATGTAAGACGGAGCCTTGCCATCCTTGCCTCCAAGGAGCATTCTGGCCACACTTCTTCCAAGACAGGTTTGTTCGTTCTTTTGGCAGTCCATGGTATATTCAATATTCTTCGCCAACACCACAATTCAAAGGTGTCAACTCTTCTTCGCTCTTATTCATTGTCCAGCTTTCACATGCATATGATGTGATTAAAAATACCATGGCTTGGTCAGGCGCACCTTAGTCTTCAAGGTGACATCTTTGCTCTTCGATACTTTGAAGAGGTCTTTCACAGCAGATTTACCCAGTGTAATGCATCTTTTGATTTCTTGACTGCTGCTTCCATGGCTGTTGATTGTGGATCCAAGTAAAATGAAATCCTTGACAACTTCAGTCTTTTCTCCGTTTATCATGATGTTCCTACTCTAGCTAAAATACCTCATTAGGTACCGAGTGGAAAGGGATACAGAGAGGAGAGGAGGGAAACTAACATTTGCTTAGGGCCTCCTATGTGTCAGATACTGTGATAAGCATTTAATGCATAATTTGGTATTTAATTCAGACAATAATCCTATGAGGTTGGTCCTATTGACCCATTTTCCAAATGGGAAAACTGATCCTGAGAGTTTCCGTAACCTACCCAAAGTCACACAGCTGGGCTAAGATTAAACAGCTTCTGCCTGACTGTTCCCACCATCAAACATTAGATATTAACTGGAAGTGGCCCTATAAT
Organism: Elephas maximus indicus; assembly: GCF_024166365.1. Taxonomy (NCBI): domain Eukaryota; kingdom Metazoa; phylum Chordata; class Mammalia; order Proboscidea; family Elephantidae; genus Elephas; species Elephas maximus. The sequence continues at coordinate 60,502,271 of NC_064821.1, forward strand.
CAAGGAATGTGCAATCCAGTAGTAAATATTAGGGTCACCTTTTTTTTTTAATGCCTAATGTTGAGCTCGCATCGAACAAAACAATAAGAAACATTCAATGCCCATGGAAACAGCAATCAAGAAATCAAATGATGTATGGTATTGGGCGAATCTGCTGCAAAAGACCTCTTTAAAGTGTTAAAAAGCAAAGATGTCACTTTCAGGACTAAGGTGCACCTGACCCAAGCCATGATGTTTTCAATCGCCTCATGTGTATGTGAAAGTCTGACCACAAATAAGGAAGATCAAAGAAGAATTGATGCCTTTGAACTGTGTGTTGGTGGAGAATACCAAATGTACCATGGACTGCCAGAAGAACGAACAAGTCTGTCCTGGAAAAAGTACAGCCAGAATGGTCCTTAGAAGTGAGGATGGTGAGACTTTGTCTCACGTACTTTGGACATGTTATCAGAAGGAACCAGTCCCTAGAGACGGACATCATGGCTGATAAAGTAGAGGGTCAGCAAAGTAGAGGAAGACCCTCAATGAGATGGATTGACACCGTGGCTGCAACAATGGGCTCAAACATAGCAATTATTGTGAGGATGATGCAGGACTAGGCAGTGTTTTTTTTTTTTTTTCTCTTGTATACAGGGTCACTATGAGTTGGAACCAACTCAGTGACACCTAACAACAACAACAATGTCCAGCCAAGGTCTGAGGTCACCAGACACAGCTTACCCACAGGCATTGGATGGAACAACTCTTTACTCACATAGAGGCAGAGCAAGGTCAGCTTCAATAGTAGGCATCAGTCCCCCATGGCCAGTGGGTCACTTCCCACAGCAGCCAAAGCAATAGAAGAGGAACCTCCCCGTTGGGAACAGATACAGAAGTGGGTTTGGCCAGGTGCTGTATAGCACATACACTTAGCTAAGCAGTTCCTGGGAATGTCAACATGTGCTCAGGGCAAGACGGGAGGAGTGTGCTGATAGCCCACCAGATGCTATGGGATGTGTTTTGAGTCAAGATTCCCCAGAAAAAGGGAATCAGCCCGCACACTCTTCCCATCCAAAAAGCCAAGCTGTCACATCTGTGGGTCACAGGGAACGGCAGCAGATTGTGCTCATACCACCCTCTTTCACACCTAATGTACGATAAGCACTGTGCTTGGCCATCTGGAAAGACAGCAGGATGTAAAACGGTTTCTGCCCTCAAGAAACTCACAGTTGAGTGCTAACCAATCAGAATTCTTGGGAGCATAGCCTACATGCTAAGGAGTGCTCTGCATGAGTCCAAAAAGAGATGATAATCCCCCCACCCCCTACAAACACACACACAAACACATATACAGGAGACTTTCATTGTCCTCAGGAGATCATTTGCCTTGATTATGGAATTATTCAACTCTCGCTTGTATTTTTAGTTGTGCAGACGTCTGTCATCTCTGAAATTATGAACTCATTAAAGAAAAGGACCAGCTCTTTCTCGTCTATCTCTCCCTATGGGGCCTACCTCTGTGTTTATGCATAAAAGGCCCTCAGATGCTGTCAAGGGCTCAGTCAAGGATCATAACTCAGGAGAATGAAGGATGAGAGACGAAGAAGGGAGAGGGACGCTGCTGTCACCTAAATTTTCTTCCCTACCCCTAGTTTGTCCCTGGAGAAAACTCTTCTTCACAGGGTGACAGGACCAGCAAGGAGAGGAGGAGTTGAGTGAGATTTGCGACGACAGCTATCTCCTCAGGCTCACAATGGCTAGGTTTTGTTTTGAAGTATATAGAAGAATCATATATGAGACCCTAGGCCACTTGACACTGGGATGCAGGACTTGTCCATACCTTGCCCCACTTCTGCCCCCCATCAAAGGCAAGGCTTGGACTTGGGGAGCTGTCCATAGTTCTGGAGTGCTGGACCACACTTCAGCCCTGTGTAGCCACTTGTATTCCTTTCCAGAGACTTACCAAGTCAGGAGGAGATCATAAACCCAAAACATCCCTTGTTGTTAGTTGCTGTCAAGTTGGCTCCAACTTGTGGGGACCTTATATATAGCAGAATGAAACATTTCTTTGTCCTGGGCCATCTTCATGATTGTTGGTATGTTTGAGTCCATTGTTGTGGCCATTGAGTCATCTCACTGAGGGTTTCTCTTATTTTCACTGACCGTCTACTTTTATTGAAAACAAAGATGTCACCTTGAGGACTAAGGTGCGCCTAACCGAAGCCATGGTGTTTTCAATTGCCTTATATACATTGCGAAAGCTGGGCAATGAATAAGGAAGACCAAAAAAGAAGTGATGCTTTTGACTTGTGGTGTTGGTGAAGGATATTGAATATACCATGGACTGCCAAAGAAGGAACAAGTCTGCCTTGGAAGAAGTACAGCCAGAATGCTCCTTAGAAGCAAGGATGGCAAGACTACGTCTTACATACTTTGGGCATATTATGAGGAGGGATCAGTCCCTGGAAATGGACATGATGCTTGGTAAAACAGAGGATCAGTGAGAAAGAGGAAGACCCTCAAGGAGATGGACTGACATAGTGGCTGCAACAATGGGTTCAAGCATAGCAACAATTGTGAGGATGGCTCAAGACCAAGCAGTATTTCGTTCTGTTGTGAATAGGGTCACTATGAGCCAGAGCCAACTCAACGGCACCTAACAACAACTACTTTACCAAATATGCTATCCTTTTCTAGCAATTGGTCTTTCCTGATGGCATTCCCAAAGTAAGTGAGCCAAAGTCTCGCCACCCCCGCTTCTAAAGAGCATTCTGGTTGTATTTCTTTTAAGACTGATTTGCTTGTTCTTCTGACAGTCTACAGTATATTTACTATTCTTTGCCAACACAACAGTTTGAATGCATCAATTCTTCTGTCTTCCTTTTTCGTCATCCAGCTTTTGCATGCATATGAGACAATTGAAAAGGCCATGGCTTGGGTCAGGCACACATTAGTCATCAGAGTGACATCTTTGCTTTTTAAAAGTTTAAGGAGGCTTTTTAGCAACATATTTGACCAAACCAGTTTTCCAAGCAAGGAAATTGAGCCCCCAAGAGGCTAATGCTTTTCCCAATATCACAAGGCTGGTGAGGGAGCCAGAACCTTCTTGGTTCTGTGCTCATTTTTCTTGTACTGCTGACTGGGGACTGTACATGCTCTTCTACTAAGAAAAGCTCTTCTCTCTGATTATGTCATCCCTGCTGCATGGCATAGTGGAAAGAACAATTCCTGGGAAGTAAGAAGTCTGGGTTCTAGGACCACTTCTGCCACTAACTTTCTATGGGACTTTGGACAGGTTGATTCTTAACTGTGGGCTTCCTTTGTCCTTTCTGTAAAATGAGAAAAAAAAGTAAAATGAGAAAAAAAATTTTTTTTTTTAAATGAGAAGGGAGGATTAATTCAGGGAGGGCAAACACATGTCACATGTTGCTATGCTCCCTTTTCTCAAGGCCAGGCAGACAGAAATAATTGATCATGACTTTGTTTTTTCTTTTCTTGTTGAGCCTGGACTCATTCTCTACATCCTTCTCGTCTTGTTTCCAGAACATTCTTCTCATCTTGTTTCCGGAAGTTACCCGTAAAAAAAAAAAAAAAAAAAAACTGTTGTCGTCGAGTCTATTCCAACTCATAGCAACCCTATAGGACAGAGTGGAACTGCCCCATAGAGTTTCCAAGGAGTGCCTGGTGGATTCGAACTGCCAACCTTTTGGTTAGCAGCCATAGCTCTTAACCACTACGCCACCAGGTTTCCTTCAGGAAGTTAGTACCAGTTGAATGGAATTGGTTTATGAGTAGATATCCATTTCTTGAACTGAAGACTTTTCTAACCATTCCGTTCCAGAACTCTCTGACATAACTTTTTCTGGTCCCTCTCTCAGTCTCCTTTCTCCTCGGAGTCTTTTTTGCTCTTTTTCAGTTCAGCTCACTGAACTCAAGGTCACCCCTTGACAAATGGCTTTGTATTGGCACAATCCATCCTGCTGAACATGCCCCTTTCAGAGAGAGGCACAGAAATTTTCAGCCCACACACCCCTTTCCCCATTGACATTGAGGCCATCAGGGGTTGCTTGGGTCATTAATTATGGCCCATTGGGTTCAAGTTTTAGGGAAAACCGGGCTTAGGGTGATAGGAGTAAAGAGAAATCCAAATAGCCCATGCCAAAGGGCAAAGTTCAGACAATTTAATTTCCTGCAGCTGGTCTCATTCTTCAGCTGCCACTTGCTGCCAAACACATGGCTTAAAAAATTCTAATAGGTGTGAGCAGAGACAATCTGTATGGATCAGCAGAGTCTCCTGCTAGCAGGAATATAAATTAGTGGCTAATGAAAAAATAAGCAGATATTGACTTTTGTAGAGACACAAAATGTATTGACACAAGCAATAAAGAGAGACCAAGAGAACACTTAGGTTAATGTTTACAGTGGGGGTGGGGGGTGGGGAGAGGGGCTGCAGGCCTGTGGAGCCTGAAAGGCATACGATGTGAAAGTTGCCAGGATCCTCTTACAGCTGTTTCCTTCTGGACTCTGCAGTATAACAGCTTGCTTCCTTGAAGCCATGCTGAGACCCCTGGGGTGCCATCAATAAACTACATGGGGAGTGGGGGAGACCTTCATTTCTGAGTTCTGTGCCAAGGCAAAGCAGACATGAATAAAGATTTCAGAGCTAGATTTTAAAATCCTCGGTCCTATTTTTAGGTTTTGTGTCCAGCACAATTCCTTAACCCTTCTGAGATTGTTTCCTAATCTGTAAAATGGGGGTAATAATACTGACACACGCCTCATTTGGTTGGTAATAATAACCACTTGTTAAATGTGTACTGTGTGACAGGCTGAGGCTCAGAGATGATGTAACTACCTCAAGGTCAAGTTAATAATGGTAAATGTAGGAGTTAAACCCAGATATGTTTAACTGCAAAGCCTATTTTCTTAACCATTATACTCTAGTACATGTTACAGAGATTTAAAAAAAGATTACAAATATTAGTTGATCAGCACAGTATGTGGAACATAGTAATTGCTTACTGTTTATTGTTGCATTATATCAACATCATCATCATTTTTGCTCTTGCCACCATCTCCACCTTCCCTCTTTCCCCAATTTGTCAAGGTCTCCTGGGAAGGTACAAAGTGAAATAGGTGAAGACTCTTTAATATTCACAGGCTTTGGAGACAAAGTGACATATCTTTGAATCTTAGGTCCACCATTTATAATCTATATGCTCACCAACAAATTACTCCACCTCTCTGTGCCTCAATTTTCACTTCTATAGAATGGGGATAACATTGTGCCTGCCTCAAAAGGTTATTGTGGTGATTACATGAGGCAATGTGTGTAAAGTACATCCTGTGCACTCAACAAATATCAGCTAAAGAGACTGTCCCTAAGGGATTTGTCCCTAGATAATGATAGGTTGAGTCTGAGGCTAAAGGCCTTGAAGGAGAGCCAGACGTCTGTTCTATCAACTGTGTGTCCTGAGACAGGAAGCATTCCTCCCTACCTCTCAGGGTCAGCAAGAGGTGAGATGGAACTGGAAAGCCATAATAACATGGCTTTGAGAAGTCAGACCGGCCGCACGGATGATCAGTTTTATGATGATGGCTTTGGTCCAGCCCTTGGTCAGCATCAGCAGATTTCTTGATCTGTGGGAGAAGGAGATGCTGGATGCAGACAGAGGGACAAAGGCCTGTTTAGAGGCTACTTCTGTTCTGGGATGAGAGTGCTGATACGTAGTGGCAGAGTGGTAATCCCTTCCCACTCATGCCTGAATCCCAAAAATTCCTTTCTCACCTGCCAGGATGCCATGCTGGTGGCTCTCAAAAGCCTCTTGCCAGCCTGCCTCTTCAATATCATTGGGTTTGGATCCACATTTAAGACTCTCTTCCCTGCCAGTCAGACATACAATGAGGTAAGGAGGGGTAAGGAAGACTGAACCCAGAAGGGGGTGAGTGGTGGGGATCGAAAGAAAAAAGGGAAAAGGGAAGAGGAGGTTGCCCTGGGGACTGCCTCGGAAGCTATTCACCCAAATCAAACCCAGGTCATGTGTAAAGACAGAGAAGTGAAGAGACGCTATCTCTGTTTAGGCCATTTTCCAACATCTCAGCCTTCTGATACCCACTCACCCCACCCCTACACACATACTTTTTAAAATAAAAAAATATGTTGGACAAAGTATGTGTGAGTGCACAGAGAAGGGGTACCAGGAGGGGGCAGAGAGAGCACACGGTCCAGACTTGCCACACACCAAAGCTTCTGCCTCACAAGAACAATACATTCATGCAAAGTTGAGCTAAGCGGGTGAATGGGAAGGGGTGGGGAGGGAATGGGTGGGTAAGTGGATGGAAGTGGGCAAAGAATGCAACTCACCAGCCTCCAGTTACAATTTGGAATAAGAAGGCTGTGGCCCCAGCAGCATGTTCAAAATTGGAGCATCCTGCCCAGGTCTAAGAGCAGAAGGGAAGAAGGAGAAAGGAAAAAATGAACAACTTTTTCATTAAAAATAACTTTATGGGTTTTTAAAATATAAAAATATTGTATGTTGACTGTCCCCCAATTTTTAAACCCAGAGAATCAAAAGAATAAAAATTTCTCATGATTATATCAGTCAAGAAAGAAAAAAAAAAACTCTCAATACCCGTTAAACTGTTGCCTCTCTCTAAAAAAAAAAACTTGGTACAAATCCCTCCAGACCTTTTTCTATACGTTTACACACATTTTCAACAAAGGTAGGATTAGGCCTTACATACTCTTGTGTACTCTACTTTTCTAACACAATAGTCTATCATGAGCACATTTCTACACCAGTTAAGCATTCATCTGCAGCATCATTATAATGGCTGCCTAGTTTTTTGTTATGTAATAGATCATGGTTTACTTAATCCCCTACTGTTGGGCCTGCAGGTTGTTTCCAGTTTTTTCTATTAAGTCATCTTGGTAGCAAAATTTTTGTGTACCTCCTTAATTACTCCTTTGGGATAAATTCCTAGACTTGCTGGTACAAAAGGTAAGAGTACACCTTAAGACTTTTGATATATGCTGTTACTTATAAGTCCCCTCCAATCATGCATGTTGAAGTCAGAAGCAGGAGGATGTCTAATGTCCAGTGATAATCTGTCTGTGCTTCAACGATGTCCATCCAGTGCCAGGAATCCTTGGCCAGTTGTGTCCCACAAGGTTGGTCCAGGAAGAAGGGAATCTGAAGCCCAGATTGAGGGAGTGATTTCTTCAAAGTATCATAGGGAGTTAGCGCCAGATTCAGGATTAGTACTCAAGTCTTAAGATTCCTAGTCTAGTGTTCTTTCTACTATCCATCTGCCTCCCTCGTCAGAAAAAGAACAACATCCTTGGCATTGGTGCTGAGGAATCAGGGGCTAAATGTGAAAACTTTTCCAGGGGTATTTATATTTTTAAAGAGGAACCAGAAAGGACAGTAGTAAGCTGATATACCACTAATGGTGGAGTTTCAGGCACTAGTAGGGGGACATGTTGTTGGTTAGGATCACACCAAATAAGTGGGTACCTCCTCTTCCAGGGGATGGGGCAGAGATGAAATCAGGAACATAGGTCAACTCCACTGAGGCTGAGCTGGGAACTAGGGAAACAAAGAACTTGTCATCCAGGGGGCTTGGGGTCTCCACCTAGTATGGTGACCCTGGGGACTCTAACTCTCCTTGTGGCCCTTTCCCTGCAGGAGAGCTTGGCCATGGCCTGTGATAACATCCAGAGAATGCGGGCTGACATGGGTGGCACCAACATCCTCTCCCCTCTCAAGTGGATCATCCGGCAGCCCGTGCACCAGGGCCACCCACGGCTCCTCTTCCTCATCACGGATGGTGCCGTCAGCAACACCGGGAAGGTGTTGGAGCTAGTGCGCAACCACGCCTCCTCCACCAGGTTAGCCTGGGCTGATGGCCCGGGGCTCAGTCATCCTGGGCTGCCCTGGGCTGGGGGTACAAGAACCAGAGCAAAATGTGGAAAATTCCAGAGATAGAAAAAACCCACAATTCCTATCGTGCTTTCCTTTCAGGATGGTGTGGTTGACCTCAAAGTTTGCCTTTTCCTATCAAAAGTTCAGGAGGGATGAGTTGCCACGCCTCTGCATGCATCCCTCAAAGACCAGCCTGTGTGGCCTGGGAAGAGGAAGTCCTCTGTGCTGCTTTGACTCTGACTGGGATGGGAAATTTATGACCTGTATATGTGTGTACATAAGTGTTCACCCTGGTCCTTCTTCCTTCTCCCTCACTCTCTGCCTGAAGATACGGCCAGCTCTGAGATAACTCTGATAGATCATGTCTGTCCCTTTCCGCATCAGGGTCCAAAGAAAGCAGAGAGGATGGGAAGTACTAGCCTCTCTCCTCCGCTTTCCCCAGGTGCTATAGCTTTGGAATTGGACCCAATGTCTGCCACAGACTGGTGCAAAGGCTGGCATCTGTGTCCAAGGGCAGTGCTGAGTTCCTGGTGGAGGGAGAGCGGCTACAGCCCAAGGTAGGTGGAAGGGCCCCAATCCCTTCTGGTGCTAGAGCTTTAGGGGCCTAGACTGGTCATATGGCAAGTCAGTGGTGGAGCTGAGATTTCACCCCAAAGCTGAGCTCTCCACTAGGCCACAGTACACCCCAATGAGAACCAGAGAGGTGCAGGTCACAGAGCAGATGACCCCAGGAGCTAGTACAGGACACTAGATCCCCTGGTCTCCAGCCACCAGGTCACAGGCTCCATCCACTGGCTTGGAAAGATTGGGGTCCCTGAAAGAGTCACTGCCTTTATGGATAGGGAGCTGTGTTTGGAATCATTTCTAGTCAAGTTCTTGATGATGACAAATGGTGGCTCAGAAAACTCTAAAGGGCCCAGATATGAAATGGCCTATAGTCTTCTTTCCATTACCTGTGCAGTTGGCACAAATTATCCAACCCTTAGAAAATCCTGCATCAGACCAGGTCCCTGGGAAACAGAGACTGAGCTGGAGTTAAGAGTGCAGGGGATTTATTGGGGGATATGTCTATGAATGATAAAAGATGAGAAAATAGAAAGAAATAGTCTTCAACCCATGACGCAGATCCAACACCTGTTAAAAGAAAAAGAGGAAAGCAGAATTGGGCAAGGAGAGCCTCAGGCTATAATACCAACCTGACAGGGAGCTCTGGATCAGATTGCCCGTTAGAGGAGTCTGTGTCAGGCTGAAATGGTCTGGCACTAGTATACCTGCCATGCTTGGTCATTGGCTGGGGCTTCCAGGAAGAAATGTGGTCTTGGCTCAAAGCCGGGCACCTGGAAGCTCCACCTAACTGGATTCCTTGTGGCAAAAAGGCATATCCTTTCCTGAAGGAAGACTTGAGCGGCATACCTCCATGGCTACCACACCCCCAAATCATTTTTCTCCAGCTTTGCAGTACATCAAGAGAATTCAACCTAGGAGATGCTAAACCACAGCGTCATTCATTGAACACTTATCAAGTGGCAGATAACTTCATGTTCAGTATCTCAGACAATCCTGCCAAGCACACAGAGGGTTGTGGATTACTAACACACTTTAACAGAAGGGGAAACTGAGGCCTAGAGAGGCAAATTAACTTGCTCAAGATCACTAGCTGGTCTATGCTTTGACACAAACTTTTTGTGTGACCTTGGGCAAGTGACAGCCCTACTTTGAGCCTCAGTTTTCTCATTTATAAGATCCTAAGCTTAGAGAAGATGATAGCAAGGATCTGTTCCAACTCTGTCATTCTAGGAGCCTAAAGCTTAGAGGCATGTTCATCGCTGGGCAAGCCACCCCCAGGATTTGTCTTTTATTCTCTGCTCACATTCCTTCATGGTCCTGCCCACAGGGTCTTCATGCTACTCCTCTTTGCATACCCCCACTCACACATACTTCCAGCCTGTGTTCTAACCCTGCCCAACAGATGGTCAAATCCCTAAAGAAGGCCATGGCCCCGGTCCTCAGTGATGTGACTGTGGAGTGGGTCTTCCCTGAAACCGCCGAAGTCCTGATCTCACCTGTCAGCACCAGCGCCCTCTTCCCCGGAGAACGGCTGGTGGGATATGGCATTGTGTGTGATGCCTCCTTGTACATCTCCAATCCCAGATCTGTAAGTAATTCCAGGGGCTAATGGGGGCCCAGAATCCATGCCATAAAGCCATCCTTAGCTGGAAAGACTCCACTCATGGCAGCTAGGAATGAGTTGGAACTAGGTTTACAGTCATAGGGTATAGTTTCCAGGCCATGGGTGTTCAATCATTGTGATACCTCTTGGGTATATGCCACCATCTCAAAATGTGGTTCTCAGAATCTCTGAAGCAGAATAACTTGAACAATTTGTTTAAAAAGCGGAGCCCTAGCTCTAACTAAAGTTTACTGAATAAGAATCCCTAAGGGAAAGGTCCAGGAATCTGCATTTTACATAATTTCCTCTAAGAAATTCTAAAACACAATTCATATCTCCTTAGATGCTCTTATCTCCTTTGACAAGTTTGTGCTGTATTTATTTATGCAAATATTTCCCTTTTATGTGGTGGCAGAAATGGGATAAAAATAAGAAACCTCTCAAAGGGAGGGGGGATTCATGCTGAAATATGGGAAACTACCTGGAAAATTGTTTCCTCACCCATCTTTCATCTTTAGTGACTCTCTCCACTCTCCCCTTGAAAGATTCCTCAACTTGTTTTCTTTTTCATCAGGAGCCACAAATTCAAATGCATAGAGAGATCAGGCAGGTATGAAATCAGTATAAAAATAAAAAGTGCAAATGCCATGATGAATAGCCATTATCACTGAGCTCATAATTAGAGAGACAATAAGGAGTGGTGGGGAATATGGCAAATTGGATGCCTTGTCTAAATAGGGAAAGTCCCTACTTGGCTCTAGAATGCAGGAATGTGAGCCCTGTGTTAAATGTGTTTCCAATTTTTCAAAAGAGTTGGAATTTTGTCCAGATTTTTTAATATTAAGAACCTTGTTCAAGGTAATGGTTAATGTGTTATGGAGAGTGGTGTGTTCAACAGCAGGGAAAACACTTAACGAAATGCTCACTAACAGTGTAGGACTTCCTCAGAGGTCTGGGAGGCGGTGGATCATCAACATACCTTACCACTGGAAGGGACCTGAAAAAGTCATCAAATCCCTTCTCCTTTTCTTACCCATGAGACTGGCAAAGTTTTCTCCTGCTACTGGTAGGGATATTGGGTAAAGGCTACACTTATCCCTTGTTGGTGTAAATATAACTTGCCACAGCTCTCTTACAAAGCAATCTAGCAATATCTTTCAACCCGGCAATCCTTCTCGTAGAATCTAATGCATAAAAATAAAAGTAGTGTAATGGATTTATGTCCAAGGGTTTTTTTGTAGCATTTTTTATGATGGCAAAAATAAATGCCACAAAGTGAATGCTTAACAATAGGGGGTGGTGGAATATTGTGGAGCCAAATGTTTAAAAGAATGATTGACATGCAGGCTTTCCAGAATGTTTTAACTACAAAATTCAAAACTAGCTGCTGTTGAGTCAGTTCCAAGTCATGACAATCTCATGTGTGTCAAGATTAGAACTGTGCTGCATAGAGTTTTCAATGGTTGGTTTTTTGGAAGTAGGTGGCCAGGCTTTTCTTCCAAGGTGCCTCTGGGTGGACTTGAACCTCCAACCTTTCAGTTAGTAGCTGAGCATATTAACCATTTGGACCACCCAGGGACTCCTTGAAAAATTCAAGATACTGAATAATGTAAGTAATATGGTCCAGTTTTTGTAAATAAAAAAATGACTCCCAAATACCTGTATGTTTTATATAGAGAGAGAAATGTACACATAAATATATATGTTTATATCATGGAGAAGGGGATGGAGGGAGCAAATGGTTAATTTTGTTATCTGTTTTGGGACAGGAGTGGCGTTTATAGTCTTCTTTTTTTTTTAATTTTTATTGTGCTTTAAGTGAAAGTTTACAAATCAAGTCCGTCTCTCATACAAAAATTTGTATACACTGTGTTGTATACTCCTAATTGCTTTCCCGCTAATGAGACAGCACACTCCTTCCCTCCACTCTGTTTTTGTGTTCATTCAGCCAGCTTCTGACCCCCTCTGCCCTCTCATTTCCCCTCCAAACAGGAGATACCAACATAGTCTCCTGTGTCTACTTGATCCCAGAAGCTCATTCTTCACCAATATCATTTTCTATCCCATAGTCCAGTCCAATCCCTGTCTGAAGAGTTGGCTTTGGGAATGGTTCCTGTCCTGAGGTAACAGAAGGCCTGGGGACCATGACCTTCTAGTCTCAGTCAGACCACTAAGCCTGGTCTTTTTACAAGAATTTGGGGTCTGCATCCCACTGCTCTCCTGCTCCCTCGGGGGTTCTCTGTTGTGTTCCCTGTCAGGGCAGTCATCAGCTGTAGCTGGGCACCATCTAGTTCTTCTGCTCTCAGGCTAATGTAGTCTATGATTTACGTGGTCCTTTCTGTCTCTTGGGCTCATAATTACCTTGTGTCTTTGGTGTTCTTCATTCTCCTTTGCTCCAGGTGGGTTGAGACCAATTGATGCATCTTAGACGGCCGCTTGCTAGCATTTAAGACCCCAGACGCCACTCTCCAAAGTGGGATACAGAATGTTTTCTTAATAGATTTTATTATGCCAATTGACATAAATGTCCCATGAAACCATGGTCCCCAAACCCCTACCCCTGCTATGCTGGCCTTCAAAGCGTTCAGTTTATTCAGGAAACTTCTTTGCTTTTGGTTTAGTCCACTTGTGCTGACCTCTCCTATATTGTGTGTTGTCTTTCCCTTCACCTAACATAGTTCTTATCTACTATCTAATTAGTGAAAACCCCTCTCCTTCCCTCCCACCTCTCATAACCTTCAGAGAATATTTTCTTCTCTGTTTAAACTATTTCTCGAGTTCTTATAATAGTGGCCTTATACAATATTTGTCCTTTTGCAACTCACTAATTTCACTCAGCATAAAGGAGTGACATTTATAATTAAATTTTAAAAATTGTAAAGAAGCCAGTAATTAAAAATGAAGACAACACGAAACTACCATATGACCCAGCAATTCCACTCCTAGGTATATACCCAAAAGAACTGAAAGCAGTGACTCACACAGACCCATGTACACCAATGTTCATTGCAGCAGAATTCACAATAGCCAAAAGGTAGATACAACCCAAGTGCTCATCGACAGATAAATGGGTAAACAAAATGTGGTATATGCATACGATGGAGTATTATGCAGCCATAAAGATGGAAGAACTACATGGATGAATCTGGAAAACATTATATTGAGTGAAATAAATCAGACACAAAAGAACAAATATCGTATTATCCCACTTACATGGAATGTTTAGAACAGGAAAATCTATCGAGATAAAAGAAGATAATGGTGACTAGGGCCTGAGGATGGTTAAAGTGCTCGGCTAACTGAGAGGTCAGCATTTCCTCTTGATCCATGGGAGAAAAGGCCTGAAGATCTGTTCCCGTAAAGATTACAGCCTGGGAAATCCTGTGGGGCATTTCTACCTTGTCACATAGGGTCACTATGAGTCTGAATTGACTCAAGGGCACCCAACAACAACAGGGGCTGGGTGGAGGAGGGGATAGGGAGTTGGGGAGAAAAAGTCAAATCACACTTGTAATACTGTGTATGACAAAGTAATTCATCAAAACATAGATTAATTAATCCCTAAATAATTATCTAGCCTTTTTGAAAAAAGAAAAAAAATAGGTGATAGGAAAAGACAATTGTATTCATCATCTCTTCAACAGAAGTCTGCCTAAATTCCCCAAGCAAGCAAAAAACTTGCCTATTATGCCAGTTCTTCAGAGCTGGAACCACCCCTCCCTCTTCTGATACCCTGCTGTCCCCCTGGAAGTCCTTCCCGACCTAACCTCACTCGCAGCCCCATTTTCTCTCACTCCATCCAGGACAAGAGGCGACGGTACAGCACGCTGCACTCTCAGGAGTCCAGCAGCTCCATCTTCTACCACTCACAGGACGGGAGTCCTGGCCCAGACAGCGGGGACTGTGCCAAGAGCTCGGGGGCACCCTTCAGCATGGAACAGACCAAAGATGCCCGGCAGTCCAGCGGAGATTCCACCATCAACCCCAGTGAGTCTGCCGCTTTTTGTGCCTGTTGCCCTCTGCAAGGAGACCTCACTGATTGCTACCTTTTATTGAGCACTTACTATGTGCTAAACACTTTATAAAAAATCTCACTGAATAATTAGCAGCTGCAGAGATGGGTACTCTTATACCCATTTTGCAGATGAGAAAACTGAGACTTAGAGAATTTTAAGCAATTTGGCCAAGCTCCTGGAGCTCGAAAGAGGTCATTGTCAATTGCTGTTGAAGTCAGCTCCGACTCCTGGTGACCTTATGTATAAAAGAACAAAACGTTGCCCAGTCCTGTGCCATCGTCACGATTGGTGGTATATCTGTGTCCATTGTTGTGGCTGTTGTGGCACTCCATCTCACTGAGGGTTTCTCTCATTTTCGATGACCCACTGCTTTACCAAATATGATGTCCTTTTCTAGCAATTGGTCTTTCCTGATGATGGGTCCAAATAAGCAAGCAGAAGACTCAACATTCTCACGTCTAAGGAGCATTCTGGCCCAGATAGAATCTAGCCTGTCAGATACAGAGCCTCTTTATGGTGTTAGTTTCCCTATGAAGGTAGTGGCCAGTCAGTTCCTAAGACTAGGTACTGGGCATAGCGTGGGAAGCAAAGGTGACTCAGACACGCCCCCTGCCCTTCAGGAGCTCTCCGTCTAGTGAGAGGGATATGATTGGCCATGACTCCAATAGAAAGTAGAGTGATCCCAGGGAGAGGAAGGCATACCTGGTGCAGGAAATCAACAAAGGCTTGATGAGGAGGGAAGGAAGAGGAGATCCCAGGCAGCAGGCACTGTCTGAGCAAAGGTGTGGAGGTGTGATTCCCAGAAGACACATACACAAACAGCCGCTCATCTATTTTGTCCAGAGCATATGGTACCTAAAAAAAGGAGCAAAAGGGGAGTAGCTGAAAGATAGATTGAGGCCAGATAGGGCAAGGCTTTGAATGCCAGGTGAGGCATTGCATGTATTTCAGTCAGCAAGCAGTGGAAAATTCCAGAAGTTTCCAAGCAGGAAAGGGGCCTGCAAGCCCCTCTCTCTTTTTCCTACTGTCCTCCACCCCGGTGGCTTCTCTGTCACCACCCCAGATTTGATCCTCTCCCAGCGACGGAGGGCATACAGCACCAACCAGATCTCCAACCCCAAGCCCTCCCCAAGGGCCGCCACAGCCAGTGACCCCACAGCGGCTGCCAGGAGATACCCACTACGGAAAGCCAAGCTGCAGGACCTCACCAACCAGACCAGCGTGGATGCCCAGTTGTGGCAGATCAATTTACAGGTACTCAAGCAGGGCAAGTTGGAGAGGGATTGGGGGAGGCCACAGATGGGATAGCTGCGTCTCCTGCTCCAACCACAAGGACAGTTACGTCCACAACTTACACTGGGGAGTGAGCCATTCCCTCCTCCCTCTTCCAGACCTTCATCTGCCTGACCCCCAACAACACTTTCCTAATAATGATACCCAACAGTTGATGAGACTGTGCACAGATATTTATTGGGAGGCAGCTGTAAGTGGAGCACTCTTCAAGGGGTTAAGTAAAAGTGCCTGACATAGCTCCTGGCACAAAGTAAACCAAAACACCATATCAGTTGCCACTGAGTCACTCTGACTCGTGGTGACCCCATGAGACCCCATGCGTAGGTGTCCTATAAATGGCCACTCTACCTTGGTGAGAACTCTAGGGAGGTTGGCTTCTCTTCCCAGTTGGCAGAGAGCATCCCCATCTACTCATTTGATTTTATAGCAGCCCTGGGAGAGAAGGGAGTATGGAGACTTATAGGGATGTGGGAAATTGAGGGCCAGAGAGATAAAGTGACTTAATGAGGGTCACACAGCCATTGAGGGCGTGCAACCCTGGTGCCTCTGCCTTCAAAACCCTTGCGTTTGCCCCTGCATCACACTGTGCCTCCTGCAAATCCTAGGGGCTGTACATTTATCCAGAGCGGTGATGACTTGAGAGTTAGAGCCCCAGCAGGAAGGGTCACCCACTGTCCTGCTAAGCCAGGGCTTCTCAACCTCTGCACCATTGATATTTGTCGCCAGAGAATTCTTTGTTTTGGAATCCCTGGGTGATGCAAACAGTTAGCATGATCAGCTGCTAACTGAAAGGTTGGAGGTGTCCACATAGAGGCACCTCAGAAGAAAGGCCTGGTAATCTACTTCCAAGAAAATCTGCTGTTGAAAACCCTATGGAGCCAGTTCTACTCTGACACACGTGGGGTCACCGTGAGTTGCAGTTGACTCGACAGCAACTGGCTAGTTAATTATTTGTTGTTAGGGCTTTGTTTACCAACCTCCCTGGCATCTACCCAGTAGATAGCACCACCACCACCACCATCCTCCCCCGGAGTTGCGACAACCAAAAATGTCTGCAGACATTGCCAAATGTCCCCTGGGATAGGAAAGAAAAATCATCTCTGGTTGGGAACCACTGTCCTAAGCCAAATTGCGGTTTGGTATTATCTGCAGGCTTTGAGGGCAGCCTTTATGTGGATTTGTCTTTGAGGCTCTGTGGCTCTATAAAAGCAGCCTTTTCACTCTCCTCTGGGTGTCCCTCCCACCCCCAACCACCATCCCCACCTTTATCCCCTCATCTGCCACATATACACATGATTGAGACTCTAAGCTCCCCAAGGGCAGGGACACTGCCACCCGTTCCCTGGGGTGACCCTTTGACGCAATGGGAAAACAGGCCAACTCTGCTCCTCAAACATGTTACAAAACCTCTCTGAGCCCCACTTCCTTTAGCTATGATAGAGAATAGTTTGTGCAGATGATTCAGCTAACATCCACCAACAGATATCTATTGGGAGCCAGCTCTGAGTGGGGCACTCGTCCAGGGTTAGCAGATAAGAGATAAAGTGCCTGGTGCAGCCCTGGCACACAGTTGCCTGTTTCGGTCAAGTCGACGCCAGCTCACAGCAACCCCATGTATGTCAGAGTAGATCTGCGCTCTATGGGGTTTTCAATGGCTGATTTTTTGTAATAAGATTGCCAAACTTTTCTTCTGTGCCTCTGGGCAGACTTTGAACTTCCCTTTCAGTTAGCAGCCAAAAATATTAACCCTTTGCACCACCCCGGCACACAGTAGGTGTCCTATAAACGGCAGCTCTGCCTTGGTGAGAGTTCTGAGCAGGTGGACTTCTCTTCACTTCTCTGCTGCTTGCTCCTTTGTTCATCACTCCCTCATCCCATGTCTGGTTTCTTCTTCCCTCTCTGATTCTCCACAACACACTTGCACGTATGGACACACACACAGGCATGGCAGCCTCCAATAAGCTGAAGAGCTGGATCTTAGGCTAATCTGTTGCCATGAAAACATAAGCAGCTTCTGTCTCTCTCTTCTGTCCCCAGTGTGGTGGTGATGGTGAGGCAGAGGTGAGGGGGATCTCAGCCTCTCATTGGGGGAGGGGGAGAGGAGAGAGGAGTTAAGTGGTTTCCTGGGACCTAGCATGGAAACCTTGGTGGCGTAGTGCTTCAGAGTTATAGCTTCTAGCCAAAAGGCTGGCAGTTCGAATCCACTAGGTGCTCTTTGGAAACTCTACGGGGGAGTACTACTCTGTTCTATAGGGTAGTTATGAGTTGGAATTAACTCAACAGCAATGAGTTTGGTTTTGGTTTTTAGGACCTAGCAGCCCTGGCTGGGTACAAGCTTTCACTGAGGGCATCCTGAGAGTGACCAGGCCTCTTCTCCGTTAACGTTGTACCATCCTCAGGTGCTCCCAATCAGCACTTGATAGGAATGAAAAAGCCCCATAGTTAACTAGTGGCCTACAAATCTGAGGGGCACTTTTTGTCTCTGTTACACCTAGTAAGTGCCTTTGCTCCAGCACCCTCTCCTCCACCAGGGGGATGCATGTGTTCCTAGAGGCACTACACTCATTTTTAATTATTTTACTATTTTTTAATTACAAAAGCAATACATACTCAGAGTTTGGAATAAAAACCCTCAAACAGTTCAGCTGAGTACAAAGTAAACCTAAATGTTCTCCTCATCTTGCCTAGTTTTCTTCCAGAAATACTACACACACACATGCTCACTCACTCACATACACACACGCACACACGTGTGCATACACATACATAAGTATATATGTTCCTGATAAGCATATATGAAAGCTGCTCTCCAATTTACTTTGTAAAGTCTTTTTAATTCTTTTATTTTTACATACAGTAAAATTACTGTTTTTGATGAACGGTCTGAGTCTTGACAAATGCATTTATTCATGTAACCATCACCTCGATCAAGATACAAAAAGTTGCAATTCACTTTTTTAAAATAAACTTCATCTGGGACGTCTTTCCCTATTGGTACAACGAGATCTCCCCGCTCCTTTTCAGTGTTGCATAGTAGTACATTGCATGGATCTGCCGTCATTTGCCAGCCCCTGTTGATGGACATCGAGTCCTTGGTGGTGCAAACATTTAACGTACTCAACTGTTAACCGAAAGGCTGTTGGTTTGAACCCACCCAGCAGCTCTGTGAGGGAAAGACCTGGTGATCTGCTCTTGTAAAGATTACGGCCTAGAAAACCCTATGGGGGTAGTTCTATTCTGTCATAATGGGCCATTATAAGTTGAAAATTGACCTGACAGCACCTAATAACAACAACTGATGGACCTGGATGGTGCAAATGGTTAACAAGCTCAGCTGCTAACCAAAAGGTTGGAGGTTCGAGTTCATCTGGAGGTGCCTCAGAAGAAGTGCTTGGTATGACCTACTTTTGAAAAATTAGCCATTGAAAACCCTGTGGAGCACAGTTCTACTCTGATACATGTGGGGTTGCCGTGAGTCAGAATTGGCTTGATGGCAACTGGATTTTTCTTTTTTTTTTTTTTTAATTGATGGACATTTAGGTAGTTTACAGATTTCCATTTTTACAAGCAATACTGCAACAAATATACTTGCACATAGATCTCTGCACGGTTGTGTGGCTATTTCCACAAAATTAAATTCTAAAAGTGAAACTGCTGGGTCAAAGGGGAACGTGCATTTTTAATGTAGATTGTTAAATTGCTCTCCCACAAATGTGCACCAGTTTACACTCCTACCAACAGTGCATGAAAGATTCTGTCTCCCAACTGACCACACTGAATGTCATCGAAGTTTTAAATATTTGCCAATGTCCAAGAGGAACAACAAAAAACGGTAATTTGTTTTAATTTACATTCAGGGGGCATTCCTTGATGAGGTGGTTCAGTTGTAGAATTTTTGCCGTTCATGTGGGAGACCCAGGTTCGATTCTGGCCGATGCACCACATGTGCAACCACCGCCTGTCTGTCAGTGGACGCTTGTGTGTTGCTAGATGCTGAACAGGTTTCAGTGGAGCTTCCAGACTAAGATAGACTAGGAAGAAAGGCCTGGCTACCTATTTCCAAAAATCAGCTAGTGAAAATCCTATGGATCACAACAGCCCCATTCGCAACTAATCACGGAGATGATGCAGGACTGAGCAGCGTTTCATTCTGTAGTGCATGGGGTCGCCATGACTCAGGGGCTGTCTTAACAGCGGCTAACAACACATTTTTTCATGAGACTAAGCATTTTTTCAAGGGTTTGTTGGATACATTTTTCCATGAACTGCCTGTAAATGCCCTTAACTCACTCTTTTATTGAGTTTATTTTTCCCCTCACTGCTTTATAAGAGCATTTGGTTGAAACCGATCTGTCATGCATGTTGCATTATATATACTTCCCGGTTTATCACTTGCCTTTTGATTTTTTTTTTTTTTTGTACTAGCAGTAGACTGTTGTTCTTAGATGCTGTGGAGTCAATTCCGACTCACAGAGACACTGTGGGACACAGTAGAACTGCTCCATAGGGTTTCCGAGGCTGTGATCTCTCCAGGAGCGAATAGCCAGGTCTTTTCTCCCTCGGAGAAGCTGGTGGGTTCAAACCATTGACCTTTCCGTTAGCAGCCAAATGCTTAACCATTGCACCACCAGAGCTCCTTAGCACAGGACTAGACAGATTAAATCAACAAAACAGAGCAGAAAATCCAGAAGTAAAACCAAATGTATATGTGAGCTTTGTGGGAACTGATACACCACAGAGACTCAGTGAATGAACTGTATTCAATAAATGGTGTTGAGATCTGAACGATTTGGAAAATGAAGTAAAAAGCTGGTTCCCATCTCCTTACATCAAAATGAATTTCACGCAAATCAATGATTTTAACATGTCACTATTTGATACAAAAATAAAATCACAAAATTCTAGAAGGTTTTTTTTTTTTTTTGAGTAGGGAAGCTCTTTCTAAGCATGACATACAAGACATAAAGAAAAAGGTTGATAATTTTAACTACACACACACAAAGTTTTCAGTGTCACGGCAAAAAATTAAGTGGGTTTAAAATAGTATTGTGGTGTGTGATATGTTTTCCATGGTTTGGAGTTATTCATGATAACGTTTCTCACAGGTAAAGACAGTGGGCCATGTGTCCCTGGGTACCGGAGGGGCAATGCCCTAGGAAGGGCTGTGGTGCCCAGGGAAAGAGCTGGGGCTAGGGGGTATAGAGGTGGAGGGCAGGGGTTCCAGCCACCTGGGCTCAGCTTCCTCCTCTTGTTCTCCTAGCCCTTGCTGAACAGTGGCCAGGACCTGAGCCAGGGCCCCCAAATTCAGGGTCCAGGGACCCGCAGGCCCTCTCTGCTTCCCCAAGGCTGCCAGCCCTTCCTGCCCTCAGGCCCGGAGCCCCAGACCTGGGGCCCCAAGAGGGAGCTGAATTCTGGGTCCAGCCTGAAGTCTGCCTCAGACCGCCCCAGCCCTGGGGACCTGGGTAAGTGCCCACAGGGTCCAGAATCTGACCGGGGACAGGGAGGAATACTTGGCTGTGGCACAGCTGCAGGTGACAGGCCCAGATGGCAGATACCCGATGTCTTCCGTGGGGGATCTGCTGGTCACTGAGGACCCCCTGTTCCCCAAGCAATATGGCCCTTGGGCTGTCTGTGAGGCTCCCAGGTGTCACCCCTGGAGCTGCATTCTGTGATACTGGGCGTCCCCACCCCACCCTGTGTGGTCCCCTCAGGTGACTGACTTTCTGGGTTGTGGGCCTGCCACTCTCTTGGGGACACCCCCATGCCACCCCTGCTGTCCTCTGTTCTGTGGGGGGAGAGCACTGGCCTTGCTTAAGGCGTGTGTGCTCCATGGGGAAGGATGATGTCTCCCAGGAGTTGGCCACCTGTCTCCAAGCTCTGTGCACAGCCCACCTGTCCCTCCACCTGCAGAGCCGTCCCATCACCCCTCCTTCGCCTTCGAAACCGAGACGTCCTCCGACTGGGAGCCCCTGGCCGAGCCCGAGGAGCGGGCCCATCCGGGCAGGCCCGCCACCCCTGGGCCGGTGCTGGGCAAGGCGGTGGTCAAAGGCCTGCGCGACAGCCAACGGCTGCAGTGGGAGGTGAGCTTCGAGCTGGAGCCCCCCAACCTGGAGCGAAGCGGTCCGCGCGACGCCGACCTATGGAGCGCGACTTTCCACCACCTGGCGGCCCGCGCCATCATCCGCGACTTCGAGCAGCTGGCGGAGCGAGAGGGCGAGATCGAGCAGGGTGAGCGCCGTGGGCTGTCCCCTCCTCAGAGGCCCCATCAGTACTGCCCCCCCTCGCCCCTCCCCGCCCACCTGCCCCTGCCCTCGGCCCGCCCTCTCCCCACCCCACTCACTGCGGGGCTCCTTTTCCTACCCCGCCGGGCGGGCCACCCCGCAGCCCCGCCCCGCCCCGATGCTCCGCCCACCTCCCCAGGATCCGCCCTTCTCGTGCCGCCGGCCGGCCCCTCCCCACAGCCCAGCCCCGCCCCGATGCTCCGCCCACCTCCCCCAGGATCCGCCCTCCTCGTGCCGCCGGGCCGGCCCCTCCCCACAGCCCCGCCCACCTCCCCAGGATCCGCCCTCCTCGTGCCGCCAGGCCGGCCTCTCCCCACAGCCCCGCCCCGCCCGATGCTCCGCCCATCTCCCTCCCAGGATCCGCCCTTCTCCTCCTGCAGCCGGGCCGGCCCTTCCCCACCCCACTCACAGCCCCGGTTCGTTTCCTCACTTCACCCGGCCCGCCCTCACCCCACAGCGGGGTCCGGACCCACAGCGCCAACCCTCAGGACACACCGTCCTCCCGCGGCCTCCAGGCGCCCACTGCCCCCAGCCCATTCAAGGCACTAGGTTTCCTCCACTTCCACACCCACCCGATAGTCCTCCCTCTTGGCTCCTTTCTCCACGTCACCCTCCTCCTCACTTCCCAGAGCGTCTCCTCTGCAGCGCCTCCTGTAGGGACGCAGGCGACAGGGTCTTCTGGCGCTAGAACACTAGAATCAGCCCTCTTCCATGATCCCGGATCCTCTGGGACCACGACCTTCCCCACAGAGCCCTTTAGACCTAGTCGGTCCATTCACTCACTCATTCACTCACTCACTCAGTCATTCACTCACTCACTCAGCAGCACCATTATTTTTTGCGGATGGGCTGGGGCCCAGGATCGCGCTGGGTCCTGTACAGCGCAATGAACAACACAGTCCCAGTCCCTACCATGAGTGCTTGACACAGACTAGCAGGGAAGCAGTTATTAATCAAATAATTAATTATACAAATAATTAATTGAGTGCATTTGTCCTAAGTCCTGAGAGCCCTGGTGGCGCAGTGCTTACGCGCTCGGCTGGCAGCCGAAAGTTCGGCGGTTCAAACCCACCAGCCTCTCTGCAGGAGAGAGACGTGGCAGTCCGCTTCTGAAAAGATTTATAGCCTAGAAAACCATATAGGGCAGTTCTACTCTGTCCTATAAGGTCACTATGAGTAGGAATCAACTGGATGGCAATGGGTTAAGTGCTATTAAAATACACGGGAATTCAAGAGATTGTATAACAGGTTGGTGGGGGGAGCTAATTTAGTCCAGGAACTGGGGCATGTGTGAGATGGAGCACACTTGGAGAATACATAGATCTAGAATTAGACCTAGAGCTTGTAGGTCCCTGGGTGGCACAAACCATTAAGTGCTCGACTACTAGCTGAAAGGTTGGCAGTTTGAACAGACTCAAAGGCACCTGGGAAACCTGGCCTGGTAATCTGCTTCCAAAAGGCCACAGCCTTGAAAACCTTATGGAGCAGTTCTACTGTGTACACATAGGGTCCCTATGAGTCGAAATTGACTCAAGAGCAACTAATAGCAACAATAACATTGTTGTTCAGCTGCCTTCAAATGGACTCCAAGACATGGTAACAACAGAGTGAGACCTTGCCCCATCCTGTGTCATCTTCGCAATTGCCAGCATGTTCAAGCCTATCATTGTGGCAATTGTGCCAATCCAGCTCACTGAGGGTCTCCCTTACCCTTGGTAGCCCTCTGCTTCACCAAATATGATGTCCTTCTCTAGTGATTGATCCTCCTGATGACATGACCAAAGCAAATGAGGTAGACAAAGTTCTGTTGTGATCCATAAGACATTCGCTGGCTAAAGTTCAGAAGTAGATCACCAGGTCTCTTCTAAATCTGTCTTAGTCTGGAAGTTCTACTGAAAACTGTCTACTATGAGTGACCCAGCTGGTATTTGAAATACTGGTGGCATAGCTTCAAGCATCATAGCAACACGAAAGCCATCCCAGTATGACAAGCTGACAGATGGGTGATGGAGATAAATGTGTAGACATAAATATATAGATAGGTATGATATGTTGTATTATAATAAGTTTATAAGATATTTATTATAAGATATAATATATATATATCTTTTCTTCTCATGAGCACCTCACCTTACAGCTTACCAAACTCTTGTCTATCTTTCATTTCCTTGGCTCCTCATAGCCTTTGGGAGGCGGCAAGCCAAGGAGACAGCTTACCTGTTTAGGGGGAAGAGCTTGGGCTTTGGGTCTTAGGGCCGTTCCTAACTGGCTGTTTTACCCTGCAAATATCACACTCCATCTCTGATTGTCAATCTTCTCAGCAATTAAATGGACCAGATCAGTGGTCCCCACCCATCAGTCAAGGGACCTATGAAATCCTGCAGCAAGGTTCTCATCAGACAGCTGCAAAATAAAAAAATAAATACAGACTATGCAGAGGGTTTTTTATAATGCTAAGCTTATTTAAGGGAAGCAGCTGTCTCTTATTCTGAGATAATGTCTTACCATTTTAAATTAAAAGGTCCTTTATTTTGTGAAATGATGATGGAGGTTAATAATGTTGGTTCTTTTTTTTTTTTTTTTTTTAATGTCCTTAACTGGCAAGTTGGCAACCCCTTGATCTGAAGGGCTTATTTAATCCCAAAGATGGGACCGCTGGTCTAGCCCTCCTTATAGCTTCCAGAGCTTCCATTTCTGGGAGGACTTTCTGAGTCAGGGAGAACTCACCAGCGTCTCCCTCTGCAGGGTCCAGCCGTCGCTACCAGGTGAATGCAGTGCACACCAGCAAGGCCTGCAACGTCATCAGCAAGTACACGGCCTTCGTACCAGTAGACATGAGTCAGAGTCAGTACCTGCCCACTGTGGTGGAGTACCCCAACTCTGGTAAGATGCACTGGTAGCCAGGGCACTTCTGAGGGCCAAGCAGCCCCCTTGGGCTGGAGGAGCTAGAAAGGAGCACAGACTCACAGGGAGGGGTGCCAGGATGAACCTGGAAACAGAAAAACCCACAGTGGCTGGTGGGCAAGAGGTACATAGGCCTCCATCCCACTGCTCTGCAAAAAGGTGTGAAACCACCCCAATCCCCTTTCCCACCAGTTGAGAATGACTTTGTTTCCAGTTGGGACATTGTGCTCATTGTAGAAAATTTCAAAATATATATTATACATAAAATAGGTAAAAATGACTGGAGCCAGCAGTCATTCAGGAACGATGACTACTACCTCCTTGATGTTGGCATGACTATCCTTCCAGACTTGTCTCTTTGGATGTCCTCATGTAGAGATATTAAAAGGCAGACAGGTCACTGTATATGAATTGGATCATACCAATATGTGCTGTATTTTATAAAATATGGGTATGGAAGATATTTTCCTACGAAAGTGAATCTGTAGCATCATTTTAATGGCTGCAGCATATTCCACTGTAGGGGATATTGTCATAATAATGGCCAGTTAGACAGTGTTCCAAAGCATTTTATAGACATTAAATAATTTAATTCTCGAAAGAGTTCTGCAAAGTAGATACTGTTATCACCCCCATTTTACAGACGGAGAAACAGGCTGAGAGGGGTGAAGTACCTTGCCCGAGGTCACACACCCAGTGAAGGGCCGAGTCAGGCTTTGAATCCTCCTGGCCTGGTTCTAGAGTCTGTGCTCTCGCCCACTGTACTATTTATCACAGCTTATTTCACCAGCCCCCTACTATTAGACGTTTAGTTTATTCCCCTTTTCATGATGATAAACCAACCGCAAAGAACACCATCGTGCTTCTCTTTGGTCCTCTCCTCGAGGCTACTTAAATCTTACGATTGCAATATCAAAGGGCATGCTCATTTAAAATTGTGATACATGTCACCAAATTGTCCCCTGCCCAAAGGCTGGTTATTCCAAAGTCCTCCCTCACCAACACCGAATATTGTTTATCTTTCTAAACTCTACCAGTCTGATGGGCGAGAAAAGAATCTCTCTTTGGGCAATTTCTTTGTTTGTGAGACTCTTTTCATATGTTTATGAGCTATTTGTACTTTTTTCTTTTCTAAATTCTATTCTCCCTGTCCTTTGTGACTTCCTTTTCTAGCAGGCCTCCTGGAAGAATCATGCCTGGGAACAGAAGGTGACCTTCGTCATTCCTCCCGTCCCCCTTTTCAGATCTGTAGTTCTGTATTGCTTTCTTAGGGCTGCCGTAAAAAAAAAAAAAAAAATTTTTTTTTTTTTAAACAAATTACTGCAGACTGGTGGCTTAAAACAATAGAAACGTATTCTCTCATAGTTCTGGAGGCTAGGAGTCAGAAATCAAGGTATCAACCAGGCCATGCTCCCTCTGAAGCCTCTAGGGGAGGAGACCCTTCTCTGTATCCTTTGGCTTCTGGTGGCCCCAGGTGCTCCTTGTCTTGTGGCAGCATTCATCCCATCTCTGCTTCCATCTTCATATAGCCATCTCCCTCTTCTTATAAGAGTACCAGTCATATTGAATTAAGGCTCACCCTCCTGCAGTGTGACCTCATGTTAACCAATGATATCGGCAAAGATGCTGTTTCCAAATAAGGTCGCCATCACAGGTACCAAGGTTTAGAACCTGCACATATTTTGGGAGGAGTATACAAATCAACCCATAATAAAATAGTTAACGACCCATTCCCCTCTCTCCCACCCTCAATTGCTCTCCTTTCAGGCTCAGGCCAGCAGCTCTCTAGCCCGGACTGTTGCCCCACAGAGCATTCTCGTTGTCTGTCCCTTCCACCCATATCTGACATCACTGTTAGCACCTGTAGCCACAGCCTAGGAGGTTCAAGGACCTGGCCCATATCTTAACCCAAGCACTCTCTAAAGTGTGTTCCAGGGAATTAGAACCCTTGTCCTATTCCCTATTAATAGTCGTTCAGCACAAAAACAGGAAATACATTTAGGAAACACTGGACTAAATAAAATTCAAAAGCTTCCTTTACTTGTGGGACTTCTCAGAGCCTTTAGTGCACTGATACACACTGAAGCTCAGAGAATGGACTACAGCATACAGCTTCTCCAAAACTGATTTCCCAACAGAACTCTGTTTTTTAAGAAACAGTTTATAAAACTAGTCTTCTCCAAGAGTAGCGTTCCCCAAAACGTGCTTCGGGTGCTGTAGGTTTATCTCCCTTCCATCTGCCCTCCGTTGGTGATGTCCTGGGACTTCAGGGGCTTGCCCTGTCGGGTAAGGGTCTTGAACCTAGGTCTCTGAGGCAGCAAACTGGGACAGAAGGAGAATAGGGTGCTCCTGGGAAACTCAGCCTTTTAACTAACTAGAAAATACTGCTGCTTTCTAAACACTATCTCAGCAATAGTATCTACCAGGCCAGGTAGGTATTATTATCCCCATTTTCCAGATGAAGAAACTTAGAGATATTAATCATCCCACCTAGATAGTAAGAGATGGAGCTGGGGCTCAAACCCAGGTCTCTCTGATTCTACCTCAAGGCCTTACTTTGTACACTGCCTCCCTGTCTTTGGATAATTAAGAGATTAAAGCCAGAATCATTCCTGTCAGTCTTGGGGGAGAGACAAAGGACCAACACATTTGTATCCATCTGATCCCTTCTCCTTGTCCTCTGTGAAGGTGCTGCATTACGGATGGCCAGCTCACGGACCCTGACCCGACAGCTGAGGGGCACCTCTGCCAGCTTCGCACGGTCCCAGACCATGCTCGGGGAAGAATCAGCACCAGGAGATGGCAAATTTCAAAACCTAAGTATGAACCACGTTGGTTGTGTTCAGAAGCCTGGGCCCCTGAGGTTACTCTGAGCCCCTGAGTAGGGCCAGGCCTCCCAGGCTCTCTGAGGTCTGAGATCTAGAGGGGCTTGGCATGGCCCAAATGAGCCAGCATTAATACAACCTTGCCAAGAGCGCCAGGAGCCAGAGAGGAGCACCTTCCCTGCCCACTTGGTCACACCATCTGTCTTAGTTACCTAGGGCTGCCATAACAAAAACCACAAGTGGGTGGCTTTAAAGAATAGGAATTTATTCTCTTACAGTCTGGAGATTAGGAATCCAATTCAGGGCATCGTGGGCAGAACTATGCTCTCTCTCCCTCTCCCTGTTAGCTCTAGGGGAAAATTCTTGTCTCACAGTTTCTGTAGCCCTGGGCATTTCTTAGCGTTGCTTGTCTGGTAGATAGAGCCTCACATGATCTCTTCCCCTGCGTCTCTCTGTGCCTGTTTTCTCTTCTTATAAGACTCCACTCGGAAGGGATTAGGTTTAGGACCTCCTCTACTCCACTATGACCTCATTAACATAACAAATGAAAACCCTATTTCCAGACAGGGTCACATTCACAGGCACAGGTGTTAAGACTTCCACATATCTTTTTGGGGAACACAGTTCAATTTATAACACCGTACCCCCACCTCTCTCTTTTCAAGATCCACCAACTCCAGTGGCTGTTCTCTGACACCAACTTCTGAGTCCTCCCAGGCCCCAAAAGCCAGGGAACCTAATAAAAAAAAAAAAAACCTAATAAGCAGGGGAAAAAGCAAGGAGGCAGTCCCATCTCTTTGGGTACCACCATCTGGTTCTTTCAAGATTCCCAATAGCTTGCTTTCAGTCTTCACTGGATTTCATTGTGCCTACAACTTGCATCCTTGAAGATCCATGATTTGATCTTTTTGTGACCTAGGGCCACTGGCCTTGCACTAATTTTCAGAATGTCTTTAACCCTTTGTGTCCTGAATGTGTGTGTCTTTCTGTCTCTCTGAAGACAGCCTAACTGCTGCACCAGTCCTAACCTCTTCCTTGGTGCCACCTCTGGTGTGCATGAGAGGGACATCAGAGATCCCGCCTGGCCACAAGCCCAGCCACCCCGATCATAAGATTGTTTTCCCCAAGGGATTAGAAAGTGCTGAAAACATTGGTAGGTTAAAAAGGACCACTATATTTTCATATGTGAGGAGGTAGAGCCTCAGGGGAGCTCTTCAGAATTAAGGAGTTCTGCTAACTCCCTGGTCCCTCAGAGCCTCCAAGACCAGGGGGAACCTTCTCTACTCTTGAGCCAAACCGAGCTTCCAGTCTCATGTGGCCCTGGATACCCAGCAATGAACACTGCTTCATCTTGGCCCTCACAGAGCTTATGGTCCCATGGGAACGACAGTCGGATGAACATATTTGTGTACGAAACTTTTCCCATAATTTAAATTATTCCTTTAGAGTAGATCCTTGGAATAGTAATTGTAAAAATGATCACCTTGATTAAGTTTTGAACAAAGTATGTGCGATTATTATTTTCATTTGATAGATGGGGAAACTGAGGCTCAGAGCCTCCTGACCAGTCAGTTCCATGTTCTAGTACCTCCTCTCCCTGGGGAGCTGGCGTGCTTGAGCTTCACTCCTCAGGGAGGCACACGCCAATGACAAGTGCTCACCTCTTTCACCCTGACGCCCACCCAGGCTCCTGACCTGCTTCTGCTTCTCTGCTGTGTCTGTAGCTCAAGGCCTTGATTCCACCTTACGTTTATTGGGTACTTACAATGCCCAGTAAATGCCAATCGCACATACTTTATTCAAAACTTAATCAAGGTGATCATTTTTACAATTACTATTCCAAGGATCTACTCTAAAGGAATAATTTAAATTATGGAAAAAGTTTCATGCACAAATTATGTTCATCTGACTGTCGTCCCCATGGGACCATAAGCTCTGTGAGGGCCAAGATGAAGCTGTGTTCATTGCTGGGTACCCAGGGCCACATGAGACTGAAAGTTAAACTCTACCTGTGTGTTATCTCATTTAATTCTTAACAACAACAACTCAGTGGGATAGTTACAATTACCCCCAATTTACAACAGAAGCTTATAAAAGAAATAATTTTTCCCAGAGCTACACAGCTAGTCAATGGAGGAATCAGCATTTGAACCCAGGTGTGCCTGACTCTTCCAGTTGAGCAGTGGTGATGTCTCTGGAAGATGAAGAGCCATCAAACCAGGGAGAGAAACCTTGATCTTGCTCCCCTACCCTGCCCCCAGGAACTGTGACTTGGGACTATCTCTCTCCAAGGGGGGATGGGAGGTGAGAAAGGAGGGCTGGGAGGGGTGAGGCCTCACTGGCTTCCTCTGTTGTAGACCTGGAGGAGAGCCCCACCATGCCCACCTGCGAGACTGTATGCCCCAGCTGTGAGAAACACGTGGCTTCTGAAGGTGAGTGGGCAGCCAGGGCCATGTCTCTTCTTGAGCAAGATGGTTCTAGTGATTGAGCCTTGGGTTGGGACAGTGCCTTAGCACCAATTGAAGTCCTCAGAACTTCATTTATTCCCCAGAATACCCCTGGAAGAGGTAAATAGGACTATCTCCAATTTAAAAATGAGGAAACTGAGGCTCAGAGAGGTGAAATGACCTGTCCAAGGTCACACAGCAAGTCAGTGACAGAGTCAGGTCTGGAATCAGGCCTCCTAATTCCCAGCTGAGGGAATAGTCTACCACCCGACTCTGCCCAGAATCCTACAGCAGCATCCCAGGGAGGTCAACTTAATGTCCCCATTTTGGGGTGAAGAAAGTTGACATAAAGCTGTCACGGCCCCTACAGGTAACCTTCCAGAAGATGCCAAGGGCCTACCCGCCAAGTAGACTTGTAGGCCAGTTTCTTACACATTCTTCCCTCCCCCATACCAACTAGGTGAGAAGCAGCCCAGCAGTCTAATGGTTAGCTCTGACCCCTAGGGATATAGGGACATAGACAAGTCCCTGCCCCTCTCTGGGCCTCTATATTTCCCCAGCCAGGCAACGAGCAGTTGGACAGGGTCATCTGTCAGGGCTCAACCCTGTCCTTCTATGACTCTCCAGATCCCCTGCACAGTGTGACCACCAACACCCTTTCTTCTGTGAAGGCCCCTGAGACTCTTTTTGGATCCAGGTAACTGGGATTTCCCATAAGGGTACGCTGAATACCACTCATTTCCCTTGGGGCTCTCCCTGACTTGGAAGGCCAAAGGCAGGCCCAGCCTTACATTTAGACACAATAACCAACAGGGTGTATCTGAAGGGTGCTAAGAAGGCCCCCCTACCCAGAGACACCATCGTCTCCCAGGTATCATACTACCTAAAACTCCCAGTTGTAGTCCATCTCCCCCACTTCCGTGGTCTCTTTTCAAATGCGAATTCCCAGGGAGGGCAGGCATGGGGCTCTTCTGAATGCTGGGCTGGACAAAATACAATATCAAAAAAAAAAAGTCATAAATGGTTGCATATGATTAGTGTAATTGATATCACTAAAGTGCACACATTAAAAATGTTAAATTAGCAAATGTTGCGTTACATATATATTTTACAACAATTTAAAAAAGAGAGAGAGAGAGTTATAAAAAGAACACTAGCCTGGCTCCTAGCCCAGGCTGCTGCTAGCTCACTGGGCAACTTTGGGCAAACACTTCTCTCTCGCTCCAGGCCTCAGTTTCCCCAGCTGTCAAATGAGGAGGTTGGAGGAGGCCGTCTGTCAGATCCTTTCTGGCCCTGACTTTCAGAGGCTGCTGGGTGGGCACTAGTGGTGGGATGACCAGGGACACCCCTGGAGTGGCTGTGATCACTCTTCCCGGCTCCCCCCGCACAGACTGAATCTGAACAAGTCCAGACTGCTGACTCGAGCGGCCAGGGGCTTCCTAGGCAAGCCACTGAGCAAAACTCCAGAGTCAACTTCAGGGAGCCAGAACCTTGACTACGTGCCACTGGTGAGTGCCCCAGACCCCAGACTTCAGCCCCCACATGCAGCAGTGGGGCCTTCCTGGAGCCCCCAACCCACCCCTCTCTCCTCCAAAGGGAAGAAGACCTCAGTCTTAGACCTTAAGTTCTCTGAGATCTGGAACTTCTTAGACCTTTCCACCCAAGTAGCCAGCAGGGCAGAGAGCATTTGCGGGGGGCTCTTTTTTTTTTTCCCTACCCCCAGGGGTCTAGGGGTGTTGCTAGAAGCCAGTGCCAGCATCACAAAAATTCTTTGCCATCTGCTATCTTTGCTCTAAAAATTCACAGGAATTTTGCATTCTATTCCACCATCTATGTGTCTGTTTTTCAATATATAAAAATAAGCCTTGAAATGACTCACAAGCCAGTAAAATTAACACCCCAGGGACATGCACCATGTATAGCACGTGTCTCTGCAGATGCCCCATTCCACTGTGGCAGGGTGAGAAGCCAGGTCTGGAGTGAGCTTCTCTCAACTGGGGAGCAGGGGAGCCCTGCTCTGCCACATCTGGGACCCCAGTGGGGCTTGGACCCAGAGGTATTTGGAGGAGGGACATGGTTTGAGCTTCTCTGCTCTGCACTGTCCCTGCACACACAGTGTATGGATAAATTTTCAAGTATCTAGAGCAACAGAGCATGACACATTCATCCACTCCACAAGTATTTATTGTGTCAGGCACAGTGCCAGACCCTGGGGAGACCACCTTGAACTTGATACAGTCCCTGCCCTCATGGTGCCAATTGTCTAGTGGGGACACAGACAAGGAACCGGGCCATTATTATCCTTGGGAGCTGTCATAGGAGAGGCCAGTTTAGTGAGGGAGAGTCGGAGGGTAGATCTCTAAGCCAGGCTTGAGGTGGCGGAGGAATCAAGCATGACTTCTTGAAGGAGGTAATGGTTAAGCCAAGACCCAAAGGATAAGAAGTTACAGCTGAAGGTCCAGAGAGGAGAGACAGAGAGCTTGGTTGGCTGGAGAATGGAGTTTGAGGGGGTGAGTGACAAGGACAAACCAGGGCTAGATCATTGTAGGGCTTTGTAAACCATATTTTAGACTTATTTTAAGAGACAAATCAAGCTATCGAACCAATTTAAGTCAAAGACCAATGCCTTACAAAATCCCTCTGGATGCAGGAAAGGTGCGTTGGGCAGAGGGAGGAAATTAGAGGCCAGGATAGCAGGAGGAAGCCAGTGGTGGGTTCCAGAGCTCTTTAGAAAGTAGACCTGATAGGAACTGACTGGCGTGGGGGCAGGAAGAGGGGGTGTGCTGCCCAGAGTCTGCTGGACAGCCCTGGATAGTCCCTTGGCCAAGCTGGGTCCATCCAGGTTAAGAGGCGGGTTTGGAGTGAAGATGCTGAGTTGGGCTTGGAAAGTGAAGTGCCCGTGGGGTGCAGGATGAAGACGCTCGGGTGGTGTTTAGTCAGGAATCCCTCAGATCCCTGGGGATGGGGACAGAATGTGGATCCAGACTTTTACATGATCTGGGGCTCCAAGGGCAAAAACTTTGAGGCCCACTGAGGGGCTCCCCCACACACAGGTATCCCTGCAGCTGGCCTCTGGAGCCTTTCTGCTCAACCAAGCCTTCTGTGAAGCCACACACATCCCCATGGAGAAGCTCAAGTGGACTTCGCCCTTCACCTGCCACCGAGTGTCTCTCACTGCCCGCCAGGCCAAGTCAGAGATGCCAAGTCCCCAGCTGTACACCAGGCCCTCCCTTCAGCACCCTTCCTGTAACAGCTTCTCCCTGGAGCCCCTGGCCAAGGGCAAGTGGGGCTTGGAGCCAAGGGCCATGGTGGAGCACGTGGGAAAGCTGTGGGCCACGGTGGTAGCGCTGGCCTGGCTGGAGCACAGCTCAGCTGCCTACTTCATTGAATGGGAGCTGGTGGCTGCCAAGGCCAGCTCCTGGCTGGAGCAGCAGGAGGTGCCTGAGGGCCGCACACAGGGCACGCTAAAGGCTGCTGCCCGCCAGCTGTTTGTGCTCCTGCGGCACTGGGATGAGAACCTCGAGTTCGACATGCTCTGCTATAACCCAAATTATGTGTAGTGGGGGCAAAGGAGAGGCCAGGCTGGAGGGGTGGGAGGGTGCCATTTCGACCTGGTGGGGGAAACTTTTGAAGTTGTAGCCAATATACTGGTTGCTAGAAAGAGCCCTGGACTGTTAGTCAGGCAGCCTGAGTTGAATCTCAACTTTGCCACCACCCAAGTGTACAAATTTAGGCCAGTCTCTGCCCCCCGCCTAGGCCTCAGTTTCCCCATCTGTAAAATAAGAGATTGAGGTGAGGGAGTTGGACTAGATCACTAGGTGGTTCAAAGGTTCCTTACTGTTGAGACATTCAGGATTTTTATGTTTCTGATGTCCTGGGGTTTACTGCAACTCTCGGGTAGGGAGAGAGAATACAAGCTAAGCCTAAATGCTCTCTGGAGGTGGACCAGGTGGGCATGGAGTAGAAACAGCAATGTCCCCCTCAGAAAAGGTGAGATGAGAGAACACAGTGACTGCAAGTAACCAGACCAACAAGCTTGCCTCTAGGTCCAGAGAGGCTACCACTGTCTGTTGTATTGTGGGATAGGCACTTGTCTCCATGGTGACAGTACAGGACCCCTAAATCCCACTTACAAACTAATCAGAGAACATCCTTCCAACACTTTACAAAGAAGTCACCTAGAGGGTTTTTTTTTTTTTTTTTTGCAGAGAACTCCCCTTAGTGCATTTTAGTTTGTGGTTTGCAGATTCTTTGCAACTTCTTAGCTAAGAAGAAGGGGTGGGCAGGACAAGGGGAGATGCCCTGCAAGCTGAGGTGTAGATTTAAGCTGGAGCCTGTGGGAAAAAAAAAGTCCAAAAAGACTAGACATGGTCACAGAAGTCAGTGAAGAAACTAGATAAGAAGATTTTTAATAATTTGCACACTTTCAGGAATTGAGTAAATTAAACTCTATCCACTTGTGCTGAGGGGCTAGAGAGGCACCTCGGTGTGAATTGCATTCTGGGATAGTGTAAGCCATCTCTGGCTACGACATATTGAGATACAGTAGGGCTGCCTTTGCAACAGAGAACACTCTTGGGTGCGATGCATTTTGGGATGGCAGCTTCTGCTGGGAGGTATGATTTGCTAGGTGAAATGAACGAATCTTGAAGCTTCAAAGCAGGGAGCCTGGGTATGTGCCAGC
Source organism: Elephas maximus indicus (assembly GCF_024166365.1). Lineage (NCBI taxonomy): Eukaryota > Metazoa > Chordata > Mammalia > Proboscidea > Elephantidae > Elephas > Elephas maximus. The sequence goes on from NC_064821.1 coordinate 60,536,795, forward strand.
CTCAGATTCCCCTCCTGTCTGGTGTCAAACTACCCAGTCCCCTCTGTCCCGCCCAGGATCTGAACCTCACCAGAGAAGCCCACCTGCTTGGGACCCCAGGCTAAATCCAGACACCCCATACACTCCCCTCCCCAAGGCCTTAGCCTCCCCTCACCAAATTGCTGTCCCAGAATAGGTCTGTTCAGGGTCCAGGCCCTGGTGGGAAGCCCTCACAAAGTTTCCTCTTCAAGGAGACGAGTCCCAGCCTCATGAAGATTCTGGAAAAGCTCCAATCTTCTGCAGGGGCCAGGGAGGAGGTGGGCTCCAGCAGAATACTCGGGTATGAAAGGAGAAGCAGCAGCGTCCACAGGATGTGGTGCCCTCCCGGACCCCTCCCCACCACCCAGCCCTCTCTCCGCCCTCATGCAATGCTGCAAAATCTCCCAGGAGCGGCTCCCACTGCACAACAAGCACTTCTGAGGCTTTCACAAACCCCTGGTGATCCCTCCCAAAGGGACAGGGAAGGGGCTGAAGACTTAAGATAAAATCCCTTCTGCTGCCCCCCTGGCTCTACTTTAGACTTGTCCTTTTGGGAGGATCTCTGCCTGGTAATTACTGACACCGATGGCCATCAGGGCCCCAGATGGGGCAGGGTGCCAGTCTGGAATACTGACTCAAAGTCAGTGGCAGGGTGTAGGATAAGGGCTCTGGTCTCCCTTGCTTGAGGCCCCAAGTTCAGGTGTGAGGAGAGCCTTGCCATCTCCCTGGATGATGCTCCCCCTCCAGTAACCCTTCTGTATTCAGCAGTCAGCAGCCCAGCTCCAGGGTAAGAACAGAGGGGGCTGCACCCGCTTCTTGGCCCACCATTGGTGAAAAAGTCATCAGGAACACCTGAATTCAGAGGTCAGCCCTGGCAGGAGTTTGGGTGAGCCACTTGCCCTCTCGGGGTGCCCTGAAGCTGAGGGCCTTCCTCCTGCCCTGACATTCTGTGATTCTCTGCCTTGGAGATATTCCCTGTCAATGAAAATGGATTTGCTCTATTTTTCTGTGTGATCTTGAACGAGTTGCTTCTGCTCTCTGGGCCTCTCTCATCCTCTATCAGGACCCGTTTGGACTGGGCTCCCCAGCTCCCCCATAAACCTCTATTCTGGGTCTCCAGGCCTCAGTGTAGACAATGACTGGGGCTCAAGGCAACTCAGCACCTGCCCGGTATGTGGAACTAGCAAGAACAGCTGGGCTGATGCTGCAGGATGCCTGGAAGGAGTAACAGAGAAAGCCAACCAAGCAAGGGGCAAACCACCCCTCTTCTCCGGGAAAACTGCTCAGACTCTGCCCCTGTGCAGCCCTGGAGCTCTGCAACAAGCAAATTGCTGATCACTGCACTCCTGGCTCCGCTGCCCAGCACCCTAAATCCACATGGATTTCAAACAATCCAAAGGCTATAGGAGAATATCTGGACAAGGATATTGTTTAGTGGTTAAAAGCTACGGCTGTTAACCAAAAGGTTGGCAGTTCGAATCAACCAGGCGCTCCTTGGAAACCTTACGGGGCAGTTCTTCTCTAGCCTATAGGATCACTATGAGTCGGAATCAACTCAACGGCGATGGGTTTGGTTTGTTTTTTGGTTCGGTGGTATTGAGATGAAACCCCACTTTGGGAACCTGCTACCAGGATTGCTGAGCAGAGGACCTAAGGGACTAAAGGGACTAGCTTTAAGGAAAAGATAAGAACTGTAGGTAATTAGCACATGTATTGACGCTAAAGTGGTCTCAAAGGCTCTCGAGTAGGGGAAACATGGCCCCCGCAATCAGGTTTAATTTGGATTAATCTGGTTTACTTTGTTAAACCAGTCCTTGCTTTCTAGATCACGCAAAATGGTGTTTATGCCCTGTATTGTCTCAAGAATTGGGAGTTCCTAAATGGTGCCTTGGTGGTGCAGTGGTTGACAGCTCAGGCTGCTAACCAAAAAAAGGTCAGCAGTTCGAATTCACCAGCTGCTCCTTGGAAACCCTATGGGGCAGTTCTACTCTGTCACGTAAGGTTGCTGTGAGTCAGAATTGACTCGACAGCAACAGGTATTTTAGGTGGTATAAAAGGAACCCTGGCAGCACAACAGTTAAGCCTTCAACTGCTAACCAAGAGATTGGCAGTTTGAACCCACCCAACAGCTCCACAGGAGAAAGACCTGGCAATCTGCTTCCATTAAAATTATAGCCCAAAAAACAAACAAAAAAAAATTATAGCCTAGAAAACCCTATGGGGCTGTTCTACACTGTCACATGTGGTCCTTGAGTCAAAAATTGACTTGACTGCACTAACAACAACAGGTGGTGTAAACAGTTAGGTGCTTGGCTACTAACCAAATGGTTGGTGGTTTGCATCCACCTCAGAAGAAAGGCCTGGCAATCTACTTCTGAAAGACCCCAGCCATTGAAAACCCTATGGAGCAGTTCTACTCTGAAACACATGGGTTCACCACACGTCAGAATTGACTCCAGGGCAACTGGCTTTGTTTTTGTTTTTCGGCCTGAAGAATTAGAAGAGTACAAATACAGCCTCCAGTGGGGTGACTCAGCACATAGCTCTCCCCAGCTTACTCGCTAGGGGAAATGCTGGACTCAGTCTCCCTGAGGGTCCTCTCAGCATTGACATCCAAAAAGTCTTTTTTGAGTGCCTACTGTATGTCAGGCTCTGTGGCAGGTGCTGGTGTACTGTAGCGGACATACCAGGTGCTCTCCTTGTCCTTTAGAAGCTTGGTGAGATGCATTAAGGGAGGTTCAGCTCCATAAACCATTTCCACCCTCCCCCACCTTCAGGGTGGATTTGCCTGGACTGATCAGACCCAACCTTGTGGTCCTGCGATCTGTGGATGTGGCCTCAGATTAGCGCCACCATTCACACTAAGGGTCGAGCCCCTGGGCTTTCAGACAAGCATTTATGGTTTGGGTGAAGCTGCCCACAACAGAACATGGTACTGCTCAGCCTGAATGGAGGCGGCATTGGACAGTGGCAAGAGCTCCTGCTACAGGCCTCCTTGTCACAGGTGGAGCAGGGGAGAGCCTGCAGCAAAGTGCCGCGAAAGTCCAACTTCCTGCCATCCACAGATGCAGAGCCTTCTCTCTCAGGCCACTTACCTGAGGCCAACTCCAGATACTAGGAAAACTGGGGCCCACACTTAGGCAGATTCAAGCCGGATTTGTAAATAAACAGCATCAGTTCCCAGCCTGTTTCTGCGGCCCGCCCCCTACCTGTGGGCCGCATGAATGGCAGACATTGCCCTCCATCGACCTAAACTTGACACTTGCTGTGACTGATAAATAGAGGAACTGTTTCCCAGACCATCTCCTGGTGGGTTCTAACCTGCTCTTCAGACGTTTGAGAAAGCACGGGCTCCTCCTCCTCCCTTCCAGCTGCTTCACCTGCAACAGCTGTCAGAAAAGGGTTCTGGAAGTTTCATCTAAAGCCTGACCTGCCTCCTGTGGGTCCCTGACCTTATTTGGGAGCAAATTTTCCTCCTCTCTTTGCTACTGTTCCCCTTTTCTCTCCCTTGGCAGGGTCTCCCAACAAAGGGGAGTAGGAAAGGTGTCTCCCGCATCAGTGTGCAGCGTACTCAGTGATGGGCCACCCCATTCACCTGCCTGAGACCCTAGCACCTGCCTCTTCCTATCTGTGTATTGGAATGTCTCTGAGTGCCCTCCAGACACAAATACATTCCACATCCTTAGTGCCCTGGGAAAGGAAAGGGAAGGGCATTGCTACCCCAGGAATGGGGCACAAGTTCATTGCCATGGCACTTGGGAGGTTATACTTTTTCACCAGGGACTAGAGAAGCCAGCATGGACACATTTCTTCAGCTGTACATAGCCCGCTCTGCAGTGCCAGTGTAAAAATAACCAGGGCAGGGGCGTGTGCGGCATTTTGCAGCTGGATAATCTGATCCACAGAGATCTGTCCTGAGGTCAGAAGCTTGGCGGCTCCTGGCCAAGCCCACAGCCCTTTACTCTGGCGCTCCCTGACCCCCGTGTCCGCCCTGACCCCCATTGACTTTAGCCTCTCAACAGCACTGCCTCCCCAGTTACCTGATGAAGTGGGATTTCTCCTGTTCATGCTGCAAATCTCCTTGGCTCGGGGCCAGCTGTCTTGAGCTTACAGCTGCTTCCCAAGGCAAAGCGCCTTGTCTCAATGTGGTTGACTGCAGTGACACATGTGATGTAGTTTCACTATTTGCCCAGGTGGCTTTGGCTCAAGTGGCATGGCTGGTGCTTGTCCCCCCTCAGAGCCTCAAGTGCCTATAATGTGCTGCCTGTCGCCTTGCCTGCTCACCCAAACGTCCCCAGGGTGCCTGGGACACTTCCTTGTTCTTGGACTACTTCTCGCCTTCTTGCCCAGTAGCCAGTTATGTAGATGTTGTGGACGTCCCAGACCTCAGCCGTCCAATGTCCACCAATAATTAGCCAATCATCCCCTGGGGCTGTGTGAGTGTGTTTGTTCTCCAAGAAAAGGCCTCTTTGTCAATGGTGGCTACTATTCGCTCATAGGCTTTTAGCTAATAAAAACTGTTGAACTTGACCACATGACCAAATGATACTTGTGTCTGCTGTTTTGTTCTCAAGCCGAATACTTGGCTTTCAAACTAGTGGTTCTGTGATCTCTTTGCCTTGGTTAGTGTGGTCACACCTGCCTTAGTTTGGATTCCCCCTCAGGTGACCAACTCGTCGCAGTTTGCCTGGAACAGGGAGGTTCCTAGGATGGGGGACTTTCAGTTTTAAAACTGGGACAGTCCTCACCCTAGTTCCCCAAGAAGCAGAGCCTGAGACAAGGATTCAAGTGCAAAGAGCATATTTGGGTGATCCCAGGAAACACCCTCAGGGAAGTGTGGAGTGAAATAGGGATGCAAAGAATGCCAATAAAGGGAATGTTATTAAACAGGTTAGTACCACGGGCATGGACCTTCTTCCTGCGGGGACCTCTGGAAGCCAGCATAGACGCACACCTCAAAGTTATCCCACCCGAGCAGTGAAGGAATGGGGTATTTGTACACCAGATCCACTCACTCATTGGTTGGGGGCCAGTCCTAGGGGTGGGGTAAATCGGGGGGGAGGGCTTTAATTCCTTAGTTCTTCTGGCTGCCACAGGTGCATGAGCAAAGAAGGCTCCTGCAGCCAGGGAAAGCCACCAGGCAAAGAAATGCAGGTGACGGCAGTTGGGAGTCGAGCTGATGTGCACTGAAGTGAATGAAGCTGAAGGGGATATGGGCAAGGCACTGAGAGTACAACATCTTTCTGGAGCGTCTTCCCACATTTCAGATGGTTTTCTGAAGCACTTAGTCATCGCAAAATCTTTTTATCTGAAAACTGTCACCAGCCACTCTTTTGTGTTGGAACTCACATTGACTGACCCAAATAGCAAACGTAAGGTTCATTTGGAAAGCCTTTAGCAGCTTTCCTTGTTTTGTTAAAATCCATCATTCCTTTGCAGATTTCCAGGAGAACAGTTGACTAAAATAGGAACTCCTGATAAACCAAAAAACATTCCTGTATGTGCTGCTAACCCATAATAGGCACAATTAGAGGAGCCAACAGGCTGAGACTAAAAAGGTCAATAGAAACATGGGTCACGGGCAAGGTCCTCAAGAATGACAGTAATGGTTCAGGGGTAGCATCCTCATATCTCACGCAGGAGACCTGGGCTTGATTCCCAGCCAAAGCACCTCACGCACAGCCACCACCTATCTATCAGTGGTGGTTTCCGTGTTGCTGTGATGCTGAACAGGCTCCAGTGGAGCTCCCAGACTAAGAAGGACTAGGAAGAAAGGTCTGGCGATCTACTTTCAAAGATCAGCCAATGAAAACCCTGTGGATCACAATGGTCCAATTTGCAACCTATCACAGGGATGGCACAGGACTGGACAGCATTTAGTTCAGTTGTGCATGGGGTCACCATGAATCATGGATCAACGTGACAGCAGCTAACAGCAACAACAACGGGCTCTCGCTGTGGTACAAAAGTCCTTTCACTGAGCCACCACCACAGCTCAAAGCCACTGGGGGGAGCTGAAGTCCCTTTAGCACCTCACTGACTTATATGTGCCTAGCACTGCCCCTATCTTTGTAGGCAATTTGCGCTATGAGAGTGTCTTCTCCCTTGTGCATCTTGTAAAAGTGAGTTCTCTGTGTGTATATGTTTCCTGATGGAATGGCAGTAGGACCCACTAGCTTCTCAACCTGGAGAACACACTCAGAATAGCAGGTGCTCAGGGCTGTTGGGTCCTCTCCAGGACCCTCCCTCTGTAGGAGGGAATGAAGTGATTTGAACGGTTCAGGCCTCTAGGTGTCCTGGCCCCTCTCTTCTATAGTAGCCAATTCCCTCCAAGGCACTGCTTGCCCCTCCTGGGAAACCTGCACTTCCTTGGGTTCAATCTTGTGTCCCAGTCTGAGATGGATGGGAAACACCAAGTTTATCCCAACCCAGCACTGCCAAGCTCACCTGTCCTGTCATCAAACAGCAGTTGCCCTCATTCCCCTCTGGGCATCGCCTAGAATCTCCCAATCATGAATTTCTTCTGGAAGTGTCCAGACCACCCACCTAAAATCCAGCTACCCCAGATCCAAGGCCTTAGAAGAAGAAAGGGGCACAAACACCCTATGATTTAGGGACATGGGGGTAGTCTGGGGTAGCACCTGCTGGAAGGGGGTCCTCTCCTGGGGCCCTGATACTCAGGATGCTGGTCAGCCCCAGGTCCTGTGTGCCCAATAAGATCTGGGGGGAAAGTTTTCTACAATGGCTCTCTCAGCCATTCCAAGCTGAACTAACCACCCCCTACTCTAGTGCTTACTTTGGACCAATCATTAGATGAGGACATCATGTTTGGTAAAGTAGAGGATCAAGGAAAACTCTCAATGAGATATATTCATACAATAGCCACAACAATGGACTCAACCATCTAAGGATCATGAACATGGCATAGGACCAGGCAATATTTTGTTCTTTTATACATAAGATCTCCATGAGTTGGAGCCGCCTTGATGGCAACTAACAGCATCCTAGCCCTAAACTCCCATATCCTCCAGGTTGCAGTTCTGGACCTCCCAGGCATTGACCCAGTCCCTATCTATCCTTCACTCCCGGTTTCAGAATCTGGGGCTTCGTTCAAGCAGGAAACCAAGGCCTTTTTGCACAAACTGCCTTGGCGCTCAAAGTCTGCAGTACTGTTCTGACACCTTCCAGCAGGGGGCGCTGTGGGTATGCACTGCCTTCCAGGCCGGAGCTTACTGATGAAAAGACATTTAGAGAAAAAGCATCCGCTGGGATGAAGAGAGGCTTCAGAAGCTATTCCTGTCCCCTGCCAACAGTCTTTCTTTTTTACTAAAAAGGAGTGATTCGTGATGGCTAGGAAGCTCACTGAAAGGCTGTGCTGGTCATGTATTCACCCGTGTGCCTGGACACTGGGCTAGCTCACTTGGGTCTGGGAAGGAGAAGGTACAACTTGATTCTTCCTGGCTCTGGCCACTCCTCCTCCTGGAAACTCTGTGCAAAACCCACTTCTTCCAGGAAGCCTTTCCAGACCTCCTCTCAACAGTGCCTTCTTATGGGACAATTTATTACTTTATGCCTGTGTGTTCTGTCTCTCCCTTCAGACTGGGAACTCAATCAGAAAGGGAAGTCTCTTCCAGGATAGGGGTTGTACATCCCTCACAGAATGAAGGCTTTCCAAGAGGAGGGATCTTATCTCTTCCATCAGACAAAGGATTTTCCTAAAGAGGGCTGTCTCCTCCATCAGACACTGTACTCTTTGAGGTAACACTTCAGTGGCTCCTGCTTTAGGATTCTGTCCACAGACAGTGATCAGGTTGGGGACAGCCCTCTTCCCCACTCCCCCAAGGGGAGGACTGACATGACCCTGAGTCCCATGAGCTTTGCAGATTGGGCAAAAGAGAGAGGTGGAATTTGTCAGTCTAAAGATCTCCACTTTGGAAAGGAAGAACAAAAAGGGGGCAGATAGACCAGATTTCCTATCTGCACCAAACATTTACCAAGCTGTTGCAGCTCCCCCAATCCATTTGCACTGCCCCCAAGATCCCACCCCCATCACTGCTCACTGCACCAACCTCCGTCCTACTCCTTACCTCCAGTTTGGCCCCTTTGCGTGCACTGGAGCCAGAGGAAACCTAAAACACCCACAGTGGTTCCCTACCGCCTATGGAGGGAAAGTCAAAAATTTTAGCCTGACATTCAAGGCTCTTCACCATCTTGCCCAGTGGAGATTTTCAGTCTCATCTCTTTCACTTCCTGCATGCCCCAACCAAGGTTCCTTCATTCAAGAACTATGAATTGAGTTCATACTTCTAAATGTTAGACTCTGTTCTAGACTCTGAGATTACAGCAATGAGCAAAACAGTCTCTGCCCCCCTGAGGCAGATGTTCTAGCAGAGAGAGACAGACAAGAAATACAAAATCAAGTAAATACATATTAGGGCAAAAGGTGACAGGACAGGAAAACTAGCAGCATTTGGAGAAGGGAGTAACAGGGTGGAGCAGGATGTTATTTAATCTACTGGTTAGAGAAGACCTCCTGACAAAATATGACATAGGAGCAGAGATAGGATTCTCTGTGTCCCCCAAAGAAGCCACCCCCGTCATGTCTTTGCCATGTTTTCTCTGCCTGTGAGGGACATGTTTCAAGAACAAACTCCTGTCATCCTTCAAAGCTCAGTGCAGAGCCCACCTCCTCCAGGAAGCCTTCTCTGGCCTACATCCCCAGCCTCTGCTCAAACATCCCTTTGCCTGTACTCTTGGTAACAGCTGTTATAAGCCCTTCTCAGGGATATTTCAGGGCTGTGTGGCCATGTGTCTTCCCCGTTAGACTATGAGCAACCTTAGGGCAGGGACTGGGCCTGGATCATCTCTGGGCGTCTGCGGTGCCCAGAACATCCTAGATGCTCAGTAAATGTATGCTGAAGTGCAAGGCTAGAGGTTGACCCTATCATTCTATTTTTAGTGAAAAGAATCAGAAGTTATCATTTATGGACTTCTAAATGTCAGGCAAGAAGCCCTAATGGTGCAGTGGTTAAAAGCTCTCAGCTGCTAACTGAAAGGTTGGTGGTTCGAGCCCGCCAGCCACTCAGCAGGAGAAAAAAGTGGTAGTCTGCTTCTGTAGAGATTACAACCTTGGAAACTATACGGGGCAGTTCTACTCTGTCCTACAAGGTCGCTCTGAGTTGGAATCGATGGCAGGATGGCAACAGTTTGGTTTGTTTGGTTTAAGCATCAGGCAGGATTCTAAGATTTTTCCATCAGTCCATCTCATTTGCTCCTCACAACTCTAAGAAGTATCATTTCGGTGTTACAGATGTGGAAACCGAAGTTCAGGGCCATTAAGCAATCTACCCTAGTTAGAAACTGGCAGAGCAGAATTCAAAGCCAGGTCTGCCAATGCTGAAGCCAGGTCTCTTTACTTCAAGGCTAGACTATCTTCCTATGTATGCACACATGCATTCACTCATTCACCCAACAAACGTTTATTGAACACGTACTGTATGCCAGGCACTGCTGTGCTTTTCATTTTCTCCAAGTTGCAGGAGGATCTGCTCTTCCCTGCTCAGCTGCTGGGACTGAGGCTCTCTCTTTCCTTGCCCACTAAGTTTCTTTTCCCCATCCCACCCACAGAAAACAAATATAGCCCACCTTCCTGTCCCTCCCCAGGAAGGCAGCTGGGGAACAGGATGCTCAAGACACAGGAGGTGAATCAGTGACAAACACTCCTGTCTTTCCCCTGCTGGTCAGACACTGCTCACTGGGGCCCAGAGCTCATTGCCTTTTCTCCATTGTATTTTCCCCATCACCCCCTCCCACCTGAAGCAGCGGACATGTCCCAGCTTGGGGGACCCAGGTCCCAGCTGCTCCTACTGTGAGTAGTCCCAGAACATCAGAGCTGGAAAGGGTGCTTAGAAGCCTCCAAACGCCCCACCCCATTTTACAAATGGAGATACTGAGGCCGGGGGGGGGCCTGGAACAAGGTCACTCAGGTCCCCAAACACTTGCCCTCCTTGGGACTAAAGAGCCCACATTAGAGCTACTCTAAGGTGATGTCTTCAGAAAGACCCTTGTGAAAATCTGTGTGTAGGTGAGGACTAGAGCTGGATACTTAGGCTAGGGGAGGTCAGATCCTACTACAGCAGCAGAAAGCACTAAACAGAAGGGAGCAAGAGCTGGCAAGAAGCCTGGGCACACAGAAAACAAACTTGCCACCCTCCCCATTTCGTACTAAAAGCCAGAACACCCCCCACCACCACCACCACCCATGCTGCAATAAGAAGATGGGGAGGGACTTGAGACTATGTGCCACTAGGCAAGTCCCTTCCCCTCTCTGAGCCTCAGTTTCCCCATATGTTAAATGAGAGAGGTAGATAACACTCAAGGTCCCTTCCATCTCCCTCAACATTCTGATCCCAAGATATCTGAGGATGAAAGGGTCCTGGGGTTGGCTCCCATCCCACTCTCAGCCCCCATGAGGTTTCATCAGCTCTTCTGGAGACAAGGACTCTGTCCTTGGGCCAAAACGCTCCCAGTACTCAGGTGGCGGAGTCCAGCATGGCCGCACCTTTTCTAGGGGTGGAGGCATGAGCTCTGGGAACCCAGGGATTGTGCAGCGCAGACAGCCACCCCCAAGCCTCCAGCAATGACCAACCAGACAGATGGACTGGATGCAGTTCCAGAAAGCTCCATGGGCACCCTGAGAACTCCCTTCAGGCCCAGGGGCCTGATGAAATGACAGCTGCCATCAATCACAGGTTTGGTCCCGGTAGTGGAAAAAGTGCCAGCTTCTGGGCCAGCCTCTATCCAGCATCTGCCTCTCACCAGCTGGGCCAGTCTCTCCACCTCTCAGAGCCACCGTTGGCCGGTCTGCAAATCATCATACCTACTCCACCAGGTTGTTCACCTGAAGAAATGGGCTTGGCACAGTGCGGCTGGTAAGGGGGATCCAGGCCGCTCCTCCACCTCGGACTTTAAACCAGTCTTTATTAACTGGGTGGGAGGGGCGAGGTTTGGTTAGGCTGCAATTCCTGGGGTGAGAGAACGTTCAAGGTGACACCAAGGCTGTGCAAATATTTTAATTAAATGAATAAATGAGCAAAGTTAGCCCCCTCGGCCAACCAAGGCTGCTGCCTGGGACCAGGTTGGGGTAATGCGCGGGGTGGGGGGGGGGCACCTGGTCCTGGCCTCCACCTTGTCCTGGCCTCCACCAGGCACTGGGCAGAGCCAGCCTGTCCTGTCTGGGTTTCTCCTGGCATCCCTCTCGCCTCTTTGTCCGGCTATATTTTCTGTCCCTCTTCATCTGCTGTTGCCTCCCAGTCTGTACATCCCTGCCTTTGTCTCTTCTCTCCTGAGTCACTCCCCAACCGGGGTCTCTCTCAGTCTGTTTTCCCTGCCCCCCCTCCTTCCTCTGACCAGTACCCCCTCGCCACCCCTGCGCGCGCTCCGCCTCCAAATCCAGCGAAGCCACATCTGTCCTTAACCCAAAATCCTGCCAATTAAACCGCTCTCTCCGGTCCCAGCGGCGGCTGCTGACGTCGGGAAAACCAGGCGAGGCGAGGCCGCAGCCTACGCAGCTGGGTTGGGGGGAAGGACAGCCCCCTCCGGGGACAGAGCGGCTGTCGGTCTGTTCTCCCAAGGCCAGGCGAGCCCAAACAAGGCCCAAGCACCGCCCTTCTAATTCTGGCCTCCACCCGGCCTGGCGCTCCGGGTCCCCACCCGCTCCAAGACCCCCAACTGGACTCCCTCAGCGCCACTGCACTGGGGGTCTACATCCTGCTCCAAGACCTCCACCTGGGCTCCACTCTATCCACATCCCCGCTCCTGCGCTGTAACTCCGCGTGACTCCACCCCTGCGCTCCCCAAGTCCCCCAACTCTCCAACTGCGCTCTCCCAGCACCCTCTGCGCCCAGACTGCAGCTCCCGCGCCCGCAACACCCCCTCCCCGCGCCCTAGCGGGCGCTCCCGACGCCCTGCGCGCAGTGGGCCCTCGGTTTCCCAAGCTTTGAGCAGTGGCGCTGGCTCCGCAGCCACGAAGGCGTCGCCGTGGGAACCGGGAGGGGGCACATTAAGAACAATTAGCCCGCGAACAGTTGGCAGCGATACCTTAATAAATAATAGTCTGAAAAGCATGTAAATAAATATTAGAGCGCATTACGCGGGCAGGAGGCACGGCACGGGGCCTTCGAGTTGGCTCCTAGACGCCAGGAGATTGGCATGTGCCGGGGATCCCCGCTCCCGCAGGGGCCTGCGACCAACTGCCAGGAGCTGTGCAGGTAGCGGTGGAGGGAGGGGTCCAGTGAAGGCGCCCAAGGGAGACAGAAAGACACACAGAAAAAGAAAGGGAAAGAGAAAAAACGGGATGGAATACACGGGAGACAGTCACGGAGGGGAGTGGAATAGAAGGGGGGCAGAAGAGGCAGAATCTGGTACCCCCAAGGATGTAGAGGTGAGAGACCCTGCCCTCCTATTTGACAGGCTCACCTTCCCTTGGCTGTTCTCTCTTCACCCTCCTCCTACCTCCCTGATAGTTCCTTCTTGGTCTCTTTTGCTGGGCCCCCTCTTCTTTCCCACCTGCTCATGCTGGGGTGCCCCAGGGCCCAGACTTTGGGCCTCTTGTCTTCTGTCCTCCCTCACTCACTAGGTGATCACATCTATTCTCACACTGAAATGTCATTCATGTGTGGAGGATGCCGACATTTTATCTCCAGCCAGACTGTCTCCTCCCAACTTCAGACTCTAATATAAGACCTCACCATTCCCACAGCAGAACATCTATCTCCCCTCTGAAACTCGCCTGACCCAACATCTCCCCCGGTTCAGCAATGGCAGCTCCATCCTTCCAGGTGTTCAGACAGAAAAATTTGGGGAGTCATCCTTGACACCATCTCTCCCGCCTCATACCTAACCCATCAGACAATCCTGTTTTCTCCACCTTCAAAATGTGTCTCAGCTCCACAGGGGCCCCTTGGGTCCAAGTCCCCATCGTCTCTGGCCTCGATTGTTGCAACAGCTCCTCACTGGGCTCCCTCTGCACCCTCTCCCCCCCGCCTGGACCCTCAGTCTCTCTGTGGACAGAGTGTTGTTGTGATGGTTAGGTGCTATCCAGTCAGTTCCGACTCATAGCGATGCTATGTACCACAGAATGAAACACTGCGGGTCCTGCACCATCCTTACAATGGTTGTTATGCTTGAGCCCATTGCTGCAGCCACTGTGTCAGTCCATCTCGTTAAGGGTCTTCCTCTTTTCCGCTGACCCTGTCCTTCTCCAGGGACTGATCCAGGGACTGATCCTGGCAACATGTCCAAAGTATGTAAGACACAGTCTCTCCATCCTCGCTTCTAAGGACAGAGTGGAGTTACAAAAGTGCACACGGACCATGCTGTTTCTCTGTTTAATGTTTCCTGCAGAAGAAATACCAAAGTCCTTAAAATGGTCCACGGGGCTTACACAATCCACCCTCCACTCTCCGTTATGGCTCTGACCTCTTCTCCTACTCCTCTCCCCTTACACCCTCTGTCTTAGCCATCCTGGCCGCCTCATTTCCTCAAAGATGCCAAGCCTGCTCCCTCCGTAGGACTTTTGCACTGGCTGTTCTCTCTTCTGGAACATTCTTTCCCCAGATATCACTATAGTTTTGTCCATCACCTCAGTCAAGCCTTTGTTCAAATGTTCTATTCTCCATGAGGGGCACCACAACCATCCCATTAAAACCACAATTTCTGTCCCCCCCCCCAAAAAGAAAGCCTTGTCATCCTCATTACAGTGTTTTCTATTCTGCCATAGCACTCAACCACTTCTAATACACTATGTAACTTACTTATTTTGTTTATTCTCTATCTCTTCTCAAATAGAAAGTAAGCACTGTGAAAGCATGGATTTTGTCTGGTTGTTTTGTTTTGTTTTTCCACGGTTGTATCCCCAGTACCTAGAATGTTGTTGTTGTTAGCTGCCATCAAGTCGGCCCTGATTCATGGTGACCCTGTGCATAACTGAACAAAGTGCTGCCAGGTCCTGCGCCATCCCCATGATCAGTTGAAGAGTGGATTATTGTGATCCACAGGAGTTTTCATTGGCTGATTTTCAGAAGTAGATCGCCAGTCCTTTCTTCCTAGTCCATCTTAGGCCAGAAGTTCTGCTGAAACCTGTTCAACATTATAGTAATAGATGGGTGGTGACTGTGCTTGGGGTGCATTGGCTGGGAATCAAACCCAAGTCTCTGGCACAGAAGGCAAGAATTCTACCATTGAACCACGGTTGACCCCAGTACCTAGAATACTGCCAGGAATATAGAAGAGACTCAATAAATATTTGAAGGGATGGAGGGAGTGTAGGAGGCTGGGAGGAAAGAAAGGGAGAAAAGCAGGAGAGAAAAGTGTCAGGAGGAGGGAACAGCATGGACAAAGGCAAGGGGGCACAGGCGAGCATAGCACATGGGGAGAATTTGGAAGGACTCTGACTTATTCGAACTTGGAGTAGCCCTGAAGCTGGCACATGTAAGCAACTCCTTTACCAGCCTGGCACCCAGGTAGCAGGGGCACCAGGTTGAGGATCTATGATGCAGCAGCCCCACAACAGCTGAACACTTTCCCTCCCCCTGCCACACACATACATACTCTGTGGTAGGGAGCACCAGCTCTAGCTCAGGCCCCAGCTGGGTGTTGAACCCCAGTACTATGAGCAGCACTGCATGGGTAGGCCCCTGGTAACAGCCACAGTAATTGCTAGTTGTATACGATTAGGGGATAATTATGCTTAATAAGTCCAAAAGTAATTACCAGGCAGGCTGCTTGCTGCTTTGGAAAACAGAGGGCCCCCAGTGAGCGGGAGCCAGGGAATTGAGAAGGGGGAGAGTGGGCACCATAGAACATTAGGGGTGCAGATCCACTTCTCCAGCAGATGCCTGAATCCTCTCCACCAGGGATGCCACCAGGGGCTTGCTCACCTCCAGTGATAAGGAGCTCAGTATCACACAGGCAGCTTTTTTCGTCTTTGGAACTCTACAAGTACAATTTTGCCTGCAACTCCAGCTATTCCTGGTCATACTGTAACCTGTTTCATTTTTTCACCCAACATCTTAGCATGTCAATAAACATGGAACTAAAGTACCATTCATAAAAGAAGCAAAGTGTATCATTGTGTATATTGCCATGGATTATCTTACTTGATTTTCACAGCAACACTGAGGTAGGTTTTCCCATTAGTCCCACTGCACAGGTGAAGAAACTGAGGCTCTGGGAGGCCAAGCTCATGGCAGTGGCGGGCAGCAGTGTCAGAGCTCATATTTCAATCTATCTGATACCAAAACCCATGTTCCTAAGCCCTAAGCCTCACTGCTTTCCCCTGGGGCCACACAGAACTGATCCAATCCATCTTCCCAGAAACTAATCCATGTCCCCTTGAGTCTTTTCTTCTTGATTCTAGACAGAAACCAGAGGCCAGACCCATTGCACCATACCTGGAGGCCATGTAGTACAATGAAAAGGACACCCTTGTTCTTCCCCTTGGTTCTGCTGCCAGCTAACTCTTTGGCCTTGAACCAATTGCTTGAACCATTGAGTCTCCATTTTTCCATCTGAGGAGAGGGGCCTTCTGTTCATGATCTTTGGTTTTGCTCCCACAGGCTAACCCTAATCCCTGAGCAGCTGCAGGCCTGCATTGGCCTGGGATTTCCATGCCAGGGGTCTGGGAAAACTCAGGGACCTTCTCCAACCCCTGAGACATTTCCTCTCTTCCTCTGGCATTGGCCTACCCTGTAAGCAACACCTCGGGAAGATACCTTAGAAGAAGCAGAAAGGTCAGTGATCAACATTCTGATCTAGACCCAACCCAACCTTTCCCTGACCCCAAACATCTGCTTACAACTTCATCCTTAGAACTCGATTCCCAGGGGCTGGGGAGAAGAGTGGAAGTTTTTAGAACTCTAGGAATATATTAAAATGCAAATGTCCTCCTTTAGGCTTGCAGCCATCATCTGGGTAGAGAGTCATTCCTATGATTATAACAGCTTATGATTAGGATGACACTTCGATGTTCATTTTCCCATTTGATCTTTACATTAGCCATTTGATCTTTACATTAACCCTGTTGAGGCATGGATGGTGCTATCTGTCTTTTATACATTAGGCAACTAAAGCCATGGAAATGGAAGCAATGCGTTCAAGGTTACATGGCTAGCAAAAGACAGGGCCAGGATTTAAGCCCGGGCCTGGTTCCAAAGCCTGTGCTTGTAACCACTACTCTACATTCTCCATAGCCTCAAAACTACCCTTTCCAGCAACTGGGAGATCAGGAAATAAGATCAGGCAAACTACAAGGGAAGAATCCATCCCTCCCAGCATTAAAGCCCAAGGGGCTTGTCAGAGGCAAGCCACACTCTTTGGCCACATTCCCCTGGCATATTTTTTTGGTAAACTGTCTGATGCTACTGCTTCTCTGCAAAGGATTTTCTTCTGGTTCCCAGTGGGGAAGAGAAGTGTCTGCAAGAGCAAATACCACAATAGAGACTTCTCATCTATGCTTGGAACAGTGGAATGTGGGGACAGAGAGCACATGAACATAATCAAAACCACTCCAGCTCCCTAAAGCACCAACTTGCAGATGGAGGGAATAAATGGAGTGGGAATAGCCTCCCTTAGTGCCTATCGGCTTCAGGAGGTCACAAATATGGAGACAGGAGGGAATATTCATCCTCAAGTGGTAACAAATTACTACTGCTGTAAAAAATAATAGAACTGCAGCAGCCCTTAAAATCTGCCCCATTAATATGAAATATATATTATGAATTTAGTTTTTCCTGTTACACTGTCAAAATCACAAATTGTTTCAGCAAATCATGGAAGAACAATTAGCTATGAGAGAGATGAGCTAGGGTTGGGATATTCAAATGCTCCCTAAAATAAGGGCTCTCAAACCACCCCTGGAGATTTTCAAACATACAGAAGCCAGGTTATGAACCCAAGGGATTCTGATTCCGCAATTGAGCTATAAAGCCTTGGGATCACAGTTTTAAGTGGATTCCCCACCCCCAGGAGATTCAACAACAGTCTGGGCTGGGGTTGGGCACTAACAACCTCCTAGGTGCCCAGCGCTGTTTCAGCACCAGGGACAGAGGCACAACACATTGAGTCACTGGAATGCACTTGGCCACTCTGCTGATGGATGAGAATGCCTTTTCTAAAATTTTAGCTCTTTTACTCCTTTGGCAGTCGGGGAAGAATGGAGGAGCCCTGGTGGTGCAGTGGTTAAGTGCTCAGAAGCTAACCAGAAAGTCAGCGATTTGAATCCACCAGCCACTCTGCAGGGGAAATATGTGGCAGTCTGCTTCCATAAAGATTACAGCCTTGGAAAGAAACCCTATGGGGGCAGTTCTACTCTGTCCTACAGGGTCACTATGAGTTGGGATCGCCTTGATGGCAGTGGGTTTGGTTTTTGGTATGGGAAAGAATGGCCATACTGGCTAAAGCCTCACTGGTCACGAAAAGCCAATGCAGGAGAGGGCAAGCTCTCATCAACATCAGAGATGAGGGACCCCATCCCATCTCTTCAAAAAAGACCTCCTGTTTTCACTTGATGCTATGAGTCGGAATTGACTTGATGGCAATGGATAGGTTTTCACTAGGTGGTGACGGAGAAGAGAGAAAGGGGGTGAAAGAGGCCTCTCTAGGGAGGCCTGTCTGTCTTGAGTCTCCCCATAGCTGACTGTGAGGCCTTGGGCAAGCAACTTCCCCCCTTTGGGCCTGATCATGACAAGTCCTGAGTTCTGTGGCTGGGGAGGGTAAAGATGGAATTTGAGGTCAGAAATTTTGACAGCCCAGCTAATGATTTTCCCCTCTACCTCACTGTGGTCTTGAAACAGTAAATAATCCCAAACCAGTGTTTCCCAAGCTGTGACTCTGAAAAGTGGGAGTGTCCGAAGAGACAGGGGTTTTGTGCGTAGAAAGAAGAACGAGGGTTACTATGGTGTCTTAGCCTAGTGCTGCTGTAACAAAAATACTACAGGTGGGTGGCTTTAGAGAATAGGAATTTATTGTCTCACCGTTTTGGAGGCTAAGAACTTGAGTTCACAGTGTCGGCAGGGCTATGTCCACTCCAGAAGGTCATTCTTTGTTTCTATCAGCTTCTGCAGCACCGATTTCTTGGCATTCCTTGGCTTGTAGACAGGTCTTCACATGGAACCTTCCTCCTGTGTGTGTCTCTCTCTGTCGTTCTCTCCTCTTTGCAAGACACTACTCAGAAGGGGTTAGGTTTGGAACCACTCTGCTACTCTGGTCTAATCTCTTTAACAAAAGTAAAACACTATTTCCAAATAGGGTCACATTCACAGGCACAGAGGTTAGGATTTCCACATATCTTTTTTGAGACACAGTTCAATCCATTGGTGTTGTTATGCCATTAGGTAAAGGTGAATCGGTGCTGACTCATAGTGACCTTCTGTTAACAGAACAAAACACTGCCCAGTCCTACACCATCTTCACAATCATTGCTGTGTTTGAGCCCATTGTTGCAGCCACTGTGTCAGTCGATCTCGTTGAGGGTCTTCCTTTTTTTTTTTTCCAATCCATAACAGAAGATAAAAATAAGTTTGAGAATTCTCAAGATAAACAAAGTCAAAAAGGTCTTTTCTCTGCAGGACTTCCCAGGGCCTCTAATGTGCTGTTAGGTGTAGATTATTTCCAAGGTGACAGGCAAGACGTATTCGGTGTTTCTCAAACTTCCTTTCATAAAACATCAATAGAACAGCTAACACTTACATAGCACTTGGCCACCTGGGTGGCACAAACAGTTAAGCCCTCATCTATTAACCAAAAAGTTGTTGGTTCAAGTCTACCCAGAGACACCTTAGTAGAAAGGCCTGGCAATCTACTTCAGCCACTGAAAGCCCTATGAAAGTGCATTTCTCCTCTGACACACATGGGCTCACCATAAGTCAGAATCAACTCAATGGCAAATGGTTTGGTTTTTGGTTTATACAGGACTTACTATGTGCCAGGCACTGTTCTAAGATCTTTCCATTTTAACTCATTTAATTTTCACAAAGAGTCACAAAGAGATTAAGTACTTGCCCATGGTCACAAGGCTAGTGCACTACAGAGCGGGGATTCAAACCCTGGCAGACGGGCTCCAATATCTGTGCTTCTAACCACTTTCTTAAACTGCCTCTCCCAAGCTGAGGGCCTGGGGACTCCTAGGCTACAGTTTAGAAAATGCTGTCCTAAATGCATGTCTATATAGCTTTGGAAATTTTCAGCCACAGATTTTCCTTTTTAATTTTGTTTGCTTTGGGCTAGTGTTTAGATCCCCTGAGCAAACGGCGGCAGAAGATAAGATGATAGCTGGGAGACAGGGAGAACCCAGTGTGGTTTATTACCTTTTAAAATTAGGTTTGGCTTTGTTATGAATAAGGCAGAGAATGGAGGCACTTCCAGCCACCTGCTGGGTGAGGGAAAAAGGAAGGAAGATGAGAGTTGCTGGAGGAAGGAAGGAAGAAGGAGACAAGGGAAGAGAGAGAGGAAGAGGACAGGAAGAAGAGTGAGAACATGAGAGAAGGAAGCAAGAAAAGGGTATAGAGGAGGAAGTGAGGGGAGAGACTTGTGTGGGGAGAAGGGAGGCAGATACAGAAGAGAGAGGAACAGAAAAAAAAAAACTGAGGGAAAGAAGGGCACTGAAGACCTCTTCTCCCTCAACGTCTGTACCCTGAAGCCCCCTTCCCCCTCCTAGGCTCCCACCCATTCTCCTCTTTTATCCCAGCGAAGAGCAGCCATGAGAGCACCCCCTTCTCCATGGCAGAAGTGAGGCCGCTGTCACGGCAGTACTCTCAGGACTGGACGCAGGTCCGGCTTGTGGGCCCTAGGGCTGTGTCTTGAGAGCCCTTCCCACCCCCTGCACCCCACTCTGGGCCCAACCCCCTCTTCAGGCAATTTTTTGTGCTGTTTTCCCAGAACAAACCGGCACCTGTCACCCACCACCAGAAGCTTCGGTTCTCTTGTCCTCTCCCTAAAAAAAAAAAAAACTCCCTAGGACTTCAAAAAAGCTTGACATGGTTTCTCTCCAGCGGTTTCTCCCTCTTTAGGTGGCTCAGTCTGCTCCAGAACTCAGCTGTGCCTCTCATCTTCTCAGTTTTAAAAAAAAAAAAAAAACCTTGAAACATGGATTCTGCTTTTTTTTTGTCACGGGAGCATCAGCAGCAAACTGGAGCATTGTCGCTGGTGACAGTCTCTGCTCTGGGCCCAGCCCTGAGGCTGCCTTGAGGGCATCAGGGTGATGTCACCCCACTGGCTTCAGACCAGTAGTCTCCAGCCTCATTTGGGTCGCCCCCCCCCACCTTCTCCCAGCTTCAAGTCTCTTATGGAGCCTAAGCCCTCATGCCCAGAACCTCCAGGAGGAAATTTTGGGCCAATGTTGCCATGGTAACCATGGTACCAGCTATGGTTATTCATTATGCTCAGGGTATGGAATTATATGACCTGAAACAAACAAACAAAAAAAAAATGAGGGGCAGCTAATGTTGTGGAAGGAGAATGGACTGGGAGTCAGAAGGCCTGGATCTGGGCTCAGCAAAGCGATGATCAGACAAGTTACCTGTCCTCTCTGGGACTCAGTTGCCTCCCCTGCCATATAGCCCCCCTGTATGAGTGTGGGGAAGGTTGAATGAGACAAATCTCAAGCCCTCTGAATCAGAGGAGCCTCTGGCAGCTCAATTGTTGTTGTTAGCTGCCATCATCTCATGCTGACCCCCCAACTCATGGCGACCTCCAACACATGATGACCCCAACTCGTGGCAACCCTGTGCACAAAGGAACAAAATGCTGCCCTGTCCTGTGCCATCCCTATGATCAAATGTGGGTCAGATTGGTGTGGTCCATAGGGCCTTCACTGGCTGATTTTCAGAAGCAGATCGCCAGGGCTTTCTTCCTAGTCTGTCTTAGTCTAGAAGCTCCCCTGAAACCTGTTTGGCATCATAGCAACACACAAGCCTCCACTGGCAGACAAGTGGTGACTGTGCAGGGGGTCCATTGGCCAGGAATTGACGCAGGTCTCCCTCATGGAAGGCGAGAATTCCACCACCAATGCCTCAGGAGCATAGTAACATGTAGGTCCCCTCAGCGCACACCCACCAGCTCTTGGGAGAGGGTAAAGAAACAGTCAAAAGAGTATCATGGACTGTTCTAAGTCTGCCTCACAAGGAAGAAATCAGAAGCATGCCAGTTAGTCCAAAGGAAACTGGGTTCTCTCAGCCAGCTGATCTCCATTAGAAAGAAGCCACCCTCCCTGGGTGCACTGCCACGAACCCTCAGTCCTCCTCTCCAACATCCTAAAAAAATAAGCAACTCTTCCTTTGACACAATTGTTTCTCTTTCAAAAATCTATGATCAGGGAATCTCCCCAAGTCTAGAGAAAGATTGAAAACAAACGTGCATTGAAGTACTGTTTATAACAGAGAAACTTTGAAATCCACTCCAATGTACAAATATATGGTTCACATTTTGACTCTAGTATTTTCTAGTCATGGGCTTGATAATGTTCCTGACCTCACCACACTGTGGTTCTCTCTTATGGGGATGGTAATAACATATAACTCAGAAGGCTAGTGTGAGGATGGAACGAGATAAGTTTCCTGGAGCAGCTAGCATAGAACCTGGCTCATACTAGATGCACAGAACACAGCAGCCATAGCTGGGTTCCATGGGGCCATCATCTCAGACTCGGGCTGGCCTCAGTGGTCTTTCTGTCTCTTGGCATCAGACCACTCAGTCTATTGAGCCTCGATGACCCCTTGCTCTCTCAGTCCTGTCTCCAGCCCCATCTGGAGAGGGCACCAGCCCATCCTAAAAGACCGGCCTGCATGGATTATGGACAAGGAGTTGCCTACAAAGTTGCTCCAAGATGCCGTGCTGAGTTCGAACTCCCCTCTAACCTTGCAGAGGTCAGACCACTCCCCAACGTCCCCTCACATCCCAAGCTGGGGTCTGCCCTGGCCAAAGTTATCTGATCCCAGCTGCTCTATCAGAAATACTCCAACCCAGTGACTGTGCCCTTCTCATGAACTCTGCCACTTTCTCTGGGTCCTCTCGGGAGGAACACACAGCCGGGACCTCCAGGGAGAAGGAGCCGGAGTTGAATCAGTCTCTGCACCCTGAACCTAGGGCAGAAGAGTATCTTTTGGTGAATTGGCTGGCAGCAGCACCCTCACAACCACCATGCCTGGTGAGAGACATGTTATATCTCTGATAATTCCACCATTTTTGACACCTAAGAGGCAGGAAGAGGTGGAGCAGAGTAGGCAAGAGAACAATGAATATTTTGTGGGAGCCAGAGGCAGTGACAGGCAGAGAGGAGCAGGCAGGGAGCTGGGGACAGGCTCTGAGGTGTCAGCGGTGTGAGGAGAAGAAGGGAGTCCCTGGGGTGGGGAGTACAAGCCTGAGACCAAGCCTCTCTCCCTTCCTTCTTTTTCCTCTCATTTCTTTCCTGTGTTCTATTTTCTTCCTTCCTTCTTTTTTTTCCTCCTTCCCCCTTTCCTTCTTTCATTCCTTCCTTTACTCATTAATTGGTTCCTATTCCTTCCTTCAACCATTTATCGAAGGCACATATGTTCTGCACATACTCTGTGCTGAGTCCCGAACAAAACAGTGCCATCAAGGTGGCCCTTTCATCATAGTGACCCCGCGCACAATGGAACGAAATGCTGCCCAGTTCTGCACCATTCCCACGATCATCTGCAGATCTGATTGCTCTGATCCATAGGATTTTCATTGGCTGATCTTTGTAAGTAGATCTTCAAGCCTTTTTTCCTAGTCTGTCTTAGTCTGGAAGCTCCAGTGAAACCTGTTCAGTATCACAGAATATACCACCAACAGACGGATGGTGGCAGCACACGAAGTGCATTGGCTGGGAGTCGACTATATGATTGTCCAATTCAAAATGGCCAATACCAGTCCATTTCAGCTCACAAATGCCTAGGATATCGATGTTTATGCGTTCCATTTCATTTTTGACGATTTCCAGGTTCCGATTATTAATGGATGTTTGCAGCTGTTTCTTCTCATTTTGAGTCATGCCACAACAGCAGATGAAGGTCCCGAAAGGTTTACTCCATCCACGTCATTAAGGTCGACTCTACTTCGAGGAGGCAGCTCTTCCCCAGTCATCTTTTGAGTGCCTTCCAACCTGTGGGGCTCATCTTCTGGCACTATATCAGACAGTGTTCTGCTGCTATTCATAAGGTTTTCACTGGCTAATGCTTTTCAGAAGCAGACTGCTGGGTCCTTCTTCCTAGTCTGTCTTAGTCTGGAAGCTCAGCTGAAACCTGTCCTCCATGGGTGACCCTGCTGGTATCTGAATACTGGTGGCATAGCTTCCAGCATCACAGCAACACACAAGCCACCACAGTACAACAAACTGCACCTCACGTGCTGCCATCATCTGTCGAAGAGGAATGGTGCTGCCTTCATTGTCAAAAAGAATGTTTCAAGATCTATCCTGAAGTACAAAGCTGTCAGTGATAGGATAATATCCATACACCTACAAGGAAGACCAGTTAATACGACTATTATTCAAATTTACGCACCAACAACCAGGGCCAAAGATGAAGAAATAGAAGATTTTTTATCAGCTGCTGCAGTCAGAAATTGATCGAACATGCAATCAAGATGCATTGATAATTACTGGCAATTGGAATGCAAAAGTTGGAGACAAAGAAGAAGGACCAGTAATTGGAAAATATGGCCTTGGTGATAGAAACAATGCCGGAGATAGAATGACAGAATTTTGCAAGACCAACGACTTCTTCATTGCAAATACCTTCTTTCACCACCATAAACGGTGACTGTACACATCGACCTCGCCAGATGGAACACACAGAAATCAAATTGACTACATCTGTGAAAGAGACGATGGAAAAGCTCAATATCATCAGTCAGAACGAGGCCAGGGGCGGACCGTGGAACAGACCATCAATTGCTCCTATGCAAGTTCAAGCTGAAACTGAAGAAAATCAGAGCAAGTCCATGAGAGCCAAAATATGACCTTGAGTATTCCACCTGAATTTAGGGACCATCTCAAGAACAGATTTGATGCATTGAACACTAGTGACGGAAGACCAGACAAGTTGTGGAATGCCATCAAGGACATCATCCATGAAGAAAGCAAGAGGTCACTGAAAAGACAGGAAAGAAACAAAAGACCAAGATGGATGTCAGAGGAGACTCTGAAACTTGCTCATGAGCATCAAGCAGCTAAAGCAAAAGGAAGAATTGATGAAGTAAAAGAACTGAACAGAAGATTTCCAAGGACCTCTCGAGAAAACAAAGTATTATAATGATATGTGCAAAGAGCTGGAGATGGAAAACCAAAAGGGAAGAACACACTTGGCATTTCTCAAGCTGAAAGAACTGAAGAAAAAATTCAAGCCTCGAGTTGCAATAGTGAAGGATTCCATGGGGAAAATATTAAACGAAGCAGGAAGCATCAAAAGAAGATGGAAGGAATACACAGAGTCATTATACCAAAAAGAATTAGTCAATATTCAAACATTTCAAGAGGTGGCATATGATCAGGAGCTGATGGTACTGAAGGAAGAAGTCCAAGCTGCTCTGAAGGCACTGGTGAAAAACAAGACTCCAGGAATTGATGGAGTATCAATTGAGATGTTTCAACAAACAGATGCATCGCTGGAGGTGCTCACTCATCTATGCCAAGAAATATGGAAGACAGCTTCCTGGCCAACTGACTGGAGGAGATCTGTATTAGTGCCTATTCCCAATACAGGTGATCCAACTGAATGTGGAAATTATAGAACAATATCATTAATATCACATGAAAGCAAAATTTTACTGAAGATCATTCAAAAACGGCTGTAGCAGTATATCAACAGGGAACTGCCAGAAATTCAGGCTGGATTCAGAAGAAGATGTGGAACCAGAGATATCATTGCTGATGTCAGATGGATCCTGGCTGAAAGCAGTGAATACTAGAAGGTTGTTTACCTGTGTTTTATTGACTATGCAAAGGCGTTCGACTGTGTGGATCATAACTATGGATAACACTGCGAAGAATGGGAATTCCAGAACACTTAATTGTGCTCATGAGGAACCTTTACATAGATCAAGAGGCAGTTGTTTGGACAGAACAAGGGAATGTTGATTGGTTTAAAGTCAGGAAAGGTGTGTGTCAGGGTTGTATTCTTTCACCATATCTATTTAATCTGTATGCTGAACAAATAATACGAGAAGCTGGACTATATGAAGAAGAACGGGGCATCAGGATTGGAGGAAGACTCATTAACAACCTGCGTTATGCAGATGACACAACCTTGCTTGCTGAAAGTGAAGAGGACTTGAAGCACTTACTAATGAAGATCAAAGACCACAGCCTTCCGTATGGATTACACCTCAACATAAAGAAAACAAAAATCCTCCCAACTGGACCAATGAGCAACATCATGATAAACGGAGAAAAGATTGAAGTTGTCAAGGATTTCATTTTACTTGGATCCTCAATCAACAGCCATGGAAGCAGCAGTCAAGAAATCAAAAGACGCATTGCACTGGGTAAATCTGCTCCAAAGGACCTCTTCAAAGTGTTGAAGAGCAAAGATGTCACCTTGAAGACTAAGGTGCGCCTGACCCAAGCCATGGTATTTTCAATCACATCATACGCATGTGAAAGCTGGACAATGAATAAGGAAGACCGAAGAAGAGTTGATGCCTTTGAATTATGGTGTTGGCGAAGAATATTGAATATACCATGGACTGCCAAAAGAACGAACAAACCTGTCTTGGAAGAAGTGCGGCCAGAATGCTCCTTAGAGGCAAGGATGGCGAGATCACGTCTTATATACTTTGGACGTGTTGTCAGGAGGGATGAGTCCCTGGAGAAGGACATCATGCTTGGCAAAGTACAGGTTCAGCGTAAAAGAGGAAGACCCTCAACAAGGTGGATTGACACAGTGGCTGCAACAACGAGCTCAAGCATAACAACGATTTTAAGGATGGCTCAGGACCATGCAGTGTTTCGTTCTGTTCTGCATAGGGTTGCTATGAGTTGGAATCGACTCGACAGCACCTAACAACAGCCCCTGCAACCATGTGAGTCAACAGAGGCCTCCAACCTGACACCTGAACCACAAATTAGGGGCTTGCCAGCCTCCACAGCTTTACAAGCCATTTCCTTGAATTAAATATATACACACATGTTTCACTGGTTTTCTCCTCTAGAGAACCCAGTCTGACACAGCTTGTCAAGGGGCAGCCTGGGGTAATGGACAGACTGAAGGTTTTAGAGGGCTAGTCCCGGACCCAGATCCCAGCTCCAACCCTTCTGTTGGCCTCACCTCTCTGAACGTTGGCTTCCTCGTGCATTGTTTTTGTTGTTGTTGTTGGGTGCTGTCAGTCAATTTCAACTCATAGTGACCCCATGTGACAGAGTAGAACTGCCCCATAGGGTTTTCTAGACTGTAATCCTTAGAGGAGCAGATCACCAGGTCTTTCACCTGTGAAATGGCTGGGTGGGTTTGAACCACCAATGTTTCAGTTACCACCCGAGCACTTAACTGTTGTGCCATCAGGGCTCCTTTCCTCATGTGTAGGATGCTGATAATAACAACTCTCTCCACATTGTTATGATACCTACATGAAGTAAGACAAGTGAAGCACAAACTAGTGTATTCATTCATTCACAGGTGCACAGGACCTCATCTGGCTCCTTGAGTCCTCCCTACATTTCCTACAACCAGGCATTTGCCCATGCAGTTGTGTTCCAATCTCCTTGGAATGCTCACCCCTGCCCCCTTGCTCACTCCCTGCATTTACCTAGTTAATCCCCACTCGCTCATCCGAAATATTAGGAGTATAATGGTTAAAATGCTGGATTCCAAAGCCAGAGGGCCTGGGTTCAAATCCCAACTTAGTAGCTCTATATAATTGCACAATTTACTCAATCTCCCTGTACGTCTGTTTCCCAATCTGTAAAACAGGAATAATGATAGTTCTTATCCCACAGGGGTAAGGATGGAATGAGTGAATATGAGTGAAGTGCTTAGAATGGTGCACGGCTGTCTTAGGCTGGGTTCTCTAGAGAAACAAAACCAGTAAAACATATAAATGTATATAGAGAGAGATTTACATCAAGGGAACGGCTCACTCAATTGCAGAGGTTGGAATGTCCCAAGTCCGTGGACTAGGATAGAGTCCTTTCCCGCTTCACGGAGCCACAGAAGCTGGTGAACCCAAGATCGGCAAGTTGGAGAGCAGGGCTCCCACTCACAGGCTGTGAAGGTCGAGGAATCCCAAGGTCGGCAGGCAAGACCGCAAGGTTTCTCCTGATTTACATAGCTGCAGGGGCTGGTGAACCCAAGATCGGCAGGTCAGGGAGCAAGACTCGCTCTCAGGCTATGAAGACCGAGGAATCCCAAGATGGACAGGTAAGCTGCTAGCTTAAGTCAGAAAACCGGAGTCAGACAAGAGGAAGCTGCTGGATCCAGAACAAGCCAAAAACCTTGGCAAGGCACGCAGGAAGGAAATATGCAGCCAAAGCTAGGGAAATGAAGGCTGAGGGGGCGGTAAGCTGCCACAGGCCTCGCCCCCACCAGTACTACTCAACGGGTTCCCTCATGGGGGTGATCATATATCAAATTTCAACAGGGAAGTAATCACAACATTATACATCTGCCAAAATACTGAGAATCATGGCCCAGCCAAGTTGACACACAATCTTAACCATCACAATGGCCCTGGAAGAGATATTATAATATCAAACAGCTGACACAACACACCTAAAGATCAGTCCAACCCAGAACCCGTTAGCCCTCGATAAGTGCTGCCATCATTATTTTTATCTCTGCCATCACTTCCTCCAGGAAGCCTCTGCCAACTCCCAAAACCATTTCCAGTTCCCTGTTCCATGTTCGGAAACCCTGGTGGCATAGTGGTTAAGTGCTACAGCTGCTAACCAAGAGATCAGCAGTTCAAATCCACCAGGCGCTCCTTGCAAACTCTATGGGGCAGTTTTACTCTGTCCTATAGGGTCGCTATGAGTCAGAATTGACTCAACGGCAGTGGCTTTGGTTTGGTTTGGGGTTCCATTTTCAAGTCCCTGGGTGGTGCAAACAGTTTGTGCTCAACTACTAACCTAAAGGTTGACAGTTCAAACCCATGCAATGGCACCGCAGAAGAAAGACCTGGCGATTTGCTTCTGTAAAGATTACAGCCAAGAAAACCCTATGGAGCGGTTTTTCTCTGTAACACATGGGATCCCCATGAGTCAAAATCAACTTGGATACAGTTTCTAAATTCTTTTAATATCCTCTGCTTCTTTGAGGTATGTGATAGTTAAGGTTGTGTGTTAGCTTGCCTGGGCCATGATTCTCAGTGGTTTTGCAGTGATGATGTAGTTTGGCAGCTATGTAATGACGTAAGCGACTCCATGATGAGATCTGTTATGAGCAGCCAATCAGTTGAAAGGGAGTTTCCTTGGGAGTGTGGTCTGCATCCAGTATAGGTGGACTTTCTGGCAAAGCTCACAGGCCTTTGCACACTCTGGATCCTGCAGTTGCCTCTTGTTCGTCTGACCTCCAGATTTTGGGGCTCGAGCTAGCAGCTTACTTGTGGATCCTGGGATTTGTCAGCCTCCACAGCCTGTGAGCCAGAGGCCTATTGTCTGACCTGCCGATTTTGCTGCTACCTGAGTCAAGAGAAGCTCCAGCCTGACCCACAGACTTGGGACTTCCCAGCTTCTACAAACAAATGAGCCATTTTCTTGATAGAAATCTCTCTCTCTCTCTCTCTCTTTTTATATATACACACACATAGACATTTCACTGGTTTTGCTTCTCCAGAAAACCCAGCCTAAGAAAGGGTAGAACTCCAAACTGTTTGTAATTACATTTCCATTCATGGAACCACTGGAGTCATGTCTGCTTTCCCCTCTTCTCCATGAGGGCAGGGACCGTATCAATGGATGCTACACTGTGGATGAATCTTGAAAATATTGTGCTAAGTGAAAGAAAGCCAGACACAAAAGGACAAATATTATATGAGTCCACGTCCATGAAATAATCCAGAACAGACAAGTGCATAGAGACGGGAAGTAAAATAGAGGCTACCAGGGGCTGGGGAGGGAGGGGAAAGAGGGAGTTATCACTTAATGGGTGCAGAGTTCTGCTTGGGTTGATGAAAAAGTTTTGGAGATAATGGTGAAGGTGCACAACATAGTGAACATAATTAGTGCCACTGAGTTGTACACTTAAAATGATTAATACGGAAAATTTCATTTTATATGTATTTTCTCACAATAAAAAGTTTTTAAATGGGTTTGGATGCTAAACTCCCTTCCAGCTGGAGACCAAGTAGTGATCCTGGCAGGGTAGCAAGAACAATTTGGCCAGGGCTTAGGCATGTGGAATTAGAGAGAGAGCCAAGTCTGCCCTTGAGTTGGCCATACTCCCTGGGGCTGTCAAAGAGGCAAGGAGGCTCCAGTGACCAAAAAGCCTAGAATAGCCCTTGTCAAAATGTGTGAGTTATAGGGGTACCTCTAGGTGTGGGTCTTAACCACATAGGATCTTTCTTCCCCATGGCCCTCAGAGAAGTTTGCCTGCATCTCTCTTAAGACACTTGCCTGTAGGCTGTTTTGTATTAATGATTTGTGTGGAATCTCCCCTAGAGACCTGTAAAGACACCTGCAGTCAGGAAACACTCATCTCTGTCTCTGGTAATGGGAGGCACCATACCCTGCATGCTTATGAGCGTTCATTAAATGTCTGCTGACTTGAGTTTTTTAAAAAAATAACTGACTCCACCACTTGCTGGCTGTGTGATATTGGGCAAGTTTCTTAACCTCTCTGAGCTTCAGTTTTCTCATCTGTTAAATGAGAAGTAAAACTGTGCCTAATTCACAGGGTCATTTAGAGAATAAATAAAATTATGTACATAAAGTACTTAGCTCTATGCCTGGCATAGATAAAGCTCTCAATAAATGTTAATAATTAATAGTATTTATTGCAGTAGGGATGGTAGCAGTAATAATGGTGATAATGGTGGTAATGATGGTCATTGTCATGGATTGAATTATGTCTCCCCAAAAATGTGTGTATCAACTTGGTTAGGCCATGATTCCCACTATGTTGTGGTTGTCCTCCATTTTGTGATTGTAATTTTACTTTGGGAGGATTAGGGTGGGTTTGTAACACCACCCTTACTCAGATCGCCTCCCGGATCCAAGGTAAAGGGAGTTGCCCTGAGGTATGGCCTGCACCACCTTTTATCTCTCAAGAGCTAAAAAGAAAGGGAAGCAAGCAGAGAGTTGGGGACCCCATACCACCAAGAAAGCAGCACCAGGAGCAAAGCGCATCCTATGGACACGGAGTCCCTGCACCTGAGAAGCTCCTTTACCAGGGGAACATTGAGGACAAGGACCTTCCTCCAGAGCCAACAGAGAGAGAAAGCCTTCCCCTGGAGCCAGCACCCTGATTTTGGACTTGTAACCTACTAGACTGTGAGAAAATATATTTCTCTTTGTTAAAGCCATCCGCTTGTGGTATTTCTGTTATAGCAGTACTAGGTGACTAAGAATTTGGTACCGAGACAGTGGGGTGCTGCTCTAACAGATACCTAAAATGTGGAAGCAGTTTTGAAACTTTGAATGGATACAGGAGTCACAGCGGCAGACGACCAGCACAGCATAGAACCTGCTGGGGCAGAGAACCAACAGCAGCAGAACCAGGAGACCAGTGCAAAATGGTGCCGGAGCCGACCCACAGAGCTCAGAGCCCACCAAGGAGCAAGAGAGCTGAGTGCCTGTGTGCAGGAGGCTTCTTGGCGGAGTTGGGTGCCTCCAGGCACATCGGTGGAGCTACAGAGCTTTGGAAAACTTGCCCCAGCAGGGCAGATGCGGGTGTGAGGCCCAAGGAGCTAAGAGGCCAAGAAACCAGGAAGCAGAAGGTGAAGAGATAAGGAACACAAGAAGCCTAACTGCCTCAGTCTCAAAAGGTGCCACCAGCACCTCTGGGGTTTCAAAGGGTGGAGCCATGGCCTCTGGTGTTTCTAAAGATGGAGTTGCCACTCGGATGAGGAAAATGGTGTGTCTAAAGCTGAGGGAGCAGAGTTGCTGTCCCAGTGGGCCTGGAAGGCAGAGCAGAAGCCCAGGGCTGAGGGGCCTCCACCCAGAATCTGGAGAGTGTGGCCAATACCTAGAGTCTGGAGGGCAGGGTCATTGTATAAATTGTCTCCGAGAACAGAGGATTATTTTCAAAGCCTTGAGGGCTAATATAATGTCTTCTGCTGACTTGCTTGGTGCCTATTTTGTCTTCTTTCTCTCCAGTTTCTCCCATTTGTAATGGAAATGTCTAGCTTGTGCCTGTTCGGCCTTTGTACCCTTGGAAGCAAATACCTTGTATTCTAGATTTCACAGATGAAGAGGAATTTTTGGACTTGGAGTTAAGACTTTTGCTATGATATGATGGGATGAATATGTTTTGCATGTTGCAAGGATGTGATTTTTGGGGGGCCAAAGGGTGGAATGTCATGGATTGAATTATGTTCCCCAAAAATGTGTTATCAACTTGGATAGGCCATGATTCCCGCTACTGTGTGGTTGTCCCCCATTTTGAGATTGTAATTTCATGTTGAGAGCATTAGGGTGGGATTGTAACACTACCCTTACTCAGATCACCTCCCTGATCCAAGGTAAAGGGAGATTCCCTGGGGTATGGCCTGCACCACCTTTTATCTCTGAAGAGAGTTGGGGACCTCACACCACCAAGAAAGCAGCACCAGGAGCAAAGCGCGTCCTTTGGGCACAAGGTCCCTGCTCCTGAGAAGCTCCTCGACCAGGTCAAAGATTGAGGACTAGGACCTTCCTCCAGAACCGACAGAGAAAGCCTTCCCCTGGAGCCGACACGCTGAATTTGGACTTGTAACCTACTAGACTGTGAGAGAATAAATTTCTCTTTGTTAAAGCCATCCACTTGTGGTATTTCTGTTATGGCAGCACTAGATGACTAAGACAGTCATGATGATGGTTCTAATGATGATTGTACTGATGATGGTAGCTGGTGATGATGACTGCGTAGACGGCAGTGGTAATATGGTGCCAATGTTGGTAGTGATGGTGGTGATGGTAGTGGTTATGATGCTGACGGTGGTGGGGAAGACAGCAGTGATCATCATGGTGAAATTGGTAGTGATGGTGGTGATGGTGACCTGGTGATCTTGGTGGTAATGGTGGTAATGCGGGTGGAGGTGGTGGTGGTGGTGGAGGTAATGGTGGTGATGGTGGCAATGGTGATGGTAATGGTGGTAGTGATGATGAGAATAGTTCTGCCTAGGTAATCTCAGATGAGCCCAGAATCAGCTCCCCTACTGGCCTGTTGGGGCTACCCAATACTTGCCAAAGCAGGCACTTGGAACCCTGACAAGGCCTTTTGGCCTCAGTACTCTGTTGAGACGGAAGCAGAAAGCACACACCCACACTCAATAAAAGGTTGGGATGTTTCATATGGCATGTTCTGCCAACAAGAGATGAGTATAATAATTTTGAAAGGAAAATTTGTGCACTTGAGCTGCTGAACAGCCACTTAATCCAGTGCTCAGTAGGGAAGGTGAGACATGTGGGCAATGAGAAATATGTACCCATTACACGCAAGAGAGCAGCTGGTGGCTGTGTGGATCAGGGGCCAGATGCTCTTTGTCTGGAAAGGGGCTGCCTAAGGAAATAACACACAAACCTTTGTTGAGCACCTACTATGTGCAGGCTGGGCTCCATGAAGAGCATATATGAGCATGAAACTCAGTCTTTATATTTGAAAAGCTAAGTGGTGAGAAGGGAAGGCAAAATATATAGAATAATAACTCCAGCATCTGTCCGTTCATTCAACAAATGTCCGCTAAACACCTAGCAGCATCAAGCTTGTGGTAGGTACTGGGTATACTAACACCAAGAAAGACTCTGTCGTTGGGGGCTCACCACCCAGTGGGGAGGACAGATGAGCACTTGCAGAATAGTGGACATCGTGCCACACAATGACCATCACTCATGGAGGGCTCACTATGTGCCAGGCACTGGACCAAGAGTTTTACTTGCAACATCTTATTAAGTTAATCTTGCCACAAGCCTGTGAAGTCAGTACCACTGTGATCCCCACCTTACAGTGGGGCAAACAGGGACCCAGAGAGGTTAAGTAACTTGCCTTAGGTCACAGAGCTCCTAAGTGGAGGAGCCAGGATTTGAATTTGGCCTTGGGGTTCTTAGGATCCCTGGTGGCGCAGTGGTTAAGCGTTCAGCTGCAAGAAAATCAGCAGTTGGAATTTCACTAGTCACTCCACGGGAGAAAGATGTGGCAGTCTCCTTCTGTAAATTAGACTTACAGCCTTGGAAACCCTATGGGCCTGTTCTCTGTCTTATAGGGTCACTAGGAGTCAGAATCGACTTGAAGGTAATGGATTTGGGTTTGGGAGCTCTTAGGCACCCTGCTAAGCCCAATGGAGGCCCAGAAGAGAGAGCTCTCAACTCCGCCTGGAAAGTCAGGGAAGGTTCACAGAGGATATTCCTGAGCTGGGTCACGAAGG
The DNA here is from genome assembly GCF_024166365.1 of Elephas maximus indicus. NCBI lineage: Eukaryota > Metazoa > Chordata > Mammalia > Proboscidea > Elephantidae > Elephas > Elephas maximus. The sequence goes on from NC_064821.1 coordinate 60,570,365, forward strand.
ACAAGGATGAGTGTGCCAGGACTTAGGGCTTAGGGTAGAACAAAACCAAAAAAATGAACAAACAAGCAAATCCGTTGCCATCAAGTTGATTCCAGCTCTATAGGACCGAGTAGAACTGCCCCTGCAGGGTTTCCAAGGAGCAGCTGGAAGATTCAAACTGCCAGCATTTTGGTTAGCAGCCTGAGCTTTTAACCACTGCACTACCAGGGCTCCTACGGCAGAACAAGGCAACCCGAAAGGAGTCACAGTGGGAGTAAGGGTGTGGAGGTGAGAAAGCACGCAGCATCCCAGGGGATAGTGAGAAGACCAAGGTTGCTGGGGTGGCAAGTTCTGCAGGTGAAGTTGTTGAGGCTGCTAAGTTAGGGGTGGGAGCCAGGTGCAGACTACTGGATGGAGCAGAACTGTCGGGAACCCAAAACAATGGCAGCTGAGCTCTGGGCTCCTGCTAGGCAGTTCACGAGCCAAATGTGACTCTTTGTCCCACCCTGCTTCCTCCTCCTACAGGCCACCTGGTCCTTAAGCACCAGGAGAATTCAGGCTTCCTGACTGCAACACCCTCCACAGTGGTAGGAGGGGACACAGGAAAAGACACCTAGGGGAGTATGGAGGGCAGAGGAGGGAAGGATTGTAGAGCTTTGGTCTCTGTGCACCTGGGCTCTAATCCAGGCTGCACGCACCCTGGTGAGAAAAATATGTTTTCTGCATGTTCTGCTGGGCCTTGCTGACACTGCATGCAAATGTATGCAAATTATGTGCAAACACAGTCTCTGGCTTCCAAGAGAAAAACCAAAAGCCTGGTACCAGGGGGAGCCACATAAGACTAGACCAAGCTGGCAGGCCCTGCTGGCCCTCAAAGCCCTGACTCAACCCTGCTGGCTACATGGCTAAAGTAGGGTGGGGAGAGGGCTGCTAGCAGGTGGGCCAAGGCTCCCAAATAATCTCCCACCCTCTGCTGCCCTCCTGAAACACAGACCACCAACCCCAGGGGCCTTGGGTGCTGTAAACATTGTTTTTCCAGAGATGGGGTTGTTCCCAAGCCCATCTTTGGCACAACTGTAAGAGGGACGTGGTCTGAAGGGACCACTCCCCAGCCCCTGAAGAAATGTTTCCGTCAGTGGTGGCTCCTCATGGCTCGCACACAGACTTCGCTCTTTGGTCTGTGTCCAAATAGCCTGCAATCACCTTGTCTTTTTTTGGATGACAAATTCCTGTTCCTTCCTCCTGGAGACTCAACTCAAGGGTCCTCTGTGAAGCACCTCTCCAGACTTCCTCAACTCTCCCCATCAGCATGGACCTGCAGCCCTCCTTGGATCTCCCATGGCCCCTGGATGCTGTCCAGCAGATCCTGGGCCATGCTGGGGGCAGGTTTCTGTGTAAGGATCTATCTCTCCCACAGAATGAAGAAACCCTGAGAACATACCATCTAGCAGTGGGGGACTGGAGAATGAATGAATGAGTGAATGAATGAATGTGAGTGATGGAGGAGCAAGGAAAGAATAAATTGAGCATCTGGGATCTTCAGGAAAATCCAGGAGGGTCTGAGAGCAGTGAGACTACAGAGAGTGGGGGCTGGGTGGGCCTGACCTCCTGCCCCCAGGTGTCCCTGAGGCCTGGCCCTGCCTTGGCTGACATCTTCTCCAGCTCCTGCTCCTCCTTCCGCCACCCCCAGCATCAGCCTAATCGGCTGTCAGCACAGGTCTTTGGGCCAGAAAGTGAGCTGTTCCTTGAAACTTCACAGCCCGTGATTAGATCTATGGCAGCTTCCTAAGCCGCTGAATGGTTCCCATGGCAACCCGGCTGGTACCCGACTGGCAGCGGGCCACCTGGAGGAGAGGGAGGAAGGAGGGGAGACAGGTGTGGGGCTGCTGCCTGAGGCAGGGTTGTGGAAGAGGGTGAAGGGAGATTCAGAGAGGATGGAGACATCACAAGAGCCGTGGGAAGAGGGCAAAGGGTAGGGGTCTTGGGGACATTAGGAAAGCTGGTGGGAGGCAGATGGCAGAGGTCAAAGGAAGCTGGAGAGTCTTGGGAAGTTGAGGGAGATTGGGAGACTGGAGGAGATGGGTGGAGTTTGGGAGATGGGGAGAAGGTGAGAGTTGAGATAGGGAGATATAGGGGCCTGAGGCAGGGGGTGCCAACAGAGGAATATGAGAAGAAGGGAAAGATTAGCGAGATCTGAGGAAAGAGCCTAGCTGGGCTGGGGAAAGAAGCAGGAAGCCAGAGGCTCAGGTGCTGGGGAAATGAAGGCTGACATGGGCTTTAGCCCTGCCCGCCCCTGCCCACACCCTGAACAAGGAAGGAAGCAGATGGACATAGTCACTATCCACAATGGCACCAGCCCACTGACCCCAGCCCATCCCCAGGCTTGAGGCTTAGGGTTGGCACAGCAACTGAGGGAGCCCAGCAGCAGCTACAGAGGAACTTGGCAGAGGAGAGATCTTTTTGACCTTTGAAAGGCCAATGAGCCTCATCAAAAAATCCCCACATGGCTGAAGTGTCTGGTCTATGATGAGACCAAATAATGTGGAGTGTGGTGTCTGGGAAGAAGCTCTGCCACCACTCCCAGGTAAGCAGTGATGCTCCAAAGAAGTGCAATGGCAGGAGTCCCTGGGTGGCACAAACGGTTAATTTGTTGACTACTAGCTAAAAGTTTGAAAGTTCACACCAACGCACAGATGCCTCAAAAGAAAGGCCTGGCAATTTGCTTCGGAAAGTTCACAGCCTTGAAAACCCTATGAAGCGCAGCTCTACCCTGATACGTATGGGGTCACCATGAGTCGGAATCGACCCGACAGCAACCAACAACAACAACATACACGTTAAGCTGTCAGAGTTCAGTTTGCTGACAAAATCCGGCACAGTGAAGTCAGAAATGCGACGGCACCTTCAGTGTGCAGGTTCAGCCTCGGATGCCTTCCCAGGAGAGCTGACAATCGAGGGCTGAGCTATAAGGCCTGGAATCGCCTTATTGGGATGAGGCAGCCAAGAAGAGACTGGGTATAAGGAATTCCAGCATTGTCCCAACCCTCTGCCTGGTCTTGGACTCACTTGCAGTAAAATGTTTTAAAATGTCTGGGTCAGATTGTGCACTGGATGGGAGTCCTTCACACACAAGCAACAGGAACCCAACTCGAAGTAGCTTAAACAAAGGTGAGATGGACTTGTTTATGCAGTGGACAATCCAATGGTTTCAGGCATGGGTCCAGGCACTCCAAACATGTCCTCAGAGTTTCCTCTGCCCGCCCCTTCACTTTCCCCTTTGTTGCTTTATTCTTAGGGAAGCGCTTGGCCACTCGCAACCCCAGGCTTGCATCCTACCCCAGTAGAAAGAGGGAACTCTTTTCCTAGTGGAGCCAGCAGAAGTCCCAGGGCTGATGTTCACTGGGCAGGACTGGGTCACATACCCAACCCCAAGTAACAGCAGTGACAACAGGCCCTCCAGCAACAGGAGTCACTTTCCAGGGACTGCTCTGAGCACTCTGTATGTATTAACTCATTTGATCCACAAGAAGTTTGGGATTTTTATTATTTCCATTTCACAGATGAGGAGACTGAAGCACAGAAAGTCTGCATAACTTGTTCAAGGTTACACAGCTAATGAGTGGCAGAGCTGGAACCCCAATGCAGGCAGCTTGGCTTCAGGGTCCATGTTCTTAAATGCCTTTCAAACTTTAGTGTTTGAGGGCTCATGGAAACAGATTCCTGGTCCTCAGCCTCAGAGATTATGATTCAACAGGTTTGGGGTACAGCCCAGGAATTTGATGTTGCTATCTGCAGACTCGACGGCACTGGAACTGGGTATCTGTAGACCACGCTTTGAGTAACACCGAATTACCCCGGAGTGCGTCTCATGAGCCGCTTGGTTCAGCTGCTTGAACCAACTATGGTACTCTGCTTTTTCACAACTGAGCCCCATGGTCAACTCAGGTATAGGGGAAGATGAGGGGACAAAATGGACTGAAAATGAGGGAAGGTGTTCATAAAGGAAGAAAACAGGTCCTCTTAGCACGGGAAAGGATACTTGAGCAACTTAATTACCCTCCCTGTGACTCAGTTTCTTCACCTGTAATTTGGGGATAATAATAATAGTACCTTCCTCATAGGATTGTCAAGAGGACAAAATTAGTTGATAGCTGTAAAGCACTTAAAATCATGCCTGGAACATAGTGTTGTTGTTAGTTGCCATCAAGTTGGCTCTTACTCATGGCAACCTTACATATAACAGAAGGAAACATCACCCAGCCCTGTGCCATCTTTATGATCATTGATATGTTTGAGCTCATTGCTGTGACTATCATGTCAATCCATCTCAGTGACTATTTCCCTCATTTTCACTGACCCTCTACTTTACCAAACATGATGTCCTTTTCTAGTGATTGGTCTTTCCTAATGAATGTGTCCAAACTAAGCAAGATGAAGTCTCATCTTATGGATAACAATAGAATTTATGGAACATAGTGAACTCCCAATAAAAATTAGGCGCACACTTAACGTACATTAGCACAAACACACACACATATGCTGATACTTGTGGACGCAAACAAGAACACAAAGGCACCCAGTCACACACATGTGAGAATGCAAACATATGCAGAAAACACACACATAATTTTAAGTACATGGGCATGTACTAAAGGTCGAATGCACGTTAAGGACACACATGAAAACACACAAACAGACACGTCCACAAAGACCTTTGCACACACAGTAAGTGGGTCCCTGAGTTTGTTCTGATAGATCCTCTGTGAGTTCTCTGCTGCTATCTGTTCCCCCAAAGAAGTGCTCCTTGATAGTCTCAGAGGGAGGAGACGGGTCTGAGGCAGGACAACATCATAAAGCCACACCTTTGAATCAAACATTTAGGTTTGTGATTCGTCTCCACAGCTTCTGGGCTATAGAAAGTGCCCACTGAAGGTTGGCTATGATGATTTTTTTTTTATCATTCTCATCTCTAGTCTCTGAAGTGGTCTCCAGATGTGGGGAGCAATCAGTGCATGTTTGGACAAATAGCTGGGCTTGGGTCAACCCTCAAGGCAGCTGTAGAGCCAGGTTTTCCTGCCTGCCACCACCCCAGTGGAGGCAGCAACAGTGCTGAGTGACTGCTACCCTGCCAGGCTGTGGATGCCCAGCAGGCCCTAGAGCTGTTGACAGCTTTCCCCAAGCACTCAGAGCCTCTCCCCACAGCTATGAGTGGCGGAGTGGTGTTTAGAAATGGCAGCAATATGTAATTTTTGTTCAATGATTTGTGTAAACTTATCAGATCCATATTGGGTGTGGGCAGACATGGTTTGCATTGCAGAATGTCCATCCCAATGGGCTGGCAACAGGGAGCCTGACTGGGCAGGTCTGCCCGTGGTCATCATTGACAGCTCCAATTCAAGGACAAGAGGAAGTTAAGGCCAAGATGACATCCAGGACAACTCTCCAAAGCCCTCCTAAAGCCAGGCCCCAGCTCCTTCAGATGGCTCCCATCGCCTCCTTCCACCCTTTCCAGCGGTAGAGCTAAGTGGTAAAGAATTCTGGTTTGGGGGCCCAGATTCAAATCCTGGCTCCACTATCCTGTCCCCACATGACCTTGGCTTCTCAGTTTTCCCCCTTTGTAAAACAGAGTGAATAAAAGGGCCTGCCTGGTAGGTGGTTGGAGAACTCAGAGAATATACATATGCATTAATATATAACGTGCTCAATAAGCAGTAATTAGGACTTTTCACCAATCCTGGCTCTTCAGCAGGTACTGCCCTCTCTTCACTGTTTTTTCCTAGAAACGACCACAGGGTATTGGCTCCAAAACATCATCAGCCATTGGCACCTGCAAGCACCACTTGGCAAACACCCTCAGGAAACAACACCAGCAGTGTATGTACTATGAGATCTGTGACTCACTTTCATGAGCACATTGAGAACTAAACTGTAAGATCTGCAAGGACAGGGTATGTGTCTTGTCTGTAGTCATAGTCTCAGCTCCTAGAACAATGCCAGGACATAGTAGGGGCAATGGTTGATTTTATGTGTCAACGTGGCTAGACTATGGTACCCAGTTGGTCGGTCAAACAGTCTAGATGTTGCTATACGGATACTTATATGTGATTAACATTTAAGTCAGTTGACCTTAAGTAATGCAGATTACCCTCCATAATGTGGGTGGGCCCTATCCAATCAGTTGAAGGCCTTAAGAGGAAAAACTGAAGTTTCTTGAGAAAGGGTTCTGCCTCAAGACTATAAATAGACATCCTGCCAGAATTTCCCGTTTTTACAGATTTTGGACTTGCCAAATTATAAAATCACATAAGCCAACTCCTTAAAATAAATGCTCTCTCTCTCTCTCTCTTTATGTATACACACACACACACACACACACACATATACACACAGATACACATACACACAGAATCAATAATATATTATTGGCTATTATTGGTTCCGTTTCTCTGGAAAACCCTATGACAATAGGCATTTAATAAATATTTGTTGACTAAATGGATATATTTACCTACTCTTTCATTCTGCAAACATTATTAAACATCTACTAGATTTCAAATACCATGAGCACAGAGGTAGATCAAGGTCAGCCTATGGGGAAGAGTGAGCACAGAGGCAAAGATAAGGTGAAAGGCGGTGGTTCCTCCAAGAGGCCTGTCCTGCCCACACAGCCCCAGTCCTGGCTTTGATGCTGAGAAGTTACTTGTAGTCTCTACTCAGAAGCAGGAGCACTTGAAAGTACCCCTCCCATGTTATTTATTCGTTCAAAAAATATTTATTACCCAGCTGTCTTAGGTTGGATTCTCTAGAGAAGCAAAACCAATGAAGCATGTATATACAGAGAGATTTATCTCAAGGCAGTCGCTCATACAGCTGTGGTGGCTGGCAAGTCCCAAATCTATAGATCAGGCTGAGGCTTCTCCTGACTCATGTGGTTGCAGGAGCTGAGGAACCTAAAACCAGCAGGTCAAACAGCAGGATGCTTGTTCATGGGGCTGTGCAAACTGGTAAATCCAGAACTGGCAGGTCAGACGATGATGAGCTGGATGCAGAGAAAGGCATTAGCCAGATCAATAGCTGCCTACCAGGTACCAGGAGATGTATCAATTTCCTCAATCAATGAAATGACATCTGGAACAGCAGCTGCAATTAGAGTCAACATCTGGTTAAGTTTACGATAATCCACTGTCATTCTCCATGATGCATCTGTTTTTTTGCACAGGCTGAACAGGCAAGCTGAATGGAGATGCGATGGGAATCATCATCCCTGCTTCCTTCAAATCCTTGGTGGTGGCACTAATCTCTACAATGCCTCCAGGAATGCCGTATTGATTTTGGTTTACTATTTCCCTAGGTAGGGGCAGTTCTAATGGCTTCCACTTGGCTTTTCCTACCATAATAGAGCTTACTGCACATGTCAGGGATCCCATGTGGGAGTTCTGCCAGTTACCGAGTATGTATATTCCATAATGCATTCTGGAACTGGGGAAATCACTATAGGATGGGCTCAGGGACCCACTGGACCCACTGGGAGACAAACCTGTGCTAAGACTCCATCAATAACCTGACCTCCACATGCCCCCACTCTGCCTAGTGGGCCACAGTGACACTCCGGGTCTCCTGGAATTAGTGTCAATTCTGAGCCAGTGTCCAGTAATCCCCCCAAAATCTGATTATTTCCTTTTCCCCAATGAACAGTCACTCTCATAAAAGGCTATAAATCCCTTTGGGGAAACTGAAAGATTGACAGTATAAAATTTTTGGCAGTGCAGTGGGGTGCTTCCTCAAGGGCACCCAGCCTCCCCTTCATTCAAGGGGTTATGGGTCTGTAAACCGGCTCAAGTCTGGGAACTGATTGATGGGTCCTGACTCTATTATGGCGGTTCAAGTTAGGCTGCCGTTCATTTGACCTAGAATTCTTTCACTTGTACAGATCAAGTAAATATTTAGAAGTGCCTTAGTCATCTAGGGCTGCTATAAGAGAAAAACCACAACTGGATAACTTTAACAAAGAAAGAGTGTTTTTTTTCTTACAGTCTAGTAGGTTACGCAAGTCCAAATTCAGGGCATCAACTCCAGAGGAAGGGTTTGTCTCTCTGTTGGCTCTGGAGGAAGGTCCTTGTCATCCATCTTTCCTTGGTCTGGGAGCATCTCAGTGCGGGAACCTTAGGTCCAAAGGATGTGCTCTGCTTCTGGCACTGCTTTCTTGGTGGTATGAGGTCCCCAACTCTGTTTGCTTCCCTTTCCTTTTATCTCTTCTAAGATAAAAGGTGGTGCAGGCCACACCCAGGGAAACTCCCTTTATATTAGCTCATGGATGTGACCTGGTAAGGGTGTTACAATCCCACTCTAATCCTCTCTAACATAAAATTACAGTCACAAAATAGAGGACAACTACAGAATACTGGGAATCATGGCCTAACCAAGTCGATACACATATTTTGGGCAGGACATAATTCAATCCGTGATGAGTAGAATTCCCATCTATTTCACTCCTAGGAACACCATGACTAAGTAGCCAAAGCCATAAGTCCATACAAGTCAGACTAGTCTAATTACCGCTTTGACTCTGCTGTTCATTATGGTAACCACACCCACCTTGTCTTTGTCAATTAAGTCCCACCACTTGACCCCTACCACCACCGAGCCCAATCAGCTCCACTGTAGTTAGGTATCTTAATTCAGTTAGGGCACTTCCCGCTGTAAAATCTGACTTACATAAAATAGCAATCACGGACGTCTTCAAGGATGCTGGGGTTCCCTTCACAAATTTGTTCCTCACCGTTTTGGTAAAAGATGTGTCCTCTGGGCACTTCGTGGGTGGGTCTGTGGGTCTAACCTAATAAATTTGCTCTAGTATGCCAATTTCCCTAAGCCTTTGAATACCTTCTCTTTCAGTATACCAAGGCAGGTCTGGCATTTCAACTCGATTTAGTGTAGGCAAGCACTGAATACATGCTTCAGTGAGCCAACCAAATAAACTATTAGATCCTGTCCTAATCTCTCAAGCTGAAACACTAAATGAAGAATCTGTGCTTAGTGGGCCCATATCAATAAACTCAGACTGATCCAACTTTATGTTCCTTGCAACATTATCCCACATCCTTAATAGCCATTTCCACACTTATTCCCCAGATTTCTGTTTGTAAATATTAGAAAAGTCAAGCAGTTCTTTCAGAGTGTAGTGTACCTCCTCCTGGGTCACACATTGTACTTCACTTTTGGGGGCTTGTTGGAACTTAAGTCTAGTTACAGGTCTAGAAGCAAAATTGGCTGGTGGGGGTGAGTCCTGGCAACATTCATCAATGTCTTTTAAAGCATCTGCCTCAGGTGCCACCCCAGGAGATATCTCAAAGATCCTTCAGCCACAGCTGGGTTAATCCCATCTAATGGGGGTGGAAGGGATAATGGTCTTACTGGGTAGGGTGGTTTAGTAGAAAATATGGAGTAATCTCTTCAGACAGGAGGGGAGGTACTGTTGGCAGGAGTGATTCAGCAGAATTTAGGGGCCCAGTGTCCCCAGATTCCTGATTATCTGCACATATGTCCCCATCCCATGTTTCAGGATCCCATTTCTTCCCAATCAATGCCCTCATTTTAACTTCAGACACCATTCGATGTTGGGAACTCAACTGATGTTGTAATTCAGCCGCACTTTCAATAAGACTCTGGGTTTGATTTTTTGCAATGTCAGCTCTGTTACTACAGGAAATAAGGTTTTCTTTCAGGACATGAGTGGCCACTTTCAGGTCTTTTATATTGCACTTCAGCTGTGACTTTGAAGGCCTGAGCTCATCTCTTTCTTTCACCACTTTGTCTACCAAAAGTAGGGCCAACCAATCAGCTTCCTTATACTTCTCATTCTGATAAAATTGTAGAAAAGTATCAAATACACAATCACCTGGAGCCTTGTTTCTTACAAATATTTGATCTGTTGGTGGTGACATTTTGAGTTTTTCTATTGCCACCACACACCACGGACTAGCAGTGCCCTCTTTGCTACTGGAGGCAGAGTCATCAGTGCATTTAAGACTAGCCAGACTTGACAGCCAATCTAAAAAACTCATCCTTACAACTTTTTTTTTTCTCTAGAACCACTCTCAGTACCATACATCTTAGGCTAGGTCTCTAGAGAAGCAAAACCAGTGAAGTGTATAGAGAGAGACAGAGAGAGACTTATCTCAAAGAAATAGCTCATGCAGTTGTGAAGACTGGCGAGTTCCAAATCTGTGGGTCAAGCATCAGGCTGGAGGCTTCTCCTGACTCACATGGTTGCAGGGGCTGACAAACCCAAAATCAGCAGGTCAGACAGCAGGCTGCTGGCCCACAGGGCTGCAGAAGCTGATGTATCCCGGAATAGACACGTCAGATGACGACAAGCTACATACACGATTCAGAGTGAGAGAGAGCTTTGCTGGAGCATCAATATATATTGGATGCAGGCCACACCTTCAAAGAAACTCCTTTACATCAGATACTTGAATAAGGGTATGACTTGAGGAAGGGTGTGACTTGAGTAAGGGTATGACTTGAGCAATTGTCATTAATCAAATTACATCCCCAAAAAATACATGTCAACTTGGCTAGGCCATGATTCCCACTATTGTGTGATTATCATCCATTTAGTGATCTATTGCAAATCCTGTGGTTAATGAGACAGCATTAGGTCATATTAATGAGGATTAGGCTATGATTGTTATACTATACTAATGAGGTAAGACTAGGGTGGACTGTATCTTGAGTCACTGCCCTTCACTTCCCTATAAGAGATAAAAGCAGAGAGAACTGAGCAGAGAGAGAGTGACTTCCCACCACGAAGAAAGAAGAGCCGGGAACAGAGAACACCCTTTGGATCCAGGGTCCTGTGCTGAGAAACTCCTAGACCCACGGGAAGATCGATGACAAGGACCTTCCCCCAGAGTCAACAAAAACAGAAATCCTTCCCCTGGAGCTAGCACCCTGAATTCAGGCTTCTAGCCTCCTAGATCCACCATCAACACCCATGGAAGCAGCAGTCAAGAAGTCAAAAGATGCAAGGCACTGGGCAACTCTGCTGCAAAAGACCTCTTTAAAGTGTTGAAATGCAAAGATGTCGCTTTGAAGACAAAGGTGTACCTGACCCAACCCCTGGTGTTTTCAATCACCTCGTATGCATGTGAAGCTAGACAATTAATAAAGAAGATTGAAGAATTGGCACCTTTGAATTGTGGTGTTGGTGAAGAATATTGAATGTACCACAGACTGCCAAAAGAACAAACAAATCTATTTTGGAAGAAGTACAACCAGAATGCTCCTCAGAACCAAGGATGGCAAGACCACATCTCACATACTTTGGACATGTTATCGGGAGGAATCAGTCCCTGGAGAAGGACATAATGCTTGGTAAAGTAGAGGGGGTCAGCAAAAAAGAGGAAGACCCTCAATGAGATGAATTGACACTGTGGCTATAACAATGGGTTCAAGCATAGCAAAGATTGTGAGGATGGCACTAGACCAGGCAGTGTTTCGTTCTGTGGTACATGAGGTCACTATGAGTCAGAACAAACTTGACAGCACCTAACAACAACAACAGCCTCCTAGACTGTGAGAGAATAAATTTCTCTTTGTAAAAGCCATCCACTTGTGGTATTTCTGTTATAGCAGCACTACATAACTAAGACAGTAAGGGTGTGACTTGAGTCACACCTTCTAGTAAGAGTGTGACTCAAGATACACCCCACACTAATTCTGCTCATAGAGATTTAGGGTTTACAAAACATTAAATGGAGGATAATTACATAACATCACAAAATGGAGAATAATTACATAATCCTGGCAATCATGGCCCAGCCAAGTTGATACATATCATTAACCATCACACCAGCCCTGAATCCAATGATGATGCCAGAGACCCCAACTGGGTGCTCTATCCTTTAAAAACTTTTGAGAACTGCCAATTCAGATCATTTTATCCACTGCGCTGTACCCTAGAGTTAGCATAATCTGGGTTAATAAGTACATAATCCAGGTGTTTTGCTCATGTGTCCCCTCTGATCCCTATCTTTCTCTAAAATTGACGTGAGGTAGCTAAGAAGCCTCTTCCTGAAGAGCGAGGCTTCACTTACTTCAGGATCTTCATACTATCCCTGCTTAAACCCTAGTTAGCTTTCAGAAGGCACTTTGGTTGTACATGCAAATTAACCTCCTATTCTTGACAGCTGTCACTAAGATAGTTATTAATAACCACGTACAATCTGGCCACATCCACGGATGGATGGATGGATGAGTAATGGATGGGTGAATGGATGGATAGGTAAATAGGTGGATGGATGAATGGATATATTTAACTATGTATGTATACATGTGTGTATGGATGAATGGATGGATGGATGGAGGATGGATGGTTAAATGGATAAATGGTCAAACTCTTGACTCCTTGATCTTCTCTCCCCTTTCAGTGAGTCCACCCCTCTGTGCATGAAAACCTGTACACAGCTGCCTCTATGGTTCCACACAAGCCACTTAACCCAGAGCCCCAGAAGAGCAAATCTCTAACTTTCCCCCATTAGTAGCATCCTCCACTCAGCAATTACATCTAGTGAAATAAGTGAGGTAACATGGATAAACACTCATTCACTGGCTCATTCATTCATCCATTTATTCCTTCAACTAAAATTTACCAAGCATCTATGTTATGCCAGGCAACTCTTTTAGGTACTGAGGATATAGTGATAAATCAGCCTCTTGTTAGCATCAGGAATCTCACCAGGGTCAGCAGGAGAAACAAACAACCTGCATTCCCCCCACATTCTCACATACACGTGCTTGGACTTACATATTTATATTAAATGCCCAACCTCTCTTCCCTTCCCCCATGCATCTTAGACTTTCCCTAGCCCAACCCAGCCCCAACAAGTGTACCTCGCTCAGGGTCATTTGTACTCCCCTTAGGTGGGTAGCTCTTCCAGATCTAGATTAAGTATATCCATTGACCACCTGGCACACAATTGCTACACCATTAGCCACATGTGCAGTATTTGGTTTGCTAGGCAGCTTTTCTTCATGTTAATAAACCTAATGCCAAGGGTGTGCCAACTATAATATACTTCTTTGATTAAAACCCAGCAAAGAATCAGAAACTTACTTTCTGTTTCATCCTGCTGATACCAAATTACATTCAACTGCTCTATACCTTTTTACTTTCTAGTTTAGGCTTGTTTCTCTTGGCTTAGATCTACTTATGTAAAAAAGAAAAAAACACTATTGGGAACCAAATTGACTTCTGCTTCAGAACCAAGACAGAATAGATACACTTCTCCCTATTCTTGCACTAAGTACAGCTAAAAATTCTACACATTATATGTAAAAGAAACTTAAGTAGATTCTGAAAGTTGGAAAGAAGAAAGCAGGCTACTAGGGATCTCAGGACCTGAAGAACAACACAGCAGTGAGTTCCTTGAGTTTTCTTTTTGTCTCATACATACCAGACTGGATGCTGAAGAAGCCAGCAACACCAGCAGGAGCAGACAAAAAGCCCCAAGAAAGTCTTCCACTCCCTAGCCAAAGGACCAGGAAAGAGGCAACTTAGTAAGACACAGAATTTCTAGACAGTAACTACCCTACTCCAGCCAAATACCACAGAAAAACATGTATCCCCACTCCCAAACCCATCAGCAAGGGTTGAATGGGGAGCCTAGAGCCTGGAGTGTCTAAGGAGAACTAATAAGGAACATGGATTTTCACACCCACTTGGCAATAATGAAGCGACACTCTCCTTCCCAGTTGGCACAAAGCCAAAAACCAAACCTGTTGCCGCTGAGTTGATTCCTGCTCATAGCAACACTATAGGACAGAGTACAATTTCTCCCACAGGGTTTCCAAGGAGGGGCTGGTGGATTCGAACTTTTGGTTAGCAGCTAAGCTCTTAACCACTGCATCACCAGGGCTTCACTGGCACAATGTCAGAAAATTTAAATAAGATCTAGAATCTCATAAAATAATACCGAAGTATCTAGGACACAATTGAAAACCACTCATACCAAAAACTAGGAAAATCTCAACTTGAATGAGAAAAGACCACCATTAGACACCAACACCAAGAAGACATAAATGTTGGAATTATCTGACAAAGATTTTAAAGTAACCATCATAAAAATGCTTCAACAAGCAATTATGAACACACTTGAAGAAAAAAAATCCATAAGTCACAGGAAAGAAATAGAAGATGTAAAGAAGACCCAAATGGAAATTTTAGAAACGGAAAATATAATAGCTAAATTAAAAAAAAAAAAAAAAAAACAATAGATAGCTCAACAGCAAAATGGAGAATGCAGAAGAAAAAATCAGTTAATTTGAAAATAGAACAATAGAAATTACCCAATATGGACAATAGAGAAAAGATAGATTAAAAAAAAAAAAAAAACAGTCTCAGGAACCTGTGGGACTATAACAAAAGATCTAAAATTCACGTCCTCAGAGTCCCAGGAGGAGAGGAGAAAGATGATGGCGCAAAATAAGTGTTCAAAAAAATAATGATTGAATTGTTTCCAATTTTGACAAAAGATATAAACCTACAGATTCAAGAATATGAGTGAACTTCAAACAGGATAAACCTAAAGAAATCCACACTAAGATGCATCACAATCAAACTTCAGAAAACTAAAGTCGATGAAAATGTATTCAAAGTGGTGACAGATAAATGATACCTTACAAGGGAAAAACAATTTAGATGACATTATATTTCTTATCAGAAAACATGGAGGTCAGAAGAAAGTGGTACAATATTTTTCAAATACTGAAAGAAAAGAACTGTCTACCACGAATTCTATATCTGGTGAAACTATCAGGACATCCTCAGATAAACGAAAACTAAGAGAATTTGTCACCAACAGATCTACCTTAAAAGAATGACTAAAGTAAGTTCTTGAAACAGTAAGGAAACTAAGGAATATTGGAACATCAGGAAGGAAGAACAACAGGAAGAGAAAAAATGTGGTAAATATAAGACTTTCCTTCTTCTCTTGAGTTTTTAAATTGTATTTGGTAGTTGCAGCAGAAAGTACAACACTGTTTGATGTGATCCTCAATGTATGTGGAGAAAACATTTAAGATAATTATATTTAAAACCAAGGAGGGTAAAGGAACTTAAAAGGAGGAAAGGCTTCTAACTTGACTCAAACTAGTGAAATGTCAACACCAGTAGACATAAGTTATGTATGTATAATACCTACAGCAACCACTAAAAGATCTGTAGAAAGATATACACTCCAAAACACTTTAGATAAATCAAAATGAAATTCTAAAAAATGCTCATGTAACCTAGAGGAAGGCAAGAAAAAGAAAACAGAAATGAAAAACAGGGAGCGGGGAACAGAAAACAAAAAATAACATGGCAGACTTAAGCCCTAACATATCAATAATTACATTAAATGTAAATGGTCTAAATACATGAATTAAAAGACGTAGATTGGCAGAGTGAATTAAACGCCATGATCCACATGGTCCCCAGACCCTTTGTTAGCCCAAGACTGCAACCATTCCTGAAGTCAACTCTTCAGACAGGGCTTGGACTGGACTATAAGACAGAAAATGATACTGGTGAGGAGTAAGCTTCTTGACTCAAGTAGATACATGAGACTATGTGGGCATCTCCTGTCTGGAGGCAAGATGAGCAGGAAGAGGGGGACAGCAGCTGCTTGAATGGACACAAGGAATACAGGGAGGAGAGGAAGAATGTGCTGTCTCGTTAGGGGGGAGAGCAGCTAGGAGTACATAGCAAGATGTGTATAACTTTTTATATGAGAGACTGACTTGTAAATTTCCACTTAAAGCACAATAAATGAATAAATAAATAAAATAAAAAGCATGACCCAACTATACACTATCTACAAGAAATTCGCTTCAAATATAGTGATACAGGTAGGTTGGAAGAAAGGAAACAGAAAAAGATATACCATGCAAACATTAATCAAAAGAAAGCAGAAGTGACAGTATTAATATCAATAAAGTAACATAGAAGCTTTATTTGTAACAGCCAAAAACTGAAACAACCAAAATGGCTTTTGGTTAAATTCACTGTGGTACATACATACCATGAAATACTACTTAGCGATAATAATAATAGTAATAATAACTATTGATAACCACAACTTTGATGGACCTCAAGGGCATTAAGCAGAGTTTAAAAAAAAAAAAAAAAGCCAATTTCAAAAGGTCACTGTCATGGATTGAATTATGTCCCCCAAGAAATGTGTGTATTAACTTGGTTAGGCCATGATTCCCAGTATTCTGTGGTTGTCCTCCATTTTGTGATTGTAATTGTATGTTAAAGAGAATTAGGGTGGGATTGTAACACCCTTACCAGGTCTCATCCCTCATCCAATATAAAGGGAGTTTCCCTGCAGTGTGGCCTGCACCACCTTTTATCTCTCAAGAGATAAAAAGGAAAGAGTAGTAAGCAGAGAGGTGGGGACCTCATACCACTAAGAAAGCAGCACGGGGAGCAGAGCACATCCTTTGGATCTGAGGTTCCTGTGCTGAGATGCTCCCAGAACAAGGGAAGACTGATGACAAGGACCTTCCTCCAAAACCGACAGAGAGAGAAAACCTTCCCCTGGAGCCGGTGCCCTGAATTCGGACTTCTAGCCTACTGGACTGTGAGAATAAACTTCTCTATGTTAAAGCCATCCACTTGTGGTATTTCTGTCATAGCAGCACTAGACGACTGAGACAGTCACACATGATTCCCTCTTTTGAGCCTCATCAAAACCCCCTCCCCCAAAAAAAGGCAGCATAGGAATTTTTATTCCAACTTCAGAGTTGACAATGATTCCTTTCCAGAAGGAGAATTGACAAGGATGAAAAGGGGACTAGAAATGTCATGGAGGAGGGGGTGGAATTTCTCTGGACTAGATTCTTTGGACTGGACCCTCTGGTAGGAAGACACTTACTAGGCTCTGTGTACCTGGAGTGACAATGATGTGTCTCCAAAGGGAACAAGCTTGTGAGAGTCCAAGGCACTGACTTTTGAGCCTGCCAGGCTTTAGTCCAGTTTCCTAATATCTTTGCATATGTTTCATTTTGTGTTCCTAGATTTTGAGTAAAACTCTCAGTGGAAATGCCAGTGTTTCTCTGCTGGACTTAGCGGGCAGCCTCAGTGAGGCTCTGTGGGTTTAGGGAATGCTCTTTCACTCCCTGGCACATGCTCCAGCTCCCACTTCTCCTGGCTTTGATCATGAAACCCTCCCTGGCTCCTTTAACATAGTGGCATGCGGTGAGCACAAGGAGGGAGGATAGTCTACTTATGCTCATCTCCTTTCTTTTCTCCTTTCCACAGGGCAGAATAATTTCTTCACCCAGGAGCAGAATCCCCCATGAAAAGGACTTCTCTAGGATCCAAGATGAAAAGCTAGTCAAAAATTGCTCTTGCTTAGGGATCAAGAACTCTGGGTTCAAGTCCTGGCTCTGCCACTCAGTTGCAGTGTGACGTGGACATTTTCCTTCTCAGACCCTCAACTTCCCAATCCGAGAGCGAGTGGTTTGGACTCTATACTTTCTAAGGGCCCTCCCTCCTGCATCCTGTGCTCCTGCACCTTCCATCTTCCTCCTCCCTCCTCTCCTACTCTCCCTGGCCCTCTCTGGACCCTCTCTAGTTTTGTCCTCCCAAGGCACAGCCTCAGGCTTGCTCACTACTCCCATGAGCTCTGCTCAGTCTGCCTGAGGCTCCCAGGGTCCCAGAGGCACAGACCCTAGTCCAGTTCTGAGCATCTTTTTGCTAGTAACAGCCCCACTCATTGGTAGGTGGCCTCCTGATGCCCATACTGTCCCTAACCCTCCTACTCAGGGTCAGCAGTGCCTAGAGGAAAACCCCTCAGCCCTATCTGAGCTGCCTGCAAATACTGGCCAGAGTTAGGGTTTAAAAATACGAGTGCCCAAGTACTCTCTGTGCCAACTGCCCACACAGCCTACAGGCTGAGCTGCCCACTTCCCAGATGCCATGTGGCTCTGTGGGTGGCACAAAGGGAATGGGGAGGGGATCCAGAGAGGCCTGGGGGTGGCTAGTGAGGGGGACGGACATTCCTCAGAACCGAGTCCACAGAACAGAGCTGTTTACACCATCTGGCCATACCCACGTTTCTGGTCTCCGGAGAGAATCAGGCCAGTTCTGTTCAGACTCACGGTGTCACAGGCTCTGGAGTCTGACAAGCCTGGGATCCAATCTTGGCTTGGCCACTTAATGGCTGTGTGAGTTTGCGAAGGCCACTTCACCTCTCTGAGCCTCAGCTGCCCCATCTGTAAAGTAGGACTGATAAAAGCACATACCTCATAGAGATCCTGCAGGAATTAAATGAGGTGATACATGCCAAAGGATTTAGAGCCTGTCCCAGCGTAAGTGCCAATTAATGGTAGCTGTCTTTGTTGTTATTGTTATTATTATGGGGTGTGGCTGGTCTTTGCCAAGACTTGATCAGAGAGCAAAGGAGAGAAGAGGGAGTGAGCCGTCCTGCCTCCAGTCTACTGCACCCCGAAAGCCCAGGCACAGCTGGCACCAATGAACCTGATGATGAGGCTCATTCTCCCTGTTTGACAAATGGGCAAATCGGGGCACAGAGAGTGAACGTGCCCTGCTCAAGAAAGCTGGCAGCAGAAGAAGAGCTAGAACCTAGAAATCTGGACCTCCCTCTCCGAGGTGAGAAAAATGTACCAAAACTAAACCAGCTGCCACCAAGTCAATTCCAACTCATGGCAACCCCATGCATGTCAGAGTAGAACTGTGCTCCACAGGGTTTTCAATGCCTGATTTTTCGGAAGTAGATGACTAGGTTTTTATTCCCAGGGGTCTCTGGGCAGACTCAAACCACCAGCATTTTTGTTAGCAGCTGAGTGTATTAATCGTTTGCACTACTGGGAGACTCCAAGAAAAAACATAGCCCCCCTGAAACTGGGAAGGCTCCTAGAGATTACCCAGGCCACTTCTCTGATTACCCAGTTTCCCTTCTGGAAAACTGAGGCCCAGAGAGGGGGAAGGATTTGTCCAACTCATAAGAGTATCAGGACCCCAGCCAGGATTCCTGACTCCCCAGCCAGTGCTCTCTTATTTCATGCTGGGCAGCATCCTTTCCACTCCTGCCCCAGCCCCGGCTGCAGCTCTCAGACCCAAGGTGGGCAGCTGAACAACTTGAGAGCAGGAGCCAGGCCCTGCTCCAGGGGCTTCTGCTGGGGGCAGGGAGCAGGAGGAGGCTGGGGGACTGCTCTGTTCCCTCTACTCCACTGGGGCCCACCACATCCTTACATAACCCACTCCCGATTACATAACCTGCTGCTTCTTCCTTCCAGAGTGGGAGCCCGGGGAGCAGAGTCAAGAGTGGGGGAGAGGCCGTCAGTTGCCTCTGTATGAAAATAGGGTCATTACCAGCACTCAAGCTCCAGCGCCTGCTAATGGCCTTCCCACCACAGTCTGGGGCCTGCCTGCCTGCCCCTGCCCCAGGTAGGCCTGAAGCCCCATGCCAGGGCAGGGCACAGAGGGGGGTCTCTGAGTGGGGTGTGGTCCACCTGAGGCTGGATTCTTCTCCTCCAGCATTGGGGCAGAGACCAGCCCCCAGACACCAAAGCCCCAGACAAGCCCATAGGCTTTAACAGATCCCTGGAGGGAGACGTGGGGCAGGCACGTTTTGGGGGCGATGGGCTGCAGAACCTCAGATCTGAGTTTCAGTTGGACTATCCTGAGGTCTTAGTTTCCTTATCTGGAGAACGGGTCTAAAATGACTCACTTCACTGGTTGCTGTGAGTAGTCAAGGCAATCCTGACTGGCAGATGCCTAGCACAGTGCCTGGCACAAAGTAAGTGCTCAGTGAACAACATTCCCATTTGGCAGACTAAAAAACCGAGGCCCAGGAAAGTAATGTGACTTTAGAGGCACATACCATCTGGGAGCGGCAAAGTTACTCATAAGCTAGCTCACAGTTATAGGGCACCCACCAGGTGCCTGGCACGTGCTTTATAAATACTGACGGCTACTCCGCGAAACAATCCTGTGGAATAGGTGCTAGTCTATCTCCATTTGGCAGATGAAGACACCCCAGCTTAGAGGGGTTAAGTGACTTCCTCAAGGCTGGGATTTGAACGTAGCATCTGGCTCCAGAGTCCAAGCTCTCCATCATCCCCCATAAAATGATCAGGACAAGTAGACTGAGACTGCAGCAAGCGGAGTTAAGCTAGACAGACAGAATATGAGAGGGATGTCCCTATAGTTTGTCACCATCCTTAGAAATATGGCCACCCTCCCCACCCTCTGGCCGCTGCCATGCTATGTGACCTTGGCCAAGCCAATTGACCTCTCTGGACTGTCATCTCCCTGTCTGAAGCAGGGCTCTAGATCCCTGGGCTAACAATTACCAGGGTTATTGTGAGGACACATTAAGATAACGAGTTGGAAACCGCTTTTCAGCAAAGAAAGTACCACACAGCTGCGATGGCTCATCACTTCCTGGCCTCCAACTCACTCCAGCTCAGCAGGGACTGGCTAATAGTCACCGGGGGCCTCTCAGCTCCTGTAGCTGTTCAAACAAACACCTCTCCCCTCCACTGCCCCTGCTCCAGGCCACACTTTGGACACAAAGGCAAAAGCTTCTGGACTACTCTCTAGCTCCAGGTAGACCACCGTGGACATCGGAGTCACAACTCTTCCCACCTTCCTTCAAAACACCCTTAGCTGCACCCCCAATATGTGCTTCCTGGGCACCCTCACCCTTAAGCCTCATAATTGCCTCCATGAAGCTGGGATTCATTGCCCCCATTTTACAATAAGGAAGCTAAGGCTCAGAGAGGTGAAGTCACTTGCCCGGGGTCACACAGCTGTCAACCAGTGGGGTTGGGATTCAAGCCAGGTTTCCCTGGCTGCAAAGTCCAAGCTCTTAACTGCCTTGCTAGCCCACTTCTCCATGAAGTGGGTCTTGTGCTCATTTTGCAGAGGAAGAGACTGCTGCTCAAGAAGGTTAAGGCACTTGCCCAAGAAGCAAAGAAGAGGAAGGGCCAGGCTGCAAGCTCAGGGCTGTCTGGTGCAACATCCTTGCTCCCTCCTTGCATTCTGGGTCATGACCAGGATACACAGGTGAGAGCCTTCAGAAGCCAGGCTGGGTGGACATCATGATTCGTGATGGGGAAGCAGAAGTCACACAGGCTGAACAGCTTGTCCAAGTCAAGGGCAAAGGAGTGGATCTCAGTTTCCCCATGTGCACAAGAAGTGCCAGTCCCTGGGTTGGCAGGGAGACCACTTACGGCCCCTCCAACTCCAAGAAGTTGTATTGTGGCCTGAGCAGGAATTGCCAAACTTGACATATTACTGATCTCCAGGGAGCTAGTTAAAACCCCAAATGCCAGTGACACCCCAGAGAGTCTGATTTGGTAGAACTGGAGAGAGGTCCAGGAACCTGTAGTTTTACATCCACCCCACCACCTCATACACCCCCACCCCAAGTTTCCGTGATCTGCCAGGTGTAAGAATTCCCATCTAGGACAATTTTCCCAAGGCCAAATGGAACCCGGCCCCACCTGTCCTCCCAGAGTTCAGGACTAGGGTGGGAGCTGGTAGTCAAGGGCCTGTGGGAGTCTGGGGTAGGTCAGAGAGGGTGTTGAGGATATTGTAACAGCCTGTTAGAATTCCAGACATTGGATCCAGGCGAGACCTTGAGATGTCCCCAACCTTCTTCTTTGACTGATTCTTCATTTAAAAAATGCTTACTGCGTACCTACTATATGTCAGGCACTGTTTTAGGTGCTGGTGGTACAGCAGTAAAAAAAACATCATCCTTGCTCTCATGATGTTTCCATGCTGGTGGGGAAGCTAGTCGTTAAACAGCCAGGTAGGCACAGCGTTCTGCAGCTCTCAACAGCCTTCCCCACCTATGACCCCTTTAAACCTGACCCTAATCAAGAGCTGGGAGATTAGCCCCCATTTTGCAGATGAGTCTCTGAGGCTCAGAAAGCCATCTCAACAGCCCATCTCCCCACTTTAGGCAGGCGATACCACTGATGCTTCTCATCCAACCCTGTGTGTCTGCAGCTGATCAGAACTTTCCTTGTTGCCACGGCAACCCCCCTGGGGAGGCCTGCCCTACTTTGCGTCCCTGGCATCGGGCAGGCAGCCTCACTCCACCCCCTAAGACAGAGAGGTGGCGTTTATCCCACTCAGGGTGAGAGCTGGCTCCTCTGGGAAAAGAACAGGACTCCTTCATTCAGACATTCAATCAACATGCAGCAGGGCTAATGATGAACCAGAGACTGAGCCAGGGTACAGGAGAAAACAAATCCTAGTCCCTGCCCTCACAGAGCACACTGTCTCTCGGGGGAGGCTGACAAATAACCCAACAAAAGCATGCCAGTAAGGACTCGAGCAGTAATAATGATGATCACAGTAGCTAAGCGCTGGGTGCAAGTCTAAGCCTTTTCCATGTCTTAACACATACCCTCACATTCAATGTTGGTGTAGTCTTAATATTATCCCCCTTTTACAGATGAGGAAACTGAGGCATGTCCAAGATCCTTCAGCTGGGAAGCAACAGAGCCAGGAGCTGGACCCAGAGAGATCCTAAGCCATACTAGCCACTCTGGGAAGGGGCCCCTAACTCCATCAGCCTGGTCTAGGAGGGCTTCTTGGGAGAGATGTCTGCCCTCAAAGTGATCTCAACAGGAGATGAGGGCAGGGAGGGAGAAGGTGGAGTGGGGGCTCTAAGAATTGCCTGACCACTTGGAAAGACTCAGTGTTGGGGTGAGTAGCCTGGTTCTCTGCTCCCTGCTTGAGGAAACCCAGCTGGGCCTGGGGGACACAGAATTTGAGAAAAGAAGATGCAGCAGGAGGTGGTCAGTGTTGGAGAGGTGGGGGCAGGAGCCACAGGGCACACAGTTCTCTGAAAAGGCTGAAATGCTCCTAAGGGGCAGATCCTCAGGGCAGGTGTGCATGTACTTTTCCTGGGTCTGCACATCTGTCTTCGTTATCCAGTGCTGCTAATAACAGAAATACCAAAAGTGGATGGCTTTAACAAAGAGAAGTTTATTCTCTCACAGTCCAGTAGGCCAGAAGTCCGAATTCAGGGTGCCGGCTCCAGGGGAAGGGTTTCTTTCTCTGTGGGCTCTGCAGGGAGGTCCTTGTCATCAGTCTTCCCTTTATCTGAGAGCATCTCAGCATAGGAATCTCAGGTTCAAAGGACATGCTCTGCTCCCAGCGCTGCTTTCTTGGTGGTATGAGTTCCCCACTCTCTGCTAGCTTCCAATTCCTTTTATCTCTTGAGAGATAAAAGGTAGTGCAAGCCACACTCCAGGGAAACACATTGGATCAGGCATGTGACCTGGTAAGGGTGTTACAACCCCACCCTAATCTTTTTAAACGTAAAATTACAATTCCACCCTAATCCTCTCTAACAAAGTTACAATTACAAAATAGAAGACAAAGACACAATACAGAGAATCATGGCCCAGCCAAATTGATACACACATTTTGGAGGGGACATAATTCAATCCATGACAGTTATATTAACTGGTTTTTTTCTTTGTAGGCGTAGGGATAGTATCCTATCACTGACAGCGCTGCACTTCAGGACAGATCTTGAAATATTCTTTTTGATAATGAATGCAACCCATTTCTCTTCAATTTGTCATTCCCAGCATAACAGGCCACATGGGTGTCCAATTCAAAATGGCCAATACCAGTCCATTTCGGCTCACTAATGCTTAGGATATCGATCTTTTTGCGGTCCATTTCATTTCTGCTGACTTCCAATTTTCCTAGATTCATACTTCATACATTCCACATTCCTACTATTAGTGGACGTTTGCAGCTGTTCTCATGTTCAGCTGTACCACATCAGCTTTACTCCATCTACATGGTTAAGGTCAACTCTACTTTGAGGAGGCAGCTTTTCCCCAGTCATATTTTGACTGTCTTCCAACCTGAGGGGCTCATCTTCCAACACTATATCAAGCAGTGTTCTGCTGCTATTCATAAGGTTTTCGTTGACCAATTCTTTTTGAAGCAGATCACCAGGTCCTTCTTCCTAGGGTCAGATCTTAAGGTTCTTGAAATATAAACTCAGGGATCATTTTAGAACAGTGGTTCTTAACTGGGAGTGATTTTGTTCCCCAGGGGGACATTTGGCAATGTCTGGAGATGTTTCTGGTTGTTGCAGCGGGGAGGGGGTTGTTAT
This sequence comes from Elephas maximus indicus, assembly GCF_024166365.1. Lineage (NCBI taxonomy): Eukaryota > Metazoa > Chordata > Mammalia > Proboscidea > Elephantidae > Elephas > Elephas maximus. The sequence continues at coordinate 60,594,517 of NC_064821.1, forward strand.
TGGCATCTGATGACTACAGGCCAGGGATGCTGCTAAACATCCTGCACAGGATGGCCCCCACAACAGAGAATTATCCGACCCCAAACCTCAACATGCCAAGGTTGAGAAATCATGGTTTAGAGCATGATTCAGAATTTTCACCACTCTGACAAAAGCGAGATTAGGGGCAAGTCACTTAACTTTTCATGCCTCAGTTTCCCCTTCTCTAAGATGGGGTTGGTTATAACAGCTCACATTTAAGGAAATAGCTGCCACCTTTTTCATGCTTGTTGTGTGCTATTCATATCCCCAAGTGCTTTACATATATTATCTCACCTAATCCATATAAAGGTCCCTGGGTGCTCAACCACCAACCTAAAGGTTGATGGTTCACATCTACTCAGTGGCACTACAGAAGAAAGGCCTGGCAATCTGCTTCTATAAAGATTAAAGAAAAACCCAAACCCATTGCCCTCGAGTCAATTCCAACTCACTAAAAACCCTACAGGACAGAAAAGAACTGTCCCATATGGTTTCCAAGGAGCAACCAGTGGATACCAACCACCGGCCTTCTCATCAGCTGCCAAAGGCATAACACTGCACCACCAGGGCTCCCTGTAAAGATGACAGCCAAGAAAACCCCATGGAGCAGCTCCATTCTGTAACATATGGGGTCAGCATGAGTCAGCATCGACTCACAGCAACAAGTTTGGTCCTTTTTTTTAAATCCTTATTACCCAGTGAATACTACTACTACAGCTAACAGTAAACACTTGTTGGTCATTTGTTAAGTGCCAGCCCCTATTCTAAGCTCTTCACATATATTAATTTATTTAACCCTCACAACAACTGTATAGGTAGACACTCTTATCATCTCCATGTAACAGATGGGGAAACAGAGGCACAGAGGATAGAAGCTTCCTGAGGGCAGGGGGAGTGTCTCTCTTGTTCCTTGCTCTCTCCCTAGCTTCTAGAACAGTGTACCAGTACGTGTTTGTTGAAGGACAAAGAAACCCCCCATGGGCTTATTTTAGTCCATGAACATCCAGCAATCGTGGAAAAACCAGGGTACAAAAGGGTCGAGGTCTTGCCCACGTCTCTCCCACCCACTTGCTTTGCAGCCGAGGTCTTGGGAAAGACGCTGGGTGGTTTCTCTGGGCAGCTGGAGCCTGGCTGTGCTCCTGCCACTGACAGAGAGGAGCAGACATGTGTGGGGCACTTCTGAGGTACCCAGAAGGCGAAGGGGCGCTGATCTCCCTGGAATCCAGGCAGAGCCAGGGCGGATTAGCATCTTGAGTTTGACCAAACCTGGAAGCTCAGTCAGCAGAGGAATGTGTCATCTTGAACCAGGGATTAGGTTCATCCACTCCCCCAATGAATGCAGAGAGATTTCAGATTTAACCCAGCTGAAGTCTCGACCTTGGGGAAGTATGTGTCTGCAGGATATGTGGGAGGATTAGAAAAAAAGGCGTGGCATAAAATAATCATCGCAGCTGCTGTGCAGTGGGAACTCTGTACTGCATGGTGTAGGCACACATTTCCTTCCCGTGTGTTGAAATGGAGGCTTGGAGAAGTGGTAACTTCCCCAAGGACACCAAGCCTGGCACTGCCACCTGCATTAACCTGAACCCAAGCACACATCCCATAAGTGACCTGCGGCTTAAGACTTACTTCTTTGACCCTCATCTGTGAAATGGGACCATGAATCCTGACCTTTACAGGATTATTGTAAGATTTAAAGGTGATAACAGCGATAAAATACCTAACACTGGTGTTGCAGTGGTTAAGCATTTGGCTGCTAACCTAAGAGTCAGCAGTTCAAACCCACCAGCCATTCCTCAGGAGAAAGATTACAGCCTTAGAAACACGATGGGGAAGCTCTACTCTGTCCTACAGAGTTGCTGAGTCAGAATCGATCCAATGGCCACAGGTTTGGTTTGATTTACAGTAAGTGCTCAATAAATAAACCAAAAAACCAAACCCATTGCCATCAAGTTGATTTCAACTCATCCAACCCCACGTGGTACAGAGTAGACCTGCTCCACGGGGCTCTCTTGGGTGTAATCTTTACAGAAGCAGATCACCAGCACTTTCATCCACGGCACTGCTGGGCTGGTTCAAACTATCAACCTTTAGGCTAGCAGTCAAGTGCAAACTGTTCACGCCACCCAGGGACCAGCTCAATAAATAACAGGTTTCTTCACTGAGCTTCCTAGGGATCCATCCTTAAGTCTGATCTTTGGGTTGCCTTGCATAGATGCAATGGAGCCAACATTGGAGCACGGGGGCAAGGGTGGGCAGAGGCTTGGCAGGAGGCCTCCAAAGACTGCCCTATATTGCTCTGTGAAGCATGGCCCCCACCATCTCTGTGCTTCCCTTCCCATCGTGCTGTGCTGCCCTCAGCCTGTAAGGTGGGTGATGCTGGTGAAGCCCCTTCTTGAAGCAGACACAGAGATCACTGGCAACTAAAAGAACAGACAGGGGTGTGTCTATACCGCAAGCTTCAGCTCCTTCCACTTCTCCATAAGCATACCACGCTCCGGCCACACTGTCCTTTCCAGAATGTCGTACTTTTTATGCCTCTCCAGTTTTGCATATGCTGTTCTCTCAGCCTTCTACCCCTTCCCATCCAACCAACTCCTGCTCCTCCTCCAGGTTTCAGCTGAGATATCACCCCCTCTGGGAAGCCTTCCTGGAAACCCCTTAACCTGAATTAGGTCCTTAACCTAGGCTCCTGCACTCCAGGTGCTTCCTTCTAGGGCAGACACTGGGTCTTTCTTGTTGGTCTCGGGATCTCCAGGGCTTCACACAAATGCCTGGCACATAGCAGCTCCTTGGGGAATGTTGTTGACTTAATGTTATAATAATAACAATCTTTTGCATATGTAGAGCTCTTTTCCAGTTTTGAAAGCCTTTTTATGGTTATTATGTCATCTGATCCTCACAGAAAATTTGTCATCTAAGGTAGGCAGAGTTTGCATCAGTGGTCACACTTTACAGAAAAGAAACTGTGGCTGGAAGAGGTTAGGCGTGTTGTCCAGGGGGACCATGGGACGGGCCCAGAGCCCACATTGGCCAAGGCAGGTGTGGATAGATTTCTGATATATTCGGTCCAGAATGGGCGACTTCTCAGAGTTCTGACTCCAGGCCTTCTGGCTTAGCAGCTAAAAGATAGGAGCTGCTGCTTTCAAGCACTGGTGTGGCACTGGGACTAGCTGAGCCTGTCTCCCCACTACTGTTGTTTGGGAGAAAATAAAGCTTTGGGTGGTGGTGGTGATAGGGTGGGTGTGTCTGAACCTCTTCTTCAGAGGGTAAACTGTGCTAGGCAGTGAGTTTCTTCTGTGAAGGGTCCCTCACCACTTTGCTGTTGACTATATACAACACTGGAAAATCACAGAAGAAAATATTCAAAATCGAGAATGACAACTCTAGTCCCTCCCCTTGGTGGAATATTTGGCAGCCATTACAAATAGTGTTTCTGCACTTGGCTCATCAGTATAGGAAAGCATGTATGTCATAATGTTCAAGGCAAATTGGGGAATATAAATTATATCTATGATATTGTCATGGATTGAATTACGTCCCCCCAAAAATGTGTGTATCAACTTGTTTAGGCCATGATTCCCAGTACTCTGTGGTTGTCCTCCATTTTATGATTGTAATTTTATGTTAAAGAGGATTAAGGTGAGATTGTAACTCCCTTCCCAGGTCACATCCCTAATCCAATATGGAGGGATTTTCCCCGGGGTGTGGTATGCACCACCTTTTATCTTATAAGAGATAAACAGAAACGGGAATAACCAGAGAGCTGGGAACCTCAAACGACCAAGAAAGCAGCACAGGGAGCAGAACGCATCCTTTGGACCTGAGGTTCCTGTGCTGAGATGCTCCCAGACCAAGCAAAGATGGATGCATCACAAGGACCTTCCTCCAGAGCCAACAGAGAGAGAAAGACTTGCTCTGGAGCTGACACCCTGGGTTTGGACTTGCAGCCTACTAGACTGTGGGAGAATAAATTTCTCTTTGTTAAAGCCATCCACTTGTGGTATTTCTGTTATAGCAGCACTAGATGACTGAGACAGTGTTGTAAGATGGTTTGAGTCCCAGCTCTGTCACTTACTGGCTGTGAACTCAGGCAATTTAAGCTTCCTGTGCCTCAGTTTCCTCATCTTTAAAACAGGCACAAGAATAGTCTTATCTCACATGGAGCAATTATAAGGATTAAATGAGTTGATGCATATAAAGCATTTAAAACAATGCCTAGCATACGTTAAGTGTTATGTTTTGGTTATTATGATTAATTATTGTTGTCTCAGCCACGTCAAATATGTACAAGGAGACCTGTGAGAGCCAGAACTAGATGGAACTGCCTCCTTTTTTTTTCTGGGTTTTGAGTTTCCACCTTTGACAGGGTGCAGTCATCCCTTTCCTATTGCTCTCTGTCTTAGTTATCTAGTGCCACTATAACAAAAATACCACAAGTGGATGGCTTCAACAAACAAAAGTTTGTCCTCTCACAGTCTAACAGTCTAGTAGGCTAGAAGTACAAATTCAGGGCATCAGCTCCAAGGGAAGGTTTCTTTCTCTGTCAGCTCTGGAGGAAGGTCCTTGCCATCAATCTTCCCCTGAACTAGAAGCTTCTCCACACAGGGACACTGGGTCCAAAGGACACACTCTGCTCCTAGCACTACTTTCATGGAGGTATGAAGTTCCTATGTCTCTCTGCTCGCTTGTCTCTCTAATATCTCAAAAGAGATTGGTTTAAGATACAACCTAATCTTGTAGATTGAGTCCTGCCTCATTAACATAACTGCTGCTAACCCCACCTCATTAACAGCAGAGGTAAGGTTTACAACATATATGAAAATCACATCAGATGACAAAATTGTGGACAATCACACAATACTGGGAATCATGGACTAACAAGTTAAAACACATTTTTGGGAGGGATGCAATTCAATCCATAGCATTCCACCCTTTCATACCCCAAAATTCATGTCCTTGCCACTTGTAAAATGCATTCACCCCATCATAAAAAAAAATGCAAAAGTCTTAAATCAACTCCAAGTCCAAAATACAAAAATTCCTCTTCATCTGTGAAGTCTAGAATACAAGTTATCTGCTTCCAAAGTACAATGGTGGAACAAACAGGAAAACTTGATGGGAAAGAAGGAATTATAGGCACCAAGCAAGTCAATAGAACACGTTACATTAGCCCTCAAGTCTTGAAAGTAATCCTCTGTTATCTGAGACCATTTACACAACTGCCCTGTCCTCCAGGCTCTGGGTGTTGGCCAGACTCTCTAGATTCTGGGTGGAGGCCTCTTGGCCCTGGGCTTCAGCTCCACCTTCCAGACCCACTGGAAAGACAACTCTGCTCCCTCAGCTTTGGGCAACCTCATTCTTCTAGTCCATCTGAATGTGACTCCACCCTTTGAGACGGAGGCAGCTTGGCTTTCTGTGTTCCTTGACCCTTCAGCTTTAGTTTCCTGGTTCCTTGGCCTCTGGGCCTCCTGGGCATCACCACCTGCGTCTGGCACCGATAAGTGCCTGGAGGCACCTAACTCTGCCAGGAAACTTCAGCCAGAAGGCACTCAGCTCTCTTGCTCTGTGGGTTGGCAAGCCTAGCTCCACTGATAAGTGCCCAGAGGCACCCACTCCACCAGGAAGCCTCCTGCACAGAGGCATTCAGCTCTCTCAATCCATGGGTCTCTCACTGATCTCCTGGTTCTGCTGCTGAAGTAGAGAAAACATATTTTCTTTAGTGTTTTAGTATTGAAGTACAGAGAATATATTTTCTAATGTTTTAGTATAACTGTATAAGCTAGTCTTTGAAATGTAATTACTTGCTCTGGAATCTGTCCCACGATTGTTCCTTTAAAGAAAAATAAGATAATCAATTTTTAGGTGCTGATTAAACCATGTTCCTCTCCCAAGGAAAAAAATACACGAAACTGAGGTAGCTGAACAAAGTTTGTTCATCTTGTGACAGAAACCAGGATGGAATGAAGAGACTTGCAGGACTCCAAGATGGCATGAAGAGACTTGCAGGACTCCAAGATGGCATGAAAAGACTTGCAGGACTTCAATAATAGATCACTTTATCATCATGTCTACCTCAAAGAAAAACCAACATTCCTGAAAACCTCTAAACCCTGACCTTCCCCCTATAAAAACTCTCCAATTAGTCCTCTAGGTTTTGACAGAATCTGAGAGAAATTTAACCCTCTCTGTCTCTTGTACACCGGTGTTCAATAAAGTCCTCTTGCTGCTTACCTCCTCCTGTCTCAGTATTGGTTTTGCAGCAGGCTGCTCGAATCCGCAATTTGCAGTAACGCTGCTGCCGGCCCTCTGCTGCTGGTTCTCGCCATCTGTGTCATCTCCAGTGTAACAGTTCTCCTCATTTCCTTCTGAGTCCTGTATTCATTCACAGTTTCAAAACTGCTTCTACGTTTTAGGTATCTGTTAGAGCAACACCCCGCTCTCTCAGTACCAAATTCTGTCTTAGTTATCTAGGGCTGCTATAACAGAAATACCACAAGTGGATGGCTTTAACAAAGAGAAGTTTATTCTCTCACACTCCAGGAGGCTGGAAGTCCAAATTCCAAGCATCAGCTCCAGGGGAAGGCTTTCTCTGTCGGCTCTGGAAGAAGTTCCTTGCCATCAATCTTCCCCTGGACTAAGAGCTTCTCCGCACAGGGACCCTGGGTCCAAAGGACAGGCTCTGCTCCTGGAGCTGCTTTCTTGGAGGTATGAGGGCCCCATGTCTCTCTGCTCACTTGTCTGTCTAATATCTCAAAAGAGATTGGCTTAAAACACAACCTAATCTTATAGATTGACTCCTGCCTTATTAACATAACTGCTGCTAATTCCAACTCTTTAACATCATAGAGGTAGGATTTATAACACACAGGAAAATCACATCAGGTGACAAAATGGTGGACAATCACGCAATACTGGGGATCCATGTTAACACACATTTTGGGGAGACATGATTCAATCCATAACACTGTCTACTTAGTGGAAAATATTTGTGTTTTCCCTCTCTGACAGGTTTCTGCCTTACACTGTTTCCAGCTTTTGCAGGTTTTACTGTACAAGAAAAAATAAAAAGATGGAATGTTAACAGTGTCTTTGGGATGTGAGTTCAAGGATGATTTTTACTTTCTTTTTTCCCATTTCTCTAAATTCTTTAAATAATATGCAGTGGGGTTCTATTACTTTTATTATGAAAGAATGAGCTTTATTTTCCCCCAAAAGATGATAGTGGGGAGACAGACTCAGGAGCACTTTCCTTCTGGGCTCAGTAGGAGTGACCTCAGGAAGCTGCTTCTGTAATAAACACTTGGGAAGACACCCATGTCAATATTTTTCTTTAGCTAGGATCAGTAGCTTCAGGTAAGCTTTCCCCAAATAGATCACGTGATTCTTTCCATCCCCCATCTGCTTATTTAATAATTTTATATGATGCTAATCTGAACAAATAGCCAAGCTGTTTAAACACCCACAACCATAAAGTGTCACCAGCTGATGACAATGAGAATTCCCCAGGCAGGGCACTTCCGGAGATGAAAGGAAATCGTGCTGACCACTCCTGTCATCATTACACCTCTGATTACTCATCGAGATGAGGGCTTTTACAGTGAAGGGAATGCCAGCTGCTGTGTAAACTGATATGGGCTCAGCCAACGTTGGCTAGCCAGGCAGGCAGCCCGCCAGAGAGAGTCAGCCACCCAGCTGGTCAGGAAACTGGCTGTGCTGAGCACATAATAGGTGTTCAATAACTCCTTTTCAAACTCTAGTAGAACTTTCTTAGGTGCAACCCAAGTGTATACAACTCTGTCCTGGGCACTGTGTGTGGGTGTCATGGTGAGGGGAGGAGCATGCTGATGGATGGAGCCTGCTTTAAAGGAGTAAAGGCTGATAGGGTCCTTCAGGCCCTTCTACCGAGAGTTTCATGAGTCCTGGCTTTTAGATGACAGTCCCTGAGCTAAGGGTCTACGTTGCTGTTAGTTGTCACGGTGTCAGCTTGGACTCATGGCGACCTTATGTGTAACAGAATGAAATGTCACCCAGTCCTGCTTCATCTTCATGATCCTTGGCAGGTTTGAGCCAATTGTTACTGCTATTGTGTCAATCCATCTCATTTGTTGACCCCCTATCTTGCCAACATAGATACCCTTTTCTAGCGATTGATCTATCCTGATGACTTGTCCAAGCTTATATGGACATGTTAGCTTACTTTGGACATGTCACCAAGGGTCTATGCTAGACTTTTGTTTATCTCCTAATCCTTCTTGAAATATAAGTTTAAATGATCATAATAGCTACCGTTGTCAACCATGTTACCACCCTCACCTCCCCATCCCTCTATTTTCCTGCCATCCGTCCGTCTGTCCATCCATCCATCCATCCATCCATCCATCCATCCATCCATCCATCCATCCATCCATCCATCCATCCATCCATCCATCCATCCATTCTTCCATCCATCCATCCATGCATTCATCCATCCTCCACTGTGATGCAGTATAATAGTGAATAAGTTTAAGAAAAAAAAATGGGTAGAGCCAGACTTTCTGGTTTTAAATCACCTTGTAGTCTGGGAGGTAGACAGGTGACCAGAGACTGAGGTAACAGGGCAAGTTGAGGGTGTTGTGGGTACCGAAGGGGGCCTGACACCCATCTGGAGCCTCAACGGAGGACAATGGAGTGGTGACACTTTGGATACCATAGCCATTATCATCATCACCACTGAGGCTTCTTTGATCAGTGGTGGGGTCATGGTCAAATGGGGTAATTAGCAAAGTTGGCCTGTGGGTCTCAGCTTGGTACGTGGTATGCCCCCAGCACCCTGATCCTCCTTTCTCCCTTCGTCCATGCTCTACTCTGCTACCTTCCCTAGCCCTATTCTCCACTCTCCCTTGGCTCCTCCTTCATCCTCAACCCTACCTGTCAAATGCACCTGTCCCCAGAGCCCTGCTTGCTGCTAGAAAACAACTAATTAGGCTGATAATCCAGCTTGTGCAAATGGACTCCTCGGTGCTGACACCCCCCACACACAACATTTGTCATCATCATTGTGCATCTGTTATGTTGTTATTAGGTGCCATCGAGTCAGCTGCAACTCCTAGTGACCCTATGCACAACAGAACGAAACACTGCCCAGTCCTGTGCCAGCCTCACATTTGTTGTTATTTTTGAGCCTGTTTTTGCAGCCCCTGTGTCAATCCACTTTTTAGCTGATCCTTTACTTTACCAAGCATGATGTCCTTCTCCAGGGACTGCTCTCTCCTGATAACATGTTCAATGTACATGAGACAAAGTCTCACCATCCTTGCTTCCATGGAGCACTCTGGCTATATTTCTTCCAAGATAGACTTGTTCTTTCTTCTGGCAGCCCATGGTATATTCAATATTCTCCACCAACACCGTAATTCAAAGGTGTCAATTCTTCTTCAGTTTTCCTTAGCCATAGTCCAGCTTTCACATGCAGTTGAAAACACCAAGGCTTGGATCAGGCTCACCTTAGTTCTCAAAGTGACATCTTTGCTTTTTAACACTTTAAAGAGGTCTTTGGCAGCAGATTTTTCCAATGCAATATACATCATTTGATTTCTTGACTGCTGCTTCCATGGGCGTGGATCCTGGATCCAAGTAAGATGAAATCCTTGACAACTTCAGTATTTTCACCTAGGAAGGGCATTTATTGTGCACTGTGAAACCACCTATTGTGAACAATGTGCATCATTCAGCCTCAGTAGTGTGCAATTATCATATATGTTGTTTCTTCTCATTTTGAGTCGTGCCACATCAGCAAATGAAGGTCCCGAAAGGTTTACTCCATCCACGTCATTAAGGTCGACTCTACTTTGAGGAGGCAGCACTTCCCCAGTCGTCTTTCAAGTGCCTTCCAACCTGGGGGGCTCATCTTCCAGCACTATATCAGACAATGTTCCGCTGCTATTCATAAGGTTTTCACTGGCTAATGCTTTTCAGAAGCAGACTGCCGGGTCCTTCTTCCTAGTCTGTCTTAGTCTGGAAGCTCAGCTGAAACCTGTCCTCCATGGGTGACCCTGCTGGTATCTGAATACTGGTGGCATAGCTTCCAGCAGCACAGCAACACACAAGCCCCCACAGTATGACAAACTGACAGACCCGCGGCAGTCTTAAAATGAGAAAAAAGAGCTGCAAACATCCATTAATAATCAGAACCTGGAATGTACGAAGTGTGAATCTAGGAAAATTGGAAATCGTCAAAAATGAAATGGAACACATAAACATTGATATCCTAGGCATTAGTGAGCTGAAATGGACTGGTATTGGCCATTTTAAATCGGACAATCTATAGTCCACTATGCTGGGAATGACAGCTTGAAGAGGAATGGTGTTACACTCATCATCACAAAGAACATTTCAAGATCTAACCTGAAGTACAATGCTATCAGTGATAGGATAATATCCATACACCTACAAGGAAGACCAGTTAATATGACTATTATTCAAACTTACACACCAACCACTAGGGCCAAAGATGCAGAAATGGAAGATTTTTATCAGCTGCTGCAGTCTGAAATTGATTGAACATGCAATCAAGATGCATTGATAATTACTGGTGATTGGAATGCGAAAGTTGGAAACAAAGAAGGATCAGTAGTTGGAAAATATGGCCTTGGTATTAGAAACAATGCCAGAGATTGAATGATAGAATTTTGCAAGACCAACGACTTCTTCATTGCAAATATCTTCTTTCACAAACATAAATGGCTACACATGGACCTCACCAGATGGAACACACAGGAATCAAATTGACTACAACTACGGCAAGAGACGATGGAAAAGCTCAATATCATCAGTCAGAACAAGGCCAGGGGCCGACTGTGGAACAAACCATCAATTGCTTATATGCAAGTTCAAGCTGAAATTGAAGAAAATCAGAGCAAGTCCACGAGAGCCAAAATATGACCTTGAGTATATCCCATCTGAATTTAGAGACCATCTCAAGAATAGATTTGACTCATTGAACACTAGTGACCGAAGACCAGACGAGTTGTGGAATGCCATCAAGGACACCATACACGAAGAAAGCAAGAGGTCATTGAAAAGACAGGAAAGAAAGAAAAGACCAAGATAGATGTCAGAGGAGACTCTGAAACTTGCCCTTGAACTTCGAGTAGCTCAAGCAAAAGGAAGAATTGATGAAGTAAAAGAACTGAACAGAAGATTTCAAAGGGCGTCTCAAGAAGGCAAAGTAAAGTATTATAATGACATGTGCAAAGAGCTGGAGATGGAAAACCAAAAGGGAAGAACATGCTTGGCGTTTCTCAAGCTGAAAGAACTGAAGAAAAATTCAAGCCTTGAGTTGCAATAGTGAAGGATTCTATGGGAAAAATATTAAATGACTCAGGAAGCATCAAAAGAAGATGGAAGGAATAAACAGAGTCATTATATCAAAAAGAATTAGTTGATATTCAACCATTTCAAGAGGTGGCATATGATCAGGAACTGATGGTACTGAAGGAAGAAGTCCAAGCTGCTCTGAAGGCATTGGCGAAAAACAAGGCTCCAGGAATTGATGGAATATCACTTGAGATGTTTCAACAAACAGATGCAGCGCTAGAAGTGCTCACTTGTCTATGCCAGGAATTATGGAAGACAGCTTCCTGGCCAACTGACTGGAAGAGATCCATATTTATGCCTATTCCTAAGAAAGGTAATCCAACCAAATGTGGAAATTATAGAACAATATCATTAATATCACATGAAAGCAAAATTTTGCTGAAGATCATTCAAAAACGGTTGCAGCAGTATATTGACAGGGAAGTGGCAGAAATTCAGGCTGGTTTCAGAAGAGGACGTGGAACCAGGGATATCATTGCTGATGTCAGATGGATCCTGGGTGAAAGCAGAGAATACCAGAAGGATGTTTACCTGTGTTTTACTGACTATGCAAAGGCATTTGACTGTGTGGATCATAACCAATTATGGATAACATTGTAAAGAATGGGAATTCCAGAACACTTAATTGTGCTCATGAGGAACCTTTACATAGATGGAGAGGCAGTTGTTCGGACAGAACAAGGGGATACTGATTGATTTAAAGTCAGGAAAGGTGTGCGTCAGGGTTGTATTCTTTCACCATACCTACTCAATCTGTGTGCTGAACAAATAATCCAAGAAGCAGGACTATATGAAGAAGAGCAGGGCATCAGGATTGGAGGAAGACTCATTAACAACCTGTATTATGCAGATGACACAACCTTGCTTGCTGGAAGTGAAAAGGACTTGAAGCACTTACTAATGAAGGTAAAAGACCACAGCCTTCAGTATGGATTGCACCTCAACATAAAGAAAACAAAAATCCTCACAACTGGACCAATGAGCAACATCATGATAAAAGATTGAAGTTGTCAAGGATTTCATTTTACTTGGATCCACAATCAACAGCCATGGAAACAGCAGTCAAGAAATCAAAAGACACTTTGCACTGGGTAAATCTGCTGCAAAGGACCTCTTCAAAGTGTTGAAGAGCAAAGATTTCACCTTGAAGACTAAGGTGAGCCTGACCCAAGCCATGGTATTTTCAATCACATCATATGCATGCGAAAGCTGGACAATGAATAAGGAAGACCGAAGAAGAATTGACGCCTTTGAATTGCGGTGTTGGCGAAGAATATTGAGTATACCATGGACTGCCAAAAGAATGAGCAAATCTGTCTTGGAAGACGTACAGCCAGAATGCTCCTTAGAAGCAAGGATGGTGAGACTGTGTCTTACCTAGTTTGGACATGTTGTCAGGCGGAATCAGTCCCCGGAGAAGGACATCATGCTTGGCAGCGTACAGGGTCAGTGGAAAAGAGGAAGATCGTCAATGAGGTGGGTTGACACAGTGGCTGCAACAATGAGCTCAGGCATAACAACGATTGTAAGGATGGCTCAGGGCCGGGCAGTGTTTCGTTCTGTCGTGCATGGGGTCGCTATGAGTCAGAACCGACTAGACGGCACCTAACAACAACAACAACATCATATATGTTGAGCACTGTGTACATTGACTGCATTTTTGGACACTTACTTTATGCCTTTACTATGAATTTTACTTGGGTCTAGATTTCAGCTTTTTTCAAAAGATAACATGTTGGAGTGGAGAGGGTGAGATCCCAGTCAGATAGGCCTGGGTTCAAATCTCACCAAACCTCTTACTAGCTCCCATGCCCTGGGAAAAGTCATTTAACATCTCTGAGCCTCAGTTTCCTTATCTGTGAGACGGATAAAGTAATACCTACCCAGCAGGCAGAATTGAGAAGAATAAGTAGTGTGTAAAGGGTTGTTGCAAACTGTCAAGGATCATGTCAGTGTGAGTATCATTCCAGAAGCTTTAAGTGCTCAGCAGATGCTCCCCCTGCAAGGGCAGAGGCAGAGACCCAGGTGGTTGGGAGTTCAGGGGGCATTCAGAATGGGCTGGAGTCCCTGAGGCTCCTGCCCTGGTCTAATTGAGACCTGGTGTCTAAGGGCATGGTATGTCAACACAGTGACTTAAGACTGATTGGCATCTGGTTGTCCTCCCCGGGCTTAATTATCCCAGGACTTGCAGCAAGTCTTACAAGCTGAGGGTGAAAATTTCACCCATCCTAGTGTCCCTATGTCTTGGATTGGATTATGTCCCCCCAAAAAATGTGTGTGTTTGTTGGGCTGGGCCTGGATTCCCAGTATTGTGTGCTTTTTCTATATGTTGTAAATCCTGCCTTTATGATGTTAATGAGGGAGGATGGGGGGGCAGTTGTATTAGTGAGGCAGGACTCAACCTACAAGATTGGATTGTGTCTTGAGGCTATCTCTTGAGATATAAAAGAAAGAAGCAACCAGAGACAGGGGTACCTCATACCACCAAGAAAGCAGCACCAGGAGCAGAGCACGTCCTTTGGACCTGGGATCCCTGTGCCAAGGAATCTGCTCAGCAGCCAGGGAAAGATCGAGACAAGGACCTTCCTCCAGAGCTGACAGAGAAAGAAAGTCTTCCCCTGGAGCCGATACCCCGAATTTGGACTTTCAGCCTACTTTACTGTGAAGAACTAAACTTTTGTTTGTTAAAGCCATCCACTTGTGGTATTTCTGTTATAGCAGCACTGGATAACTAACACACCCTGGGAGCCCTGATGGTGCAGTGGTCAAGAACTCAACTGCTAATCAAAAAGTCAGCAGTTCGGACCCACCAGCCACTCCTTGGAAACTCTATGGGGCAGTTCTACTCTGCCCTCTAGGGTCACTATGAGTCGAAATTGACTCAATGGCAATGATTTGGTTTTAGTTTTTGAAGTATTCCTGAGGTCTCGGTGTCACCATTGCTGGGTGGCCCCTACATTCTCAACTGGAGATTCATGTCATCCACCCCCAGGATCTCTGTGTTCTAAGCCTGAAGGACTGCTTTGCTCTTCCACCAAGTACCATAGCCCTTCTCCTTGGGTTCTGAATCAGCAAAAACAACTGTTCTCCTGTCCTGAGATTGTTCTGGAGAGATCTCATCCCCTGTGCATTAATTCATTCATGCATTCATTCAACAAATCTGCCATGTGATGAGCTCTAGGAGTATATGTGAAACAGGGTGCCATGGGTGATGGAGCTGAGATTCGAATGCCCCCGGGAGTAGTTTATGTGCTCCCCTCTCCTTTCCCAAGAGTAGGTTTACATGACTCAATAGGCTAAGGGTCAGCGATGGGGATTGGGAATGTTACTGAATAATAAAGAGCTTACATTTACAATCAGACACAACAACTTCAATGTTTTTGGGTCTAAAAACTGTATCAAAATATCATGACTCTCACAGACCATTGGAAATGAAGGGATCAGGAGAGTTATGGGAACCAGACATGCAGATTTGAGATCATTAACTTTGAAGCAATGGGTCAAATGGTGGGGGTGGGTGTTGTTACCTCTGCAGGGTTGGGGTGTTGTCCTAGTCAGGGTTCTCCAGAGAAACAGAAGACATACAATTATATCTACCTGTCTTTTGCCTCACATGTATGTGAAAGTTGGACAGTGAATAAGGAAGACCAAAGAAAAATTGATGCCTTTGAATTATGGTGTCGGCGAAGAATATTGAATATATCATGGACTGCCAGAAGAAGGAACAAATCTGTCTTGGAAGAAGTACAGCCAGAATGCTCCTTAGAAGCAAGGATGGCAAGACTTCGTCTCACACACATTGGACATGTTATCAGGGAGGATCAGTCCCTGGAGAAAGACATCATGTTTGGTAAAGTAGAGGGTCAGCAAAAAAGAGGAAGACCCTCAACAAGATGGATTCACACAGTGGCTGCAGCGATGGTTCAGGTATAACAATGATTGTGAGGATGGCTCAGGACGAAGCAGCATTTCATCCTGTTGTACTTATGGTCTCTGTGAGTCTGAACTGACTCAACGGCACCTGACAACAACAACCACATCTATCTATTATTTATCTATCCATCTATCTATCTACTACCTGTCTATCAGTTTATCATATTGTGGTGGCTTGCATGTTGCTATGACGCTGGAAGCTATGCCACTGGTATTTCAAATACCAGGGTCACCCATGGTGGAGAGGTCCAGACTAAGATAGGCTGGCAAGAAAGGCCTGGTGATCTGCTTCTGAAAATTGTTGTTCTCGTTAGGTGCAAAGGAGTCTATTCTGACTCATAACAATGCTGTGTGACAGAGCGGAACTGCCCCAGAAGGTTTTCTTGGCTATACTCTTTATGGAAGCTGATCACCATGTCTTTTTTCCATGGAGCCACTGAAAATCCTATGGATCACAACAGAATATTGTCCAATATAGGCTGGAAGATGAGCCTTCTATGTGGAAGGCACTCAAAACACACTGTGGCCACAACAATGGACTTGAGCATACCAGTGATTGTGAAGATGGTACAGGATTGGGCAATGTTTTGTTCTGTTGTACATGGGGTTGTCATGAGTTGGAGCTGACTCACAGCAACTAACAACAACAACATATCTATCATCTATCTATAGAGATTGATTTATTTTAAGGAATTGGCTCATGAGATTGTGGGGGCTGGCAAGTTTAAAATTTGTGGCTCAGGAAACAGGCTGGAAACTCTGGCAGTCTTGTGTCCAAAATCAGTAGGCCAGGGGAAAGGATGGAAATTCCAGCAGGATGTTTATTTACAGTTTTGAAAGCCTTGAGAAATCTCAGTTTTTGCTCTTACGGCCTTCAACTGATTAGATGAGGTCCACTCACATTATGGAGGGTAATTTACTTTACCAAAGGTCAACTGATTTAAATGTTAATCACATGTTTCATAGTTGCCTAGTGCTGCTGTAACAGAAATACCACAAGTGGGTGGCTTTAAAGAACAAAGCTTTATTTTCTTATAGTTCTGGAGGCTAAAATTCCGAATCAGGGTCTTGGCTATGTTGATTCCTTTCTCATCAGTAGCCCTGGCCTTCCTTGGTTCCTTGGCTTGTAGACGATCCTTACATGGCGGCTGTCTTCTCCCATATGTGTTTGTCTCTATACCTGATCTGCTCTTTTCTTAGCTCAGAAGCAATTAGATTTCGGACCCACCCTAATAATTAACATAACAAAGAAACCCTATTTCCAAACAGGACTACATACACAGGTATAGGGGTTAGAATTCCAACACAAATTTTAGGGGGACACAATTCAATCCATAACAACATGTAAATACATTAATAGTAACATGTGACCCCATGTGTTATAGGTAGAATTTTGCTCACAGAATTTTCTTGGCTATAATCTTTACAGAAGCAGATTGCCAGGCCTTTCTTCCATGGTGCCACTGAATAGGTTTAAACCACCAACCTTTAGGTTAGTAGCTGATTTCAAACTGCTTGTGCTACCCAGGGTGTCATAGATTGAATTATGTCCTGCAAAAAAATCTGTGTATCATCTTGGTTAGGCCATGATTCCCCAGTATTGTGCAGTCGTCCTCCATTTTGTGATTGTACATTTATGTTAAGAGGATTAGGGTGGGATTGTACCAGCACCCTTACTCAAGTCACCTCCCTGATGCAGTCTAAAGGGAGTTTCCCTGGGGTGTGGCCTGCACCTCCTCTTATCTCTTAAGGGATAAAAGGAAAGAGAAGCAAGCAGAGAGTGGGGGACCTCATCCCACCAAGAAAGCAGTGCCAGGAGCAGAGCACGTCCTTTGGACCTGAGGTTCCTGTGCTGAGATGCTCTCAGACCAAGAGAAGACTGCTGACAAGGACCTTCCTCCAGAGATGACAGAGAGAGAAAGCCTTCTCCTGGGGCCGGCACCCTGAATTCGGACTTCTAGCCTACTGGACTGTGAAAGAATAAACTTCTGTTTGTTAAAGCCATCTACTTGTGGTATTTCTGTTACAGCAGCACTAGATGAATAAGACACAGAGACTTTGTAATAGATGCAGAAAGCATTAATCAGTCTTGTCTCCAAACAGATGAGGATTGAGGCTAATACAGAGTAGGGGAATGCTTGAGTTGGAAATTCAAGGACAACCTTCGGCTTTTTCCAGTTTTAGAAACTAATACAGGAAGAAGAAAAGGAGGAAATAAAGATGAGGAGAAGGTAGAGGCAATGGCCCAGTCAGTAGGAAGGGGAACACCCACGCCATCACGCTCTCTTCCCTGCTGGACTGTGGGGTCTCCACGAGCAGGACCAGGGTATAATCCTCATCCCCTCCCAAAGGGCTTGCACAGGTCCTGAAAGTTTATAAAGACATAGGGTATGCTTGTCGTGAATGAATGAGTGAATGAATGCCTTCTTTCTTCGTCGCAGTTGCCACATTTAGCAGAAGAGCCACCCTCACTCAGTTAATGGCCCCACTGGCTCTGCAAATGACTCCTCAGCCTGAAACAGTTGACGGTCCCTGCTCACCCTTGAAGGGAGGTGCAGGGAGAGGTGATTAGTGGTCACACCCAGACCAGTCTGGGGAACTTACTCAGTCAAGAACTAAAGCCACAGGAAAGATTTCAAAGCCACTTAAAATTTGTTCTGGCATCTGTCTAACGGCATGTAAGTTTTTTCCATCCTCAGCTCTGTCCTGCCAGCTGATAAGGGGAAGGAAAGGGGATTTACCAGGGCCATAAACGTGCCAAACTGTGAGTCCACCTACTGGCTGCACCCTTATCCCCTCCCCTTACCACTCCCAGCCTCCCAGAGGAAGTAGCTATTTAAGGAGAGCTGGAGTTTGGAATAGATGTGACAGTCAACTGGAGGTATCAACTCTAACATCCTGTGAGAGGTAAATACCCAGAAATTAATGCCCATCCGCTGCCTTGGAGAGTAGCCGTGTTGTGTATGTGTGCGCATATGTGTGTATGCATGCGCAGATGGGCATGTAAGTACACATGCATGCCTGTGCAGGGTTTGTTGTATACAAGAGGGTATATTACACAAGGGTGTTGTGTGGGTATGTGAGTGTGTTGTATGGAAGGACGCTTATACTAGTGTTTGGGTGCAAGAGTGTGTATGTGAGAGACAGTGTGTGTCTGTATATGTGTATGTGTGTAAGGGGTTGGAAAGTCTTGCAAAGAGAGGGTGCTGGAGGAAAATATTGGGATCAGACTCCATGGATGGAATTCCCAAGCCTTGAATTCAGCGTAGGGGCATGCAAGGTATATCTGATGGGGAGACACAGCTTTGGCCTTGGGAAACTCGCCGCTTGTCGGGAAGAACGTGGTCCCTACCTTCCAGGACCTCTCCATCTGAAGAGGACTGTGGACATATCATTAGTGTATTATGTGGGGTCTAGCTGGCTCTGAGGGCCTGTGTGTAGATGAAACTGTTCAACGGAGCTGGGAAGTCAGGAGAGCATGTGTCTGTGCGCACATCACTGGAGATCTCTCCTGTATACCTTGTGTATGATGAAGGGTGTAACCCTGGACTTAGCCTGCGGTTGAAGAACATTTCTGTGTGCTCCTTTGCAAACTCCATTCTCCAGGGTTGTTCAGTGTAAGCAGGAGAGCAGGGGGTCAAGAGAAGAAGCTGGGACCATCTGGGAGAGGAATCTAGAAAAATCCACCTGCACTTCTCCCTCACAGAACTCTCAACATGAAGACCCTCCTGCTGTTGGTAGTAATCATGGCCTTGGGTAAGAGCGGACCCTGATCTCTGACCCTAAAAGGGACAGCCCAGGGTGAGAAGCACCCCCATCTCCCAGTTTTCCTTCCCATGGCAGCAAGGCCTCTCCTGGTGAGAGACAGAGAGAGACCAGTGGAGTGCGGGAGGGGAGTACAGAGAGGAGCAAGGAGGGTGGACTCAGGACCCAGTCCCCAACAGCAACCAATTTCCTTCTAGGCCTGCTGCAAGTACAGGGGAATTTGCTGGAGTTCCGGAAAATGATCCATTTGGTGACAGGAAAGGAAGCTGCGTCCAGCTATGGTTTCTATGGTTGCTACTGTGGCCTTGGCGGCAAAGGATCCCCCAAGGATGCAACAGATTGGTGAGGCCACTCTTCACTTCCCTCCCCTCTGCTCACTTCTGGCATATAACCCCAGGGGGCGAGGCTGGAAAAGCAGCCAGCAGGGTAGAGATTCTGCTCTAGACTCCAGAGTCACCAAGTTTCTGCTCAGGGTCAAGGAGGTGAGAGCCAGGGAGAGGCTGGCTCCTTTGAGCTGTGGGAAAGTGGTCCCAGTGGAGTGTTCTCATCATAGGTGCTGCGCTGAACACGACTGCTGCTATAAACGTCTGGAGAAACATGGGTGTGGCACCAAACTTCTGAGCTACCAGTTTACTTACCGTGGGGGCCAAATCATCTGTGGTAAGAAACTTTCATGACCCTACACGGTTTCTTTATTGAGTGTCCACTGTGCTGAGTACTCGGCTCGGCACCAGATATAAAAATACAAAGGAATATTGTCCCTGCCTCAAAGGCTCATAGTTGAGTGAGAAGGTAAAGAAAATGAAAGCATGATATGGTAAAGACTCCAATAGGAAGTAAGCAAAAAGGAGCCCTTAACACAACCTGAAGTTCAAGGAAGCTTCCTGAAAGTGGTCACCCCTAGGCTGAGTCGTAAACACTGTGCAGGGATAGCCAAGGGAAGAGGAGGTGGATGAGCAGTCCAGGAAAACGGAACAGTGTGGTCAAAGCCTGGAGTGTGCTCAGGGGAACTGCAAGCAATTCTGTGTTGCTGAATGGAACCATATGGGGAAGAGGAGTGGAGGAAGGGGCTGGGTCAAGCCAATTGAGGGCAATGGTGGTTCAGTGGTAGAATTCTCATCTTCCATGGGGAAGACCTGGATTCAATTCCTGGCCAATGCACCTCATGCATAGCTACCACCCATCTGTCAGTGAAAGCCTGCGTGTTGCTATGATGCTGAACAGGTTTCAGTGGAGTTTCCCGACTAAGATGGACTAGGAAGAATGACCTGGTGATCTGCTTCTGAAAATCAGCCAACGAAAACCCTGTAGATCACAACCGTCCAATCTATAACCCATCATGGGGATGGCGTAGGACCAGGCAATGTTTCGTTCGGTTGTGCATGGCGTTGCCATGAGTCAGAGGCCAATTCAATGGCAGCTAACAACAAAGGCAACAACAGATCAAGCCAGGCCTTTGAGGACACGTTGCATTTAGATTTTATCCTAAAGCAACTGCTGTTGTTCTTCAGTGCCATCGAGTTGATTTTCGACTCATAGCAATCCAATGTGACAGAGTAGAACTATCTCATAGGGTTTTCTAGGCTGTAATCTTTACAGGAGCAGATCCCCAGGTCTTTTCTCCCGTGGAGCCACTAGGTGAGTTTGAACCACCAACATTTCAGTTAACAGCCGAAGGCTTAATCATTGCGCCACCAGGGCTCCTTCTTAAAGCAATAGGGAGGTGTTAAGCAAAAGAGTGACATGATGAGATCTGCATTTCTGGGGACTCACTCTGGCTGCAGGGTGGATGGAGACAAGATGGACGTGGGACCTGTGAGAAGCCTATTAATTGCCATAATCCAATCAAGAGATAGTAAGAAAAAAAAGAGCTTGAAATAAAACAATGGTGATCAAGATGGAAGGGGTTGGAGAATGAAATCAACATGCATTTGAGAGGTAGAATTATCAAAGTTTGGTGATTGACTGGGTAGGGAGCTGTTGAGTGGGTATGTGACTGTATGGATGGTAGTATCATAACTGAGATAAAGACCACAAGAGGAGAATTTGGGCAGGGCTTTGGCGAGAAGGAAGAGGAGAAAGTTTTGTTCTGAGGGGGAAGAGAAGGATGGGGTGGTGGCTGGAAGGATTTGTTCAATGTCCCCACACAGCAGATCCATGAATGGGATTTTGAGAGATCATAGGCTCTCACTCAACTGCCTGAGTTCTTTAGGATCAAAAATTGCATCTCCCCCATTATGACCTCTCCGAGGATCATGTACTTCAGAAGCCTTTGGGTTGCAAGCAACAAGAAGCTCAACTAAAAGTGGTTTAGACAGTGGGCATGTATGACTCTCACATAAACAAGAAGTCTGGAAGAGAGCAATGCCAGGCTGGGGCAGTTTCTCAACCATATTATCAAGGACCCAGCCTTTCCCAACCTTCTGCTCTGCCATGTTGGCAGTATCTAACTTGTGGTGTCAAGACGCAAGCCATAGCTCCAAGCATCATGACCTCACACTCCAAAAGGGGCTTTCTTATTGTACATCTCTCTTTTGAGGGAGGAAATTAATCCTCCCCAGAAGCCCTCAGCGACTTCCCCTTTTGTCTGATTGGCCAAATGAGGTCACATGTTAGCCAGGGACCAATCACTGCAAAGAAAAAAGGGATAACCACAGTTGGTGTACATCAATCAGGAGCCATTCTCAAGGGCTGGGCACTTGGCCACCTGAACAAATCTGTTAGCAAGAAGGAGGAGAGACACTGGCAGTTAGGTAGAAGGCATTTAACAGAATCTTTGTGAGCTTGGCTGCTGTCTGTCCCCATCAGACTGGAAACTAACTTCCTGAAGGCAGGAATTCTGTCTCCATTAATCAGAAATATCTGGAACATAAATGCTTGTCTCAGACTAGGAACTTCTGGAGGATAGGGACACGTCTTCTCCTCCAGGGTTCCAGAAGAAGCCATAGAATATTAACAATCCCCTGTCCGTGTCTACTTTCTTGTGATTTCAGCGAAACAGGGCTTCTGCAGGAGTCAGCTGTGTCAATGCGATAGAAAGGCTGCCTACTGTTTTGCAAGAAACCGGAAGACCTATAAGAAAAGATTCAAATACTACCCCAATGTGCTGTGCAGTGGGAGCGCCCCCCGTTGCTGAGAGCTGCCTCTTCCCCCAGAAGCCTCACCACCCAATACTGAGTTTCCTTCTCTAACACCACAACCCTCTGCCCTAGCCAAGTCCTCTGCAAAGGAAGAATACAAACCGGGGGCTCCCATTCTATCCTTGCCCAGGATGAGAACACGAAACCTGGTGATTTATGCCTGGCTCCTTCCCCCTCCTTCCTTGGCCAAGCAGGAGATTTCTCCAATGATAGCTCCTCTGTTCTCCTCCTAGTCCATCTTTCTGCTTAGCAGGAGCATCTACAGTCCTGGGGATCTCTTCTGAATAAAGCAATTCATTGGCAAATTGTGTGCACACATTTGTGGGAATATGCACAAGTGCTCACACCACCACCCAAGACTAATGAGGTGGGCAGCCCCATGCACTCCTAGTGTGACAGCAAACCATACAAGCTAATGTAGTGTTGTCATTGTTGGCTGCCATCAAGCCGATTCTGACTCATGGAGACCCCACGTGTGCAGAGTAGAACTGCTCCTTAGGCTTTTCAAGACCGTGAGCTTTCAGGAGCAGATCACCAGGCCTATCTTCCAAGACACCTCTAGGTGGGTTCAAACTGCTATTTTTCCAGCTAGGAGTCAAATGCTAAACCATTTGCACCACCCAGGGACTCATACTATAGAGTGGTGTTGTTGTTCTTGCTGTTGTGTGCCATCGAGGTGATTCCAACTCATATTAACCCCGTGTGATAAAATAGAGTTTTCTCAGCTGTAATGTTTACAGAAGCAGATTGCCACAGAATCACTGGATGGGTTTGAACTGCCAAACTTTTGGTAGCAGCCGAGCACTTAATCTTGTGCCATATAGTGTCTTAGGTGCCATTGTGTCCGTTCTGACTCATAGTAACTCTATGTATAACAGAACGAAACACTGCCTGATCCTGCGCCATCCCCACAGTCATTATTATGCTTCAGCCCGTTGTTGCAGCTACTGTGTCAATCTATCTCATTGAGGGCCTTCTTCTACTTTTGCTGACCCTCTACTTTACCAATACCAGGGACTGGTCTCTCCTGATAAAATGTCCAAAGTGCATGAGACAAAGTCTTGTCATCCTTGTTTCTAAGGAGCATTCTGGTTATACTTCTTCCAAAACAGATTTGTTCTTCTGACAGTCCATGGTATATTGAATATTTTTTGCCAACACCATAATTCAAAGGCATCAGTTCTTCTTCCATCTTCCTTGTTCGTTGTCTAGCTTTCACATAGATATAGGGCAACTGAAAAAACCATGGCTTGGATCAGGAGCACCTTAGTCCTCAAAGGGACATAAATGCTTTTTAACACTTTAAGAAGGTCTTTTGCAGCAGATTTGCCCAATGCAATATGTTATTTGATTTTTTTTTTAATTATACTTTAAGTGGAAGTTTACAAATCAAGTCAGTCTCTCACACAAAAACTTATATACACCTTGCTACATACTCCCAATTGCTCTCCCCCTAATGAGACAGCCTGATTCCTCCCTCCACTCTCTCTTTTCATGTCCATTTTGCCAGCTTCTAACCCCTCTACCCTCTCATCTCCCCTCCAGGCAGGAGATGCCAACATAGTCTCAAGTGTCCAACTGATCCAAGAAGCTCACTCCTCACCAGCATCCCTCTCCATCCCATTGTCCAGTCCAATCCCTGTCTGACGAGCTGACTTTGGGAATGGTTCCTGTCCTGGGCCAACAGAAGGTCTGGGGGCCATGACCACCGGGGTCCTTCTAGTCGCAGTCAGACCATTAAGTCTAGTCTTTTTATGAGAATTTGGGGTCTGCATCCCACTGCTCTCCTGCTCCCTCAGGGGTTCTCTGTTATGTTCCCTGTCAGGGCAGTCATCGGTTGCAGCAGGGCTCCATCTAGTTCTTCTGGTCTCAGGATGATGTAGTCTCTGGTTTATGTGGCCCTTTCTGTCTCTTGGGCTCATAATTACCTTGTGTCCTTGGTGATCTTCATTCTCCTTTGGTCCGGGTGGTTTGAGACCAATTGATGCATCTTAGAATGCCACTTGGTAGCGTTTAAGACCCCAGACGCCACTCTCCAAAGTGGCATGCAGAATGTTTTCTTAATAGATTTTATTATGCCAGTTGACTTAGATGTCCCCTGAAACCATGGTCCCCAAACCCCTGCCCCTGCTACGCTGGCCTTCGAAGCATTCAGTATATTCAGGAAACTTCTTTGCTTTTGGTTTAGTCCAGTTGTGCTGACCTCCCCTGTATCGTGTGCTGTCTTTCCCATCACCTAAAGTAGCTCTTATCTACTATCTGATTAGTGAATACCTCTCTCCCATCCTCCCTTCCTCCCCCTTCTCGTAACCATCAAAGAATATTTTCTTCTCTGTTTAAACTATTTCTCCAGTGTTTGTAATAGTGGTCTTATACAATATTTGTCCCTTCGCAACTGACTAATTTCACTCAGGATAATGCCTTCTAGATTCCTCCATATTATGAAATGTTTCACAGATTCATCACTGTTCTTTATCGATGCATAGTATTCCATTGTGTGAATATACCATAATTTATTTATCCATTCATCTGTTGATGGGCACCTTGGTTGCTTCCATCTTTTTGCTATTGTAAACAGTGCTGCAATGAACATGGGTGTGCATATACCTGTTCATGTAAAGACTCTTATTTCTCTAGGATATATTCCAAGGAGTGGGATTGCTGGATCGTATGGTAGTTCTTTTTCTAGCTTTTTAAGGAAGCGCCAAATCTATTTCCAAAGTGGTTGTACCATTTGACATTCCCACCAGCAGTGTAGAAGTGTTCCAGTCTCTCCACAACCTCTCCAACATTTACTATTTTCTGTTTTTTTGGATTAATGCCAGCCTTGTTGGAGTGAGATGAAATCTCATTGTAGTTTTGATCTGCATTTCTCTAATGGCTAATGATAGTGAGCATTTCCTCACGTATCTGTTAGCTACCTGAATGTCTTCTTTAGTGAAGTATCTATTCATATCTTTTGCCCATTTTTTAATTGGGTTATTTGTCTTTTTGTAGTTGAGTTTTTGCAGTATCATGTAGATTTTAGAGATCAGGCGCTCATCGGAAATGTCATAGCTAAAAACTTTTTCCCAGTCTGTAGGTAATCTTTTTTACTCTTTTGGTGAAGTCCTTGAATGAGCATAGGTGTTTGATTTTTAGGAACTCCCAGTTATCTAGTTTTTCTTCTGCATTGTTAATAATGTCTTGTCTATTGTTTATGCCATGTATTAGGGCTCCTAATGTTGTCCCTATTTTTTCTTCCATGATCTTTATTGTTTTAGATTTTATATTAAGGTCTTTGATCCATTTTGAGCTCGTTTTTGTGCATGGTGTGAGGTATGGGTCTTGTTTCAGTTTTTGCAGATGGACATCCAGTTATGCCAGCACCATTTGTTAAAGAGACTGTCTTTTCCCATTTGACTGCTTTGGGGTTTTTGTCAAATATCAGCTGCCCTTATATGGATGGATTTATGTCTGGATTCTCAATTCGTTCCATTGGTCCATGTATCTGTTGTTGTACCAGTACCAGGCTGTTTTGACTCCTATATAGCGGTATAATAGGCTCTAAAATCAGGTAGAGTGAGGCCTCCCGTTTTGTTCTTCTTCAGTGATGCTTTACTTACCTGGGGCCTTCCATAAGAAGTTGATAATTTGTTTCTCCGTCTCATTAAAAAATGTCATTGGAATTTGGATCGAAATTGCATTAAATCTATAGATCACTTTTGGTAGGATAGACATTTTTACAACATTAAGTCTTCCTACCCATGAGCAAGGTATGTTTTTCCACTTATGTAGGTCTCTTTTGGTTTCTTGCAGCAGTGTTTTGTTTTTTGTGTGTATGTGTGTGTGTGTGTTTTCTTTTAGGTCTCTTTTGGTTTCTTGCAGCAGTGTTTTGTAGGTTTTTTTTTGTATAGGTCTTTTACGTCTCTGGTAAGATTTATTCCTGAGTATTTTATCTTCTTGGGCACTACTGTAAATTGTATTGATCTGGTGGTTCTCTCTTCAATGTCCTTTTTGTTGGTGTAGAGGAATCCAGCTGATTTTTGCATGTTTATCGTGTATCCCAATGCTCTGCTGAACTCTTCTATTAGTTTCAGTAGTTTTCTTAAGGGTTCCTTAGGGTTTTCTGTGTATAAAATCATGTCATCTGCAAATAGAGATACTTTTACTTCTTCCTTGCCAATCTGGATGCTCTTTATTTCTTAATCTAGCCTAATTGCTCTGGCTAGGACATCCAGCACAACGCTGAATAAGAGTGGTGATAAAGGGCATCCTTGTCTGCTTCCCGATCTCAAGGGGAATGCTTTCAGACTCCCTCCATCTAGGATGATGTTGGCTATTGGCTTTGTATAAAAGCCCTTTATTATACTGAGGAATTTTCCTTCTATTCCTATTTTGCTGAGAGTTTTTATCATGAATGAGTGTCAAACTTTCTCAAATGCCTTTTCTGCATCAATTGATAAAATCATGTGATTCTTGTTTTTGTTTTATTTATGTGGTGGATTACATTAATTGTTTTTCTAATGTTGAACCATCTCTGCATACCTGGAATGAATCTCACTCAGTCATGGTGAATTATTTTTTTGATACATTGTTGAATTCTATTGGCTAGAATTTTGTTGAGGATTTTTGCATCTACGTTCATGAGGGATATAGGTCTGTAATTTTCTTTTTTTGTGGTCTCTTTACCTGGTTTTGGTATCAGGGATATGCTGGCTTCATAGAATGAGTTTGGGAGTATTCCATCCTTTTCTATGCTCTGAAATACCTTTAATAGTAGTGATGTTAACTCTTCTCTGAAAGTTTGGTAGAACTCTGCAGTGAAGCCATCTGGGCCAGGGCTTTTTTTTTTTGTGGGGAATTTTTTAATTACCTTTTCAATCTCTTCTTTTGTTATGGGTCTATTTAGTCTTTCTACCTTTGTTTGTGTTAGTTTAGGTAGGTAGTGGGTTTCTAGGAATTCATCCATTTCTTCTAGGTTTTCAAATTTGTTAGAGTACAATTTTTCATAGTAACCTGATATGATTTTTTTAATTTCAGTTGGGTCTGTTGTAATAACGCCCATCTCATTTCTTATTCAGGTTATTTGCTTCCTCTCCTGTTTTTCTTTTGTCAGGTGGCCAATGGTTTATCAATTTTGTTGATTTTTTCAAAGAACCAGTTTGGTCTTGTTCATTCTTTCAATTGTTTTTCTGTTTTCTATTTCATTTAGTTCTCTAATTTTTATTATTTGTTTTCTTCTGGTGCCTGTGGGTTTCTTTTGTTTCTCTCTTTCTATTTGTTCAAGTTGTGGGGATAGTTCTTTGATTTTAGCCCTTTCTTCTTTTTGTTTGCAGGCATTTATTGATATAAATTGACCTCTGAGCACTGCTTTAGCTGTGTCCCAAAGGTTCTGATAGGAAGTGTTTTCATTCTCATTTAATTTTATGAATTTCTTTATTCCATCTTTAACGTCTTCTATCCAGTCTTTTTTGAGCAGGGTATTGTTCAGTTTCCAAGTGTTTGGTTTCTTTTCCTTGCTTTTTCTGTTATTGATTTCCACTTTTATGGCCTTATGGTCAGAGAAGATGCTTTGTAATATTTCAATGTTTTGGATTCTGCTAAGGCTTGCTTTATGACGTAATATGTGATCTGTTCTAGAGAATGTTCCATGTGCACTAGAAAAGAAAGTATACTCGGGTGCTGTTGGGTGGAGTGTTCTGTATATGTCTATGAGGTCAAGTTGGTTGATAGTGGCATTTAGATCTTCCGTGTCTTTATTGAGCTTCTTTCTGGATGTCCTGTCCTTCACTGAAAGTGGTGTGTTGAAGTCTCCTACTATTACCGTGGAGCTGTCTATCTCACTTTTCAATGCTGATAGAGTTTATTTTACGTATCTTGCAGCCCTGTCGTTGGGTGCATAAATATTTAATATGGTTATACCTTCTTGGTATATTGTCCCTTTAATCACTGTAGAGCATCCTTCCTTATCCTTTCTGATGGATTTAACTTTAAAGTCTATTTTGTCAGAAATTAATATTGCCACTCCTGCTCTTTTTTGATTGTTGTTTGCTTGATATATTTTTTTCCATCCTTTGAGTTTTAGTTTGTGTCTCTCAGTCTAAGATGTGTTTCTTGTAGGCAGCATATAGACAGATCATGTTTTTTAATTCATTCTGCCACTTTCTTTCTTTATTGGCACATTTAGTCCATTTACATTCAGTGTAATTATGGATAGGTATAAATTTAGTGCTATGATTTTGATGCCTTTTTTGTGTGTTGTTGACAGTTTCTTTTTCCCACTTAATTTTATGTGCTAAGTAGATTATCTTTATATATTATCCTTTCCTCATATGTATTGTTGTTGATTTTATTTCTTCTGAGTCTCTATTTTTTTCTTGTATTTCATCTTGATGTGTAGGATATTTGTCCCCTTTGTGGTTACCTTATTATTTACCCCTATTTTTCTAAATTTAAACCTAACTTTTATTTCTTTGTATCGCCTTGTATTCCTCTCCTTATGGAAGATCTATGACTACATTTCTTAGTCCTTCCTTATTGTTTTAATGTTGTCTTCTTTTACATAATAACATCGCTGTTTCCCTGTTTTGAGCATTTTTTTATCTTGATTTTTTTTTTTTTTTCCCCTGTCTAGGTTGACTTCAGATTGCTCTGCCCAGTGTTCTAGTCTTGGGTTGATACCTGATATTATTGATTTTCTAACCAAAGAACTCCCCTTAGTATTTCTTGTAGTTTTGGTTTGGTTTTTATGAATTCTCTAAACTTCTGTTTATCTGGAAATGCCATAATTTCACCTTCATATTTGAGAGACAGCTTTGCTGGATATAAGATTCTTGGCTGGCAATTTTTTTCTTAAATTTTTCGTATAAGTCATCCCATTGCCTTCTTGCCTGCATGGTTTTTGCTGAGTAGTTCGAGCTTATTCTTATTGACTCCTTTGTAGGAGACTTTTCATTGATCCCTAGGTGCTCTTAAAATTCTTTCTTTATCTTTGGTTTTGGCAAGTTTAATTATAATATGTCTTGGTGACTTTCTTTTAAAATCTACCTTGTATGGAGTTCAATGAGCATCTCGGATAGATATCTTCTCATCTTTCATGATATCAGGGAAGTTTTCTGCCAACAAATCTTCAACAATTCTGTCTGTATTTTCTGTTATCCCTCCCGGTTCTGGTACGCCAATCACTTGTAGGTTATTTCTCTTGGTAGAGTCCCATATGATTCTTTTTTTAATTCTTTTATCTGATTTTTCTTCAAATATATCAGTGCCAAGTGATTCCTCTTCAAGTTCGGAAATTCTGCTTTCCAATTGCTCAATTCTGCTCCTCTGACTTTCTATTGAATTGTCTACTTCTGAAATTTTATTGTTAATCTTCTGAATTTCTGATTGCTGTCTGTCTATGGATTTTTCCAGCTTATTAAATTTTTCATTATGTTCCTGAATAATCTTTCTAATTTCTTCAGTTGCTTTATCTGTGTGTTCCTTGGCTTGTTCTGCATATTGCCTCATTTCCTTCCTGATGTCTTGAAGGGTTCTGTTTATTAATCTTTTGTATTCTGCTTCTGGTAATTCCAGGAAGGTACTTTCATCTAGAAGATCCCTTGATTCTTTGTTTTGAGAGCTTATTGAGGCGATCATGGTCTGTTTCTTTATGTGACGTGATATTGACTGTTGTCCCCAAGCCATCTATCAGTTATTGTATTTGTTTATTTTATGTTTGCTTACTGTCTCATAGCTTCTTGCTTTTTTTGTTTTGATATGCCCAAATGGGTTGTTTGAGTGAGATAGCTTGATTATTTTCATCTTTAGAGCTCAGACATCCTGTCCCCAGATGGCTAGAGCTGTTATCAGGTATATCAGTCTAGGTCCATTCACTTTTCTTGTATGACTTCAGCTCAGATGTCCAGTAGCTGATCATCAAGTGTGTGGTACAGGCTCTGTCCTACAGTCTTAGATGGGCAGGGGTGATTGGCGTAGGTACCAGTATCTGGTTGCAGTAGGGGGTCACACTCTGAACAAGGCAGGGGGCTGAGAATCGTCCCTCACGTGTCTCTGAGGAAAGCATGTCCTTGTTCCCTAGAGCATACAGGTAGGTGGGTTCTGCATTCAGACCATGGGTACCCAGTGTTTTTGGCTGTAAGGACTGGGAGGTACCAGTTATCCTTGGACCCCTGTCACAGGTGGCTGGGTGACTTGAGTGGAGCCACCAGTCCTTAGGCCCCTGATTTCGATAGGTGAGGACCCTGTTTAACAGGCAAAGCAATGTCAAACATCAAACACCCACCTCTCCGCTACACAGCTGAAACAGTTGGAGTCTGCCAACAAGCACCTATAGGCCCACACAGGTCCATGCAGAGGGGAAAGGTATTCAAAGTCTATGGACCATTTATGCCTGGACAGGAGCCACTTCTGTGCCTAGCTCCCCTAGTTAGTGGAGCTGGCAAATTATCTTTTCCCCCAACTGCAAATTTATTCCTTCTCCAAGGCCAGGAGGATGGCTCTAGGTGCTCAACAGAACCTGCCTCAGGTCCAGGGAAATCAGCCCCTGAGGTCGGCTTGGTGGGGGGAGGAGGGTGCGGTAAAATATATGCAAGTACTTAGCTTTTGCCAAGAGCACCATTCTTCTCTGGTTCCTGAGGTTTGAATAGGCTGTGTGGCTGGCTGCTTCTCCTTGAGGAAACTGCAGCCAAACTCTAGTACCAGCCCACCGTCGCCACTCCCAGGAATGGTACCTGAGGGCTCCCAACGTTTCAGGTCAGGTAACTCCTCTCTGCCTCTGAGTCATCTTTTCCTCCTCCTGCCCCTCAGTTTGTTTTCTAAGCTTGCCTTTGATGTTCAGGGCTCCTAGCTTGTCATAAATATACTCATTTCACTTGTTTTTTTGGGTCTTTGTTGTAAGTGGGCTCGCCGAAAGGGTCTATTTCTCCATCTTGGCTTCGCCTCACTTCATTTGATTTCTTGACTGCTGCTTCCATGGGTGTTGATTGTGGATCCAAGAAAAATGAAATCCTTGACAACTTCAATCTTTGCTCCACTTATCATGATGTTGCTTACTGGTCCAGTCATGAGGATTTTGGTTTTGTTTATGTGTAGGTGTTAAAAATACAGGCTCTGCAGCCATCTAAGATACTCCACTGGTCTCACCCCTTTGGGAACAAGGGAGAATGAAGAAAATTAAAGATACAAGAGAAAGATTAGTCCAAAAGACTAATAGACCACATTTACCATGGCCTCTACCAGACTGAGTCCAGTACAACTAGATGGTACCCAGCTACCACCACTGACTGCTCTGACAGAAATAACAATGGAGGGTCCCAGACAGAACTGGAGAAAAATGTAGAATGAAATTCTAACACAAAAAAAGACCAGACTTACTGGCCTGACAGAGACTGAAGAAACCCCGAGAGTATGGCCCCCGGACACCCTTTTAGCTCTGTAATGAAGTCACCCCGGAGGTTCACCATTCAGCCAAAGATTAGACAGGCCCATAAAACAAAACGAGACTAAAGGGGCACACCATCCCAGGTGCAAGGACTAGAAGAAAGGATAGGACAGGAGAGCTGGTAACAGGGAACCCAAAGTCTAGAAGGAGAGCGTTGACATGCCGTGGGGCTGTTAATCAATATCATAAAACAATATGTGTACTAACTGTTTAATGAGAAATTAGTTTGTTCTGTAAACCTTTATCTAAAGTACAATTAAAAAAAACATTACAGACTCTAGAGTCAGACTGGCTGGGTCAACTACTGCCTCCACCACCTTCTAAATATGCGACCTTGAGTGAGTTACTTAGCCTCTGCAAGTCTTCCTTCTCTCATCTATAAACTGGAGATGACACTGCACAGAGTTGTTTGAGAGTTGAATGAGATCATGAATGGAAAGCACTGGGCCTAGCATGTCTGTATTACAACTGAAACTCCTCATCTCCCTTCCCTGCGGCATCCTCCTCCCCTTCCCTGGGTGAGAGCAGCAACTACTGGTCTGTCCAGGGATAACAGAAAAGTTGGTCCTGATGTTCTGGGGAGATCTATTCCCACATTCTCTGCATGGTATGTTCTTGCCCTGTTGCCGTCAGCCTAGTGGAGGGGAAAGGGGGTGCGAGGTCAATGAAATGCTGGCCATCAGCTGAGCCATCACACAGGGTGGGCTTCCTAGACCTGCAACCTGTGGGTTCCCACAGGGCCCCAGTACAGAAGGGCCCCATGCTTGGTTTAATGCTTTCTGGCAGCCATCTTGAAATTATTAATAATTTTTAAACAAGGGATCCTGCATTTTTATTTGGCACTGGGCCCCGCAAATTCTGTAACTGGTCCTGCCCTCACCTGGATGCTACTTCCTCTCCTGTTGTCCAAGGTTCCTCTGGGATCTTCCCACCTGGATCACCTAGAACCCCACCTGTTTCTTTAATAATCACCATCAGGGCTGCTGGGTGTAAGCCCTGCACAAAGGCACCCTACTGAGGGGTATATGTCGGGGCTAAGCTTTAACCAGAGCACAGCTCAGCAAGCTCTGCCTTCACTGGAGGTGGCACCTTTCTGTAATTCAAGTTCCCAGAAGGAGTGCCTTTTCCTAATTCTGCACAACTATGCTCTGGTGACACAACGGTTAAGGACCTGGCTGCTAACTGAAAGGCTGATTGCTGGAATCCGCCAAGCCACTCCTCAGGAGCAAAAACCTGTCCAACTGCTTCCATAAAGATTACAGCCTAGAAAGCCTGTGGGGCAGTTCTACTCTGTCTCATGAGGTCACTATGAGTTGGAATCGACTCCACAGCACCTAACAACAACATGGTGTCTTAACCTCCTGTAAAATAAAAGACATACAAAATGCAAACCCAAATACTTTATTAGTAGATACAATGAACATAAAATTACCATCAAATTGCTTTAAATTTTCAAAACATTCTCATTCTCTGTACATATCTCACTGTGGACTGGAAACAGTTCATGGACCCTAACGGATAACAGAGCACACTTTAGAAAGCACTGTCGAACCCATACTGAGGCAAGAAAAATGCGCTTAATAATTTTATAGTTAATAATATGCTTTATCTCTTGTCTTGGAGTAAATGCTGTTTATTACTATGTGAGGTAAAGTTCTTTCCTTTCCTGCTACCCTTCAGGACCTGCTGGAATGAGGATAAGACCACATTACTCCTCAATAATGGCTTCTTAGCTTGAAAAGAGAGACTCTGAAATGCATTTTTAAATAAAACTTCGATTAAATGCTTGGCAAGCGCTCTTCTTTTCTTCTGCCTTGACCTAGGGAAAGGGGAAAGGGTTGGTTTATTCTCTTGGCTACCTCTCTCTCCTCAGTAAAGACTTTGCACTTTTTAATTTTTGTCGTAAATCTTTGTGTGCAAAATTTTGGAGGTTTTCTATTCCTGAGAACATTTCTTTTACAACTTCACATTGAAGAATAACAATTTCAAAAAATGTAATATTCTGGGTTCAATTTTCTTTTTTTCTTTTATACCCTACAAATATTCCTCCACTTTCTTCTTGCATCCAGTATTGCTAATGAGTTGTCTGATATTAACCTGACTCATAATCTTTGTTTAGTTGTCTGCCCTTTCTTTCTGGAAGCTTTTAGAATTTCCCTTTTTGTCTTTGGTGTTCTGAAATCTCACTGTAATGTACCCAGTTGTCAGTCTTTTTTTTTTTAATATGTCCTATTTGCATCATTAATTATAAGAATTTTATACTCTTTATTTGTTTGAATATTTCCTTTCCTCCTTCCCCCCCACCCCTTCTTCTGGAAATAATATTACCTGGTTGGTGGTACATCTAGTCTCCATATCGCTTAGATTTTATTTTCTATTTTCTATCTTTATTTTCTCTTGCTCTTTACCCTGCCTCCTGGGAAAACTCTTCAATCTAAACCTCTAACCCCTGTGTCATTCGCTGCCACTGCCCCAGGCAGGTCCTCTCGTCAGGGTTTTATCATTAAACACCTAGGAAGCAGCAGCACTGGCAGGAAAAAGATCCCAAGGTTTTAATCAGCCATCCATGGGAGTGAGTGAGGGGGAAGAGGGAAGCTGAAAGGGGAGAAAGAATAAGTTGAAAGAATGAATGCCTGAGGATAGCTACGCAGCCTGCATTGGCTTTCAACAATTCCTCACCCAAGCAGGGCTTTTGGACAGCCCTAATATTGTTTCCAAAAGGAGCCCTAATGGCGCAATGGTTAACTGAAAGATTGGTGGTTTGAACCCACCAGCTGCTCTGGAGAAGAAAAGACCTGCCCATCTGCTCCTGTAAAGGCTACAGTCTAGGAAACCCTATGGGGCAGTTCTACTCTGTCCTATAGGGTCGCTATAAGTTGGAATCGACTCTACAGCATATAACAACATTATCTCCCACCACCCATCTGTCAGTTTGTCATACTGTGGTGGTTCACATGGTGCTATGATGCTGGAAGCCATGCCACCGGTATTTCAAATTCCAGCAGGGTCACCCATGGTGGACAGGTTTCAGCAGAGCTTCCAGACTAAGGCAGACTAGGAAGAAAGGCCTGGTGATGTGCTTCTGAAAATTAGCCAGTGAAAACCCTATGGACCACAACAGAATATCATCACATATAGTGCTGGAAGATAAGCCCCCTAGGTTGCAAGACATTCAAAATACATGGTGGCCACACAGTGGATTCGAGCATAGAAACCATCATGAAGATGGGGTAGGACTGGGCACCATTTTGTTCTGTTGCATATGGGGTCACTATGAATCAGAGCTGACTCAATGACAACTAACAACAACAATAATATTATCTCCAGAACTTGAACATCTCAACTGTTGCTTCTGGGGTAAAGGGACAGGCAATGATTGTCCCAAGGCAAACTTAAAAGCTTCCTTCCAACCTATCCACTACTTTTCAGACCTGGCCTTTCCCTGCTCCAGGGCACAGCCAGCCTCCTCTCCCCACAATTGCACCAGCAGTCAGGACTGTCTTCATGCTTCCTGTAGGATGGCACACATTCTTTTGTTAGTTCTTCAAATCCAAGCTTCCCCCTCAAATCTGTAGTTTTACAGAGTGGTTTTGGCAAAGGGAGCTAACAGCCTATGCTAATTTGTAATCTTGGCAGAAGAAAAAAAATTGAAATGCACAACACAATAGCTTGTATATAATTTAAAAGCACACACACACTAAATATTTTCAAGCAATCATACACCTAAATAAATATTTGAAGGGTAAAGTGGTAATGGAGACGGAGGACGAAGGTATAACGAATAAAATGCAAGAAAAGTGGTGTCTTGCTCAAACCAAAGAGGAACCATGGTGCAAGCAGGTTCTCAGGGCTATGTGGGCAAAGAAGCTCTAGAGTCACCAACATCCAGATCATGGTCTAGGAAGGGGAGGGCATGGACATCAGGCTGGCACATCCTCTTGGCCTGCAGATTCCGCGTCCAGAGCAGGGGTCCTGGTTACCCAACCACTAAAACAGGACATCATGTTTGGTAAAGTGGAGGGTCAGTGGAAACGAGGGAAACCCTCCATGAGATGGATTGACACAACAGCTACAACAACCAGCTCAAACATACCAACACTTGTGAGGGTGCTACAGAACCAGACAACATTCCATCCTATCACACATAAGGTCGCCACGGGTCAAGCTGACTCGACAGCAACTCACAGCAACAAAGATTGTACTGCTACTTGTCTTGGATCGAGAACCTCTGAGAATGGCCTCTTAGAGAAGAGATGAAGGTTTTGGCCAAAAAGCTAAGCCTTTTGAAAAACGTCAGTCCTTAGTCAACTCCCCATGAGCATGTCTTCACCATGATTTCCAACGCTTTTATTTGGCCAGTGTAGTCATGAGGTCTTTACCGGTCTCTGAAGACGTTGAAAATCAAAATCTGGTTCAAATCTAGCCCAGGAGAGTTTTCAAGAGCAAAGCTACTGCTAAAGTCCATTCCCATGGGGAAAAAAATCACATCAACCTCTTTATTTACAGAGGAGATGAAAGGGCCAGCTGGCTGATGGAGGGATTTTCACACTTTTCATTTGGGTCGCAGCCTGGGAATAATTCTCATCCAAGTAAGAGCTTGTAAGAGCAAGGTGCTCAGAAGCCAGGATATTGACAATACAAAATAACAACAGCAGTGTCTCAACAACTTCCACTCACCATGGAGTCAGCTCCAACTCATAGCAACCTTATGTATAACAGAAAAAACTTTGCCTGGTCCTGTGCCATCCTCACAATAGTAGGTATGTTTGAGCCCGTTATTGTTGCAGCCACTGTGTCATTCCCATTGAGGGTCTCCCTCTTTTTTGCTGACCCTCTACTTTACCAAGCAAGCCCTTCTCCAGGGATTGGTCCCTCTGATGATATGTTCAAAGTAAGCAAGCTGAAGTCTCACCATCTTTGCTTCTAAGGAGCAATCATATGAGGTAGATAATCTTGTCGTTCCTATTTTCCATTCACTCATTGAGCAGGAAATTTATTGAACATTTTCAATGTTCCAGGCTCAGGACCAGGCACTAGAATACAGAATGAACCAGGTAAGCCTCCTGAGGATTATAATCCACTGGGAGGAGATAGATGCAGACTACAAACAAATTATAAAAGACAGTAATAAGTACAGTGAAGAAAATCAAAGCTGCCATGAGACCAGAAGAACTGGATGGTGCCCAGCAACCATTACTGAACATTTTGATCAAAGATTCTAGAGAAGAATCCTGATCAAAAAGGGGGGGGGGGGGGATGACAAACAGAATTTCAAATTCTCATGTAATCCAGTCTTTCTGGAGCCATGAAGGCTAGCTGAACCCCTGAAACTATTGCCCTGAGATAATCATTAAACCTTAAACCAAAAATATTCCCTGAAGTCTTCTTAAAATCAAACAATACTTTAGCTTTACTAGTAAAAAAAAAAAAAAAAAAAGCCTGCTTTGAGCTTTGTGCTCTTTTAAGAACTATATATATGGGATCAAACTGACAACAGCAATTCCAAAGATTAGATAGGAAACTTAGGGGGCTGTTAGTTAATTTTAATGGGGGAGGAACAACTCAGAAAAAGAGGGTGAGAATGGTTGCACAACTTGAAGAATGTAATGAATGTCGCTGAATTGTCCACTTAGAAATTGCTCTATCTGTGTATTTTTGCTGTATATATTCTCAATGGCAACAAAAATAACAATAAATTATATTAAAGAAAATCAAAGCAAGGGAATAGGAGAGGGCAGGGTTAAGGCAGGGGCATGTGTTTTAGATAAGGTGGTCAGGGAAGGTGCTATAGAGGAGATGACATCTGAAGTGAGAGCACGCATGATATGAGGAAGTCAGCCCTAGGGTGATCAAGGAGAAAATCTTCCCAGGCAGAGAGAACAGCTACGAGACAGCACCAAGCTTGACGCAGCCCCTTGAAGGGTGATCCCTGCCCACAGCTCCAATTTGTGGCCACTGCGTAACAGTTCAACCTCTGCTCCTCGCCTCCTCACACCCTCACCAGTGTGTTCCCAAGAGTTGTTGTTGTTAGTTACCATTGAGTTGGTTCCGACTCATGGTGACCCCATGTATGCAGAGTACAACTGTGCCCCATAGGGTAGCCAAGGCTGTGAGCTTTCAGGAACAGATCACCACACCTGTCTTCTGAGGAGTCTCTGGGTGGGTTTGAACTGCCAACCTTTCAGCTAGTTGAGCGATTAACTGTGCCACCTAGAGACCCCTTCTCAAGAGCACTTCCCGAGATAAACCTGCTGGAGGCAAATCTTCCAGAAATCTGACCGCGGACAGCCCTTTGCCTGCTTGATCTCATTTAATGTCCCCAGTGGTCCTTTGAGAGAGACACTATGATTAACCATTTTTATACACAAAAAAACTTGGGAAAGAGATTAAATCTCTGCTTGAAGCCACACAGGTAGGAAGTGGCAGGACTTGGATTTGAGCTCAGGGCACTTGGACTCCAGAGCCCCAGGTCCTAACCACCACCTGGAGTGTGGCCCATCAAAAGCAGTCAGCAAGGGGTGGTAAGTAGCCCACACCCCTTCCTGCCCAGAGAGCTGGCTGAGGATGGCTCTGAACCATCACCCTTTGCCCTCTGACCCCCTATCCCCCCTCCTTACTCTCCCATCTTGCTGGCAGCTATGATAGTAGCAGCAGCAGTCTTCACAAGCCTCCCCAGCGTGCCAACATCACCTCCCACTCCCCTGCTGCCATTGTAACACCACAATTACCGCCACCAGGGGGGGTATGTTCACCTGTACACCCTGAATGGTGCAGCTGGAAAAACTGCTGGGAGGAGAGATTTGAAATCTAGTCTCGCCTTACCCTGAGGTCTGAGACCCTGAAAGAACTGAGATTCTGGAAGAACCAAGATCCCAGAAGGATGCAGGCTCTGGCTGGCTCTGGCTGGCCCTGGCTGTAAGGAGACCTGGGCTCTAGTCCCAATACTGCCTCTAACTCAGGGGTCCCTGTGCTTCTCTGGGCCTCAGTTCCCCTTCCTAGACAGGCAGATGGACCCCTAGGGCTCTTCTAGAGCTAGGGTCACATAGGTCCCTTCTACTTACCCATCCCACAGGACCTTTTTTTCACACCCTCTGAATGCCCAGAAAGCCATCTCCTTATTTCTGGGTGCAGGACTTTACAGTTTACCCAGCATCTTCACAGACATGGTCTCATTTGAGCCCCACCACAGTGCCAGCCCTGGTGGCGTAGTAGTTGAGAACTCAGCTGCTAACCAAAAGGTCAGCAGTTCAAATCCACCAGCCACTCCTTGGAGACCCTATGGGGCAGTTTTGCTCTGTCCTCTAGGGTCACTATGAGTTGGAACTGACTCGACAACAACACAGCACCAGGAGGCAGAGATGATCACCTTCCTAGGTCAGATGGTAAAAAGAGACCTTGTCAGGGGAAGGGGCTGCCTCAGGCTGTTCAATCTTTTAAGATTTCTTGAAATCACCTCATTTTTAACTTAAAATCAGAAACACATACGCTGCTGAGTATCAGAATGGAGAGCTTAGAAATCATCCAGTCCAATCCTTTCATATTACAGATGGAGGAACTGAGGTCCTGAGCATGCTCCCTACTCCTCCCACCTCCAGGTTGCACAGTGACCAGAGGCAGTGCTGGGCAGGGCTCTGCCTGGGGCTCATTTAATTACTCTTCACACTTCATGCCACAAATTATTTCCCATTTAAGACTGAAACCTAAACCACTAATGGGAAGAAAACGCAGCACCAGCTTGTGAGCACTTGGCCCCCCGTTTCTCTCGGGGGAGGGGTGCAGAGATCAGGCCTGTTTCACCTTGTAACGCGCCAGCTGCGGGCGTGCAAGGTGGAGGCGGGTCGTGTATTTATTTTCCTATCACGGCAGCGCAGGCGGCCCAGGGAGGTGGTGAGGCTGAGCAGCAGGGACAAAGAAATGTGTGTGTTCTGGCAAATTTAGGGAATTAACTCTGAGGTTGTTCCAAGGAGAAAATGATGTTTTGAATCAGGAGTTATTACACTTCTGAGCTCACTGCCTTTTAAAGAACACCTTGTTTACTTAAGTGTTCTGTTTACAGACATGCTTATAGCTGGCTCGGTTTCAAAAAGAATTTGAAGTGGCTAATCATTTCATTAGATTGTCAACTCCTTGAGGGCAGGAACTATCTTTATTCTTTCTCCTCCATTTCTGACAGGTTAACTCCTGCTTGCCCCTACCTTCTGCCCTCCCCCGATTGGATTATCTGCCTCTCTCTGTTGTAACAATGTTTCTGTGTCTTTGTTTTCTACTGAACTAGGAGCTCAGTGAGGACAAAGACTATGTATTACACATCTCAGTATCTCACCAATCCTTTTATCTATCCAACAGCCAATCATTCATCCATCCAATCATCCATCCAGGCAACAAACCAAACATCCATTTAACTCCCATGGACCATCCACCCACCCACCCATCTATCCATCCATCCACCCTCCCACCCACCCACCCACCCATCCATCCATCCAATCATCCATCCAACAACCCACCTCTACAATCATCTATCCATTCTTTCAAAACCCCAGAAAGTTGCACCAATGAAACCAGTATGATAGAACTACAGATAGTTATCCTTTATCCAGTGCTCTCTTTGTTCCAAGCACCATGCTAAGTGTTAAGTGCCACCGAGTCGGTTCCGACTCATAGCAACACTATGTATAAAAGAAAGAAACGTTGCCCAGTCCTGAGCAGTGAACAGTACAGACAAGTCTGGGCCCTAGGTCTGTCTGATATGGAGCATTGCACCTGTCAAAAGCCACCAAATGGTCATGTTCCCGCACAGACACACAAATATACACACAGATGCAGACACATACATACACATACCCATGCATAAACATACACACAGACATACACACAGATATAGACTCAGACACAAGGCACACACAGATGCAGCCACATATATACACATAACTCACACACAAATGTGAGTCTATATATACTCAGTCACACAGAGAGATACAGACACACAAAGATGCACACACACAGACACCTACAGATACATGCACAGACACAGGTACACACACAGACACACACCCATGGTCTTTGGAGAAGATTCCCTAAGGCCTTGGCTAGTGTCCCCACATGTAGTAAATTCTGGGGAACCTTATTTTTGGGTATTCCCCGGCTGGTTCCAATCCAGTCCCTCCAAAGCATACAAACAACCAGGCTTTCTGGAAAGGAAAATTTCCCTCCCCGGTCTCCTCCTAGTTTTTCTGAAAGGATGATAGAAAAGCCAACCGGGAAGGAACAAGAGGAAGGTAAGAGTGATGAAACTGCCAGAAATTGGGAGGCTGTTCCCACTGGAA
The DNA here is from genome assembly GCF_024166365.1 of Elephas maximus indicus. Lineage (NCBI taxonomy): Eukaryota > Metazoa > Chordata > Mammalia > Proboscidea > Elephantidae > Elephas > Elephas maximus. The sequence goes on from NC_064821.1 coordinate 60,635,481, forward strand.
TCAAGTTTGCTTTGCACGGTCTTTAATTCTTTCTAAAAAAGGCAGGTGATGTCTGCGTTGGCTGGGCTGTGGGGCTTCCTGGTCCTCAGGGGCAATCAGCTCCTTTTCCTATAGAATATGATCACCTTCCAACCCCCACTGCAGGAAGACTTACTGCTCCGTTCTATGTGGAGGTGGAAAGAACCCTGGGTTTGGAGTCAAACTTAGTTTAAAAACTAGCTCAGTCCATTTCTATCTGTGTAATCTTTCTTGGGCAACTCACTTTGCCTCTCTGAGCCTCACTTTCCACATCTGTAAAATGGGGAGAGTGGTACCTCCCTCAAAAGCTATGGGGAGGGTTAACCAAAACCAAACCAACTGCTGTTGAGTTAACCACAACTCAGGGCAACCCCATGTGTATCAGAGTAGAACTGTACTCCATAGGGTTTTTGATGGCTGATTTTTCAGAATTAGGTTGCCAGGCCTTTCTTCTTTGGTGCCTCTGGGTGGACTCAAACCTCCAACCTTTCAGTTAGCAGCCAAGTGTGTTAACTGTACCACTCAAGGACTCCATTTGGTCTCTTTATTGATCTATAATTTATAGATAATAAAAGTTGCCAATTTTAAGTGTCCAATTGGGTGAGTTTTGATAAATGTATACAGTTGTGTTACCATGGCACAGTCATGATATAGATCATTTTCATCACCTCCCACAAAGTTCCGTCATGCCACCTCGGCAGTCAATCCCCTCCGCCATCCCTGGGACCAGGCAACCACTGATTTGTTGTTCATCGCTATGGTTTTGCCCTTTCTAGAACTTCACATAAATTAAATCCTATGGTGTATATCTTTTGCGTCTGATCTCTTTCACTCAGCACAGTTATTTCAAGATTCCATGTTGTTGCTTGTGTCAGAAGTTCATGTCTTTTTATTGCTGAATAGTATTCTGTTGTATAGATGTATCACAACCTGTCCATTCACCTGTTGATGGACATTCGAGTTCTTTTCTGGTTTTGATGATTACAAATAAAGCTGTTATGAACATCCACATATGAGGTCTTCGCATGGACGTATGTTTTCATTTCTGCTGAGTAAGTACCTAGGATGAAGCAAGGATGGCGAGACTACGTCTCACATACTTCGGACATGTTATAAGAAGGGATCAGTCCCTGGAGTAGGACATCATGTCTGCTAAAGTAGAGGGTCAGCAAAAAAGAGAAAGACCCTCAAAGAGATGGATTGACACAGTGGCTTCAACAATGGGCTCAAGCATGGCAACAATTGTGAGGATGGAGCAGGACCAGGCAGTGTTTCGTTCTGTTGTGCATAGGGTCGTTATGAATGGGAACTGACTGGATGGCTCCTAACATCAACAAGTACCTAGGAGTGGAATTGCTGGGTCATTCACATGGTGAGTGTCCACCAAATACGGTGAGTACCCATACCTGTCTGTCAGTTTGTCATACTGTGGTAGTTTGTATGTTGCTATGATGCTGGAAGCTATGCCACTGGTATATCAAATACCAGCAGAGTCACCTACGGTGGACAGGTTTCAATAGAGCTTCCAGCAGACTAGAATGAAAGGCCTGGTGATCTACTTCTGAAAATTAAACCATGAAAACCCTACGAATCCCAACAGAGCATTATCTGATATAGTGCGGAAGATGAGCCCCTCAGGTTGGAAGGCACTACACAATAGCCGCAAAAATGGATTCAAGCGTGGCAACAATCATGAAGATGGTGGAGGCCCTGGCAAGATTTCGCTCTGTTCAACCTAAGGTTGCCACCAATCAGAGCCAACTTGATGGCAACTAACAACAACAACAGGTGAGCATATGCCAAGCTATTTTATAAACTGTCTGTACACTTTTGCGTTTTCACCAGCGGTGTATGAGAGTTCCAGTGCCTCCACATCCTTGCCAACGCTTAAACCCAGGACTCTTGCTTCCGATGTTTAGGCAGCAGTGAGACCATGAGTGAGGTTGCTAGGTGGGTAGTGGAGGTGGAGCATGGTTTGGGCTGCTTCTCTCCATAAGGGTCTTAGGCTGTCAGAACAAGAAGGGCTTCCAGGGGTGGTTAAGCCCAATGTTATCATTTTACAGATGGGAAAACAGATGCCCAGAACAGGAAGGGACTTGCTGCAGTCCCAAAAGGAGTTGGTGCTGGTAGAGGTGAGAGCAAGCAATGGAATGGAGTGGGATTAAGTTCAGGGAGTTTGGGGTCAGATTAGTCCCAGGTTCTGGTCTTGGCTTAACCAATTACTATCTTCTCTGAGCCTCCCATCTGTCCGCTCTTACACTCTGGTGGCTTGTGTGTTGCTATGATGCTGGAAGCTATGCCACTGGTATTTCAAATACCTGCAGGGTCACCCATGGTGGACAGGTTTTAGCAGAGCTTCCAGACTAAGATAAACTAGGAGGAAAAGTCTGGCAACCTACTTCTGAAAATTAGCCAGTGAAAACCCTATGGATCACAGAATACTGTCTTTGACTTGCTCACTTTGGATGCATCATCAGGAGGAACTGATTGCTGGAGAAGGACAACAGGTTTGGTAAAGAGTGTCAGCAAAGAGGAGAGAAACCCTCAATGAGATGGATTGACACAATGGCAACAACGATGGACTCCAACGTACTAACAATAATGAAGTCGCCACAGAGCCAGGCAACGTTTCATTCTGTTATACGTGGGGTTACCATGAGTCAGAGGTGGCTTGACAACAACAACAAGCCTCCATTTTGCCTTCTGTAAAATAGGGACAAAAACAACCTCATAGGGTGGGTTGACAAGATTAAGTGTCTGGAGCTCGGTAAATTCAAGAAATATTTATTGACTAATGGACCACATCTACCATGGCCTCCACCAGACTGAGTCTAGACCAATGAGATGGTACCCGGCTACTACCACTGACTGCTCTGACAGGGATCACAATAGAGGATCCCGAACAGAGCTGGAGAAAAATGTAGAACAAAATTCTAATTCAAAAAACCAGACTTGCTGGCCTGACAGAGACTGGAGAAACCCTGAGACTATGGCCCCCGGACACCCTTTCAGCTCATTAATGACATCACTCCTGAGGTCCACCCTTCAGCCAAAAATTGAACAGGCCCATGGAACAAAGCAAGACTGAAGGGGCGCACAAGGCCTGGAAGGCAGGAGGGAATAGGAAAGCTGGTAATGGGGAACCCAGGGTTGAGAGGGGAGAGTGTTGGCCTCTCATGGGGTTGTTAACCAATGTCATACAACAATGTGGGTACTGTCTGGTGAGAAACTAGTTTGTTCTGTAAACCTTCATCTAAAGTACAATTAAAAAAGAAAAAGAAATATCTATTGAGCACCTACTATGTGCCAGGCACTGTTGTTGGTGCAGGGGATACAGGGGAGAACAAGAGAAGCACAGTCCCTGTGCTCATGGAGCCGACAGACAGTGGGGGGAGGTAGGTTACAAACAAAGGAAACAAACAAACACGATCCATAATTATGAAGTGTGACAAAGCGCTATTCGAAGGAATCACATTGCCATCTACTTCAAGAAGCTGACCAGAGGGTCTCTCTGAGGAGGCGATATTTAAGGTGGGACTTGATGATGGGAAAGTAATGGTGTTCCAGGATGTGGAAACAGCATTTGCAAAGGTTTGGAGGCTGGCAAAGGACTTAAGGTATTCCGGGCACAGAAGGGGGTGCGACTCTGGCACGGAGATCCAGCATGAGAGTTGTGCAGAGAAGTGGGCCAGGCTTTGCAGGAGTTTGAATTTTATATGAACAGATTTATTTCAGACCCAAATGAGTGTTAGCTGTTGCTATTCCCCCTCTTATTTTCCATCACTCAAGGGATTTAATTCCCAGTCCCAGCCTCTTTTCAAAACCCACTGTGGGCAGGTGCCAGGCTGGGGTCTGCAGCCAGCTGAGCCTGGGCACCCACCCCCGACCTCAAGCAGGCCTGGCAGGCACAGGGGCACCAGATGGAGGGGGTGCTCTGGGTGGCGGGAGGGACCATCTGCTGCTCCCTGTTGCCCATCAGCCATTGTCCGGCCCCTGCCCTCTGCTCTGAGGACAGTGGGTGACAATGGGGGAAATGTGATCTTCAGGCTCCTGTTTCCAGGCTGAGCCCCTCGCCCCCATGGTGACACCAGGAAAATGCCCCCCTGGGGCAGAGGCAGGAGCTCTGCCAAGCGGGAGGCTACACTGCACGCATTCCTACCATCTCCCTGGCAACCACAGCTGCCAAATTGTTGGGTGGAGGCTTTTTTTAGCGTCCCGGGTGGGGGTTTTCTCCTTGCATCCCCCTAAAGGGTGGGCGCTCTTGGGAATGGATCCGCATATGGAGTCCTGAGGACTCCCGGCTCCTGGCCTGGGGTCTATGGACCCCTTTGGCCACCTGGGGGCCCAGTGTAGGGGCACACCAAAGTCAGAAAGCTCTTCCTTAGGCTCTCCACAAGAAGGAGGCCCCAAAATAAGCTCAAATGATACTTGAGACCAAGCATCAATGTTGTCATTATCCCCCAAATCAGAACTACATTACCCTTCTCAGTGCTCATATTATGGGTTAGTGCTATGGATTGAATTGTCTTCCCCAAAAAATATGTATTGTAAATCCTAACTTCTATGCCTGAGATTATAATCAGATTTGGGAACGGGTTGTTTTTGTTATGTTAATGAGACAGGATGAGTGTAGGGCATGTCTTAAGTCAGTCTCTTCTGAGATATAAGAGATTAAAAAAGCAAGCTTGTAAACAGGGATGGGGAAGAAAGAGGCCAAGCCACATAAAGATCACCCAGGAGTAGAAGATCAAAGAGGCAAGGACCTTCCTCTAGAGCCAGCAGAGACAGAAAGCCTTCCCCTAGAGCCAGCACCTGAGTTTAGACTTCTAGGCTCCTAAACTGTGAGAAAATTAATTACCATTTGTTAAAGCCACCCTTTTAGGGTATTTCTGTTACAGCAGCTCTAGATAACTAAGCCATTTCGTACTGATTTTATTTGGACTTCTATGATGGGTGGAGTATCATATTCTTCCCATTGCCTAGTGCCTCTGAGAGTCTGAACCCAGTCCTTCGGGTAGGCATGAAGGGAGGGAAGGAGACCACTGGGCAGCTACCCTCTCCTCCCTCCAACTGAGAGGTTCAGTTCTTGCAATGCACCTTTGACTGCTGACTCGTCAGCAGCAAGTGAGGTCTGTTCTCCGTATCCCAGAAGCCAAAAGGACCAGATAATGATAATAATAGCCAATGTTTATTGAGCATTTACTATGTGCCAATAATTGCCTTATATACATTAACTCATTTAATTCTTACAACTCTAGGAAGTGGGTGCATTTTATACATTGGAAAACTGAGGTCCAGAGAGGTTAAATATACCACCCAAAGTCACACCACTTGAGGACCATGGTCTTGGGGAACATCTAGCTCAATTGGCATGACATAGTTCAGAAAGAAAATGTTCTATGTTCTGCTTTGGTGAGTAGCGTCTGGGGTCTCAAAAGCCAGTGAGTGGCCATCTAAGATACTCCACTGGTCTCACCCCATCAGAAGCAAGGAAGAACAAAGAAAACTAAAGATACAAGGGAAAGATTTGTCCAAAGAACTAACAGACCACATCTACCACGGCCTCCACGAGCCTAAGTCCAGTACAGATAGATGGTACCCAGCTACCACCACTGACTGCTCTGATAGGGATCACAGTAGAGGTTCCCAGACAGAGCTGGAGAAAAACATAGAACAAAATTCTAACTTACAAAAAAAGGATCAGGCTTACTGGTCTGACAGAGACTGGAGAAACCCCAAGAGTACAGCCCCAGACACCCTTTTAGCTCGGTAATGAAGTCACTCTTGAGGTCACCCTTCAGCCAAAGATTAGAAAGGCCCATAAAACAAAAGGAGACTAAAGGGGCATACCAGCCCGAGGGCAAGAACTAGAAGGCAGGAGGGGACAGGAAAGCTGGTAACAGGGAACCCAAGGTCGAGAAGGGAGACTGTTGACATATTGTGGGGTTGTTAACCAATGTCATAAAACGATACATGTACTAAGTGTTTTATAAGAAACTAGTTTATTCTGTAAACCTTCGTCTAAAGTACAATAAAGAAAAGAAAAAAAAAAAACTGGATGAGAAAAAAAAGTCACTCAGCTAGGAGGTGGCAGAACCTGGGCAGCTTAGCTCCAAGTGCCAAGCCTTAGGCTCTTTCTCTCTGCCACCTTAACTCTTGGCGGATTCATGGTGCAGCTCCTTGTTCAGACACAAATCAAAGGAGGCCATCTCTCGAGGCTACCCAGGTGAGTGAGTATAGCCTGGGGTTGAGAGCTGGGCAGACCCAGGCTTGTGTCCCAGTTCTGATACTTACTAGCAATATGGCCTTGGGTTAGCCACTTCATCCCTCTGAGCCTCACTTTCCCCTACTATAATTTGGGGAAACAACAGTACCTTCCTCATGGGGTTGGTATGAGTGTTCCATGAGTTAGTATATGTCAAGCCCCTGGAACAATGCCTACCTCTTAGAATGTGCTTGGTAAACACCAGCGGTGATTATTATTGCCATTACCCCTCCCTGTAGAGTGATCGTGGGGATTGTATAATGTGTACAGGCACTTTGTATGTGGAAGACAATTACACAAATGTCAGGGCTTGATGTGACTCATATAAATACAGAGTGTTCAGTCTGGATAGTGGGAGGAGGGAGTGAGGGCCTACAGGAGAACCATCTTCCCCAGGCACTAAGTGCTGAGTGCCAGCTCAGAGGCCACCGGCAGTTAAGAGGCAGAGAGAGGGCTGCCAGTCTGCACTGCTTCCTGAGCGAAAGAAAGAGCCGTGGGCTGGGACCCTGGCACGTTCCTTTCCCCCTCTGGGCCTCGGTATCCCCATGTGTAGAATGAGTGATTGGAGACTAGCCGATTTCTAAGCCCCCAGCTCTGATTTTCTGTGACTCTGATAGGATAAAACTAGTTGCTGTCAATTCAACTTCAACTCATGGCGACCCCGTGTGTGTCAGAGTAGAACTGTGTGCAATAGGGTTTTTGATGATTGATTTTTCGGAACCAGGTTGCCAGGCCTTTCTTCCAAGGCACTTCTGGATGGACTCAAACTTCCAACCTTTCATTTAGCAGCCAAGTGCGTTAACTATTTGCACCACCAAGGGACTCCCTAATAGGATAAGAGACATGGAATCTCAGAATGGGGTGTCCCTCGAGATCAGTTCTAGTCCAATCTCCTATTACAAACAGAGAAACTGAAGCCCAGTGTGGCACTTGCCCTAAGGTCACAGAGTCAGGGGCTAAAACCTACACATTCTGACATCTAGCCTGGGGCCCCTTCTATGATGCTAGGATTGTCGTGCCCCGAAAAGGCACGTGTGTTCTAGGCTTCCAAGGAAGACTCTACTTTCTGTCCTGCATAGGCCAGATGGAAGAACCAGGCCCTCTTTGGGTGGAAACAGTTTCTTACTGACCCTCTCAATGAGTCCATTGTTTGCTGGTGCTGGAGAGGTCCCAGCCAGATGGGGTCACAATCCTGTCCAAGAAGCTCACTATAGTCAAACAGGGTCAAATGTGTAGGTGACTAGCGACTCATTTAACGGTGTCTCAATATGAGCAGAGGGCAGCAGGGCCAAGGATATTCTCCTTGTCCTATGCAGGATGGAAAGTAGGGTCTTCCTTGGAAGCCGAGAACACACGTGCCTTTTAGGGGCACGACAATCCTAGCATCATGGAAGGGGCCCCAGGCTAGATGTCAGAATGTGTAGGTTCTAGCCCCTGACTCTGCGACTTTGGGGAAGTGCCACCAGGGAACTCAGGACTCACAGGGGTCTGCCCAAGGTGCCTAGGTGGGCAGAGGCAGAGTCAGGCTTATGCCAGGCCTCCTGAATCCTAGCCTGGGGGCTTTCTGCTTTCTTCCCCCACTCCTACCTCAGGTTCCTGGGTGGATATACAGAGAGACAAAGGGGGAAGAGTCAGGCAGGATGGGGCCTGTCCCACCTCAGGCCTCAACCTGGCTCTGGGAGCCTCCCTGGGGTTGTCCCACCTCTGTCCCCTCCTGCCCGGTAATTATGCTCCCTCCTGGGTCCCTCTAAGGGAAATCAGCCCCCGGCCTCATTGTCTGCAGGGGCAACACGGACGCAGAGTCAGAAATTCCCCGGGCCCAAACCTGGCTCTGTCGATGAGTCTTGGGTCTTGGCTTGCCTCTAGGGAGGAGGGAAGGGCTTTTTCCTGCCTCTTTCTGCCTCTTCTCTGGGCCCACCCTTTAGGGCTGAGGGTGCTACTTTGTATATGCCACTGTCTATGTATTTACGTGTGGATGCGCGCGCGGAGGCAGTGTGCGCTTCCGCTCCTGTGCACTGTATGGGCACTAAGTGCATGCACGGTGCGTTTATTCTGCGTGCGCGCTGTGTACACCGCATGTATGCACGGGTATGCGTATGCATACGTTCTTGCTCTACCCTTTTCTTTCCCCCACTTTTTTTTTTTTTTTTTTTTAAGTCTTGCTGGATTGGGAGGGGACTGGTTTCTCCCTGTGGATCCGTCTTTCTGGCTGGCCCTAAAAAGATAATAAGTCTTCGAAGTAGCGGTCTAGTCCATCAGCAAAAGGTGAGTTCCTCTACGACTCTCCTAGCCCCAGGGAGTCGGTTCACTGTATTTCGTGGCCCGGCTCCGGCTGCCACTCAGCTGCTTTTGCGGCACAAGGTTAACGTGGGGGTTGGGGAGGAGACACTCTTGTAAGTGATGGAGAGAAAGATTTTCCTGCGTTGTAGTCTTGTTCCTTCTGCCTTCAGCCAGGTGCTTCAGTTCTCGGACTTGTCTCTAGAGGTCGGAATTGGTCAGTTCTACCACATTGTTTGTGTTATTTTGTTTCCTCCCCCCCCCCCCCCCGCCTTAAATTCTTGTGGTATAATGGAAACACTCAACACTCAACTACCTGCATCGCCATCTTGGGGTCGGAGCCGCTCTATCCCTTTCTGCCCTGTGTGAGCCTCTAGGGGTGTGTTGTCCGCACAAGTAAGGCACAGTGTGTGTGCGCACATGGGTGGTAAGGGAGTCATTGGTGCAGGTGTGTGCCATGTGCTTGCTCTCCGGAAGTTACAGTATACATTGTGTGTGCCGCGTGTGAACTCAGTGTGTGCATGGTGTGTGTGTGTGTGCATATTTTAAATACACACAGACATCAGTCCTTGGAGATCACTCTGGGAGTGGCAAGGGTAAGGCTTCAAGGTTCAATGTTGTACGCATGTCCTGCCTGATCTTGCTAAGTTTGGCCCCAATCCTGGTTCCATGGTCGCTGCTGTCACAACACAGATGGGCCCAGGGTGTGAGGATTGCCTGTAGGAGCTGGAGGCGGGTAGATTACCTCCGGTTCGTCTTGCGCTGAACCCTGGTGCCACCATGGAGACCTTGGCACCCACATCTGCTCCTGGTAGAGACTTGGGGCAGGGGGGTTTGGAGGGTGGGGAGGCAGGGAGGCAGGTTCTAGGGGTCTCTCTTGACTAATCTGCCTTTTGACCTTTGGCGCACAAAGATCTTTTGCCTCAGGGACCTCTGCTGTCTTTGAGTTTCCTATTCCTATCTACTGCCGTAGAGTCGATTCCGACGCATAGCGACCCTATAGGACAGAGTAGAACTGCCCCATAGTAGGCCCTTAAACCTTTGTTCAGGGCAATGTGGGCTCCCAGTAACCAATTAGTTATGTCTGACCTCACAGCTGGCCTTATTCCAACAAGGAGCTGGGCAGCTTGGAGCTAGGTCTGTTGGCATTTAGGTCCCAGGCCCTTGACCACTGCCAGGGCACCTCCAGGAACTCCTGTAGCCACTAAATGGGGTTGAGGGGAAGGGATGATAATATCTGAAACTCGCATCTATCCATCCATGTGCCCTCCTGTAATCTAGGCATAAGTGTCTGTGCACACACAGTGTAGTCTCCTCACCCCCATTCCAGGGCTGCCATGGCAACGGAGAAGTTGAATCACCATCTGCTGTCTGTGGGGACCTCAGTCAGGCCCTTACCATGCTAGGGTTTAGCATGGGGAGGTGCCTGGCCTGCTTCAGCAGCCATTGGCCACATCTGGCACCTCTCAGCCCTGGAGTGTTCCAAGACAATGCAGCCTGAAGTCTATCGGGCTGCTGGAGAAGAGTGAACATCAGAGAGCTGACAGTGTGCCCCGGGGTTAACCTCTCTTCATAACACCCACTCTCAGGGAAGGGTCAGAAACTTATTCACACTAGAGTGTAAATAAGTAACCTCTTCTGAGAGGACAGTGGGTTCGTGGAAAAGGCACAGAGCATCTGCTTAGGAAAGGGTAGTTTGCACCCCCTTCCCCCTTTGCCAGGAATCTGTGTCAGGAAGGAGGTCTCTAGAGCTCACCCCAGGCCCTCACTCTCAGGAGGAAGGATGGCTGGCTCCTCCCAGTCAGGGTCCCACAGCCTGTCTGAGTGAGGAACCACCTCCTGCAGAAACTTGGATTTCAATAGAAATTACAATCTTAAATTATCAACAAGGAATATTTTAGGCATGGGGCAGAGGCCTAGGGGTATTAAAAACTTTAAACTTAGTTGCTAAGATGGTTCTGGTGTGCAATGGGGCTACTGCTTCCCTCTTCCAAATTTAACTTGTCTTTGGATGTGTCGGTGGGGTGGGAAGGGAGTGTGCCCCATCCATCCTGGGTCTCTGAGGCCTTAGCCTCCGTCAGGAGGCTGAGTGTTTCCTGCTGCGCTCAGAGATTCTCCCCACCCCACTTCTGACTTCTCCACATTTATTTTCTTGGGGAAAAAAAAAGTTCTCCCTTGGCTATTCTGTGCTTAGGTGGAAAGGAGATGGCGAGGAGGGAGTCAGGTTCCAGCAGAGGCTGGGCAGAAGTAAAGGGAGGAGCAAGAAGAGGAGAGGGGGAGATAGAGAAAGGGGTCCTGAAGGAAGGTGAGACTCCTGATGGCAGGGTCTGTTTGAATCCCTGATCTGCCCCTAGAGGGCAGTGTGAGCATGGGTGAGTGACTTCCCCTCCTGTGCCTTAGCTTCCTCGTCTATAAAATGGGTACAGTAACTTCCTAGGGTGGCTGTGAGGACTGGAGGCCTGGCACAGCACAAGCACACAGCATCTGCTTAGGATAGGGCAGTTTGCACCCTCTTCCCCCTTTGCCTGGAAACTGTGTCAGGGAGGGGTTCTCTAGAGCTCACCCCAGGCCCTCACTCTCAGGAGGAAGGATGGCTGGCTCCTGCCAGTCTGGGTCCCACAGCCTGTCTGAGCGAGGAACCACCTCCTGCAGGCCCTGGGAGGGTCCCAAAGGCCTCCTCTTCGCCAGGCTACAGGTCCACAGGCTGGGAGTAACCCACATAAATCCAGGTCGGTGTGCTATGTGGAGCTGGGATGCCGGAGTCCTCTCCTCAGGGGCCCCAACCCAATCCCAGGCCCAGGAACTGGGACAAACCCGGAGATAAACAGGAGAGTCATTCTCAAAGGCAGAGCCTACCTCCTCACCTCACCCAACATCAGGCCCAGCAAGCCCCGACAGCACCTGCTTAGCTTGTAGGGAAGCTAGAGATGGAGGAAGCAGGGAGGAGGCAGGATATCAAACCCTCCCCACCAACGAGCTCCTTTCTGTGAAATTCTAACATCTGCAAATTTATTTCTGCCAGCAATTTACCTTTTCTGCAAGCAAGAGAAATCTGTTCTTGTTTATGAGTCACTGCTTTGGGGGAAAAACTAGAAAAGGAGGCATCTGCAGTTTGGGAATAAGACAGAGAGGTGAAGTTCAGTGAAAAATCAGCCCTGGCATAAAGTCTAATATGGTCTCACGCCCGTTCAACCAAGAGTGGTTATTTTGCTGACCAGAGGTATATAAACCCATTGCCGTCGAGTCTATTCCGACTCACAGCGACCCTATAGGACAGAGTAGAACTGCCCCTTAGAGTTTCCAAGGAGCGCCTGGTGGATTCGAACTGCCGACCTTTTGGTTAGCAGCCATAGCACTTAACCACTACGCCACCAGGGTTTCCCCAGAGGTATATGGCTTTATTAATATTCACACAGCATCCTTTTTGATAAAACAATTGCTAAGTAGATAAACTTGGAAGCTTAAAATTGAAAACTCTACCTGACCTGATACAATAAACTGGAAAAACCTGTTAAAAAATATTAAGCCAGGTTAGGATAGTCTGGGTTGGGATTTGATATCAGATCCACGGCTGGAGGCTGGAGAATGGGGCTGGAGGCTGGAGAATGGTGCTGGACCCTGTGGCTGGGGAGTAAGTCTGGGCTACCATCCTGTCCCCTGTGGGGGTTGCTGTATTAGATGACTACATGAATGGCCCTCCAAGTGTTGCCCTCCTCCCCTCTGGGTGTCTCAGTCAGGCGCCTCAGGCCGTGCAACCTGGTGTTGAAGAATCCATGAGTTGTCCCCCAGTAGTCATGGCCCTCCAGCTAAAGACTGTATTTCTCCGCCTCCTTTGCAGCTAGTCTGACCATGAGACCAGTATCTGGCGAATGGGATGTGAGTGAAACTTATGCGTGCAACTACAGGCTTGTGCCCTTAAAAAGAGTGGGTTTTCCCCATTCCCCCTTCCTGTTGCTGGAGCAGACCCCTTGGACCCCAGGATGGAAGCCACATGTGGAGGCTGATGGAGCCCCCCTACCAGCCCCAGACCATGTACCTCAGGACATTTATGTGGGAGAGAAATAAACTTTTATCTTGTTTAAACCAATGTATGTCGGAGTCCGTCTGTTACAACGGCTTATCTTGTACCTGGTAGATACAAGCAGAGCTCAATAACTAGCTGTGGTGAGTTACCTGTGAGTAGCTCAGCCAGCGCCACAGTCAGTATAGCACTGTGGATGAAAACCTGCTAGAACTGCCTTCAAATCCCTCCTCCTTCACCTAGCAGCTGTGTGACTTTGGGCACATTACTTCGTCTCATTGCACTGGATGATTTCAATAAGAAATGCTTTTCATATGGTGACCCAGTATCTACATGCGTATTTACGTATGTCACTGAACCAAACGTTGCATGAAACAACACCTGGCCTTATTACTAGTGGTACACTGATATTTTCTATTTTAGTAGTTTGCAAAGTGTGGCCCCCAGACCAGCAGCATCAGCATCACCTGAAAGCATGTCAGAAACGCAATTTCTTGGGCCCCATCCCAGACCTGCTGAATAAGACGCTCTGAGGTGGAGCCCAGCAATCCTATGTTTTAACAAGCCCTCTGGGTGGTTCTGATGTGGCTAAACTTTGAGAACCACTCCGTTTAGAAAATGCTGGCAAACCCACCTCCTAATCCACTAATATGGGTCATGACTCACGTAGATGTGACAGATGTCTGTCTGTCTGTTCTCCTGCTCGGCATTCGTTTCCTCTTCTTCTGATAACAGCCCCCCCCAGATTTTCACTAGGGGAACTGTCTCTACTCCATGGCTCCAGGAACAGGTCCCTAACCCAGGCCTGGTTAACTTCTGCAGTGATTGGTTCAGGCATATGATTCTTGTCATCCAATGAAACACAACCCTGAGACTTGCTGGACCGTTAGTGAAAGAGAAGCTTCCCCTGGGGTTGCTGAGCTGTAGGGAGAAAGCTGGGGCTGCCACTGTTGCCACTCCTGGTGCAGGCATCTCAGGAGGGGAGGAGGGACGGAGGGGACAATATGCAGATACTCTTAGTGGCCTGCATCATCTCATTATGCCTGGTCTGGCATAAGGACTGCCAGGGTTGTCCTCAAGCATTTCTGGAGCTAGGGACCCTGCTGCTCTTGAACACAGGCACAGCTATCAAGTGCCAGAGTTAGTACCCTCAGGACAACCCTCAACCAGCGCAGTGGGGAGCTGGTGGGGAAATGCCACAGCTCCCATCCTTCAGAAGGATAATTCTGGGAGGCAACATGCTTCTCAGAGGCTCCAGAAGAGTCCAGCCCTTGTTGCTTGTCACAGCAAATTGAAAACACACCCTTTATTGGCTTTCCTTCTTCCTTGCCTTACTTGTGTCTCTCCCTCATTCCTGCTTCCTGTGATCACCTCCCAAATAAACCGCATGCACCCAGGTCCTTGCCTCTCAGAAACCCAAAATAAGACAGATTCCTGTTGACATTTGAGCATTTGGATCCAGCCATACCTGAAACAAACACTACTTCTGGACTGTTCAGTTATGTAAGTGATTTAAAAAAGTACTCCCACTTTTGGCTATGTGTGTTAGTTACCTATTAAAAAAAAAAGTTGCTGTTAAGTCACTCCAACTCATGGTGACCACATGGGTGTCACAGTAGAATCGAGCCCCATAGGGTTTTCAGTGGTTGATTTTTCAGAAGTAGATTGCCAGGCCTTTCTTCCAAGGTACTTCTGGGTGGACTCAAACTGCCAACATTTCAGTTAGCAGCCAAGCGTGTTAACTGTTTGCACTGCCCAGGGACAGTTATCTGTTACTGTGTAACAAATGACCCCAAAACTTAGTGGCTTAAAACAACATTTGTCATCTTACAGTTTCTGGGGGTCAGGAATCCAGGCACGGCTTAGCTGGGTCTTCTAGCTCTGTGTCATCTTGCAGTCATCTCAAGGCTGGACTGAGAAAGGATCTTTGTCCAAGTTCACCTCGTTGGCAGAATTCAATTCCTGAGGCTCTTAGCTTTTTCTTCTCAGTTGGCCAGAAGCTGCCACATGAGCCTCTCCATAGGGAAGCACACAATTTGGCAGCTGGCGTCCATTCAAACAAGCAAGTGAGAGAGAGCAAGAGAGGGTAAAAAAGATGGAAACCAGAGTCTTTTGTGATCTAATCTTTTCAGTGACATCCCAACACTTCTGTTGCATTCTATTCAAGTCCCTAATCCAGCCCACACTCCAGGGGAGAGGATTACACAGGGGCATAAATACCAGGAAGTGGGGATCATTGGGAAACATCTTAGAAGCTTCCTACCTCAAGCCACAAGGAGTGTGGATCCCTGTTCCAAGGTTTTTTTGAGCATCAGGATGGGAGCCTGAACAGCAAAACCAAGCCCATTGGCCTGCCTCTGATCTGCCCCAAGATAAGGAGAACCGACAAATACCTTGGGGACACTTTGCGGGCGAGGAGTCTGCAAAGGTGCTGGTAAGCAGAAGGTGGGAGAAGGAAATCGAGTATGGGGGGCCCATTATTACTCGAGGATCATTGCTGATCTCTTTGTTTAGGGACTGTTCTTTCTGTTTGATTTTCACTATGCTGTAAGAAGCCTTGGTGGTACAGTGGTTAAAGCTGCTAACTGAAAGGCTGGCGGTTCGAACCCACCAGCTGCTTCACAGGAGAAGGATGTGGTGGTCTGCTTCTGTAAAGATTTACAGCCTTGGAAACCCTCTGGGGCAGTTCAACTTTGTCCTATAAGGTAGCTATGAGTTGAAATCAACTCGACAGCAGTGAGTTTGTTTTTGGTTTTATTAGGCTACTGAATAACCTTCACATGATGCTTTTTTTTGTGTCCAACCCTAGCTAAGAGCTTCACCTGTGTGATCTCACTTAATCCTTCCTCTATGGGATCAGAACTGAAATTATCCCCATTTTACAAGATGAGGAAACTGAGGCACAGAAAGGTTACGTAACTTGCCTTAGAACACACAGCTATTAAATGGTGGTGCAGGAATTCATCAGAGACTAAATCCTTAACCTGCCAGGTAATCAAAATGTTTTCATCTTAGTAAACATAAAAGTATTCATGGAGGCTTGAACATGCTCACTTACAGCCTTAATCTCCCTGTCCTCTCACACAAGGTCCAAGACCCTTGCTCTAACATTTTCATTTTACTGAGGTTTCATTGCTGCTAACATTTATCAACCTCCCTTGGGTCATGGGGGGTACTGGGAAATTTATTGAAATCTGTGGACCTTCTCCTCTGTTATGGATTGAATCGCAACCCCCCAAAATATGTGTTGAAATCCTAACTCCTGTAAGTATAATTCTTTGTGGAAATAGGGGTTTGTTTTGTTATGCTAATGAGATCACACCAGAGTAGGATGGGTCCTAAACCTAACCAATTCTAAGTTGTAAAAAGACCAGGATAGACAAAAAGACACACACAGGGGGATGACAGATGCCAAGGAATACCAAGGAATGCCAATGATCGCCAGCAGACATCAGAAATTGGAGAGAGGTTCACAAAAGGAATCAACGTGGTCAAGACCCTGATGTGGACTTTTATCCTCCAGAACTGTGAAAAAATGAATTTCTGTTCTTTAAAGCCACCCACTTGTATTTCTGTTACGGCAGCACTAGGTAACTAAGATACTCCCTTCTTCCAAAAAATGTACTCATGCAGTCAAACCCACATCAGCCACATGATTTTAGGGGGCCACTGACTTCTGAAGCCCATTGATGGGCATGGCTGTTCCCCAGCCTGCAGCCTCCCCCAGGCTGGGATTTGTCTTACCCATTGATGTATTCCCAGCCACTTGTTCGGGCCCTGGCACACAGTAGGCATTTAATAAACGCTAAAGATCGGAAGCCCTGGTGGTGTAGTGGTTAAGTGCTACGGCTGCTAACCAAAGGGTGGGCAGTTCAAATCCTCCAGGCACTCCTTGAAAACTCTATGGGGCAGTTCTACTCTGTCCTATAGGGTCACTAAGAGTCGGAATCGACTCGACGGCACTGGGTTTGGTTTCAAAAAGTCCCCTGAAGGGTACAAAGAGTGGATCAATGGCAGTTGCAGATAAAGTAGTGTTTTCCCAGCTGAAATTCTGAACCGCTGTTCTGCAGGATGCTAATAGGTACTCCATAAAAAAAGAAAGGAAGGAAGGGTTCCACGAGGAAATAAATTTGGGAAACACTGGATTGAACAAAGGAAACTGGTTTCTTCATAACAGAACTTCTCAGAGCTCTTAATAGGCTCAGGAGCAGTCAGTCTTCCAAAAGGAAAATAGTATGCAGTGTTTCCCAAATTTATTGGACCACGGGATCCTTCATATCAAGTGGGGTTTTTGAAGATAACTGTCTTAGTCATCTAGTGCTGCCATAAAAGAAATACCACAAGTGGATGGCTTTAACAAAGAGAAATTTATTTTCTCACAGTCTAGTAGGTTACAAGTCCAAATTCAGGGTGTTGGCTCCAGGGGAAGTCTTTCTCTCTCTGTAGGCTCTGGAGGAATGTCCTTGACCTCAATCTTCCCCTGGTTGAGGAGCTTCTCAGGCGCAGGGACCACGTGTCCAAAGGACGCGCTCTGCTCCTGGCGCTACTTTCTTGGTGGTTTGAGGTTCCCAACTCTCTGCTTGCTTCCCTTTCCTTTTATCCCTTGAGAGATAAAAGGTGGTGCAGGGCACACCCCAGGGAAACTCCCTTTACCTTGGATCAGGGAGGTGACCTCAGTAAGGGCAGTGTTACAATCCCACCCAAATCCTCTCAACATAAAACAGTCACCAAATGGAGGACAATCACACTGCTGGGAATCATGGCCTAACCAAGCTGATACATATATTTTTGGGGGGACATAATTCAATCCATAACAGAAACACTTCAAAAGTATCTGTTAAGAGAAACATACCTTGGGTAATGCTAGGGATGCCTGGATCGGCATGGACCAGGGTAGTCAGGAAAGGCTTCTTGGAGGAGAAGGTGCCTCAGTTAGGTTCATGGGTGGGATTGGGAGCATCAGATGAGAACAGGGAAGACATCCCAAATGAATCACGGGAGAAGCCATTACATTGTTAAATTATAACACATGAAAGTGGGGAGACATATAGGTCAGGACTCCATCAGATACAAATATCGGAAGTGCAATTCAGTCTGGCTTGGGCAAAAGGGAGAATTTATTCGTCCATGTAACTGATTTCAGGCATGGCTGGATCCAGGTGTTTGAACCATGTCATGAGAGATCTGTGTTCGCTTTGTTCTCAGGTAGGTTCTCTTCCCATGCGGGCCTGGCATCTCCAGGCTCCCATGCTGCCAGCTAGCAACCCCGGCAGAAAGTGGGATACTTTTGCACAACAGTTTCAGCCAAAGCCCCAGGATTGGCTCAATTTGGGTTTGGGTCACATACCCTCCCTGGGACCAGCCACTACAGCCTATGGCTGTAGATGGGTAGATATGGCTCTCCGATTGGCTAGAACCTTAGGGGTTATTGAATTCCATCCTCTCATTTGACCAAAACCAAAAACCAAACCCAGTGCTGTCAAGTCGATTCCAACTCATAGCGACCCTATAGGACGGAGCAGAACTGCCCCAGGGTTTCCAAGGAGCGCCTGGTGGATTTGAACTGCTGAACCTTTGGTTAGCAGCCGTAGCACTCAACCACTACGCCACCAGGGTTTCCTTTCATTTGACAGATGGGAGATATTTAAGCCCAGAGGGGGAAAGCAACTTGCTCAAGGTCACACAGCTAGTGCAAGGCAGAGCGAGGACAGACACTTTGCGTTCAAGGCCCTTTCTGCTGCAGCTGGTGCCTAGGGGCCAGTTAGACCAGTACGGACCATGCAGAACAGCTGCTAGAATCTGTGTTGGGAGCAGTAGGTGGAGCCTTGTAGAAGGTGAGGCTAGAAATGAGGGGACAGGCTGCAGGGACATCCTTGTGGCTGAGTTGGTTCTAAACATACGTGGGGCTGCCTGTGGTCGGGGAAGGCAAAGAGAGAGACCAGAGGCAAAAAGGGGAAATGACTCCTTGGCTTATGTGGGGATAGGTGTGGCAGGGTAGTATCTGAAGGAAGGTCTATCAAAATGGAGTCTGTCTGAATCTGGGTGTCTAGCCAATTCTTGCTTCTCCCTGAATTCCTGTACCCAACTCATCACTAGGCCTCTTGATTCTGCCTTCTACATATCTCTGAAAAATCCACTGTTCTCTGGTTCTGCTGACCCTATTCCAGCAGCAGTCTTTCACTTTATTATTATATTAAAATATTATAATAATATTTTATTGTGTTTTTGGTGAAAGTTTACAGCAAGTTAGGTTCCCATTTAACAAGTACTACACCTATTAGGAGACACTAGATACATTTTTCACAATGTTTTAACATTCTCGTTAATTCCCTTCTGGATGTTTCCCGAGGCAGCAGTCTTTTAAATGGTCTGTGCACCTGCATTCTCGCCCACCACACCCCCCACCTCAATCCTCCCTCTACATAGCAGCCTGGTGCTCTTTGAAAAACCCACATCAGATATCCTCGCTAAAACTTCCAGCAGCTCCAGAATCCACACTGGGGCCTCTGGTCATCTCCGCGGAGAATTCTCCTCATTGCATTTCAGACCCGCGGGCTTCTCCCATCAGCTCCTAGCACGGGCCACACCCTTCCTTCGGGCCTTTGTCCACACTGTTCCTTCTGCCTGGAACACTTCTTTTCCCTCCCCCCTGGCTAATCCCTGTCATCCCTCAGATTTCAGCTCCATGTCCCTTCCTTTAAGAAATCTGTTCTAGCACTTTCCTCAAGACTTGACTGGTCCACCCGCTACAGGCACCGTATATGGTTTTCACGTTGTACCCTCACCACCACCTTGGAGTATGAGGAAACGGAGGCTCAGAGAGGTAAGTGATCGTCTGAGCTCACAGGGCTAGCAAATGTAGAGCCGGATTAATATGTACTGAGCACTTGCTATGTGCCAGGGGCTGTACCAGGCCCTGCAGCTACTCTGGTGAATCAGACAAGGTCCCCTGGCCTAGGTGGAGCTCTCAGACTGGCAGGGGAGACAGACCTGTGAACGTCGGTGAGGGTGGGGGCTGTGGGAGCCCAGAGGAAGGGATCTGACCTAAGCTCAGGGAGACAGGGAAAGCTTCGGGGGAGGTGGTGTCTGCACTGAGACCGGATGGAAAGCTGTCCAAGCACACGTGCGACAAGTCATTTACTCACCGAATGAATGACTTAATATGTGCACCTGCATCTTTGGGATGTAGATGTCCAGGGTACTGGCATGGGTGTATGTAGGTGTTTGAAGGAATTGACATCCACTTATGTACATGGAAGTGTCAATACGCGCACAAAAAATGTGCTGTGTGTAAACACATAGGCAGGTACATTCACACGGGCATGTGTACGTGAGTATAAATGTAGATCTACAGTGTATATAAAGCAGAGCCCCGATGGCACAGTGGTTAAGTGCTTGGTTGCTAACTTAAAGGTCAGTGGTTTGAACCCACCTAGCAACTCTGTGGGAGAAATCTCTGATGATCTCCTCCTGTAAAGATTAAACCAAGAAAAACCAAACCCAGTGCTGTCGAGTCAATTCCAACTCATAGTGACCCTATAGGACAGAGTAGAACTGTCCCATAGAGTTTCCAAGGAGCACCTGGCAGATTTGAACTGCCAACCCTTTGGTTAGCAGCTGTAGCACTTAACCACTATGCCACCAGTGTTTCCATCCTGTAAAGATTTAAAAAACTGTAAAGATTGGAGCCTAGGAAATCTTATGGGGCAGTTCTACTCTGTCCTATAAGGTCGCTAAGAGTCAGAATCAACTCAATGGCAACTAGAAAGATTGACAGACAGATGAATGGATAGACAGACAGCTGTTATTGAGTGAACTCTGACTCATGGAGACCTTAGGTACAACAGAACAAAATGTTGCCTGGTCCTGCATCACCTTCGTGACTGCTGGCATGTTCGAGATCATCATTGAGGCTATTTGCCAATCCATCCCACCAAGGGTCTCTTTTGCCCTCGTTGGCCCTCTATTCCACCCATTATGATGTCCTCCTCTAGGGATTGATTCCTTCTGATGATATGGCCAAAGCAAGTGAGTCGGACAAGACAACGTTCTGTTGTGATCCATAGATTTTCACTGCCTGGTTTTTGGAAGTAGATCATGAGGCCTTTCTTAGTAGTCTGTCTTAGTCTGGAAGCTCTGCTGTGAAACCTGTCGACCACAGGTAACCCTGTTGGTATGGAAATACAGGTAGCATAGCTTCCAGCAACCCAGCAACACACAAGCCACCACAGTACGACAAGCTGACAGACTGGTGACGGATGCAAGCATATCGAAGCAGTATAATGTGCCTATTCAATTCTTGGTTCTTTTATTTGTGTATCTTGGGCAAGTTAACCTCTTGGTCACTTTATCAGTAAAAATGGGGAAAATAATAGTATTTCTCTGTCTTACTTTGGGTTTCTTAGAAGCAAAACCTGAGACAAGAGTAGTTATACCACGGATTTATTGAGGGAGAAACCTGGAAGAAAGGGAGGGAAACAGGATAAAATCGGGGAGAAGCTAAGCAGAAATGTGGGCTTAGCTGAAGTCTGGGGAGCACTGGAGTATGAATGGCACACAGTGCTGTCCCACCTTGAGGGAAGGGGGCCAATTCTTTGTATCCCCATAGCAGTCAGTCACTGGATGTGTCCCCTCCACCCTCCACCTGGGGTGAAGTCATCTCCCAGACATTAGGTAGTGAGGCAGGTGGGTTGGCTGAGGGCAATACTCCAGAGAAGGGGGCAGATGTGAGCCATTAACAGCAGCTTCACAGAAGCTGGGGAATGTGTACCAACAGCCATCACTATGTCCTTGGTTCTCAAAACAAGACCCTGGGGAGCAAGAGCATCAGCCTCCCCTGGGAGCCTGTTAGAAATGAAGAATCTCAGGCCCTACTCCAGACCTGCTGACTCAGAACCCGGGTTAACTGACATTTGAGAAGAACAGTATTAAACTACCTCACAGGGTGGTTATGAGGGTTAAATGAGGTTAGTTTATAAGATGAGGGCAGTGGTGGTTCAATGGTAGAATTCTTGCCTTCCATGTGGAAGACCCAGGTTCAATTCAGGCCAATGGGCTTTATAAGCAGCCACGACCCATCTGTCAGCTGAGGCTTTGCGTGTTGCTATGATGCTGAACGAGGTTCAGCAGAGCTTCCAGACTAAGATAGACTAGGAAGAAAGGACTGGTAATCTACTTCTGAAAATTAGCCAATGAAATCCTTATGGATCACACAGTTCGATCCACAACCAGTCATGTGGATGGCACAGGATTAGGCAGTGTTTTGTTCTGTCATGCTTGGGGTTTCCATGAGTCAAGGGTGACTCAAGGGCAGCTAACAACAGTGACGATGTATAGAAAGCACTCAGAACCGCATCTAACCCACAGTAGGTGCTATTTAAGTGATGGCTATCGTCTTAGGCTGGGTTGTCCAGAGAAGCAAAACCAGTGAAACGTGTATATATATATATACACAGAGAGAGAGAGAGATTTATATCAAGGAAATGGCTCACGTGATTACAGAGGCTGGAAAGTCCCAAGACAGTGTGGGTCAGGCATCAGGGTGAAGGTTTCTCCTGACTCACATAGCTTCAGGGACGGATGAACCCCTGATCAGCAGGTCAGATGGCAGGCTGCTGGCTCAAGCCCCAAGAACCAGAGGATTCAGAGCACAGCAAAAGCCAGCAAGCTTTGCCAGAAAGTTTATATATATATATTGCATGTAGGCCACACCCCCAAGGAAACTCTCTTTCAACTGATTGACTGGTCATAGATGATCTCATTGTAGAGGTGATTACATTATATCTGATGTCTTCATGGAGGTGATTACATCATTATGTAACTACCAAACCACAGCATAAATGCCAAACCACTGAGATTCATGGCCCAGCCAAGTTGACACACAATCTTAACCACTGCAGCTATTGTTATGATTATTTGCATGTTCGCTTACCCAGATGCTTAATAAATGTGTAAATGAACGAGTGCAGGCAGGACTAGCTACGTAACTTGCAGGACTCAGTGCAAATGTGGGCCCTTTGTTCAAAAATTAGGCAGCAGCAGAGCCCTAACCAAGCATGGGACCCATCTGAGCTTGGGACCCTGTGCAACTTCGCAGGTCACGTGCCCGGGAAGCCAGCACTGAGAGCAGGCACATGGAGGAGGTAGAGGCATGGTTTTGAGGCACAGATGACCAGAAGGTTCCCTTTCTATGGTGATTTGGTGCATCCTTCTGGAGTCCCTGGGTGGTGCAAACAGTTTAATGCACTCAGCTGCTAATCAAAAAGTTGGAGGTTCAAGTCCTCCCAGAGGTGCCTTGGAAGAAAGGCCTGGCAGTCTACTTCCAAAAAACCAGCCATTGAAAACCCTATGCAGCACAGTTCTGCTCTGAGACACGCCGGGTCGCCATGAGTGAAAATTGACTTGATGGCAACTGGTTTGTTGGTTTCTGGCTTTATAGATGAGGAAACTCTGTGAGAAGTACCAGAGCTGGAAATTGGACTCAAGTCTCTGACCTCCTGCCCCCACCGACCCTATGCTCCCACACTCCATGGGGGGTGTCTATGCGCCTGTGTGTCTGTCTGTGCGCCTGTGTGCCTGCACGTACCTTGGAGCCGACTGGGGAATCGTTGAGGACTTGCAACCGAGAAATGTTTTCACATTTGCACATTGCGAAGAGACTTTGAGTATGTTCCCCCATGAATCGTGGGTATTCATTCCCAGGGAGCTCTAACTGCTCAGAGAAGGGGTGTGAAATTTAATTTGCACTAATTATTCTGAAGTGAGAGGAGCGGGAGATGAGCTGGCTCTGCACATTCGGCCTCTTCCAGCAGCTCCAGTTCCCCACATTGCAGTTTATTTATGTGCAAGGGGTGGCGATGGGGGTGGGGGTACTGTTACTATGGCAACTGCAGCTGCTGGGATTTGGGGGTGGCTAGGCTGGGTGGTGGGATAAGGAGGAGGGAGTAGGTGAGGGCTGGGGCAGACTCGGGGCTTGTGTGCCCCCGAGTTTTGGGGGCCACTTGCAGAGCCCCCCTGTCTGAGATAGGGGCCTCCCTCTCTCCTTGTATCTCCTGGGCTTTGGGGTTTGCATACGCTACAGAAGCTCAGGGGGAACTGAAGGGGCATTCCCACCTCTCTCTCTCTCTCCCTGTCTATCTGTGCCCCACCCCAGGCCTGTTTCTAGCTGAGCTGGGCCTTTGATGCGGGCAGGTGGGTATCTCAGTCCCACAAGAAGGACTGTCCCAGACCGGAGGGAGGGAACGGTTTCTGTTGTCTCAGTGGTTCCCTGGGTCTGGGAACAGTTTCTGTTGTTTCAGTGGTTCCCTGGGTCAGGGGTGTCCCTCTGAGGCCCCAGGCCCTAGGTAAAGCTGACACATGTGGTCCCTGGGGTAGAGGACAGAAACCCAGAGAGGCCGCTGGCAGAGGACACCCTGGAGGAGAAGAGCAACTCTGGAGCAGAAGCCAAAATGCCCATCCTCCTTCCTTTTGCTCCTCTCTCCATCCCTCCCTCAGCTCCAACTTCCTCTCTTCCCACCTCTTCTACTTCCTCCTCTTCCCCTCCCCCTCTTCCTTCTCTTCTCTCCTATCTTCCCTCTTCCTTACCGACTTTCTTTCCTGCCACCACTAGAGGGCACCAAGGGGCCACAGCAGCCCCATGATTTATCACTCAAGGATGGGCTATGGGGCTATGGGGGTGGGTGGGGCAGGGTGAGGAGTCCGCGCAGCCAATGGGTCTTCAGCAGGGCTGGATGATTCTAGCCAGTTTGGAGTCAGGGGAGGTTTAGGCTGTCCCAAGGACTGAGATCTAGATTGTCACAGTGACATCTCCCCAACAGACTTTGGGGGAAGGGGTTTTAGAGAGGCAGAGGGTGCAATCCCACCTCTTTACATCTCTGACTCCAGTAGGATGGCCTGGAAGGAAGGAGCCTGGATTTGCATCCCAGCCCTGTCACTTCCTTGTGGTTTCACCTTGGGCAAGTCTCATCACCTCTCCAAGCTACAGTTTCCTCTTCTGTAAAATGGGGACAACTAATCCCTCCTCAAAGGCTTACTGTGAGGATTGGATTTGTCTTAGTTATCTAGGTCTGCTATAACAGAAATACCACAAGTGGGTGGCTTTAACAAACGGAAATTTATTCTTTCACAGTCTAGGAGGCTAGAAGTCTGAATTCAGGGCACCAGCTCCAGGGGAAGGCTTTCTATCTCTGTTGGCTCTGGGGGAAGGTCCTTGTCATCAATCTTCCCCTGGTCTAGGAGCTTCTCAGTGCAAGGACTCTGGGTCCAAAGGACACCCTCTGCTCCCAGCACTTCTTTCATGGTGACATGAAGTCTCTCTTCTCTCTTTTATAGGTCCTCTCTTTTATATCTCAAAAGAGACTGACTCAAGATACACCCTGTGGAAACAGGGAACCCAAGATAGAGAAAGGGAGAGTGTTGACACATCACGGGGTTGGCAACCAATGTCACAAAACAATTTGTGTATTGTTTAATGAGAAACTAATTTGTTCTGTAAACTTTCACCTAAAGCGCAATTAACAAAACAACAACAAATAGTAATAAAGGCACTGCTGTCACGTTAAAAAAAAAGATAACCTAATCCTGTAGATTGAGTCCTGCCTCATTATGTTAACTGCCTCTAATTCTGCCTCATTAACATCATACAGGTTAGAATTTACAACACACAGGATAATCATATCAGATCACAAAATGGTGGACAATCACACAATACTGGGAATCATGGACCAGCCGAGTTGACACACATTTTGGGGGGACACAATATAATCCATAACAAGATGGAAGAACATATGGAAACCAATCACACACTAGGCACTCAAATGGTAGCTTCTCTTTGCCTTAGTAGGTCAGTCAGTCAACAGTGTTTGTTGAGCACCTACTATGTGCGAAAAAAAAAAGGACCAAGGGTGGTACAAACAGTTTGTACTCAACTACTAACCTAAAGGTGGGCTGTTTGAACCCACATAGCAGCATCTGGAAAGGACGGGCGAACTGCTTCCATAAAGATTACAGCCAAGAAAACCCTATGGAGCAGTTCTATCCTGCAACATATGGGGTTGCCATGAGTCGAAATCTACTTGAGAGCAACTCGTTTGGTTTTTTGGTTACTATGTGCTAGTGGGAAATGCTGGTGGCATAGTGGTTAAGTGCTACGGCTGCTAACCAAGAGGTCGGCAGTTCGAATCCACCAGCCGCTCCTTGGAAACTCTATGGGGCAGTTCTACTCTGTCTATAGGGTCGCTATGAGTCGGAATCGACTGCAGTGGGTTTTGGTTTATATGCTAGGGGCTCTGCTAGACACTGTGGATCTAGCAGGGAACAAGGTAGACACAGGGCATATCATCATGGAACTTTCACCCTGTTGTTGTTAGGAGCTGTCGAGTCAGTTCCAGCTCATAGCGACCCTACATACAACAGAGCGAAACACTGCTCAGTCTCTCACTATCCTCACAATCATTGCTATGTTTGAGCCCATTGTTGCAACCGCTGCATCAGTCCATCTGTCGAGGGTCTTTTTCTTTTTCGCTGACCCTCTAGTTTACCAAGCATGATGTCCACCTCCAGGGACAGAGTCCCTCCCGATAACATGTCCCAAAGTAAGTGAGAAGGAGTCTTGCCACCCTCGCTTTTAAGGAACATTCTGGGTGTACTTCTTCCGAGACAGATTTGTTCCTTCTTCTGGCAGTCCATGGTATATCCAATATTCTTAGCCAACACCACAATTCAAAGGCATTGATTCTTCTTCTTCAGTCTTCCTTATTCATAGTCCCGCCTTCATGTACTTATGGAACAATTGAAAATACCATGGCTTGGGTCAGGCGAACTTAGTCCTCAAAGTGCCATCTTTGCTTTTCAATACTTTAAAGGGATCTTTTGCAGCAGATTTGCTCAGTGCAATACATCGTTTGGTTTCCTGACTGCTGCTTTCATGGGCGTTGACTGTGGACCCAAGTAAAATCCATTTTAGTTGGATTTACCTTTTTCAGCCTAGTAGGGGTGAAATTATTATCCATAACTGAAACTTTATTTTTAAATTATAATACGTTCTTAACCCAAAACCAAACCCATTGCTTTTGAGTCCATTCTGACTCATACTGACCCTATAGGACAGAGCAGAGCTGCCCCATAGGGTTTCCAAGGAGTGGCTGGTGGATTTGAACTGCCGACCTTTTGGTCAGCAGCCAAACTCTTAACCACTTCACCACCAGCACCTAAGTAGTGATAAATATGTGTGGTGTGTTGCAATAGAGTTCTCCGTGATGTGGGGTGCAGGTCGGGGGAACCTGACGGCTCTGATGTTCAGGTTGGGCCCTAAAGGATGGACAGGGTTTGTGACAAGGGAGGCAGGAGGGAAAGGTGTTAGAGGCAGAAGGAACAGCAGATACAAAGGCCTGGAGGAAGGGAGGACAGGATACATTCAGGCACTCGAGGTGGTCCAGGGTGGTGGAGGGTGGAGGGAGAAGGAGCAGGGTGTGAGAAGAGCTGGAGAAATGAGGGAGTGTCAGGTGCCTGCAGGATATGGGAGCAAGTGTAGCCCTGGAGCAGCGGGAACCCAAACTAAAAGGCCCAGCTGCGTTTTTGTGACAGAGAAAAGATGGGTGTTTTAAAAGTAATGACAACGTTCCTGAGCAGGAAACTGGATCTTTTTTTCGTCCCCAATAGCCCTAGAGCATCTAAAAATAAAGCAGGCATCAAGAGAACATCCTGGCAGTGGCCTCAGGATGCTGGGCTCTGATGTAAACGGAAGAGGACCGGAGTGGACTGGGAGGTTGAGGTGTCCTCACAACGTCCAGGGGGAGGACTGGGAGTCGGGACCCTGGGTCTCCAGCTCTGCTGCCCAAGCAAGTCTTTTTGCTATTGGTTGCCTCAGTCTAGCCACTTGTGAAATGGGAGAGGCTGGTCCTGGCCACCTCCCAGGGACCCTGTGAAAAGGTTCTCCGAACTCAGGAAGACAAGAGGCTTGCTGGTGCCACAATCAAGGTTTGCTTGCTTCATAGACAGCTGGTCTGTTTGCATCAAAGGGCAGGGAGACAAAGCGCAGTGGTTGAGAGCTACGGTTGCTAACCAAAAGGTCAGCAGTTAGAAACCACCAGCCGCCCCTTGGAAACCCTATGGGGCAGTTCTACTCTGTCCTATAGGGTCACTATGAGTTGGAATTGACTCAGCGGCGATGGGTTTGGAACGGTTTGGTTTACTGTGATAGAAGCACTGACTGGGTACAGAGTGGGGCGGGGTGCGCCGGGGGAACAGAAGTGGAAGTCTGATTCTAGTATCAGGCGACTGTCTAGTTGGAGAGACAAGATTCATGCATGAGATAATTTTGAATGTCACAGAAAAAAACAAGAACAAAAAACCCAGTCTGTCCATCTCCTTCCTCCCCTCCCTCCCTCCCTCCTATCTCTGACTGTCCGTATCAACATTGGCAGGTTCTCTCTCTGCTCTGCACTTTGTAAAGTACTCCAAGTGCATCACCTCCCTTAATCCTTACCACACCCCTGAGAGATGGCTGTTATCGTCCTCACTTTAGAGATGAAGAAACCAAGGCTCAGAAAACTTGAGTTGATTTGCCTACCATCACATAGTTTCGAAGTGCCAGGTGTGAGATTAGACTCCAGGTTGTCTGAATCCAAATCTGTCCTCTTAACAACTTGCCAATGATGTATGTGGACCCACGACCACCGTCACCAGTCGTCATGGAGGTAATGACTGAGTGCCAGCCTAGCGTCATGGAGAGACAGAGCACAATTGCAAAGGGGTGACCTCTGACCTGGAGTAGGTTGATGGGTCCTTGTCAGCTGTTACAAGGTCACATTGTCCAGTCCCCTCTCTGAGCTTCAGGTTCACATATGTTGAGAGAAGAGTTTAGACTGAACAACTGGACAATCTCTTCCAGGCCTTAGAGTCTAATATTCTTTCAAAATATAAAGATTGAGGGAAGTGGGAGCCCATCAGTCACTTACTCTTTAATGCTAATTATAGTAGCTTTCCTGGAACTGAGATTGGGTGTAAGAGGAGAAAGTAATAAGGGAGCACGCATGACCAAAAGGACAGGTTGTCTGCTTGGGAGTGTTGCTCTGGGTACCAGGGGAGCGCTGGGTGCTAACAACAGGTGAGGGAGCAGGCAGGAATGGTATCATAGGTAATGCTTTGGTTAGAAAGCTGGACCTACTAAGGCCTCTTCTAGGTTAAAAAATCCATACTGACTCTCCTGGAGGTTTAATGTGGGGCAGCCATTGCTGGCATCAGAGGCCCAAGGAGAGCCCTGAAGTCCTGTGGATCTGGATGGTGCCAAACAATGGCAGGTGCTGATGGACTGAACCATCTCATGACTGGGTTGCTGGTGGCTCGGGGCTATTTTGAGTCATGACCTGCAGCTCTAGTGTCTAAACCTGTTGAGTCATTCTCTCCTGAAACCCTGGCAATCACTGATCTTTTATCTCTCTCTCTAGTTTTGTGTTTTCCAGAATGTCATATAGTTGGAATCATACTATGTAGCCTTTACAGACTGGCATCTTTCATTAAACAATAAGCATTTAAGGTTCCTTCATGTCTTTTTGTGATTGATAGCTCATTCCTTTTTACTCCTGGACAATAGTCCATTGTATAAATGTACCACAGTTTATTTATCCACTTACCTTTTGAAGGACATCTTGGTTGCTTCAAGTTTTTGGCAATTATGAATAAAGCAGCTACTAGCATTAATGTGCAGACTTTTGAGTGGACATAAGTTTTTAACTCATTTGGGTAAATATCTAGGAGCGCAATTGCTGAATCTTACGGTACTACTATATTTAGCTTTGTAAGAAACTGCCAAACTATTTTCTAAAGTGACTGTACCATTTTGAATTCCACCAGCAATGAATGAGAATTCTTATTGCTCCACATCCTTGTCAGCATTTAGTATTGTCACTGTTTGGGATTTTAGCCATTTAATAGGATCTTGTTTTAATTTGATCTTGTTTTAATTTTCATTTTCTCTATGACATATGATGTTGAGCATCTTTTCATATGCTATTTGCCGCTTGTACATCTTCTTTGGTGAAATATCTCCTCAGATATTTTGCCCTTTATAAAAATTTATTGTGGGGAAATATACATAATAAAACATTTACGATTTCAACTGTTTTTATGTGTACAATTCAGTGACATTAATTACATTCCCCAAGTTGTAGAGCCATCACCATTATCTCTGTCCAAATTTTTTCATCACCCTGAACAGAAATGTAGTAACCCTTAAGAAATACCTCCCCATTTTCCCTTCCCACTTGTCCCTGGTAAGCACTAATAAACGTTGGTCTCTATGCATTTGTCTATCCTAGATATTTCATATAAGTAGGATCATACAATATTTGTCCTTTTGTCTGACATTTCCCTTAGCATGAAGAGAAGGACAACACACAATACAGGGGAAGTCAGTAAAATGGGACTAAACCAAAAGCTAAGAAGTTTCCTGAACACAAGCAAACACTTCAAGGGACAGTGTAGCAGAGGCAGGAGTATGGCTTGGATCAGGCCCAGAACTAAAACCATTCCCGAAGCTAACTCTTCAGACAAAGATTAGACTGGACTGTGAGACATAAAATGATACTGGTGAAGAATGTGCTTCTTGGCTCGAGTAGATACATGAGAGTATGTGGGCAGTTCCTGTCCGGAGGCGAGATGAGAAGGCAGAGGGAGACAGGAGCTAGTTGAATGGACATGGGAAATACCGAGTGGAGAAAGGGAGAGACTTTAACTGACTTACTTTGGACATGTCACTGGGAAAGACCAATTGCTAGATAAAGACATCATGTTTGGTAAAGTAGAAGGTCAGTGAAAATGAGGGAAACCCTCAATGAGATGGATTGACACAATAGACTCAAACATACCAGCGGTCATGAAGATGGCACAAAAGCTGGCAACATTTGCTCTGTTATACTTAAGGTTCTGAGCCGACTTGATAGCAACTCACAACAACAACAACAATCAGTGTGAGCATCAGATTCTTTGTAAGTGATTGTCTAATCTCAACTATGAGCTCTTCCAGGGCAGGGACTGGTCTTGTTCTACTCAGTGTCCTGAGAGCCCAGTGCAAGGCCTGCAGCCCTGGAGGAACAAAAGGAGTGAATGAATGGAATGAATGATGCAGACTAGGGGAGTGGTTACAGTGTGGGCCTAGATTGGAAGCCAAGCTCTACCACTCACTAGCTCTGTGACCCAGAGAATGTTCCTCAGCTCTCCAGGTTTCAGTGCCTTAACTACAAAATGGGGAGAAAAATAATCCCTCTTACAATAAGGATTCAATAAGTTAATGAGTGAAAGCACTTTGCCTAGTGCTTGGCACGGAGCGGGCATGCAATAAAACTTGCTGTTATTATGAACCAGGCCTCCCCAGCCCAGCCTCTCCCACCACTGGCTCTGCACTCCCCTGACCACAGCCGCCTCCACCTAACTTCCTCCCAGTGCCCTAGGCAGCTGGCTGAGTTCCTGGTCCACCAACCTTGGCCCTCTGCCATTCAGGGGCTGGCCTATTTAGACTCAGTGTTGGCCTCCAGAGAGCCTGGCCCTGATACATCATGTCCTCACCTGCTGGCCAAGCTAAGACAGTCATCACTGGGGCAACTGAGGCTTCTTCTGGTACAGCAACAGGGCAGTGGGACCTGAATGAGGCATGGTGCCTGGGATGCCCATAGGACTGGGGCTGCTACGGGGAGCAAAGGCTGGCAGGAGTAACAGAGCAGGACGGAGAAGGAAGGCTGATCCGAGCACTTGTCTTGTGGATTTGGGGAAGTCTGGATTTTTAAAAAGACAAAACTCATTTTTCTCCAACCAAGGCATGAATATTTCAAATGTTGACCTTTGGTAGATTGTAAGTTCCAATTCCATTACCCGTCTGTCAGTTTGTTACACTGTGGTAGTGTGTGTGTTGCTGTGGAGTATTTCAAAGACCAACAGGATTACCCATGGTGGATAGGTTTCAGCAGAGCTTCCAAACTAAGATAGACTAGGAGGAAAAGCCTGGTGATCTACTTCTGAATATTAGCCAATGAAAACCTTATGGACCGCAACAGAATATTGTCCAACTCATTTGCTTTGGACATGGCCTCAGGAGGGATCAATTGCTACAGTAGATGTTTGGTGAAGCAGAGGGCCCGCGAGGGTAAGGGAGATGCTCAGTGAGATGGATTGGCACAATAGCCTCAGTGGTAGACTCCAACATGCTGGTGAACATCATGATCCTGCAGAACCAGGTAATGTTTCATTCTGTTTTACCTAAGGGTGCAATGAGTTGGAGTTGACTAAACAGCAGCTATGTATCTGTTTAAGTTCCAGTTAAAGCCAGGGTCCTTAAGCCTTTGAGGAAGAGGCTCTACAATTCCATCCTTCAACTCTCGAGATTTGGGGCTAGGTACCCGGAGGGAGTACTCCGTAACGTGACAGACAAGGGCCATAGCTCTGATCTCCTGTATTGTAATTGTTCATTCGTAAAATGCCTGAGTTCCCTC
The DNA here is from genome assembly GCF_024166365.1 of Elephas maximus indicus. Classification (NCBI taxonomy): domain Eukaryota; kingdom Metazoa; phylum Chordata; class Mammalia; order Proboscidea; family Elephantidae; genus Elephas; species Elephas maximus. Next base: position 60,667,543 of record NC_064821.1, read on the forward strand.
CAAGGGGACATCAGGGTCAGGTCTGTTTAACTTTGTACCCCTTTTGTGTCCAGCACAGTGCTTGCCACATAATGATAATAAACCAAAACCAAACCCAGTGCCGTCGAGTCAATTCCGACTCATAGCGACCCTATAGGACAGAGTAGAACTGCCCCATAGAATTTCCAAGGAGCGCCTGGTGGATTCGAACTGCCAACCCTTTGGTTAGCAGCCATAGCACTTAACCACTACGTCACCAGGGTTTCCAATGATATAATAATAATATAATATAATAATGATAATAGCTATCTTTTAATGAGCATGTATACCAACCCTAAGGTTGTTGTTGTTACATGCTGTTGAGTCGGTTCAGACTCATAGCAACCCTATGTACAACAGAATGAAACACTGGCCAGCCCTGTGCCATCCTCGCAATTGTTGTTATGCTTGACCCCATTGTTGTAGCCACTGTGTCAATCCATCTAGTTGAGCGTCTTCCTCTTCTTTGCTGACCCCCTACTTTACCAAGCATGATGTCTTTCTCCGGGGACTGATCCCTCCTAATAACATGTCCAAAGTAAGTGAGATGGAGTCTTGCCATCCTCGATTCAAAGGAGCATTGTTGTGCTTTTTCCAAGACAAATTTGTTCATTCTTCTGGCAGTCCATGGTATATTCAATATTCTTTGCCAACACCAAAATTCAAAAGCATCAATTCTTTGGTCTTCCTAATTCATTGTCTAGCTTTCACACAAATATGAAAATACCTTGGGTCAGGAGCACCTTAGTCCTTCCTCAAAGTGTTTTTTGAACACTTCAAAGAGGTCTTCTGCGGTAGATTTGCCCAATAAAATACGTGGTTTGATTTCTTAACCACTGTTTCCACGGATGTTGATTGTGGATCCAACTAAAATGAAATCCTTGACAACTTCAATCTTTTCTCTATTTATCACAGTTTTGCTTATTGGTCTAGTTGTGAGGGTTTTTGTTTCTTTATGTTGAGGTGTAATCCATTCTGAAGGCTGTGGTCTTTGATCTTCATTAGTAAGTGCTTCAAGTCCTCTTCACTTTCAGCAAGGAAGGTTGTGTCATCCCATATTGCAGGTTGTTCGTGAATCTTCCTCCAATCCTGATGCCATAATCTTCTTCATATAGTCCACCTTCTCAGATTATTTGCTCAGCACACAGACTGAATAACTTTGGTGAAAGGATACAACCCTGACACACACCTTTCCTGACTTCAAACCACGCAGTATCCCCTTGTTCTGTTCTTGATCTATGTATAGGTTCCTCATGAGCACAATTAAGTGTTCTGGAATTCTCATTCTTCACAATATTATCCATAACTTATGATCCACACAGTCGAATGCCTTAGCATAGTCAATAAAACACAGGTAAACATCTTTCTGGTATTCTCTGCTTTCAGCCAAGGTCCATCTGACATCAGCAATGATATCCTCACTGCATGCCCTCTTCTGAATCTGGCTTGAATTTTGGCAGTTCCCTGTCAATGTACTGCTGCAACCATTTTTGAATTATCTGCAGCAAAAATTTATTTGTGTGCGATATTAATGATATGGTCTGATAATTTCCTCATTCTGTTAGATCACCTTTCTTTGGAATGGTCACAAATATGGATCTCTTCCAGTCAGTTGGCCAGGTAACTGTCTTCCAAATTTCTTGGAAGAGACTAGTAAGCACTTCCAGCATGGCACCCATTTGTTGAAACATCTCAACTGGTATTACGTCAATTCCTGGAGCCTTGTTTTTCACCAGCGCTTTGGACTTCTTCCTTCAATACCATCAGTTCTTGACGATATGCCAGCTCCTGAAATGGTTGAATGGTAACCAGTTCTTTTTGGTAAGGTAACTGTGTGTATTCCTTCCATCTTCTTTTGATGCTTCCTGAATTGCTCAATATTTTGCCCATAGAATCCTTCAATGTTGTAACTCGAGGCTTGAATTTTTTTAATTATTTAATTTTGAGAAATGACGAGCATTTTATTATTACCTCCATTTTTTAGATGAGCAAGTTGATGCTCAGAGAGGTTAAGAGGACCAGTCATGGTCATGAAGCTCTAAGTGTAATTCTGAGATTTGTTCCCTCCAAAGCCTGTGTTCTGAATTGTGAGTCATACTCCCTCTGCCATATCAAGAGTTTGTTGAATGACTGACAGCGATGACCTACAGTGAGGGGTGATTGTGTCATCAGCAAAGTGCTTGACCAGCTCACCTCTGCCAGCTGCAGCCCTTTGTCAGAAATGGAAGGAAGAGTGTGACCTGGGGCCCATCCATCTGATGGTTGGGGTTGGCTTGAAGATCTACCAGAGATTCAGATGTTCTGGTGGGAACTAGAGCTGCATAGGATGCTTTGTAGCCTGTTTTTTGGATGCAAGAATCTGATCTAGAATATAAAGAGTTCTTCTGTCTCTGTTTAAGCTCCTCCCATGGTAGGGAAGTCACTCTTTTTAACGGATACAGAGCCTAGGTTATTAGGGAACTCCTCATTTTTACTCATCACTTTTTTGGTTAGTCCTTGTTTCTCCCTTCGGGGTCCTATAGAATAAGTCAGCCCAATGCCCCTGTATATACTTGTTCAGTGAATAATATGAAAATGCCAGTCTGGCTCTTAAGGAGTTTTGCAAGCAGTGGCTTAATAATCTAGAACTTGGAATAAGAGCTGATATTTTCCCCTTTCACCTAGTTTTCTGTCTACCACCCTTCTGTCAAACTGTTGTACTATGGTGGTTTGCATGTTGCTATGGTGCTAGAAGCTATGCCATTGGTATTTCAAATACAAGCAGGGTCACCCATGGTGGAAAGGTTTCAACAGAGCTTCCAGACTGAGACAGACTAGGAAGAAAGGCCTAGAAATCTACTTCTGAAAATTAGCCAATGAATACCCTATGGATCACAACAGAACATTGTCCAATATAGTGCTGAAAGATGAACCCTTTAGGTTGGAAGGCACAGTGACCACAACAATCTTCTTGAGCTAATCAAAGACTGTGAAGATGGTGTATGACCGGGCAATGTTTCGTTCTGTTGTATATAAGGTCACCATGAGTTGGAGGTGACTAAGTGACAACTAACAACAACAACAGTTTTCCCTATTGTTAACATCTTACATGACCATGGTACATTTTTTAAAACTAAGAATCTGACTTCTGTTTTACAGTCCAACACATAAAGAGCTTGGAAGTTGTCATTCTCATCCTTACAAGAAAAAAGCTGAATAAACTGAAAATCAACAACTCTTCTTTGGTCACAGGGAAAAAAGCTGCCCTGAAAACCAGAGAGACAAACAGGCAGATACAGAGAATCTCAGTTTACTGGGAGCAGAGTTCAGGAGTAAAAATAACCAGCTGGAGTCAGTACTAATAGGAACATTTAACACCATAATAGAGAAATTGCTGGAGGCTCAGTGTGGACTAGCTCAAGGATTGAAGTCTCCTGAGGAAGGCCTCAGTCTTAGGGAGCCCCACTGTCTTAGACTGGATTCTCTAGAGAAGCAAAACCAGTGAAGTGTATATATTTAAATACATAGATAAAAAATACATAGAGAGAGACTTATTTCAAGGAAATGGCTCACACAATTGTAGAGTCTGATTAAGTCCCAAATGCATCAGTCAGGCCTCAGGCTGGAGGCTTCTCCTGACTCATGTGGTTGCAGGGGCTGACAAACAAAAAATCAGCAGGTCAGATGGCAGGCTGCTGGCTCACATCCCAGGAACCAGATGTCAGAGAATGACAAATCGAATTCAGGATCAAGAGAGTGAGAGAGATTTGCCAGAACATCCTTATATATTGGACGCAGGCCACACCCCCAAGGAAACTGCCTTTCAACTGATTGGCTGCTCATGTCAGATCACAAAATGGAGGATGATTACATTATATCTGCCAAACCACTGAGAATCATGGCCTGACCCAGTTGACACATAACCTTAACCATCACAGTCCATCCCTTGTCAACCTGACATATGTACACATCTCCTTAAACCATACATAATCTCTAAATAAAGACAATTATAAAGACATATTTGCACTTAATATGATAAACGTAATATGTGTACAATTGAGAACACATTAGCATCGTTTACATCTTATATTTTCTAATAAGTAATGGAATAAAGGAAGGAAGAAAACAAAGATATCTGACATATATGTATCATACATACACACATACACTATAACCAAACAAGGAAGAAATACTTATGTCAATTACAGTCCTCATTCCTGCAACTGGTCATGTAGTCATATTTGGCACTTAGAACTACGTTCTTCCAAAAAAAAAAAAAAATTTTTTTTTTTTTCTTCCACCACATATTCTGTATTCCCTTTGCCCTCAGCAGGCACCTCAGCTGGTCGTGGTTCTTAGCCTGGTGGGTTTACCGAAACCTTCATTCCCGAAGGGCTTAGCCATTAGTAGTCATGTCAGAATTGGATGCTGTAGTGTTCCATTAACTTTAATTACAGGGCATGGTAGTATTAAGAGACGTCCTAAGGAATTTTGTGTATTCCAGACACACTCTTCTTTACCTCCATTATGCAGTATCGATTCAGTTTCCCCTTGGTAATCAGAATCAATCACACCAGCCTATATGGTAACTCCCTTCTTTGCCTGTTGATCCAGAGGCATGAGGAGCCCAAAGTGGCCAGGTAGCATTCTTAACTTCCAGTTCAGTGATATTAGTAACGTGTCTCCTGGTGGGAATTAAGACCTCTAGACCCAAAGAGCATAGGGTCATAGGGACAGAAAGCAAAAATTTTACAAGTGGGTCACTAGGGGTAATGGTGAGTGGTGCCACTCCCATTTCAACCCCTTGATTTCTGGATCCATGAATGCTGGCTATGGGAGAAACAGCACTATATATTGAATGCTGGTTTAGACCATATACAGCCTCAAGGAGAACATTTCCCCAACCCTGCAAGGTATTGCCACCTAGCTGGCACAGTAATTGTGTCTTCAGAAGTCCATTCCATTGTTATACCAAGCCAGCAACTTCATGGGGAATATGGTAAGACTAGTGAATTCCATGAGCATGGGCCCACTGCCGTACTTCATTTGCTGCGAAGTGAGTTTCTTGATTCAAGGCAATGCTGTATGGGATACCATGACAGTGGATAAGGCATTCTGTAAGTCCACGGATGGTAGTCTTGACAGAAACATAGTGCAGCAAAGGCAAATCTGTATCCAGAGTGTTTATACCAATAAGAACAAAATATTGCACTTTCTGTGATGGAACTGGTCCAGTGTAATCAACCTGCCATTATGTTGCTGGCTGATCACCCCTAGGAATAGTGCCATATCAGGGATTCAGTATTGGTCTCTGCTAGTGGCAAATTGAGCACCCAGCAGTGGCTACAGCCAAGTTAGCCTTTGTGAGTAGAAGTCCACATTGCTGATCCCATGCATAACCTTCATCCCTGCCACTATGGCCACTTTGTTCATGAGCCCATTGGGCAATGACAAGACTGGCTAGGGAAAGAGGCTTACTAGTATCCACAGAATGTGTCATACCATCCACTTGGTTGTTAAAATCCTCCTCTGTTGAGGTCACACTTTGGTGGGCATTCACATGAGACACAAATATCTTCACTTCTTTGGCCCATTCAAAGATGTCTATCTACATGCCTCTTTCCCATACTTTCTTGTCACCAATTATCCAATCATGTTTCTTCCAAGTCCCTGACCATCCAGCCAAACCACTGGCAACAGCCCATGAATCAGTACACAATAGCACATCTGGCCATTTTCCTTCCAAGCAAAATGAACAGCCAGGTTCACTGCTCGAAATTCTACACACTGGGAGGATTTCCTTTCACCACTGTCCTTCAAGGAGGTAACAGAAAGGGGTTGCAGTGCTACCACTGACCACTTCCAAGTGGTGCCTGCATGTCACCCAGAACTATCAGTAAAGCAGGCATGAGTTTCTCTTCCTCAGTCAACTGATCTTAAGGAATGCCCCAGAAGGCCATAGGTAAAGACTGGGAGGCGGAAGGTAATGTGACAGGAGTGAGGATCATGGGCATTTGTGTCGCTTCCTCATGTAACTTCCTGGCGCCTTCAGGTCCTGTCTGGAGCCCAATATAGTATACACCACTTCTAATGAATAATGAAGTGCTGCTGTGCACCTGCAACTTTATGACTCTGTGGGTCAGACAACACCCAGTTCATGATGAGCAGCTCAGGCTACGTGGTGACTTGGTGGCCCACGATTAAGCATTCGGTCTCTATTAAGGCCCAGAAACAAGCCAAAAAGCTATTTCTTAAAAGGAGAGTAGTTATCTGCAGGGGATGGCAGAGCTTTGCTCCAAATTCCTCTGTGATTCACCAATAGGGGACTGCCAGAGACTCCAAACAACACCTCTATTTGCCACTTACACTTCAAAAACCATTGGATCAGCCAGATCATAAGGCCCAAGTGGCAGAGAGGCTTGCATGCAGCCTGAACTTGTTGTAGAGCCTTCTCTTCTTCTGGGCCTCCCTCAAAACTAGCAGCTCTTCAAGTCACTTGATAAATAGGCCTGAGTTGCACATCCAAATGAGGGACATGTTGCCTCCAAAATCCAAAGAGGCCCACCAGGTGTTGTGCCTCCTTTTTAGTTGTAGGAAGGGCCAGATGTAACACCTTATCCTTCAGTTTTGAAGGAATATCTCAACATGCCCCATACCACTGGACCCGTAGAAATTTCACTGAGGTGAAAGTCACCTTAATTTTTATCAGACTAATTTCCCACCCTCTAGCATGCAAATGTCTTACCAATAAGTTTAGAGTCATTGGTACTTTTTCCTTACTAGCTCCAATCAGCATAATGTCATCAATGTAATGGACCAGTGTGATGTCTGGTGGAAGGGAAAGGAGATCAAGATCTTTGCACACTAAATTATGGCATAGGGCTGGAGAATTGATATACCACTGAGGTAGGACAGTGAAGGTGTATTGCTGGCCTTGCCAGCTGAATACAAACTGCTTCTGGTGATCCTTCAAAACCAAAATCAAGAAAAAGGCATTGGCCCAAACAACTGCTGCATGCCAGGTACCATGAGATGTATTTGCTCAAACAATAAAAACACTTCTGGAACAGCAGCTGCATTTGGAGCCACCACCTGATTACGTTTATGATAATTCACTGTCATTATCCAAGAACCATGTGTTTTTGCACAGGCCAAAAAGGTGAGTTGAATGGGGATGTGATGGGGATCATCACCCATTATGCATTGAATTGTGTCCCCTAAAAGGGTGTGTCAACTTGGCTAGTCCATTGTTGTGTGATTGTCCATGATTTTGTTATCTGATGTGATTTTCCTATGTGTTGTAAATTCTACTTCTAGGATGTTAATGAGGTGGGATTAGAGACAGTTATGTTAATGATCCAGGACTCAATCTACAAGATTAGTTTGTGTCTTAAATCAATCTCTTTTGAGATATAAAAGAAAGAAGTGAGCAGAGAGACAGGTGGACCTCACCACCAAGAAAGTAGAGCCAGGAGCATGTGTCCTTTGGACCTGGGGTCCCTGCACTGAAAAGCTCCTAGACCAGGGGAAGATTGGTGACACGAGCCAACAGAGAGAGAAAGACTTCCCCTGGAGCTGTTGCCCTGAATTTGGACTTCTAGCCTCCTAGACTGTGAGAGAATAAATGCCCTTTTGTTGAAACCATCCACTTGTGGTATTTCTGTTATAGCAGCACAAGATAACTAAGGTACCACCCCTACATCCTGCAAGTCCTTGATAGTGGCACTCATCTCTGCAACTCCTCCAGGAATGTGGTATTGCTTTTGGTTTACAATCTTCCTAGGTAAAGACAGTTCTAATGGCTTCCACTCGGCTTTTCCTACCATTATAGCCATTATTCCACATGTCAGGGATCCAGTGTGAGGCTTCTGCCAGTTGCTAAGTATGTCTACTCCAATTATGCATTCTGGAATTGGGGAAATCACTACAGGATAGGTTCTGGGACCCACTGGACCCACTGTGAGACAGACCTGAGCTAAGTAAGGCTCCATTAATAATCTGACCTCCATATGCCCCAACTCTCACTGGTGGGCCACAGCGACCTTTTGCGTCTCTTGAAATTAGTGTCAATTCATAGGCAGTATCCACTAATTTCTGAAAAATCTGATTATTTCTTTTTCCCCAGTGAACAGTCTCTCTCGTAAAAGAAAATGGACGCCTTGGAGGAAATCTGGGAGGAAGATTGCTGTTGTTGTTGTTGTTAGGTACCATTGTGTCATTTCTGACTCATAGCCACCCTAAGTACAACAGAACAAAACACTGCCCAGCCCTGCACCATCCTCATGATGATTGTTATGCTTGAGCCCATTGTTGCAACCACTGTGTCAATCCATCTAGTTGAGGGTCTTCCTCTTCTTCGCTGACCTTCTACTTTACCAAGCATGATGTTCTTCTCCAGGGACTGATCACCTCCTAATAGCATGTCCAAAGGATGTGAGACGAACTCTTGCCATCCTCGCATCTAAGGAGCATTTTGGCTGTACTTCTTCCAGGACAGATTTATTCGTTCTTTTGGCAGTCCCTGATATATTCAATATTCTCTGCCGACACCATAATTCAAAGGCGTCAATTCTTCTTCAGTCTTCTTTATTCATAGTCGGGTTTCTCACACATATGAGGCAACTGAAAACACCATGGCTTGGGTCAGGTGCACCTTAGTCCTCAAAATGACATCTTTGCGTTTTAACACTTTAAAGAGGCCTTTTGCAACAGAGTTGCCCAATGCAATGCGTCGTTTGATTTCCTGACTGCTGCTTCCATGGCTGTTGATTGTGGATCCAAGTAAAATGAAATCCTTGACAACTTCAATCTTTTCTCTATTTATCACAGTGTTACTTATTGGCCCAGTTATGATGATTTTTGTTTTATTTATGTTGAGGTGCAATCCATACTGAAGGCTGTGGTCTTTGATCTTCATCAGCAAGTACTTCAAGTCCTCGTCATTTTCAGCAAGGAAGGTTGTGTCATCTGCATAACACAGGTTGTTAATGAGCCTTCCTCCAATCCTGATGCCCTGTTCTTCTTCATTTAATCCAGCTTCTCAGATTATTTGCTCATTTTACAGATTGAATAAGTATGGTGAAAGGATACAACCCTGACACATACCTTTCCTGACTTTAAGCCATGCAGAATCCCCTTGTTCTGTTCGAATGACTGCCTCTTGATCTAAAGAGGTCCCTCATTACCGTTATCCATAATTTGTTATGATCCACACAGTCGAACACCTTTGGATAGTTAATAAAAACACAGGTAAACACCTTTCTGGTATTCTCTGCTCACACCAGGATCCATCTGACATCAGCAATGGTATCCCCTTGTTCCATGTCCTCTTCTGAATTTGGCTTGAATTTCTGGCGGTTTCCTGTTAATGTACTGCTACAACAACTTTTGAATGATCTTCAGCAAAATTTTACTTGCGTGTGATATTAATGATATTATTGTTTAATAATTTCCACATTCTGTTGGATCACCTTTCTTTGGAACAGGCACAAATATGGATCTCTTCCAGTCGGTTGGCCAGGAAGCTATCTTCCAAATTTCTTGGCATAGACAAGTGAGCACCTCCAGTGCTGCATCCATTTTTTGAAACATCTCAATTGGTATTCCGTCAGTTCCTGGAGACTTGTTTTTGCCAATGTTTTCAGAGCAGGTTGGACTTCCTCCTTCAGTACCATTGGTTCTTGTCCACACGCTACTTCATGAAATGATTGACTGTTGACTAATTCTTTTTGGTACAGTGATTCTGTGTATTCCTTCCATCTTCTTTTGATGCTTCCTGTGTTGTTCAGTATTTTGCCCACAGAATCCTTCACTATTGCAACTCGAGGCTTGAATTTTTTCTTCAGTTCTTTCGGCTTGAGATACACAGCGTGTGTTCTTCCCTTTTGGTTTTCTACCTCCAGGTCTTTGCACACTTCATTATAATACTTTACTTTGTCTTGAGCTGCCCTTTGAAATCTTCTGTTCAGCTCTTTTACTTCAGCATTTCTTCCGTTCACTTTAGCTACTCGACGTTCAAAAGCAAGTTTCAGAGTCTCTTCTAACATCCATTTTGGTCCTTTCTTTCTGTCCTGTCTTTTTAATGACCTCTTACTTTCTTCATGTATGATGTCCTCAATGTCATTCCACAACTCGTCTGGTCTTCAGTCATTAGTGTTCAGTGCATCAAATTTATTCTTGAGATGGTCTCTAAATTCAGGTCGGATATACTCAGGGTCATACTTTAGCTCTCATGGACTTGTTCTAATTTTCTTCAGCTTCAACTTGAACCTGCATATGAGCAATTGGTGGTCTGTTCTGCAGTCAGCCTCTGGCCTTGTTCTGATGATACTGAGCTCTTCCTTCGTCTCTTTCCACAGATGTAGTCAGTTTGATTCCTGTGTTTTCCAACGGAACAGTCTGCCTCATAAAACACGATAGACTCCTTGGGGGAAATCTGGGAGAAAGATTAACAGTATAAGTTTTTGGTAGTGTAGTGGGGTCCTTCCTCAAAGGGACATAGCCTCCCCTTCATTCAAGGGGTTGTGGGTTTGTAAACTGGCTCAAGTCTCAGAATTGATTAAGGGGCTGTGGTTCTCTATTCTACCAATTCAAGAAAAGCTGCCCTTCACTTGAGATAGAATTCTTCTGCTTGTACAGATCAAGTAAATATTTAGTAGATTTCCCATGTATTTTACTCCTAGGGCCACCATGACTAAGTAGCCAATGTCATAAATCCATACGAGTCAGACTATAATTACTGCTTTGAATATTCTGTCCATTACAGTAGTTATTCCCACCTTGTCCTTGTTGGTTGAGTGCCATCACTTAGCCCCTACCACCCTGGGATCCAACCAGCCCCACTGTGGTTCTCTGTGCCAAAACCCATTGTGGTTAGGCATCTTAATTTGATTAGGGCAGTTCCCACTGTCAAATCTGACTTACATAAAATAGCAATCATAGCAGTCTGCAAGGCTGTCTTCACAAATTTGTTCCTTGCCATTGTGATGAAAGGTGTGTCCTCTGGACACTCCATGGGTAGGTCCATGGGTTCAACCTGATAAATCCACTATAACATGCCAATTTCCCTAAGCCTTTGAATACCGTCTTCTATAGTATATCAAGGCAGTCCTGGCATTTCAACTTGATTTAGTGTAGGCCACTGCTTAATCCATGCTTCAGTGAACCAACCAAATGAACTATTAAATCCCTTTCTAACCTCTCAAGCTAAAATATTGAAGGAAGAATCTTTGCTTAGTGGTCTTCTATCAGCAGACTCAGACTGATCCAACTTTATGTTCATTGCACCATTATCTCACACCCTTAATAGCCATCCTCACACATATTCCCCAGGTTTCTGTTTGTATACATTAGAAAAATAAAGTCGTTATTTTGGAGTGTAGTGTACCTTCTTATGGGTCACACTTTGTACTTCACCTCTTGGGGCTCAATAGAACTAAAGTCTAGAAGGTCTAGAAGCAAAAATGGGTCAGGGGGGTTTGTCCTGGGGACCAGGAACGTCTTACAAGTCATCTTTCTCATGTGATGCCCTAGGTGATATCTCAGGCAAATGTCTTCAGACACAGGTTAGTGAATCTCATCAGATTAGAGTGGAAAGGATAATGGTTTTACTGGGGAAGGTGACTTAGCAGACAAAGATGGAGACCTCTCTACAAATGGGAGTAAGCTTTGAAAGAAAACCTTATTTTTTCTAGTAAGAGAGCTGATAATTGCAGAAACCAAACCCAGAGTCTTATGATAAGAGTGGCTGAATTTCAACACCAACTGAATTCCAAATCTTGAATCCTGTCTAAAGTTAAAGTGAGGGCATTGAATAAATAAATTATGGTATATTCACATAATGAATACTATGCAAAAATTAAGAACAACAATGAATCCGTGAAACATAGTATGGAGGAATCTGGAAGGCATTATGCTGAGTGAAATTAGGCAGTTGCAAAAGGACAAATAGTATGAGGCCACTATTATAAGAGCTCTAGAAAAAGTTTAAACACAGAAGAAAATATTCTTTGATGGTTACAAGGGTAGGGAGGGAGGGAGAGGGGTATTCACTAATCAGATGGTAGACAAGAACTATTTTCTGTGAAGGGAAAGACAACACACAATACAGGAGAGGTCAGCACAACTGGACTAAACCAAAAGCCAAGAAGTTTCCTGAATACAACCGAATGCTTCAAGGGCCAGAGTAGCAGGGACGGGGGTTTCGGGACCATGGTTTCAGGGGACATCTAGGTCAATTGGCATAGAAAAATGTATTAAGAAAATGTTCAGCATCCCACTTTGGTGAGTGGCATCTTGGGTCTTAAACGCTAGCAAGCAGCCATCTAAGAGGCATCAATTGGTCTCAACCCACCTGGGGCAAAGCAGAATAAAGAACACCAAAGACACAAGGTAATTATGAGCCCAAGAGACAGAAAGGGCCAAATAAATCAGAGACTACATCAGCCTGAGACCAGAACTAGATGGAGCCCTGGTACAACCGATGACTGCCCTGACAGGGAACACAACAGAGAATCCCTGATGGAGCAGGAGAACAGTGGGATGCAGATCTCAAATTCTCGTAAAAAGACCAGACCTAATGGTCTGACTGAGACTAGAGGGACCCCAGAGGTCATGGTCCCCATACCCTTTGCTAGCCCAAGACTGGAACCATTTCCGAAGCCAACTTTTCAGACAGGGATTGGACTGGACTACAAGGCAGAAAATGATACAGGTGAGAAACGAGGTTCTTGGCTCAAGCAGACACATGAGACTATGTGGGCAACTCCTGTCTGGAGGTGAGATGAGAAGGCAGAGGGGGATAGGAGCTGGTTGAACTGACATGGGAAGTACAGGGTGAAGAGGAGGAGTGTGCTGTATCATTAGGGGTAGAGCACCTAGGAATACATAGCAAGGTGTGTATAAGTTTTTGTATGAGAGACTGACTTGATTTGTAAACTTTCACTTAAAGCACAATAAATAAATTTTTAAAAAGTGAGGGCGTTAATTGGGAAGAAATGGGATCTTGAAACTTGAGACAGGGACATAAGGGCAGATAATCAGGAGGCTGGAGACACTGAGCCCTAAATTCCATTGAATCACTCCTGCCAACAGAATCAGCCCTTAAGGAAAATTATTTTACTGGAGCCTCACCCACCTGAGTTTTACCAAACCAGCGGTACTGAAGGAAGAAGTCCAAGCTTCCCTGAAGGCACTGGCAAAAAATACAAGGCTCCAGGAATTGACAGAATACCAACCGAGATGTTTCAACAAACAGATGCAGCGCTAGAAGTACTCACTCATCTATGCCAAGAAATTTAGAAGACAGCTACATGGCCAACCGACTGGAAGAGATCCATATTTATGCCTATTCCAAAGAAAGGTGATCTAACCGAATGCAGAACTTATCGAACAATACCATTAATATCACAGGCAAGTAAAATTTTGCTGAAGATCATTCAAAAGCAGCTGCAGCAGCATATGGACAGGGAACTGTCAGAAGTTCAAACCAGATTTAGAAGACAACTTGGGACCAGGGATGTCACTGCTGATGTCACATGGATCCTGGCTGAGAGCAGAGAACGCCAGAAGGATGTTTTCCTGTGTTTTATTGACTATGCAAAGGCATTTGACTATGTGAATCATAGCAAATTATGGTTAACATTGTGAAGAATGGGAATTCCAAAACACTTAGTTGTGCTCATGTGGACCCTGTGCATAGACCAAGAGGCAGTCATTCGAACACAAGGGGATAATGTGTGGTTTAAAGTCAGGAAAGGTGTGTGTCAGGGTTGTATCCTTTCACCATACTTATTCAGTCTGTATGCTGAGCAAATAATCCAAGAAGCTGGACTATATGAAAAAGAATGCGGCATCAGGATTGGAGGAAGGCTCATTAACAACCTGTGTTATGCAGATGACACAACCTTCCTTGCTGAAAGTGAAGAGGACCTGAAGCATTTACTGATGAAGATCAAAGACCACAGCCTTCAGTATGGAATACACCTCAACATAAAAACAAAAATAATCACAACTGGACCAATAAGCAACATCATGATAAATGGAGAAAAGATTGAGGTTGTCAAGGATTTCATTTTACTTGGATCCATAATCAATACCCATGGAAACAGCAGTAAAAAATCAAAAGATGAATTGCACTGGGCAAATCTGTTGCAAAAGGCCTCTTTAAAGTGTTAAAAAGCAAAGATGTCACTTTCAGGTCTAAGGTACACATGACACAAGCCATGGTGTTGTCAATCGCCTCATATGCATGTGAAAGCTGGACAATTAATAAGGAAGACCGAAGAAGAATTGATGCCTTTGAATTATGGTGTTGGTAAAGGATATTGAATATACCTTGGACTGCCAAAAGAATGAACGAATCTGATATGGAAGAAGTACAATCATAATGCTCCTTAAAAACAAGAATGGTGAGACTATGTCTCACATACTTTGGACATGTTGTCAGGAAGGATCAGTCCCTGGAGAAGGACATCATGCTTGGTAAAGTAGAGGGTCAGGAGAGAAGAGGAAGACCCTCAACTAAATGGACTGACACAGTGGCTACAACAATGGGCTCAAGCATAACAATGATTGTGAGGATGGCGCAGTACTGGGCAGTGTTTCGTTCTATTGTACGTGGGGTCGCTGAGTCAGAACTGACTCGATGGCGCCTAAAAACAACCAACCTGGGAGAAGAGAATACCCAACTCCAGACCCCTCTAGCCTTCCTGTCTCACCTAATCAGGAGGGGAAAGCTGAGACACACTTGTGAATGTTACAGTCCATGAACACAGGCTGACGTGAAGAGAAACAGACTCTGAATAGGCCTATATGTATACATAAATTGAATCAGTAATGATTCACTAGTGTTTTCACTAGTGAGTTCTACCAAATAGTTAAGGAAAAAGTGGTACCAATTCTCTGCAATCTGTCCCAGAAAATAGAATCAGAGGGAACACTTCCTAACTCATGTGAAAGCTGGACAATGAATAAGGAAGACTAAAGAAAGATCGATGCATTTGAATTATAGTGTTGGTGAAGCATGTTGAATATACTATGGACTGCCAGAAGAACAAACAAATCTGTCTTGGAAGAAGTACACCCAGACTGTTCCTCAGAGGCGAGGATGGCGAGACTTCATTTCACTTACTTTGGACATGTTATCAGGAAGGACCAGTCCCTGGAGAAGGACATCACACTTGGTAAAGTAGAAGGTCAGTGAAAGAGAGGAAGACCCTCAATGAAATGGATTGACACAGTGGCTGCAGCAATGGACTCAAACATAGTAACAACTGTGAAGATGGCACGGGACTAGGCAGCATTTTGTACTGTTGTAAATGTGGTTGCTGTGAGTTGGAACTGACTTGACAGCCTGTCTTAGTCATCTAGTGCAGCTATAACAGAAATACCACAAGTGGATGGCTTTAACAAAGAGAAATTTATTTCCTCACAGTAGGGTAGGCTAAAAATCCAAGCTCAGGGCGTCAGCTCCAGGGGAAGGCTTTCTCTGTCAGCCTTCTCATCAATCTTCCCCTGGACTAGGAGTTTGTCCACACAGGGACCTCGGTTCCAAAGGATGCACTCTGCTCCTGGCACTGCTTTCTTGGTGGTATGAGGCCCCTACTCTCTGCTTGCTTTCCTTTCCTTTCATCTCTTGTACTATAAAAAGCACTGCAGGCCACACCCCAGGAAGCTCCCTTTACATTGGATAAGGGATGTGACCTTAGTAAGGGTGTTATAATTCCACTCTAATCCTCTTTAACATAAAATTACAATCACAAAATGAAGGACAACCATACAATACTGGGAATCATGGCCCAGCCAAACTGATACACACATTGTTGGGGGGACGTAATTCAATCCATGACACAGCCCCAAACAACAACATTGAAAGAATTATACCATGATCAAGGAGGATTTATTCCAGGCATTCAAGGATGGTTCAACATTCAAAAATCAATTAATGTAATCCATCACATCAACAGCCTAATGAAGAAAAATCATACGTTCATATAAAATAAAGCAGGAAAAGTATTTGACAGAATCTAACACCCATTCATGATAAAATGCTTAGCAAACTAGGAATAGAGGGGAACTTTCTCAACTTCATAAAAAGTATCTACAAAAAACCTATAACTAACATCATACTTAATGGTGAGAAGTGAGACGTTTCTCCCTCAGGTTGGGAACAAGGCAAAGATGTCTTCTCTCGCCATTCCCATTCTACATTGTACAGAAGTCCTAGATAATGCAATAAGAAAAGGGAATAAAAGTTATACAGATTAGGAAAGAAAAAATAAACTTCGTTCACAAATGCTGTGATTGTCTATATAGAAAATCCCAAAGAATATATCAAAAAAAAAAAAAAAACCCTACTGTAACTAATAAGCAATCATACCAAGGTCGCAAAATACAAGGCTTATACACAAAAGTCAACTGTTTTCCTAAACACCAATGACGAACGATTGGAATTTGAAATTAAAAACAATACCATTTACATCAGCACCAAAAAAATGAAATACATAGGTATAAATATAATAAAATCTGTACAAGATCCACATGAGGAAAACTACAAAACTTCGATGAAAGAAATCAAAGAAGATCTAAATAAATGGAGAGGTATTCCATGATAGGAAGACTCAATATTGTTAAGGTATTAATTCTTCCCAACTTGATTGATAGATTCAATGCAATCCCACTGAAAATACAAGCAAGTTACTTTGTGGATGTCGACAAATGGATTCTAAAGTTTATATGGGAAACCAAAAGACCCAGAATAGCCAATGCAATACTAAAGAAGAACAAAGTTGGAGAAATGACACTATCCAACTTCAAGACTTACTATAAAGCAACAGTAATCAAGACAGTGCGATGTTGGTGAAAGAACAGAAAACTAGATCAATGGAACAGAATAACACAAATACAATCAACTGATCTTTGATTAAGGACAAAAGACAATCCAATGGAGAAAGACAGTCTTTTTAACAAATGATGCCAGGACATCTGGACATCCACACACAGAAATAAATCTAGACACTGGCCTTACACCTTTCACAAAAAATAACTCAAAATGGATTATGGCGTAAAATACAAAACCATAAAACTTCTAGAAGGTAACATAGGAGAATATTTAGGTGACCTTTGGTTTGGAGATGAGTTTTTAGCCCCAACAACAAAATCACAATCCATAAGAGAAAGGATGAGAAGTTGGACTTCATCAATGAAAATCTTCTGTTCTGCAAGAGACACTGTTAAGAAAACGAAAAGACAAGTCACAGATTGGGAGAAAATATTTGCAAAACACATATCTGATAAAATACTTGTGCCCAAAATATACAAAGAACTTCAAAAAATTAACGATAAGAAAACAAACAACCCAATTAAAAAGTGGGCAAAATGTCTGAATAGACACCTCACCCAAGAAAGTATACAGATGGTACAGGAGCATATGAAAAGAGGCTTAAAATCATGTCATTAGGGAATCGCAAAGCAAAACAATGAGATACTACTGCACACCTATTGCCCCCACACAAAAAAAAAACCATTGCCATTGAGTGGATTCTGACTCCGAGTGACCCTATAGGACAGAGCTGAACTTCCTCATAGGGCTTCCAAGGAGCACCTTGTAGATTTGAACTGCCTACCTTTTGATTAGCAGCCGAACTCTTAACCACTATGCCACCAGGGTTTCCACCTATCGGAATGGATAAAATCCAAGACAATGACAACATCAAATGTTGGCAAAGATGTAGAGTAACAAGAACTCTCATTCTTTGCCTGTGGGAATGCAAAATGGTACAGTCACTTTGGAAGACAGTTTGTCAGCGTCTTAAAAAACTAAACATAGTCTTACCAAATGATCTAGCCCGATTGTGCTCCTAAGCATTTACCCAAATGAGTTGAAAACTTAATTCCACACAGAAACCTGTTTATTACAGTTCCAGTCGTAACTGTCAAAAGTGGAAGCAATCAAGATGTCCTTCAATAGGTGAATGGACAAACAAATTGGGATACATTCATGCAGTGGAATATTATTCAATGACAAAAAGAAATGACCTATTGAGCCACAAGAAACACGGAGGAACCTTAACTGCATACTAAGTGAAAAAAAGGGGGACATTGGTGGTTCAAGGTAGAGTTCTCACCTTCCATGTGGGAGACCCGGGTTTCGATTCCCATTCAATGTGCGTCAAATGCTGCCTCCACCATCTATCTGTGGAGGCTCACGTGTTGCTACGATGCTGACCAGGTTTTAGCAGAGCTTCCTAAGGCAGACTAGAAGGAAAGACCTGGAGATTTACTTCTGAAAATTAGCCAGTGAAAACCCTATGGCTCACGACAGCCTGATCTGCACCTTATCATGGGAGTGGTGCAAGACCGGGCAGCATTTTGTCCGAGGGTGCATGCGGTCACGAGTCAGGGGCCAACTCCATGGCAGCTAAAAATAACAAGTGAAAGAAGCCAGTCTGTAAAGGCTTAGTTAGTATATGATTCTAACTATATGACATTCTGGACAAGGCAAAACTATGGAGACAGTAAAAACATCAGTTGTTGCCAGGGGCTCAGGGAAGGCGGGGTGGTTGCTGAAAGGGATGAGTAGGTAGGGTACAGGGTATTTTTAGGGCAGTGGAAATTATTCTATATAATACTGTAGTGGTGGATACATGATATTTTGCAGTTGCCAAAACCCATAGAACTGTAAGCACAGAGTGAAACCTTTTAAGTAAGCTATGAACTTTAGTTAATAATAATGTATCAATATTGTTTCATCAATTGTAACAAACGTACCACACCAATGCAAGATGTTAATAATAGGGAAGTCTGTGGGCAGGGGGAGAGGGAGTATCTGGGAACTCTCTGTACTTTCTGCTCAATTTTTCTATAAACCTAAAACTGCAGTAAAAAAAATAAATAAAGTCTATTAATTAAAAAACTCCAAAACTAAGAAACCCAACACTGGCACATTACTATTAATCAAACTCCAGACTTTTTTTGGATTTCACTATTTTTTCCACTAATACCCTTTTTCTGGTCCAGGATCCAATCCAGTCATGTCTCCTTAATGTGCTCTAGTCTGTGACAGCTTCTTAGTCTTTCCTTGGTTTTCCTGTCCTTAAGAGTCTTAAAAGTATCGACCAGGTGTTTTATGTAATGTCCTTTAATTTGGGTTTGTCTGATGTTTTTCTCATGACTAGACAGGGTTATGGGTTTTTAGAAAGCATACCACAGAGGGGAAGTGCCCTTCTCATCACGTGTTATTAGGGGGTACATGATATCCCCATGACCTCACTGGTGTTGTTAACCTTCATCTCTTGGTTAATGTGATGTCTGCTGGGTTAAAGTTAAAGAACTAACATTTAAGTGCTTGCTAAAACCTGTCAATTCCGACTCACGGCAACCCTACAGGACAGGGTAGAACTGCCCCACAAGGTTTCCAAGGAGTGGCTGGTGAATTCAAACTGCCGACCTTTTGATTAGCAACCGAGCTCTTAACCACTGCACCACCAGGGCTCCATTTAAGTGCCTAGTAGGTGCCAAACACTGTTATGAGTGTTAGATCATTTAATCCTTACAACCACCCTAGGAGGAAGATGCTCTTACCACGTCCATTTTACAGGTGAGGAAACGGAGGCATAGAATTTAAAGTAACTGGTCCAAAGTTATATACCAAGTGAGGCTTGATCCCTAACAACCTGGCTCTAGAGCCCTTGTTTTTAAGCACTCCGCTGTATGTCTGCCGGGGTCCAAGCGACCCGTTTGTCATCTAGATGCCTGCAACGGCCTTCTCCCGTTTTCCCACTCCCCTCTCCCCTTGGGCACTCTGCTCCAGCCACACTAGCCTCCTTCTGCTCTGTGAACATGCCAGGCACGCTTCCACCCCAGGGCCTTTGCACTTGCTATTTATTTCCTTTGTTTGAAATTCTTCATGTCTTCGGAGAGGTTTGCTTCTTCCCTTCATCAGGTCTTTGCTAAATAGCTTCCCAGTGAGGCCTTCCCTGACCATTTTGTTTAAAATTTCAACCCCCACCTCCCAGCACTCTCTAGCTCCCAATTCACTTTTTCCATAGCACTTATTACCATCTGAACTTCTTTTTATTTTACTTATTTATTGATCAATCATCTGTCTCCTTCAACTAGCATGTAAACCCCACGAGGACAGAGATTTTGATCTGTCATGTTCATTGCTGTGCCTCCAGTGTCTGGAACAGTGCCTGCATGAAGTAGGTGCTCTGCCAACATTTGTGCATTAATCCCCTGAAGGTCGCCCTATCATTACATCCTTGATGAGAAGGACCAAAGGCAGAGCCTTGTGGTGCATCACTGGAAACTCCTGCAGGCTGACACTGATTCATTGACTTCCATTCCTTGAACTGGGCCTCATTTGAAAGATTAGATCCACTTAACCAACCAGTCCCCTGGTCTGGACATGTAAACTCCAAGAGAAAAAAGGGTGGGTCTGTTCCTCTTGTGAACAAAATACATTTAATACATTGTCTTCCACACATTATGTGCTCAGTAAATGTTGGGAAAAAAACTTGGAAAGACCCGGCAGTGACATGGTCCCCCCTAAAGTAATCCACAAACTGTCTCGTTTCCTTATGATGCTTGTCAAGTCCCATGGATTCTTTCTCAAGAGCAGTACAAGCAATAGGGGATAACCTTGGTCATCAGGACATCCATTTAACAAAACTGATCACCCATCACACACACACACACACGCCCCAATCGTGATGGGACTTGGAAGGGAATAGACAGCATCTATTTACACCCAAATATCCTAGAGGCCTGACTGATCTGAAAGGAATGAACAGAGAAAAATCAGGTGATGCTCTCCAGGGGCTGCAGTGAAAACATTATGCAATTTGGCGTATTATACACGAATAGTTTGTTCAGATCAGAGGCTCTGGGGAAACCGGAGTGAGTCTGGTGTCATGGGTGAAGCGTGGAAAACAGCGATCCCACTACTCTCCTCAGTGGAAAACTGGGGCTCCAGGCAACTTTGAAAAACGATATTTGTTTGGTACCTACTATGTGCCAGGAGATTTACACCCAGAGATCTCAATTCATCCTCACAAGAGTAATGTCCTCTCTTACAGCAGAGGAACCTGAGACACGCAGAGGTTAAGTGGAAGAGTTGAGATTTGAACCCAGCATGTCTGATTTCCCTTGCCTTCCTTCTCTAGTCTGAGCCTGAGCTGCTCTCTCTAGGTTAAGGGAAGAAGCAATTAAGTCCAGATCATGCCCTGAAACAGTGGGATGGACCAAACAACCTCTCATGCCTTCAAGGTCCTTCAAGGTTCCGGATTCCTGGGTCCAGCGGCTTAAGGTGGTCACTCAGGATGCTCACCGTATGAACTGCAACCCCTGACCAGAGTGGCTACACTGCAGACAGAAGCCAGGGATGTGGGAGGAGGGGTTGGGGAGAAACCAGGGAGAATGTGTTCTGGGTTTGTTCATGTCAGCCTTGACCCTGGAAATGAAATGCCTTTTAATTTCATTGTCTGCTTTTGTCTTTCCCCCTGTGATGCTGTCTGGTGCCAGGAGGCCCTTGGCCACAGGATGCGTGTTTCCCAAATCCATTAAAGCCTTTTATTTGTCTGGCTGCTTGCTCCCTGGAGCTCAGCAGGCCTGGGAGACATTACCTCATTCACCCTTCTCACCTGTGCACAGGGTGGGGCAGGGCTGGGGCCAGAAGCAGGGTTGGCCCGGTGGCTCAGAAAAGCAGAGGCCAGGGAGTTCAGCACCAGTGACCTGCTTGCGAGGGTGACAGGTGGTGCCTGCGGCGGTGTCCTCAGGCCTGGGTGCTGGTCCTGGCTCTACCACTGACTCTCAGTGGGACCTAGGGCAATCCCTGGATGCACCAGATCTTAATTTTTCTCCTGTGAAGCAGCAGGATTAGACCAGGCCAAGTTTTCTGCCCTTTGAGCAGTGAAACCCAATTTCTCCAGGTGGAATTGTCTACAGAAGCTTCACCTACGACCCCTCTGGCCTTTGATCACTATTCCCCTGCCCTCTTTGTGTTTTTTAAGGCAATCTCTTAGTTATCTAGTACTGCTGTAACAGAAATACCACAAATGGGTGGCTTTAAAGAGCAGAAATCTACTTCCTCAGAGTTTAGGAAGCTGTTGTTATGTTGTTGTTGTTGTTGTTAGGTGCCGTCGAGTTGGTTTTGACTCATAGTGACCTTACGTACAACAGAACGAAACATTGCCTGGTCCTGTGCCATTCTCATAATCTTTGCTATGTTTGAGCCCATTGTTGCAGCCACTGTGTGAATTCATCTCACTGAAGGTCTTCTTCTCTTCTGCTGACCTTCTACTTTACCAAGCATGATGTCCTTCTCCAGGGACTGGTTCCTCCTGATAACATCTTCAAAGTATGTGAGACGAAGTCTGGACATCTGCTCTTCTCAGTAGCATTCTGACTGTACTTCTTCCAAGACAGATTTGTTCGTTCTTCTGGCAGTCCATGGTATATTCAATATTCTTCACCAACACCACAATTCAGAGCATCAATTCTTCTTCAGTCTTCCTTACTCATTGTTCAGCTTTCACATCCACATGAGGCAATTGAAAATACCATGGCTTGGGTCAGGTGCACCTTATCCTCAAAGCGACGTCTTTGCTTTTTAACACTTTAAAGAGGTCTTTTGCAGATTTGCCCAATGCAATAGGTCGTTGGATTTCTTGACTGCTGCTTCTATGAACGTTGATTGTGGGTCCAAGTAAAATGAAATCCTTGAACCCGGAGGGCATAATGCTAAGTGGAATAAGTCAAGCATATGAGGGCAAACATTGTATGATCCATCTGTTATAAGAAGACAAGAACAGATAAATATAGAGAAACCAATCTGCATTAGTGGTTACCAGGGAGAAGTGAGGAGGAGGGGTAAGTACACTCTAGAACTTAGAGACTCGTTACTTTTGGTGATAGGAAATGTGGCTCTGAGTGTGAAAGTGGTGAGCACAGCACAACCATAGTACAGATGAATGTTTCAGTACAAACAGAAGGGTGGAGACACAAAGACAACACTGACAAATTGTGATAAATGTAACTAATGTCAATGAACAATTTATGTGAAAATTTGTAAAAAAAGAAAAATCATTGGGGGATATACAATTTTGCAACAACAATAACAACAATTAAAAAAAGTGGTTACATAGCTAGGTAAGTATGCATAAATACGTACAGGAAGGCATAGATGAATAACTGTAGGCATTGTGTATATATGTTTATATGTGTGGCATCTATTTTCAAGTATAAAACAAAGCACACAGAGGGCACAGTTAGGGATATTTCCTAGATACAACCAAACACCCCACAGGATTGGCCTACTGGGTTTAAGGGCTTAGGACCACAGTCTAGTGGGGCAACTCAGTCAATTGGCATAATACAGTCTATAAAAGCAATGTTCTACATCCTACTTTGGTGAATAGAGTCTGGGGTCTTAAAAGTTTGCAAGCGGCCATCTAAGATACAACTACTGGTCTCTACTCATCTGGAGCTGAAGAGACAGAAGGAAACCAAAGACTCAAAGAAGAAACTGGTCTACAGAACCAATAGTCTTACACAAACAATATCACCTACATTGAGACCGGAAGAACTAGATGGTGCCCGACTACCACTACAGACATTTCAGACGAGGGACTCAACAGATGGTCCTGGATAGAATGGGAGAAAAACGTAAACAAAACTCAAATTTCTGAAAAAAGTCCAGACTTACTGACTAGTAAAGACTAGATGAACCCCTGCAGCTATCGCTCTGAGATACTTTTTAAACTTGGAACTCAAACCACTCCCAGAGGTCACCTTTTAGCCAAATAACAGCTTGACCCATAAAATAAATAATATCACCCATGAATACTGTGTTCCCCAAAATAATCATCTAGATGAAACCAAATGGTTAACATTTACCCTAGACTAAAGACGAGAAGGCAAGGGGGCACAGTGAAGCTAGATTAATGGAAACAGAACAACCAAAATGGAAATAAAGAGAATGCTGACAAATTGTAAAGAATGTAACCAATATCACTGAACAATACGCATAGAATTGTTAAATGAGAACCTAATTTCCTGTGTACTTTCACCAAAAGCACAATAAAATATTTTTTAAAAAATTAAATCCTTGAGCTACTTGTATCAGATGGACACTTGAGACTGTGTTGGCATCTCCTGTCTGGAGGGGAGATGGGAGGGTAGAGAGGGTTAGAAACTAGCAAAATTGTCACGAAAGGAGAGACTGGAAGGGCTGACTCATTAGGGGGAGAGTAAGTGGGAGTATGGAGTAAGGTGTATATAAGCTTGTATGTGACAGACTGACTTGATTTGTAAACGTTCACTTAAAGCTCAATAAAAATTATTAAAAAAAAAATTAAATCCTTGACAAGTTCAATGTTTTCTCTGTTTATGATGATGCCATTTATTGGGCCAGTTGTGAAACTTTTTCTTTATGTTGAGGTGTAAGTCTTAGGAAGCTAGAAGTCCAAATTCAGGGCACCAGTTCTAGATGAAGGCTCTCCATCGGTTCTGAGGGAGGATCCTTGTCTCAGCGTTTGTAGCCCTGGTTTCCTCAGTTCCTTGGTGATCTTCACACGACATCCATCTTCCCCCCATTTATGCTTTCTTCTGCATCTAATCAGCTCTTTTTATATCTCAGAAGTGATTAGGTTTGGGACAGACTATACTGATACGGCCTCATTAACATAACAAAGAAAACGCTATTTCCAAACAGGACTACAGTCACAGGTATAGTGATTAGGATTTCAAAACTCATATTTTCGGGGGACACAATTCAATCCACAACAGACAGCAAGCTAGTTTATACCACAAGGCCTTTGTACTGGCTTTTCCTTTTGCATGAATATCCTCCCTCCAGAATGATCTATGCGTGGCTGGACCTTTTCCAACTTGTCATTCAGGTGTCAGTTCAATTGATACCTCCTCAGAGCGCCTTTCCCAACCAGCCTGTCCAATGACGTCCTCCTGCACCCCCAAGTCACCCTGTACCCTAGCTCCATTTTAAGCAATGATCACTCCTTGATATTTTCTTTTGTCTTTATGTGTTAACATAATTATTGTCTGTTTCCTCCAGTAGCTAGCAAATTCCATGAGGGTAGAGGTTTTGTCTCCACTCACTGCTTTATTTCCAGCCAAGAATACAACGAAGGCACCAATTCACATCTGATGATGGATGGATGAAGAAATGAATGAATGTCTGAAGTAGATCAAGGTGAGGCTGTGCTCAGTGGAGCAGGGGTGGAGGTTGGGTGGAACTACTAACTGGGCCACCTCCTCGTGGCCTCCCCTCTTCCCGGTCTTAGAACCCCCGCCCCAATCTGGGTGTCACAAAGCCCAGTTTGAAAACGACTTGGACTTGATTATCACTAAGGCTCCTTCCAGCTGTGACAATCCAGCTCACTCTGAAAACGTTGGTACAGCCAAGATGTGCTGTGGTTTCAAGAAGGGCCAGGTCAGTCAAAGTTTCAGCGATCTCCAAGGTGGTGGCCCTTGCATTCAGTTGGAGACTTAGAGGTGGTACAAAGAGTCTTTGAGGAGGAAGATGAGAGGAGGATCAAAGGCCTGGGGTCAGGAATGTGGGGCTTTTACTGTGAACCAACCAGAGGAAATTTAATAGAAAATTAAACACTTAAATGGAAATGTTGAACAGGCCAGACATCAGAGGTCCTTGAATGCTCAGGTTAGCAACTGCACTTAATTTGCAGCAGGGGAGTGGGAGCTGAGGCTTTTGAGAAGATAGTAGAATCATGAGGGGCTTGCATTTGGGGACAAAGTGGACGGGGCAGGAATGGAGGCAGGGAGGCCAGGAAGGAGGCTGAGAGATGAGGCCTGAGCCAAGGCAGTGGGGATGAAGTGGAGAGATGGATTCAATGAGAAAGGGAACTAGGAATGGTGCAGGTTTAGGAGAATCGAGTGTGGTAGGAAAGGAGGAGGGAACAGTCTGAGACAGTACCGAGGTTTCCTACCTGGCTTATAGGGATAATGCTCTTGTTCTGGAGTTGTTCTGGATTAGTGTGTGGGGCAGGGATAGTAGGAGAGGGGAGGGCTTGGTGGCAGGAAGCTCCTCCAGCCCCAGGCTAGGACCACAAGGCTTTACAACTCAGCTGCTCCCCACCTCAGGCTGCCAGAGCCAAGAGGAGCCTTTGAGGCACCCTCCAGCTTGGCTCCCTTTCTGCAGGCCCCAGGATGAATGTGCTAATGGTCACACAAGGGCCTTGGCAGAGAGTAGGGATGACTCAGTGACGACTCATCCCCACTGCTGACAGAAGGCACACCGTGCAAAGTACTGGGAGTGCCAGGGGCACTGGGAGTGCCAGGGGCAGGGAAGCCACCTTTGACTGTGGCCATGCATGTCTGTGATTTGCATTTCCTAAACCATGAGGACAAAGTCCTCATCTTCCCAGCCCACAGGGCTCCATCCCTGACCCTCTTCTCAGACACGAATACGGAGTGCTCCACAATCCTCACAGTTCAGATGGATAAACAATTTCCAGGAAGAATCAATTCAAGAAGATAAGAATTTATAGGCATGTTCTAGAAATCTAGGAGCATTTTTTAGGGTCTGAGGGAGCATGCCTGTATCATGTGCTGAAGCTGCCAGAAATAAGGATACTCTTTGGCTAACCAGTAACCAGCTGTCATTGAGTCAGTTCCAACTCATGGAGACCCCATGTGCGTCAGAGCAGAACTGTGCTCCACAGGGTTTTCAGTGGCTAGTTTTTTGGAAGTAAATCACCAGGTCTTTCTTCTGACGCACATCTGGGTGGACTCGAACCTCCAACCTTTTAGTTAGGTGTGTTAACTGATTGCCCCACCCAGAGACTCCATTCTTTGAATATCTAAAGTGTATTCTGGACTTTGGGGAACGGAATTTGGAATTTGAGGATATATTTCAGTATTCTAGGCTCGTTCCAGAACTCTGGGCTCTGTTTCAGAATTCTCAGGGATATCTGAGAAGCCTAGGCTTTTTGGGTGGGTTAAGGTGTATCCTGGAATTCTGGGGCATATCTCAGGACTCTGGGGGCCTGCTCTAGTCCTGGGCTGACTACCCATCATTCGCCTCCTTGGACCTGTCTTATCCCCTGTGATCTGCCAGTACACATGGCTACAGGGAGGTAGTTGCTATGGCAACAGTATCCATGAGGTGTATCAACCCCAGGAATTTACTCTGCGCCTGTGACATTCTAACTGGTGGAGAATCACAGCTCCTGAAAGCCTGTGGAGCAGGGATTCCAGCCAAATCTGCTTTTGCGCCTCCCTTCCCCCCAACCTTAAATAACCCTCCTTTAAGCTCATCGATCTGGCTGCCCAACTCTCCCTTGGGCAAATGAATATTCAAAAGCAGCCAAAAAGCATATTCAAATCTTATAAACTTCCGCCTGCCTCACCCCATTTAAATGCAACTGCATCTTCTCTTTTGCCCCATTTATCTGCCAGGAAAGTGAAAGGTAATTCCACGAGCTGAGAATAAATGCTTTTCCCAAACCGCTTTAGCATCCCAAGTGAGGGAAGGTGGAGGTGGGGACTGGCTCCTCATTCTTATGGACTGGGTCCCTCAGACCAGGCACACAGGACCCTGCATTGCCAGAGCACATCCACTGAAATGGTGGTCCAGAGAGGGCATGTGACAGCAGATAAGTGGCAGAGTCACCCTAAGCCAAGTCTTCTGAACCTTAGACCTGGGCTCTCCCCCCCAGTGGCTGTTCTCTTGGCCTGAAAGGACCACTGCCCTGCTGCCTGCCAGCTTCCCTCTCGCTACTTATTTGATAGGCTTTCTTGCCTGAGCCCCTGCTTCTGTCCGCAAAACCACAGTCTGTCACGGGTGAAGGACCCCATGCAGATGGGGAAACTGAGGCCCAGACGTGTCCCACTGATGGTTGGTTAGTGGCAGAGCAGGGACCTGAACTTCAGAAACCCAGTTCTCAGTCCAGAGCCATTGCTATCACACCCACCCTATACTATACATTCATTCATTCAGAAAGATTATGAAGTATCTGCTGAATGCTGTGTACCCTGGTGGGCCTGAACATGACAGGAAGCTCACAGTCATCTCACCGGGACCCCCGTTTATGATCAGGGCCATCTGAGTCATGCACCTCATTCATCAACCCTCTGCCCAACAGATATTCTCCCATCTTGTCCCCCACCCCCAATGCCAAGCTCCTTCTAGCCTCTGCCCTTTTGCTCATGACGCCCTCTTTGCCTGAAATACCCCACCCTCCACCATTTATCCCAACCCTACTCATCTTTTAAGACCCACAGAATAGTTCTCTACTCTCTGCAAAGCCCGTCCTCACCAGCACTGGCCATCTGAACACGCACGCCCTTCTTCTAGGACCCTTTGACACAGAACTGCACAAATGAGCCCCTATTTCCTGCTGTTCAGTTTTCTTCCAGTTCATTCCTTTAGGCCTGATCCCATGCTATTTTATTACTATTTATGGCACAATGGTTAAGTGCTCAACTGCTAACAGAAATGTTGACAGTTCAAGCCCACCCAGCGGCCTTGCAGGAGAAAGACCTGGTGATATGCTCCCTTAAACGTTTAAAAAACTCACGGCAATTGAGTCGATTCCGACTCATAGCCACCATATAGGACAGAGTAGAACTGCCCCATCAGGTTTCCAAGGCTGTAAATCTTTATGGAAACAGACTACCACATCTCCCTTCCATGGAGCAGCTGGTGGGCTCCAACAGCTGACCTTTCAGTTAGCAGCTGAGTGCTTTTATCACTGTACCACCAGGGCTCTCTCTTAAAGACTGCAGCCTAGAAAACCCTATGGGGCAGTTCTACTCTGTCACATGGGGGTGCTATAGTCGGAATTGATTCAATGGCACCCGACAACAACTATTATTACACACCTTTTTTCAACAACATGAACAGCGACTATATACTTGGACCTCCCCAGATGGAATACACAGGAATCAAACTGACTATGGAAAGAGATGACAGAGAAGCTCAGTACCATCTGTCAGAACAAGGCCAGGAGCTGACTGTGGAACAGTCCATGAATTGTTTATATGCAAGTTCAAGTTGAAGCTCCAGAAAATTAAAACAAGTACATGTGAGCCAAAATACAACCTTCAGTATATTCCACCTGGATCTGGAGACAATCTAAAGACTAGATTTGATGCATTAAACACTAATGACAGAAGACCAGACAGGTTGTGGGATGACATTATGCAAGAAGAAAGCAAAAGGTCATTAAAAAGACAAGAAAGAAAGAAGGAAAAGACCAAAATGGATGTCAGAAGAGGCTCTGAAACTTGCTTTTGGACACAGAGTAGCTAATGCAAATAGAAAAAATGATGAAGTAAAAGAGCTGAACAGAAGATTTCAAAGGGTGGCTCAAGAAGACAAAGTAAAGTATTATAATGTAATGTGTAAAGACCTGGAGTTAGAAAACCAAAAGGGAAAAACACGCTCAGCATTTCTCAAGCTGAAGAAAAAACTCAAGCCTCAAGTTGCAATATTGAGGATTCTATGGGCAAAATATTGAATGACACAGGAAGCATCAAAAGAAGGTGGAAAGAATACACAGAATCACTATACCAAAAAGAATGGATCAACGTCCAACCATTTCAGGTGGTAGCATATGAACAAGAACTGATGGTACTGAAGGAAGAAGACCCAGCTACACTAAAGGCATTGGTGAAAAACAAGGCTCCAGGAATTGATGGAATACCAATTGAGATGTTTCAACGAACTGATGCAACCCTGGAAGCACTCAATTGTCTATGCCAACAAATTTGGAAGACAGCCACCTGGCCAACTGACTGAAAGAGATCCATATCTGTGCCAATTCCAAAGTAAGGTAATCTAGCAAAATGAGGAAATTATTGACCAATATCATTAATACCACACTTAAGTAAAATGTTGCTAAAGATAATTCAAAAATGATTGCAGCAGTACATTGACAGAGAACTGCCAGAAATTCAAGCCCGATTCAGAAGAGGAGATGGAAAGAGGGATATCACTGCTAATGTCAGACCAATCTTGGCTGAAAGCAGAGAATACCAGAAAGATGTTTACCTGTGTTTTATTGACTATGCAAAGACATTTGACTTTGTGGATCATAACAAATTATGGATAGAATTGTTGAAGAATGGGAATTCCAGAACCCTTAATTGTGCTCATGCAAAACCTACACATAGACCAAGAGGCAGTTGTTCAAACAGAACAAGGGGATACTACATGGTTTAAAAACAGGAAAGGTGTGCTTCAGGGGTATATCCTTTCTCTATATTTATTCAATTTATATGCAGAGCAGATAATCTGAGAACCTGGACTATATGAAGATGATCATGGAATCTGGATTGGAGAAAGACTCATTAACAACCTGCGATATGCAGATGACATAACCTTGCTTGCTGAAACTCAAGACGACTTGAAGCAGTTACTCAGGATGAAGATCAAAGACCACAGCCTTCAGTATGAATTACACCTCAACATAAAAACAAAAACAAAAAATCCTCACAACTGGACCAATAAATAACATCGGAATAACCTGAGAAACGAAGTTGTCAAGGATTTCACTTGACTTGGATCTACTATCAACGCCCACGGAAGCAGCAGTCGAGAAATCAAATGACGTATTGCATTGGGCAAATCTGCTGCAAAAGATCTCTTTAAAGTGTTGAAAAGCAAAGATTTCACCCTGAGGACTAAGATGCGCCTGACCCAAGCCATGGTGTTTTCTATTGCTTCATATACATCCAAAAGCTGGACAATAAATAAAGAAGATTGAAGAAGAATTGCTGCCTTTGAACTATGGTGTTGGTGAGGAATATTGAATACACCATGGACTGCCAAAAGAAAGAAAACATCTGCCTCCGAAGAAGTATGTCCAGGATGCTCCTTAGAAGCAAGGATGACAACACTACATCTCACATACTTCGGACATGTTATCAGGGGCCAGACCCTGGAGAAGGACATCATGCTTGGTAAAGTGGAGAGTCAGTGAAAAAGAGGAAGACCCTCAACAAGATGAATTGACATAGTGGCTACAACAATGGGCTTGAATACAGCAAGGATCATAATGATGGTGCAGGACTGGGCAGTGTTTCATTCTGTGGTACACAGGGTCACTATGAGTCGGAATAGACTTAATGGCACCTAACAATAACAACAAGATCTGATCCTAACTCCCCTTTCCCCCCACTCCCATGCCCCTATAAATGATTTGTTCCAACCACCCCCCAGAGGGCCTTCCCTTTCTCAAGCAAACCCCAGACTTGCCAGCCTCTATCCCTCTTCCTACACCAAGAAGTCCCTTCCCATCACCCTCCACCTCCATGGTCGAGGCCCAGCTGAAATCCCACCTCCTCAATGAATGGTCATCCTGTTGTTGGTTTGTACCCAGCCCTTATGACAGGCATTTCATCTTGTATCAGTTAGAGATGAACATGTCTGTCCTTCCTGCCCCCGACCCCTGTCCCTGACCTCCACCCCCCTACTCCAGACTTGAGGGCTATGCCTGACTCCTCACTGTGTCCCCAGCACGCAGCACTGGGCCTGGCACAGAGTAGGTGCTCATGACTATATGTAGGGGCACATCACAGATGTGACTGGAGCCCAAGCAGCCTCTTGGGTGTCTGTGAAAGGCCCTTGGCAACATGGCATTGTGCTTAAGTGTGTCAAGAGTTAAGAGTATGAGCCAAACACACTCAGTTTCTGGCTCTGGCTCCTTCCTGGCTGAGGACAGGTTACTCAAACTCTCTGAACCTCAGTTTCTTCATACATAAAATGGGGATGATATATAGTTTCCCTGATTCACAGGATTGCTGTGAGAATTAACTAAGAAAACACACAGAACACTTGGCACTGTGGTGTATGGTAAGGCTATTTATCTAATGGAAAAAATAAAAAAATATTGATAATGATAACGTTTTGCCGGCATAACGTGTTTTGTTGTTGCAGAGGTCATTCCTTCCCATTATAATTACCTCGTTGGGTCTGATGATTCCTCCTGGAGGCACACAGATGAAGATACAGAGGTTCATAGTGGGCAGCAAGCCGGGCATCAGCCCTCCTGACTCCTAACTCAGTGCTCTCTGCCGTTACAGGATAAGTATTCTCAGAAGAAGGAGGCAGGGAAGGTGGGACGCTGCTTCCCCCAAGCTCCCCTGGGGCCTCACATTTGAACTTGGTGGAGAAACAGGACTGCAGGAAACCAGGATGTGAGGAAGCATGGGGGCGGGGAGGGCGGAGACGGCCGGGGAGGCGGCCGGGGAGGCCGCCAGACGAGTAAATAATTCACACAGATGAACTGGAGATAACTGTGGCTTCGTGGGGGATTGAGTTCAGGTCGGAGGAGGCGCAGGCGACGGTAGGGGACTTGTAGTGTCCCCTGGCTGAGAGGGGAGAATTCGTGTGGCTTCGCCTGCTAGGAACAGGAACACACGGCCCCAGGTGCAGTCTCCTTGCCACTCCCCGCGAGCGACGGGAGCTCCCCGGAACCACCCTACGGGGCAACCAGCCCCCGCCCAGCCGCCCCCGCCCGGCCGTCCCCATGGCAACCGGCAGGCCTGGTGCCGGGTTCACGGGCCAACCGGATCCTCGGCCTCCCCTCCCCCGCCGGAGGATGGGCGCCTGAGACTCGGAACCCTGTGCGCTCTCTGAGCTGTCAGACGCCGCAGAAAATCCTCTTACCCGACCCTTTGCCTTGAGACCACCGCTCCTGGAGCCCTCCTGCCTGGGGTTCAGTCCCCGCTCTACTACTTCCTAGCCGTGGGACCTTAGGCCGGTGACGTCACTCTGCCTTAGTTTCCTCATCTGTAAAATGGTGATAATAATAACAGTAACTACCTCGTAGGGTGGTTGTGAAAATTAAGAGAATTACATACAAAGAGGGTAGAAGTTACTAACATATAGTGAGCACTGCCTATGACTTTCTATATTGGGAAACTGAGTCCCAGAGAGGCAAAATACTTGCCCAAGATGACTATCCCACATAGTACTGGCAGATCTGGAATTGCAATGCGGATG
This sequence comes from Elephas maximus indicus, assembly GCF_024166365.1. NCBI lineage: Eukaryota > Metazoa > Chordata > Mammalia > Proboscidea > Elephantidae > Elephas > Elephas maximus. The sequence goes on from NC_064821.1 coordinate 60,700,526, forward strand.
TCAATCCCTTCTAAAACGCTAACTGTGGATGCTGGTGGCACACTGCTGAGGTTCCCCAAAGGTTCCCTGTGCTTCCTGTGGGCCATCCCCTTTTCCCCCAACCTCCTGAAGCTTCCCACTCATTGGATGGTCACTATCCAGACAGTGAGGCCCCTGAAGGCCAGAAGAGGCCTGGCTTTAACCAGTTCCGCCTCCCAGTGCCAAGCACGAACCCTCTGGCACCTGGCAGATGAGTTGTTGGATGAATATGGATTGAATTAATTAACTAGTTAATTTCCTCTATCCAGACACCCTCCCCAAGCAAGCTCTGGAAGCCCTTAGCCACTCAGCTTTCTGCCTCACATGCCACCTCCTACCCCAACAGCTTCCTGTTGTCACTGCCTGCCCCCCAATCCCAACCCACTCCCATCGTCATTCTGTTAGGATTTCCCATGACACATTTCCCCGGGGCCTCTTCTGCCTTTCGGCCTGTCCTCCTTGCCTTCCTTCCCTCCTTCCTCACCCTTTGTCCTCAAAACAGCTGTTTCTGGGTCAAGGACTCTCCTCCAGGCCCATGGGTCTGTACTTCCCGCCAACATGAGGAGCAACCAAGTAAACCAGGCCCTCATCCCAGGACCCTGGGAAAATGAATGGGCACCCAGTGCTGATGAGGTGGGTGTGTAAGGGACAAGACAGCTGTCATTCTGGGACTCTTGGTCCCGCTAGAGGTGTCTGGGGCTTGCAGACACAAGCTCTCTGTCCCCAGGGCCACCCAAGCTCCAACCCAGCTACCAGGTTTCCTCGGATACGGCCTGGTGGCTGTGGATTTATTTTTGCATACAGTTTGGGAGACTCTCTATTGCTGGAATTACAACAATCTTTTTTTTTTTTTTTTTTTCCCCTCTCTCTCTCTTCTCCTTCCCTCCAATAGGCATATTTTATAAACCAGAGCAGCTGCCTGAAGGTTTCCAAAAGGAAATTCTGCATAGTTTCTAAGCAGGGTGACAGTTCTCCGGCACAGGAAGTTGCTTTTATTAAGTTTTTTTGTTTTGTTTTTTGGTAAGGCTTCATCTGTTGGTCATCAAGCAACACCTGGGGCACTATGGGCAATTTTGCTTCTCCCCTGTTTGCCAGGAACACATGATTGCACCTAAACCACAGTGGGTTTGCCCAACACGGGCAAAGGTGAAGCTATTGAAAAGTGGGTCCCTTAATCACCGCCACCTATGCACAAGAATCCCAAATAATTTATGGAGCATAACTCTCTACCCCTTAAGTGTGGGCTTAGCATAGGGACTTCCTTGCAAAGAGTACAGTATATTGTTGTTGTTGTTAGCCGCTGTCAAGTCGGCCCCCAACTCTCGGCAACCCCACGCATAACAGAATGAAATGCTGCCCAGTCTTTCACCAAGGGGTGAAAATGAGTAAACTTATACTGGAGAAACTCAGCAAACGGTACCCAGCCAAATGATCAAGGTCAACATCAGCAGTGACAGACTTATCAGTCATGTGGATAGCATGTACTCTTGGTATGATATGATCAGAATCACACTTTACCTCTGTGGTCTTCCTCCCAAAAGCGCATAACCCCAGGAGAACCATGAGAAAAAAATATCAGACAGACCCTAATTGAGGGACAGTCTACAAAATACCTGACCTGTGCCTCATGGAAGGGAGTCCCTATGTAGCGCAAACGGTTATGCGTTTGGCTACTAACTGAAAGGTTGGCAGTTTGAATCCACCCAGAGTTACCTTGGAAGACAGGACTGGCAATCTGCCACCTACTTCTGAAAGGTCACAGCCATTGAAAACCCTATGAAGCACAGTTCTACTTCGAAACACATGGGGTTGCCATGAGTCCAGATCAACTCAGCAGCAACTGGTTTTACCCCATCAAAAACAAGGGAAGTCTGAGAAACTATCACAGCCAAGAAGAGCCTAAAGAGACATGACAACTAAATGTAATGCAGTATCGTGGATGGGATCCTGGAACAGAAAAAGTATGTTAGGTAAAAACTAATGAAAGCTTATTAGTTTATTTAATAGTGGTATACCAATGTTGGCTCCTTAGTTGTAAAAAATGTACCACAGTGATGTAAGAGGTTAGCAGTAGGGGAGGCTGGATGAGAGTATATGGCAACTCCCTGCAGCATCTTTGCTACTTTTCTGTAAATCTAAAACTATTCTAAAATACAGAGGGCTTTTTTTTTTTTTTAATGTGAGTCACGTGTTTGAGTTTCACACAGTCCCCAAGTCCCAGCTTTCCTTTGTTCCTCTCTTTTTGCCATCACTGAAGATCTACTGACTTTTGGTGCATCCAAGCCCCAAGCTCCCAATCTCATTTCCATGGGGCTGGTCATCATTTTCAAATCCTGAGAAAATTCCCATTTTACTCACTGTTGTATATACAGTTAGCCTAACACAGTACCTGGCACACAGTAGGGCTAAATTGATAGTAGCCAAATGAATGAAACTCCAGGAAGACTTGTCAAAAGAGATGACCCCAGCAGAGAGCCAGGCTCTTCCCTTCCTGAGGTGAGAAGTTCAGTATCTCCTGGTGTGAATGGCAGATCCAGACTTTAGGCAATCTGGTTAGAAGTGGGTAGCAGACATTTCTTTATGCCACTTTTGGAGAGCAAGCATGTGGATTTACTTAGGACTATATTTATTGAAGGGCTTTGGGGAACTGATGGAGCTAATGAGACACAGGCTGACTTTCTCACACCCGTACCTCCCCCCTCCAATGCCTCCTCCACGGTCTTAAGAGCCCTTTGGATCTCAGCTATAGACTACCCAAACAGCTGCAGAGAAGCTTTGTGGCAGCAAGAACTGTCCGCTAGGTCTTGAAAGCCCATTGCCTGGCATGTAGTAGGCACTTCATATATGTTTATATTGATGGCTACCATTTGTTATGTACCAGGCCCTCTGCTGGGGAGGATGAGAGGTTCCTGTGTAGTCCTTTGTGAGGCAGGTATTATCACCATGCCCAGTTTATGGAAGAAGAAACAGAGGCCCAAAGAGTTTGAGAAACTGGCTCCAAGTCACAACCACAGATAGAGGAGAGAGGTTTCAAATCCAAGTCCTAAGTCCCAAACCCAAGCCCTGAACTCTTACACCGCCATTCACATGCCTGCCCCCTCCCTCCAGAGCCTCCTCGCTGAGCCTTAAAGAAACTCTGCCTTTGAGTCAATTCCGACTCATAGCAACCCTATAGGACAGAGTAGAACTGCCCCATAGGGTTTCCAAGGAGCTGCTGGTGGATTCGAACTGCCGACCTTGTGGTTAGCAGCCGAGCTCTTATCCACTGCACCAGCGGGGCCCCTCACTGAGCCTTAGAGCCTGCCAATCCTGCTGTCTGCTCTTTGGAGAAGCCTCCCTTGCCCACTTCTGCATCTGTGGCCTCCAGACAGCAGTCATTTTCAAGTCTCTTTCTTTTAAAACTTAATTTGCCAATTTTGCCCTTGGAGGTGCTTTTTGATATTCCTTCAAGCTGTCAGCCTGGACAAGCCCCGGAAGCAGAATCCAGGGAGATGTATGCTGATTACAAGCACTCAATTAGTTCAGTTTGAATAATGCAGCCCTGGATGTTGCTGTCGACGCTCCATGCTTGCAGGCTTAGAGACACCCTCCCCCACCTTGGACTTTTAATACCCTTTTCCATATTTATTGCTACCTAACCGGATACTTCACACAGATCCTGCACTTGGTATAATTTGATATCTGCCCAGTCACCAAAGTGCCTTCTCGACAAATGTTTACCCGATGTTAGAGTATATTTAAAAGATTTATATTCCTTTTTGCTGAATGGAGTTCTTGGGAAAGGCACAGTCCGTCTTCCCAAGCAAAGGACCCCACATTCTCTGACGGGGCAGCCTCCAGCAGGAACAGTTTAATGTATCACTTATTAACATGGAGCTGGAGCCTTGGCCGAGGGCCACCCCACTCCCCCTTCCAGCAGAGGGCAACTCCAGGCCTCAGCTGACCACATCCAAGCCCTGCCTCCTGTCCGACCCCTTGCTCAGTTGTCTGTTGAGCAGAATAGCTGGAGACAGGCAGAGCCTCAAAACAACAAAGGACCTTTAAGGCTGAAGGACAATGGCTGCAGCTGGGATTGAGCTGGGGCCTGGGTCAGATGATTCTGCATCTTCATCCAGGAGCAAGGGCTCCAGGTTCAAGTTCTGCCTGGGTGACTTACTAGCTGAGTGACCTACAAAGTTACTTAACCTCTCTGGACCTTGTTTTCTCCTGTACAGTCAATGAAATAAAAGTGCCTATTAGAAACCCTGGTGGCACAGTGGTTAAGAGCTATGGCTGCTAACCAAAATGTCGGCAATTCAAATCCACCAGGTGTTCCTTGGAAACCGTATGGGGCAGTTCTACTCTGTCCTAAATGGTTGCTATGAGTCAGAATCGACTCAGTGGCAGTGGGTTTGGTTTGGTTATTTTATAAAGACGTAGTCCCTGGATGGCATAAAAGGTTAAGTGCTTGGCTACTAACCAAAAGGTTGGTGATTCGAACCCACCCACGGGCACCTCAGAAGAAAGATCTGCCTCCAAAACGTCACAGCCGTGAAAACCCTATGGAGCACATTTCTACTCTGAAACACATGAGGTCGCCATGAGTCAGAATCGACTTGACAGCAACTGATAAGAAAATCTTAAAGGGTCAGAATATCGTACAATGTAGTGCTGGAAGATGAGCCTCTAGGTTGGAAGGCACTACCCAACGGCCACAACAGTGGAAGCAAACATGCCAACAGTCATGAAGATGGTGCAGGACTGGACAGCATTTCGGTATGTTGTCCGTAGGGTCACCATGAGTTGGAGTCAACTCAATGGCAACCGACAACAGTCACATCTTCCGGGGCTCTTGTGAGGACTGGGTGAGTGAGCCTGGCATATGTTAAGAGCTAAATTAATACGGATGTTTTCTGGTCCTTTTAGCCCCCATGGGGCCCCGATTTTCTCACCTCCTAAAGAGAAGAGAGTTCATTCCTGTGGGTTTCCAGGGTTGCTGGGAGGATGATGTGAGTAAATCGAAGGGAAAGCACTTTGTAATTGTCTGGTGCTTTGATCTCTTAAGGACACTGGGTTTTGGGTTTTTGATCTCTTGCATGGTAATTACTCCTGGGTGCAGACAGGAGCTTTGCCTTCTGAAAGAATCTTTTCACCTGGCTCCCGCCCCTCTTGGCAGGCTGATGTCGAACAGGAGGTGGGCCCTGCCCCTGACTCTAAGCATCAGCCTTCCCTGGGCCTCCTTGAAAGGACAGGGGAGAGCTGGGCTCCATGTGCCTAAAGGCCTTCCGCTCCGAAGCACTGGGATTCCCTGGGATCTGCAAGGAGGATAGCCAGGTTAGGGAAGAGGGTCATGGGCCTAGGAAAAGCTAGCTGGCAACCCCAATCATTCCATCGGCACTGCCAGCTTTGCCCGCCATTCCTGATAATGACTGATAGGATGACAAGCTCTCTGTTGGGACCTCCTGTGTGGTTCCAGCTCTGGGGCATCCACTGCCAGGGAAGGGAGATGAGACATCACTGCCCTCCACAATGGGCCCCCCGGAGCCCCTTTCTCTCCCCCCTCCTGGGGCCTGTCTTACCTGATGTCTGAGTCACATTCCGGCTCCTGTCACTGTGAGCTGTGTTGTGACTCCCGGCTGACAGTTTTACAACAAACACATTAAAAGCTGCTGGCACTGGGGCTCCTGGGTGCGTAACAGCCCAGGAGAAAAACCTCTCCCAGTCTTTCTTCAGTCAACATCTTCCACCCAACACCCCTCCTCCCCGCTGCCTGTCCCACCACCACTAACTGCCCAAAGCCTAACACAGGGCTGAGATTTTTTCATTGTGTGGCTTTCCAAGGGATGATTGGAGGAAGGCTGATGAGTGGGAAAAACTGTGACCTCCCAGGATGTGGGCCCCAGAAGAACGAGCTCATCCCACAAATCTGGCTCTCCAAAATTCCAGGGACCTGGGAGCCCTGGAAGGTGAAGGTGCTAGGGAAGGTGCATGGTCTCCCTCAGCCCTGCCTTGAGGACAGGTGGCTCTGGGTGAATTGTTATATGGGCAAATGTCGTTAGTTGCCATCAAGTTGATTCCTAATGATGGCAACCCCATGTGTGCAGAATAGAACAGCTCCATAGTTTTCAAGGCTGCCACTTTTTGGAAGCAGATCTCCAGGGCTGTCTTTTGAGGCACCTCTGGTTGGGTTCAAACCATCAACCCTTTGGCTAGTAGTCAAGGGCTTAACCATTGTGCCACCCAGGGACTTCTTTATGAGCAAATAGTGGCCTGATACTGAGTCCCACTATGTATGGGTATTATGTTACCCTTCCCAACAACCCTATGAGGTAGAAGCTGTGTTACTCCTACAGATTTAGAAACTGAGGCTTAAAGAAGGGATTTGAATCCAAGCCTGCCAGCCTCCAAACGCTACTCTTAGTAAGGCTGGCTACCTCCCAAGACATCATCCCTCCCTGTCTCTCCACCCCATCAGAGGATGGATGACAGAAGTCACAGAGAAGTGGGAAGATCCAGAGCAAATCCAAAGTGGCATGAAATGGCCCTTCAGGGATGGCCTTGACAATCCAGCCCATCTTTCCACCATCTGAGCCCAGCCCACAGCACCCTCCACACCGTCTTTTTGCCCCACAGACCAAAGCCACCCATTCCCTCTCTCCTGTCTGCAGTCAGCAGACAAATAGCAAGTCCCTGGAACCAAAACAGAGGAAAGAGAGGAGTGAGACACAGGAACAGTTTTTATTGTACACTGGAGAAATAGCCCTGTGTGCTGGTTAAAGGTGCAACATACAGATATTGAATTAAGAAAAGAGGGAAGAAGGGTCAGCAGGGAAGGGAAACCTCTTGAAGTCCAAAATTGCAAACAAACAAAAAAAATGGTAAAAGATTTCCTCACGCAAGAGGCATTTTTGCAAATACCATGCAAAACAGGCAGCTGGTGTGCCCTAAGAGAATCCCTATAAATAACAGAAAAGACACTCCAAGCATTCCTGTACACGGACTCAGAGCACAGGGAAAAGAAAAGAAACCAAAATGCCTTTTGGCATTTCCAGATATTTGGCACTCTTGTGATTACATTTTTTTTTTTTTTTTACAGTCCATTAAAGAGAATAAACTGACACAATATTAGAGGGAAAAAAAACAGGCTGCTCACACAACAGACTGCAGGGGGATTAGAAAAAGCTCAAGCATTTTTTTTTCTGGGTTTTTTTTTTTTTTGACATATAAAATGTGTCCATTTGCATTTACTTGGGCAAATAGCTTGCAGCAACAAAGAAACACAAGCTTTACAATTCATTTTAAAATAAAAAAGATCCTTCCGTGTGCCAGTCCTTAGCAAAGTTCCCTTCTTGTTTTAAACACATTCCTGATATCCTCAAAAGACGACCAAAATTAAACAATATCTATAGAGATCATGTTCTGATTTCATTTTGTACATCCAAGGATAACATAAAAAATAGAACTGGACAGCATTTCACATCCAAGTGCACAAAATCATTTTTGCAAGATTAAATAATGTAAACGTTGGGGACAGCCAAATCAGCGAAGAAATCCAACACCTCCAAACCCCTGGTGTTGTGCCTTTATTATTTAAGTGGTTCAAGATCCAGGTCTATCATTGCGCAATATTCACTGTATATAAAAAGAAATGGATATTAATTTCAACAAATAGCTGCAACTGAGACTTCTTTTGTTAATTTCTTTATATGTGTGTGTATAGAGTGATTTCTTAATTTTAATTTATTTATTTTTTATTTTTATTCTTGCAGAGGAGCCCAGAACCTCGTCCTCGTCCTCCTCCTCCTCCTCACGCCTCATCTGTCTCCCGGCCTGACGCGAGATACAGGTTGTTGATTTCATCGTGGGTAGCAAGCTAGTAATAAATTTTCCAAGTGCTTTCTCTTTTCATGCTCTTTTTTTTTTTTTTTTTTTGCCAATAATCTTTATCGCCGTTCTTATTCTCTCCCTTAACTCATTGTCTTTGGGGGAGTTAGACACCAGGAGGTGCCTTGTCTGTCATATTTTTCAGCACGTCATCAATCCTATCATCTTCAATAACAACTGTAAAAAAGGGGGAAAAAGAGAGTTGAGAGAGCTTGGGCCTCGCCAGGGGTCTCCGCCCCCTCCCCCACCCTGCTTCTAGTTATGCCCAGTTGAGGAGGGGGGCAAGGGAGGGGGGCTCCCCACGCGCTGAAACAGCCTCACCCTCCCCAGCCTCTGCCTGGGGTCTTTTTGCTGCTTTCCTCTGAACCTCGACGCCCCCAGGCTGCTCCTGCCAGCTCAATTCTAAGGAAGCACAGAGGGTGCAAACAGCCAGCCTCAGCTGCAGCCAGGGCGCATGTGCTGGCCGAGCTTGTCCTCAACCCACCAAACCCACTGTCGTCGAGTCTATCCAACTCATAGTGACCCCGTAGGGCAGAACAGAACTGCCCCATAGAGTTTCCAAGCCTGTAAATCTTTACAGAAGCATCTTTCTCCCGCAGAGCGGCTGTTGAGTTCGAGCCGCCGATCTTACAGTTAGCAGCCGAGCGCTTTAACCCCTGCGCCACGAGGGTTCCTGTTTATCCCCACAGGGCGCATTTATTTGGTAAAAAGGCTACATGGCAGAGAGGGTGGAAGGAAGGGGGAGCCGAGGCCTCCGGGGCTGGGACCCCCAGGGGCCACCCCGAGCGCAGCACGGGTGGCCATAGCTGGCTGCAGAGGTGCGGGAGCCAGGAGGGAACGCCGGAGCCGGTTCCCACGGCGCGCAGCCGGTCGAGGGTTCGGGCTTTGCCAAGTGGGCGCCCGGCTCTGCGCCCACGGCCCCGGCCTCGTGGCTCTCCTCACCGATTCGGAGGTCAGAGCCTCCCCTGGCCAGCTGCCGGACTCTCTTACCCTTTCTACCTGGCTTCGCCTTTCTTAGTCCCTCCATCTGACTCTCGGAGCGACGGTAGCCTGTCAGAGTCTCTGGGGCTCTCTGTTTAGGGGTGTTACTCGCCCTCATTGTCTCAGCTGCCTTTCTGTCCTCCTCTGTTTCTCCCTCTTAATCTGTTTCTCCCTCTCTGGCTCCTGCTGGAGCTTTGTCTTGGTCTCTCTGCCTACCTCTGTCTCCCGCACCCCACCCCCCACTTTCCTCCACCTCTGCGTCTTGGTCTCCCCGGAGCGGCTGTCGGAATCCCTCATTGTCTCCGCGCCTCTGCAGCTCCCCTCCGAGCCTCTCTGCGCCTCAGTCTCTCCGGGGCTTTTCCAGCTTGCGCGCGGAGCGCCCAGGCTTAGCCACCCCTCCCTCTGCCAAGTCACAATGAAGAGCCCGCCGCGACCCAAGCGCCCCTCGTCTTCTCCACAGGAGTGGGGTCCTCCCCCAGCATTTCCCCCACACTGTCCCTGAGGGAGCCCTGGGACCAAACCCCCGCCCCCCCATTGGTTGCAGAGCGAGTGCAGCTGGACTACTCTGCGCACAAGGGAGAGGGGATGCAGAAATCAAAAAAGCAAACTTTGGCGCGGGTGGTGACTTGGGTATACCCTTCAGACCCCGCTGCAGCTAGAAACCGCCATGCCCCCGCGGTGACCCCACCGGGGACCGTCGCGCCCACCAGGCTGGGGGAGGGGTTCCCGCGGCTCGCGAGAGCTGGACCCGCAGTGCGGGATCCCCCGATTCTGCAGGATGGGATTCCATCGGGTCGGAACGGGGTTCGGGGATAGGAGACTCCCGCCAGCCTCGGCCAGGCCGCGGCGCCCCTGAGAAAGAGGGTGTCGGGGAAGGGCTGCCAACTCACCCCGCTTGCTCCGGCCAATCTGACCCAGCTTGGGCGGCCGCTTGTTCTGCCCGGCGCTGAAGAAGTTGTTGGTGTCCTGCAGGCGGCACGAGAAGATCTGGCCCACGTCGCCGCCGTCGCCGTAGGGGCTCAGCTTCTCGTCGCCGTAGGGCAGCACCTCCGACATGGTTGCGTCCGGGGGCTCCGCTGCGGCGCCTCCTCCGCCCGCGTCCCCGCCTGCGGCGGACAGGGTCAGCGGCGCTGGGGCCGGGGGCGGCCGGCCGGGGACGGCCCGCGGGCTGCGGCGGCTGTGGCGCCGACGACCGGCCGGGGGTCACAGCTGGGAAGAGAGCGCGCCGCCGCCCGAGCGACCCGGCGAGCGCCCGCGGCTGCGCTGCGCTCCGGCTCGGCGCACGAGTGGCTGTTCTCGGCCGAGGGAGCAGGACTCACATCCTCGGCGTTCTGGGCGGGGGCCGGGCGGGGCTGCGAGCGGCAGGCGGGGGTCTCCGCGAGCCCGAGGGCGCACCGGAGAGCGGCGAGGGCAACGGGCTGCTCCTGCAGCGCGGGCTTGGGGAGCTACTGGGGAGCTGCGCGCTGCGGCGGCAAGGGGCGGAGGGGGGGAGGGGAGCGTGGAGAGGGCGGGCGATAGCGGGGGACCGGAGGGCGGGAGGAAGGGGACCGGAGAGGAGCCGGGGAGAAAAAAAGAGACAGCGAGAGGGAGGCAGCGGACGACAGAGAGAGACCGAGGAGAGGGAGCGCGAAGAGAGGAAGGAGGGAAAAAGAAAGGGGAGACTGGATCTGGAGCGGAGGGAAGATGGGAGCAGAAGGGAACGTACCGAGCGGGAGAGAAGGAGGGTCGGAGAGGGCAGGGAAAGAGGGAGAGGAGAAGGAGACAGGGACCCAGCAACAGCAGAAGCGCGCTGCGAGCGAGAATGCCGGCCGGGCGCGGAGGGGGCGGGAGGAGCGGGAGGAGGGACCGGCCCTGGGGAGCGATCCCTGGAAGCCGAGCGACGTCACGGCCGCGCCGGCCGCCGGGGCCCGGCAGCTTCCTGCCCCCGCCCCCGCCCCCTGTCCCGCCCGCGCCCAGGGCCCGTGCGCCCCGCCCCGGCCTCCGGGCCTCCCCGCCCCTCCCCCGGGTGTTTACCCGGCCCGGCGCCCGACCCGCCGCCGGCTCTCCCGAGGGAAGCTGGGCGGAGACTGGAGGGGAGACGGGGAGATCGGGGGCAGTAGGAGACCACGAACGGACGGCGCGCTCGCCGGGAGGGACAGATGCCCGGCAAGAGGTCGGACGGCATCAGAGCGACCCCGCAGGCCGTGCCGCCTGCCGCAAACCGGGGAGCCCCTCCCTCCACCACACTTGCGCCCCACTTCAGACCCTCAGGGCCCAACCGCTCGTTCTCTACCCCACCCCCAGTCCCTTCCCGAGGCCCCGCTCCCCGGGCGGCGCTAGACAGGTTCCCACGGGGCCTCAGGGAGAAGGGGGAGGGAAGGGGCAGTCCTGCCTCCCCGAGGAGAGGAGAGCGCCTCATTACGCCCGGCTCGCCCGGTATGCCCGGCTCCCAGCTCCCGCTGAGTCCGAAAGGGACGTCCCAGGCCTGCCTCCCTCTCCCCTAGGAAGCCTCCCTGCCAGCAACAGCCACGGCCCTGGGGAGATACTGGAACCTCTGAGCTGACGAGAGGGCCCCGGATCCCGAGAGAGAGACTGGGGCAGCCCCAGAGGCCGGGAAGGCACATCTGCCTGAGCAGATAACTCCAAGAGGGCAAAGTGCATGTGGAGGGCTCCTTACCTCGTCCAGAGCTAACAGCTCTTCCCCTGGAGACGGCCTGCTCTCAGCTGAGCCGCCTAACCAGCCATCCTCCAAGATCGTGCATCCTGCTGGAGGCAAGGCTAAGAAACATCCAGGTCCCCCAGGTGAGCGTTCACCTGGCTCACTCTACTTCCCTGCAAGGGGTCCCATGAAAAGTTAATGAGCACTTACAGGTTCACTCTCCCCTTAGGTCCACAACTTTGGGTGGGTGAATAGAGGCTGGTGTTGAAGGGAGAAAGGGGTGGTTTTTTTTTTGTGGCATAACATCTGGTAGAGCCCCCTCCCCAAACGGTTTTTACCTGGCCTCCAGAGACTAGACTCTTGTGTAAGGGCCCGCAGGGAGGAAGAGGGCTGAGACACAGGAGACTTAGGCAATGTGGCAGATGGAATGTGCATGACCTTTGGGCTGGGTTTGAATGCCAGCTCTGTAATTTACTAGCTGTGTGACTTTGGGCAAATCACATTTCCTCTCTGAACTTCCATGATCTCAGCTGTAAAATGGGGTATATGGTGAGGTACCTTATGAGAACAAAGCAAATTCAGATTCCCAGTGCCTGGCTCAGAATGGATGTTCAATGAACATGTGAGGAATGACTTAATGACTGAGCAGGAACAGAAGCACTTCATTTATTCACACTTCTGAGCAGTCAGCTTGAAGAATCAAGAGATGACCTAGCCAGCCCCCTCATTTCTAGATGGGGAAACTGAAGGAGAGGTCAGGGGCTCATCCCAAATCCCACAGCTTGTCAATGGCAGAAGCAGCAGGTCTCCAGACTCCCTTTGCTCCACTCTGGCAAGCCGCCTGTCTCCATTCATTAAGGCTTTTACTAAGTGTCTGCTGTGAGGTTAGCGGAGGGCCGAGTGCTGTGAGAGAAAAACAAAAGCATAACAAGCAGGATGATAAAGTTACAGCAGTAAGAAGCTCTTATATTTGAGTCATGCTTTCTGGTTCCCCCCCACCCCGCCTCGCCCCCAAAGCATTTTCACATCCATTACTGACCTTGCTTCTCCAAATAAATACTTTTTCAGGTAGAAAGACGAGATGATGCATCCCTGTTTAACTGATGTAGCAGAAAGAGGATAAGTGACTTGTCCAAGGTCACAGGTGAGTGATGGAGCCAGGAGAAACCACTCTGCCCAGCTATGAGTCCAAGTCCCTGTAGGGGATTCCCTGCAGTGGTGACAGTAATGAAAGGCTGGGACCACCCCCTCATCTCCCACCTCCCTGCTTCCTGGCTGTTGAGAGTTACTAAGCAATTTACAAGTTGAGCAACTACCACAGTCCTGCTGTACAGAAATAAACAGAAAGGCACAGGGAGGGTTAAGGAATTCCCCTGAACACTCGGTAAATGAGAGTAAAAAGAGAAGCCAGGCTATACACCCCACCTGTTTTCATGTTTACCTTGCCTTGTCCCAAATCAGGTTCAAGGTGGTGGCATCCTACGTTTCCAACTCAGTACCCACCTCCTTACTGAACCACTCACCCTCCCAAGCGTAGAGCTCTTTAACAGTTTGAAAAACATTTCCATGACCATTACCTCCTTAGAGCCTCCCATCAACCTTCGGACTGTCAGGACCATTTTGCAGAGAAGGTACCTGAAGGTTGAGATGCCTCCAAGGTCATACAGAAGTTCTCCAAGGGAAGTATGAATCAATATGGCATTCTCTCCACCCCTGCCTGTCCCAACTACTCCATTGCATAGGCCTCAATCAACCCAAGTTCTGCCACCCTTCAGTGGGGCATACTTACACCCTGAAGCCCCATGCCTCAATCCAAATGCATGCCCTATGGCCCCATTCCTGCCCGCCTGCAGCAGAGGGGCTGGCTGTGTGGAAGATACCAGATTCAGGTAGAGGAACGGACTAAGGCAGAGGTGGAGGCTGCCCTCCAGCCGCCCAGAAAGGAAGCTTGGCAGTACACAGTTTAGTGTAGTAACTCAGGGTGAAGAGCTCCCTGAGGCAGCTGCCAGCCTCCAAAGTCTGAAAACCCAAGTTCAAATCCCTGCTGTCATTTCCTAGCTCTGCCATCATTTTGCCTCTCTGTGCCTCAGTTTCCTCACCTGTCAAATGGGGACAATAATCATTTCTACTGCCTGGTTTTCTGTGGGGAAGGCAATCCTCTATGCATCATGTGTCTGAGACATAGTAAGTCCTCAATAACTGTAGTTAATACTGTTAGCTATTGACTCTCTTTGTGGTCTTGAACGAGCCACTTCTCTCCTCTTGGCCATTGACTCTGCATCATAAAATGGGAAACTTGGAGAAAAGTGCATCGTTTTTTCAGCTACAGAACCAGTTCTCTCAAACCTAATGTAGATAAAAGTGGAGCAAAGGCAAAGGAGGGGGTCCCAGAGCCCTTACCTCTCAGTGCCTCCCTCAAACCTCACCTGAAAGTTCCCTCACAGAACTCCAGGACTCTGTAGGATGAAACACCACAGGACTGGATCACCTTTAGGGACTCTTCCAGCATAGACATTCTAGGAACAAAAGTATTTGAAAGTCCCTACTGTGTACTTGCCCCTGGGCAGTGCAAACAAAAGGTTGGAGGTTGGAGTCCACCCAGAGATGCCTCAGGAGAAAGGCCTGGCAATTGACTTCTGAAAAATCAGTCATTGAAAAGCCTAGGGAGCACAGTTCTACTCTGACATACGTGAGGTTGCCATGAGTCAGAATCAATTAGATGGTAACGCGTCCTGGTACCGGAAGTGTACAACGAGTCCTGCACTGGTGGTGGCAGGTTAGAAAACAGGAAAACCAGCATGGAGTAGATGCTCAGCACACAGCACCCCTTGTTCCCATCCCCTCCTTCCTACCCAGGTAGGGAAATGGAGGCACAGAACAGGCAGCAGCATCAGAGAGTGATGGCAAGAAGACTTGGAGAACAACGTGGCCGCTGGCTATCCCAGCCGCAGGTGTGGGGCATCAGCTGGCAGGCCAGGACCAGGCCCCCGTAGAGATGGAGCACTGGGCATGCCAAGCCTCAACAGGGCTGGCTCAGACCCTAGATGGTCAGCGGGAAAGGCCAGGAGGGGGGGTGGCCATGAATTCATTCCCATGACAGTGGCCAGACAGTCACCTCCAGGGAGGCTAAGTGGCCTCCCAGCAGGAAATAAGCCAAGGCGGGATAAAATCCCACCTTCCCTGTACCCCTCTCAACCCAGCCAATTCCCCACCCTCCTTAAAAGGCAGGGTCTCTGCCCTACCTCTCCACAACATGCACACACACACACACACACACACACACACACGGAGAAAAAAGCGTGTGAACTGGGTGGAGACAGCTTAGACCTCGAATCAAGGAACATTCTATTCATTCACCTTTCATTCATTCAGCAAACGTTTGTTGAGGATTTTTGTGGCAGGCACAGTCCTTTCCCCCAATACAACTCAAGGAGAGCTTCTTTCTTTCTTTAATCACTAAGACCCTTTCTTCAAATAAAATCTTACAAGGAATCTCAGTAGATAAAAAATAGATAAAAGGCAAGCTGCTGGGGTTGAAGAGAAGTTGGAGGGTTTATGATCCCACTCTCTAGGCCCCATCGCCGAGTTGGACGCCCAAGCACCTCTAAAAACTGTCTGGAGCTCTGGAGCACACAGTTTGAAAGCCATTCCTAAAAGAGACTTTGAGTTCATCTAGCCCAAGCCCCTTACTTTACAGATGGGGAAACTGAGGCCCAGACAGGGAATGGACCAGCTAGTCAATAAGAGTCAGGAGGGGAACTCAGTCTCCTAACTGCTGTCTCACATGCCTACTACTGCTGTTACGTTTCACACTCAGAATCCTACAGGGTGGAAGGTTCCAGCAATGCACAATTAGTCATAAAATAAATGGTCTTTTATCAACAATGAAGTTTGATATGTTTCTTTAAAGATCATTTGGTAATTCTTCTGAGTTTTTCTTACACCGACAACCCATAAAGTGAGAGTCACACCAGCTCTTCAGGAAAACTTAAGAAACAGTGAGGACAGTTTGGGGGCGGGGAGCACTTAGGAGCCAAATCTCACCAGGACATGAAAGGGGATCAAGCTTCCCATCCATCGGGTGTCCCAAAGCACAGGTGCTGCCCACACATTGCCTGGCTTTCTGCCCAGCTCAGCCCCAGACACCCCGACTGTGCCTCCTGCCTGTGCTTACCCCAACCCCAATCACTCCACATCAACAGTATGTGAGGGTGGAGGGAAGGGGTCTGGGGAACTCAGGGTTTGGTAACTCTGAGGGTGAAGCTCTATCTGCAACCCACAGCCCAGGCTGAGCAGGTGAGGAGCTGCTGGGAAACCTGGGTGGCCCCGGAGAGCTCTCGTTGCCTCTCAGTCCTCAGCAGGGCAGGCAGACAGACCACGACCTGGGAGGCAGACAAGGATGGGGGTGGTGTGTGAGCCCCAGGGACAAATAATGAGACTGAGACTCAGAAGGTTGGGGGCCACAGTCCAATTACGAAGCCAGGCTCTGAAAACTTCACATGACCCATCAGTCTTTCCTGTCCAGGGCTCCCAAGAGGCCTGACACCCCCCCTTACTTCACCAGAACAAACAACTGAGCCAATGAAGCTGCTAAAGGGGACTCAAGGGACACTGACTCCTCCCCGGTTCAGAAACGGCAGCCACTGCCCTCAAATCGGAACTCACACCCACTGCTTACTATGCCCAGGGTCATGCCAACTGCTGTCTACGTATTTGCACTCACAGTGAGCCTAGAAGGCGGCTACTGCTGTCATCTCTATCTTGCAGGTGAGGACTCAGGCCAGAGAAGTTGAGTGACAAGCCCAAAGCTGCACAGCCAGTGAGAGAGGCTGCAGGTCTGATGCCAGAGGCCAAGCTCTCAACTGCTGGGCAACAGTGCCTCCCTGAGGACGCCTGGGAACTAGGAAACCCAGGACAAGCCTCTTTCAATCCTGGCACCTCAGCGTACCTACGGAAATTGAGGGGAGGGGAAGATTAAAAAAAAAGAGCCAGCTGCTGCCGAGTCAACTCCAGCTCACAGCGACCCTATAGCGAAAATCCAAATCTCTTGTCCACCAAAGTCCCTTTTGGGGATCTGATGAAAGAGATGGATTCTCTTTCCCAGACACAGAACACTGTATTTCCAATCTCCGGGAGATCCCTGAGCCCAGCGCCGCGCAGATGAACGCGGGGCTAGATCTCGTGCGTGATGTTATTCCCCGCCAACGTCCTGTGACGGAAGACCGGTTCACCCGTTGCCGTGCAGTCGGATCCAACTCATGGCGACCCCATGGGTGTCAGGGTAGAACTGTGCTCCATAGGGTTTTCAATGGCTGATTTTTCAGAAGTAGATTGCCAGGTCTTTCTTCCAAGGCTCCTCTGGGCAGACATGAACCTCCAACCTTTTGGTTAGCAGCCGAGGAGTTAACTGTTTGTATCACTCAGGGCCTCCTTGTGACAAGAGAAGGTATTTGTGCATCCGAAGCCCAGATGCGGTAGAATCAATTGAGGACACCCTCACCTTGACTACCAGGGCTCAGTCCTGTGAGGCTCAATCCTGAGTATGGGGATGTGGCCACTAACCGCTGCATCCAGGTCCCACCGAGAGACCTGTGCACAGCTCTGGACCGTTCTGTTCCCAAGCACTGTTATTTATGTGCTTTCCCATCCCACAGGTGTGATGGCATTTGATCTCCATCCACGAGAACCCTGTGAGGATGGCAAGGCAGAGAAGGGATCTCTCCCATTGTATGGTGGGGAAAAGTGAGTCCCAGATGAGGAAGGTGACTTGCCCAATTGGAGACAGGGCCAGGACTGAGAACCCAGGTCTCCCAACAACCAGCATGGTGCCCTGTTAATGAGACCCAATGAAGAATGAATTAAATGAAGGGGGAAATCAGAAGACGTGAGCTCAAACCCAGCTCCACTGCCTCCTACCCGTGTGACCTTGAGGCTCACTTCACTCTCTGAGCCAGAATTCTCCTCATCTATAAAATGGAGGCCACCACACGTTTGCCAGTTCATTGTACTGTGGTAGCTTGCACACTGCTATGATGCTGGAAGTTATTCCACCAGTATTTCAAATACAAGCAGGGTCATCCATAGCAGACAGCTTTCAAGGGAGCTTCTAGACTAAGACAGACTAGGAAGAAAGGCCTGGCGATCGACTTCTGAAAATTAGCCGATGAAACCTTATGGATCACAACAGAACATTGTTCGACTTGCTTGCTTTGGGCACATCATCAGAAGGGATCAATTGCTAGAGGAGGACATCATGCTTGGTGAGGTAGTGGGCGCTCGGTGAGATGGATTGGCACAATAGCCACAGTGATGGACTTGAACTTGCTGGCGATGGTAAGGATGATGCAGGATTGGGCAACGTTTCTTTCTGTCGTACATAAGGTCGCCATGAGTCAGAGTCAACTCGAAGGCAGCTGCCTGTCTATCTATTGCACCCAGGTTTCTTGCTTTGTCTCTCCAAACAGTCATTACCTTCTCACTTGAAAGATATGAGCACCTTCTTCAAAAGAGAAAAAAGGAAGCAAGCCTGTAGAGCTGGAACCTGTGTGATGCAGGACGGAGCAATGCTTCATTCTGTTGTGCAGAAGGCCACCACGAGTCAGAGTCGACTTGATGGCAGCTAACAACATAAGATGGAGGTAACAAGACCAGCCACAAAGGGGTGTTGTCAAAGTCAGACGAGGTGCCGGCTGGGTCATTAAGGTAAGAGATGGGGCAGTTCCATGCAGAGTCCCACCACCAAAGCCCCCCAGAGCCTGCAGGGGGGACAGAAGGGTCTTTTCTTCCTAGAGAGTGAGTTTCCTGTGTAATAGGGAGGATGGAAGGCGAGAGAGCAGCCACTTCGTGGTCACAGAGACCCTCCCCGCCCTGCTGCTACCAGACCCTGGGCTGAGCAGGGGGTCAGGAAAGAGGGGGATCTGACCTGGGAGGGTAGGTGCTGACCTGAGAAAGACCTGAGAAGTGTCAGACCCACAGAAATAGAATTCATTTTTGTTGTTGTTGTGTGCCATTGAGTCAATTCTGACTCATAGCGACCCTATAGGACAGAGTAGAACTGTTCCATAGGGTTTCCGAGGCTGTAATCTTTATGGAAGCTGAATGCCACATCTTTCTCCCATGGAGTGGCTGGTTGATTCGAACTGCCAACCTTTCAGTTAGCAGCTGAGTGCTTAACCACTGTGCCACCAGGGTCCTTCCAAGAGGCTACAAAAACCTCAGCAAGAAAGACAGACCCACATACAGAAAAAGAGACTCTTATCCACTCAGAGGCAAGAGGCCAAGCGGGCAGGCAAGAGACAGGGATGCAAAGGTGGGGGACAGACACAGAGAGAGGACAGGGACAGAGAAGCCTGACACACAAGAGAATGAGCAGAAGGCAACAGCAAGACAGAAGAGGTGAGAGCAAGGAGAGAGGGAGACGCAGAACGGCCCCACCAAGGAAAATCTTCTGCAGGGAAATCACAGTCTATGCCGTACTATTTTGCTAAGCACCCTTTACCAGTGTGAAGTCACTTTGGGTATTTTAAGAACATGCAATACGTGGCGCATAACTTGCTTTTGTTTAAAGACATCATGGTTAGTATATTTAGAGAAGGATATCATGCTTGGTAAAGGAGAGGGTCAGTGAAAAAGAGGAAGACCATCAACGAGATGGACTGACACAGTGGCTGCAACAATGGTCTCAAACATAGCAACAATTGTGAGGACGGCACAGGACCGGGCAGTGTTTTGCTTTGTTGTACACAGGGTCACTATGAGTCGGAACCGACTCAACGGCACCTGATAATAATACATTTAGAGATGTGAATGCCTGGGAAATTATAGGGGGAGAAATGTGGGATGTTTTTCCCCCTGAATTTTCTGGGTTTCTCTAAACTTTCGCAACTGCAGCCAGCTTCCTGGTTGTCTGCCCTTACCAGACAGTACCCAGCTCGTCCTGCGGTCAGCAGCCCAGCGTCCTCCTCAGCCACTGCTCTCAGGCTTGAAGATTTGTTCCCACCCCTCAGGGAAGAGAAAACTGCACAGGTCTTTGGAAGCAGAACTTCGATTTCTCCCTCCTGCCTCAACCATACCATAGGGACACAGCGCCACCTGGAGGTCATAGTAGAAATTCCAGCATTAGGAAGGATACCCATCATAAAGGCAGTGGTGTGAGTCCTGGGGAGTCTCTCAGTGGTACAAACGGTTAATACACTCAGCTGCTAAGGTTGGAGGTTCAAGTCCACCCAGAGTGCCTCAGAAGAAAGGCCTGGAGATCTACTTCTGAACCAGGTAAGGGTAAGAAGAAATGAAGGCTCTAAACCAACTTATTGTGGGGCATGCATGAAGCCCCACACAGAAGACTCTGAGGCAGTTGTGGCCTGAAGCTATGGTAAGTTGTACAATAATATTAGTATGACCTCATGTGTATCTCCCAGGCCTAGGGAACATTCAGGTTACAAATGCAAGGTGACTGGCACATAAAAGGCACATAGTTGGTGCTTAATAAACGTGAAGTTCAGCTGTGGTCCTATAAAGTCATGTCCCAACCCCAGAGCCCTGGTGGCGTAGTGGTTAAGTGCTACGGCTGCTAACCAAAAGGTCAGCAGTTCGAATCCGCCAGCTGCTCCTTGGAAACCCTATGGAGCAGTTCTACCCACCCTGTCCTATATGGTCGCTGAGTTGGAATTGACTCAACAGCCACAGGCTTGTTTTTTGGTTGAATGTGATGCAAGTGAGGCATTGGTGGTTCAGTGGTAGAATTCTCGCCTTCCATGCAGGAGACCCCGGTTCAATTCCCAGCCAGCAGACCTCATGCACAGCCACCACCTGTCACTGAAGGCTTGTGTGTTGCTGTGATGCTGAACAGGTTTCAGTGGCCCTTCCAGATTAGATAGACTCGGAAGAAAGGCTGATGTACTTCAGTCATTGAAAGGCCTGTGGATCACAATGGTCTGATCCACAATTGACAGACCAGGCACAGGACCAGGCAGTGCTTCATTCCATTGTGCATGGCGTCACCATGAGTTGGGGGCTGACTTGATGACAACTAACAACGATGTGATGTAGCTGGCTCCAGCAGGGACTGAGGATAAAGGGCAAGGAATGAAGGGCCTGTGTTATTTCACCAGACAGGCCCTCACACAGGCCTGGTCAGCCCCTCTGGCCAATACCAATGTCACTGGCTCGGCCTCACATGCCCCAGTGTCAGGGAAGGGAAATGTCAGGTCCCCGGCTGGCATCTGGAAAACAATAAGGCAGCTGCAGGGGAAGTGACTAATGAGCACTTCAGGGAGCAATCCAGGACATCATGCATGGAGACTTATTCAAAATTGATAAGCTAACGCTACCTAATTAGAGAGAAATGTGCTCATCTCCGCGGCTTTCTGAGAATGTAACGCCGAGGCTGTGACGGGCAGCTAGCCTGAAGAGGGGCCGCATATCTCTCAGGCCAGCAGCCCTGGAAGAGGGCCTCAAAACTGCCACACACACACACACACAGTCCCTTGCCCACTCTCCATCTTGTAGATGTGCAAAATGCCAGAGCTGAATGGAGCCTTGGAGATCTAATCCAACTGGCTCCTTTTATAGACAGAACTGAGTAAGGCCCAGAGAGGTTAAATCGCTTGATCAACATCACACAGCAAGACAGCCAGGACCAGAGAGAAAGCCAGCCTTTGGGCTCCCAGTCTAGACCATTTACCACCATGCAATGACATTTCCTGACCTTCCTTGTGGAGTCCTCAAAGCTCTGGCCAGGCCGCTGGACTTGGTGTTCCTCCTACACAATTCATCTGTCTTGGCTCCCAGGCCCTAAGAGAGCCCCTCCATTCACTCCTCACAACCAAGTCATGGCCTTCATCTTCAAAAACCAACTTCCACAGGCAGCCTTCCAGGATTGCTTCCCCCACACCTATTTCATCCACTGATTACTCATTCCACGTGCATTCAGTGATTGAGAGCTTGGGCTCTGGAGTCAGACTGCCTGGGCTTAAAGCCTGTCTCATACGCTAGCTGATGACTGTGGGCAATATACTCGACATATCTGGGCTTCAGTTTCTTTTTTTCTTAAAGGAAGAATAATACTAGCACACACTTCATACGATGATGCAAGGAGATCATGTAAAACATTTGGCAGGGTACCTAGCAAAGAGCACAAGCCCTAACGTTAGCCCTAATTAGTGTGTGTGTGTATATATATATATACCCATTGTTCCTGAGTCGATTCTGACTCACAATGACCTCATAGGACAGAGTAGAACTGCCCTCACAGGGTTTTCAAGGCTGCAGATCTTTAAGGAAATAGACTGCCGCATCTGTCTCCCATGGGGCAGCAGATGGGTTTGAACCACCAACCTTTTGGTTCACAGCCAAGCGCTTAACTACTGCACCACCAGGGGGTCCTTAGTATGTGATATATAAAACCAAACCCATTGCGGTCGAGTTGATTCCAACTCATAGCAACCCTAAAGGACAGAGTAGAACTGCCCCATACGGTTTCCAAAGAAAGCCTGATGGATTAGAACTGCCGACCTTCAAAACTACGCTAGGGTTTCCATCTATATATATATATATCTCACCTAAAAAATGTGCTGAAGAAGGAAAACAAAAAAGATGCAGTCCCTGCCCAAGATACAAACAATATGATTAAGAGCAGGAATAGAGCTATACATAATGTATTATGTTATCTCAGAGGAGAGGCACCTAACCCGGCGTAGGTGGGGAAGGTCAGGGGAGTTCTTCTGGAGGAGATACCTAAAGCTGACTTTTAAAGGGTGAGTAGGCATTAGGTGGTGCAATGGTTAAGTGTTTGGCTACTAACTGAAAGGTCTGTGGTTCAAACCCACCAGCTGCTCCTTGGGAGAAAGATCTGTTGATCTGCTCCTGTAAAGATTACAGCCTAGGGAACTCTATGGAGCAGTTGTACTCTGTCAAATGCGGTTGTTATGAGTAAAATGAACTAGACAGCAGCTAACAACAACAGGCATTAGCAAGGTGAAGAGAGATAAACCAGCATTCCAGGGGGAGGAGTCAGCATGAGTAAAGGCTAGGTAGGAGACAGGGAAGAGCATGGTGTTTAAAGAACCTCAACGGCTCGGTGTTACTGGGACCACAAGTGAGATAGAGGGCTGTGCCATGGGGCTTGGCAAGGGGCCAAGAGCTGGGTTGTGCAGGGCTTCCTGTGCTGACAGGAAGCCTGTGGAAGGGCTTGAAGCAGAGGAGGGACATGATCAGGATGGTGTTTATAAAGATCCTTCTAGGCGCTGTGGGATGTGTTCTCTGTGCTTGGATTCCCTTCAGTAATGACACTGACCTTAGTCACTTTGAATGGTTAAGGAGTTTGCTTTACCCAGGCCAGTCTCAAAGGCCTCTTCCAGCTACAATATTCTGTGAACCACAAATATCTCTAACAACTGAGTCTCCATGTCTGTCAAGTGGGGTTTAAACCCAAAGAAACAAGCCCATTGCCACTGAGTTGACTCCGACTCATAGCAACCCTATAGGACAGAGTAGAACTGTCCCATAGGGATTCCAAAGAGCGGCTCTTAACCACTCTTAACCACTGGGCCACCAGGGCTCCGTGGGGTTTACTCCTTTTCAATTTTTGTTATTGTTGTTACTGAGTGCCATTGAGCTGGTTCCAACTCATACCTACCCTACGAACAACAGAACGAAACACTGCCCAGTCTTGTGCCATCCTCACAACCGTTGCTATATTTGAGCCCATTGTTACAACAACTGTCAGTCCATCTCATTGATAGTCTTCCTCTTTTTCGGTGACCCTCTACATTACCAAGCTTGATATCCTTCTCCAGGGACTGGTCCCTCCGAGTAGCATGTCTAAAGTATGTGAGACGAAGTTTTGCCATCCTCGCTTCTAAAGAGCATTCTGGCTGCACTTCTTCCAAGACAGATTTGTTTGTTCTTCTGACAGTTCATGGTATATTCCATATTCTTCAGCAAAACCATAATTCAAAAGCATCAGTTCTCCAGTCTTCCTTATTCATTGCCCAGCTTTCGCATGCATATGAGGTGACTGAAAACACCATGGCTTAGGTCAAGCACATCTTAGTTCTCAAGGTGACATCTTTGCTTTTCAACCCTTTAAAAAAGTCTTTTGCAGCAGATTTGCCCAACGCAATGTCATTTGATTTCCTGACTGCTGCTTCCATGGGTGTTGATTGTGGATCCAAGTAAAATAAAATCCTTGACAACTTCAGTCTTTTCTCCATTTACCATGTTGCTTATTGGTCCAGTTGTGAGGATTTTTGTTTTCTTTACATTAAGGTGCAATCCATATTGAAGGCTGTAGTCTTTGATCTTCATCAGTAGGTGCTTCAAGTCCTCGCCTTCAGCAAGCAAGGTTGTGCCATGTGCATATTGCAGTTTGTTAATGAGTCTTCCTCCAATGCTGATGCCACATTCTTCTTCATATAGCTCAACTTCTCAGATTATTTGCTCAGCATACAGACTGGGTAAGCATGGCGAAAGGATACATCCCTGACACACATCTTTTCTGATTTTAAACCACGCAGTATCCCTTTGTTCTAACTGAACAATTGGCTCTTGGTCTACGTACAGGTTCCACATGAGCACAATTAAGTGTTCTGGAATTCCCATTCTTCACAATCTTATCCATAATTTGTTATGATCCACACAGTCTCATGCCTTTACATAGTCATTAAAACACAGTAAACATTTTTCTAGTATCCTCTGCTTTCAGCCAAGATCCATCTGACATCAAGAATGATATCCGTCATTCCACGTCCTCTTCTGAATTTGGCTTGAATTACTGGCAGTTCCTGGTCAATGTACTGCTGCTACCATTTTTTAATTATCTTCAGCATAATTTTACTTGCATGCAATTAAGACACATTAAAGCATAACCCTGAGTCCTTGGAGGACAGAGACCACCTTACCATTTTTGCATCTCCAGGCACAAAATACACCCTCAGCAAATGTTAAGTGAGTACGTGCCCATCTAGGATACTGAACTTGCCTGGCTCTTCCTTTGGGCATTCCAGAGGCCCTCTGGGATCATCAACATCAGAGCCATTACTCAGCTGGAGTTTTCACACCCAGGCCCAGAGTTGTAAAGTGCATCACGATTGGCCTCAAGATTGTTGTGGTTGATTGATTTTTAATTTTTTCATGTGGTACTCTGAATGAATGTTCCAGAGACCTCTCTTCCAGCCCCTGCTCAAGTAGGATGAGCTGAGGCACCACAATGCCTTGACCTGCCATCTGCATAAAACCACAAGTGTGGCTGGTGCTGATTGGCTTGGAAGATGCTGTGTCTACGACACTACCTGTTGTCTCTTGGACAACCCTCCTTTTATAGCCACTCTAGGTTAATGTCATAAAAGGCCTAGGGTGCAGGCTTTGAAGTCAGACCTTGGCAGCCTTGGGCAAATCACATAACCTGTAAAAGGGGGAAGTAGGACTTGCCATTTGCCCATTTGCCATGAGTAACAGAAACAGTACCTGTAAGAGCTCATGGTCATGTGTGGCCATTGGCAAAATGTAACCCCACTGTGCCTCACTTTTCTCACTTGTCAAACAGGGGTAACAATATCTATTTTGTAGGACCACAAGCATTAATGCATATAAAGGGCATAGCACGACACCCAAAGAACCAGTAGTGGGTACTCAAGGTGACCCCTGCCTAGTGCTGCCTTTGAGGGCTAAAGCGAAAGAGCACAAGGGTTGGGCTTAGCAAAGAATCCTAATTCACAACAAGGCCACAGGCAGTTCAGAACGAGACCCCAGCTCCCCTTCTCTCTGTCACCCTCCACCCGCAGCCTCGGTCCCACCAGCTTAGGCCCCATTCAACCCTCCTAGAGATGAGGCTCCTCAAACAAACAGCGGGAGCTGCCACAGATGATGGCTGCAATACAAGCAGGAGAGCGTCTCGGCCCCAGATGGGTGAGGACCAAGTGCGGGCCTCAAATCCAGAGTCTGGTTTGTGAGTGTCCCTTTTCCAGCCAGGTGTCAGCTTCCTGAGGCAGGGACTGTGTATCACTCCTGTGCCCCAGGTGGGTAACTTGGCTCTGCTCACAGGGCTGAAGGGTGGAAGAATTAAAATTTGCCCAGGATTTCTATTGGGCTGGGATAGGGCAGGCTGCCCTTCCACTTCTTTTTCAATCTCTTGGATCAGACTTATTAAATCTATTCCAAGGGCTGAACTCTGATAAATTACCATGTAAACCCACCTCAGGCACTTCATTCATTCTCCATCCAAACCCCAGACCCTCTTACAAAGTAACTGCCAAAGGGACAAGGAAAAGAGGCAGATGCTTTGGAGATGATCAGAGCAGTAATTCCCGTAAGTCATCCTCTCACCCTGACCGCCCCCAGGCACCTATATGTAATACCAGGGCCCTAATACCTCATTAGGTCCTTGGGTAGCAGTTTGCACTCAGCTGCTAATCAAAAGATTAGTGGTTCAAATCCACCCAGTGCACTATGAAAGAAAAGTCTGATGATCTACTTCTGAAAGAGTACAGCCACTGAAAACCCTATGGAGTACACTTCTACTTTGAAACACATGGGGTCACCATGAGTCAGAAGCAACTCAGCAACAGGTTTGGTTTTTTAACACCTCACTGGACACAACTCACCCCTCAGTGGGGAGGTTCTCACCCTAAGTGTTCCTGTTCTTCCGAAGTGTGGCCACCAGTCCTCCTCCACTGACCTGAGAACCGAGCTTTCTTTGGGATATGCTCTTCCCACAGTGGGAACTGATCAGCTCCACTATTGGTGGGCAGAGAATAAGGAGCTTTGGGAACAGCCTGGAGTTTAAGTTCTGACCTCAACACTTACTAGCTAGGTGACCTCAGCCCAATGAACATATCCTCTGTGGGCCTACTTCCTCATCTGTAAGACGGACGCACCATGACCAATCCCGCAGGCTCAATGTGAGAACTAACTCAAAGTTTGAAACAGCATGTGGTATGCAGTAGTTACTAACTTAGCTTCCTCCTTGTTGTCCCCAACACCTCACCCCAACCCATTCTCTCAACAGGTGAAATCTCACTGCCCTCGGGTTCAGCATGTCAGGACAGACTTCTTGAAAGATGACTAGCAGAAAGGCCAGGTGTGGCCTCTGGGCTGGCTCTCGAGGACAGCCCCCTCTCAGGCTGGCCAGAGATGTCTCGCCATGGTGACAAGCACCCCAGCCTCAGCCTGCACACCATCTGAGGAAGACCAAAATGACCTTATGGCCAAAGAGAGAAAGCACGGAGGCCTCAGAGCCCCCCGTTTTAATTCTGTCAGGGAAGGGACTCAATCCACCTGGGGAGCATCAGCCTAGCCATTTAACTGTTACCAATAAAGCAACAGGCTAACACTTGGTTTGGGAGAGTTTAATTTGTGCTGTCCACACTGGACACTGCATAGTACTGGTGCAGCCCCCTGAGAGCACCCCCTCCTCCCCCACACAAAGGAGGACCAGAGGGGTGAATATTCAAAGATGGGGAAGGGAAGTGAAAAAGAACTGTGCACGTGGCCTCTGACTACCTGGAGGTGGTGAGGGAGGCTTCCCCACCACTCTGGCACTAGCAAGCTCAAGAAGGGCAGATGGGGGGTGCGGTAATGCAGGAAGGGCGATGTGATCACACCCATGGGATGTTAACTCTTCAGCTGGGCGGGGGTTAGGGGAGGGCTTTGAGAAGGCTCTGTGATCAGGATGCTGGCTGGATACTTCCCTTGGTAACAGACAGCCTTGGAAAGACACTGCAAAAGCAGGTGAGGGCAGCCGTGTCCGGACTGCTTCCTGGAGGTGGTGAAGCTTTTCCAGCCCATCCTCAGGCGGAGACAACCAGCAGCCAGCCCTTGGCACCCAGATGCCAGAAGAGTTCCAAGTCAGGGCCAGAGGTGTGTGCTCTGGTGACCCTGCCTTGAGGTCAGTCCCTTAGGTCAGCAGAGACGGGGGAGGGCTGCAGCCAAGCTGGGATGTGCTCACTGACTATTATTCCAACTGCCCCCTCAAGTGACCGCTCCTCACCCTGCTGACTGGTGTGACACGCATCAGGTAGAAGGCCAATGTGCTGGATTTCTCTCTCTTGTCCTCCACACACACGTGCACACATTAAGGAGAAGGCAGGTGAGGGGAAGGGATACAACTCACACGGCTCGCCTGACAACTGTGAATAAAGACTTTTTCCCGCGTTATAAGCAAAAGGAAGAGAAACTAAGACAGTGTCTTCAGAGACGGCTCTCAAGGCACACACTGCCTCAGATCCCGTTTTCCTCCCATTCTGGCCGAGTCATTCAAGCCTGGGCCCAGGTCAAGTCCTATTACGAGTCCACAGGAATCAACAGTTCACCACAAAGGACCAGACACGGCAACACAGGGTCTGAAGATCACTGGCTTTAGCACTTAAGAGATGAGGTGTTTCCAACTACAGACACACTTATCTGGTTCCTTGGAAGCGCCACCATGCCACCACATCTTCCCAGGGTGGGTCTCCAATTCTCATGCTCCCTGTGGAAAGGCTCCCCTCAAGCTGGGTAGGGGGGCCACATCCTGGGCTGGATGTGTGGGATCAGGCAGGTTCCTTCTCTGCTCTCCTCCACCCCTCAGTCACACCTGGAGATTGATGGTCACCCTCCAACACTGCTTTCTTAAAGGTGTGGAGATAAGAATCCCTGGAAGGGAGGGTTACTTCCAGGTCTGCTGCAGCTTCAGGACAGTCAGCTATTGTACAAGGGGACCACGCGGGTGATCTCCTGTCTGCAGATGGGGCAGCTCTTGGGCTCTGGCAAGGCGCGGTAACACTCGGTGCAGGAACAGACATGGCCACACTCCAAGAAGACACAGGACTTGAAGTTGCTCAGACACACCACACAGGCACTCTTCAGATTCTCCCTGTCCTCGGGTGTGGCTCGGCTCAGCAGCTGGGCCTCGCGCTCTCGGAATTCCTCCTGCATCTGCTTGAGGCGCAGTCGCTCCTGCCGCTGCAGGTACTGCTTTCGGAGGATGAAGAAGAGGGTGGCACAGGCGGCAAAGCCAAAGAGCAGTGTCAGGATCTTCCACAGTCGGACACTTGACTCCTGCCTCTGCAGCAGGCTGTCAAAGTCCTGGCTGCTCAGGTAGTACTGCATGCCCTGCTTGGGGGGCTGGAGGCGGACAGAGTTGTTGTCCAGGACCAGTTCACCCACCCCTGTGAGGGTGGCCCCAACCTTCAGCATCTCCTCTGTCTCCTGGATGCCTTTAGGCCGCTCACCGCTGATGTAGTGGCCGATGACATCAGTGAAGGACTGGATCGAGGGGTGGAACTTCTCATACACGGTCTCCAGGCCCAGATCCACCGAGTCCAGGGGCTTCAGCACTCGGACAGCCACATCCACACCGTCTTCATGGGGCACCAGGTCAAATGGCACCGTATTGGTTCTCTGGTGGATGATCTTTGAATAGTCATTCCTAAGAGTAGAAGAGAACTCAGATAAAACAAGAGATCATATACACCCAGGCAGAGTTGAGATCACCCAAATGCCAGGAGGACAGAATAAAGTCTGGAGTAACTTTAAAAAAACACACACACACAAAAGAAATCACTATTATCCAGCTGCCTCTCAATTTTATGAGGCAACTGAAGATTTTTTACCAGCTTCTGCAGTCTGAAATTGATCAAACATGCAATCAAGATGCATTCGGAATTACTGGTGATTGGAATGCAAAAGCTGGAAATGAAGAAGTATTGGTAGCTGGAAAACATGGCCTTGGTGATAGAAAAGACATTGGAGATCGAATGATAGAATTTTGCAAGACCAACGACTTCTTCATTGCAAATACCGTTTTTCAACAACATAATGGTGACTATACACTTGGACCTCACCAGATGGAATACATAGGAATCAATCAACTACATCTGTGGAAAGAGGCAATGGAAAAGCTCAGTATCATCAGTCAGAACAAGGCCAGGGGCCAACTGCAGAACAGACCATCAATTGCTCCTATGCAAATTCAAGTTGAAACTGAAGAAAATGAAAACAAGTCCACGAGAGCCAAAATACGCCCTTGAGTATATCCCACTTGAATTTGGAGACCATCTCAAGAATAGATGCATTGAACACTAATGACTGAAAACCAGGTGACTTGTGCAAGGACATCAAGGACATTACGCATGAACAAAGCAAAAGGCCGTTAAAAAGACAGGAAAGAAAGAATAGGCCAAAATGGATGTCAGAAGAGACTCTGAAACCTGCTCTTGGGCGCAGAATAGCTGAAGTGTATGGAAGAAATGATGAAATAAAAGAGCTGAACAGAGGCTTTCGAAAGGGCAGCTCGAGAAGACAGGATATTACAATGAAATGTAGGAAGACCTGGAGTTAGAAAGCCAAAAGAGAAGAACACGCTTGGCATTTCTCAAGCTGAAAGAACTGAAGAAAAAATCCAAGCCTTGAGATGCAACACGGAAGGATTCTACGGGCGATACTGAACAACTCAGGAAGCATTGTAAGAAGATGGACGGAACACAGTCACTGTACCAAAAAGAACTGGTTGATGTTCAACCATTTCAGGAAGTAGCATATAATCAAGAACTGATGGTACTGAAGAAAGAAGTCCAAGCTGCACTGAAGGCACTGGTGAAAAACAAGGCTCCAGGAATGGACGAATACCAATTGATACATTTCAAACTACGGATGCAGTGCTGGAAGTGCTCACTCATCTATGCCAAGAAATTTGGAAGACAGCTACCTGGCCAACTGACTGGAAGAGATCCATATTGTACCCATTTCAAAGAAAGGTGATCCAAGGGAATGCAGAAATTATTGAACAATATCATTAATATCACATGTAAGTAAAATTTTCCTGAATATCATTCGAAAGCAATTGCAGCAGCACATTGACAGGAAAAACACCCAGTACCATCGAGTCGATTCCAACACTGACAGTGACATTGACAGGGAACACTGACAGGGGACTGCCAGAAGTT
The DNA here is from genome assembly GCF_024166365.1 of Elephas maximus indicus. NCBI lineage: Eukaryota > Metazoa > Chordata > Mammalia > Proboscidea > Elephantidae > Elephas > Elephas maximus. Next base: position 60,730,946 of record NC_064821.1, read on the forward strand.
CAAGCCGGATTCAGAAGAGGACGTGAAACAAGGGGTATCACTGCTGATGTCAGATGGATCGTGGCTAAAAGCAGGGAATACTAGAAACATGTTTACCTGTGTATTACTGACTATCCAAAGGCATCCAACTGTGTAGATCATAACAAATTATGCATAACACTACACAGAATGGGAATTCCAGAATGCTTAACTGTGCTCATGTGGAACCTGTACATAGACCAAGAAGCTGTCATTCATACAGAGCAAGGTTATACTACATGGTTTAAAATCAAGAAACGTGTGCATCGGGGCTGCATTCTTTCACTGTTCTTATTCAATCTGTATGCTGTGCAAATAATCCAGGAAGCTGGACTGTATGAAGAAGAACGGGGCAACAGGATTGGTAGAAGACTCATTAACAACCTGCGATATGCAGATGACACAACCTTACTTGCTGAAAGTGAAGAGGACTTGAAGCACTTACTAAAGATCAAAGACCACAGCCTTCCGTATGGATTACACCTCAACATAAAGAAAACAAAGATCCTCACAACTGGACCAATGAGCAACATCATGATAAATGGAGAAAAGATTGACGTTGTCAAGGAATTCATTTAACTTTGATCCACAATCAACGCCCATGAAAGCAGCAATCAGGAATTAAAGGACACATTGCACTGGGCAAACCTGCTGCAAAAGACTTCTTTAAATTGTTCCAAAGCAAAGACGTCACCTTCAGGACTAAGGTGCCCCTGACCCAAACCATATTTTCCATCACTTCATATGCATGCAAAAGCTGGACGACAAATAAGAAGACCAAAGAGCTGATGCCTTTGAATGACGGTGTTGGTGAAGAATACTGACTATGCCATGGACTGCCAGAAGAAGGAACAAATCTGTCTTGGAAGAAGTATAGCGACAGTATTCCTTGGAAGCGGGGATGGCGAGACTTCATCTCATGTGCTAAGGACATATCAGCGGGAGAGACCAGTCCCTGGAGAAGGACATCATGCTTGGTAAAGCAGAGGGTCAGTGGAAGAGAGGAAGGCGCTCGATGAGATGGACTGACACAACGGCTGCAACAATGGGCTCAAGCACAACTGTGAGGATGGCACAGGACCGGGCAACGCTTCTTTCTGTTGTACACAGGGTTGCTATGAGTCGGAACCGACTCAACATGACCTAACAACAACAATTTTTAGGTCCTCAAGTGGTATCAGTGGGACGACAAATACCGTCATAAATGGCCTGTACCATTTATTTCCTTTTGCCACTATACAATCAATATCCAAAACAAAACCACTAGGATCAGTTAGAAAAATGGTACTTCCTGTAACGGCACAAAATTATTTTTAATAAATTCATAAATCAATGGTTCTCAAACTTTAAAGGGCATAAGAATCAACAGAGATATTGTGAAAAACACAGGTTCTGGGTGCCCCGTCCTAGAAATTCGGATTCTGTAGGTCTGGAATGGAGCCCAGGAACATGCATTTTCAGAAGGTGCCTAGGTGTTTCTAATGTAGGAGGTCCACGGACCACACATGAAGAATATTATCAGCATAGAGGGACTGGTCTACAACTTGCTTCAGGTGAGGCTGAAAACACAGAAACCAGATCCAGGACGCCAGCATTTGAACGGCCAGCTGTGAGTTTTTCGGTCAGTGGAGAAAGAATACTTACCAAAGGTGAGTTGTTCGATTCCACACCATCTTGTGCTCCTGAAGTGTGAGACGCTGAATTACCCCCTTGCAATTTTCCACAAACTGGCTGTTGAGCGTTTCTTTAACAGATCGCACAGCTCCTAAGTAGAAACAAATTGTGTTATTTCTGAAGAATGTCTCTGCCCTCCCCTTTAAAGTAATTAAAATTGTGATTTTAGCTTGAGTTAGTTTATTAACAATGATGAAATTTTTATCATCATAAGTTACATTGGAAACCCTGGTGGCACAGTGGTTAAGCACTACAGCTGCTAACCAAGAGGTCGGCAGTTCAAATCCGCCAGGCACTCCTTGGAAACTCTATCGGGCAGTTCTACCCTGTCCTATAGGGTCGCTATGAGTCGGAATCGACTCGATGGCAGTGGGTTTTTGTTTTTTTTTTTAAGTTACATTTTGTGGGGTACTCTGCTGAGCATACGGATTGACACAGTGGCTGCAGTAATGGGCTCGACCATAACGATTGTGAGCATGGTGCAGGACCAGGCAGTGTGACGTACTGTTGTACACAGGGTCTCTATGAGTTGGAACCGACTTGACGGCACCTAATAATAACAACAACTGCTAAGCACTTTACAGATTGCATCATTTAAGTCTTACAACTCCATAAGGTAGGTATTATTTTAGAGATGGGGAAACAGTGGTTCAGAAAGGTTTGGTAGTTTCCCCAAGACCACACAGCAAATAACCCAGGTCTCTCTGACCCCAAATCCCATGTTCTGGACCACTGCCACATTGCCACAAAAGACCCTTAGTGTCAGTCAAGCAGATCTTTATCAAACTTTTGGAAGAAGGGATGGGTTTTTATTTTACCAATAAATAAACATACCTTCAATAACAGCATAAGGCACACATTTTCCTGGAGCTTCCAAAAGAATACTCTTTAGATCTTCACCCAAGTGGATTTTTTTAGCTCCCTAAACGCAAATAGCATATTAAATTAACTGTTGAGTACTGACATGCTCAATCAAACTTAAAGGGCAAAAAAGACAAATCAAAACTACAATGAGATACCATTTCACCCCAACATTACTGACACGAATAAAAAAAAAACAGAAAATAACAGATGTTGGCAAGGCTGCAGGGAAACTGGAACTCTTACACACTGCTGGTGGGAATGCAAAATGGTACAACCATTTTGGAAAATGATATGGCGCTTCCTTCCAAAGCTAGAAATAGAAATACCGTATGATCCAGCAATTCCACTCCTAGGAATAGATCCTAGAGAAATAAGAGCCTTCACACGAATAGACGTATGTACACCCATGTTCACTGTAGCATTATTCACAATAGCAAAAAGGTGGAAAAAACCTAAGTGCCCTTCAGTAGTTACAGGGACAAACTATGGCACATACACACAGTGGAATACTACGAAATAACAAAGAACAATGACAAATCCACAAAACATCTCACAACATCAATGAATCTGTAGAGCATTCTGCTCAGTGAAATACGTCAGTCGCAAAAAAGGATAAATAATGTAAGAGGCCACCATTATAAAAACACACGAAAATGTTTCCACACAGAAAGAAACAATCTTTGATGGTTACAAAGGATAGGAGGGGTGGAGAGGGAAAATACTAACTAAATAGTAGGTAAGTGGTAATAACTCTGGCGAGGGGTAAGACAGTACACAATACTGGAAAAGTCAGTACAACTTGACCAGGGCAAAGTCACAGAAGCTTCACAGACACATACAAATGCCCTGAGGGACCAAGCTACTGGGCTGAGGGCTGGGGATCATGGTCTTGGGGAACATCTAGCTCAAATGGCATAACAGTCTATAAAGAAAATGTTCTATATCTGATGGTGATGAGTAGACTCTGGGGTCTTAAAAGCCTGTGAGTGGTCATCTAAGATATATCTAGTGGTCCCATCCGGACCGGAGCAAAGGAGAATGAAGAAGATCAAAGACACGAGGGAAAGATGAGTCCAAAGGACTAATGGACCACAACTACCACAACCTCCACCAGACTGAGCCCAGAATAGCTAGATGGCACCCAGTTACCACCACCAACTGTTCTGGCAGGGTTTGCAATAGAGTGGGAGAAAAATGTAGAACAAAATTCAAATTCACACACACACAAAAAAAGGCCAGCCTTGCTGGTCTGTCAGAGACTGGAGAGTATGCCCCCAGACACCCTTTTAACTCACTGCTGAAGTCACACTCCTGAGGTTCACCCTTCAGCCAAATCTTAGGTCTATAAAAACCAAAACCAAACCCGTTGCGTCAATTCTGACTCATAGCAACCCTATAGAACAGAGCAGAACTGCCCCATAGAGTTTCCAAGGAGCATCTGGTGGATTCGAACCAGCAGCCTTTTGGTTAGCAGCCGCAGCAGTTAACCACTATGCCACCAAGGTTCCCAGACCAGTCTATAGGGCCAACCAATAACACACGTGAGGAACATGCTTTGTAGTCCAATTGTGCATGAGATTAAAGGGCACACCAGCCCAGGAGCAAAGATGAGAAGGCAGGAAGGGACCAGAAAACTGGACGAACGGAAACCGGGAACCCAGGGTGGGGAATGGGAGAGTGTGGACACATCGCAGGGTTGGCAACCAATGTCACAAAACAATTTGTCTATTAATTGTTTAATGAGAAACTAATTTGCTTTGTAAACTTTCTCCTAAAGCACAATTAAAAAAATAAAGCTAGAAGAAAAAGGGAGAGACAAAAAAGAAAAAAGACTGCTAACTTTTTTCATGTTGAGAAAATGAAGAAATCAGGCAGGAAGGAGACTATGGAAACTCAGATTCCAAAGCTGTGTCCTCCAAGTGGTAAAGCCTCAGCAGGCACAGGGCGGAGGCTCGGCTCGGCTCTCTGGCATCACTGGAGAACCAGGCTGCCACATCCACTCTTTCTCCAGCTAAGCAAACACACACTCCTCTTAATGTTAACCTTTTTTTTAATGAAAATATGAAAGGTACTAATCAATTTGCTATCTTCATACTGCAGATGGAACATAATTTCACCTCTTGTTGATAAAAGAGAGCCATAGAGCCAAAGGATTTGTGTATACAGCACCTAATTTAGTGCCTAATACATGGCAAGGGCTTGGGAACCAGTGGGTATTATTATCACCACCACCTTTGTGAATTAATGCTCTGCATTATTAATGAAGGAATATCTTTGCTTTGTTAGGGCAAGTCTCTGTTAACTGGAGCCAGACAATTTCTTCTTTTACTTTTTCACTTGTCCTTCTTCCCACTCATAATCAAGTAAACAAGGTCACCTCTGTTGCTGTTGTCCTCTAACAAGCCGTCGTTCCCTCACCCCCAGCAATTCATAGCTTCCAACCTGTTGTGCTTGGGAAGCCAAAAAAAAAAAAAAAAAAAAAGAACCCAAACCCGCTGCCACTGGGTCGATTCCAACTCATAGGGACCCTACAGGACAGAGCAGAACTACCCCATAGGGTTTCCAAGGAGAGGCTGGTGGATTCCAACTGCTGACCTTTTGTTAGCAGCCAAGCTCTTAACCACTGCGCCACCAGGGTTCTGCTTGGGAAACCAGACAACCAAAATAAATAATAAATTTGACACACATTTCCTGAGCATCTCCATACTAGGCACTGTGCTGGGTGCTGGGATTCCCTGTATTCCCGTCAGCAAGTCTTAAGAACGCCAGATAAGTAACCTCTAAGAAGTGATGACGTGCTGGACACATTGAGGTCACTGTAAGTTAAGAAGCCCTAGTAGCGTAACGTGTAAAGCGTTTGGCTGCTAACCGCAAGGTTGCTGGTTCGAACCCACCCAGTAGCTCCACAGGAGAAAGACCTGCCGACCCGCTTCCATTAAGATTACAACCAAGAAAACCCTATGGGGCAGCTCTACTCTGTCACACGGGTCACTATGAGTCAAAAGATAACAAGTTTAAGTTACTGCTACCCAGTAAATGACAGGAGCAAGGTCAATAAAAACTTACTAACCGCCCATACTGAAAAGACAGTAAGATAACAACTAACACTTACAAATCATTTACTTGTTTATTATCTGTTTCCCTCCACTGGACTAGGAGGGCTAGGACCTTGTTTTGCCTTGGTCGCTGCTGTACTCCTCGTGCCAAGAACATGGCCTGACACGTAGAAGGCACTCAATAAATGTTTGATGAATAAATTAATGAATAAATAAACATTTAGATATACTATGTACCTGACACTATGCTACGCACTTTAAATGCATTTATTGCCCCTAACATTCCTATAAGGTAGGCATTATGATTAGCTCCAATTTCAGATAAGGGAACTGAGGCTCAGAGAGATGAAGTGATTGGCCAAAGTCCCACAGCTGGTAAAGTATCCACCACAGGATGGCTGATCAGAATTTTTTTTAAAGGAAGGAGAGTGGTACGGTCAGAAAGACCTTAGTTTTAATAGAGCTTTACAATCAAGCTTTGTGACTTTGGGTAACTTAACGTACCTGAGTCTCAGCTCCCAGAGCTGTAAAGGAGGAGGAGAACACAAGCTCACAGGATTTTTACACAGATGAAATGAGCCTTGAGGGATGACGGGATCCAGCCCAGAGGCTGGCACAAAAATGCATTCCCATCACTATGAGCGATGCACAAGGATAAGACAAGTACCCTACTCTGGAAGTTTTGTAATTTGGTTGAGGAAATAAAATCTAAAATATCACAGTCCCAACTCTTTTTCCAGGAAGGGGCTATTTCATCCTTATTTGGTTACTAACTGGAAAGGTTTTTAAGGTCGCCCAAACATGGGCTCTGGAGAGTCCACCTCTTCAGAGAATTCCACATCTAGCCAACTTGAGGCCAAATTGATTTCAAAGAGTCAGAAAGTGAAATACCAGCTACACTCATAGCCAATCACATGGTTATTTAACTAGGCAAACGAGCAGACAGCAGGAATCTCACTAGGATGCCACTGACACCACAAATCCAATTGCCTGGGAATTTGGCTCATTCCTGAGAGATTCCAAAACTCCCCTCACAGGGACTGAATTGCTGGACTGAGGGCTGTGGGGACCATGGTCTCAGGGAACATCTAGCTCAATTGGCATAACAGAATTTACAAAGAAAATGTTCTACATTCTACTTTGGTGAGTAGCATCTGTGGTATTAAAAGCCTGTGAACAGCCATGTAGGACATTCCACTGGTCTCATCCCTTCGGGAGCAAGGAAGAATAAGGAAAACTAAAGACACAAGGGAAAGATTAGTCCATGAACTACATCTACCACAGCCTCCACCAGACTGAGATGGTGCCTGGCTACCACCACTGACTGCTCTGACAGAGATCACAATAGAGGGTCCCGGACAAAGCTGGAGAAAAATGTAGAACAAAATTCTAACTCAAAAATAAAGACCAGTCTTGCTGGCCTGACAGTTATTGTTGTTGTTAGGTGCGTCAAGTCGGTTCTGGCTCATAGCGACCCTATGCACAACAGAACGCAACACTGCCTGGTCCCACGCCATCCTTACGATCGTTGTTATGCTTGAACTCATTGTTGCAGCCACTGTGTCAATCCACCTTGTTGAGGGTCTTCCTCTTTTACGCTGACCCTGTACTCTGCCAAGCATGATGTCCTTCTCCAGGGACTGTCCTGACAACATGTCCAAAGTATGTTAGACACAGTCTCGCCATCCTTGCTTCTGAGGAGCATTCTGGCTGTACTTCTTCCAAGACAGATTTGTTCACTCTTTTGGCAGTCCACGGTATGTTCAATATTCTTCACCAATACCACAATCCAAAGGCGTCAATTCTTCAGTCTTCCTTATCCACTGTCCAGCTTTCACATGCATATGATGCAACTGAAAATACCATGGCTTGGGTCAGGCGCACCTTAGTCTTCAAGGTGACATCTTTGCTCTTCCACACTTTAAAGAGGTCCTTTGCAGCAGATTTACCCAATGCAATGCGTCTTTTGATTTCCTGACTGCTGCTTCCATGGCTGTTGATTGTGGATCCAAGTAAAATGAAATCCTTGACAACTTCAATCTTTTCTCCATTTATCATGATGTTGCTCATTGGTCCAGTTGTGAGGATTTCTGTTTTCTTTATGTTGAGGTGCAATCCATCCTGAAGGCTGTGGTCTTTGATCTTTATTAGTAAGTGCTTCAAGTTCTTTTCACTGTCAGCAAGCAAGGTTGTGTCATCTGCATAACGCAGGCTGTTAATGAGTGTTCCGCCAATCCTGATGCCCCATTCTTCTTCATACAGTCCAGCTTCTCAGATTATTTGTTCAGCATACAGACTGAATAGGTATGGTGAAAGAATACAACCCTGACGTACACTTTTCCTGCCTTTAAACCAATCAGTATCCCCTTGTTCTGTTCCAACAATTGCCTCCTGATCTATGTAAAGGTTCCTCATGAGCACAATTAAGCCTGACAGAGACTGGAGAAACCCTGAGAATATGGCCCCCAGACACCCTTTTGGCTCAGTAGTGAGGTCACTCCTGAGGTTCACCCTTCAGCTAAAGATTGAACAGGCTCATGGAACAAAACAAGACTGAAAAGGCACACCAGCCCTGGGGTTGGGACTGGAAAGTAGGAGGGAACAGGAAAGCTGGTAATAGAGAACGCAGGGTTGAGAATGGAGAGTGCTGACATGTTGTGGGGTTGCTAACCAACGTCATACAACAATGTATGTACTGTTTGATGAGGAACCGGTTTGTTCTCTAAACCTTCACCTCAAGTTCAATAAAAAAATAAATAAATAACTTCCCTCATAGCAGCAATTTCACATATTTGTTTCTAAGCCCCTACTGAAAAGAATGTGATAATGTGATCGATCAAGTTTAGGGCTTCATCTTTCATATAAATGACAATTAGGGTCTTAACTGCTGTACTGTGACATTTCAGCCAAAACAAATCCACAAACATTTACTGAGCATCTACCACTTGCCAAGCACCAAATTAGAACCTAGAGGGAAAGAAGAAAGACAAATAAGATCCCGCCCCTGACCTAAACAGGTCCATCTCTCATGGGCCAGTCAGACAGTCACAATAAACCAATGTGGTCAAGCAAAAAAAAAAAACAAAACCCTACACTTGGAATCAAAAGACCTAAGCTTCACTTCCAGGCTGACTAGTTGTCAGACCTTTCCTCTAAGTCTCAATTTGCAATCTGGAGGTAATCGTCATTTCATCTAACCCGAGAAGTTATTAAGAAGAAAAAATTAAAACCAAGATGGAAATGTGTTTTGTAAACTATAAAATGCAGTCCAAAAACAGAATTATTTTAAAAACAGCTATCACATAAAAAGGAAGGTTTCGAAGTAGCAAGGAGCTGAGTGGTTAAATAACTGGGCATGGTCCAAGGTCCAGAATGTACTCTCCTGCTAGGAATGTGCATGGCCCACTCCCTCATCTCTTCCGGGATCCTGGGCTAATGTTACCTTAATTAAAACAGCAAACCTCCTTTCTCTAGTACTCCCTTTCCCCTCCATTACTCTATAGCATTTATCACGATCTGTCGTACCAAATGATTTACTTGCTTTTGTCTGTCTGCCTGTACTAAAATGGAATCTCCAGGAGGGCAGGGACTTTCGTCTGTTCTACTCATCGCTATATTCTCAGAGCCTGGCGCATATTAGGTGTTCAGTAAATATTTGTCGAACAAATTAATGAAGTCAAGATTCATTATGAGTAATGAGAGGAACTTAAGAGAAAATGGGCATGAACCTGTTATCATGAGACCTGGATTCTGATCCTAGCTCCTCCATTTGCTGAGCGGGTGACACTCTCTAAAAGCCTGTTTCCTCTTTTGTAGTTTCTGGCTGTGGAGCGGCCCTAGGAGAGTCGTGGGCTCATCTTTACCGGGCGCAGAGATGACCCGGCTGAGGCCAGTCGTGCCCCATCACTGACCTTCAGTTCATGGGAGACCTGGGCCTTCTGCCGGTATACGGAGTACAGGACAGCAGTGACGACGGAACTGGTGCCCAGGAGGATGAACTGGGACAGCGAAGGCCGCCCTCCACTCTCCATGGCTGCGCCGAGGTCTGGATGCAGTCCGAGAGGCAGAGTCTGGGCCCGCCACCTCCGCCGGCCACTTTCCTCCACTCGGGACCTCACCCCCCCACCCCCAGGGCACTTCCCGAAAACCCATAACCCGTCGCGCGACGATGACACGTACATCAGAACCGGAAGCGGAGGCGGGGCAAAGAGGGCCGGAAGACGGGGTTGCCAAGGTGACCGCCGCTCTGCTGCGACCCCCCGCCCCCCACCCCACCCCACCCCGAGAGGTGGAGTTTCCAGACTTAGGTCTTAGAGGGATGGTTTTGAAGAGCTGATAGGTCGCCTGGCAGTTCGTGACCTTTTTCTCTCCGACCCGGGGCTCACCAGCCACAGCCCGATTCGCCCGCGTCGCCCTGGCCTCCGTCCCTCTGGTTTCCTGGAGTTACTGGGTTGTTTGATGCCTCAATACTTACGTGGGCTTGGTATTACACATTTAAGCTTCAGGGCAAACCTTAAGACTTGAATTTTATTCTGTCCACTTTACAGATGAGACAACTGAGGTCAGAGAGGCTAGGTAACTTATTCAAAGCCATAGTGCTAGCGAATGTTAGGGATTTACCCCACACCAAAGTCCTTAACTCTGGTGAAGAGAAATTTATATCACCACAGTAGCCCCTTAATCTGCCACCACCACATATAACCACGTATTGTTCGCTAAGTAATAATTACAGCTACTTTTATAGAATGCCCCTTATATATCAGGTAGTACGCCAAAAAGTTTTATAGGCATCATCCCATTTAATTGTCTCAATACTATGAGGCAGATTACAGAACCTGAGACTCAGGTTAAATAATTTGCCCAGAGTTACACAGCTGAAAGTGATAGAGACAGGCTTCAAACCCAGGTGCGTTAATACATATTTTGTCCTGACCATTTCTCTGACCTCTCTAGTGCATCTCATTCCTGAAATAATCAGAGGTACCCCCAAATTGTATCCAAAACATCAGGCCTGCAAAGCATATGTTCACTGAGCTGTCATACAGGTTATGCTTGAAATTCTTGAAAGTGTAGGATGTATCCGTTGACCAAATATGCTAAAAAGTGTCTAAAAACTGCAGATTGCCTCACAAAAGTAAAATCTCTTTACTAAAGCTGCTGGATATCCATGACATTTTTCTACCCCATTCCTTAAATGTGCTTGGAGTCAAGAATTACGTTCTATGACCATGGGGTTATAATCCCTAGATTGTCAACACCCCAGTGTATCAGTGATGTTTAAAACACACACACACACACACACAAATTTAAAATGAAGTCTACCTTTAATTTTTTTTATTGGAACTTGTTATAAAGTTTGATAACACAAAGGTGTGGGGAAGCAGACTCCCATACATTGCTTGTGGGTATAAAACTGGACATTCTTTATGGAGAACAACTGGGCCATGTTAATCAAGATTAAAAGTACCCACACCCGTCCACCTAGCAAGTCCACTTCTAGGAATTCTTCCTACATAAATACTCACATAAGAAAATAACAGATGTAAAATGTTATTCATTTTAATATCATTTTTAATAAAAACAACCTAAATGTTATCAATAATCACTTGGTTAAAAAGTTGGTTAAATTAAAAATATGTATGGGCGTATATAGCAAGGTGTATATAAATTTTTTCTATGAGAGACTGACTTGATTTGTAAACTTTCACTTAAAGCACAATAAAAAAATTTTAAAATATATATGTATGTGTGCATCTTAAAGTGAAAAAAAGCAAACTGCAAAACAGTTTGAATGTGGTGGTATTTATTTTCAAAAGGAGGGGGGCCAATATATGTGTTTGGTTGCATATCTCTGGAAAGATTCCCCCCAAAAATGATAATATTGGTTCTTTCCATGGAAGGGAACTGGGTGGCTAGAGAACAGTGAGGGTGACTTCTCACTCTTCTGTACTTTTTGAGTGTGAATGTATGGTATATTTCAATAAAACTTTAATAAGTTTTAATAAAACTTGAATTAAAAAAAAAAAAAACTCCAGCTACACCACAACCAACAATTGTCTTCTGGGTCCCAGGCTCTGGGCTGAGCTTTAATAATAATAACCATTGCCATTGAGTCAATTCTGACTCACACTAGGAGGTACCATATATAGGCTCTGCCCTCTGATTGGTCCCGTGGGGATGCAGAAATGGGCCGGGTTACCTATTAACCCATTGCCATCGAGGCGATTCCGATCCATAGCAACCCTATAGTTCAGAGTAGAACTGCCCCATAGGATTTCCAAGGAGAGGCTGGTGGATTCAAACTGCCAACCTTTTGGTTAGCAGCCATAGCTCTTAAGCACTGCCCGACCAGGGCTCCAAGTTACCTATTCCAGGCTAAATGTAATTAGGGCAACCAAAGTGCCATTGACAGGTGGTAGAGCGAGCTATTTATTCTCATCAAAACAAAGAAAGCCAAACCTGTTGCCACTGAGTCAATTCTGACCCACAGTCGGACCCTATAGTACAAAGTAGAACTGCCCCATAGGGTTTCCAAGGAGCGCCTGGTGGATTTGAACTGCTGACCTTTTGGTTAGCAGCTATAGCTCTTAACCACTACATCACCAGCGTGTCCAAATTTGCGGAAGACGAGAGAATTCGAGCGCTGTAAACAGAATGGGGTGTCCCTGGGTGGTGCAAACAGTTAATGTGCTAGCTGCTAACTGAAAGGCTATAGGCTTCAGTCCACCCAGAGGTGCCTCAGAAGAAAGGCCTGGCAATCTACTTCCAAAAGTCTGCCATTGAAAACCGTATGGAGCACAGTTCTACTCTGATACATGTGGCATCTCCATGAGTCGGAATTGACTAGCCAGTAACTGGAAACAGAATGGAGGGTGGAAAGGAGGGCCAGGATAGGATAGGAAAGACTTCATGCAGAAGGAACAAGATGAGCAAAAGATGCACAGCTACCCAGAGTTGGCCAGGATAGCCAGAGACCAGGGTGTGTGAGACAGAGCAGGGAGCAATTGAAAAGGAGGGTTGGGGCCAGATCCTACGCCAATTCAAAACTTTAAACTTCATCATTTTGGGGATGGGAGCTAATAAACGTTTTTGAGGACCAGCAGGGCATGATCTAACCCATTTTTTCATCATCAAAATTCTTATGTCCTTAGATCAGAGTGAGAGATAGAACAAAAGGGGAGTCATAAAACTGAAAACTCTGAGGTATCTCCACAGCAAATAGGTTAGGGGTTCTCATTCACAGCATCTGACTATTTTGGGCCCTCTGCTTTCTTTGGTTCAGCCCTGTTACGGGTTCCTTGGGAGCTTGTTAAAAGACCATTACTCTGAAATGAGACAGTTTGGTTTTAACCAGCCCTACCTTTTTTTTTTTTTTTTTTCTTGCCAAAGGCTGAAATCCTTCGTTAGGCATGCTGAGCAGGGTCCTATCGGAACACTTTGGAATTTAAGTCCTGTGGACCTTGTTAGGAGCCATGAAAGATGGGCAATTTCAGCTGCAGCCAGGTGTCCCTCGGGAACCATTCCCAGCTCAAAATGGCTGTCCTCATTGAGTCACCAGCTAAAGATGAGCCTCTGACTTGGAGAAAGGGGGGTAAATTCCTAAGGCACCAGGAGATTCTAGAGGGTGAAGGGCAAACCTGGGAGAGACAGGACCACTGAGGACAATGCCACCACTGGAAACATTGAGCTCCGGACTTGATTTCCCCTCAGAGGGGGACAATCTCCCTGCGAGCCCCTGGGTAAATGCCCGCTTCAGCTGTCCAGCCAGTGTGACAACAGTGTCACAAGTCAATATGAGAGCAGGCGTCTTAGCTCCTGCACTAACATTACGGGAAACAGGAAATAGAAAAGATGTTAATGATGACGGGAGATTGTCACTCAGTTGCCTTGCAGAACTTTCTCTTGGGAGAACCCCGAACATAAAAATAATGACTAAAATTATTTAATGTATTCAGCATATTTTTAATGAGCATTTATTCCATGCAACATACTATCCGGGGTGCACAGTGGGGACACAGGGATAACGGTGTCCCTGTGACTCACAGAGAGTATAGGGGAGCTTGTTTCTTTTTTAAAAAGAATTTAAACCCCATCTATTTATGAAAAGAATCTGAGATGACCTTATAAAATGTAACACATTGTAAAACAAAATATCAAAAATAAGGAGTAAACAACAACCAGCTAAATGGAGCAAGAAACTACCCTGTGCTAGTCACCTACAAGTACCGGTGCCGGTTGCCATTGGGCCGATTCCAACTCAGGGTGACTCCACGGGTATCAGAGTAAACTGTGCTCCATAGGGTTTTCCATGGCTGATTTTCCGGAAGTAGATCACCGGGCCGTTTTTTCTGAAGCAGCTCTGGGTGAACTTAAGCTTCCACCCTTTCAGTTAGCAGCCAAGCATGTTAACGATTTGCACCAACCAGGAACTCCAGTCATTGCATTTGGCACCAAATTTGAGCTCCTCAATAGCTATAGCAAAAAGGAAGTGCATTGGAGTACAGTTTAGTAGAGAACGGGGGCAAGGACCCGAAAGATTACTATTCAAGGCAGTTTGTGAAAGGGTCTGAAGAGCAAGGAGGGATCAAAGTTGCCTACAGGTCAGCGAGCTGGTCAACTGTCCAGCCCTGAGGATGCTGCCAGAAGCTCATAGAAGGGTGTGGGCTTTGAGGATTTCCCTTCCCAAATAAGTGACGCCCATTGGGGTCACTTTCTCAGTCTCCATTGGACCAGTGGGACCTACTTACAATTGACAGGAAAAAGGTTCCAGTGGCAAAGATGGAAAGCAAAATGGTCCGTGAGGATGGAGCTGTGGGTCTAAGCCTCACCAGCACCACAAACATCAGGAAAAGGACCGGCCTCTGATGGGGACTGACGAGGCATTCTCACACTTTGAAACTCTTTGACACGGTTGCCCAGGGATTTATAAACTGAGAACACAAAAATAGGCAACACACAACTACGTATGTGAGTTATGGCCAGGCACTGTGCTTTTCTTTTATAGGCAGATTTATTGACATACTACTAAGAATTATTGTCAGATTTATCCATGTTGTTACATGTATCAATAGTTCATTTGTTCCTTTTTTATTGATGAATAGTATGCCATTGTATGAACTGTTAAAAATAATAAGATTATGACAATTAAAGAGATCAACTATTTATTAAGAGAGAGAGGGAAACGCGTTTTCAAATGAGCAGTCAGTTCCAGAGAAACTACTTCGTCTATCTCGAACTGATTTTTTTTTCACTTATATGCCATTTACAATCTTGTGATATAAGAAAGAATGTACAGTTGGTTCTTTGAAGATTATACAGTAGTGCAGAAGAACAACTCATGCGAAATACACAAAATCCTAGAGACGCAGGTCTTGGCGAAAAGAAACTTCTAGGTTAAACACCTACCATCTGTTACCTCAAAGTCAGCAAAGTCCTTGGGAAAACAAAAGAGATTAATGAGGTTGGTTTGCAGGGGGATATTTAATGATAAGATGCCCAGAAGTCCTTGGAGCACTGTCCAGGCTTCTGGGAAGTTGTTTAATTTTAACACACTATACCACAACTGGAGCCCTGGTGGCGCAGTGGTTCAGAGCTTGGTTGCTAACCGAAGATTGGCAGTTTGAATCAACCAGCCGCTCCTTGGAAACCGTATGGGGCAGTTCTATTCTGAACTATAGGGTCGCTGAGTTGGAATCGACTAGAGGGCAATGAGTTTGGGTGGGTACCACAATTTGTTTATCTATTCACCTGTTGGATGTTTGGGTTTTTTTTTTTCCAGTTCTTAACTATTACAAATAAAGCTGCTGTGAACATTCATTTACAAGTCTTTGTATGGACATACGTTTTCATTCCTCTTGAATAAATTCCCAGGACTGGAATGGCTGGGTTACATGTACGTTTGGTCAATGTATATTTAAAGAAGCTGCTGAACAGTTTCCCAAAATGGTTGTACCATTTTGTGTTTCCAAAAGAAATGTATGAGGGCTCCAGTTCCTCCACATCCTCACCTACACTTGGTATGGTCAGCTTTTGGTTTTTAAATATTCTAATGGGAGGTGGGGGCCAAGATGGCAGACTAGGTAGACGCTACCTCGGATCCCTCTTGCAACAAAGACTCGGAAAAACAAGTGAATCGATCAAGTACATAACAATCTACGAACCCTGAACAACAAACACAGATTTAGAGACGGAAAACGAACAAATACGGGGAAGCGGCGATTGTTTTCGGAGCCTGGAGCCAGCGTCCCAGTCAGGTAACCTTTGACGCCTGATTTAGGGCAGTGCCCAGGGGAGCTGACAGAGCAAACAAGGGGCCCAGCCCTACCCCCCGAACTCACCCCAGGAGGAGGCCCAGCCGGTTCGCGCCGGCGGCATGGCGACGCAGCCGGTGGGAGAAGTCCCCCGGAGGCAGTGACATGTCTTGGAGCTGGGAGAGCAGCGTCCCAGCCGGGGAGCCGTCCCGCCGGGATTTTGACTGGGCGCTGGCACGGCACAAGCATGGAGAGCTGCTCCACTCCCCTGAACTAACCCCGGGAGGGGGCCCAGCCAGTCCGCGGGGGCGGCGCGGCAACTCGGCTGGCGGGACGAGAAGTCCCCGGGAGGCAGCGACTGATTTTGGAGCCTGGAGTAAAGCATTCCAGCAGGGGAACCTTGACGCTGGCAGCGGGTGGCTTCAGAGGGCCAGACCCCCGGGGGCAATCTCCACACAGCCAGCACACATAGGCGACACGCCCCGCAGGAATCTCAGATATAATAGTCATTCCAAGCAAGACAAGCAACTCTGGCTATATTCTGAGGTGCTACTCCCCTATCTCTCTGATCCCTCCCCCACCTTTCCCAGGCGGCTTCATTAACATTGGAGTTGCCTGAGCCAGAGGGAGAACGGCTCTGGCTCCGGCTCCGTGGCGGCTTTGCTTTCCCCCCTTTTTTTTTCTTTTGGTCTTTTCCTAACCCACTCTTTCGGCCTGAGAGAAGGAACAACAACAACAACAAAAAACCCAGGGACCAAAAGTCCACCCCTAATAGGACTAAAAACACAGAACCAGCTACAGCCAAGCATATATGATCCAAATCTCAGACTTTCATCCTTACAGGGAACAAGGTGGCAGTTATAATTCAAAGGCAATTCTGATAGGGATCTGACTGCATTTGTTTTTAGCGGATTTTCTGGAAAAACTAGTTTCCCAGTGATGGCTCGGAGACAGCAGTCCATATCAAACCACATAAAGAAGCAGACCATGACAGCTTCTACAACCCCCCAAACAAAAGAATCAAAATCTTTCCCAAATGAAGATACAATCCTGGAATTATCAGATACAGAATATAAAAAACTAACTTAAAGAATGCTTCAAGACATCACAAACGAAATAAGGCAAACTGCAGAAAAATCCAAGGAACACACTGATAAAACTGTTGAAGAACTCAAAAAGATTATTCAAGAACATACTGGAAAAATTAATAAGTTGCAAGAATCCATAGAGAGACAGCATGTAGAAATCCAAAAGATTAACAATAAAATTACAGAATTAGACAATACAATAGGAAGTCAGAGGAGCAGACTCGAGCAATTAGAATGCAGACTGGGACATCTGGAGGACCAGGGAATTAACACCAACATAGCTGAAAAAAAATCAGATAAAAGAATTAAAAAAAATGAAGAAACCCTAAGAATCATGTGGGACTCTATCAAGAAGGATAACTTGCGTGTGATTGGAGTCCCAGAACAGGGAGGGAGGACAGAAAACACAGAGAAAATAGTTGAAGAACTCCTGATAGAAAACTTCCCTGACATCATGAAAGACGAAAGGATATCTATCCAAGATGCTCATCGAACCCCATTTAAGACTGATCCAAGAAGAAAAACACCAAGACATATTATCATCAAACTTGCCAAAACCAAAGATAAACAGAAAATTTTAAAAGCAGCCAGGGAGAAAAGAAAGGTCTCCTTCAAGGGAGAATCAATAAGTTCAGACTACTCAGCAGAAACCATGCAGGCAAGAAGGGAATGGGACGACATATACAGAGCACTGAAGGAGAAAAACTGCCAGCCAAGGATCATATATTCAGCAAAACTCTCTCTGAAATATGAAGGCGAAATTAAGATATTTACAGATAAACACAAGTTTAGAGAATTTGCAAAAACCAAACCAAAGCTACAAGAAATACTAAAGGATATTGTTTGGGCAGAAAACCAATACTATCAGATACCAGCACAACACAAGGTCACAAAACAGAACATCCTGATATCAACTCAAAGAGGGAAATCACAAAAACAAATTAAGATTAATTAAAAAAATATATTAATAACAGGGAATCACGGAAGTCAATATGTAAAAGATCACAATAATCAAAAAGAGGGACTAAATACAGGAGGCATAGAACTGTCATATGGAAAGTGATACAAGGCGATATAGAACAATACAAGTTAGGCTTTTACTTAGAAAAATAGGGGTAAATATTAAGGTAACCACAAAGAGGTATAACAACTCCATAACTCAAGATAAAAGCCAAGAAAAACGTAACGACTCAACAAACATAAAGTCAAACACTACGAAAATGAGGATCTCACAATTCAATAAGAAAAACGTCTCAGCACAAAAAAGTATGTGGAAAAATGAAATTGTCAACAACACACATAAAAAGGCATCAAAATGACAACACTAAACACTTATTTATCTATAATTACGCTGAATGTAAATGGACTAAATGCACCAATTAAGAGACAGAGAGTCTCGGACTGGATAAAGAAACACGATCCATCTATATGCTGCCTACAAGAGACACACCTTAGACTTAGAGACACAAACAAACTAAAACTCAAAGGATGGAAAAAAATATATCAAGCAAACAATAAGCAAAAAAGAAGGGGAGTAGCAATATTAATTTCTGACAAAATAGACTTTAGACTTAAATCCACCACAAAGGATAAAGAAGGACACTACATAATGATAAAAGGGGCAATTGATCAGGAAGACATAACCATATTAAATATTTATGCACCCAATGACAGGGCTGCAAGATACATAAATCAAATTTTAACAGAATTGAAAAGTGAGATAGACACCTCCACAATTATAGTAGGAGACTTCAACACACCACTTTTGGAGAAGGACAGGACATCCAGTAAGAAGCTCCATAGAGACACGGAAGACCTAATTACAACACTCAACCAACTTGACCTCATTGACTTATACAGAACTCTCCACCCAACTGCTGCAAAGTATACTTTTTTTTCTAGCGCACATGGAACATTCTCTAGAATAGACCACATTTTAGGTCATAAAACAAACCTTTGCAGAGTCCAAAACATTGAAATATTACAAAGCATCTTCTCAGACCACAAGGCAATAAAACTAGAAATCAATAACAGAAAAACTAGGGAGAAGAAATCAAATACTTGGAAACTGAACAATACCCTCCTGAAAAAAGACTGGGTTATAGAAGACATCAAGGAGGGAATAAGGAAATTCATAGAATGCAACGAGAATGAAAATACTGCCTATCAAAACCTCTGGGACACAGCAAAAGCAGTCCTCACAGGCCAATTTATATCGATAAATGCACACATACAAAAAGAAGAAAGAGCCAATTTCAGAGAACTGTCCCCACAACTTGAACAAATAGAAAGTGAGCAACAAAAGAATCCATCAGGCACCAGAAGAAAACAAATAATAAAAATTAGAGCTGAACTAAATGAATTAGAGAACAGAAAAACAATTGAAAGAATTAACAAAGCCAAAAGCTGGTTCTTTGAAAAAATTCACAAAATTGGTAAACCATTGGCTAGACTGACTAAAGAAATACAGGAAAGGAAACAAATAACCCGAATAAGAAACGAGAAGGACCACATCACAACAGAACCAAATGAAATTAAAAGAATCATATCAGATTATTACGAAAAATTGTACTCTAACAAATTTGCAAACCTAGAAGAAATGGATGAATTCCTGGAAAAACACTACCTACCTAAACTAACACATTCAGAAGTAGAACAACTAAATAGACCCATAACAAAAAAAGAGATTGAAACGGTAATCAAAAAACTCCCAACAAAAAAAAGCCCTGGCCCGGACGGCTTCACTGCAGAGTTCTACCAAACTTTCAGAGAAGAGTTAACCCCACTACTACTGAAGGTATTTCAAAGCATAGAAAATGACGGAATACTACCCAACTCATTCTATGAAGCCACCATCTCCCTGATACCAAAACCAGGTAAAGACATTACAAAAAAAGAAAATTTCAGACCTATATCCCTCATGAACATAGATGCAAAAATCCTCAACAAAATTCTAGCCAATAGAATTCAACAACATATCAAAAAAATGATGCACCACGATCAAGTGGGATTTATACCAGGTATGCAAGGCTGGTTTAATATCAGAAAAACCATTAATGTAATCCATCACATAAATAAAAGACAAAAACCACATGATCTTACCAATTGATGTAGAAAAGGCATTTGACAAAGTCCAACACCCATTTATGATAAAAACTCTTACCAAAATAGGAATTGAAGGAAAATTCCTCAACATAATAAAGGGCATCTATGCAAAGCCAACAGCCAATATCACTCTAAATGGAGAGAGCCTGAAAGCATTTCCCTTGAGAACGGGAACCAGACAAGGATGCCCTTTATCACCACTCTTATTCAACATCGTGCTAGAAGTCCTAGCCAGGGCAATTAGGCTAGACAAAGAAATAAAAGGCATCCGGATTGGCAAGGAGGAAGTAAAATTATCCCTATTGCAGATGACATGATCTTATACACAGAAAACCCTAAGGAATCCTCCAGAAAACTACTGAAACTAATAGAAGAGTTTGGCAGAGTCTCAGGTTATAAAATAAACATACAAAAATCACTTGGATTCCTCTACATCAACAAAAAGAACACCGAAGAGGAAATAACCAAATCAATACCATTCACAGTAGCCCCCAAGAAGATAAAATACTTAGGAATAAATCTTACCAAAGATGTAAAAGACCTACACAAAGAAAACTACAAAGCTCTACTATAAGAAATTAAAAAGGACATACTTTAAGTGGAAAAACATACCTTGCTCATGGATAGGAAGACTTAACATAGTAAAAATGTCTATTCTACCAAAAGCCATCTATACATATAATGCACTTCCGATCCAAATTCCAATGTCATTTTTTAAGGTGATAGAGAAACAAATCACCAATTTCATATGGAAGGGAGAGAAGCCTCAAATAAGCAAAGCATTACTGAAAAAGAAGAAGAAAGTGGGAGGCCTCACTCTACCTGATTTCAGAAGCTATTATACAGCCACGGTAGTCAAAACAGCCTGGTACTGGTACAACAACAGGCACATAGACCAGTGGAACAGAATTGAGAACCCAGATATAAATCCATCCACGTATGAGCGGCTGATATTTGACAAAGGCCCAGTGTCCGTTAATTGGGGAAAAGATAGTCTTTTTAACAAATGGTGCTGGCATAACTGGATATCCATTTGCAAAAAAATGAAACAGAACCCATACCTCACACCATGCACAAAAACTAACTCCAAGTGGATCAAAGACCTAAACATAAAGACTAAAACGATAAAGATCATGGAAGAAAAAATAGGGACAACTCTAGGAGCCCTAATACAAGGCATAAACAGAATACAAAACTGACGAAGAGAAACCCGATAACTGGGAGCTCCTAAAAATCAAACACCTATGCTCATCTAAAGACTTCACCAAAAGAGTAAAAAGACCACCTACAGACTGGGAAAGAATTTTCAGCTATGACATCTCTGACCAGCGCCTGATCTCTAAAATCTACATGATTCTGTCAAAACTCAACCACAAAAAGACAAACAACCCAATCAAGAAGTGGGCAAAGGATATGAACACACACTTCACTAAAGAAGATATTCAGGCAGCTAACAGATACATGAGAAAATGCTCTCGATCATTAGCCATTAGAGAAATGCAAATTAAAACTACGATGAGATTCCATCTCACTCCAACAAGGCTGGCATTAATCCAAAAAACACAAAACAATAAATGTTGGAGAGGCTGCGGAGAGATTGGAACTCTTATACGCTGCTGGTGGGAATGTAAAATGGTACAACCACTTTGGAAATGTATCTGGCGTTATCTTAAACAGTTAGAAATAGAACTACCATACAACCCAGAAATCCCACTCCTCGGAATATACCCTAGAGAAACAACAGCCTTCACACAAACAGATATATGCACACCCATGTTTATTGCAGCTCTGTTTACAATAGCAAAAAGCTGGAAGCAACCAAGGTGTCCATCAACAGATGAATGGTTAAATAAATTGTGGTATATTCACACAATGGAATACTATGCATCGATAAAGATCAGTGAGGAATCTGTGAAACATTTCATAACATGGAGGAACCTGGAAGGCATTATGCTGAGCGAAATTAGTCAGAGGCAAAAGCACAAATATTGTATAAGACCACTATTATAAGATCTTGAGAAATAGTAAAAACTGAGAAGAACGCATACTTTTGTGGTTACGAGGAGGGGATGGAGGGAGGGAGAGGGTTTTTTATTGATTAATTAGTAGATAAGAACTGCTTTAGGTGAAGGGAAAGACAACACTCAATACATGGAAGGTCAGCTCAATTGGACTGGACCAAAAGCAAAGAAGTTTCTGGGATAAAATGAATGCTTCAAAGGTCAGCGGAGCAAGGGCAGGGGTTTGGGGACCATGGTTTAAGGGGACTTCTAAGTCAATTGGCAAAATAATTCTATTATGAAAACATTCTGCATCCCACTTTGAAATGTGGCGTCTGGGGTCTTAAATGCTAACAAGCGGCCATCTAAGATGCATCAATTGGTCTCAACTCACCTGGATCAAAGGAGAATGAAGAACACCAAGGTCACACGACAACTAAGAGCCCGAGAGACAGAAAGGGCCACATGAACCAGAGACTTACATCATCCTGAGACCAGAAGAACTAGTTGGTGCCTGGCCACAATCGATGACTGCCCTGACAGGGAGCACAACAGAGAACCCCTGAGGGAGCAGGAGATCAGTGGGATGCAGACCCCAAATTCTCATAAAAAGACCATACTTAATGGTCTGACCGAGACTAGAGGAATCCCGGCGGCCATGGTCCCTAGACCTTCTGTTGGCACAGGACAGGAACCATCCCCGAAGACAACTCATCAGACATGAAAGGGACTGGACAGTGGGTGGGAGAGAGATGCTGATGAAGAGTGAGCTAATTATATCAGGTGGACACTTCAGATTGTGTTGGCATCTCCTGTCTGGAGGGGGGATGGGAGGATAGAGAGAGTTGGAAGCTGGCAAAATTGTCACGAAAGGAGAGACTGGAAGGGCTGACTCATTAGGGGTAGAGCAAGTGGGAGTACAGAGTAGGATGTATGTAAACTTATATGTGACAGACTGACTTGATTTGTAAACGTTCACTTGAAGCTCAATAAAAGTTAATAAAAAAATAAATAAATAAGGAAAAAAAATAAATCTTGGCAGAAACAAACAAAAAATATTCTAGTGGGTGTGTAATAGTATCCCTTTATGGTTTTAATTTGCATTTGTCTGATGGCTAGTGATGTTGAGCATCTTTTCATGAGCATATTTGCTATCCGTATATCTTCAGGTATGTGTCCAAATCTTTTACCCATTTTTGAAATTGGGTTGTTTTGTTTTCTGGTTATTGAGAGTTCTTTGTCCACTCTGGATACAAGCCCTTTATCAGATATATGATTTGCAAACATTTCTTCAAGTCTGTAGCTTAAATTTTCATTCTCTTAACTGTCTTTTGAAGAGCGGAAGTTCTTAATATTGATGAAGTCCAATTTATCAATTTTTTTCTTTTAAGGATCATGCTTTCGGTGTTGCAGCTAAGAAATTGTTGCCTATAACAAAGGTTATTAAGAAAATGTTCTGCATCCCACTTTGGTGAGTGGTGTCTGGGGTCTTAAAAGCTAGCAAGCTGCCATCTAAGATGCATCAATTGGCCCCAACTCATCTGGAGCAGAGGAGAATGAAGAACACCAAAGACACAACGAGAATATTAGCCCAAGGGACAGAAATGGCCACATAAACCAGAGACTACACCAGCCTGAGATTGCAAGAACTAGATGGCGCCCAGGTACCACCAATGACTGCCCTGACAGGGAACACAACACAGAGGCCCTGATGGAGCAGGAAAAAAGTGGGGTGCAGACCTCAAATTCTAGTAAAAAGACCAGACTGAGACTGGAGAGACCCCAGAGGATATGGCCCCAAGACTCTCTCTTGGCCCACTACTAAAACCATTCCCGAAGCCAACTCTTCAGACAAAGATTAGACTGGACTATAAGACATAAAATGATGCTGGTGAGGAGTGTGCTTCTTAGCTCAAGTAGACACGTGAAGACTATGTGGGCAGCTCCTGTCTGGAGGAAGGATGAGTAGGCAGAGGGGGACAGGAGCTGGTTGAATGGACATGGGAAGTATTGGGTGGAGAAGAGGAGTGTGCTGTCACATTGTGGGGAAAACAACCAGGGTCACATAACATGTATGTATAAGTTTTTGTATGAGAAACTGACTTGAATTGTAAACTTTCACTTAAAGCACAATAATAAATAAATAGAAATCTTTGCCTAACCTAAGATCATAAAGATTTTCTATGTTTTCTTCCCCAAGTTTTATAATTTCAGCTCTTACATGTATTCCTATGATCCACTTGGAGTGAATTTTTGCAAACAGCATGCCAGGCACTATGCTTTACATGTACTATCTCATTCTGTCCTCACATTGTCCCTATAAAATAGTTTCAGACCATTTTACAGGTGAGGAAACTGAGGCCTAGCAAGGTGAAGTTCCAGGATTTATCCCACTCCTTCTCTCTCCAGACCTGTATGCTTTAACATAGAAGCTATAGTGACTTCTATTTAGTTGATGGTGTTAGCCCAAAAAACAACTTGGTGGCTGATTGAGTTAATTTCCTATCCTGAATGACACAGGTTACTCCCATTCAAAGATTTAGTCAACAACAGCACATTTGGGGATCTGGTCTGGAAACCAAGATTCCTAGGTTCAAACACAGACCCAGGTTTGTTTCACTGCTGGGAAAAATGCAAATTATTTGTGAAAATAATGTATAAAGATCCTTCAATCTCTACATTCTGCGGTCTTCGGGATTTTCCCAGAACTGTCTAGTGCAGCCATTGTTGCAGTAGATGCTTTTAGCCACAAGGAGGCGCCAGAAGCACAGGACACAGAAACCTAGTAAAGGAGGAAGGAGGGTCTGGGGTCTGAGGAAGAAAGATGAGGAAGGAAGGAAGATCTCCCGATGTAAGGAGGGTACTGAGGCTAACGGTGGCCCCACAATAGGCTGTGTCCAGGGGCCTCAGTCTAGCTATTTGCCACCAGACCCTGTCACCTCTTACTACCTTGACGTCCAGCCTCACCTGGAAAGTGCAGGAACCCCATTGTTATTACAGCATGGTTGGTGGGGAGGCACCAGCAGCCTGTGTGTTGGCAGAAGGTGAGTTAGCACAGGCTTTGGAGTCAGACAAATGAGTCCTAGAAGGGCTGGCTGTACCATTTACTACGCCAGTGATCTCTGGGAAGTCCCATCACCTCCCAAAGTCTCAGTTTCTCATCTATAAAATGGGGAGATAGAAATAGATGATTCCCCCAGGTGTCTTCCAGATAGGATTCTATTCAAGCCACCTGGAAACTGGAGAAAGAAACATGTTCTCCTCTCCAGGTACTGGGTAAACCGTTTCACCGGCGGAGCCTTGGTTTCCTTAACTGGAAAAAGGGCCTGATATCCTAGCTTTCTGCACAGGACTGCTGGAGGTACAGATGACCTAACATGTGGAAGATTTCTGTAGACGTGTTAGGAATTCTCCTTTTAATCGTTATTTGTGTTCGTGGCTTACAAAGCATAGGCAAGGCAGTTAATGAATTTGAACAATTCTTGTTTTTTAAGCAGTTGTGTTGCTCATTGTCATTGGGTAGATTAATATTGTAGAACTGGGAAAAAATATTTCCAGTAGTTAGAAAATAAACAAAAGTTAATAATAAAATAATGTGGCTGAATAGCAAATGATTAACACAGAAAAAACAAATAGACGTTAAGAGGAAGGAAACAACACCATAGACCTCTGTGTTTAGGGAAATAGAAATCCCAGTAACATTTACTGAACACCTGTATGCCAGGCGCAGAGGTAAACATTTCAGGTAGTCATAAATCTTTGACTAGAAGAGCCTTTGGAGGTCATTCCTCCTTTTTTTTTTTTAAATATTTTACGTATTGTGTTTTAGGTGAAAGTTTACACAGCAAATTAGATTCCCATTTAACAGTTTTTATTCCAATTGTTCTGTGACATGGGTTACATTTTTCACAATGTGTTAGCATTCTCAGTGTTTCCATTCTGTTTGTTCTGTTCCCATTGATCTAGCTTCCCTTCCCCTCCTTGCTTTCTCATCTTTGCTTTTGGGTAAATGTTGACCATTTGGTCTCAATCTATTATCGTTTTCTTGTTGTTGGTTACTGGTGAGTTGATTCCGAGTCATGGCAACCCCATGTGTGCAGAGTAGAACTGCTCCATAGGGTTTTCAAGGCTGTAACTAACCTTTCAGAAGCAGATCTCCAGGCCTGTCTTCCGAGGCACCTCTTAGTGGGTTTGAACCGCCAGCCTTGCAGCTAGTAGTCAAGTCCTTGACAACTTGTGTTACCCAGGGACCCCTCATTCTTCCATGCCTGTAATTATATATTCATGTGTATATTTGTTTAAGGCCCGTCTCCCCTGCTAAACTCCAAGCTGAATGAGCCCAGGAACTGTGTCTGCCTTGTTAACTGCCGTATCACTGATGTTAAGTACAATACCTGGTATATAGCAACCAGTTGTGATCAAGTAAACTCCAACTTATGGCAACCCTATGTGTAGCAGAGTAGGCCTGTGCTCCACAGGATTTTCAATGGCTGATTTTTTGGAAATAGATTTCCAGGCCTTTCTTCCAATGTGCCTCTGGGTGGACTCAAACCTCCAATCTTTTCACTTAGCAGCCGAACACTTCAACTGTTTGCACCACCCAGGGACTGTTGGTATATAGTTGTTGTTAATTGCCATTGAGTCAATTCTGACTCCTGGCAATCCCATGTGTTACAGAGTAGAACTGCTCCATAGGGTTTTCTTGACAATAATCTTTTTTTTTTTTTAATTGTGCTTTAAGTGAAAGTTTACAAATCAAGTCAGTCTCTCATATGAAAACTTACACTAACATTGTTATATGACCCTAGTTGCTCTCCCTACAATGTGACAGCACACCCCTTCTCTCCACCCTGTATTTCCCGTGTCCATTCAACCAGCTCCTGTCCCCCTCTGCCTTCTCATCTTGCCTCCGGACAGGAGCTGCCCACATAGTCTCATGTGTCCACTTGAGCTAAGAAGCACACATCTCACCATTATCATTTAATGTCTACTCTAATCTTTGTTTGTTTGTTTTTTTTAATCTTTGAAGAGTTGGCTTCAGGAATGGTTTTAGTTATGGGCTAACAGAGAGTCTTGGGGCCATATCCTCTGCGATCCCTCCAGTCTCAGTCAGACCACTAAGTCTGGTCTTTTTACTAGAATTTGAGGTCTGCATCCCACTTTTCTCCTGCACCATCAGGGATTCTCTGTTGTGTTCCCTGTCAGGGCAGTCATTGGTGGTAGCCGGGCACCATCCAGTTCTTCCAGTCTCATGCTGATGTAGTCTCTGGTTTATGTGGCCCTTTCTTTCTCTTGGGCTCATATTTTCCTTGTGACTTTCATGTTCTTCATTCTTCTTTTCTCCAGGTGGGTTGAGACCAATTGATGCATCTTAGATGGGCCACTTGCTAGCTTTTAAGACCCCAGACACCACCTATCAAAGTGGGATGCAGAATGTTTTCTTAATACACTTTGTTACGCCAATTGACCTAGATGTCCCCTGAAACCATGATCCCCAGATCTCTGTCCCTGCTACTCTGTCCCTCCAAGTGTTTGGTTGTATTCTTAGCTTTTGGATTAGTCCAGTTGTGCTGACTTCCCCTGTATTGTGTGTTGTGCTTCCATTTACCTAAAATAATTCTTCTCTATTAGTGAATACCCTTCTTCCTCCCTCCCCACCCTCGTAACCATCAAAGAATGATTTCTTCTGTTTAAACCTTTTCTTGAGTTCTTATAATAGTGGTCTCATACAATATTTGTCCTTTCATGACTAATTTCACTCAGCATAATGCTTTCCAGATTCTTCCATGTTATGACATGTTTCACGGATTCATGGTTGTTCTTTATCCTTGCATAGTATTCCCTTGTGTAAATATACCACAATTTGTTTATCCATTCATCCATTGATGGGCACCTTGGTTGTTTCCATCTTTTTGCTATTGTAAACAGTATTGCAATGAACATGGGTGTGCATATATCTATTCCTGGGAAGGTTCTTATTTCTTTAGAGTATATTCCGAGGAGTGGGATTGCAGGATCGTATGGTATTTCTAGTTCTAGTTTTTTAAGAAAGTGGCAAATCAATTTCCAAAGTGGCTGTACCATTTAACATTCCCACCAGCAGAGTATAAGTGTTCCAGTCTCTCTACAACCTCTCCAACATTTATTATTTTGTGTTTTTTGGATTAATGCCAGCCTAGCGGGAGGTGAGATGGAATCTCATTGTAGTTTTGATTTGCATTTCTCTAATGGTTAATGATCATGAGTATTTCCTCATGTATCTGTTAGCCGCCTGAATCTCTTCTCTGGTGAAGTGCTTATTCATATCCTTTGCCCTTTTTTTAATTGGGTTGTCTTTTTGTTGTTGAGGTTTTGTAGTATCTTGTAGATTTTAGAGATTAGACACTGATGGAATTTGTCATAGCCAAAAATTTTTTCCCAGTCTGTAGGTTGTCTTTTTACTCTTTTGATGAAATCTTTGGATGAGCATAAGTGTTTAATTTTTAGGAGCTCCTACTTATCTAGTTTCTCTTCTGGTGTTTGTCCATTGTTAGTAATGTTTTGTATACTGTTTATGCCATGTATAAGGGCTCCTAGCATTGTCCTTATTTTTTTCTTCCATGATCTTTATCATTTTAGATTTTATATGTAGGTCTTTGATCCATTTGGAGTTAGTTTTTGTGCATGGTGTGAGGTGTGCATCTTGTTTCATTTTTTTGCAGATGGGTATCCAGTTATGCCAGCACCATTTGTTAAACAGTCTGTCTTTTCCCCCATTTAACTGACTTTGGGCCTTCGTCAAATATCAGCTGCTCATAGGTGGATGAATTTAAGTCTGGATTCTCAATTCTGTCCCATTGGTCTATGGATCTGTTGTTGTACCAGTACCAGGCTGTTTTGACTACTGTGGCGGTATAATAAGTTCTAAAATCAGGTAGTGTGAGGCCTCCCACTTTGTTCTTCTTTTTCAGTAATGCTTTTACTTATTCAGGGCCTCTTCCCTTTCAATATGAAGTTGGTGATTTGTTTCTCCATCTCATTAAAAAAATGCCATTGGAATTTGGATCAGGATTGCATTGTATCTGTAAAGAACTCTGGGTAGAATAGACATTTTCACAATGTCGAGTCTTCCTATCCATGAACAAGGTATATTTTTCCATTTATGTAAGTCTGTTTTGGTTTTTTGCAGTAGTGTCTTGTAGTTTTCTTTGTATAGGTCTTTTACGTCTCTGGTTAGATTTATTCCTAAGTATTTTATCTTCTTCTATCTCCAGCTCTGAGATTGAAAACCAAAAGGAAGAACATGCTCGGCATTTCTCAAGCAGAAAGCCCTGAAGAAAAAATTGAAGCCTCGAGTTGCAAGAGTGAAGGATTCTATGGGAAAGTATTAAATGATGCAGGAAGCATCAAAAGAAGATAGAAGGAATACACAGAGTCATACCAAAAGGAATTGGTCGATGTTAAACCATTTCAAGAGGTAGCATATGGTCAGGAACTGATGGTACTGAAAGAAGAAGTCCAAGCTGCACTGAAGGCACTGGAGAAAAACAAGGCTCCAGGAATTGACAGAATATCAATTGAAATGTTTCAGCAGACGGATGCAGCACTGGAAGTGCTCACTCATCTATGCCAAGAAATTTGGAAGACAGCTACCTGGCCAACTGACTGGAAGAGACCCATATTCATGCCTATTCACAAGAAAGGTGATCCAATTGAATGAGGAAATTTCAAACAATGTCATTAATATCACACGCAAGCAAAATTTTGCTGAAGATCATTCAAAAGCGATTGCAGCAGTATATCGACAGGGAACTGCCAGAAATTCAGGCTGGATTCAGAAGAGGACGCGGAACCAGAGATATCATTGCTGATGTCAGATGGATCCTGGCTGAAAGCAGAGAACACCAGAAGGATGTTTACCTGTGTTTTATTGACTATCCAAAGGCATTCGACTGTGTGGATCATAACAAATTATGGATAATATTGCAAAGAATGGGAACTCCAGAGCACCTAATTGTGCTCATGAGGACCCTGTACATAGATCAAGAGGCACTTGTTTGAACAGAACAAGGGGATACTGTGTGGTTTCAAGTCAGGAAAAGTGTGAGTCAGAGTTGAATCCTTTCGCCATACCTATTAAATCTATATGGTGAGCAAATAATCCAAGAAGCTGGACTATATGAAGAAGAACGGGCATCAGGATTGGAGGAATACTCATTAACAACCCACCCTTTGCAGATGACACAACCTTGCTTGCTGAAACTGAGGAGGACTTGAAGCACTTACTGATGAAGATCAAAGACCACAGCCTTCAGTATGGATTACACCTCAGCATAAAACAAAAATCCTCACAACTAGACCAATAAGCAACATCATGATAAACAGTGAAAAGATTGAAGTTGTCAAGGATTTCATTTTACTTGGATCCACAATCAACACCCATGGAAGCAGCAGTCAAGAAATCAAAAGACACACTGCATTGGGCAATCTGCTGCAAAGCACCTCTTTAAAGCGTTGAAAAGCAAAGATGTCACCTTGAAGACTAAGGTGTGCCTGACCCAAGCCATGGTATTTTCAATCGTATCATATGCATGTGAAAGCTGGACAATGAATAAGGAAGACTGAAGAAGAATTGACACCTTTGAATTGTGGCATTGGCGAAGAATATTGAATATACCACGGACTGCCAAAAGAATGAACAGGTCTGTACTGGAAGAAGTACAACCAGAATGCTCCTTAGAAGCAAGGATGGCGAGACTGCATCTTACGTACTGTGGACATGCTGTCAGGAGGGATCAGTCCCTGGAGAAGGACATCATGCTCGGTAAAATACAGGGTCAGCAGAAAAGAGGAAGACCCTCAATGAGATGGACTGACCCAGTGGCTGTATCAGTGGGCTCATGCATAACAATGATTGTGAGGATGGCGGAGGACTGGGCAGTGTTTCATTCTGTGGTACATAGGGTCGCTATGAGTCAGAACTGACTCAACGGCAACTAACGACAACAACATTTTATCCTCTTGGGGACTATTGTAAATGGTATCGATTTGGTAGTTTCCTCTCCAACTTTCTCTTTCTTGATGTAGAGGAATCCAACTGATTTTTTTATATTTATCTTCTATCCTAATACTCTGCTGAAATATTCTATTAGTTTCAGTAGTTTTCTTGTGGATTCTTTTCTGTGTATAAGATCATATCATCTGCAAATAGAGATACTTTTACTCCTTCCTTACCAATTTGGATGCCATTTATTTCTTTTTCTAGCCTAATTGCTCTGGCTAGGACCTGTAGCACAATGTTGAATAAGAGTAGTGATAAAGGGTATCCTTGTCTGGTTTCTGTTCTCAAGGGGAATGCTTTCAGACTCTCTCCATTTAGGGTGATGTTGGCTGTTAGGTTTGTATAAATGCCCTTTATTATGTTGAGGAATTTCCCTTCTATCCCTATTTTGCTGAGAGTCTTAATCATGAATGGGTGTTGAGCTTTGCCAAATGCCTTTTCTGCATCAACTGATAAGATCATGTGGTTCTTGTCTTTTGGTTTATTTATGTGGTGGACTACATTAATTGTTTTCCTAATGTTGAACCATCCCTGCATACCTGGTATGAATCCCACTTGGTCATGGTGAACTATTTTTTAGATATGTTGTTGAATTCTATTGGCTAGAATTTTGTTGAGGATTTTTACATCTAAGTTCATGAGGGATATAGGTCTGTAGTTTTCTTTTTTTGTGGTGTCTTTACCTGATTTTGGTATAGGGGTTATGCTGGCTTCATTGAATGAGTTTGGGAGTATTCCATCTTTATCTATGCTCTGAAATACCATTAGTAGCAGTGGTATTAACTCTTCTCTGAAAGTTTGGCAGAATCCTCTAGTGAAGCCATCAGGGCCAGGGCTTTTTTTTCTTGGAAGTTTTTTAATTACCTTTTCAATCTCTTCTTTTGTTATAAGTTTATTTAGTTGTTCTACTTCTGTTTGTGTTAGTTTAGGTAGGTAGCGTGTTTGTAGAAATTTGTTCATTTCCTCTAGGTTTTCAAATTGGTTAGAGTACAATTTTTATGGTCAGAGAAGATGCTTTGTAATATTTTGATGTTTTGGGTTCTGTTAAGGCTTGCTTTTTGACCTAATATGTGGTCTATTCTGGAGAATGTTCCATGTGGGTTGGAAAAGAAAGTATATTTGGCTCCCATTGGGTGGAGTGTTCTTTATATGTCTGTGAGGTCAAATTGTTTGATTGTGGCATTTAGATTTTCCGCATCTTTATTGAGCATCTTTCTGGATGTTCTTTGGCTGTAATCTTTACAGAAGCAGATTGGCAGGTCTTTCTTCCACAGTGCTGCTGGGTAAGTTTGAACCACCAACCTTTAGGTTAGTAGTTCAGTGCAAACCTAATGAACACATGAGCTAACTTCCACTAGGAGAAGCCCTGCTACAATGACTAAGAGTGGGTCATCCAGCCTTTGCTTGAACACTTCTCTTGGTGGCAAACTCGTACCTCATAAGGCAGTCTGTTGTCAGCCATCTTGTATCTCTGGCACATCACCTCCTTGGCCCTGTGTGATGGTTAAGATTGTGTGTCAACTTGGCTGGGCCATGATTCTCAGTGTTTATATGTGATCGCTCTCATGATGGAATCTGCTGAGAGTAGCCAGTCATTTGAAAGGGAGTTTCCTTGCAGGTGTGGCCTGCATCTGAATATAAGCAGACATCCTAACTTTTTGCTTGCTCTGTATCCTGGAGCTGCCTCCTATTCACCTGACTTCTGGTTCTTGGGAGTTGAGCTATCAGTTTATCTGCTAATCTTGGGATTCATTAATCTTCACAGCCTGAGGGCACAGCCCTGCTCTCCAACCTGCCAATCTTGGGTTCACCAGCCCCTGCAGCTATGTGAATCAAGAGAAGCCTTGCAGTTTTGCCTGCCAGTCCCGGGATTCGTCGATCTTTACAGCCTGTGACCAAGAGCCCTGCTTTCTGACTCGCCAATCTTGGGTTGACCATCTCCTGCAGCTACGTGAATCGGGGAAGCCTCTATCCTAACCCACAGACTTGGATGTTCCAGCCTCTACAATTGCGTGAACCATTTCTTTGATATAAATCTCTCTATATACATATATTTGTAAGTTTTACTGGTTTTGCTTCTCTAGAGAACCCAGCCTAAGACACCCTAGTTCTGCCATCCAGAGCCTTTGTTTATTCTGAGGGAAAGACTGAATATAGAGCCCTTCTGCACACTCAGTAACATCCTTTGGTTCCTCCAGCCCTGAGCCCACATAACTCCAATGGAAAGAAAGAGAAAGACATCGTGGTGGCTGGAAAGGTGCAAATGAAGAGCTTTCCCTCAAGATGGAAGAAAGTTGTCTATGTTCGAAGCAGATGGGATGGAACCAAAAGAGAAAACAGACTGTAGACACTGGAGAGGAAGGGATAAATGTAGGCACCACTGTGGGGCCATGTGCAGAAGAGATTGGCCTTAGCCAATCATAGTGATACCATTCCCCTTTCCAGGGACTGGCTTAGGGATGGGCACATGACCCAGTTCTTGCCAAAGAGATGGGAGGGAAGATCTGCTGAGGGACTTCAGGGAAAGGTCTTCTCTTAAGAAGCACTGACTGGAAGAGATGGTCTCTTTTCTGCCTCTGGCTGATGTGTCTGGATGTGGTATGCTGTTAAAGCCATCTTGCTGCTACCTGAGGGGCAAAACCAATACATGGAGAAGGGCAAAGCTTACAGAATCATAGAGAAGTGGAGCCGGGGCTTTAATCAACCTGTGCCTGAAGGTGCTCTGTCCCTGACCTTCTTGTTGGTGAGAAAATAAACCTTCTTATTGTGTAATCTAAGTGAATTTGCCATTGATAAGTAGCACCAAGAGCATTCTAACGGCATACAGATTAAAAAAAAAAAAAACTTTCTTATGAATGGTGAGTACAGTAGCCCAACTCTAACTCACTTAAGCAAACAAATACAATTTGTTCGTTTAAATAACTGAAAAGTTCAGGCTTGGCTGGATCCAGGGGCTCGAATAATGTCATCAGGAGTCATCTTTCTCTGCCTACTCTGTTGGCTCCATTCTCCGGTAGACACTCCCCCAAAACACCAAACCCATTGCCCTAGAGTCGATTCTGACTCATAACAATCCTATAGGACAGAGTAGAACTGCCCCACAGGGCTTCCAAGGAGTACCTGGTGGATTCAAACTGCTGAGCTTTTGGTTAGCAGCCAAACTCTTAACTGCTGCACCACCAGAGCTCCCCAGGAGGTCATAAAATGACCAATGCAAGCCCCAGGCCTAGGTCCTCACAGCTTTGCAACCATAGGGAAGAGGGATTTTCTTTGGGCTTCAAGAAGGACTTATAGACTGCCTTGGGTCACATACCCATCCCTGAGTTAATCACTGAGGCCAGGGGAGGAAAAACACTGACTAGCCAAGAAAATAAAAATCCGCACAACTGGACCAATTAGCAACATCATGATAAATGGAGAAAATATTGAAATTGTCACAGATTGTATTTTACTTGGATCAACAATCAATGCCCACGGAAGCAGCAATGAAGAAATCAAATTACGTATTGCACTGGGCAAATCTGCTGCAAAAGACCTCTTTAAAATCTTAAAAAGCAAAGGTGTCACTTTTGATGACTAAGGTGCTCCTGACCCAAGTCGTGGTGTTTCCAATGGTCTCATATGCATGCAAAAGTTTAATGATGAAAAAGGAAAACCAAAGAAGAATTGACCCATTTGAATTTTGGTGTTGGTGAAGAATACTGAGTATACTATGGACTGCAGAAGAACAAAAAAAAATCTGTCTTGGAGGAAGTACAGCCAGAATGCTCCTTAGAAGCAAGGATGGTGAGACTTCGTCTCACTTCCTTTGGACACATTATCAGCAGGGACCTGGAGAAAGACATCATGCTTGGTAAAGTACGTTGTTATGTTGTTGTTAGTTGCTGTCAAGTTGGTTCCGACTCATAGTGACCCTATGTACAACAGAATGCAGCAGTGCACAGTCCTGCACCATCCTCACAATCATTGTTATGCGTAAGCCCATTGTTGCAGCCACTGGGTCAATCCATCTTTTTGGGGGTCTTCCTCTTTTCTGCTGACCCTCTACTTTACCAAGCATGATGTCTTTTTCTAGGGACTGATCCCTTCTGTCCAAAGTATATGAGATGTAGTATTGCCATCCTTGCTTCTAAGGAACATTCTGGTTGTACTTCTTCCAAGACAGATTTGTTCATTCTTTTTGCAGTTGATGATACATTCAATATATAAAGTACAGGATCAGCAAAAAAGAGGAAAACCCTCAATGAAATGAGTTGACACAGTAGCTGTAACAATGGGCTGAAACAGTAACAATTGTGAGGATGGCATAGGACCAGGCAAGGTTTCTTCTGTTACACATAAGGTCACTATGAGTCAGAACTGACTGGAGGGCAACGAACAATGACCACAGCCAAGAATGAGTGATGCACCCACTATTAGATGTGTATGGATTGAGGGATGATCAGATATAAGGGTGCTGTTCAGTTCAATTCAGCAAATATCTATCGAGTACCCTCTATGCAACGATCACTTATAGGCACTGTTACCCCAAGGAGAAGGAATGAATTTTCAGTTTCCATTCCACCAACCATAAGACAAGTCAGTGTAACAGGAGTCCTGAAGAAGTTACAGATGACATCTGACTGTTATAACCATCACAAATCATGTTCCCTAGTTAACAACTTATGTTATAGCCAGGTCAGTTGTTGGCAGTTGTAACATGAGCTACAGTTTACTTTCTTAGTCTAGAAACCCACTGACTTTGATCCCGTTCTCTGTTTTCTTTGGAACTGCTCATTAACATTTAGATGTAGTTTTGTCCTATTTGATCAACCAGTATGGTGTTGTTAACTCATAATTACAAAATAAAAGTAGAGCTTATATTAGCAAAAAGTTCTTTCAGTCAAGTCACTGAAACTCAACTCAGGGCCAGGACTAAGATGAAGCCAGCAAGGTGCCCAGGGAGTCCAGTTTAAGAAGGTGTTTGCTCACAGGTTCATACAATACTTCCGTAAATTTGGGACCCTAGGTCCCACTTCCCTCACTCTAGTCCCAGCTCTGACCCAAATCAAACTAGCTTAAGTCAAAAAGGAAAATGTATAGGCTCAATGTTTAAACTATGGAAGGCGGTAAAGCTGGCCTCTAAGGCATGTGGACCCTGGGCTCAAATACACCAGTATTTATTCATTCATGTTCCACTTTCTCTCTCCCTCTCTCTTTCCTCCCCCTCTGCTTTCCTCTGCCTATTTGCTTCAGTCCCATCTGCTACCGTTAGTCTTTCTCCTTGCAATGAGATCATAGTTGCAAGTTACGCCAGGTGAAGCTCTTCATCTTCCAAGCAGAAAACCAAAAGCCGAATTCATTGCTGTCGAGTCAATTCTGACTCACAACGAGCTTATAGGACAGAGTAGAATTTCCCCATAGGCTTTCCAAGGCTGTAAATCTTTATGGAAGCAGACTGCCACGTCTTTGTCCCATGGAGCGTCTGGTGGGTTCAAATTGCCCACCTTTCGGTAAGCAGCTGAGCACTTAACCACTATACCTCCAGGGCTCCTTTCCAAGCAGAAGGAAGGGAGAAAAAACTGGGAGAGTTTCCCAATAATTTCACCCAGGAAAAATCTCAGGGAAGGCCTCATATTGGCTGTCTTGTGTCATATGTTCATCTCTGGGCCAATCACAGTAGTCAAGGGGTGTAGTAATATGGTTGCCCAGTGTAGGACAAGTATTCACCACTATGGTCCAGGCTGGAGGCTGAGACCAGAAAAGGGAAGGGCCCAATGGGCAGATAAAGACACCTCTGATTATTTTAAGTCTGAAACACTCTAGCCCTTAATTTTTTTCTATTGCAACAATTATTTTTAAATAATAGAGTTTAATAACCTGAGATTTCTTAGAAATGCAACTACTGAGTTACAGAAAAACAGATTCTACCTCAGGTCAGGAAGAGATGGTAGCAATAAAGGGCTTTTAATTCATTATCTTAATAAATTTGTATTGAATGCCTAATACATGCCAAGAGCTGTGGAGTTTGGACTCTTTTCTGCAAGCAACAAGGAGTTTTTGAGCAGAGGTATGGCAGAGCAAGAAAAACCACTTTGACAAGCTGCCAAACCATATGGCCTCATCCCTCAGCGCTGGAAGACAGATAGCCATGCCCACCTGCTGAAGAGGACTTGGGTCTGCAGCCCAGGACTGGAAGCCAGTGGCCAGCACTTGCTGAGCACATGCCCATGCCCCGCCCACTATGGCATCACTTGGGACATGGTACCCAGGCTGTCAGGGCTTCATCAGAGTCATCCCTGGCCCACTCTCACCCCCAGATCAAATCAGTCACAACCTCTGTCTCTCCATTCTGGCCTCCTCTCCGCCCTTCCTTCCAGGCCTCAGCACCAGTCTCTTTCTCCTGGTATAGACAATTGGAACAGTTCCTTAATGCATCTCCCTTCTACCAGGCACCCCCTCCTCCAGTCTGTCCTCCCGACTCCCATCAAACTTAGTTGCCTTAAAATTAACCTGATCACGTCACCCTACTACTTCAGAACCTTCCACCATCTGCAGGAAGAAGTCCAACCTCCTTAGCGCAGCACCATCTGCCTCCAGCCCGCCTCTGCCACCTCATCTGCTTACTCCCTCCACCCAGTGTTCCTACCAGCCTCCAACATGTGACTTCCCTCTATCTGGAATACTCTTCCTGTCTTTCTTATCCTATGGGCCCTACCCAAAAGTCACCCCACGGCTAAATCTCCAGGTGGTGAGATGCTTCCTTCTCCTTAGTCCACACATCTGGTCTACCCCTTATCCTGTTTCTGTACTTTGATCTTTGTATCTAGTCTTTAAACTCCTCAAATGCAAAGAACTGTTTTCTGTTTATATTGAAGCCCTGGCAAGTAGCCAAGAGTAAAGTAGATATTCAATGAATGTCTGACGAATGAATTAATGAGGTAGCCCAAACTCCGTGGAGTGTGTACATCTCTTGTCTGACGACTGACTGGGCTCCCTGCCTCTACCCTTGCCCTGCAAAACAGCAGCTCCTCAATCATGCCTGGCACACAGTAGGCAGGAGCTCAATAAATGTTTGTTGAGTGGACGAATTGAAGGATAACCAACACTAGAAGCAGGTATCATTATGGTCTTACAGACAAAGACGTTAAGGTTCAGAGCCACATGGCTAAAAAGTGAGGGAGGCTGGATGTGAACACCGGCCCTCTGACTCCAGGTCTCACGCTCTTAAACACTAACTACAACTGCCACCAAACGCCAAGAAGCCCCTCGAAATCCTCTGATAGGAATCATAGCCTGTCTCTAGTGAGGAAGTCTGCACTTCTTCAGGGAGGAAATGTGATCAGGAGCCCAAGGCCAAGGTGATTCTCTCAGGTCTCAGGTTTAGTTACTAAGTGAATATTGGGGACAAAAAGGGGGAAATCCTGTGTTGATTCTAAATAAATAAATAAACCCGCTGCCATTGAGTCAATTCTGACTCACAGTGACCCTATAGACAGAGTAGAACTGCCCCATAGGGTCTCCAAGGAGTGGCTTGTGGATTCAAACTGCCAACCTTTTCGATGGCAGCCAAGCTCTTAACCACTGTGCCACCAGGGCTCCAAGTTGATTCTAGGCACCACTAATTGTAAGATACTGTCGTTAGTTGCTGTCAAGTCAACTACAACCCATGGCAACCTTACATATTGTATCATAGCATGACACACGGCCTGGTCCTGTGCCATCTTCACGGTGGCTGCTATGTTCGAGTTCGTTGTTGGCAGCTACTGTGTCAATCCATCTCACTGAGGGTTCCCTCGTTTTCACTGACCCTCTACTTTACCAAATATGATGTCCTTTTCTAGTGATTGGTCTTTCCTGATGGTATTTCCAAATACCATCAATTTAATTGTGGGTGGGGGAAGAAACACTTCATTAAATATATACATTGCTCAGAGACACATCCTGATTTCAGAAACGTTGTTGTTGTTGTTAGTTGTTTGGTGCCGTCAAGTGGATTCTGAGTCATGGTGCTCCATGTGTGCTCCACAGGATTTTCAAGGCTGTGGCCTTTCGGAAGCAGATCACCAGGCCTTACTACTGAGGTGCCTCTGGGTGGGTTTGAACCACCAATCTTTCAGCAAGTAGTCCAGTGCTTAACCATTGCACATCCGGGGACTCCTTCAGAAACAAGAAAATGGGGAAAATATGCATCTGAACTGAAGAAACAGAGTCGTCACAGATGCCTTTGAGAAACTGGTTACAGACTCTTTTTTAAATCTTCCTCGAATGAATATAGTTTGGCCAATATTTCCTTAACAGAACTGAAAACAAGGCTGGGTTTTCTGATCTCCACTCCCCACCCACATCTCCTCCAGACTTAATCACGCTGTTCCTTGCCGAGCCTTGTACAGACGCCTCTTTCTTTCAAGCTGCTTGTAATTTATGTTTACTTATCTCTGTAAGACTCTGGGCTGGAGTGTGGAGGCCCCCTTCTGAATCGCATCCTGTTTGCCTCCGAGGCCCCAACACAGAGCCTAGAACATAGTAGGCGCTTAGTGACTGTTTACTGAGAGAATGCGTGAATGAATCATTGGGTGAGCGAATGGATGAACAGGGGCATGGATAGTGATAACCACATCTGTCAGATCCTTAGCCCACAGGTGTGTGTCTGTCTGTCTGTCTGTCTGTCCTCATCTGTGTCCCTGATAGAACCCAAGCAAGTCTCCAAGAACTTGGGCAGCTTCAGAGAAGGGGGTATAACCAAACGCCACTCGGGTTCCTGTCCTGTCTTATTAGCCGATTGAAATAAGATGGACACTGATTGCAATGGAAAAAGGAAGTGGCAAGTTTATTGTCTGCGCATACAAGGAGCGCGTGGAGTCTAGCGACCATAAGGCCACGTGCTTCCTGACTAAGGGGGCTGGGGAGCTTTTTGTTTCCAATAGCGTCAGGGGTTTGGGTTTGGTACCCCGAACTTTCTGCCTTTAGCCCTCCCATGCCCATATTTGGGGGTCCGGGGCGGTGGGGGGGGCGGTGGGGTGGTGTCAGTTGAAGGATGTGATTTCAATCTGTGCATGCTTCAAGGTGTAACTAGGGCTAGTCAGTGGATGGAGCCACTGCCTGCTGTGACTTCCTGCTCAAAACAAGCTTGTAGTTAGCAAGACAAAGAGAGGGGGGAAGGAGTGTTGATTGGGGTTTTCAATATGGCTGAGCAGCCTGTTTCAGAAGGACAGAAGACAGACCTTTTATGTGAAGGGGAGGGCACTGGTTACATGGCCTTGTAGAAAAGAATTGTTTTCACATCTGGGGGAGGTCTGGCTGCTAGCCCTGCTATTGCCAAAAACCTCAGTACATGCTTCATCAATTCTGAAAGGAAACCTGGTCCTGCTAATCTCACCTCCCCCCCACCCCGCAACTCACAGGCAGGAAGAAGGCAAGACACATTTTCTCCCAAAAATACGCAGAATGGCGGTTGCCATGAGCACTGGGATCCTCATGTTACTTGCAGTGGTTTTTTTAGAAGTTCGGTTGCCATGGTAACAAAATACCGTTTGTGAGACTGAAGATGAATCTCTGGCTCAAGTCTGAGGGAGGTGAGGCTCTTTCTAGAGATCTCCTGGAGTGATGGGGCAGGACCAAGCCTTCCATCTCGGGACTTAAAAAAAAGTGAGAAATTAAAGGGAAACGCACTGAAACAAGAAATACAGTCGGAGTGCTCCTTGGAAGCGAGGATGGTGAGACTTCGTTTCAAGTATTTTGGACATGTTATCAGGAGGGACCCTTCACTGGAGGAGGACATGATCCCTGGCAAAGTGGAGGGCCAGTGAAAGAAAGGAAGACTCTCAACAAGATGGACTGACACAGTGGCTGCAACAATGGGCTCAAGCATAGCAACGATTGTGAGGTTGGCACAGGACCGGGCAGTGTTTTGTTCTGTTGTACATGGGGTTGCTATGAGTCAGAACCGGCTCACTGCTACCTAACAACAACAACAACAAGCATTGAAGCAGTCTATGAAAAAAGGGCTGATGGGAGGGGAGTGCAGCTCCTAGTCAGGGTGCCCACGGCCCTCCTCGAAGCCACCCAGGGCACAGACACTGCCCACCATATAGATGGCAGGTGCTTTCAAATGGTAGCTGCTGTTGCTGGGAGCCCATATATCAAGAACAGGCAGACACAGCCACAGCCAAAGAAACAAACGTTCATTCAAAAAAAAAAAAAAATGTATTGAGCATCTACTATTAGCCATGCATTGTTCTATGCATGACAAAATCCTCACTGAGAGGTCTAAATCTTACCCTCAACAAGACAGATGAAAAATAAAGAAGTAAAATATGGTTTATAAGAAGGTACAGTAGGCTGAATAATGGCCCCCAAAAGACATCCGTGTCCTCATCCCTGGAATCTGCTTTTACGGATTGAATTGTGCCCCTCAAAAATGTGTGTCAACTTGGCTAGGCCATGGTCTCCAGTACTGTGTGACTATCTTCTATTTCATGATCTGATGTAATTACCCTGTATGTTGTAAATCCTAACTCCTATGATGTTAATGAGGCAGAATTAGAGGCAGTTATGTTAATGAGGCAGGACATGATCTACAGGATTATGTTGTGTCTTGAGTCAGTCCCTTTTGACATAAAAAAGACAGAGTGAGCAGAGAAGAGAGGGAAGAAGAGCCAGGAGAGGAGCACGTCCTTTGGACCCAGGGTCCCTATGCTAAGAAACTCCTAGACCTAGAGGAAAATTGATGACAAGGACCTTCCCCCAGTGCTGACCAAGAAAGAAAGCTTTCTCCTGGAGCTGTAGCCCTGAATTCAGACTTCTAGCCTCCTAAACTGTGAGAGAATAATTTTCTGTTTGTTAAAGCCACGCCTTTGTGGTATTTCTGTTATAACAGCACTAGATAACTAAGGTACCTGGAAATGTTATTTTCCATGGTAGAAAGGACTTCCCAGATGTGATTCAGTCAAGGCTCTTGAGATGGGGAGGTTATTTTGGATTTTCTGGTTGGCCCCAATGTAATTCCAAGGGTCCTTATAAAAAGGAAGCAGGTGGTAAGAAAGACAAGATGATATGCTCTTGGCTTTGAAGAAGGAGGAAGGAGCCATGAGCTCGGGAATGCAGGTGGCCTTTTCTAGAAGTTAGAAAAAACAAGGAAACAGATTCTCCCTAGAGCCTCCAGAAGGAGCACAGCTCTACAAAGCCATTTTAGATTTCTGACTTCCTGAATTGTAAGCTAATAAATTGTGTATTTTAAGCCACTAGGTGGTAATTTGTTACCTCCCAACAGGAAAATAATATGGATGGTAACAAGTGTTAGGGAGAAAAATACAGCAGAAAATAGGCGCAACGGTGGGGAGGATGCAGTTTTAAATGGGGTGGTCAGGAAGCTGCTCACAGAAGGTAGCATTTGAGCAAAGATGTGAAGGAAGGAGTTAGTGAGACCTGTGGTGGTCTGTCTGAAGAACGTTCCTATCCAAGGAAAGAACGGCACAAAGACAACCGGGTGGGGGTGTGGCTGTTCTGTTAGAGAAACAGGAAGGACGCCATGGGGCTGGGCGGCGGGGAGGGTGTAAGGAGGGATAGTAGGGAATGAGAGAGGAGGAAACCCAAATGAGGAAGTAAAGAAAGTGCATTGAGAAGGAGGGAGTGACCAGCTGTATCAAATGCTGTGGAGAACTCAAGGTGAGGACCGAGAATCGACCACAGGAGTCAGTCTGTGGACCTTGAGGAGAGCAGTGGGAGCCAAGGCTGGATATGAGTGGATCCAAGAGAGTGAGCGAGGAGGATCCTAGAGAGTGAGCAAGGCTAGGTATGAGCAGACCCAAGAGAGTGAGCAAGCAGAGAACCCACATTAAAGTTTTGCTATAAAAAACAAAGAAGTAGAGTTTCATTTGGATTTTTTGATTGTTTTGTTTTTTGTATGATGAAAGAAATCATAGCATGCTGGTGTGCTGATGGGAAAAGTTATCCTAAAAAAGAGGCCCCACATAAGTAAAGCATTACTGAAAAACAAGAACAAAATGGGAGGCCTCACACTGCCTGATTTCAGGACATTTTATACTGCCACAGCAGCCAAAACAGCCTGGTACTGGTACAACAACAAATACATAGACCAATGGGACAGAACTGAGAATCCAGACATAAATTCATCCACATATGAGCAGCTGATATTTGACAAAGGCCCAAGGTCAGTTAAATGGGGAAAAGACAGTCTCTTTAATAAACGGTGCTGGCATAACTGGATATCCGTCAGGAAAAAAAATGAAACAAGACCCATACCTCACACCATGCACAAAAACCAACTCAAAATGGATCAAAGACCTAAATATAAAATCTGAAACGATAAAGATCATGGAAGAAAAAATAGTGACAACACTAGGAGCCCTAATACATGGCATAAACAGTATACAAAACATTACTAACATTGTACAAACACCAAAAGAGAAATTAGATAACTGGGAGTTCCTAAAAGTCAAACACCTATGCTCATCCAAAGACTTTACCAAAAGAGTAAAAAGACTACCTACAGACTGGGAAAAAGTTTTTAGCTATGATATTTCCGGTCAGCGTCTGATCTCTAAAATCTACATGATACGGCAAAAACTCAACAACAAAAAGACTAATAACCCAATTAAAAAATGGGCAAAGGATATGAACAGACACTTTACCAAATAAGACATTCAGACTGCTAACAGACACATGAGGAAATATGATCATTAGCCATTAGAGAAATGCAAATCAAAACTACAATGAGATTCCATCTCACTCCAACAAAGCTGGCATTAATCCAAAGAACACAAAATAATAAATATTGGAGAGGTTGTGGAAAGACTGGAACACTTATATGCTGCTGGTGGTGTGGGAATATAAAATGGTACAG
Source organism: Elephas maximus indicus (assembly GCF_024166365.1). Taxonomy (NCBI): domain Eukaryota; kingdom Metazoa; phylum Chordata; class Mammalia; order Proboscidea; family Elephantidae; genus Elephas; species Elephas maximus. Next base: position 60,774,885 of record NC_064821.1, read on the forward strand.
CCACTTTGGAAATCAATTTGGTGCTTCCCTAAAAAGCTAGAAATAGAACTACCATACAACCCAGCAATTCCACTCCTTGGAATACACTCTAAAGAAATAAGAGCCTTCACACGAACACATATACGCACACTCATGTTCATGGCAGCACTGTTTACAATAGAAAAACTTTGGAAGCAACCAAGGTGCCCATTAACAGATGAAGGGATAAAGAAATTATGGTATATTCACACAACGATTAAGAACAACAATGAATCTGTGAAACATTTCATAACATGGAGGAATCCAGAAGGCATTATGCTGAGTGAAATTAGTCAATTGCAAAAGGACAAATATTGTATGAGACCACTATTATAAGAACTCTAGATAAAGTTTAAACACAGAAGAAAATATTCCTTGATGCTTACGAGGGTGGAGAGGGAGGGAGAGGGATATTTACTAACTAGAGAGTAGACAAAAATTTTTTTAGGTGAAGAGAAGGGCAACACATAACACAGGGATAGTCAGTAAAACTGGACTAAACCAAAAGCAAAGAGATTTTCCCAAAGAAATTTTCTCAATACAATCAAAAGCTTTGAAGGCCAGAGTAGCAGGGACAGGGGTCTGGGAACATGGTTTCAGGGGACATCTGGGTCAATCGGCATGACAAAATGTATCAAGAAAACGATCTGCATTCCACTTTGGTAAGAGGCATCTGGGGTCTTAAATGCTAGCAAGTGGCCATCTAAGATACATAAATTTGTCTCAACCCACATGGAGTGAAGAAGAATGAAGAACACCAAAGACACGAGGTAAACATGAGCCCAGGAGACAGAAAGGGCCACATAAACCAGAGACACCATCAGCCTGAGACCCAAAGAACCAGATGGTGCCCGGCTACCACCAATGACTGTCCTGACAGGGAACCCAACAGAGAATCCCTGATGGAACAGGAGAACAGTGGGATGCAGATCTCAAATTCTCATAAAAAGATCAGGTTTAATGGTCTGAGACCAGAGGGACCCTGACAGTCACGGTCCCGAGAGCCTTTGATAGCCCACGATTGGAACCATTCCCGGAACCAACTCTACAGACAGGGATTGGCCTGGACTATAAGACAGACAATGATGCTGGTGAGGAGTGAACTTCGTGACTCAAGTAGACACATGAGACTATGCAGGAGACTCCTGTCTGGTGGCAAGATGAGAAGGAAGAGGGGGACAGGACCTGGCTGAATAGACACAGGGAATACAGGGTGGAGAGGAGAAATGTGCTGTCTCTTTAAGGGGAGAGCAGCTGGGAGTGCACGGCAGGGTGCGTATGGCTTTTTGTATGAGAGCCTGACTTGATTTGTAAACTTTCACCTAAAGCTCAATAAAAAAATTAAAAACAAAAACAAGCAAAAAAAGTTATCCTAAAGAGGAGAAGAAACCCTGGTGGCAAAACAGTTAAGATAAGCTCTAGGCTGCTAACCAAGAGGCTGCCGTGATGGCTCAGACTCACCCAGCAGCTCCACAGGAGAAAGACCTGGCGATCTGCTCCCATAAAGACTACAGCCTACAAAACCCTGTGGGGCAGTTCTACTCTGTCACATTAGGTCTCTATGAGTCAAAATCGACTCAAAGGCACACGAGAACAAAGAGGAGGAAGGGGGAAGCTGATAACATAGAAGAAAGAGCAGAGAGTCTCTGGAGCAATGTCTTGGGGAGGGGAGCAGGGATGGCAGCAGTGGAGGGGCTGCCTTTATGCACAGTGATGGGAGGGAGGGCAGCCTGTGCCTGCACAGATGTGGGCCGGTGGGTGGATGCAGCACTGAGTCTGGGGAAGTTCTCTTCTGATTGTCTACCTCTCTTGGGGAATGAAGAAGCAAGAGCATCAGCTGAGAGTAAGGACAGGGAAGGAAGTGTGGGGGTTGAAGAGAGAGGTGTGAAATCCTCTCAGAGAGAGGGAGACTGAATGGAGTAGGGAGATATAGTAGAATTACCCAGCCATCTTAAGGACTGACTTGAGACAAGTGGTCATGAATTGAGGGTAAGCTATAGCTTCTGCCTTTCTCCAGCTGTGTCTGGCTGAGCAGGTACAGGCCTGGAGTCGATGGAGGGGTGGATTAAATGAGATTTAGGTTGTTCTCAGGTTAATAAAATAAATCAAGAGGGGGCAAAACACTTGAGGGGCTTGTGGGAGGCAGAAGATACCCTCAAAATGTCCATACCCTCATCCCTGGAATCTGTGAATATGTTACCTTACACGGCAAAGGGGAATTAGAATGAAGGTCATAGGTGGAATTAAGGCTAGTAATCAGCTTGAGATGTGGGGATGATTCTGGATTATCCGGGTGGACCCAATGTAATCAAAAGAATCTTCCACCTACAAAGTAGAAGAGGGAGGCAAAGGCAGTAAACCAGAGAAACGGCAATGTGAGAAAGATTCAGCTCGAACTTGCTGACTTTGAAGACGAAGGAATGGAGCCACGAGCTGAAGAATATGGGCAGGCTCCAGAAGCTGGAAAAGACAAGGAAACAGATTCTTCCCTAGAACCTCCAGAAGGAACGCAGCCCTGCTGGCCGACACCTTGATTTTAGTCCAGTGAGACCTGTCTAGGACATCTGACTTCTAGAACTGTGAAATGATAAATTTGTGTTGTTTCAGGCTGCCAAGTTTGTGGCCATTTGTTACAGCAGCAATAGGAAACTAATGTTGCTTTTGGTAGGTGCCATTGAGTCTATTTCTATTTCAATTTATAGCAACCCCATGTGACAGAGCAGAACTGCCCATAAACTTTTCTTGGCTGTAATCTTTGGGAGCAGATTGCCAGGTCATTTTCCCACGGAGTCGCCGTGGGGGTTAGAACCACCAGCCTTTCAGTTAGCTGCCAAGTGCTTAACAGTTGTGCCACCAGGGCTCCTTAGGAAACTAATACAGGGTGTCAAAAGAGTCAGTGAAAAACACAATGTATTAGATGAGGTTTATTCCGACACATGATTCTCGAATTGGGTAGCACCCAATTGAATGTGGAAAGGTACTCTGAGTATCAGCAGTGACTGGCTTTTTCTCGACAAAACGTGAAAGCCAAAGAAGCTTATTTCTGATGGGTTTATACGATTTACTATTGAAGTGTTGTCAGAATTTCACTGGTCCAGGAGGGGGAAGCACCGTCTAAATCTCATTGGTCAAAGAGGGTGGCTTGGTTTATAGGAAAGCTAGGCTTAAATTTTAAGAAAGACAAGTCTTAGGGGCACCGTCCATTCGACCTCTGACACCGTTTAGTCAACAACACAACTCTATTTTATTTCATTTAACAAGGGATATATAAGAAAGAAAGGAGTCCAGGTGGCACAAGCGGTTCAGTGCTCGACTGCTAACCAAAAGGTGGGCAGTTTGAACCCACCTGCTGCTCCACTGGAGAAAGATGTGGGCAGTCTGCTTCTGTAAAGATTACAACCTTGGATACCCTATGCGGTGATTCTACTCTGTCCTCTAGGGTTACTATGAGTTGGAATCGACTCGACGGCAATGGGTTTGGCTTTTTTTTAATACAAGAAATAATGGAATTTAAACAGAGTAAGATGGAAAATGACAAGGATGGAAATGTGATAGGATCAAAGGATTAGAGGCCCCAGTGGGGTCAAAAAATTGCTGGAGATGGCATAAAACCCAGGTAAATGCTTATATTGTGAGATGTTTTAAACTGATATTAAGAAGGGGTTTGTCTTAGTTTCTTAGTGGTCCTATAACAGAAATACCACAAGTGGGTGAGATTAACAAACAGAGATTTATTTTCTCACAGTTCAGGAAGCTAGAAGTCCAAATTCAGGGCACCAGCTCTATGGGAAGGCTCTTCCTCTGTGGGCTTTGGGGAAAAATGCTTGTCTCTGCTTCTCTACCCAGCCATCCTTGGAGTTCCTGGGCTTATAGACTGGTCTTACAGATTGTATCCCTACCTTCAGATACTGCTGGTCTTCCCCCTGTGTCTATCTTCTTTGCCTAATCTGCTATTTTATATCTCAAAAGTTATTTGCATAGCCAAACACCTCATGGATTTTGGTTTCTTGGTTTGGAAGTTTAGGGTCATGGTTTCATGGGACATCCCTATTAATTGACCTAATATCATGTTTAATACTTCTGTTCTCTTAGTTCATTGTGTAGTGCCTGGGGTCTCAAAAGCTTGCAAGCAGTCATCCAAAGTACAATTGGTCTCTATTCACCTGGAGCAACCAAGGAAGAAGGAGAGTCAGGAATAGGAGGAGGATATGGAGTGTGTGGCTAATTGCCTCCAGGAACAGCTGCCTCCTTTGGCATGAGACCAGAAGAACTGGATGGTGCCCAGCTACCGTTACTGGATGTTTTAATCAAAGATTCTATAGAAGAATCCTTATCAAAAGGGAGAAAATGCCAGAATAGAACTTCAAATTCCCATGGAATCCAGACTTTCTGGAGCCTGGAGGCTATATGTACCCCTAAAACTATTGCCCTGAGATAACCTTTAAACCTTAAACCTTAAGCCAAAAATATCCCCTGAAGTCTTCTGAAAACCAAACAATAGCTTAGCTTAACTAGTAAAGAATGTCTACCTTGAACATTGTGCTCTTTTAAAATCTATCTATATGGGATCAGATTGACAACAGCAACTCCGAAGATTAGATAGGAAACTTAGGGGGCAGTGAGTTTATGTTAATGGAGGAGGAACAATTCTGAAAAGGAGGGTGAGAATGTTTGCACAACTTGAATAATGTAATCAATGTCACTGAATTGTACATGTAGAAATTGTTGAATTGCTCTATGTTCGCTGTGTATATTCTTAACAAGAACAAAAAATAATTTTTTTTTAAAGTGATTAGTTTAAGGCATACCCTACACTGATGTGACCGCATTAACATAAGAAAGAAACCCTCTTCCCAAATGGGATTACAACCACAGGTATGGGGTTAGGATTTACAACACATATTTTTTGGGGACAAAATACAATCCATAACAGGTTGTAGTTATTGATAATAGTAAGGTCAAACAATGGAAATAAGGTAGAATGGGAGATACGAGCCTCAGAGGAGGAACTGGGAGGCCAGACTGTTAGAAGAATCATTTTTGTAGATACTGAGATCACCAAGAATTAAGCAGGAGTGATACTGGAGTCCTGGGTGGTGCAAACGGTTAAGTACTCAACTACTAGCCAAAAGGTTGGTCATTTGAACCCACCCAGAGGTGCCTCAGAAGAAAGGCCTGGTAATATACTTCCAAAAAACCAGCCATTGAAAACCCTATGGAGTGCAGTTCTACGCTGCCCACATGCAGTCGCCATGAGTTGGAACTGACCCCATGGCAACTGGTGTGGTGCTGGAGAGAAGAGTGAAACAGGAATTAAAATCTTTAGGGAAGAAGAAGGTCCCTGGGGCTCATAGATGACTCTAGCAAAGAGGAGCCATGAGTGGTGTGGTCCAATGACATGAAAGTTTTTAGGGAAGAAGGGTTTTGACTTTTAGCAGTTGTTGTGTTGTTAGGTGCCGTTGAGTCAAATCCAACTCATATCAACCCTACATACCACAGAACCAAACACTGCCTGGTCCTGCGCGATGCTCACAATTGTTATACTTGAGCCCATTGTTGCAGCCACTGTGTCAATCCACCTCATTGAGAGTCTTCCTCTTTTCCATTGACTATTTTACCAAGCATGATGTCCTTCTCCAGGGAGTGATTTGTCCTGACAACATGTCCAAAGTATGTAAGATGCAGTCTTGCCATCCTTGCTTCTAAGGAGCATTCTGGTTGTACTTCTTCCAAGACAGATTTGTTTGTTCTTTTGGCAGTCCATGGTATATTCAGTATTCTTCACCAACATCACAATTCAAAGGCATCAATTCTTTCATCTTCCTTATTCACTGTCCAGCTTTCACATGCATATGATGTGACTGAAAATACCATGGCCTGGGTCAGGTGCACCTTAGTCTTCAAGGTGACATCTTTGCTTTCTAATACTTTAAAGAGGTCCTTTGCAGCAGATTTGCCCAATGCAATGCATCTTTTTATTTCTTGACTGCTACTTCCCTGGGTGTTGATTGTGGATCCAGTAAAATGAAATCCTTGACAACTTCAGTCTTTTCTGTTTATCATGATGTTGCTTATTGGTCCGGTTGTGAGGATTTTTGTTTTCTTTATGTTGAGGTGTTGAGATGTAATCCATACTGGTCTTTGATCTTTATCAGTAAGTGCTTCAAGTCCTCTACACTTTCAGCAAGCAAGGTTGTGTCATCTGCATAACGCAAGTTGTTAATGAGTCTTCCTCCAATCCCGATGCCCCACTCTCCTTCATATAGTCCAGCTTCTCGGATTAATTGCTCAGCATACAGCCCCCGTGTGTCTGTCAGTTTGTCCTACTGTGGGGACTTGCGTGTTTCTGTGATGCTGGAAGCTACGCCACCAGTATTCATATACCAGCAGGGTCACCCATGGTGGACAGGTTTCAGCTGGGCTTCCGGACGCAGACAGACCAGGAAGAAGGACCTGACAGTCTACTTCTGAAAAGATTTAGCCAGTGAAAACTTTATGAATAGCAGCAGAATATTGTCTAAACCTTATTTTTAGCAGTAATAGGGAGCAAATAAGGACATCTGTTCCACTCCAGGTCCAGTGGTTTGAGGAGTGTGGGACTGAAACCAGCCATCCATTGACAGGCTACAAGGAAAACACAGTATGGAAGTGTCTTACATTCTTTTTTCTTTTTGTAATTTTATTGTGGCAAAACATATATAACAAAAAAATTGCCACTTTTAAGTGTACTATTCAGTGATGTTAATTACATTCACCATGTTGTGCAACCATCACCACTATCTATTTTAAAAAGCTTTTCATACCCCTGAACAGAAACTCAGTGCCCTATAAGCAACAATTCCCCATTTTCCCTACCCCAGCCCCTGGTAACCACTATTTAACTTTTGTCTCTACTCATTTGTCTCCTCTAGATATTTCACTTAGTTGGGATCATCCAACATTTGAGCTTTATGTCTGACTTTTTCACTCAGTATAATGTTCCCAAGATTCATCCATGTCATAGCATGTATCAGAATTTCATTTCTCTTTATGGTTGAATAGTATTCCGTTGTGTGTATATGCCACATTTTGTTGTTCCTTTCATCTGTTGATGGACATGTGGGTTGTTTCCTCCTTTTTGGCTGCTATAAACACTGCTCAGTCTATAATTCTTAGCCAGCCTCCAAGATGGCTCCCAATGATCCACACTCCTAGTATATGTAGTGTCCTCTCACACTGATTCAGGGTTGGCCTTGTGTGAATACAGAATACAGTGGAGTAACAGTGTGATTTCTGAGGCTAGTCATAAACAGCTTTGCAGCTTCCATTTTGGCCTCTTGGGTCATTTGATCTAGGGAAAATCTGTCACCATGCTGTGAAGGAATTCAAGCAGTCCCATGGAGAGCAGCTGAGACCTCAGCCAACAGCCAGTGCTGATTTGCCAACCATGTGAGTGAGCCAGGTTGGAGTGGATCCTCCAGTCCTAGGCAACCCTTCAGATGAGAGGCCCTGAGCCAGAGCCACCCAGCTGAGCTGCTCCAAAATTCCTGCCCCACAGAAACCGTGTTCTTGGCTGCCGTTGAGTCGTGGTGACCTCATGCATACCAGAACAAAACACTGCCCAGTCTTGCACCATCCACATGATTTAATTGTGGACTGGACCATTGCGAGCCATAGGGTTTTCACTGGCTGATTTTCCAGAAGTAGATCACCAAGCCTTTCTTCCTAGTCCATCTTAGTCTGAAAGCTCTGCTGAAACCTATTCAGCATCATAGCAACATATAAGCCTCCACCGACAGATGGGTGGTGTCTGTGGATGAGGACCATTGCCCTGGAACCACATCGGGGTCTCCTGCATGAAAGGTGAGAATCCTACCACTGAGCCACCAGTGCCTCATACAGAAACCATGAGAGGTAATTAAATGATTATTTTGTTTTAAGCCACTGAGTTTTGGGGTGATTTGTTACATGTAGATAACTAATACATCAGTTTGTTTTTCAAACAGCCCCTCTCTGGCAACATCTCCAAGTTGCAAGTGAAATGACTTCCTCTGACAGGTTGCCTCTTAGTCCCCGTGACTAAATTAGAAGCCCCCTCACTGCACTCTGTTCTTCTTGCCATGTAACTAATTATTAGCATAGTAGTTTGTTTAATATATATACGTGTGTATATATATGTGCATATATATTCATATATATGTGTGTATGTATGTATATATATATATATTCCTGTGTATCTTCCTTTCCTAGAACTGCCATAACAAATACCACAAATTGGATGGCTTATAAGAATGGAAAATTATTGTCTCCCAGTTCTGAAGGTCAGAAGTCCAAATCATGTTGATTCCTTCTAAGAACGCTGAAAGAAATTGTCCCATGCCTCTCTCTTAGTTTTTGGTAGCTCCAGGCATTCCTTGGCTTGCAGCTGCAGCATCACATGACATCCTTCCTCTTTCTCCCTGTCTGTGTATATTCTCTTTCATAAGGACACCAGTCATATAGGATTAGGACCCACCCTACTCCAGTATGACCTTATGTTAACCTAACTGATAACATCTTCAAAGACCCTATTTCCAAACAAGGTCACATTCACAGGTAAAAGGGTTAGGACTTCAACATATCTTTTGGGGTGACACAGTTCAATCTATGACACCCTGACACATATCCCTCTTCCAAACAAGACTGTAAGCTCCGTGATGGTAGAGGCCATTTGCCTTGCTTTCCTCTGTACCTTCATGCTTTACACAATGCCTGTCACATAGCAAGGGTTCAGAAATCATTTGCCGAATGACTGATTGAGTGAATTAATAGTGACCACATTTGGTTAGATTGGGGACACTGGTGATTCAGTGGTAAAATTCTCACCTTCCATGCAGGAAAGCCAGGTTCAATTCTTGGTCAGTGCACCTCATAGGCAGCCACCACTTGTCTGTCAGTGGAGGCTCTTGTGTGTTGCTATGATGCTGAATAGGTTTCAGCAGAGCTTCCAGACTAAGACAGACTAGGAAGAAAGGCCTGGGCAATCTACTTCTGAAAACCAAGACAATAAAAACCCAATGGCTCAAAACAGTCCAATCCCATTGTGTAGGGTTGCTATGAGTGAAGGACTGACCCGACAGCAGCTAACAATATGTGGTTAATTAGGGGCTCAAATGGAGGGATTGCTTGGAGGTCAGTATCAGTAGGAGATGGGGCCAGCCTCAAAATCCCCTCCTCTGGCCAGGTCTTTGATCCCACATGCTCTGGTTCAGGGCTTGATGAATAGCAGGTGCCTCCACACTATTGCTTTACTAAGATCAGCTGTATCACAACACCAGCCTTTGTTTACACTGTTCTGTTGTTTGTTATGCAAACACAATTTGGCTTTGAACTGGACTGTAATTTGATGGACGCACCAAGAGCTTATCTCATGAGTACAGGTGCACTACAGGTAACATTTGCATTCATCAGTTCTGCTAACCCCCTACATCCATACCATTCAATACTTGGGCATTTGATCGTAGACTAATGCTATTCTGAAGACTCTTTTATACTTAAAATCCTTCAGAGTGAATAGTGATTTTTGTTACCCTCCAACTTTCCCTTATTTTCTTAATCACAAATACACACACACAATTTTACCAAAGGTTAAGAACACGCCAAACAGATTTTAGTTATTTTCCTGTCACTTACTAGTTAGGCAACCTTGGGCAACTTTTATAACTTCTCTGAGCATGAGGTCCTTCATTTGTAAAATCAAGACTATAACAGTTCTTACCTCGCAAAGTTAACATGAGGATTGGTTATGGCAAAGGAAAATATTTTGCATAATACTTAGCATATGTTGTTGTTGTTAGGTGCCATCGAGTTAGTTCCAACTCATAGCGACCCCATGTACAACAGAACAAAACACTGCCCAATCCTGTGCCATCCTCACAATGGTCGCTCTGTTTGAGCCCACTGTTGCAGCCACTTTGTCAATCCATCTCATCCAGGGTCTTCCTCTTTTTTGTTGACCCTCTGCTTTACCAAGCATGGTGTCTTTCTCCAGGGACTGGTCCGTCTTGATACCATGTCCAAAGTACATGAGACGAAGTCTCACCATCCTTGCTTCATAGTAAGCTTTAAGTAGGTATTGGTTTCTTATTATTGGACACGAATGCAGCTAAATGAATTAGAAATGAAACAGCTTCAAACATAGTTAAACAATTACAACTTCAAACAGGTCTGCAGCAGAATTTAGGATGTTCAGAAGCATTCTAAAGAAACACAGATGCATCTTTAAAAAAATATATACACAGCTGGGAGGCCCTAGCCAGAGCAATTAGGCTAGATAAAGAAATAAAGGGCATCCACATTGGTAAGGAAGAAGTAAAAGTATCTGTTTGCAGATGACATGATCTTATATACAGAAAACCCTGAAAAATCCTCAAGAAAACTACTGAAACTAATAGAAGAGTTTGGCAGAGTATTGGGATACAAGATAAACATACAAAAATCAGTTGGATTCCTGTACACCAACAAAAAGAACATTGAAGAGGAAATCACCAAATCAATACCATTTACAGTAGCCCACTTAGGAATAAATCTTACCAGAGATGTAAAAGACTTATACAAAGAAAACTAACAGATACTACTGCAAGAAACCAAAAGAGACCTACATAAGTGGAAAAACATACCTTGCTCATGGATAGGAAGATTTAACATTGTAAAAATGTCTATTCTACCAAAAGCAATCAATAGATACAATGCAATCCTGATCTAAATTCCAACGACATTTTTTAATGAGATGGAGAAACAAATCACCAACTTCATATGGAAGGGAAAGGCCCGGGATAAGTAAAGCATTACTGAAAAAGAAGAACAAAGTGGAGGCCTCACTCTACCTGATTCCAGAACCTATTACACTGCCACAGTAGTCAAAACAGCCTGGTACTGGTACAACAACAGAATACATAGACCAATGGAACAGAATTGAGAATCCAGACATAAATCCATTCACATATGAGCAGCTGATATTTGACAAAGGCCCAAAGTCAGTTAAATGGGGCAAAGACATTCTATTTAACAAATGGTGCCAGCATAACTGGATATCCATCAGCAAAAAAAATGAAACAAGACCCATACCTCACACCATGCACAAAAACTAACTCAAAATGGATCAAAGACCCAAATCTAACATCTAAAACTATAAAGATTATAGAAGAAAAAATACGGACAATGCTAGGAGACCTAATACATGGCATAAACAGTATACAAAACACTACTAACAATGCACAAACACCAGAAGAGAAACCAGATAACTGGGAGTGCCTAAAACACAAACACCTATGCTCATCCAAAGACTTTACCTAAAACTAGTTTTTACCAGAAGAGTAAAAAGATTACCTACAGATTGGGAAAACGTTTTTAGTTATGACATTTCCGATCAGCATCTGGTCTATAAAATCTACATGATATTGCAAAAACTCAACTACAAAAAGACAAATAACCCAATTAAAAAATGGGCAAAGGACATGTACAGGCACTTCACTAAAGAAGACATTCAGGTAGCTAACAGATACATGAGGAAATGCTCACTATCATTAGCCATTAAAGAAATGCAAATCAAAACTACAACAAGGCTGGCATTAATCCAAAAAACACAAAATAATAAATGTTGGAGAGGTTGTGGAGAGACTAAAACACTTCTACACTGCTGGTGGAAAATGTAAAACGGTACAACCACTTTGGAAATCGATATGGTACTTCCTTAAAAAGCTAGAAATAGAACTACCATATGATCCATCAATCCCACTCCTTGGAATATATTCTAGACATACAAGAGCCTTTACATGAACAGATATATGCACACCCATGTTCACTGCAGCACTGTTTACAATAGCAAAAAGATGGAAGCAACCAAGGTGCTCATCAACGGATGAATGGTTAAATAAATTATGGTATATTCACACAATGGAGTACTACGCATCGATAAAGAACAATGAGGAATCCGTGAAACATTTCATAACATGGAGGAATCTGGAAGGCCTTATGCTGAGTGAAATTAGTCAGTTGCAAAAGGACAAATATTGGATGAGACCACTATTATAAGAACTCGAGAAACAGTTTAAACAGAGAAGAAAATATTCTTTGATGGTTACGAGAGTGGGGGAAGAGGGAGGGAGAGGGGTATTCACTAATTAGGTAGTAGACAAGAACTATTTTTGGTGAAGGGAAAGAAAACCACAATACAGGAGAGGTCAGCACAACTGGACTAAACCAAAAGCAGTTTTCTGAATAAACTGAATGCTTCGAAGGCGAGCATAGCAGGGGCAGGGGTCTGGGGGCCATGGTTTCAGGGGACATCTAGGTCAAGTGGCATAATAAAATCTATTAAGAAAACATTCTGCATCCCACTTTGGAGAGTGGTGTCTGGGGTCTTAAACACTACAAGCAGCCATCTAAGATGCATTAATTGGTCTCAACCCACCTGGAGCAGAAGAGAATGACGAACACCAAAGACACAAGGTAATTATGAGCCCAAGAGACAGAAAGGGCCACATAAACCAGAGACTACATCAGCCTGAGACCAGAAGAACTAGATGGTGCCTGGCTACAACCAATGACTGCCGTGACAGGGAACACAACAGAGAACCCCTGAGGGAACAGGAGAACAGTGGGATGCAGACCTCAAATTCCATAAAAAGACCAGGCTTAATGGTCTGACTGAGACTAGAAGGACCCAGGAGGTCTTGGTCCCCAGACCTTCTGTTAGTCCAAGACAGGAGCCATTCCCAAAGCCAACTCTTCAGACAGGGATTAGACTGGACTATGGGATAGAAAATGATACTGATGAGGAGTGAGCTTCTTGTATAAAGTAGATACATGAGACTATGTGGGCGGCTCCTGTCTGGATGGGAGATGAGAGGGTAGGGGGGTCAGAAGCTGGCACAAAAATAGAGAGTGGAAGGAAGGGGTGAGCTGTCTAATTAGGAGAACTAGGAGTATATAGCAAGGTGTGTATAAATTTTTGTATGAAAGATTGACTTGATCTTCAAATTTCCACTTAAAGAATAAAAATAAAACAAAATATGTACACACAAATGTAAAGCCATGTAGCACCAACAGGCCTACACACACACACACTCACCTATAACTGAGATACATCAAACAATAAATCATAGTTCATTTCTATTCATCACTTATATAATCACTCACAACCACCTGGATATTAAGAAAATTGTACTTTAAGAGCATTGAAAATCTTGCCAAGATCTCTCTAAATAAAACCGTTCCCAGCCTTCCAGAGAAGCATTATACCAATTGCTCTCTGCCTTTTTCAGAGAGGAAAGGCAAGTAGCCCAAGGTCACAAAATGAGTCACTGTCGGAAGTGATTTTTTTTTTTAAAGTGTATGTGCTCTCCTTTAAGGATAATGTACTGACCTGCTACTAATTAGAGATTTGCTTTGTTTTTCCTGTAGTGGGGATGATCCAAACTGAGTTAGAAGACGGAAGCATGTCTATTCAGCTGTTCAACAACGATCTTTTGAGGACCTATTATGTTCCCGACGCTGTCCGTGGTTCTGTGGATTTGCACTGTATAAGACAGATGCATTTCCTGCCCTTGGAAGGCTCAGAGTCTTTGGAGTAGAAGGACACAGACATTAAATAAATGACTACACAAATAATTAATTGATCACAATTCTGATAAATGCTTTCCAGGGTACTTTGAGGGGAAAGAACAAGAGAAATCAGGAGGGGTCAGGAAACTATTTCCCCAAATCAGTGACATTGAAGCATTAGCTGGAAAGATGAGTAGGTTAGGAGATGAGGAAGAAGGAAGGATGGGGACAAGAGAGAACAGCATGTGGAAAGGCCTTGAGGCAAGAAGGTGCTCAGAGGTTGAGAGCCTGGGAGGAGGCTTGCGTGGCCAGGGCAAAAAGATGTAGGCAGAGAGGGGTTCAAAGGGAGGCTGAGGTGAAGGGCCATCATAGAGGACTTTTGGGACCAGTATGACAGATTAAGGATTGTATTAGTTTTGTTTTCTGAGAAACAAATTATCCAAAGCTTAACAACATAAGACAACAATAAACATTTATTATCCCACAGTTTCTGTGGGTCAGGAATTTGGGAGCAGCTTAGCAGGGTGGTTTTGCCTCAGGGTCTCTCATGAGGTTGCAGTCGAGGTGGAAGCTGGGCTTGACTGGGGTTGGAGGATCCACTTCCAAGACCGCCCACTCACATGGATGGTGAATTGATGCTGGCTGTTAGCAGGAGGCCTCAGTTCCTTGCCATGTGCTCTTCTTCACAGGCCTGATCGAGTATCCTGATGACCTGGCAGCTGCCTTCTGCCACAGTGAGCAATCCAAGAGACAATAAGACAGAAGCCACAATGTCCTTGGTGTCCTAGCCTTGCAAATCACACACTGTAGTTTTGTGTCACATACAAATATCATCGGTCAGCCCTATTTAATGTGGGAGAGGACCATACACAGGATGACTACCAGGAGGTAAGGATCTTTGGGAACTTAGTTATCTAGTAAATGGATTACACCTCAACATAGAGAAATCAAAGATCCTCACAAGTGGACCAATAAGCAACATCATGATAAATGGAGAAAAGATTGAAGCTGTGAAGGACTTCATTTTATTTGGATCCACAATCAACACCCATGGAAGCAGCAGTCAAGAAATCAAAAGACGTGTTGCTTTGGGCAAATCTGCTGCAAAAGACCTCTTTAAAGTGTTAAAAAGCAAAGATGTCACTTTAAGGACTAAGGTGTGCCTGACCAAAGCCGTGGTGTTTTCTATCATTTTATATGCATACAAAAGCTGGGCAATAAATAAGGAAGGCTGAAGAAGAATTGATGCCTTTGAATTATGACGTTGGACTGTCAAAAGAACAAACAAATCTGTCTTGGAAGAAGTACAGCCAGAACTCCTTAGAAGCAAGGACGGCAAGACTATGTGTCACACACTTTGGCCATGTTATCAGGAGGGATCAGTCCCTGCAGAGGAACATTATGCTTGGTAAAGTACAGGGTCATTGAAAAAAGAGGAAGACCCTCAACAAGATGGATTGACACAGTGGCTACAACAGTGGGCTCAAGCATAAAAAAGATCACGAGGATGGCGCAGGACCAGCAGTGTTTCATTCTGTTGTACATAATGGGTCTTTGCTCTGTTACCATCTGGGAATTTCCTTTGCCTCCCTCTTCTTCCTCTCCACTGTTGGATCCTATTCTCTGGATCCCTTGCCTTTTCTTTTTCTTTGTTTATTTCCTTGTTTTGGCAGAGCACATCCTTCAATAGCTTTGATTGATAATTTGGCTAGGTATAGAATTCTAGACTAAAAATAAATTTCTCTTGGGATTTTGAAGACATCATCCAGTGTTGCTGTTGAAAAGTCAAATTACACTCTGAAACCTGATCCCCTGTGGGTGACCTGATTCTTCTGTGAAAATTTTTAGAATCTTCTAGTTATGTTCTTCAGGATGTGCTTTTAGGATCTTCATGATGTGTGTATTCATTGTGGACTCTTGGTGGGCCTTTTAATCTGGAAATCAATCTCTTCAATTTCAGGGAAATTTCCGTTGTTAATTTTGTTCATTCCATTTTCTCTGTTTTCATTCCTCCTTCTTCTCCTCACCAGAATCCATTTTAGTCAGATCTTGGACCTCTTGGATTGATTCTCTAATTTTTCAAAATATTTCTAATTTTCCATCTTTTCATGTTTGTTTTACTTTCTGGAACATTATTTCAACTTTATATTCCAATTTTCCAGCCTTTCCATTAAGATTTTTTATATTTCCTCTCATATTTTTCACTTCTAAGAGTACTTTATACATATATATATATTTGTTTTTAGGTGTCTTTGAGTCGCTTCTGACTTATAACAACCCTCTGTACAACACAATGAAACACTCCCCAGTCCTGCACCATGCTCACAATCGTTATGTTTGAGCCCATTGTTGCAGCTACTGTATCAATCCATCTTGTTGAGGGTCCTCCTCTTTTCCACTGACCCTGTAATTTGCCGTTCCTCTCCAAGGATTTATTCCTCCTGACAACATGTCCAAAGTATGTAAGACAAAGTCTTGCCATCCTTGCTTTTAAGGAGCATCCTGGTTGCACTTCTTCCAAGGCAGATTTGTTCATTCTTTTGGCAGTCCATGGTATATCCAATATTCTTTGCCGACAACAAAATTCAAAGGTGTCAATTCTTCAGTCTTCCTTATTCACTATCCAGTTTTCATATGCATATAAGGCAATAGAAAACACCGGCGGCTTGGGTCAGGCGCACCCTAGTCTTCAAGGTGACATTCTTGCTTTTTAACACTTTAAAGAGGTCCTTTGCAGCAGATTTGCCCAAAGCAACGCGCCTTTTGATTTCTTGACTGCTGCTTCTATGGGTGTTGATTGTGGATCCAAGTAAAATGAAATCCTTGACAATGTCAATGTTTTCTCCATTTATCATGATGTTGTTTATTGATCCACTTGTGAGGATCTTTGTTTTCTTTATGTTGAGGTGTAATCCATACTGAAGGCTGTGGTCTTTGACCTTAACAGCAAATGCTTGAAGTCCTCACTTTCACCAAGGAAGGTTGTGTCATCTGCATAACACAGATTGTTAATGAGTCTTCCTCTGATCCTGATGCCCCGTTCTTCTTCACATAGTCCAGCATCTCAGATTATTTGCTCAGGATACAGACTGAATAGGTATGGTGAAAGAATACAACCCTGACGCAAACCTTTCCTGACTTTAAGCCATGCAGTATTCCCTTGTTCTGTCTGAAAAACTGCCTCTTGATCTATGTACAGATACCTCATGAACACAATTACATGTTCTGGAAATCCCATTCTTCTCAATGTTATCCATAATTTCTTATGATCGGCACAGTTGAATGCCTTTGCATAGTCATTAAACACAGGTAAACATCCTTCTGGTATTCTCTGCTTTCAGCCAGGATCCATCTGACATCAGCAATGATATCCCTGGTTCCATGTCCTCTTCTGAATCCGGCCTGAATTTCCGGCAGTTCCCTGTTGATATACTGCTGCAGTCGCTTTTGAATGATCACCAGCAAAATTTTGCTTGCATATGACACTAATGATATTGTTCGATAATTTCCACATTCGGTTGGATCACCTTTCTTGGGAATAGGCATATGTATGAATCTCTTCCAGTTGATTGGCCAGGTAGCTGTCTTCCAAATTTCTTGGCAGAGATAAATGGGCACTTCCAGTGTGGCATCCATTTGTTGAAACGTCTCAATTGGTATTCCGTCAATTCCTGAAGCCTTGTTTTTCGCCAGTGCCTTCAGTGCAGCTTGGATTTCTTCCCTCAGTACCATCGGTTCCTGATCATATGCCACCTCTTGAAATGTTTGAACATCGACCAATTCTTTTTGGTATAATGACTCTGTGTATCCCTTCCATCTTGTCTGTCAGTTTGTCATACTGTGGGGGCTTGCGTTTGGCTATGATGCCGGAAGCTATGCCACTGGTATTCAGATACCAGCAGGGTCACGTGTGACGGACATGTTTCAGCTGAACTTTCAGACTAAGACGGACTAGGAAGAAGGACCTGGCAGTCTATGTCTGAAAAGAATTAGCCAGTGAAACCTTATGGCAGGTTCATAAGGAAGTTTTTTAATGGCTCAGTTACTAACTTCTGGAAAAGCAAAAAGTTGTCCAAAAATTAAAAAAAAAAAAAAAGTTTTCCAATAAAGGAAATTGAATCATAGGACAATTCAAGGCTCAGCTTTGAACAATATTTGCGTAGTCATAATAACATGGAATACTGATGTAACAACAAAATGTTCTCACTAAACTGGGAAAAGGGAGGAGGAGTAGGCAGAAGGGCTTTAAATCCTTATCTCCCATAGTAATGAGCCAATAGATAATGTTTTTAAAAACTGAAAAACCTGAATTACAAGTGTTATTTAGAAATATGGAAGCAAATAACAGAAGCACCATTTAAAATGTAAGAGATGTCTTTGGAAATGAGAATTGAGAATTGAGATTGGGGAAGGATGGGGCAGGGACGGATTTTTTTTTTAACAGTAAGCCAGCTTTTTTACTTTTTAAATTAATAGGTATTAATTATGTCAGGGAGCCCTGGTGGCACAGTGGTTAAAAGTTCAGCTGCTAACTAAAAGGTCGGCAGTTCAAATCCACTGTCTGCTCCTTGGAAACCTTATGGGCAGTTCTACTCTGACCTATAGGGTCACAGTGAGTTGGAATTGACTTGACGGCAAGGGTTTGGATTTTTGGTTTTACTATGTTAGAGATTTTTTTAAATTAAGGCAAAAAATAAAAAGAAACCAGGTGCATGCCAGTCTGTGAAGAATGAAGGATGACTGGGGCAAAGTTGGGAGCACTTACCACGAACTGGGCGAGGACATCGGTGGTTCAGTGGTAGAATTCTCGCCTTTCATGTAGGAGACCTGGGCTCAATTTCCAGCCAATACACCTCATGAACAGCCACCACCCATCTGTCAGTGGAGGCTTACATGTTGCCATAATGCTGAACAGGTTTCAGCAGAGCTTCCAGATTAAAACAGACTAGGAGGAAAGGCCTGGTGATCTACATCTGAAAATCAGCCAAAAAAAAATCCTACGGATCACAATGATCTGATCTGCAACCGATTATGGGGATGGCACAACACTGGGAAGTGTTTTGTTCCATTGTGCATGGGGCCACCATGAGTCAGGGGATGAACAGACAGCAGTTAACACCAGCACCTTGGACCTGAGTGAGGGGGACGGCTTAATGGGGATAATAGCCTTGAATTCTGCCTGGATGGATGGGGCTAGAAGGGTTTTTCTAACCATTAGAATAGAAAGGATGGTGGAAGCTGTGAGGGTAGCGGAGCCCTCTGAAGGAACAAGTTGAGAGGAAGAAGAGCAGAAGGTCCAAGACCAAGCCTGGGGTTATAAAGGTGGAGGCAGTGAAGGAGACAAAGTAGTGGTCCCAGAAGGAGAAGGAAAACTAGGGAAGATCCAAGTTAGGGAGGCCACAGTGTTAAACCGAAAGGGTCGACAATGTCAAATGCTGCATTGAGCTCAAGGGGACTTTAACATAAAAACAGACATTGCAACAATTGTTGGTGAGGGTTGCATAGCATGAGTAATGTAACTGTTGTTAGGTGCTGTCAAGTCAATTCCAACTCGCAGCAACCCTGTGTACAACAGAACAAAAGCTGCCTGGTCCTGTGCCATCCTCACAATCATTGTTATGTTTGAGCCCACTGTTGCAGCCACTGTATCACTCCATCTCATTGAGGGCCTTCCTCTTTTTTGCTGACTCTCTACTTTACCAAGCATGACGTCCTTCTCCAGGGACTGGTCCCTCCTGATAACGTGCCCAAAGTAAGTGTGATGAAGTCTATCCCCATCCTGGCTTCTAAGAAACAATATAACAGATATCACTAAATTGTACACATGAAAAACGCTGAATTGGCAAACATGCTATATATATTTTTACAACAATTTTTTTAAGAGTTAAAACACACACACACACACACACACATTATTGCATGCTGCAATCACACTGTCGCAGGTGGCCTCCCAGAGACGGGTTTTAGAAAAGCGATGGGAACTGAAGCCACACCACCAGGATTAGGGAAAGTGAGCATTCCAGGGTGGGAGTGGGGGCATGCAGTGTGCACACACCTGCCCGCCACTCCTTGATCTCTAAATTCTCCCTTAGTCAGGAGTCTTAGCATTGCCAGATAACATGCATGCAATATTTTGGGACATACTTAACCAAAAAGATTGTTCATTGTTTATTTGAAACTCAAATTTAACTGGGCGTGTTGTGTCTTTATTTGTTAAATTTAGCGAACATAAGGAGGCTGAACCTTTGGACAAAAGTTTGGGCTTATCTCAGCCTTGCAAACTGAGACTTTGCCTCTGGGCACTCCCACCAGTTCCCTGTCATTTGGAGGGAGAGGAACCCCAACACAGCAAGGTCTAGAGAGTAGACCCAGGAGATCCAAGGCAGGAGACGGCAGAATGTTTAACTGAGCTGCCCTTCAGGTCAAAACCACATGAAGTCCTTTATATAAAGGGACTTGGTTGACTCAATGTCTCCATTGGCCTGAAAGGCAAGTCTGCACCATGAAAACCACTAGAATGATCGCTTTGCTTCCTAGAGCCTGCTCTCTCATCTGAAAATGAGGCCGCATCTACAGGGAGGGAACAGTGGGAGATTCCCAAGTCTTTCTCATGTGGATTTTTACCACAAGCGTTGTTACTTTTATAATCAGCAAGAGGCAATAAAGACATTTCCATTTGGCTGCAGTGGAGCAGATAATCTGCGAGGCCCCCTTCAGAGCTAAAATTCTGCAGTTCTAAGTAATTTCCTGTTCTTTATTTGCACGTCATTTTAGAAGCATTCAGTGACACAGCCTTATTGTGGTTTATTATTTTACTTTTATTCCCCACAGGATTCTAAACCCAGCACTCACCACTCCTGCCGGCCAGCCCTGAGGGTGTCTAGAGGCCACAGGGCACACCATCTTCCCACTGCCCCCTCTCAGCGGTCATGTGGTTTGGCCTGGCCTGGCCCAAGCCATGGGGATAGGAGTTCAGCCCCAGCCCAGACCTGGGCTCACTCCTGACCAGGAGGAGTTCCCAGAAGACCTGTTCCGAAGCCAAGGAAAGTGCTTGGGTGTTGGCTCTGGCAGAATCCAGGGCATTGAGATTCCTGGGCCCACATCAGAGCAGTATCAGGATTCCAGGGAGCTTATGGCTTAAAAGATCCTGAAAGGTGAAGATGTGTCCCCACACCTAGGGACGAGTGTGTCTCTCCCAGTATACTGGAATTCCTCCCTGGTAAAGGCCATGCCCCTCTGCATTAGGCTGGGGGCTTCCAGGAGAGGATGGAGACTGCACCATCCAAATGTAGCATGTTACAGGGCTCAGGAGTCACCCAGGCTGAGTGGAGCCCTGGAGACCAATTCTGTGTTCTTGGGCAAGTGCTTAACTAAGCCTGGGCTGTCCGGAGGTTTAAATGAGATAATGAACGCAAAACACCTGGGGTGTGCTGGGCACACACCAGGAGCTCACAAACAGCAGTTTTATCTACTTAATCTCAGAGAGTCCAGAGGCTGCCCTCTGGCCAGAAGAGCTTTCCACCCACAATTCCCACAGATCCAGGGCTGCTCTGGAAGGTTCCTCCACCCTCAAAGAGTTCCCTGCTTCGGTCCGGGCAAGGGGCACTGCCAGCTGCTGGAGCAGTGGCTGGTCTCCCAGCTCAGGCACAGCCGCCTGGCCCACGACCTTGGAGAACCTGGGAGAAGCTTCACCAAGCGATAGTACTTTTCCACTGCACTGCTCGGCCACCCCAGCTGTCTTTCTGCTGTGCAGACAGGAGGCAAAGCGCACCAGGCCGACCCCTAAAGCCTCAAACTTACCCTTCCCATCAGGACCCCACCCAAAGTTTTCGGGGGGAGGGTAGGTACATGTCGTGGGTGAGGGGCAGCAAGAATCCTAGAGAGGAGAGGAATCCTGAGTGCGCCAAGTGGAACTTGGGTATCCCTAGTTAAGCCAGAAAAATTTGCACTGGTAAAGCCCTCCAGCACATTTCAGGAGATTCCTCCGCCCTTAACGCCCTCCCCCACTTGTCTCCCCCCCCACCCCAATAATAATGGTTAAGCCTGTTCCACCGCGCCGGGGCCGGGTCCCGGGTGAGGAGCAGCGCTAGCTTGCGCGGGGGAGGGGACAAGAAGGGCGAGGGGAGGGGCAAGAGAGCTAGCGGTCCCGCCCGGTGATGTAGGCTGCCGGGGGAGGTGGAGCCGCGACGCCTGAGAGAGTCCCCACAGCAGCCGCGCTCTCGCTCTACCCTACCCAGCAGCCGCCAGCCCGGGCTCTGGCGCCCGCCCTGCCGCCGCAATCTGGGCGGCGGTGGCCGCTGGATCCCCCTGTTCTGGCCTGGGAGCGCCTACACTACCCCCAACCCCTGTCCCCCCTGGCTTCTCGAACAGCTGGAGCGACTCCCGGAGAAAGCTGTTGCTGGCCGAGCACCCGCCGCCCGGGCGTCTCGGCTGCCTGCTCAGCTGGGCACCGGGCATCTGCGAAGCCAGCCCGGCCTGGCACTGGGCATCTCCGGGCACCGACTGCCTGCGGCGCCGCCTGGCTTCTAGCGACCCAGGGGCAGCGGACTTCTGCGCGCCCTGCCCTCCCCTGGGCACTACGCCAGTGAGCTCCCAGCGCCCCCAGCCCCTTCGACTGCCACCGCCGCGATGCTGCCCTGGAGACGTAACAAATTTGTGCTGGTGGAGGACGAGGCCAAGTGCAAGGCGAAAAGCCTGAGCCCGGGGCTCGCCTACACGTCGCTACTCTCCAGTTTCCTGCGCTCCTGCCCGGACCTGCTGCCGGACTGGCCGCTGGAACGCCTGGGCCGCGTATTCCGCAGCCGGCGCCAGAAAGTGGAGCTCAACAAGGAGGACCCGACCTACACCGTGTGGTACCTGGGCAACGCCGTCACCCTGCACGCCAAGGGAGAGGGCTGCACCGACGACGCGGTGGGCAAGATCTGGGCGCGCTGTGGGCCGGGCGGGGGCACCAAGATGAAGCTGACGCTGGGGCCGCACGGCATCCGCATGCAGCCATGCGAGCGCAGCGCATCTGGGGGCTCGGGGGCCCGGAGGCCGTCGCACGCCTACCTACTGCCGCGCATAACCTACTGCACCGCGGACGGACGCCACCCCCGCGTCTTCGCCTGGGTCTACCGCCACCAGGCGCGCCACAAGGCCGTGGTGCTGCGCTGCCACGCAGTGCTGCTGGCGCGGGCGCACAAGGCGCGCACCCTGGCCCGCCTGCTCCGCCAGACCGCGCTGGCGGCCTTCAGCGACTTCAAGCGCCTGCAGCGCCAGAGCGACGCGCGCCACGTGCGCCAGCAGCACCTCCGCGCCGGGGGCGCCGCCGCCTCTGTGCCACGCGCCCCGCTGCGCCGCCAGCTCAACGCCAAGTGCGCCTACCGGCCGCCGCCGACCGAGCGAAGCCGCGGGGCGCCGCGCCTCAGCAGCATCCAGGAGGAGGACGAGGAGGAGGACGAGGAGGCGGAGGAGCGCGAGGGAAGAGCCCCTCAGCGCGAGCGGCCGGAGGTGCTCAGCCTGGCCAGGGAACTGAGGACGTGCAGCCTGCGCGGGGCCCCGGCTCCTCCGCCACCTGCGCAACCCCGCTGCTGGAAGGCTGGCCCCAGGGAGCGGTCGGGTCAGGCGCGCTGAAAGCCGAGGAGGCAGGACTCGCGGCCCCGGACCCGGCCGGCCAGACTTTCAGCCTCCAATCCCGGCCCCGCTTCGCTACCCCCTGGCCCCTGCAGCCCCCTCCTTCTTTGTGGTTTCTGTTGTTGTCTGCAGTGCCGGCGAAGCCAGCGCCCCAGTCAGCAGGGCTTCTGGCCGCGCCGCCTTATCCTGGCTTAGGGTGGCACTTTATAAGTCCTTGATTATTGGGGGTAGGGGAAGTAGGGGGCAGTGTTCAGGGTTCACCTCTCCCCATATCCGGAGTTTCCCTCCAATGTGAGCCTGCCTCCTAGCCTTACAGCAAGTCTCTGCCCACAGACCACCACACTCCCTCCCAAAACATCCTTTCACCAGAAGGGATGAGAAGTTTCCAGAAATCCAGGAGGGTGGGCTTGGACCCTGGCCAAGATGAAAGCAGAGGCTTTGCCCTTGACCCCCAAGGTTTCCTCCCTGGGTTGTGTGACCTTCCCTGAGATGAGAGGCATTCTTGAAGGGAAAGAATCAACTGGCCCTGAAGAATCCTTTGATGGGAACTGTGGAGTTACCCACCATACAGACAGAAAAGCAGTAGGCTCTAAGTCTGGCCTCTCTACCCCTTGGAGGACTTATGTGACTTCATTGCTTTGCCTCTGGAAGAGCTGGGATTGTCTTACCATCTTTCAGAAGAACAGGTTAAGCCAGGTAACAGTTCTCTGCACCAGGAAGTTGCCCGAGCCTCTGCCCTCCCAACTGGCACCTTGTACCCCACAGGACTCCTCACCCACCCTATCTCTCTGCAGACAGATGTGTGTGGTCCCCCACTAGGTGCCCCACAACCAGAATCAAGACATGGCCTCCAAAGGAGGTAAGGAGAACCTTTGGCAGGTGTGTGGGGCACTGACTACCCAGAAAGTCAGATGCCTCCAAATCGAGGCTTGTCAGAGTGGGGGGGGGGGGGGGGGCAGCAGCTCGATACTCACAGCAGGAGAAGGAAAGAGGGTCTGTTAACCCAATAGAGGGAGTGACCCCCTGCCCAGGTGTCCCTCAACAAGGCCGCAAAAAGCCCAAAGATCTATGTGTCACCATCTGATTGTTGTAAATAAAGTGGACCTGCCTTTTCAGCCCTGTGACCATTCCTGTGTTGTGTTCGATGCCAGGCTGTGGGCCTGGATGGGAAACTAAGCCCATGTGGGGGTGAAAGGATTGTCATCAGAACCCGAAAGGGCAGAAGACCCCAGGAAATGACCCCTTTTAATAGCCAGAGCCAACTGGTAGAATGAGGAGTGAGTGGTGCCAGGAAGCTATTACCTGAATGTCGGAGGAGACAGCCATAGCATATGCCTCGTTGAGAATCATAGGCAGAGCCAAGCCCTGGAGGGGCGTTGACTGTTCCATCTGTCTCAGCCTCCCAGGATGTCTGTACACCTGGGCACTCAGTTGCAAGTGTCTCTGGGATCTTCTGCAGGGAGCGGGTACCAGGCTAGGCAGTTTTCATGAAGCCATACATCTTGAGTAGTTCATGGGTGTGTCAAAGCATGTGGCATAGACTGTGTATCCCCTTGGGGATGAAAGGGAGGCAGGTTATAAAGGAGAGGGCTGGGCAGTCCAATTTTCTTTCAAAGGAACTGGAGAAATCTGTGCAGACCTTTGTGACAGTCTGAGTCTTGAGCTCTGATATCTTCTTTATTCCTTTGCTAAGCTGGGCGTTGATCCCAGAGTTATCCAGACACATGGCCTCTGCAATCGCTAGCGATCAGAATTGTTCTGTTTCCTGGAGCTACCAGAACACAGGGTACCACTGCCCAGGCAGGGTCAGGGGGCTTTGAAGGGGAAAGCGGGGGTCAACACATGTCATGGAGTGATGAGGACCCACTGGGCAAGGGGAAGCCTGCAGGCCCACAGCTTCCCTCTTACGTATTGCCGGGCGTTTTGATGGTGTTTATCCATGTTCAGAGAAGAAGAGGAAGTGAGAAGGTGTCAGACCTGGGGGAGGAGGATGGGCTGCAAGGCAGCTTCTGTGGCATTTGGCTGCGACAACTTCGCCCAGAACCAAGGTCACAGGCAGGCCCCCTTGCATCAGTTTCATGCAGCAGATGTTTACAAAGCTCCTGCAGTGTAACAGGCACTGTCCTAGCACCGGGGGTACAAGAGTCCCTCCCTTGTTGCTATTACATTCAAGTGAGATACATATAATTAAAGGGAGCAGTTACTATAAAATACGTCACAGGCATGCTCCCAGCCTTGCCCCATTCTTCTCTGGCAGCTTCACAAACTGCAGATACACACACACATACCCACACTACACACATATGTATACACACACATACACACAGGGACACACACACGTATACACACACACTCACACACACACATATACACACACAGCCTTCCTCTTCCCCTCACCCACACTATTATGCTTCTAGACCTGGAATTAGAAGACCTGGCTGAGGAGACTGTCTGCCTCTTGCCAGCGGTATGAAATTGGACAAGTCACTTAGCCTCTCAGAGCCTCACTTGTATTAACAGTAAGACAGGAATAATAGTATCCACCTCACTGGATGACTCTGAGAATTAGATGGAATCATGTCTGCGGAAAATGCTTTGGTAACTAATAAAATGCCCACATATATGTGAACAGCCATTTTCCAACAGGGCCAAAGGAGGTGCAGCTGTTGTCACAGGATTTCTGTGATCCTTCCAGCCCTCTGCTTTCCCTGGGAGAGTGGGGCTGGCCCACTGCTGATCGGAAGCTGTTTACTGGCCTCTTCTCCATTTTCCGTGTGTATGGCCCAAGGAGCACCAGGCCCAACTTCCCACCTCCAGGGTGGATTGAGGGTGAGATAAGCCACAGGAGAGCCAGCCCAGCACCAACTGCCACCAGACCCCAGGGTGGGGTGCTGGGGCTCCTCCAGGCACCAGGCCCCAAGCCACATTGCTACCCCAGGGAAGGAGGCCACACTCACCTCCATCTATACACCTATTTGCATTCTCCCCTGACCTTAGGCACAATGTAGGGCTCTGACCCAGTGGTCAGGTGGTCTGGCCACCCCTGTGTCTCTTCCCTGGGCTTCAGATTCCTCACCCCTACAATGAAAACAGGCAAGGGATGGATCAGGGGTTTTCAAACTGTGTTCCTCCAAGTCCTAGATTTCCAGGGTGCCCCAGGAGCTGCCATGGGGAGTGATGGGGAGATGGACTGGGGAGGGCCCCACCTTGCTTTAGCTGGATCAGCTTATCTGTTTTCTGTTTGGAGTTTCTGTGATTCCATTTGAATAATGGGATTCTACAGATTATTTTTTTTAAAGTTGAAATCACTGGATGAGATGTTCACTCAAATTCCTTTCCAGCAATAAGAGCTGTTACGGGAACAGGTATATGCACACCCATGTTCGTTGCAGCACTGTTTAAAATAGCAAAAGGATAGAAGGAACCAAAGTGCCCATCAACAGATGAATGGATAAATAAATTACAGTATATTCATACAATGGAATACTACACATTGGTAAAGAACAATGATAAATCCATGAAACATTTCATAACATGGAGGAACCTGGAAGGCATTATGCTGAGTGAAATTAGTTGCAAAAGGACAAATATTGAATGAGATCACTATTATAAGAACTCAAGAAACAGTTTAAACAGAGAAGAAAATATTCTTTGGTGGTTATGAGAGGGGGGAGGGAGACAACACACAATACAGGACAGCACAACTGGACTAAACCAAAAGCAAAAAAGTTTCCTGAATAAACCAAATGCTTCGAAGGCCAGAGTAGCAGGGGCGGGGGTATGGGGACCATGGTTTCAGGGGAAATCTAGGTCAGTTGGGATCATAAAATCTATTCAGAAAACATTCTTCATCCCACTTTGGTGAGTGGTCTTAAACACCAGCAAGTGGGCATCTAAGATGCATCAATTGGTCTCAACCCACCTGGAGCAAAAGAGAATGAAAAACACCAAAGATACAAGGTAATTATGAGTCCAAGAGACAGAAAGGGCCACAAAAGTCAGAGACTCCGTCAGCCTGAGACCAGAAGAACTAGATGGTGCCAAACTACAACCAGTGACTCTCTGACAGGGAACACGACAGAGAATCCCTGATGTAGCAGGAGAGCAGTGGGATGCAGACCTCAAATTCTTGTAAAAAGACCAGACTTAATGGTCTGACTGAGACTAGAAGGACCCCAGAGGTCACGGTCCCCAGACTTTCTATTAGCCCAAGACAGGAACCATTCCCAAAGCCAACTCTTCAGACTGGGATTGGACTGGACTATAGGATAGAAAATTGTAGTGGTGAGGAGTATGCTTCTTGGCTCAAGTAGACACATGAGACTATGTGGGCAGCTCCTGTCTGGAGGCGAGATGAGAGGGCAGAGGGGGACAGAAGCTAGCTGAATGGACATGGGAATAGAGGGTGGAGAGAAGGAGTGTGCTGTCTCATTACGGGGAGAGCAACTAGGAGTATATAAAAAAAAGGTATATATAAATTTTTGTATGAGAGACTGACTTGATTTCTAAACTTTCACTTAAAGTACAATAAAAAGTTTTCAAAAAAAATTTTTTTTAATTCCTTTCCAGCCTGGATGCTTTCTGTGTCTAGGGTCTGGTTGGGCCAACTGGGCCTCAGAAGATACGGAGCGTATAAGGGATTCTCAAACCTGGCAAGGAGGGCTTTCCAGAGCAACAGGCAGCCAATGCCAGTGAGGGGAGTGTGTCCTTGGAACCAGCAACTCAGGGGTCAACACCATTCCAGGGGCTTCGGGGGCCTTATTTCCATCTCTCCTGATCCCACCCCACAGGGGTTGTGCTGTGGCCAATGAGATGTGACATCACAGCTCATAACTCACAGAATAAAGTCAGCTCACCAATGCCATCCTTCTTCCCCACTGCTGATCTTCCACGATGCAACCCTGCCATGTACCCCCTATTTCCCAGACATCACCCATGAGTTCCCAGTTCTACCCAAATGACATCCTTTTTGGCTACACATTTCAAACCGATTCCCGGCCAATGTACCTCAAGTGCAGCCACCACCACCATCTGTCATTGGAGGCTCATGTGCTGCTTCAGGTTTCAACAGAACTTCCAGACTATGACAGAGTAGGAATAAAGGCCTGGTGATCGAGTTTCAAAAATTAGCCAGTGAAAATCCTGTGGATCACAACAGTCTGATCCCATTGTTCATGGCATCCCCATGTATCAGGGCTAAACGACAGATAAACAACAACCCTTTCTTGCCGGCCCAGCTCAATAGCCACTTCCTCCAACCTTTCCTTCATGCACACCCCCTCTCCCACCCTCTTCCAAATCTGGGGTGACTTCTCCCTCCTCAGACTCACACAGGACCTGGTCTGCGCTTGTCTCATGGCCCTCATCTTGTTGGACTTGGATTACTGTTCTGTGTCAGTGTCTCGTCTCTCACACTCACAGTCTTACTTCCCTAGTGCTGCTGTAACAGAAATATCACAAGTGGGTGGCTTTCAAAAACAGAAACTTATTTTCGCACAGTTCATGAGGCTAAAAGTGGGAAGTCAGGACACCATCTCTAGGGGAAGACTCTCCCAGCACAGGCTGGCACTCAACATACAGAGCAGCCCAGGCAGTGACCAGGTACTTTCCAAGCGCACTGGCTGGAATTTGCAGACAGAGTGGGTGGTTGGCATGGATTGAATTGTGTCCCCCCAAAAACGTGTATATCAATTTGGTTAGGCCATGATTCCCAGTACTGTGTGGTTGTCCTCCATTTTGTGATTGTAATTTTATGTTAAGAGGATTGGGGTGGGATTGTAACACCACCCTTACTCAGGTCACCTCCCTGATCCAATGTAAAAGGAGTTTCCCTGGGGTGTGGCCTGCACCACCTTTTATCTCTCAAGAGATGAGAGCGAAGCAAGCAGAGAGTTGGGTACCTCAGACCACCAAGAAAGCAGTGCCAGGAGCAGAGCACATCCTTTGGACCCAGGGTTCCTGTGCAAAGAAGCTCCTAGTCCGGGGGAAGATTGATGAGAAAGCCGATAGAAAGTCTTCCCCTGGAGCTGACACCCTGAGTTTGGACTTTTAGCATACTTTACCGTGAAGAAATACATTTCTTTTTGTTAAAGCCATCCACTTGTGGTATTTCTGTTATAGCAGCACTAGATGACTAAGACAGCGGTGGAAGGACCATCACACAGATGTAGCCTCTAAGTTAACCCACAGACAGTAGAATCTGGGCTTTGGTGTCTGACAGGCCCCAGTGCCAGCCCCAGTGCTGCCACTTGATAGCTGTATAACTTTGGGCAGGTTTCTGGAGGCTTTTGGAGCCTCAGTTTTCCATCTGTAAAAATAGGGATAAGGTGAGTCTGGATCTTATATGGTCATGGTGAGGGTAAGACATTGCATTTGAAGAATTTATTTAGCACAAGCCTAATGTACTCAGTAAGTTGGTTCTGAGGGAAGAACTTTGTGTCTTCCAGCATTCCTCAGTTCACTGGCGATCTTCACATGACGTGGCGTCTATCTTCCCCCGTTTGTGTTTGTCTGTATGTCTCTGTGTCTGTGCTGCTTTTTGTGGCACTCAAAAGAGATTAGATTTAGGACACACCCTACACTGATGTGACCTCATTAACATAAAATAGAGAACCCTATTCCCAAACAAGGTTACATCTGCTGGTATAAAACAAACAACCAAACCCTTTGCCATCAAATTGATTCTGACTCATGGCGCCCCTATGTGTTACAGAGTAGATCTGTTCCATAGGGTTTTCTTGGTTGTAATCTTTACAGAAGCAGATTGCCAGGCTTTCCTTCAGCAGCACTACTGGGTGGGTTTGAACTGCCAACCTTTAGGTCAAAGGTCAGGTGCACCATTTGTGCCATCTAGGGACCTTTTTGCACAGATATAGGGGTTACGATTCTAACACGTATTTTGGGGGGATACAATTCAAGCCATAACACTGTCCATTTTCACTTCCCAGCCCCCTCCAGTGCATTATCCACTGCAGGGCAGAGAGTAGGGGCGCCATAATTTTTTGAATGAAGACATGAATGAATGAGCCATATGGAAGAGCCATCACAGGGAGGAAACCAAGTGGGTGGAGAAGCATCACTTCTGCCAAGCTTCTGCCTGAGATGCTGAAGGAGAAATGTCCTCAGATGCCGTTTTCAGGGGGATGGCTCTCATGGGGAGGAAACTGGCAGCCTAGGAGATAAGGCCATGGGAGGGAACAAGCATTGGTCCCTGGGGTCTTCTCTGAGTTCCAAAACCCCAGGACTGGGCCTTGGCACTCTCTGGGCTAGTCCAGCCCCCAGCACGGGCCCACACTCAACATAAAGAGGAGCCCAGGCAGTGACCACCTACCTTCCAGACTCAGTGGCTAGAATTTGCAGATTGGAGTGGACGGTAGTAGGACCATCAGACAGATGTAGTCTCTAAGTTAACCCACAGATGGTAGAACCTGGGCTTTGGTATCAAACAGGCCTGAATGCAAGCCCCAACGCTGCCACTTGATGGCTGTATAACTTTGGGCACGTTTCTGGAGGCTTTTGGAGCCTCGATTTTCTGTCTATAAAAATAGGGGTAAAGTGAGTCTGGATCTTATACGATCATCATGAGAGTAAAACATTGCATTTAGAGAATTTATTTAGCACAAACCTGATCCACTCAGTAAGTGGTAGCTGCTGCTCTTGTGTTTATTATTACCGTTTTACCTGGAGTTCCCCAAACTGGCAGCTCTGGGATCAGGAGATCAAATGCTTGGTTCCTGAGACACTGAATATGCTGTTTGTACATGCCCCAAGGTGGCTACCAGCCTGAAGTCCCATTCTTCTCCAAACCATGGTAGAAGATTCAACTTCAGCTTGTCTTATGTTGTTCTCTAGTTGTTCAACCTGTGTAAGTCTGATTGCCTTAACACTAGATCAGAGCCAATAGTTTATGCTTCTCGTATATTCCTTTCACCTCAGTGCCCAGCAAAATGCCAGGCATAGAGTAAGCACTGAGCGGTGAATGAATAAATGATTATCGGCCACAATGTTGATACACAACCTCCCCAGCCACAGTCTTTGGAAAGCTGAGATGCCATTCCTTTACGAGTGTACCAGTCAACATTATCCAGAGAAACAGAACCAATAGGAAGGAAGGAAGGAAGGAAGGAAGGAAGGATGGATGGATGGATGGATGGATGGATGGATGGATGGATGGATGGATGGATGGATGGATGGATGGATGGATGGATGGATGGAGCGGGCGGATGGGTGGACGGGCGAATGGATGGGTGGGTGGATGGATAGTTAGATATTGATTAATTTTAAGGAATTGGCTGACATGATTATGAGGGCTGGCAAGTCTGAAATCCATAGGGCAGACCAACAGGCTAGACAGGATTTCTGTTACAATCCTAAGACAGAAGTCTTTCTTCTCCCAGAAACCTCAGTTTTTGCTCTTAAGGCCTTCAACTGATTGGATGAGGCCCACCCTCATTATCAAGGGTAATATCCTTTCCCTAAAGTCAACTGGTTGTAAATGTTAACCACATCTGCAAAATACTTCACAGAAACATCTAGGCTAGTGTTTGACCAAACAACTGGACACCATAACCAAGTCAAGTGGATACATAACATTAACCTCCACTTCCTTTCCTGGTCCTTTAGTTTGCCCTTAGCTACGAGCTAAGGAGAAGAGGAAGATGCTGCGGGCTTAGGTACCATCCTAACCCCAGAAAATGACAGCTGAGCAGGACTGAGAGGGCTGGTATGCAGATCTGGTGAGTCTCTGAGCCAGAAATATCCTCTGGCCTTTTCCCCCCACCTCCTACCCTCAGAGTGTATGTGGGCTTTTCTGTTGATCCAGCATCACTGAGCGGCATCACCACTCAACTTGGTGGGGAGGAGGCTGCGTGGGCAAGCTTCGGTGGGCAAGCATCTGAGGGGAATCTGGAGCCCAAGCAATCAAAAAGGAGACCCCAGCTGAGAAGACTGGGCCACTACTGTGGCATGCTGGGATCCCTCGACAAAATGGTTAAAGGAGTTGGGCTGTTCTGGAAGGCTTGGGTGCTAGGCTATCTTGTTTTGGATAGTTCTCCTTTTTGGTGGAGATTGCTTCCTCTTCCTCTCAGGCACACAACTAAACTCTATCTCCAAGTCCTCTCTGCACTTAAGTGTGGTGATGCGTGCCACTCCCAGGCCTACCCCATAGAAAACATGACCTTTGCTTTATTCCCCTGTGTACATGCTAGATGTCATCACCTGGGGTGTCCTTGGAAGCTACATGTTGAAGATGTAGAAGAAGATGGGCCCCTGAAGAACCACATGTAGTAGAGATCCACCCTGCCACCAACCAAAAAAACCAAACCCAGTGTCGTTGAGTCGATTCCAACTCATAGTGACATTATACCAATGGGAGTAAGAAATAAAATGTTACTGTGTTAAGCCACTGGCATGTTGGAGCTGTTTATTTCAGCAGGCAGCTCACCCTGACTAACACGTCCTTCTTGTGACCAGTACCCTCATCGTCCTTGTGAAACCACTCATTCCCCACTCTTGGTCCCTGGTGTTCTAGAGGAGCCGATTCCACATGGGCTCTGGATGAGGACATGGGATCCAGGCCTGATGATCAGAGTCAGAATACCCCAGCTGCTTAGCCACAGAGATCAGTTCAGAGATGGGAATGTGACATGATCAGAACCTGTGGGACTTGTTCTGGTACTTTCTGTGAAACTGTTGGGAAGAGGGGCACTTGGTTTCTTTTGGAGTTGCTGAGAGGGTGGGAGTATGCCTGGTAATCTACCTCTGAAAAATCCATATCCATTGCCCTCGAGTTGATTCCGACTCATAGCAACCCTAAAGGGCAGAGGAGAAGTGCTCTATAGGGTTTGCAAGGCTGAAATCATTATGGAAGCGGACTAACATCTTTCTTCCAGGGAGCAGCTGGTGGGTTTGAACTGCCAACCCTGAGGTTAGCAGCAGAGGGCTTAAGCCATTGAAAACCCTATGGAGCACAGTTCTATTCTGACACACATGGGGTCGCCATACGTCGGAACTGACCCTAGGGCAACTGGCACTGGCAGCCAAGCAGGCTGACCTTGGAGTCCAAGGCCTGGGATTGCCCTCTATTGCTCTGGGACTTGAGCAGAAAACCTGACTGCTCCAAGACTCTGTTTTCTCACCTGTAACATGGGGGTAAACTCCCTGCATTCAGGTCTTGGAGGGTTGCTCTGAGGGGCCAGGCAAATGGGATGGACGCCAGGGCTCTGAAAATCATCAGAGTCATAAACGGCCCTAGGGTGCGATGAGTACTTATTGGTGGTAAGACAAGAAAGAGGTAACTCAGTAGCATCCCAGGCAAAGGGCTCCCATCCGAAGGGCAGAGCCCAGTCCCCTCCATCCTTCCTGCCGGACGAATGAGCAGACTGCAGCAAGGGGGTTTAAAATAGCCATCCTCAGGGATTTCCTGAAGGGAAGGATGGCAGGACCAGGAAACAGCCTGCAAGGGAGGCTGAGAGGAGCTTAAACAATGGGCTCCTCTTCCCCACCCCCATGACAGACCTGAGAGTGGCTGGTGCAGCCCCATCTGGAGGCAGAGAAACAGCCCCCAGGATACCCTTGAAGCCCAAGCTGCCTCTGAAGTTCTAAAGCAAGGACAAGGAAAGAGCAGGCGGAAGCATCTGCTTCTCCTGTGATTATCTCTTCTGTGATCTCTCTTCGCAGGCCCTGGACAGTTCCAGAGTGTCCCCTGCCTCTGGAGCCAGAGTTCGCAGCATATGTGATCTCTCAGCTGCCTTTGAAATTGGGGTAGGGATGGAAGGAGAGCAGGGACAAGCCAATAAGATCCAAATTGACATAGCCCACTTCTGCTCCTCTCCACCTCCCTCAGCCCCCGGGACCTTGTAATTCTTCAATCCCTCCACCAAAATCCCATTGATACACAGGCCCAGAGGCGAGTGGGCCCTGGGAAGTCTGCTGTTCTCCTTAGGGGAAGCACACATGGGGAGGACTACCACGCGTTAAGCCTTGCCCTGGAGCAGTGCATGCTTTCGGTGGCGAGTCTGCAAGGATATGTCCCTTCACAGTTTGGCACCCTGGAAAACCAGTTGCCATTGAGTTGATTCTGACTCATAGCAACCCCATGTGTTTCAGAGTAGAACTGTGCTCCGGTGAATTTTCAAGACTGTAGCCTTTCAGAAGCAGATCGACAAGCCTTTCTTCCGAGGTGCCTTTGGGTGGGTTAGAACTGCCAACATTTCAGTTAGAAGTTGAGTGCTTTACCATTTGCACCACCCAGGGACTCCATGGGCATTCTAGAGATGTATTCGATTCTTCTTGCAAGATTATAAAAGCAATACATTTTTCCTTGAAAACAATGAAACAACAAAGATATAAGAAAAAGTCCATACTCTTCCCCAGTCCCCCTCCATCACCTCTTTCCTATGCCCTCAACACACACACACTCCTAGGTTATTGCCTGGGGTTTATCCTCCCCCACCTTTCTCCATACTCATGTGAACATGAACAAGCCCAAATACACGTCATACACATATTTAGAGGCTTTGTTGTTTCTTCCACAAAACTGGAAGCATCGTCTAACACGTGATTCTGCAACTAGCTTTGTTCTCACTTACATCATGACTTTTCCTCCAGGTGAGTGGATTTAAATCTAGCTCATTCTTCTTTTAATAGCTGCATCATTTATCTGACCAGTCCCTGTTAATATATACTCAGGTTGTCTCCCATTTTTTTTAAAGCATCTAATAAATGCCTGGTAACCCTGGTGGTATAGTGGTTAAGTGCTACAGCCACTAACCAAAGGGTTGGCAGTTCGAACCTGCCAGGCGCTCCTTGGAAACTCTATGGGGCAGTTCTACTCTGTCCTATAGGGTCGCTATGAGTCGGAATCGACTCACTGCACTGGGTTTGGTTTTTTTGGTTTTAATAAATGCCTGCTGTATGCAGAGCTTCAGACCAGGCCTCTTGCGAGAAGGAGTAGACAGCGACTGAGCTTATCAACACATGGATTAAAAATAAATAGGATGGAGAAGAGTTCATATGAATTCCTGGTTCTGGGGTGTCTCACCTGGAAGAGCTGTTAGAACCTGTGGTCCAATCCCCTGGTTAGCAGATGAGAAACAGAACTTGTCCCAGGTCACACAGCTTACTCTGGAAGAGCCAGGGTCAGGATTTAGGTCCTCTGACTCCCCAACCAATGACCTGCTCCTCTGTACAAAAGCTGCTAAATTAAAAGCAGAAATAGGTCCAAGAATGTTTCATTTAAACTCATGGATGTCCAAATTGTAGGAGTCAACTGAGAGGTTGGGATGTACTTGAATCCTACAGAAAGTTAATGGCAAAGGGAAGGAGTCTCTTTTAATGCTGTTTCTTCTGTCTGCCAGTGGCATTTCCCCCAAACACTCCAAGCTCGTTTCTGCCTCAGGGCCTTGGTACTTGCCACTCCCTCTGCTGAAACTACACGTCCCTCAGATTTTTCCCATGGCTGTCTCTTTCTCACACATGGTTCTCAGCTCACATGTTGCCTCTGCAGACAGGCCTTTCCTTACTTCCACCCTCCCTCCCCCAAGCTCCAACTAATATCCACCCATCCTAGCCATTGTCCAACCCATCATCCTATTTGTTGTTTTCAGAGCACTTGTCATCACCCCTGGGTAGTACAAACGATTGGGCACTAATTGAAAGGTGGACAGTTCAAATCTACTCAGAGGCACCTCAAAAGAAAAGTCTACTTCTGAAAGATCACAGCCATTAAAAACCCTACAGAGCACAGTTCTACTCTGACACACATGGGGTTGCCATGAGTTGGAATCGACTTAATGGCAAATGGTCTTCGGGTTTTGTCATCGTCTGAAATGATCTTGATCAAGTATTAGTTTATTTTGTTCTTTAGCCATCTCCCCCACTGGAATGGAAGTTTCATGAGGCAGACACCTTGTCTGCTTGGTTGTCACTGGGGACTGTGCCTGGCACATAGTAAGTGCTTCGTAAAGATTTGAACTGATAGGGCCCAAGTCTCTTGACTGCTAGTCCAGTGATCTTCCTTCTACACTAAGAGGTGTCTTTGCTACATCAGGGCAACAGAGACTAGTGGTAAAAGTGGGAGTCACCATGGAAGTTGGGGAGGGCGTGGGGCTCCAGCATGGAGTGAAAGGCCTCAGATGTGACAAATCAAGATGATCTTTCTTCACCCTTAAAGTCAGGATCCAAGCCCCTCTCTGAGTCCTCTCCGAGACACCTTCAGGCTACCACCTCTCTCTCCAGAGCATGCGGCCCACCTTCCTCTCCACTTGGTCCCTGAACCCCAACAGGTCTGCTTCCAGCTGGAGAGTGAAGTGGAGTGGCCTCTCCTGATCCCCTCTTCCCCTAACCCAAGCTACCTCTTCTTCTTTCCTTGTGCCCTGGCTGCCTCTTTCCTGCCACAGGCATCCCCAAAGAACGTGCCCAAGAACAGGGACAAGGGGAAGGGGACCCAGGAGATCTCTCTGGGAGTGTGACATGGGGCACTGGGTGGAAGCTCTCGGTCACTGGTATACTGGACAACCTTGGCCAAGTCCATTTTACCTCTTTGGGCTTTGTCTCCTCATTTTGAAAATGAGGGACAGAAAGACTACGATGGTGGGATGGTTTCAAATCTTGGACACTCTGATGCTGCTACCTGGTAATCTTGTCTGCAAGTAGGAAAAGAGGAACCAGGCTCCCTTCTGGGCTTTATTTGAAGAAAATCCCTGGGTAGGGCAAGGGGCTGGTGTAGGCTGTTCTGTGGACAAGGGCAGCATGAGGTATGAGTGACACAGCCACAATGTCCCCTTGCCCAATTCCAGAAGAGGTATCCTGGTGGGGGCACTGGTCCCAGGG
Organism: Elephas maximus indicus; assembly: GCF_024166365.1. Taxonomy (NCBI): domain Eukaryota; kingdom Metazoa; phylum Chordata; class Mammalia; order Proboscidea; family Elephantidae; genus Elephas; species Elephas maximus. The sequence continues at coordinate 60,811,911 of NC_064821.1, forward strand.
GGAAGGGGTGCTTTTACCAAGCAGGGGTGGGTTTACCAAGAGTGACCCTCAGAAGGCTAGTGCTCAGGTGGCATTGGTCATGCACAGCCCACTTTCTCTGCCATGCCTGGCCACCCCCTCCCTCCTCAGTCAGAATTCTGAGGTCCCCGTGGTTTCCCAGCAGAGAGAAGAGAGACTGACCATCTATCCAGGGCTCAATGTGCTGTAGAGATCAGGCTCAGGCCAGGGGTTCCTCCCCATAATCCATTCAACTTTCTGTTGATAAATTTCTATTGAGTGTATACTGCATGCCAGGCACTGTTCTGGGAGCTGAAGAGGCAGGAGTGAACAAAACACACAAAGAAATTTGCCCTTGTGGAGCCCTCATTTTTGTGAGAAGAGACCAATAATAATAAGAGGCATTAGAAATAAGCAAATTATGTCAGAAGGTGATACATGCTATGGAAAAAAAAAAAAAAAGAAGTAGAGCTATATAAAGAATGTAAGTGCCCCCTCCTCCCTTGGTCCTATAAGATGGAAAATTCCAAAGTAATCAAATCTCTGGGCTAGAAATAGTAGTTGTGGCAAAGACTGGCTAGAAGCTCATCAAACCCATCACATCTTCTTCTAGAGCCAGAGTGACACATTTTCCAGCCTCCCTTGCAGCTAAGTGTGGCCCCGTGACTAAGTTCTAGCCAATAGAATGTGAGCATTTTTCAGGCCTGGCACATAAAAAGCCTCCCGTGAGCAAGCCTTGTTTTTCTCTTTCCCCACCTGCCAGCTGAATGGAGAGGACACTGAGGACATAAAGGAAAGCAGAGCCACAAGAAGGAAGGAGTCTGGGTTCCTGAAGACTGCATAGAGAGATAACCTTCTCCCCGGCACCTGATTAGACTTTACATGAGTGAGAAATAATAAGCGATAAGAAACTGAGAGGCGAGGAAGTACTTGTTGCAGCAGCTAACATTACTCACTGTAAGTCCAGAGGTTTCCAATCAAAACCTTTTCACACCACCCCCAGTCTCTCTGCTCTGATATTCTGAATGATGAGGAGCTCACTCCCTTATACAGCAGCCTGAAAACTTCCTGAAGTTGGGCCAAAACCTGCCTTCCTGTGCCTTCCCTCTAGCCTGCCTATGCTCTATGGGTTGGCATAGAACACAGCATCTTCCCCTCTATTTGCCAGTCCTTCTAAGAACTGAAGACAGCCACTCCAGGCCTAAGGGGGATCCTTATCAAAGGTGGTTTTGAACTTTTCACAGCTTTATCTGCCCTCCAGTTTGTCTACAGGAAACTTAAAATGTGGTCTTTAAAACCAGCTTTCCCCTCTACCTCCATTCTCTAAGTGTTGTAGAACCAACATAGAGATTAGTGGACCTACTACTCTCCCACAGTCAGGGCATTAGACCTCTAATAATGCAGCTAAAGATGATGTTCATTTCCTTGGAGGTGCATTATACTCTTGGTCCAAATTGAGCTTAGACTCACTTAAAACCCTACAAGTCTTTCCCCCAAAATTAATAATAACCCTCAAAGTCAGCATTTATTGAGAGTATACTTTGTGCTAGACACTGTGCTAAGTGCTTCAACACCTCATTTCATTCAATTCTCACAACAAACCTGTGAGGGAGGATTATCAGTAATCCTCCCCTCGTTACAGAGGAAGAAACCACAGTACAGAGAGGTGAAGGAAATCTCCAAGGTCACACAGCTAGTAAGTGCCCAGTCTGTATTCCAATCCAGACAGTCCTTCCTGTAACCACGGCACATCCTGACATAATGTGACTTCACAGGATCACCTGGCAAGTCAAGGGCAGGGCTATCGGTCTTCTCAGGAGATGAGGAGAGAGGCCAGCTCTGTCTGCAGACTGCCGGGAGGCTGTGGCCCCTTCCCATCCCCCTCTTTGGAGAGCTGTCAGGGGCTGCGGACTGGATTTGGGGGCAGGGCAGGGGAAGGGGGCTCTTTGCCGCCCTCTCCTGCCTGGCTGCTGTCTGCATGCCACGGCGCTGACTGTCTGGCCTCCTCGCAGGCACTGAGCCAAGTGCTGGCAGCTGCCCTTGAGTCCTGATCTGTGGGGATAACTCATGTCAGAGGCAGCCAGACGTCATCAGAAAAATGAACCTGCTTCAGGGCCCTGACAGGTATGCTGTGTGAAGTGGACCATGTGATTCAGAACCCCACAGAAGTTCTCTTGGGATTAATCAATGGGTTCATGAAGGTTAATGCCAAGGCTCAGGATTCACGGAAAGGCAGAAGGGACTAAGGTCCTAGGGGCCAGGTCCACTCCACACTTTTTTGCGCCGGAAGGGTCCAGATAGGATCTGGTCCAATCCTGGGTACCACAGTGGTCAAGGGTGGCAGCAAGGATAACCCCCCTGGAGCCTGGGACTAGGGCTGCTGGGCACAGGATGAAGCCAGGACAAGGAGTGGCCAGAGATAATCACAGCTCTCATTGATTGAGCACTTGCTGTGTGCCAGGCAGGAACTGAGCTGGATGCTCCTGAGGATAGTGTCATTACCATCCCCATTTTACAGATGAGGAAATTGAGGCTCAAAAAGGTGAGGTGACTAGCCCAAGGTCACACAGCTAGGAAGTGGCAGCATAGGGATTGCACACAGCTTTCCAACCCTGTGGAGGAGATGAGGGTCCTGGCCCCCTAGAACCAGGGAGAGCTCCATGGAATGCAGCTTTGTGCTCTCAGAGCCCTGAAGACCAGGGTTCTAATCCCACTGTTATTGGCTGTGCAATCAGTCTGGTTACTGTCCTTCTCTGACCCTTGGTTTCTTCTTCATAAAATGGGGAGAGCACTGCCTGCCCTGCCCACCCCAAGGGCTGGAATGAGAATCAAATCACTCAATGGATGAAAAAACACCTTGCAAACTGTGGCAAATCTTGCAAGTATGGGGGTGACTCTCTATAGGCTTCTGGGAAGATGGCCAGCCTTTTAAGAGAAGGGGAAAGGACATTCTAGCTGAATTGCCCTCAGCAACTCACCCAACCTTCCCCAGCAGCAAAGCCTACTACTTTCTTACCTGTAAAATGGGAATAAGAGCTAGTATTTATTGAGTACTAATCCCGTACCAGGCCCTGTTCCGGGCACTTTACATGCACTAAGCTGTCTAATCCTTACAACACTGGAGTCTGTCTGCCATGGTTCAAATCCCAGACCTGCCACTTGCTAGCTGTATAACCTGAGACAAGTCACTTATCTGCTCTGTGCCTCAGTTTGCTCTGAAGTAAAATGAGGAAATGACCATCTATTCCTGGTGAAGTTGTTACGAGGACTGAATGAGTTAGGATATGCAGAGCCTGGCAGGGTAACCCTCAGTAACCATGAGGTTTAGTATCACTGACCCACACATGGTAAACAACTGGGAATCCCTGTGGATGCTATAAGAACAATGGGGGCAGCAGGAAATTGACCCAGCAAACAGGAAGGCTGGAGTAGATCCTCCGGCACCAGAGAAGACCAGGACAGGAGCAGAGGGGGCTGGGTGCTAATCCCCACTCCATTTTCATCATCTATAGCTTGATTCCCCACCCCCACCTTCATCTTGGCCTTGTATAGAGTTAAAACAAACCCCATCCTCCTCCTCCCCAAGCATCTAAGCCCCTAAGGAACCTAAGCTGAGCGGCTATGGAATTGAACAGATCCCCAGAGTTAGCCAGTTCAACCAGTGGTACCCTCAGGGAGTGATTGTGTCCACTGTGCAGGTGCGCAGTGTGGCGGGGTCCACTGCAGCTGCAGAGGCTGTGGGAAAAATAACACCATCCAAACTCAGAGAACGTGCCACTTTCCAAATCACTGAAGCACCATCTATATCCTCACAATGCCCACGAGGCTGGACGTAGAAAGATCCTTGTTCTCATGGACAGACAAGGAAACTGAGACCCAAAGAGGGAAAGGGAGTGCTCAGCCCGAGAAGCAAGTCTGGGTCAGTCAGCCAGTCAGTCAACAAACAGTGAGCACCCACTGTGTGCCAGGCCCTGCTGTAGGCACTGAGGCTACAGAACCAAGAAAGGCAGAGCCCCTGGCTCTGGGAGGCTGCCTTCATTCTAGAAGAGGAAACAGGCAAGAACACATAAATAAATAAACACTATAATTTCAGAGAGTGAGAGATGCTATGAAGCAAACACAAACAGTGATGAGTTAACAGGGAAGCGTCTCTGACTGGGACCTGAAGGGTGAGGAAGAGGCAGCCACGCAAACAAGGAACATCCCCTGCAAAGGCAGGAATAAGCTTGGGGTTCAAGGAGCAGGAATGAGGCCTGTGTGGCTAGAGCTGAGGAAGCCCAGGGGAGGGGGAACCAGCAAGGCTGGGGGCCTGTGGGACCTCGTGGGCCACGGAAAGGAGCCTGGGTTTAGTCCCAAGGGGATGAAGGGTTTTGAGCAGGGTAATGACAGTCTGACCTACATGCTTAGAAGGGCACTCTGCTGTGGAGAAAGGGTTAGGGGGCTTTCAGTAAAAGAGAGGAGGTGAGACAGGAGACTGACTTATGCCACAAAGTTCCAGAACCCTGGTCTGCTTCTCAAAGTGAGACCCTTTCTCTTCTGTCTCTTTGGTGCCTCTCAACTGGCTCTTACCTCTTGATCCCAAGAGAGAAGGGGACGAAAAGGTAAAACTGTCTGCTTAGTTGCCTGGTGCTGCCATAACAGAAATACCACAGGAGGATGGCTTTCAAGAACAGAAATTTATTTTCCCACAGTCCTGGAGGTGAAAAATCCAAATCTGAGTCTCAGCCGTGTCAATTTCTTCAACGAGCCTCTCTCATTTCTGGTGTCTGGCCGCGATCCTTGGTGTTCCTTTGCATCTTTTCTCCCCCGTGTATGTCTCTGTGTTTATTCTGCTCTTTTTATAACTCGGAAGTGATTAGGTTTAGGACCCACGCTGCCATGAAATAATTAACATAGCAAAGAAAGCCATACTTCCAAACAGAATTACATCCACGGGTATAGGGGCCAGGATTTCAATACATATTTTTTTGTGGGGGGCACAATTCCATCCATAACACTGTCCCTTCCCCCAGGTGGGGTGTGGGCTTAGGCCCACTGTAGTTCATGATTCCCACTGCTTCCACTGTCAAGCCTGTGAAGGTGCTGTGACAGTCATTTTGTTATGAGAACACTTGAGTTCAGCCCAAATTGCTGTCCCACAGAATTGTGAACAAATGAAATGGTTGCTGCTTTAAACAACTGCTTTTTAAGATGGCTTGTTATGCAGCAATAGAAGAATGATACAACCTAAAGGGTTGTTTCTGGGGATTAAATAAGAAAGTGCCTGGGAAGCATTTAAAATTTGCTTTGGCACATAACAGTAGCTCAATAGAAGGCAGTTGTTATAATGGTTATCATAGTATTTGGAGCCAAGTTTCTGTTTGGGGAAACCTCCAGGTTGGCCTCTTTAGTTATCCAAGTATAAAGTGAACTGATACTGGAAAATTTCGTGAGGTCACCTTAAACCTGCCCTTGGTGGCTGCAGTGCAGACTGGGAGGTTAAGCGTTGCTGTGGGTGAACCTTAGCCTCACTATCCTTGAGTAGGGGAAAAAAGGAATTTCAGACAAAGACTGGGTGACTCCAACACAGGGTTATTTATGATTACATAACAAGGATTGGAACCATGTTCTGGGCTGTTTAGTCATTTCTGGGGCCTGAAATTTGCTGTGAACTGTACTTGGGAGGCTTCCTCCACCCTTTCCTCCTTCCTTCCCTCTATGCCTTCCTGATATATATGTTTTGCAGCCTCCACTGTGTGCCAAGCACTGTTCTAAGGTGCCCAAGATACAGCAGAGTACCAGACAGACAGACATCTGTCGTGGGGGCGGCAGACAGACAGTAAACCCATAACTAATATGTTGTCAGCAGTAAGTGCCTCTGAAGAACAGCGAGCAGAGTAATGGGGGAGACTGATGCAAGAGTGCAGGCACTTAAGACAGTGTGTAACCAAGGAGGGCATCTCAGAGAAGACCCCAGGGAAAAGACATTCAGGAAGAGAGAACATCCCATGCAAAGTTCTTGTGGTGAAAATAAGCTTGGTATATTTGAGGCCACCTCAGGGTCAGACATGGCTGGTGGGTACAGGGAGGCTGGCAGGAGGTGAGACTGCCAGACCACAGAGCCACTTAGGCCATGGCAATGACTATGGGTTCTGTTCTAAGTTGTGGAGCACCGCTGGGTTGCTATGTGTTTTAGAAAGACCGTTCAAGCCACTGTTAAAAGGATGGAATTGGGAGAGGGAGTGTATTAGTTTCCTATGCTGGAGGCCAGAAGTGTGAATCAAGGTGTAGCAGGGCAGTGCTCTCTCTGAAAGCTCTTGGAAAAAGTCCTTCCTCTCCTCTTCTAGCTTTTGGTGACCCCAGGTGTTCTTTGGCTTATAGACACATCACTCCAGTCTCTGCCTTCATCCTCACATGGCCTCTTCTCTGTGTCTCTGTCTCCTGTGTCTATGTGTCCATCTGCATTCAAATCTCCCTGAGTCCTGGTGGTGCAGTGGTTAAGCGCTCAGCTGCTAACCAGCTGCTCCTGCAGAAAAAGGTGTGGCAGTCTGCTTCCGTAAAGATTACAGCCTTGGAAACCCTATGGGGCATTCTACTCCATCCTATAGTGTCACTATGAGTTGGAATCAACTCAACAGCAATGAGTTTTTCTCTTACAAAGACACCTGTCATTGGATGGATTTAGGGCCCACCCTATATCTAGGATGGTTTCATCTCAAGGTCCTTAATTAATTATACCTGCAAATACCTTGTTTTCAAATAAAGTCACATTCTGAGGTTCTGGGTAAGCATGAATTTCTGGGAGACACGATTCAACCCACTATGGGGTGGCGGGGGGGTGGGTGTCACAGTGGCAGAGGGGAGTCAGCAAGGAAGCAGGAGAACCAGTTAGCAGGTCATTGCAGAGACCCAGGTAAAAATGGTGGTGACTTCCACTCAGACTGTAGCAGGGAAGCTGGTGAGAAGTGGTTGGATTCAAAACATGTTTTGAAAGTAGAGCCAACAGGGCCTGGCGACAGACTGGATGTGGGGGTGAGGGAAAGAGAGGCCCTGTTACGTATTGAGTTGTGTTCCCTAAATTTATGTGTTGGAATTCTAACTCCTATAACTTATTTGGAACCCTGGTGGTACAGTGGTTAAGAGCTCGGCTACTAACCAAAAAGTCGGCAGTTCAAATCCACCAGCCACTCTTTGGAAACCCAATGGGACAGTTCTACCCTGTCCTATAGGGTTGCTTTGACTTGGAATCAACTTGACAGCAGTAGGTTTGGTTTTGGTATAAATTGTTTGAGAATAGAGTTTTCTTTGTTATGGTAATGAGACCGTAACAGTGTAAGTGCATCCTAAACCTAATCACTTCTGAGTTATGACGAGCAGGATAGACACAAAAATGAGCAAGTATGGTTATCTTAAACAGTTAGAAATAGGTCTACCATACAACCCAGAAATCCCACTCCTCGGAATCTACCCTAGAGAAGTAAGAGCCTTCACGCAAACAGATATATGCACACCCACGTTTATTGCAGCTCTGTTTACAATAGCAAAAAGCTGGAAGCAACCAAGGTGTCCGTCAACGGATGAATGGGTAAATAAATTGTGGTATATTCACACAATGGAATACTACGCATCGATAAAGAACAGTGATGAATCTCTGAAACATTTCATAACATGGAGGAACCTGGAAGGCATTATGCTGAGTGAAATCAGTCAGAGGCAAAAGGACAAATATTGTATAAGACCACTATTATAAGATCTTGAGAAATAGTATAAACTGAGAAGAACACATACTTTTGTGGTTACGAGGAGGGGGAGGGAGGGAGGGTGGGAGAGGGTCTTTTACTGATTAGTTAATAGATAAGAACTACTTTAGGTGAAGGGAAGGACAATACTCAATACATGGAAGGTCAGCTCAACTGGACTGGACCAAAAGCAAAGAAGTTGCCGGGATAAACTGAATGCTTCAAAGGTCAGCGGAGCAAGGGCAGGGGTTTGGGAGCCATGGTTTAAGGGGACTTCTAAGTCAATTGGCAAAATAATTCTATTATGAAAACATTCTGCATCCCACTTTGAAATGTGGCGTCTGGGGTCTTAAATGCTAACAAGCGGCCATCTAAGATGCATCAATTGGTCTCAACCCACCTGGAGCAAAGGAAAATGAAGAACACCAAGGTCACACGACAACTAAGAGCCCAAGAGACAGAAAGGGCCACATGAACCAGAGACCTACATCATCCTGAGACCAGAAGAACTAGTTGGTGCCTGGCCACAATCGACGACTGCCCTGACAGGGAGCACAACAGAGAACCCCTAAGGGAGCAGGAGATCAGAGGGATACAGACCCCAAATTCTCACAAAAAGACCATACTTAATGGTCTGACTGAGACTGGGGGAATCCCGGCAGTCATGGTCCCCAAACCTTCTGTTGGCCCAGGACAGGAACCATTCCCGAAGACAACTCATCAAACATGAAAGGGACTGGACAGTGGGTAGGAGAGAGATGCTGATGAAGAATGAGCTAATTATATCAGGTGGACGCTTGAGACTGTGTTGGCATCTCCTGTCTGGAGGGGGGATGGGAGGTTAGAGAGAGTTGGAAGCTGGCAAAATTGTCACAAAAGGAGAGACTGGAAGGGCTGACTCATTAGGGGGAGAGCAAGTGGGAGTACGGAGTAAGGTGTATATAAACTTATATGTGACAGTCTGACTTGATTTGTAAACGTTCACTTGAAGCTCAATAAAAGTTAATAAAATTAAAAAAAAAAAAAGAGCAAGTATGAATAGGAGAAGACAGACACCGTCTTAAGATGGCCAAGGAACCAAGGATTGCTGCCTACTAGAAGCTGAAACAGGCAAATAAGGACTTATTCTTAAAGCCACACTCTGAATATGAAACTTCCAGCCTCCTGAACTGTGAGAAAATAAATTTCTGTTCTTTAAAGCAATCCACTTGTGGCATTTCTGTTACAGCAGCACTAGGTAACTAAGACAGGCATGGAGGGTCACTTCTAGGTTTCATGCTTTAAGATGAGAATGCTAATTAGACATCCAAGTGGAGAGGTTGGGGGCAGCTGGATATGCAAGGCTGTTTCTAAGAGTGAAATATTTAAATTTGGAGATGATCACCCTTTAGCCAAAAGATTAGACAGGTCCATAAAACAAACAATAATACACATAGCTCAACCACATATAAGAGACTAAATGGGCACACCAGCCCAGGGGCAAGGATGAGAAGGCAGGAGGGGACAGAAATGCTGGACGAATGGAAATGGGTTCCCCAACGTTGAGTAAGGGAGAGTGTTGACACTTAGCGGGGTTGGGAACCAATGTCACAAGCCAATATGTGTACTAATTGTTTAACGAGAAACTCATTTGCTCTGTAAACCTTCATCTAAAGCACAATAAAAAAAAAAAACTGAGGAATGATGATTCTAAAATGGTATTTCAAGCCGTAATTCCACTTGAAATTGTTTTGGGGAGGGGCAGGGACGAATGTAGACAGAGAAGTGAAGAACCCCAGGGCTGAACCGTGAGGCTCTCCAGCGTTTGGTGGCTGAGCAGAGGAGGAAGTCAGGGTGGCGAAGGCAGAGTTAGGAGGAAACCCAGGAGAAGGTGGCATCCTAGAAGCCAAGTAAAGAACATGTACCAAGAAAGGAGTGAGCATGTCAAATAATGCCACAAAAATCAAGTAAGACGAAAGCAGAGAACAGACAGTTGACTTTGGCAAGATGGAGGCTGTGGATGACCTTGATGAGAGTGATTTCAGCAAAAGATTGAAAGACTGGAGACCAAGGCCGTAGTGGGGGTGCATTAAAATGAGAAAAGGAAGTGAGGAAACAGAGAGAGAGAGTTTTATTTTGAAGAAGAGCAGCTAAAATCAGGGGAGGCGGGACGGGGGCTTGAGGTTGAGAGAGGCATTTCCTCAGCCAGTTCCTCCTTCCTCTAACAGAGGTTTATTAAGCACCAGGAGAGGCAGCTGCTGTGTGAGGCACTAAGGGGACAGTAGAGAACAGGCCAGTCACCTCCTTTCTCCTGGCCTCAGCTTACAAAGTCATCTCCTCAGAAAGGCCTTCGCAATCCCTCTTACCTAAAGTGGGACTCTTCTGCCAGTCTCTGTGGAAGACACAGCTTCTACTTATGAAGTGAGGCCCCTTTGGGAAGACTGACCCTAAATGGCTTATTACCCACTTTGCCTGTAATTAGATACCTGTTGTTGTTGTTGTTAGGTGCCATCAAGTCAGTTCCAACTCATAGCGACCCCATGGACAACAGAACAGAACACTGACCTCTCCCTCGCCATATTCAAGCCCGTTGTTGCAGCCACCGTGTCAATCCATCTAATCGAGGATCTTCCTCTTTTTCACTGACCCTCTACTTTACCAAGCATCATGTCCTCCTCCAAGAGTTAGTCCCTCCTGATAACATGTCCAAAGTACATGAGATGATGTCTCACCATCCTTGCTTCTTCATTCTGGCTGTACTTCTTCCAAGATAGATTTTCTCATTCTTCACCAACACCATAATTCAAAGGCACCAATTCTTCCTCAGACCTCCTTATTCACTGTGAAGCTTTCACATGCATGAGGCGATTGAAAATACCATGGCTTGGGTCAGGTGCACCTTAGTCCTGAAAGTGACATCTTTGCTTCTTAACACTTTAAAGAGGTCTTTTGCAGCAGATTTGCCCAATACAATACGTCGTTTGATTTCTTGACTGCTGCTTCCGTGGGCATTGATTGTGGATCCAAGTAAAATTAAATCCTTGACAACTTCAACCTTTTCTCTGTTTATCATGATGTGGCTTATTGGTCCAGTTATGACGATTTTCATTCTCTTTATGTTGAGGCGTAATTCTTACTGAAGCCTGTGGTCTTTAATCTTCGTCAGTGAGTGGTTCAAGTCCTTTTTAACCAAGCAAGGTTTTGTCATCTGCATATCATAGGTTGTTAATGAGTTTTCTTCCTATCCTGATGCCACATTCTTCTTCATATAGTCTAGCTTCTTGGGTTTATCTGCTCAGCATAAAGATTGAATAAGTAGGTCCCTAGGTGGTACAAAAAAGGGAGCCCTGGTGGCACAAGGGTTAAGCACTTGGCTACTAACCAAAAAGTTGGTGGTTGGAACTCACCAGCAGCTCTGCTGGAGAAAAGAGCTGGTGATCTGCCCCCATAAAGATTACAACCTAGGAAACTCTATGGGGCAGTTCTACTGTGTCACATAGGATCGCTATAAGTTGGAATTGACTCAATGCCACACAATTGGTGGTGCAAATTGTTTGCACTCAATTACCAACCGAAAGGTTGACAGTTCAAACTTACCCAGCTGTGGTGCAAAAGAAAGGCCTGATGATTTGCTTCCATTAAAAGTACAGTCAAGAAAGCCTTACGTACTGAAGAAGGGAGGCATGTGCTCTTGTCTTCAGGAGGGCTTTCCTGATAAACCACTTAACTGTAAGTATGGTCTGTGAGTTCTGTGTGGCCATTGCAGCTAATTATTGAACCCAGCAGAGAAGTAGAGTGTGATGTGGGAGGGACGGCTGGTGTCAGAATTGGTAAAAAGTTTGGAAATAGGAGGTATGTCTGACCTCCACCTCATGGGCATCACTTTGGGCTGATCCTGGTCATTATTCTCCCTGAAGTTAGACAGGTTCTGAGGCTACTATCACTATTACTACTACTATTACTATTTTTACACAGCTTGCATAGTATAAGAAGTCATGACAGAAGGAGACTTGGAGGGGTGCCGAGTCAGTTTAGTCTTCATTAATTGCCATAGTCCACTCCTTTAGTACTTCAACATCCATTTGTACACAACCTTCCATACTTACCATATTTTTTTGCAAATAACACACCCAAGTAAATAATGTGTTCACACGTATAATGCGTGGCATAGTGTGCTTATGAAAATAGCATGGGGAGGGTTACGCAGTTGGCAAAAAATGTATAACATGTGCATTATTTGTGTAAAAATAGGCATAAACGACTGCAACAGGCTACCACTCAACCTAATGCAAATAGATCTCAAGCAGGAACACTCTTATCCTTTCCTTGGAAAGGAACATCTAAAGCCCCAGCAGTTATTGCATCTAGATCCAGCTTCAAGGATGTCTAGGTGATGTTCACTTCTTCTCTAGTTTAGTCACCATACCACCTTGATATTCTGCAATCTATGTACTAAATTATAAAGTTTATCATCAGAAAACAGTTCTATACAAAATGGTAGAGGGAAGAGAGAAAGAATTAACAATAAATATATGCACAACATAGCAAGGAAGGAGGAAAATATGGATAAGTACTATAATTCTCATTTCTTGCACAAGTCATGAGGCATTTATAACATCCTTCCTCTACTACCCATTGCATTTTCTCTTTGTCCTCAGCAAGCACCTCATGTGGCCAGAGGTTTTTACCCAGCAAGATCAACTGAACTTCATTCAGGAGGAAGCTGAGCCCATGCTTGTCCTGCCTATACTGGGTTGCTGTTATCTGCCATTAATTTTTACCATTGGGCACGGAGTTAAAAGGCACCCCAGAGGATTTCACAGGATCCAGAAACATGCTTCTCCCTATTCCCTTATGCAACAGCAACTATATTTCCCCTTGATTACCATAATCGATCACTCCAGCAACACAGAATCTCCCCTCTCTTGCTTTTTGCCTGTTCATTCAGTGGCATGCCATAGAGTCTGAAACGCCTGGGTATGAGTCTCAACTTCCAAGTCAGTGGAACCTCTGTGGCGTTTCTTGGTGGAAACATTCTTCCTTTGCATACTAAAACCTCTAAATTAGCAGAGCCCAAGGTCTTGAGGAAGGGAAGCGAATGTTTTGTGAGTTATTCAACCCAAGATTCATCAATCCATGGATGTTAGCAAAGGGAGGGACATCAGATTATATTGGTTGATGATTCAGAACATATGCCAAATCCTTTAGGACAGCATTTCAAATTCATACAAGGTTATCTCCTAGATGGAACTTAAAAAGTCTCAATAGGCCATGTCACCATCCCATAAAGCCAGATGATTCTGGTGACAGAGTATGTGGTGAAACGGGTGAATTCCACGTTCATCTGCTACACTCACTTCTTTTGATGAAAAATGAGGCTTCCGGTTGTTGTTTTGGGCAGCCATGATTGTGAATAGGAGCCCTGGTGGCACAGTGGTTAAGAGCTCAGTTTGCTAAGAGGTTGGCATAATATACAGTCAAATCCACCAGCCGCTCCTTGGAAACCCTAGGGGGTCATCATACTCTGTCCTATAGGGTCACTATGAGTCAGAATTGACTTGATGGCAACAGGTTTGGCTTTAGTTTTTTGACTGTGAATAAGACATTCATAAAACCATGAATGATGTTGCTAGCAATTACCGAACCCAGCAGAGAAGTAGAGTGCCATGGGAGAGATGGCTGGTGTCAGAACTGGTCAAAAGATTGGCAAGTGGAGGTATGTCAGACAGAGAACGCACACTCATAGCTAGAAGAAATGGTCTATTCCAGTGAGGGCAACTGCCTCCATAATGAAAGGGATCCTATGTAACCAACCCGCCACCAGATGGCAGGCTGCTCCTCTCAGGCTCAGGCACCATACTGAAGGCTCAGAGCCGCTGCTCTGGGTACTTGGGCACTCAGCTGTGGTGGGAAGACTAAAGCAGAGACTGCTAATAGCCACCCAGTATCTACCGTCCACTTCTTCCTTACTAACAGAATCCTGATTTATTTCAGGTCATCAATGTATCCAGCCAAAATACAACACTTTGCAGCTTCCTTCGTTCAAGCTAATGAAATGTAAGTGGAACTGCAATCCTTCTACCCCTCTACCTGTTTTCCTGTCTGATGTTTGGGGTGAGGATGTGAAGGTTAAATTTCCAGTTGCCATCTTAGATCATGAGATGAAGTTGAAGATGGAAGCTACAAGCTAAGACGGTAGAAATTGAGTCCCTGATGACTATGGAGCTACCATACTAGTCTTAGACTGAAAGAGAAAGAAAATTCTATCTTATTCAAACACTATTATTTGGAGTTTTCTATTCGACGGCACTGGGTTTGGTTTTTTTTGTTTGTTTGTTTTATACAGATAATAGATGTCACTTTAAGGACTAAAATGCACCTAACAAGCCATAGTATTTTCAATTACCTCATATACATGCCAAAGTTGGACAATGAACAAGGAAGACTGATGAAGAATTGATGCCTTTGAATTACAGTGTTGGTGAAGAATTTTGAATATACCGTGGTCTGCCAGAAGAACGAACAAATCTATCCTGGAAGAAGTACAGCCAGAATGCTGCTTAGAATAAAGGATGGCAAGACTTCATCTCATGTACTTTGGACATGTTATCAGGAGCGACCAATCCCTGGAGAAGGACATTGTGCTTGGTAAAGTAGAGGGTCAATGAAAAAGAAGAAGACCCTCAATGAGATGGATTGACACAGTGGCTGCAACAATGGGCTCAAACATAGCAATGATTGTGAGGATGGTGCAGGACTGGGCAGTGTTTCATTTTGTTGTTCATAGGGTCACTACGAGTCAGAACTGATTCGATGGTACCTAACAACAACAATAGCATAATATACAGTCAAATCTAATTCTAATTTATACTTAAAATAAGATGGCAGGAAAAAACTTCAAGTACAGCAATAATTGCAATAAATGTAAGTGGATTGAACTATCTGATCAAAAGACAGAGACATTCAGAAGATTTAAAAAAAAATTTATTGTGCTTTAAGTGAAAGTTGACAAATCAAATCAGCCTCTCATACAAAAATTTATATACACCTTGCTATATACTCCTAGTTGCTCTCCCGCTAATGAGACAGCACAGTCCTTCTCTCCACCCTGTATTTTCATGTCCAATCAGTCAGCTTCTGTCCCCCTCTGCCTTCTCGTCTCCTCTTCAGACAGGAGCTGCCCACGTAGTCTCATGTGTCTACTTGATCCAAGAAGCTCAGTCCTCATCGTTATCATTTTCTATCTTATAGTCCAGTCCAGTCTCTGTCTGAAGAGTTGCCTTTGGGAATGGTTCCAGTCTTGGGCTAACAGAAGGTCTGGGGACCATGACGTCTGGGGTCCCTCTAGTCTCAGTCAGACCAGTCTAATCTCAGTCTGGTCTTTTGACGAGAATTTGTGGTCTGCATCCCATTGCTCTCCTGCTCCTTCAGGGATTCTGTGTTGTGTTCCCTGTCAGGGAGTCATTGGTTGTAGTTCGGCACCATCTAGTTCTTCCGGTCTCAGGCTGATGGAGTCTCTGATTTTTGTGGCCGTTTCTGTCTCTTGGGCTCATAATTACCTTGTGTCTTTGGTGTTCTTCATTCTCTTTTGCTCCAGGTGGGTTGAGACCAACAGATGAATCTTAGATGACTGCTTGCTAGTGTTTAAGACCCCAGACACCACTCTACAAAGTGGGATGCAGAAAGTTTTCTTAATAGATTTTGTTAAGCCAATTGACCAAGGTCCCCTGAAACCATGGTCCCCAAAGCCCCACCCCTGCTACGCTGGCCTTCAAAGCGTTTGGTTATTCAGGAAACTTCTTTGCTTTTGGTTTAGTCCAGTTGCGCTGACCTTTCCTATATTGTGTGTTGTCTTTCCCTTCACCGAAAATAGTTCTTGTCTACTATCTAACTAGTGAATATCCCTCTTCCTCCCTCCCCCCCGACCCTCATAACCATCAAAGAATATTTTCTTCTGTGTTTAAACTATTTCTTGAGTTCTTATAATAGTGGTCTCACACAATATTTGTCCTTTTGCAACTGACTAATTTCACTTGGCATAATGCCTTCCAGATTCCTCCATGTTATGAAATGTTTCACGGATTCATCAATGTTCTTTATTGATGTGTAGTATTCCATTGTATGAATATACCATAATTTATTTATCCATTCATCCACTGATGGGCACCTTGGTTGTTTCCATCATTTTGCTATTGTAAATTGTGTTGCAATGAACATGGGTGTGCATGTATTTGTTCGTGTAAAGACTCTTATTTCTCTAGGATAGATTCCAAGGAGTGGGATTGCTGCATCGTATGGTAGTTCTATTTCTAGTTTTTTAAGGAACTGCCAAATCAATTTCCAAAGTGGTTGGTTGTACCATTTTATACTTCCACCAGCAGTGCAGAAGTATTTTTAAAGGTAGTAATATGTCATCTATAAGAGACTCATTTACAACAAAGGGAAATCAAAAAATTGAAAATAGTACAAGGGTTCTTACCTTCGGGCCCATGGACTGTCAGTGAGTCCTTGGATAAAATTCAGAGAGTCCATGAACTTGGAAGAAATTGCCTCTATTTTCACTAACCTCTAACTAAAATTTAGTTTCTCTGTCATTTATAGGCATAGACAACAAATCATGGTAATATTAAGTTATCTATGATTTTGTCACCAATATAAATCACAAATATTTTCATTTCACTTCATTGCAGTATCTCAAAATATCTTTTAATCATATCACTACTTCAAAATCACAGTAGTTATTAGACCTCCTCTTAGATACTGTTATTCAATGCATTAATAAAAGAGTACATATAATGATATCACAAATATTTTAAATATTCTGATAACTTTGAATATAATTGATTTGCTTTACAATTCTATGCAGTTTATCTTATATATTTTAAAATTTAAATTAGTTTAAAAACATTATTTTTGAAAAGAGGTTCATAGGCCTCGCCAGGCTGCCAAAGGGGCCTATGGTAAAATAAAGGTCAAGAACTCCTAAAATAAAGGGATTCCGAGGTTATGAACATTAATATCAGGGAGAAAGGGATATAAGTTAAAAAAAAAATGAGAAACAAAAAAGGAACACTATAATAAGTAAATGGAATAATAGTCCAAGAAGATATAATGATTACAAATATATATGCACCTAACAATATCAAAAAGAAAATCAAAAGATACAAAGCAACAACAGGTAGGAATACAAGAAAAATACATAAATGAATAATCATAGTTTAGAAGTTTTCAACAAACCTCTCCCAGAAACTGATACATCAATTAGACACAAATAAGAAAGATACATTTTTGAAGAGCATGATTAATAAGTTCTAAACATCATAGAGAAGAATTTCATACCCAACAAACCTGAAATTCACAAATATTCCTGCATTTACGAAACATTCACAAAGATCAACTATGTGCTAAGTCACAAAGACTGACTAGAGATTTCAAAGATAATAACAGAATACTATATATCTTTATGCCAAGAATTTTGAAAACTTAGCTGAAATGGACAAAATATCTTTTAAAAACAACAACAACAAAAATCTGGTTTACCAAAAATGACTCAAGGAGAAATGTTGTTAGTTGCCATCAAGTCGGCTCTAACTCATGGTGACCTTAGGTATAACAGAACGAAATGTTGCCCAGTCCTGTGCCATCTTCATGGTAATTGGCATCAAGAAGTAGAAAACCTGAATATGCCTAAAATCTTTAAAGAAATTGAATTAATAGTTTAATTTTTTTCTTAAAACCAAACATCTGGCGAGGCGGAGCCAAGATGGCGGAATAGACAGACGCCTCTGTCGAGCCCTCTTTACAACAAAGACCCCAAAAAACAAGTGAAACGAGTATATTTGTGACAAGCTGGGAGCCCTGAGCTTCAAAGGCAAGCTTAGACAACGAACTGAGGGGCAGGGGCAGAAAGAGACCATTCAGAAGTGGAGAGGAGTTACCAGACCTGAATCGCAGGAAGCCCTCAGGCACCATTCCCACAGCGGCAGCAGTGGCGGTGGGCTGGTCTTAGCGTTCGGCCCCAGTTTCCTCAGGGAGAACCACCACCCACAGAGCCCACTCACACCTCCGGGACCTGAGGAGAAGGGCACTCTCGGTAAAATCTAAGTACTTTCGTATATTTTACCTCACACCCCCATCCCCACCCCCAAGCCAGCGAATCCCTGGGCCTGAGATAGACCCTGGTGAGCACCTAGAGCCGTCATCCCCGCCTTGGGGAAGGAAAACATTTGCAACTGGGGGGAAAAGATAATTTGCTAGCTCCATTAACCAGGGGAGCTCAGGACAGAAGCGGCTCCTGTCCAGGCATACACTGTCCATGGACCTTGAACACCTTTCCCTTCTGCATGGACCTGTGTGGGCCTATTTTGGGAGAATAGGCCCTTGTTGGCAAACTCCAACCATTTCAGCTGTGCGGTGGAGAGGTAGGTGTTTGACGTTTGCCATTGCTTTGCCTACTAAACAAGGTCCTCGCCTACCCACATCAGGGACCTAAGGACTGGTAGCTCCACTTGGGGCACCCAGCCACCCGCGACAGGGGCCCAGGGAAAACTGGTACCTCCCAGCCCTTACAACAAAAACTTTGGGTGCCCATGGTCCCTCTGCAGAATCCACCCACCACCACGCTGTAGGGAACAGAGACGTGTTTTCCTCAGAGACACTCGGGGGTCGGTTCTCAGGCCCCTGCCTTGTTCAGAGCGTGACCCCCTGCTGCAATCAGATACCAGTATATATGCCAATCACCCCTGCCCCTCTAAGACTGTAGAACAGAACCTGTACTACACTCTTGATATCAGCTACCTGGAAACCTGAGCTGAATTCATACAAGAAAACTGAATGGACTCCTAGACTGATATACCTGATAACAGCTCTAGCCAGCTGGGGACAGGACACCAGAGCTCCAAAGGCAAAAATAATCAAGCTAGCTCACTCAAGCAACCCATAGGTATATACCAAAACAAGACAAAGCAAGCAGCTACGACACAGTAAGCAAGCATAAACTAATACAATAACTTATAGATGGCTCGGAGACAACAGTCAATATCAAGTCACATAAAGAAACAGGCCATGATCACCTCAACAGGCTCTCAAAACAAAGAATCCAGGGATCTTCTAGATGAAAGTGCATTCGTGGAATTACCAGATGCAGAATACAAAAGTTTAATATACAGAGCCCTTCAAGACATCAGGAAGGAAATGAGGCAATATGCAGAACAAGCCAAGGAACACACAGATAAAGCAACTGAAGAAATTAGAAAGATTATTCAGGAACATAATGAAAAGTTTAATAAGCTGGAAAAATCCAGACAGACAGCAATCAGAAATTCAGAAGATTAACAATAAAATTTCAGAATTAGATAACTCAATAGAAAGTCAGAGAAGCAGAATTGAGCAAGTAGAAGCTAGAATTTCTGAACTTGAAGATAAATCACTTGGCACTAATATATTTGAAGAAAAATCAGATAAAGGAATTAAAAAAAATGAAGAAACCTTAAGAATCCTGTGGGACTCTATCAAGAGAAATAACCTATGAGTGATTGGAGTACCAGAACAGGGAGGGATAACAGAAATACAGAGAAAATTGTTGAGGATTTGTTGGCAGAAAACTTCCCTGATATTGTGAAAGGTGAGAAGATATCTATCCAAGATGCTCATGGAACTCCACATAAGGTAGATCTTAAAAGGAAGTCACCAAGACATATTATAATTAAGCTTGCCAAAACCAAAGATAAAGAGACAATTATAAGAGCAGCGAGGGATAAAAGAAAAGTCACCTACAAAGGAGAGCCAATAAGAATAAGCTCGGACTACTCGGCAGAAACCATGCAGGCAGGAAGACAATGGGATGACATATTTAAAAAATTGAAGGAAAAAAATTGCCTGCCAAGAATCATATATCCATCAAAACTGTCTCTTAAATATGAAGGTGAAATTAAGACATTTCCAAATAAATAAGGTGAGGGAATTCGTAAAAACCAAACCAAAACTACAAGAAATACTAAAGGGAGTTCTATGGTTAGAAAATCAATAATATCAGGTATCAACCCAAGACTAGAACACTGGGCAGAGCAACCAGAAGTCAACCTAGACAGGGAAATCCAAAAAAAAAATGCAAGATTATAAAAAAAAAGCCCAACACAGGGCAACGGCGATGTTATTAAATAAAAGAACAAAACATTAAAATAATAAAGAGGGGCTAAGAAATATAATCATACACCTTCCATATGGAGAGGAAGATACAGCAATACAAAGAAATAAAAGTTAGTTTTAAATTTAGAAAAATAGGGGTAAATAATAAGGTAACCACAAAGAAGACAAACTATCCTACTCATCAAAATAAAATACATGGGAAAAAGACAGATTCAGCAGAAACAAAATCAACAATACATATGAGGAAAGGACAATACATAAAGAAAACCTACTCAGCACATAAAATCAAGTGGGAAAAAGAAACTGTCAACACACAAAAAAAGACATCGAAATGATAGCACTAAATTCATACCTATCCACAATTACCCTGAATGTAAATGGACTAAATGCAGCAATAAAGAGACAGAGAGTGGCAAAATGAATTAGAAAGCAAGATCCGTCTATATGCTGCCTACAAGAGACACACCTTAGACTTAGAGACACAAACTAAAAAAGGATAGAGAAAAAATATATCAAGCAAACAACAATCAAAAAAGAGCAGGAGTGGAAATATTAATTTCTGACAAAATAGACTTTAAAGTTAAATCCATCAGAAAGGATAAGGAAGGACACTATATAATGATTCAAAGATTATATAATAATATAACCACATTAAATATTTATGCGCCCAATGACAGGGCTGTAAGATACATAAAACAAACTCTACCGGCATTGAAAAGTGAGATAGATAGCGCCACAATAATAGCAGGAGACTTCAACACATCACTTTCTGTAAAGGACCGGACATCCAGAAAGAAGCTCAATAAAGACACGGAAGATCTAAATGCCGCAATCAACCAACTTGACCTCGTAGACATATACAGAACATTCCACCCAACAGCAACCAACTATACTTTCTTTTCTAGTGCACATGGAACATTCTCTAGAATAGACCACGTATTAGGTCATAAAGCAAGCCTTAGCAGAATCCAAAACATTGAAATATTACAAAGCATCTTCTCTGACCATAAGGCCATAAAAGTGGAAATCAGTAACAGGAAAAGCAGGGAAAAGAAATCAAACACTTGGAAACTGAACAATACACTGCTCAGAAAAAACTGGATCATGGAAGACATTAAGGATGGAATAAAGAAATTCAGAGAATCCAATGAGAACGAAAACACTTCCTATCAGAACCTTTGGAACACAGCAAAACCGGTGCTCAGAGGTCAATTTATAACAATAAATGCACACATCCAAAAAAGAAAGGGCCAAAATCAAAGAAATATCCCTACATCTTGAACAAATAGAAAGAGAGCAACAACAGAAACCCACAGGCACCAGAAGAAAACAAATAATAAAAATTAGAGCTGAACTAAATGAAATAGCAAACAGAAAAACAATTCAAAGAATTAACAAGGCCAAAAGCTGGTTTTTTGAAAAACTCAACAAAATTGATAAACCACTGGCCAAACTGACAAAGGAAAAACAGGAGAGGAAGCAAATAACCCGAATAAGAAATGAGATGGGCAATATTACAACAGACCCAACTGAAATTAAAAGAATCATATCAGATTACCGTGAAAGACTATACTCAAATTTGAAAATCTAGAAGAAATGGATGAATTCCTAGAAACACACTACCTACCTAAACTAACACAAGCAGAGGAAGAACAACTGAATAGACCCACAACAAAAGAAGAGATTGAAAAGGTAATAAAAAAACTCCCAACAAAAAAAAGCCCTGGTCCAGACAGCTTCACTGCAGAGTTCTACCAAACTTTCAGAGAAGAGTTAACACCACTACAACTAAAGGTATTTCAGAGCATAGAAAAGGATGGAATACTACCAGACTCATTCTATGAAGCCACCATATCCCTGATACCAAAACCAGGTAAAGACACCACAAGAAAAGAAAATTATAGACCTATATCCCTCATGAATGTAGATGCAAAAATCCTCAAAAAAAATTCTAGCCAATAGAATTCAACAACATACCAAAAAAATAATTCACCATGACCAAGTGGGATTCATACCAGGTATGCAGGGATGGTTCAACATTAGAAAAACAATGAATGGAATCCACCACATAAATAAAACAAAAGATAAGAATCATATGATTTTATCAATTGATGCAGAAAAGGCACTTGACAAAGTTCAACACTCATTTATGATAAAAGCTCTCAGCAAAATAGAAATAGAAGGAAAATTCCTCAACATAATAAAGGCCATTTATACAAAGCCAACAGCCAACATCACCCTAAATGGAGAGAGCCTGAAAGCATTCCCACTGAGTTCGGGAACCAGACAAGGATGCCCTTTATCGCCACTCTTATTCAACATTGTGCTGGAAGTCCTAGCCAGAGCAGTTAGGCTAGATAAAGAAATAAAGCGCATCCGGATTGGCAAGGAAGAAGTAAAAGTATCTCTATTTGCAGATGACATGATCTTATACACAGAAAACCCTAAGGAATCCTCAAGAAAACTACTGAAACTAATAGAAGAGTTCAGCAGAGTATCGGGATACAAGATAAACATACAAAAATCAGTTGGATTCCTCTACACCAACAAATAGAACATCGAAGACGAAATCACCAAATCAATGCCATTTACAGTAGGCCCCAAGAAGACAAAATACTTAGGAATAAATCTTACCAGAGATGTAAAAGACTTATACAAAGAAAACTACAGTACACTTCTGCAAGAAACCAAAAGAGACTTACGTAAGTGGAAGAATGTACCTTCCTCGTGGATAGGAAGACTTAACGTTATAAAAATGTCTATTCTACCAAAAGCGATCTATACACTTAATGCAATTCCGATCCAAATCCCAAGGACATTCTTTAATGAGATGAAGAAACAAATCACCAATTTCATATGGAAGGGAAAGAGGCCCTGGATAAATAAGGCATTACTGAAAAAGAAGAACAAAGTGGGAGGCCTTACTTTCCCTGATTTTAGAACCTATTATACCACCACAGTAGTCAAAACAGCCTGGTACTGGTACAACAACAGATACACGGACCAATGGAACAGAATGGAGAATCCAGACATAAATCCATCCACATATGAGCAGTCGATATTTGACAAAGGCCCCAAAACAATTAAATGGGGAAAAGACAGTCTTTTTAACAAATGGTGCTGGCATAACTGGATATCCATCTGCAAAAAAATGAAACAAGACCCATACCTCACTTCATGCACAAAAACTAACTCAAAACGGATCAAAGGCCTAAATATAAAATCTGAAACGATAAAGATCATGGAAGAAAAAATAGGGACAACATTAGGAGCCCCAATACATGGCATAAACAGTATACAAAACATTATAAAGAATGCAGAAGAAAAACTAGATAACTAGGAGCTCCTAAAAATCAAACACTTATACTTATCCAAAGACTTCACCAAAAGAGTAAAAAGATTACCTACAGACTGGGAAAAAGTTTTTAGCTATGACATCTCTGCTCAGTGCCTAATCTCTAAAATCTACATAATACTGCAAAAACTCAACTGGAAAAAGACAAATAACCCAATTAAAAAATGGGCAAAAGATATGAATAGACACTTCACTAAAGAAGACATTCAGGTAGCTAACAGATACATGAGGAAATGTTCATGATCATTAGCCATTAGAGAAATGCAGATCAAAACTACAATGAGATTTTATCTCACTCCAACAAGGCTGGCATTAGTCCAAAAAACACAAAATAATAAATGTTGGAGAGGGTGTGGAAAGATTGGAACACTTCTACACTGCTGGTGGGAATGTCAAATGGTACAACCACTTTGGAAATCGATTTGGCGCTTCCTTAAAAAGCTAGAAATAGAACTACAGTACGATCCAGCAATCCCACTCCTTGGAATATATCCTAGAGAAATAAGAGCCTTTACATGAACAGATATAAGCACACCCATGTTTATTGCAGCACTGTTTACGATAGCAAAAAGATGGAAGCAACCAAGGTGCCCATCAACGGATGAATGGATAAATAAATTATGGTATATTCACACAATGGAATACTATGTATCAATAAAGAACAGTGAGGAATCTGTGAAGCATTTCATAACATGGAGGAACCTGGAAGGCATTATCCTGAGTGAAATTAGTCAGTTGCAAAAAGACAAATACTGTATAAGACCACTATTATAAGATCTTGAGAAATAGTTTAAACTGAGAAGAAATCATTCTTTCGTGGTTACAAGAGGGGGGAGAGAGGGAGGGTGGGAGACGGCGTTCACTAATTAGATAGTAGATAAGAACTACTTTAGGTGAAGGGAAAGACAGCACACAATACAGGGGAGGTCAGCACAATTGGACAAAACTAAAAGCAAAGAAGTTTCCTGAATAAACTGAATGCTTCGAAGGCCAGCGTAGCAGGGGCAGGGGTCTGGGGACCATGGTTTCAGGGGACTTCTAAGTCAACTGGCATAATAAAATCTATTAAAAAAACGTTCTGCATCCCACCTTGAAGAGTAACGTCTGGGGTCTTAAATGCTAGCAAGCAGCCATCTAAGATGCATCAATTGGTCTCAACCCACCTGGATCAAAGGAGAATGAAGAACACCAAGGACACAAGGCAATTACAAGCCCAAGAGACAGAAAGGGCCACATGAACCAGCAACTACATCATCCTGAGACCAGAAGAACTAGATGGTGCCCATCTACAACCCATGACTGCCCTGACGGGGAACACAAAAGAGAACCCCTGAGGAAGCAGGAGAGCAGTGGGATGCAGACCCCAATTTCTCGTAAGAACAGACTTAATGGTCTGACTGAGATTAGAAGAACCCCGGTGGCCATGGCCCCCAGAGCTTCTGTTGGCCCAGGACAGGAACCATTCCCGAAGCCGACTCTTCAGACATGGATTGGACTGGACAACGGGTTGGAGAGGGATGCTGGTGAGGAGTGAGCTTCTTGGATCAGGTGGACACTTGAGACTACGTTGGCATCTGCCTGGAGGGGAGATGAGAGGGTGGAGGGGGTTAGAAGCTGGAGAAATGGACACGAAAAGAGAGAGTGAAGGGAGAGGGCAGGCTGTCTCATTAGGGGGAGAGTAATTGGGAGTGTGTAGCAAGGTGTAAACTTTCACTTAAAGCACAATAAAAATTATTAAAAAATATATATAGATCAGGCTCTGAGTGGTTTTACAGGAAAATTCAACCAAAATGTCTAGGAATCGGTTATTCTAGTCTTTTACAAAATTTTCCAGATAAGAGAGTTTTCAGAGGAACTCAAAAAGCTGATTCTAAAATTTATGTAGAAGAGCAAAGGCACAAGGTTAACCAAGACACTTCTGAGGAAGAACAAAAAAAAGTGGGAGTATCTGGTTTCCAGAAATCAAAACTTATTATAAAGCTATAATAATATATATATTTATATATAATATAAATAATACAAAGCCATAATAATAAATAAATGTAATAAATACAGAAGTGGTATGAATGGAGAAATGGAAAAATTCACTCATGGAACAGAAGAGAGGTCCAAAATCATTCTCGCTCATAAACAGAAATTTGAAATTTGGCGTAGCAGATATCTGGGGAAAGGAGGGAGTACTCCATTAGTGGTGCTGAGACAATTGGGTAACTGTGTTCATTTTCTTGGGCTGCAGTAATAAAATATCACAAAGTGGGTGACTACAAAGAACAGAAGTTTATTGTTTATTATTCACAGTTCTGGAGGTAGTAGTCCAAATTCAGAGTGTCAGCAGAGCCATGTTCTCTCCAAAGGCTCTAGGAGAAGATCCTTTCTTGTCTCTCTCGGCTTCCCGTAGCGCCAAGCGTTCCCTGGCTTGCAGGTGCATCTTCACATGGCTGTAGTCCCTCTTTGTCTGTCTGTCTCTGTCTCATCTTCTCTTTTGTAAGGAGTCACTCGGCATGACCTCATGTTAACTGATAACATCTTCAAAGACCCTATTTCCAAACAAGCTCACATTCACAGGTACCAGGGATTGGGACTTCAACATAAATTTTGAGGGGGGATGCAATTAATCCGTAACAATATCCATATGGAAAAAAATTAAATTGGATACATACCCTACACCAGACATAAAAATTAATTCCAGGTGAATAAAAGGCTTAAAAGTGAAAAGCAAAACTTTAGAACTTTCCAAAACACATCTTTAGTCAAGTTGCCTTATACCTGGTGGAGTTTCTCTGTTCACCTAGAGTTAGGATTGCTGAATCCCCATGTAAACGCATTCCTAGTTTCACTAAATCCTGCTAGATGAGTTAGTACAGAAGGTTGCACCATTTTGGAATCTTAGCAATAGTGCATAAGGGTTCCAGTGTTCATTCATCTTGGCCAACACTTATTATCCAACTCTTTTTTTTCCTTTTTGTCATTCTGATGGTGTAAAGTGACATATCGTTGTTGTCCTAATTTCATTTCTTTGGCTATTAGGGAGGTTGATCAAATACTTCCTGGCCATCTGAGTTTCCCCTTCTGTGAATTGCCTATTCTTTGCCCAACTTCCTATGGAGCTTCCCATCTTTTTTTTTTACTGATTTGCCAGGAGTTCCTTGCATAGTCTCTATATGGATAATTTGCTATTGTTCTAGACATTGAAAAGATCTTTTTTCAGGTTTTCAGTCTTGTGCCAGCTTTGTCGACGAAGTCCTTAAGTGCATAAAAATCCTTAATTTTTTTCTTTTTTTTTTGTGGCCAGGCTTGAAAGTTTGTTGAGAAGTTCTTTCCATTCCCATTTTTTCTGTGAAATGGCTACCAGGTGTTTCACTTTCTTTTCTAACGGGATGTGTGTTTTTTTCTTATTGATTTATAGGAGTTCTCTATGTATTATAGATACTAATCCCTCCAGGGGGACGTTAACTTCCTGGCATTTCTAGGCTACCCTAGGCACAGGCTGAGCACACACCTGTATCCAGGGACTATGTCCAGGAACTGTACACTAAAGCTGGAGGTAACCTCTGGGGTGGCCAAGGAGGTGTGGGTGAGACGTCTACGGTGTCTTTTACACCCACCTAATCCTCTATAAACATCCACTCATCATTTAAGGCTCTTTTCAGTCTCTTGTCATCTGGAAAGTTTTCCCCAGTCCACCTGCACCACCATTCCCTCCAGATGATTACTTACTCAAGTATTGCCATGGGACCTAGTACCTAGTCATGTGTTAGAGTGTTTTGTACCTGTTTGCTGACTTGTCTGTTTCCTTCACTAGACTGTAATCCTCAAAGGCAGCTACCAAATCTAATTCACCTCTGCATCACTAGTCCACAGCAGAGGGCCTGGAACATGGTATTCCTTATTATATGAGCAACACTTGTTGATCACTTACCATGTGCCAGATCGTGCTTGGTGCTTTACGTATATTATCTCAATTGATTTTTATAACAATTGTAGGAAGAAGCACATTAGTGTAGATGCCACAGGGTTGACAGAAACAACTCAAACAAATTTAAGTAAGAAGGGAATGTATTGGTTGAAGTAAAGGAATATCTAGCAGTCTGCTCTCAGACATGGCTGGATCCAAACACTCAGAGAGAAATCAGGGTTCCTTCCCTTCATCTCTGAACTATGCTTCTCTCCACTTGGCTTCACTTTGAATGTAGGCTTTCTCTACAGAGGGCAAGCTAACTGTCAGCAGTAGTCACATCCTCCTGGCTTAGCAACCACAATGGGCACAACTGGCATTCCTACTCACTCAGCAGAAAAATGTGGTCTCTGATTGGCCCGTCCTATGTCAACTGCCTATACCTAGGCCAGGGGTGGGAGCACAATGATTGACAGCCCCACCAGGAGATACCCCCTAAAGGAAAAAAAGATAAAAGAAACAGAAAACCTTCCTGGGCAGCATAAAACTCTAGCCATCATGGTCCACCATAGGTGAGCGCTAGTGTTGCCCTATCGTATAAATGAGGAGAGAGAGGCACAGAGCCATGTGCTAACTTGCCTAGGTCCATGGCTGGTAATATGTGGGAGAAGGAGGATTTAAACTGGTTAGTCTGATGTCGAGGCCTGTACCCCTTGTCATCCATCACAGCAGCTCCACATGAGTCCTGGGATAGATGAAAGCCAAGGATTCAGACAGAGGCAAACAAATTGAGTTTGAGATCCATTTCTGAGGCTCCGATCTCCATGAGCCCAAGTGTCTTCATCGGTAAAATATGAACAGCAATAGCATGTGTGTACCTTGTTGTTGTGTGCCACCAAGTCAATTCTGACTCATAATGACCCCATGTGACAGAGTAGAATTGCCCCATACGGTATTCTTGGCTGTAATCTTTATGGGAACATAGCGCCAAATCTTCTTTTGCACAGAGCCATTGGGTGGGTTTGAACTACTGACTTTTGGTTTGCAGCTGAACGTTTAACCACTGTGCCACCACAGCTTCTTGTCCACTTTGTGGTGAGGAGTCAATGAAATGATTCAAATAATGCATTTAGCACATTGCCTGGCACACACAAAGTGCTAAACAAGTGTTATTAACTATTATTATGAGTAACTGTTCATTGAATGAATAAATGAGTGAATGGCACCTGGCCTCTAACACAGAGAGCCCAGGTGGGGCTCCTCGAAGAGGAAAGGTGGGGTGGGGTAGGAGAGGGTTTGATAATTTCCACCACCACTCAAAACGCCATCTTTAGATGTTCTTATTCATTGATCTGGGCAATTAACTTTCCTTTTATGTAAAAGCATGTTTTAAAATGCCGTTAATACTGTTGATCTATAATGTAGCTCTAAGCAAGTCTCCGACCCACTCTTCCTTTCTATCCAGATGACCACCCCAAGTCCCTCTATAAGGAATTTTAGAGCCACCGCTGCCTCCAAGCTCCATAGAGCTGAGTTTTCAATGGGCGCTGTCTCTATTTATGATAACCTGCTGGTAAAGGGCTTTGGAAGTGCCAAGGGCCATAATTAGCCTCGGAGGCCAACCAATTCTCCTTGTGGGACCAAGGAGTTCAATCTCTAGCCTGGGCGGGGCTGGCCTGAGGTGGGGTGCGCCACAGCAGGACAGGGAACAGGAACAAGACTGTTTACCGTGGTCTCTGACAGGCCTGGCGGACCAGGAGGGCACCATAACCATTTCCCCACTTACAACTGTACTTGTCTCCCAAAAGCTCTGTCACTAGTGCCCATGTTGAGTGGATACACATTGGCCCAGGACTTCCTTTGTTGCTATCTTGGGCGAGGGGTCTTTGAGGTCCCTGGGCCTTAGGAGATGGTGGAGGAAGGGGAGCCTTCCCACTGCTTTCTCTGCCAGTCCCTTCTCACCAACCCAGTCCAGAAGCCAAAGATGCAGATCAAGGAAGAAAGTGCAACCAAAGGGTGTGAGCCCTCAGCCCCAGCAGGCAGGAGGGAATCAGCTGATTCTCTGAGGGCTGGGTGGGATGGTTGTTGTTGTGTGCCATCAAATCACTTT
The DNA here is from genome assembly GCF_024166365.1 of Elephas maximus indicus. Taxonomy (NCBI): domain Eukaryota; kingdom Metazoa; phylum Chordata; class Mammalia; order Proboscidea; family Elephantidae; genus Elephas; species Elephas maximus. The sequence goes on from NC_064821.1 coordinate 60,841,112, forward strand.
CAGCTCATATAGACCCCAGATGACAGAGTAGAACTATCCCATAGGGTTTCCTAGATTGCAATCTAGATTACCAGGTCTTTTCTCCCACAGAGCCCCTGGTAGTTTCGAACCCCCTGACCTTTTGATTAGAGCCTAGCCCGCTTAACAATTACACCACCAGGGCTCCTTCTTGGGTGGAATGAAGGGGGCAGGAATCAAAAGCAAGGAAGTGAGAGGAAGGGAAGAGGATATAAGGTAACCTTTGTCACATTTTGACAGGGGCCCAGCTGGGGGCCGGTCTGTGTGGCTGAGGACTTCAGGCAGGACACAGAGATGGAGACGCTGCCTTCTCTCCCCGTCCCCTCCCCTCCCCAGACACCTCAGAGAAGCCACTGATGCTGTCCTGCCTGCTGGGGGACTATGGGCATCTCTGGATGATCTGGCAGGGGTCCTGCCCCTCCTCTTTGGTCTTGACTAAACTTGACGATAACCAGGGGCATCACTAGGGGGGTGCATGGGTATAGATCACACCTGGTAACGCTATCAGAGGGGGTGACACCAAAATGACCGTCTATAAAATTTTTCTGCAGTATTTCAGCAGAAATGTCTTCTAATATATGAAAACATCCCTGTGGTTAGTTATAACAACAAAAACATTTTTTGTAAGCCCAGCTTAAATGTATCAAAATACCTACAAGGCTAAAACTCTGTGCTAATTTACTTTTTGAACCTTTTAATGCCCTCCTGTCAGAGCTGTCATTATTACTCAATTACAAAGATGCTTCGAATCATGTGGTTTTGTCTGCACACACTACAAGCACTCACCACTGTTTTTGTTGCTGCTGGTAGTTGTATAGTTGCTGATTTTGTCAAGTTTTCTGATGTTTTAGCTACAATATTGTGGAAATTAGTATTTGTGAACCTATATCAATAACTTTTGGAGAGCGAAGTTAGTAATTAAAGGAAAAGAAGTGATATACAGGAATTACGATTTACAAGTAACATCAATACAAAAAATATTACTAAGGATTCCATATGGTCTGGTATGGGAGGAGGTCCGTGGAGGGGGGTGACACCATTGGTTACTGCACTGGGTGACACTAACCCTTGTGACGCCACTGACAATAACCCCAATTGTGTGGAGTCACAAAGAGCGCTGACACTGTGAAGTCACTGGATCCTCCAACCACGCTCACCGTGCAGGCATTATTTCATTCCATCCTCATCTCTGTTAATGAGATACTGTTAGTACACCCATTTTATAGATGAGAAGACTGAGGCTCAGAGAGATAGTGTGACCTTCCCAAGGCCACATGGTTAATAAATGGCAGAACCAGGAATCAAACCAGGGTCTACTAAACTCCAAAGCTCAAGTACGTATATATCCCAGGATGTAGAAAGGTCTTAGATGAGAAAACTGTGGCTCAGAGAGGTCAAATGACTTGCCAAAGGTTGTACATCTGGAAAGTGGCAGAGGCAGTATGCAAACATCTCCCCCCCCCTTTTTTTAAGCACCAAACTCATGTCCATTTTAGCAACCAGAAGATAAGGGGGCCCAAGTAGATGATCTCAAAGGTCCCCTTCAGTTGAGAAGCATTTGAGTTCTGGGTTGTAGAGGAGAGGAGCTGGAAGGAGAATGGATGCAAATAAAGAATCTCCTTGGTCTTATTGCAGTTCCTCATGCCTCATGACTCAGACAGCCAGTGTGGTTGCCCCAGACCTGCCCTTTCAGCCTCATCTCTTCCTTCAGTGAAGGCGAGAAAAAGTCATTCAACAAACTGAGGGCCATCAAGTTGCGGAGCTTGGGTCTCCAGGCCCTCACACTTATCCCCGCAGCAGGTTCTTCCCGGAACGGTATGAGTCCACAGTCACCCACCACACAGCGCCGCCCCCCCCCCGCCCCCCGCTCATAGTGGCACAGGCCCTCACTCACCCAGCAGTGTGTCAGCAGTGACAGCTGCCCCTAAGCCAGATTATGAAGCAGTCACACCCTTCCACATTGGAACACACACCAGCACTGGGACACACACCACACCCTCTGACCCCACACCCAAGGTGCCCCTCAGAGGTCTACCGGGGGTAGAGGGATGCACTTGCCCCAGGCGGGTCCAAAGGAGGACGCCAGACGAGGCTTGGAATGACATTCCAAGGCGCCACAAACATGAAAGGCGCCTGACTGAGACAGTTGGACAAGAAGGGAAAGGCATTTCTACTGATACGTCACTCTATCAACGTCTATTCATTCATCTTGACATTGGGAGGGGGGCGTAATTTAGAGATTGCCCCTGGCACCTTTACCCTTGCTACGGCCCTGCCCTCTCCTCTCCCTGACTTGGTCCCACCCGGCTTTCCCGAAGGCCACGCACCTGAGAGCCTCTCGGACCTCGCGGCGGGGACACACCCCCGGGGAGGAGCTGCAATTGCAAGCCCAGCTGGCTGCGGCCAGCTCGGGTTTCCTCTCCTCCGCCCAGAGACCAGACAGGGACCAACATGGCACAGAAGGGTCCCGCCCGCGCCCTGGAGCCCGAGCACGTCCAGCGGCTGCTGCTGTCCTGCCGCGAGGCCAAGAAGACTGCCTACTGCCCCTACAGCCACTTCCCTGTGGGCGCCGCCCTCCTCACTGGGGACGGCAGGATCTTCTCCGGTAAGGGCGGACGCCCGGGGCTCCTCATCCCCGGCCGCATTGGGAAGGGTAAGGGGAGGACGGGCCAGACTCGTGGAAGAGGCACCGCGAAGACAGCCCAGCTCTGCCCTCGCCAGCTCCTGTCCCCTTCTCTGGGCCTCTCTTGCCCTGCCTGCTGCGGAGGGGAGGGGGGCAGGGCGGAGGGCAAAGGGTGTAAACGTGCTTACAAACTCTACTGCTGGTTGAAACCAGGGGCTTGCAATCCTCAGAGGACTGGGAAGCAGGAAGGAAGTTTTGAAGGGGAGGCAGGAAGGGACACAAACCAAGAGCATCAGGCAGTCCTGAGCTGGGATGAAGAGGGTTAACTCTTTCGGAGCCCCTGTGTGCCTGGCACTGTGCTGAAGCTTCCACAAGTTATATCAGTAAGTCCTACCCCCAAACACTCGCCTAGGTGTTACACCCATTTTTAGACGAAGAAACTGAGGCCCAGAGAGGTGATGTGACTTGCCCAAGGTCACACAGGGTATTCACGGTGGAACCCAGAGCTGGGATCCCCAAAGCCCTGCTCTCTTCCCTACACACACTCTCTGTGCTGGGGGAGAGGCAAGAATCCAGGTGGGATCACTCAGTGGGGTGCCGGCCTTCCAGGGAGTCCCAGAGGAAAGGAAACAGGCAGGGTTTGTGAGTCAGTGAGTGGGAGCCTAGGAAGATGGGGTGGAGAGCAAATGAATCTGAGCCCACACTAATCATCCCTAAGCTCCTTTTCTTTGGTTGGTTGGTTTTATAGAAAGTTTCACTTGAAAACAAAACAAAACAAAAAAACCTTGTTTTTGCTAAACTAAGGGGCAGCTCCACTCAGGAGAGGGGAGAATGTGATGTGAAGGTGGCAGGGAAGTTTTGCGCCCCCTCCGCAGCTAGAAAGTGGGCACACTGGACAGATGGGGAGATTCAACCCTGCTGCCTACAATCCCCTTCCACTTAGCAGCAGGTTTTTAAAGGACCTGAGGCTCCTATGTGTACACGTGGTTGGCAACCTCCCACCAACCCTCATCAGGTCCAGACTCAGGTCCCTCATTCCCACCACCGCTCCAGCTGTGAGTCCGCTTATAGGGACTGCATCTCCCCTTCTATCACAACCCTTCCTGGGCTCCTCCTTGATATTCATTTTATCTCCTGTCTTTTGAGATTCTGTTTCATGAATCACCTGGGATTTAAACTTCTTCAAGCTGAAGTAACATTGATTGAGCCCCTAGTATGAGAATATGACTAATGTTATCCACTTAACCCTCATCAAACCCACAATGCAGTTATTATATCACCACTTCACATCAGAGAGAGGTCCCTGGGTGGCACAAACAGTTTGTGCTGGGCTGCTAACTGAAAGATGGGTAGTTTGAATCCACACAACAGCACCACGGAAGAAAGGCCTGGTAATCTGCTTCTGTAAAGATTACAGCCAAGACCTTTTAACTCAGTACTCAAGTCGCTCCTGAGGTTCAGCCCAAGATGAGACAGGCCCATAAAACAAACAAGAATAAAACAACCATGTATATGAGATCAAACGGGCACACTAGCCCAGGAGCAAGGATAAGAAGGCAGGAGGGGACAGGAAAGCTGGACAAATGGAAATGGGGAACACAGGTTCGAGAAGGGGAGAGTGTTGACGTGTCACAGCGTTGGCAACCAATGTCACAAAACAATATCTGTATTAATTGTTTAATGAGAAACTAATTTGCTCTGTAAACGTTCATCTAAAGCACAATAAAAAAAATTAAAAAAAAAAAAAGATTACAGCCAAGAAAACCCTATGCAGTAGTTCTACTCCATCACACACGAGGTCACCATGAGTCAGAATCCACTCAGCAGCAATGGGCTTGGATTTTCTGGTTTTTGCAGAGGAGGAAACAGGCTCAGAGAGATTAAAATGACCAAGATCACAAAGCTGGGATTCAAACCCAGGTCTGCCTCAACTCTAAAGTCCACTATTCAGTAGGAGTAAAATGTCACACTGAAATTCAGGCCTGGCCTGATGGCTCGGACGAGTATTAACCATTAACCACCACCATAAGCAACATTGCAACTACTGCAAGTGTCCCACAGCCACAGGACCTTGAACATGGACTCAGCCATCTGTTCTTTCAAACATCCCGATAGCCCCACCGTGTGGTATACAGAGAGGGGCCCTGCTCCTATGCCCTCAGCACCTAGGCTGATCCCTTACGTAGTGGCTATTTTTTTTATCTTATAGTGTTGTCACTGTCCATTTACAAACCTGCCTCTCCGACTAACCGTTGGGCTCCAGGGGGCAGAGGCTGTGTCTTGGATCTTTGTACCATTGACCTTATCCTGCAACTGTACGGCACCTGCCTGGCCCAGAGTACCAGTACCAGCTGCCATGGAGTGCATTCTGACTCACAGACTCCACGTGTGGCAGAGTAGAACTGTGCTCCGCAGGGTTTTCAATGGCTAATTTTTCAGAAGTAGATGGCTAGGGCTTTCTTCCAAGGTACACATCAGTGAACTTGAGCTGCCAACCTTTTGGTTAGCAGCCAAGCACGTTAACCATTTGTACCACCCAGAGACTCCTTAGCCTACAGTAAAGCCTACAGTAGGTGCTCAATAATTGCTGACTGATTGAATGAGTAAATGAGTGGGGCCTTGAAAAATGAGTAAGTTTTGAGAGGCAGAGGGGAAGGGGGCGTGGACTGGGGTGCCACATGTCAGAGGACAGAATTTCCTGCACTGGGGAGCCAGGGTGGCTTCCAGCTCTGGGGCTGGTGTCCCGCTTAAACAAACTGACTGTCAGTTTCATCATCCCCCTCCAAAGCCAGGGGTGTCACATGCTAGAATGCTCTGGTCTTTTATTTTTTAAAACCCTCAAAAGAGAAGGCAAATCTTCACTCATGAGCAACCCCCGCCAGACTCTGAGCTCCTTTGCGCTAGGTGCAGGCCTTGGCCGTTCTCACGCTGATTCATTCATTCCTCAGATATTTGCAGAGCACCAACTATGTGCCAGGCAATGTGCCAGGTGTTGGGGATATTTCAGTGAGCAGAAATAGCCCTGGGTGGTCCAAACAGTTTGCTCTCAGCTACAAATTTACAGGTTGGTGGTTCAAACCCACGCAGTGGCACTACAGAAAAAAGTCCTGGCAATCTGCTTCCATAAAGAATACAGCCAAGAAAACCTTACAGTGCAGTTCTGCTCTACATACATGAAGTCACCATGAGTTGGAATTGACTTGATGGCAGCAGGCTTTCTGCCCCCATGGAGGTCCCCCCTCATCTAGCACAGCTCCAGGTGGGAGCCTCAACCAAGGCTTGTGGAATGAGCAAGCAAGAGAGGGTGAGCAGGAGCAGGGCCTGATTAAATGGCAGGGAGGACCTGGTCTAACTAGAAGAAGGGTTGAGCAGTGTGGATTCAGGGAGGTCCTATTGTGTGGCTGAAGTCTCTGGAGTTAGAGGCTCCTGGGTTTCAATCCTGGTGCTGCTGTTTCTCAGCTGTGTGGCCTTGGGCCAGACCCTTCACCCTTCTGAGTCTCAGCTTACACATTTGTAAACCAGGGATCATAATGCCCACCTTTCAGGATTTGCTGTGAACAGAGCTGGAATTCAGCCAGTATGCCTGGGATGGCATGACAGCCAGGATCCACTCTGATGGGCTGGTGGATGTGCTGTATCGGGTCTTGAATATATCACATCTCACCGCTGGTTGTGAGGCTTTGATTGAGCTAATGCCTGCAATAAGGATGTCACAAGTGGTTGCCGCTTCTTCTACTACTACTGCCATGTTATCATTATCATCATTATTATTTGGAGGTAGATTAAGGAGAACTTTTTTTTTTAATAATTTATTTTGTTCGTTGTTGTTGTGTTGAGAATATCCACAGCAGAACAAGTCAACGTCAAGTCAACAATTTCTATGTGTACAATTCAGTGACGTTGATTATATTCTTCGAGTTGTGCACCCATTCTCACCTCCTTTTCCGAATTGTTCCTCCCCCGTTAACATAAACTCACGGCCCCCTAAATTTCCTATCTAATCTTTGGAGTTGCTGTTGTCAGTTTAATCTCATACAGAGAGTTCTTCAAAGAGCACAATGCTCAAGGCAGACATTCTTTACTAACAAAGCTGAACTGTTGCTTGGTTTTCAGGATATTTTAGCTTAAAGTTTAAAAATTAACTCAGAACTCCTGGAGGTCACCTTGCAGCCAAATAATAGCCTATAGTATTTTTTTTTTATATAGGCTCCCTTAAACAATCAACTATCTGAGATCAAATGGTCAACCTTTAACCAAAAGCAAAGCTGCGAAGGCAAGGAGGGGCAAGGAAGCTAGGCCAATGGAAACAGAACAAACAGAATGGAAATAATGAGAACACTGACACATTGTAGACATAGTAACTAATGTCATGGAACAATTTGTATAAAAATTGGGAACCTAATTTTCTGTGTAAACTTCCACCTAAAACACAATAAAATATTTGAAAAAATAAATAGATTATCTCAGGGTAATAGTTTTGGGAGTTCATCCAGCCTCAGTGGCTCCAGAAAGTCTGGATTCCATGAGAATTTGCAATTCCCTTGTGGAGGACTTTTGAAAACCAGAGCCCTTAAAATTTAAAGAACAAGGAAGTAGGAAGCCAAGGAATGCTATTGAGAACAAGAGTAACACAAAAGTGGTGTTCACGATTAGTCAGACAGGCATCCAAGGAGGCTGGAGCAGAGGGAACAGTGACAGGGATGGAGGGACAAGTTCTGTTTTGTTCACTGACGTGTCCACAGTGCCAGCATATTACCTGACCTATAATAAGTTATCAGTTAAGGCTTGTTGAATGCATGAATGAATGGCTTAGGTGAGGACTGTGGCAGGCAGAATAAAGAAAAAGGAAAGAACTAAGAGATATTACATAGGACAACTAGAACGGGTCTGGGAGTGGTGGCAGTATTAGAAATGAAGGAATGGAATGAGTCAGACATTGTTCTAGGACTCCCAGCCAGGTGGGCCAGGGGAATGATGAGGCACTGACCGAGGTGGGAAGCTGGAGGCAGAGCTGGGCTGTCCTGGGGACAAGGTGGGTAGGTAACCACAGCAATATTAATAGCTACAGTGATGTGATGGTTAAGGTTGTGTGTCACCTTGGCTGGGCCATGATTCCCAGGGGTTTGGCAGTGATGATGTAGTTTGGCAGTCATATAATGATGTAATCACTTCCATGATAAGGTCTGATGATAATGTGATCACCTCTATGATGGAATCTGCTATGAGTAGCCAATCAGCTGAAAGGGAGTTTCCTTGAGGATGTGGCCTACATCCAAAACAGGAAGACTTTCTGGCAAGGCTCATGGGCTTTTGCTCATTCTGGATCCTGCAGCTGGCTCCTGTTCATCTGACCTCTGGTTCTTGGAACTTGAGCTAGCACCTTACCTGCCGTCCTGTCTACCGATCTTGGAATTCATCGGTCTCTGCAGCCTGTAAGCCATAGCCCTGCTGTATGACCTGCCAATCTTGGGCTCATCAGCCTCTGCAGCTATGTGAGTCAGAAGAAGCTTCCAGCCTGATCAATGGACTTGGGATTTTCCAGCTTCTATAACTGTGTGAGCTATTTCCTTGATATATATAAATATATATGTATTTTTTTTTAACGCTTTACTGATTTTGCTTCTCTAGAGAACCCAGCCTAAGACAAATGGATTGAGCACTTACTAAGCACTTCATGTGGAATATCTCTTGTAATCTCACAGACAGAGATCTTTCAGTTGTAAATAACAGAAACCAACCAGAACCAAAAGAGGCAAGAGTAGCTCTTGGCTCAGGGACCACTGGATTCAAGAACTCAAATGTCACCATGCCCACCTTTGTCTTTCCGATATCCTCTTATCCTGCAGATGGGCTTTCTCCAGGTACCAGGGAACACAGGCAGGCAGCACTGATTGGTCCATCTCCAGTCGTACGCCCATCCATGAGCCAATCACTGTTGTCATGTTGGGGTAGTGTGACTGAGCCATCTGGTTCACACATTCCTATTTGATGGGGAGCAGGTGAATCTGTTTCCAGAAATAAGGGGGTAGGTTGCCAAGTAGACCAAGCCAATAACCAATGCACCCACATTTTATAAACAAGATAACTGAGGCTCAGCTTTATCTGATTCCAAATGCCAGGCTGTTTCTGCTGTAGGGCAGATATGCAGAAGGGGGCAAAGAGAATTGTGCTGAGAAGCAGAGGAGGACAACTGAAGAGCATTCACCAGAACTCCTAGATCTCCTTATTGGGATGGGCGAGGGAGGGTAGAAGGCAAATGGCAGGGCTGGGAGAGAAGAGGACCTTGAACAACCAGAGGAAACCTGATAGAACATCATGGGATGACTTAGAGACAGTTAGAGGCATAAGGAGCCTCTGCGTTTTGCAAACTATTAATGGACTCAGCTGCTAACTGAAAGGTTGGCACCTTGAACCCACCCAGACACACCTCGAAAGAGAAACCTGGTGATCCACTTGTCAAAACTCAGCTATTGAAATCCCTGTGGAGCCCAGTTCTACTCTAACACCGATGGGGCCGCTGTGAGTTGGAACTGACTCTACAGCGATTCATTTTTTGTTTTTAGGAGGCAGAAGGTTCAGCTGAATTCAGACACTGGAAATTTTATAGTAGGACAGGTCTGCCCGGTTCTGAGACTTTCTCCAGCAGCGGAAAAGACCAGCCTCCGTGGAGTTTCCACCCTCCGATGCAGCTGGCGGCCCATCTAATTCAAAAGCAAACCTGGCTGCAAAGTATGGCCACAACCTCATAATCATCATTTCCCTCTCTTACCCCTGACCTTGGTCAGGCCTTGTGCCTCTCACAGATGGACCACCCGGGATGGTAATTAATAACTATAATTAAGTTCTCAGGATGTGCCACCAGCTGGTGCTATTTGGTGATTGCCTGTGGGCAGAGCAGAGGGAGAGGAGCAGAGAGGAGTTCCGAGGGTGAGAAGGAGCAGTTGAGGGAAAGGGAAATGGAGACACAAAGAGAAGAGTTAGGATGAGACAGAAGAAAGATTGGGAAAGCAAAGAAAATGGGAAGGGAAACAGAGTCAGCCCAGAGCCTCATACATGGGGATACTCAGCTGGAAGGCCAGTTGGGACACGGATGGAGGAGATCATGGAGGACCACCCCCAACCCTGGGATGCTACACCAGGTGTCCTTGCCTTCACATGGTGTAGACACCTGGCAAGGAGACCACCCCAGCTCCCGGAAAGGTGTTAAAATGATGTCTGAACACAAGGATTCTTGGTTGTGCCTACTGCCACCACCTTGCAGATACCACTCAAAGGAGGGTGGAGTCTTGCTTCTTGGGACATGGCCTCTCGCCTCCTTCCACACTGGGACTTCCACACTCTATATGCTCCATCAGCCACTAATGGGAAAAGCCTTTCCTGGATCAGCTATGATGAATTCTGAGAGGAACAAACCACATAGAAACAGACACTTAAGAATGTCCTGGTGAATCACCGGACCCAGCTTGCCTTCGCTTAACCCCTAGATCTGATTCTTCACCCGTCTTACCCCAAACAGGCCCATGCCCCCTGGACTCCTTCCCTGGGCTCCCATTCTCCGCCTGGGGGAGTTTTCCCTTGGTGACTGCTTCCCCCTCTTTGGGACCACCATTACCATCGGTTGACCTAGTCTGAGCTCCCACCCCACCCCACAGCACTTCCAGGCTGAGTCGAAGCAGGCTTCTCTAACCTGCTTCCCCTCCCTACAGCCCTGCCTACCCACCTCACCCCAGCTGGGTTCCCACTGTCCCCTTCAGTGCACATCTACTAGTCCTCTCTCCTGTCACTCAAAAGTAGCTCATTAGCCTTTACACGAACAGATATGTGCACACCCATGTTCATTGCAGCACTGTTTACAATAGCAAAAAGATGGAAGCAACCAAGATACCCGTTAACGAATGAATGGATAAATAAATTATGGCGTATTCACACAATGGAATACTATGCATCAGTGAAGAACAATGATGAATCCGTGAAACATTTTATAACATAGAAGAAACTGAAAGGCATTATGCTGAGTGAAATTAGTCTGTTGCAAAAGGACAAATATTATATGAGACCACTATTATAAGAACTCAAGAAATAGTTTAAACATAAAAGAAAATATTCTTTGATGGTTGCGAGGGTGGGGAGGGAGGGAGGGAGAGGAGTATTCAGTAATTAGATAGTAGACAAAAATTATTTCAGGTGAAGGGAAAGACCACACACAGTACAGGAGAGGTCAGCACAACTGGACTAAACCAAAAGCAAAGAAGTTTCCTGAAAAACTCTGCTTCGAAGGCCAGAGTAGCAGGGGCAGGGGTTTGGGCACCATGGTTTCAGGGGATATCTAGGTCAATTGGCATAATAAAATCTACTAATAAAAAAATTCTGCATCCCACTTTGGAGAGTGGTATCTGGGGTCTTAAACACTAGCGAGTGGCCATCTAAGGTGCATCAGTTGGTCTCAACCTACCTGGAGCAAAGGAGAATGAAGAACACCAAAGACACAAGGTAATTATGAGCCCAAGAGACAGAAAGGGCCACATAAATCAGAGACTACATCAGCCTGAGACCAGAAGAACTAGATGGAGCCCTGCTACAACCGATGACTGCCCTGAGAGGGAACACAACAGAGAACCCCTGAGGGAGCAGAAGAGCAGTGGGATGCAGATCTCAAATTCTTGTAAGAAGACCAGACTTAATGGTCTGACAGACTAGAAGGACCCCAGAGGTCATGGTCCCCAGACCTTCTGTTAGCCCAAGACTGGAACCATTCCCAAAGCCAACCCTTCAAAAAGGGATTGGACTGGACTATAAGAGAAAAAATGATACTGGTGAGGAGTGAGCTTCTTGGCTCAAGTAGACACATGAGACTATGTCTGGAGGGAAGCTCCTGTCTGGAGGGAAGACGAGAAGGCAGAGGGGGACAGAAGCTGGCTGAATGGACACAGGGAATACAGGGTAGAGAGAAGGAGTGTGCTGACTCATTAAGGGGAAAGCAACTAGGAGTACATAGCAAAAGAAAAAAAAAAAGCAAGGTGTATATAGATTTTTGTATGAGAGACTGACTTGATTTGTAAACTTTCACTTAAAGCACAATAAAAATAAAAAAGTAGCTCATTACAAAGAGGAACTTTACTAAAACCCCTTGACTCTACAATTGACTCAGAATATAATACATATGTAAACTCGCACATGTGCAAAGGGGCAGAGAGGCAGGAACATGAAGAGAGCGGAGTATTTTTTTAAGAACATGGGCACGACATTTCTTTAGTCCAGTGGTTCTCAAATGTGGTCTCTAGACTCACAGCATCGGCAAGCATCTCCTGGGAACTTGTTAGAAATGCAAATCCTTGGGCTCTGACCTATGGAATCAGAAACTTCAGGGACAGGCCCAGGAACCTGTTTTAGAAGCCCTCCTGCAGCTTCTGATGCCCACTTGCTGGAGTGTGAGAACCACTGCCCTCATCTTATCAGCATCCCTCAGAAAGGATGGGTTCGATACAGTGCTTTGGGCATTACACCTGAACTCTAATTGCTCTCTTCTCTGGGCGACTGTGCCACAATCTCCTCTTTGTGAACTTTCCTTGCCGATGTCTTCGTAAAATCTGATCCCAGCCCTGCCTTAAGCACCAAACTACCTCAAAACCCGGCCTGACCATGAAATATCAGAGAGAATAAGTATAGGCCTTTACACCCAACGGGCCAGGATGGGAGTCCTGGCTGCATGCCACCAGCCTCAGCTTTACCTGCTATAAAATGGAGGTTATACTAATATCTGACTCACAGAATTGTTAAAAGGATTAACTGATATAATGCAGGTAAAATGTTCTACAGAGGACCTGGCAGATAAAAACCAAACCAAACCATTTGCCAGTCACATCAACTCTCCAACCCATGGTCACCATATGTGTGTCAGAGTGTAACTGTGCTCCATGGGGTTTCCAGTGGTTGGTTTTTTGGAGGTAGATTGCCAGTCTTTTTTTTCCAAGGCACCTCTGGGTAGACTCCAACTTCCAAACTTTCGGTAGCAGCTGAGCACATTAATCCTTTGTACCAGTCAGGGACTCCACCTGGCAGATAACTATGCAATGAAAGAAAATAATTAATAAGAATAGCACTATTATAGTATTATTTGGTCCAATCTTACAATTATGGACTCCTAACTTGGGGCCCTCCAAGACTGTGTCTCATGTGTGTTTCAGACTAAGCAAAGACAATACTGAGAACGGAATTGTTGGTTTGCCTGGCTGGATGGTGGCCTGGTTTTCTGGGCTAAAGAAAGCAAAACAAAATTGTCTGACCTTTCATGATGGTAACTCATGGCCAAGGGCTTCCTTCCTCATTTTTTTTTTCCCCTTGAGCAAGCCTGGAGAATTACACTTGAACCTGCTAAAGGCCCAGAATCCAGTTATTCCTTAGCATCTCAGAGATCCAACACTGAAGTGAGAAATTTCACTCCTTCCAAAATAGGCAGTTGAGAGCCTCACTCTTCTGGGCACTGGACATACTGTGACCCATAATATAGACAAAATCCCCGCCCTCATGAAGTTTATGTTATAATGGGGGAAATAGATAATAAAAACATTTATTTCAGGAAGGCGTTAAGTACTGTGAAGAAAATTAAAGTGGTATAAATGGATATAAAAAAAAGAGGGTTGGAAATAGAGGAGGAGGCAATTTTATTTTATTTTGTTGTTAAAAATGTATACAACAAAACATACACCAATTCAACAATTTCTATATATTCAGTTCAGTGACACTGATTACATTCTTCAAGTTGTGCACTCTCCTTTTTCGAGTTATTGCCCACAATTAACATGAACTCACTGCCCCGAGTTTCTTCTCTAATCTTTCAAGTTGCTGTTGCCAATTTGATAGTTTTTTAAAAGAGCACAAAGCTCAAGGCAGACATTCTTTACTAATTAAGCTAGCTAAACTCTTTGTTTGGTTTAAAGAAGACTTCAGGGATATTTTTGGTTTAAGATTTAAGGTTTAAAAGATTATCTCAGGGCAATGGAATTCTGGTGGCGTAGTGGTGAAGAGCTCAGCTGCTAACCAAGAGGTTGGCAGTTCAAATCCACCAGCCGCTCCTTGGAAATCCTATGGGGCAGAATGAATAAACGAAGGAGTTTCTCTGGCTCCCCATCTAGTCTCCCCTCCCAGGTTCCTGATTTCAATCTGAAATTACTTTCTTTAAATAATGCCCTTTACCTGCCACGCCTGCCCATGCCTGCCTGTCCCTCCCACCTTAATGATCTGGTTGCTCTTGGCTTCTGCCCCTCCTAGATTATTGTCCCTCCCAGCCTCACTCACCATCTAGCGACATTCCAGCCCTGGCCTTCCAGTCTGCCCTGCCCCATCCCTGACTCAGACCAGGCATGATTCACACAAATCTTAGGTTCGCTGATATGCTGTTAAAACAAATGGTCACCCTTGCAGAAGGCCCACTCTCTTGGAACAATGGTATGTGTCTGTGCTGGAAGTTCAGAATGGCCTCATAGAGAGAAATCTTCCTTTATTGTTTGTAAAATATTTCAACGGGCTAGTTAAGGAGAGAGAGAAAGAGATTGTTTTAGAAGGGAGTGCACTGACATACTCTCCTATTCAAATGGCACTTTGTGTAAAGAGCCCTAAGGTTCCATTCTACCTGGGAGCTTTTGTCCAGCTGGCTCCGAGAATTTGGGGAAGGTTAATGAGAGCTAGCGCCTCTCTCCTAGAACTCTTGTGAAGATGAGTGAGATCCTGTGTGTAAAGCGCTTAGCACAAATTGTGGCTGCTAGCCGCTGTTGATATTAACTGCATGAAAATCAAGGCTTTGATAGTAGTGAGGCTGTGTGACTAAGTCTCTGCTCTTTCTGGGCAAGGTGTGAGAGTGATCCTGCGCCCCCTGTTCGTTACAACTCTGTCACTGTCCTCCAGGCACTTTGCAATTCTTTTCATGATGCAAGGCCCCACGTTTCACAGTTCTGAAGACTACAAGCCGGCATTCAAGGCATCGGCTGAATCATGCTGTCTCCAGTGATTCTTGGAGGAGATCCTTTCTTGTCTCCCCCAGCTTCTGGTGGCCCCAAGAGTGTCTTTATCGCTTCTTCTCTTTTATGGGACACCACTCATACTGGATTAGGACCCACCCTACTCCAGTATGTCCTTAAACATCTTCAAAGACCCTATTTCCAAACAGGTCACATTTACAAGTACCAGGTGTTAGGACTTGAATATATCTTTTGGGGGGACAGAATTTAATCCATAATGGTACCCATGCACATCCTTCTTCCCACGCATAAAACCCACTTACCATCTCCCTAAAACAAGCAAATCACAGCCCTGCCTCATCATCCCTAGAGCAGGATCTTGGGGTACACAGTCCTCTTCCTTGGGTCCAGAATGGGCTTCTCTGGCCCAGTGACCAGTAAACTAAAACATAAATTTTTGCCCCCACACTTCAACCTCACTCCTGCAATATACAGGGCAGAGCAGGAATGGGTAACAGCAACAAAATCTCCCTTTAGGAAAAGGGAATAATAGAAAACACACACTGGTCACCAGTTATCAGACCTGCTGGGCAAGAACCAGGAAGACCCCCTGCCTTGTCTTGCACTTTCCTTCCCTTTTCTGCCCTGGGGTAACTCCCTTGTCCACTGTCTGCTGGAGCCCCTGGCTTTGCCCTCTAGGAGGTTCCTCCTTGACTTTTACCATCCTTAGCCACACATCTGAAGTGGGTGTCGGAGAGGATACTCTCTTGGGAGCAAACAGCTCTCTCAGCACAGTTCCTAATGGTGGAGTTTTGGGGGCTCAGGGGTCTCCATAGTGATGGAATTACCACTGGCTTTTGTAGACCAGATTTGTAGCTTCTTCGACTATAAAATTCTATTTAAAACTCAAAACCTCCAAATGGATAATGGCAATGGTTGAACAACATAATAAACATATCTAATGATATTGATTAAAGTTGTCAGGGATTTCATTTTACTTGGATCCACAATTGATGCCCATGGAAATAGCAGTTAAGAAATCAAACGACTTATTGCATTGGGCAAATCTGCTGCAAAAGACCTCTTTAAAGTATTAAAAAGCAAAGATGTCATTTTTGGGAACTAAAGGGAGCCTGATCCAAGCCATGGTATTTTCAATCCTTTCATGTGCATGTGAAAGCTGGACAATGAATAAGGCAGACCAAAGAAGAATTGATGTATTTGAATTATAGTGTTGGCAAAGAATATTGAGTATTAACTGCCGGAAGAATGAACAAAATACAGCCAGAATGTTCTTTAGAAGTGAAAATGGCAAGACTTCATCTCATGTACTTTGGACACGTTATCAGGAAGGACCAGTCCCTGGAGAAGGACATCATGCTTGGTAGAGAGTCAGTGAAAAAGAGGAAGACCCTCAATGGGATGGATTGACACAGTGGCTGCAACAATGGGCTCAAACAAAGCAACAATTTTGAGGATGGCACAGGACCAGGCAATGTTTCATTCTGTTGTCGCTATGAGTTGGAACCAATAGGATGGCTCCTAACAACAACGGTAACGTTACTGAAAGAGCCCTGGTGGCGCAGTTGTTAAGTATTTGGCTGCTAACCAAAAAGTTGGTGGTTCGAACCCATCTACCACTCTGTGGAAGAAAGATGTGGCAGTCTTCTTCCGTAAAGATTATAGCCTTGGAAACCCTATGGGGCAGTTCTCTTGTGTCCTATAGGGTCGCTGTGAGTCAGAATAGACTCAACTGCAATGGGTTAATGTTACCGAATTGAAAATGTGAAGAAGGTTGGAAAGGTAAACAATTTGTTACCTATATGTTTACCACACTGAAAAAAAAAAAAAAAAACCCTGAAAACCAACCAATCTGTTTGCTTCCTGTCACTTCCATACAGGAGTAGCAAGTCCAAGGTCCCTTCTGGACATAATTCTTAAGCCTGCCAACTCCTTTTATACTAGCTGTCTTCCATGCTTGGCCCGTCCCTGCTGCAGCATTTTCATGGTGGCTGCCTGGAGGCACCGGAAACAATAGGCTGGGTGAGAAGATGACATCCTCAATTAGATCTTTGCCACAGGGCTGATCCCCATTGCCAGGTAGAGAAATCTTTTTGTTGTTAGATGCCCTCGGTCAGCTTCCGCTCACAGTGACTTTACACGTAACAGAACCAGGCCTGAACCTTCTACGTGATCGTTGGGGCGTCTGAGGTTTTTGTTGCAGCCGCTGTGTATTTTGAGTATCTTCCGACCTAGGGGGCTCATCTTTCAGCACTATATCAGATAATATTCTGTTTTGATCCAAAGGGTTTTCATCAGCTAATTTTCAGAAGTAGATCGCTAGGCATTTCTTCGTAGTCTGTCTTAGTCTGGAAGTTCTGCTGAAACCTGCCCACGATGGGTGACCCTGCTGGTATTTGAAACAGTGGTGACCTAGCTTCCAGAATCACAGCAACATACAAGCCACCACAGTGCAATAAACAGACATACCGATGGTGGAGAGAAATCTTAATGTTAGGTAAATGGTCTGCTTTCCTGGCTACTGGAATCTGCTGCAGCATAACAAGGGTCATCAGCTTTCCATCCTGCAGTGTCTGTGTTTTTCATCCACATGGCCCAGCCACTAAGCCACTGCACATATTTTAGGCTTTTTTGCTAAAGCTACATCTGACCTTCAGCACTAATTTCTGTATTAGTTACCAGCTAAGCTGCTTTCACAAAAAGATGCCGAAATACAATGACTCAAACATAATAATATTTTGTTTTTCTCTCTCATAACAATTCAGAGTAGGCAGTTGGTCCAGGGCAAGTAGGCAGCTCTGCTCCAGGAGTTGACCAGGGTCCCAAATTTCTTCGCAAGTTGCTTCTCCATTTTTATGACCATAAGCCATCTGCTCAAAGCTGGCTTACCCCGTCACCTCCACCTTCCAGCCTGTAGAAGAGGAAAGTGAAAGGAGAAAAGAGCAAACCGTCCCCTTACGAAAAAAAAAGTGATCCAGAAGTCTTCCATATCACTTTGGGTCACATCCGACCAGCTAAAACTTAGTCACACAGTCATACCATGCTTCAAGAGAGTCTGGGAAATGTAGTCTTAAGGTGAGTAGTTATGTGACCAGCCATGTTGGAATGAGGTCACTTGTATTACTTCATGGAAGAAGAAGAAAATGAATACTGGGGGACAATTAATAGCTCTGCCTCAGGCAAAGTTACAAAGAGTAATACAGACCATATACCACATTCAGGCCCAGCTCCCACAGCCATTTGTTATGGCCTCACCTTTCTGAAAATCCCTTCAGCCAATATGGCTATGCCAACATTCGCCCCTCCGCGAGCAATCCTTGCCCATTGTCCCCCATGAACACCCCTGAGAGGCTCCCCTTGCTAAGGACTGTACCACCTTAGCAATCCACCTCCCATTGAAGGCTAGTGATTGCCTCAAGATTTTTATGCAATCACAGGCCCCTTTTGTAAAGTTTTTGAGTTGTTTTTATTTGTTTGTTTACTGGTTTTGACAGTTTGTTTTGTAACACAATTTACACAGAACCCTGGCTGAACCCTGATAGCTGGTAGCCAACACCAGGAATTTTTCCCAGGCCCAGTCTCTGAATCACACCCCCCACCATATAGCTTCTGTCTCTTAGATCTAGGCCTTGGGGCTCTGCTCACCTTCTAAACCTTAGCATCTGCCTTGGCCTTGACCTCTGCTAGGGTGGTGAGGCCAGGTTAATCTGCCCTGTCAGGTTACCCCTGCCCCAGGCTGTGCTTCAAGATGAAGGCATTGGGTAAGGGATGAGAGTGGGAGGCTATTGGGAAGGACCATTGCACCAATGGGCCAAAAAATCTACTGATGCTTCAGGTCAAATTACCTTCTCCTTTTCCCCACCTGTTCAGAGCAACAGGGCCCTCCTCACACTGGAATGGGGCAAGCCTCTTACCCAACACATGCAGCAGGAAGTGGTTCCATTGGACTTACCACTGGGCTCTCCTCTCTTCTCAGGGTGCAACGTAGAAAATGCCTGCTACCCGCTGGCCGTCTGTGCTGAACGGACTGCCATCCAGAAGGCCATCTCAGAAGGGTACAAGGATTTCAGGGCAATTGCTATTGCTAGGTGAGTGGGAAAGCTAGTCACAGCAAGATTCATTCAGTTATTCTGCCAACATCCAGTTCGAGCCCATCATTCACTCATTCATTCATCTAATGTATGTCTATTGGGCACTTTCTATATGCCAGGCACTGTGTAAGCTCCTGAGCCGAGTGCTAAGGATGAGGAGATAAATAAGAAATGGACTCTGCCCTCGATGAGCCTGCACAGCAGGGAAACAACCAAGGCAAACTAATATAAGGGCTTGTTGTTGTTGTGTACTATGGAGTCCATTCTGACTCATAGCGACCCTATAGGACAGAGTAGAACTGCCCTGTAGGGTTTCCTAGGCTGTAATCTTCAAGAAGCAGACTGTCACATCTTTCTCCCATGGAGGGCTGGTGGCTTTGAACCATGGACCTTTCAGTTACCAGCCAAGAGCTTAACCATTGTGCCACCAGGCCTCCTTAATACAAGGGAAGGTGTGTTCATGTTCTAATAACAACACAACGTATGACAGAATCCCTACAAAATACAACAGAAAGGCAGCATGGAAACCTAAAGCTGGAGGGACCTACAAATCACCTGCTATAGAAGCCCCTGCCACAACCCCATTTTACAGCGGCAGAAACTGAGGCCCAATATAGGCTACAACATGGATGAATGTTGAAAATGTGTGCTGAGCAAAGTAAGTCAATCGCAAAAGGACAAATGTTGTATGACCTCACTTATAGGAGATAACTAGCATAGGCAAATGTATAAAGACCAAAGTTTATTAGTGATTACCAAGGATAGGAGGGAGGGGGAAGGAGAGACTCATTGATTAGGAAGGCAGTGAATTACTGTTTATGGTGACAGAAAACTTGCCAACAATTATGAGTGAGGGTTGCACAACAGGATTAATGTAATTCATATCGATCGCTAAACTGTCCATGTGAAAAATGCTGAATTGGCAAATGTTGTATTATATATATATTTTACAACAATTAAAAAAAATGTAAAGCCTTTAAAAAAAATAAAAAGACACTGAGGCCCAGAGAGGTTGAAGAACTTTCTCAGCACTGAGTGGCAGAGCCAGGACAAGAGCCCGAGTCTCCAGAGTCCCACTTGAGGTCTCTTTCTACTATGCCATGCTGTGCCAGGAGGTAAAATGCTTTTCCATGCTCTCCTGAGCTGACGCTGCCATCCTGTATGAGCAGCTCAGCACCACTGACTCCTTCAATCGCGACACTCACCAAGGAACCTGTGTGCCAGAGGCAGGATGCAGAGACAAGCTGGTGGGGTGGCAGCCAGAAAAACACTGATTATGGTTCAGACTGCTCAGATTCCAGCCAAGGTGCCAGCTAAACAAGAGCCCCAGTCAACTCTCCCTACATGCCCCTAAATAGCCTGGTTCCCATGTGTTTGTTTACCCTCATAAATTGGCCCTGGACCCCGACTCAGTGGCTTCAGGAGTCAAACTCGTTGAATGGACTCTTTCCTAATCTGGACCCTGTCTTAGTCATCTAGCGCTGCTATAACAGAATACCACCAGTGGATGACTTTAACAAAGAGAAATTTATTCTTTCACAGCCTAGGTTACAAGTCCAAATTCAGGGTGTCCGCTCCAGAGGAAGGCTTTCTCTCTCTGTCGGCTCTGGAGCATGGTCCTTGTCCTCAATCTTCCCCTGGTCGAGAAGCTTCTCAGGCACAGGGACCTCAGGTCCAAAGGACGTGCTGTGCTCCTGGTGCTGCTTTCCTGGTGGTATGAGGTCCCCCTGTCTCTCTGCTTGCTTCTCTCTTTTATATCTCAAGAGGTTGCCTCAAGACACAATCCAGTCTTATAGACTGAGTCCTAACTAACACAGCTGCCACCCATCCTCCCTCATTAACATCATAGAGGCAGGATTTACAACATACAGGAAAATCACAGCATACCAGGAATCATGGCCCAGCCAAACTGATACACACATTTTTGGCGGGGGAGGGGCATAATTCAATCCATGACAGACCCCCTTATGCTTCTGATTCGATGATAATTTGCTCTTGTGTGCACCTTCTCGTTGTCTACAAAGAGGGTATCCGTAGCAAGTTCATGATGCAAGCAAACGACATGAGAAATGAGACTGCATGGCTGACCCAGTGTTGGTCTGAGGGACATCTGGCTGCACCATGGGTCATGCACCGTGCATGAAATCTCTCTTCCTCATGCAGAGCTGCAGGGCCTTACCTGGCACAGAAATGCCAGCAGCAGAAAATAAGGGGCTGTTCTACAGTAAGACCGATGGGGCCATGGACAGAAATGAGCCCAGAGTTCTGTTATAAGATGCTAAGCTTGGGCTGGGTCTGGCCTCAAGTTGGTCCAGGTTATTGAAGATTGATTCTGAGCCACTGGAGCCAAGAGTGCACTTACAGGGAAGGGCCCCAGCGTCAAGCACACTCCCCGGGACCCAGGTCTGTCCTGGCTTCTCTTCTGCTTCAGGAAGAGTAAATGGGGCCACGCTGGGAACATTGTGAGCAGAGACCGGCATTTGAATTTATACTCTATATAAAAAGAGGGGACATAACTCCATTTCAAAGCAGATCCAAGAAAATAATGATATGTCAAGGGAAATGAGGCCAAAGTCAACCAAAGGATAATGGCGCGGTGGCCTTGCTCTGCTCCAGATTTTCCAAATGGAAGACTTTTTCCCTTGACCATAATCTACTTGTAAACATTACTGGGTGTTGCTAGCGATGATTAGCAAATATCCTTATTTACACAAAACCCGCGTTTTTCTAGCATCCAATGGCTCTACTCCGAGTATTCAGCCTGTACCGGCATCCCCAAGCTAGAAAAGCAGTCATTATCGCACTAATGATTTGTTAAATTGAGAGCATGGATTTAGAGGAGTGGAAAATGCCAACTGCCTTGTTAACATGGGGCGATGTGAAGCCTGAGAGCCGCCTTGCGATCTATAAGGGTAGAGAGGTCCACTCAGGGAAGCCCATGTATCTGCAGAGCCCAGGATGGGATTTCCCTAACAGAATTAAGCTTGCCCCACTGGGGTCCCAGCTGCAGTCATCAAAGCTGATTCCAGCCTGTCAGATCTGATCACCGCAGCTCCAGTGTGTGCCCAAGATCAGTATAAGCCACAGCAAACTGTAAATACCCAAGAAAAGGCAGAAGGTGAAGGGCAGGGGAGACAGGGAAAGTGGAAGCGTGGAGGGGATGTTTTGATGCACTTTCTGGAATGCATTTTCTTCCAAGCTTCCAGGAGTGTCAAGGAATGGTTAAAAGCCCAGGCTCCAGGGTTTGTGAGACCTGGTTTCAAATTCTGCTCCACTGCCCTGATGGCGCAGTAGTTAAGAGCTCAGCTGCTTCTTGACCCCTATAGGGTCACTATGAGTCGGAATTGATTCGACGGCAGTGGGTTTGGTTTTTTTCAGTTAACTTACTGTGTGACCTCAGACGTGTTGCTTAACCTCTCTGAACCTGGTTTTTCATCTTTGAAATAAAGATGAGTAAAACCTGACTTATTGGGCTGTTGTGAGAACTCAGCACAATTATTTCTGTACAGTTCTGGCACAGAGTATGCAATATATTGAAGTAACTTTTTACTTATTATCATTACTTCTGCAAGGCACACAACTACCAAAGACAGAGTGGTCCAGAACCTAGGTTCTGGGTTCAAATTCTGCCTCTGTCACTTCCTAGCTCTGTGACTTTGGGCAAGTCACTTCACCTTTCATGATCTATATCATGTGGATAATAAGAGTACCTAGATTTCAACTCATGGTGACCCCAAGAGTGTCAGAATAGAATTGTACTGGATACAGTTTTCAATGGCTCGTTTTTCAGAAGTAACTCACCAGGCCTTTCTTCTGAGTTGCCTCTGAGTGGACTCAAACCTCCAACCTTTCTGTTAACAGCTGAATGCATTAATTATTTTTACCATCCAGATAGCCCCCACTTTATATGTTTTTTAGGGCATTAAATGAGTTACTGGAGTCCTGGTGGCACAGTGGTTAAGTGCTATAAATGCTGACCAAAAGGTCTGCAGTTCAAAACCTTCAGCCTCTCCTTGGAAACCTTGTTAGGCAGTTCTACTATGTCCTATAGGGTCGCTATGAGTCAGAATTGACTTGACGGCAACAGGTTGTTTGTTTGTTTGTTTTTTAAATGAGTTACTACACACAAGGTCTTAGCACAGAGCCTGACACAAAGCAGCACTATGTAAGTGTAAGCCATATTATTATGGGGCTGTCTCCCAGTTCTCAGAGCCATGCTCCCTGGATGCACCATCTTGTGCCTTTAGTAGTTGAACCCTAGGCCTAACCTAATTTCCCAGTGGAATGCATGGTTGAACCCCTGAAAATCCTAATGCAGGCCACCTTGTCCAAGGAGCTGTCCATCCAGTGGGCGGTTGGCCAATCATGACACAAGAGTGGGAAAGGAAGTGGTGAGCTCATCAGGGGTTAGGTCATACAATGCCTTACAGGGCATGGGGGGGAGGCTGACTTTCACTTGGAGCACCTCTCCCATGGCCTGTGTTGCAGCGTTTACATGCTCATTTTACCTTCCCTTTCAGACAGTAAGGCTCTGGAGGCAAGGATTCTCTCTAATGGGTCTTTGTTTCTCCTTCCCTGTGACTGTCCCAGAGCCTAGCATACAGCAAGCTCTTGATCACCATTTGTGGAATGAAGTAAAAAATAACACAGAGTCCAGCCTCCAAAGGGCTTACAAGAGGCCTCTGGCTGCAAAGCCTGTCACCTGGTGATCCAAATGATTGATTTGGTTCATTGACATCCTGGACAAGGGTCCCCGCCCCTCTCATGTCCCCACAGGCTGTTCTGAAGCTGGGAACATGCTCAGAAAGTTCCTCACCATTCCATGGAGAAGAATCATTCTTTGACTGGACCCACAAGTATCCAAGGGAGTTATCATGAGGATAAAAGAAAATAGCACCCCATCACTCTCTGTCCTCTT
This sequence comes from Elephas maximus indicus, assembly GCF_024166365.1. Lineage (NCBI taxonomy): Eukaryota > Metazoa > Chordata > Mammalia > Proboscidea > Elephantidae > Elephas > Elephas maximus. The sequence goes on from NC_064821.1 coordinate 60,864,737, forward strand.
TATCTGCTTTATTCTTATTCATATCATCTGTCCCTATCTCCATTTGATACACGGTCGGTTGATTGGTTGTTGGTTGCCTGGCTCCCCTCACTATGCTATAAACTCCTGGGTTTAATTTTTGCCTGTTTTGTTCACTGTTCTATCCGCAGCAGTAATGACAGTGCCTGGCATATAGTAGGTGCTGAATAAATATTTGTTGATTAAAATGAGGTATTGCATATAAAATGTTTTTCAGGGTGCCTGGCACATTCTAGGCACACATTGAACAGTAAAACAATTTTTTGTTATTATATAATGTTATCGTTGTTAGTCACTGTCAAGACAGCAACTTACATATAACAGAATGACATGTTGCCGCATCCTGGACCATCTCCTTGATCTTTGGTAAGTTTGAGCCCGTTGTCGAGGCTATAGTGCCAACACATCTCATTTAGGGTTTCCCTTGTTTCTGCTGATCGTCCACTTTATGAAATAGGACATATTTCTCTAAATAATAAAATTAATTAATTATAAAATAGTACATAAAGCACATATAATAAACCTGTATTGTTTATTATAAAGTACTAAAATTGCAACATCAATAACTATTCAGTAATTACTAGGTGGTGCAACAGTTAAGTGCTCAGCTGCTAAGCAAAAGGTTGGTGGTTTGAACCCACCCAGCAGCTCTACCTACCCAGAAAGACCTGTCCCTCTGCTTCCATAAGGATTACAGCCAAGAAAATCCTGTGGGGTGGTTCTATTCTGTCATATGGGGTTGCTATGAGTCAGAATTGACTCGGCAGCACCTAACAATAACAACATGACAATGTGTGGATAGCATTCCCAAGTTTGTAAAAACCTTTGCACGCTTTCTCATTTTATCCTCTAGCACTCCGACAAAGTACATGATGTTATAGCTAACATTCTGCAGACAATCAAATCTTGGGTGGGTTAAATGACTTGGTCAAAGTCACACCAACTTTGCCAGTGGCATCACTAGGATTGGTGTCACCCAGTGCGGTAATTGTTGGTGTCACCCCCTCCAAGTGTGGGCGGGGCTGGCTGGGAACCCCCCTTCCCGTGGGCAGCATGGCCCAGCCGCTCCCAGCTCACCCCCTGTGGCTCCCCACAGCCCTTCCCCCTCATCCAATGACAGGTGCTGCAGTCCAGCCACTGGCACCCTGACTAGCAGGCAATGGGGGGTGATGAGTTATCATACTAGGTGATGGGTGACACCAGCCCTAGTGACACCACTGCCTTGGTGGCTCCTCCCCAGAAGTGCTGGCCCACCCACTGCTGCTGGACCCTGGGGTCATTTTGATGTTACCCCCTCCGACAGTGTCAGGGGGTGTAGTCTGCACCTCCCTAATGCTGCCACTGTAGTTAGCAAATGGAGGAGCCATTCTCGCACTCCTCTGGGGTATCCCAGAACTGCAGTTCAGAGGAGCCAGGGTGATGGTGGCTACTGGTTTCAACTCTGGTGCGCCAGGAGGGTTAGAGGTTCCAATGGTTAACTCCTGCTTCTTTCAACTATTTGTCCTACTGTAAGCTGGAGGACTGCCTGGAGAGGCCTACATTCTCATAGGCAACTCATTAGCTGTCAGCTGCTTTTCTCTGGATTTCTGAGATGCTGGGAGCCCATTTTTCTCTTTGGCTCTCAACACGTCTTCTTCTTTCATACCTCAGGGCCTTTGCACATACTCTTCCCTCTGCCTACATTGCAGAAAAAGCCAGGGCTTCAGAACAGCACTTCCATTACATCGTCTCACTGATCCTGTTTCTTCACCCATAAAATGGCCTTCTTGACATCCTGGAATCCAGGTTGTACTGAAAGTTAAATAAAATAATGTATGTTGAGCACCTGGTATAGAGCTTGGTGCATAGTAGGTGCTCACTAAATGCTGACTTGTGAACTCCAGTCTTCCTCCAAGGACCAGGCCCAATGCCACCTCCCCCATAAAATAGTCTCTCTTACTCCACAGGAGATTCTTATTGCATTTTATTATTTATAGAAAATAAATAAATAAATAAATAACCTTTTTACTTTTTTATAGATACATAAACACTTCACTGTGATAACGCTTCTAGTTTTCTGTTGCCCACTTGGCTAAGCCCTCTCTTGAAGGCCAGAGACAAAGCCTCCTTAACCGTTGTATATGACAGTTAAGAACTCACTAAAGGTTTATTGACTCATGGAAGTGTGGAAAGCCACCCTGCCACCTTCTTCTCAGCCTCTAGGACATGTTGCGACCACCTCTGGAGCAGGGCAGGGACCAAGGAGCCTTAGCAATTGTCCTCATGCCTCAGGAGTGACTGATCTGAGTTTGATTCTCTGCTTCCCCAGTGACTTGCAAGATGATTTTATCTCACCGTGTGGGGCCTGCAGGCAAGTCATGAGAGAGGTAAGCAGCTTCTTTTCCTTTCTGAAAGCTAAACCGATGAGTCCCTCCTTTCGCAGGCTGTGGAAGCAATGCCAGGGCACTAGGGAGGAGACAGAGCTGCTGACCTGCTTGCTCGGTGAGCAGGCCTCTAAGCCCTTCTTCCTCAGCTTGCATGGATCACTGGCAATGATTCTTACATTCAACAAATACTTGCTGAGTGAGTGTCTACTCTGTGCCAGGCACTGAGCTGGCTCTGGGAAAAAGCAGGGAAAAAGACAGGCAAGGCCCTGCCCTCCCAGAGCTTATAGTCTAGTTCAAGAGACAGACAATAAGCAAAGAGGATAATTAATAAACAGTAGAGTTTCTGAGAGGGCTATAGAGAAAGAAATGCAGGAAAGGAGTCCAGAGTGACCAAGGGGCAGCAGGTGACAGTTTAGATTCAGCTGGATCTGTTGCCATCAAGTTGACTCCAACTCATGGAGACCCCATGTATGTCAGGGTAGAGCTGTGCTCCTTAGGGTTTTCAATGTCTGTCAATTTTTCCGGTAGGAGATTGTCAGGCCTTTCTTCTAAGGCTGCTCTGGGTGGACTCCAGCCTCCAACTTTCTTGATTAGCAGCCAAGCATATTAACCAATGTCACCACAGAGGCTAGAGTCAGCAAACTGTGGCACTTGGGCCAAATCCAGCCTGTTGCTTATTTTTGTAAAGAAAAGTTTACTGGAACACAGCCACGCCCATTTTACATATTGCCTATGGCTGCTGTGGCCCTACCCATAAAAATATTGCCCTCTGGTAGATTCCAACTCACAGCAACTCTACAGGACTGGGTAGAACTGCCCCATAGGATTTCAAGGCTGTAAATGTTTACAGAAGCAGACTGCCATGTCTTTCTCCTGAAGAGCAGCCGACCTTCCGGTCAGCATCTGAGTGCTTTAACCACTGCACCACCAGGGCTTCTTGTGCTCCGGCCCTACAGCAGCAGAATTACCAGTTGCATCAGAGGCCATATGGCCTGCTGTTGTTGTTGTTTGCCATTGAGTCACCTCGACTCATAGTAACCTTGTATGACAGGGTAGAACTTCTCCCGTAGGGTTTCCTAGGCTATAATAGTTACAGGAGCAGACTGCCAAGTCTGTTCTCCCATGGAGCGGCTGGTGGGTTCAAACAGCCAACCTTTTGGTAGTAGTCAAGCGTTTAACTGTTGCACCACTAGGGCTCCTTATATGGTCTTCAGTGCCTAAGATATTTACTGTCTGGCACTTTGTAGAAAAGGTTTGCCAACTTCTGCTTTAGATGGCCAGGAAGGGCCTCTCTTTGAAGATGATACATGAGCAGAGATCTCAATAATGAGGAAGGTTGACAGACAGAAAGACCTGGAGAAGATTTCCAGCAGAAGAACCAGCAAGTTTAATGCCCAAATGCTTGGTGAGTTGGATTAGTAGCATGAAGGCCAAAGGTGCTCGAGTGTGGTGAGTGGCATGGGGGGAGTGATAGGCTGGGAACTCAGGGGATGGGCAGGGGCCAGATCACAGAGGCATGAGATAGAGTCTATTTTATTCCAAGAATAAAGAATAAAATATGCCATTGGATGTTTTAAAGAAGGGACTTAAGGGATCTGATGTCCTTTTTACAAAGATCATGTTAATGGAAGGCATGGATTTCTTCAACTCCAAAAACGGAGGGGTGGATTACCCCATGAGGTTCTTAATCTGGGGTCAGTAGACATTTTTTATGTGCATGTGTGCATTTTGAGAAGGGGAGTGGAGAATGTCCATGGCTTTCATGGATTTTCAAGGAAGTCTATGTCTTCCAGAGTCTCAAAAGATGAAAGCCACCAGCTCAGAGAACCCCACAGGCCCTTGGGCTCTGACGGGACATCATCAGCATCTCTGTAAACCAAACCAGTTGCTTTCAAGTCACCGCCAACTCACGGCAACCCCATGTGTGTCAGAGTAGAGCTGTGTGCGCCATAGGGCTTTCAATGGCTGATGTTTCAGAAGTAGACAACCTGTCCTTTCTTCTGAGGCAACTCTTGGTGGACTTGAACTTCCAACCTTTTGGTTAGCAGCCAAGTGTGTTAACTGTTTGTACCACCAGGGACTCTCCTCTATACACAGCATCTCATTTAATCCCACACCAAGCTTATGAGGGAAGTGTGTGTCTGTTGTTATCCCCATTTCCAGATGAGTACCCTGAGGCTCAGAGATGTGAAATGATGTACCGGAGGGCAAACAGCTAGTGACAAGGTGGCATGCATGCCCAATCCAGACTCATTCCAGCCCACATTCCTCCCTGCTGCTTCTCTGTCTTTATGGTTCTATAAATCAGACAAACTTCTTTCCTGCCATGAAGGAAGCACGATGGTACTGAATCGTATGGGGGCTGCTTGGTCCATGGGGGCTTCTGCGTTTGGATTTGTTTGTATTTGGGTGGTTTGTTTCAGATTCATTTTTGTGCCTTGGGGTTTCCAAGCATCTGTGGAACAGACTAACCTTTCCATCTTCCTCTGCTTCCTGCCAGGACTGCAAAACCAGGCGCAGTTCGCAGAACTCATTTCTCAGATCCACTTGAAACAGGCCACTATTTAAGCACTGGATTCACAACATGGAATCTGCCTCACTTTAGAGGGGCAGAAATCGCTGCCCAGCAAAGTGGCAGGTCTCAGGTCACAGAAGGAAGCCACAGCAGGACGCCAAGTCCCTGGCTCCCCAGGCCATGACTTGGTCTAATTGCTCTCTGCTGTTCTCTCCAAATAGATTAGATGTTGGCGCACGAGACAAGGAGGATAAAAAGGCTGAAGGTGGAGGAAACTGAAACCAAAATGCATATAATAAGAGATGAGGCAAGGGGGCCAGGGACCTGGCGCTTAAACTCGGCTCAGCTCAATGTCCATCCAAACCCTCAGGCAGAGCCTGACAAGCAGAAAAATCTCCTTCTTTAAAGCATTAATCTTTAAAAAAGCCAGAAGACAGACTGTGCCTGGTAATGACTGGATGATGCAGACAGCCGTTTGGAAGCACAGCAAGCTGCAAATCTAAGCAGCCACTAGCAATCAACATAATCAGTCAGGATCAAGGGAAACAGGGGACAGGCTTCAGACACCCCACAATGGTGTGATTTTCACACCAAACCAATTATTCCCTGCCCCCACCCCAATTCAATTGGCTGTCTGCCCGAGAGGATGTCTACATACCCCTGTACGACTGAAGACTTGGATTCTTGAGCTGAGCATCCATGAATTGAGCACCTACTACATGCCAGGCAATGTGCACAGGTACTTCACCCCCATTGTCTCTAATTCTCACAGCACTTGGCCAGGTAAAGCCTGGGTGTGTTGACTCCAACTCCAGGACTCATCCCATTATGCCATAGCTGATTTAACTCACCAACTAGAACATTCCTGCCTGGTACATTCTCCCCTCTCGAGAACCGTTTCTCAGATGAAGACATGAGCCCCACAGAGTTTAATTCCTGGCCCAAGGTCACACGGCCAGCAAGTAGGAGCCCTGGTAGTGTAAGGAGAAAGATTGGGAGACAGATTTGCGCTAAAACTTCTGCTTCTCTGACTTTACCCTGCTCAGCCTCAGTTTCCTCATCAGTAAAATGGGGATAATAGTAATGTTAGCACCTTCCTCCAAGAGTGGATAATGAAGTAACACATGTGCAACCCTGAAGAGTAATGTAGCAGGAGGAGCCTTGGGGGTGTGATGGTTAAACACTTGGCTGCTAACTGAAAGGTCGGCAGTTCGAACCCATCAGTCACTCCGAGGGAGAAAAGACCTGGCAATCTGCTCCTGTAAAGATTGCAGCCTAGGAAACCCTATGGGGCAGTTCTACTCTGTCCTATAGGGTGGGAATCCGCTCAATAGCACACAACAATGTAGCAGGCAGACAGGTTCTCCTGGTTGTGTGTGGTAAACAAGATGCTGCAAGGAAGCAGACATTGAGATTTGTCATAGCAGGGGAGGTCTGGCTCCAGGGGTTAGATATTGTTCTTAGAAAGTCTTAGGTGAGTCCCTTAATCACAGCTCAGAGCATTGGTTGCCTGTTGATAATGTACCAAGAACAGGGCTAACTGCTTAACATGCATTCTTTCATTCAATCCTCCCCCAAGCCCCATGAGCCAGGTACAATTATTGTCATCCCCATTTTAAAGATGGGAAAACTGAGGCACCAATGGGGACTTTAGACAGTAAGTGGTAGGGCCCAGCTCAAGCCCAGGCCAGCCCTAACCCTGGGCCACACTGCCTACCTCACAGTTGTTCTGCCTCTCTTCCAGTTCGGTACCGACTGGGCTGTCTACATGACCAAGCCTGACGGCACATACATTGTCAGGACAGTCAAGGAGCTGCTGCCTGCCTCCTTTGGGCCTGAGGACCTGCAGAAGATCCAGTGATGGCTGGAGAACACCTGCCACCTGGGAGACCCTCGGTTCCCATCAGCACTCAAGGGGACAGCTCCCTAAAGGACTTCGTGAAGATGTGATGTTCTTACAGACCTGAAAATACCTACCACACAGGGCCCCAACCCTACAGGGGCTGGACAGAGATGGCTTTGCCAGATTACACTCAAGCATCATGTCTTTTACGGAATAGATAGAGGGTCTCACCCCAGCCTGGGCCAGAGCCTCTTCCTACCCCCACTTTGTCCTTCTTAGGCTCCAAACACCACATCCCTTCTTTCCTTTCCTGTGGGACTCTTTAAAATTCCAGCCAAGTCTGGGCTGCTTCCCGTTAGCCTTCTCAGGGTTTCATGCTGTTCTGAGTGACTTTTCTAATTATAAAGTTCCCGGAACATCCTGACTCAGAAGAGCGCATTTCGCTCTTATCTCTATCATTGCTCGCAGCTCTTGGGAGAGACAGGGTGATTTGTCTTTATAGAAAGACCTAGATACTTTCCGCTGGGAGAGTAAACGGGCATCTTGGAACTGTGTACCCTTTGGTGTAGACAGCTGAGTTCTGAGGCCTCTCCCACCGCGTTCTCCAGGTGGGAGCCCCCTGGGCTGGGCCTCACTGCCAATTGCCATTTCGGGAGTCTGGCCTTGACTCAGCTGTCAACCTGAGCACAGGGTGCCATCCACCCCCATGGTCGAGACTGAGACATTCCAAAGTATATAGGGTAGGCATGGATTTGTATAAACAGTATAACAAATGTTTCTTAGAGGACCTACTATGTGTCAAATACTTTTGTGTGCATTTTTCTATATAGTTTTTTTTTTTTTTAATAGTGTTCAACAACTGTGAGGTGGTGTTTTGGATCAAACTGTGTACCCCAAAAATATGTGTTGGAATCCTAACCCCTGTACTGGTGGATGTAATCCTGTTTGGGAATAGGGTTTTCTTTTTCATGTTAATGAGTTCCTGTCAGTGCAGAGTGAGTCCTAAACCCAATTACTTCTGAGTTATAAAAAAAGGCAGATCAGACACAGAAGCAAGCACAAACCGGGGAGACAGAGGGCACGTGGTGATCCCCAAGCTCTGGAGGAATGCCGAGGCTACAGAAGCTGAGAGAGCTAAGACGATCCTTCCCCTAGAGCCACGCCCTGAATTCAGACTTCTAGCCTCCTGAACTGTGAGAAAATAAATTTCTGCTCTTTAAAGCTGCCCACTTGTGATATTTCTGCTACAGCAGCATTAGATAACTAAGACAGGTAGGTATCTCGTCATTCTTACAGATGAAGGCGCTGGGCTTCAGAGAGGTTAAGGAACCTGCTCTAGGACTTCGGCAAGGCTCAGACCAGAATACAGTCCCCTTAACTCCCACTATTGTCTGGAGACAGGACCCATTTAAAAGAGAAATAATCATGTTGTCATTGTTAGTTGCTGTCACATGGAGTCGATTCTGACTCATGGTGACCCCATGTGTGCAGAGTAGAACTGCTGCATAGGGTTTTCAAGGCTGTGACCTTTCAGAAGCAGAATCACCAGGCTTGTCTTCTGAGGCACCTCTGAGTGGATTCGAACCACCAACGTTTTGGTTAGTAGTCAAGCACTTAACTGTATGTGCCACCCAGGGATTCGTTATAAACTAATCATAGCTACTACTTATTATTGGCTCTTTGCCATGTACTATACTAAGGTGCTTGACATATATGAATACATTTAGTCTTCACTTATCCAAGCCGAAAGGTAAGTATTATTGCTCTCACTTTACAGAAAAAGGAAATCGAAACTCAGAAAGGTTAAGTCACTCACCCTAAGTCACACAGCTAATATGTGACAGAGCTGGAATTAGAACCAGGTCTATCTAATTCTGTTTGTTTTCTTTTCCCTCATCCTCCTATAGCTGAGGGCTGCCCACCTCTATTTACTTTTATATAAGGAGCCCTGGTGGTACAATGGTTAAGTGCTCGGCTGCTAACTGAAAGGTTGGCAGTTTGAACCCACTCAGAAGCTCCACGGGAGAAAGACCAGGCTGTCTGCTCCCATAAAGATTACAGCCTAGAAAACCGTATGTGGCAGTTCTACTTTGCCACATGGGGCCGCTATGAGTAGGAATGACTCAACTGCACCTAACAGCAACAACAACATCTTTTATATGCCAAATACTGCAGAGTGAAAGATGCGTAAGAAACAGTCTCCACCCTTAAGGAACTCACAGTCTGACAGGAAAAAGAAGTATAAGCAGGTCTAATGCACAGAAATACACACTGATCCAGGCAGGTACCAAAAACAAGGCATGCTTGGAAGGGGAAGTGCTGCTCTCAGGGATGTGGGGAGAGTCAGGGATGGCACTATTTTGTTGGTATATAGGTTACTACTCCCCCCTCCCCACCCCAGCACACACAGAATTAGGAAGGCCAGGACCAAATAAATGAAGAAGCCAGGACTGGCCCCTGGAGAGGGCAGAGAGCTCTGGGTGTCCTGCCCTCCTTGGCCTTGGGGCTGGCCTTCAAGGATGGGATAAAAATTGTTATTGTTGTTTGTGTTAGCTGCTCTCAGGTCACCGACCCATGGCAGCTCCATCTACTCCTGCGCCATCCCTATATTGATTGTGGGTTAGACAATGTTCCATTGTCATCCATTGACTGATTTTCAGAAGTAGATCACCAGGCCTTTCTTCCTAGTCTCTCTTAGTCAAGAAGCACTGCTGAAACCTGTTCATCATCACAGCAACACACAAGCCTGTGCTGACAGACGGGTGGTCACTGCACGCGAGGTGCATTGACTGGGAATCGAACCCAGATCTCCTGTGTTGAACCACCAGTGCTTCATGGAGTAAGAATAGAGCTTAAGTTTCCTTTTTCTAAGGCAAGCAAGTATGTAGGAGCACAGGGAGTAGACGGGTAAATCAGCTTTTCCCTCGGAGTCATTCCCACCCCAATCCTGAGAGTCGGCAGGTGGTGCCACCAGATAACACTGGTTTTGTACAACACATTCAGACCTACCTGCTGCCACCTTTGGAGAAAAGAAACTAATTCCAACACTGCTGTATGAAGCAAAACTCCACTCTACCTTTTTTTTTTAGAAGTGTCTTTTGGGGCCTGAAGAGGAAACAGACTTACAAGGTCCCCAAACAGTAGTACCCTCATACTTTCCACTAGTTCACTGCTGTTTTGCTAAGCCATTGTTACGTAATTCTTGGTGAGGTGGCCTTATTTAAGTCTAGAGGCATCCCTGGCATGTAGCCACTATTGTTCACCACCAGTATAAAACCTCTGCCCCTCCCACTGTGGGACGCAGAATTCTGCTCGTTTCTGCAGTCACCCAGGGCCCACCTCATATGTAAGTTTCCCTAATAAACGTCGTTGCCACCACCCTGGAGTTGCCTGCCTCTTTCTTTGGTCTCTCAGTGCCCTCCATTTTCGGAGGCAAGCTTCATGTTACTGGTCTATGATGGGACAACTGAAGAGCCAGCCAGGAGACAAGGAAATGGCAAGTAGGAGTGAGGCAGGGGAAATCCCAGGTTGGCCAGCAACCTCCACAAATGGAAGGTCTGGCCCGTATGCTTGATGCGTGTGGACCAGCACATGAGTATGCGGATGCCCCCAAAACACCAAGTGGCACAGCCCAGTTGTGGGAAGATGCGTGCCTTCATAAGTGTGAAAAGGAAGCTAGAAAAGTAGTAGTGACCATAGAGTGGCTGCTGCTCTCGGCTGTTTGGCTGGCTACTGACGCCCGGCTAGCTGCTGAAGTGTACAAAAGAGCTTTGCAGGAAGAGTTACATTTGGAAAGGATGTGCAACAGTTGTGTATGGCCATGACTGATGTATTGAGCAGCCACATTGTCCTTGAACAGGATGAGCAACGAGAAAGTTCACTTGCAGGTTTATAAAGACGGGGGAAGGAAAGTGCCAAAGGCAAAGATCAGGCAGTACTGATGAAAGTGACTGGGATGCAAAAATGTGGAATCCTGGGGATAACAAGTCTAGCAACTTAGACATGGAAGTGATAGTGGAGGAGGATCCTGGCTTTGTAGAGTGGCCTCTCCAGGCACAGTTGCTCATCACCCATAAAATGAAAGTAAGCCATTAGCTTCATGACTATAGACAAGAAATCCCACCTGCCAGTTCTATGACAATGTAAGAATACACCCCTCACTGAGTTGATTGAATTGTGTGGGAGATTCCAGCAGAAAGGAAAGGAAACCATTGCAGCTTGGTTATTACATTTTTGGGATATCAGGGGAGATGGTGTCTCTTTAAATGGAGCAGAGGCAGAAAAAATGAGTAGTATAACCACCCACCCTGCCCTCCAGCAGCGTTTACACACAGCTCAAGAACACAGAGGGCATACACATCTTCATGGATTGGATCATCTTGTGTTGCAGAAAGGCATGGCCAGATGAGGGGGATATTTCCAGTACAGTTGGGAAGTGGTTTCCTGTAGAGGAGTTACAGCAGCTAATAAGGAAGTTATGTATGCACCATGCCATTTATGCTGAGCACTTCTGGAAAGCAGACAATGAACTCTTTATTGCAGGAATGGAAACAAAGATCCTACAGGTGGCCTCACCGTCCTGGTACAGCATGCTGATGGCTATAGTTAGTTCCTTAGTGGGCCAGACGGTCTACCAGGTGGGACAAGCCATAGCTGACTTGGGTGAAACTGAGAGGGCTAGAGAGAAGTGGGTGCAAGCAGTGGGAAGAGAGAAAAGAAAGGCTGAAAACCCTGTAAGATGACAGTCTAAGGGCCCCTTGAAAGTAACCCAAAAACAGATGTGGATCAACTTAGTGGCTGCCAGAATGGCAGTAGAAAAGATAAACAACCATATGTGGTTTTGGTCAACCTTTAGAAGAATCTGAAGCCAGAGCAACAATACTGCCCTTTGGGTCCCACTGCCCCCCATGAGGAAGTGCCCATTGCCATCGGGTGGACCCCATCAATCGCTAGGGACTAAGGGTGGGGCTGAGGTCACCTGCAGATCAGAGCCCTGCAGGGGGACTTGGAGCCCCGTGTAGAGGTCACAATACATTGATCAAGAACTTACAAGCAGCAGGTGCTAGCTCTGGTTGATACCAGGGCAGAATGCACCCTTACCTTTGGAAACACTGAACGGTTTCAAGGACCCCTCTTGGCAATTGATGGGTATAGTGGAAAGTCCATCCATGTGCCTCAGGCACTCCTGACCCTACAAATAGGGCATACTCCCCAAACCATATCAAGTTTATATTTCCCCAATACCAGAATACATTCTAGGGTTGGATGTCCTCATGGGACTGACTTTGACCACGTCTGTGGGAGGATTCTGACTGCAGATGAGGGTGTTAGAAGCAGTCTTGAGAGGAATGCTGCATGGGAACCAATGACCCTGACCCCACCACAAAGAGTGGTAGACATCAGGCAATATAAGTTGCCTGGAAGACATAAAGAAATCAGTGAAACCATTTTGGAACTGAAAAGAGTAGGCATCCTCCAGGAAGCCCACAGTGCTTTTAATAGACCTGTGTGGCCTGTGAAGAAACCAGATGGATCCTGGTGTATGACCGTCGACTACGTGATCCCTCGTATTCATGCTGCAGTCCCAAACATACTTCCTTGCTGGAAGCCCTTAGTAGAGACCTGGGCATGTATCATGCTGTGTTAGACCTGGCCAATACATTCTTTAGCACCCCTGTAGCCCCATCTGCTCAGGACCAGTTTTCTTTCCCATGGGAGGGATAGCAATGGATGTTCCAGGTGCTACCCCAAGGGTATCTACATAGTCCCACCATTTGTCATGGTATGGTTGAATTATGCCCCCCAAAAAATGTGTATCATCTTGGTTAGGCCATGATTCCCAGTATTGTGTGGTTATCCTCCATACCACCAAGAAAGCAGCACCAGGAGCAGAGTGCGTCCTTTGGACCCCAGGTCCCTGAGCCTGAGAAGCTCCTCGATCATGGGAAGATTGAGGACAAGGACATTCTTCCAGAGCCCTCAGAGAGAGAAAGCCTTCCCCTGGAGCTGACGCCTTGAATTTGGACTTTTAGTCTACTTTACCGTGGGGAAATAAATTTCTCTTCGTTAAACCTATCCACTTGTGGTATTTCTGTTATGACAGCACTAGATGACTAAGACAGAATTTGGTACCTAGAGAGTGGAGTGCTGCTCTAACAGATACCTAAAATGTGGAATCAATTTTGAAACTGTGAATGGATAAAGTTGTGACAGCGGCAGAGGACCAGTGCAGCAGAGAACCTGCAGTGGCAGAGAAGCTGAGTGCCTGTGTGCAGGAGGCTTCCTGGTGTAGTGGAGTGCCTCCGGGCACTTATTGGTGGAGCTACTGAGCTTTGGAACACTTGCCCCCAAGGGGCAGATGTGGGTGTGAGGCCCGAGGAGCCAAAAGGCCAAGAAATCAGGAAGCAGAAGCTGAAGAGACAACACAAGAAGTCCTGCTGCCTCAATCTCAAAAGGTATGGCCATGACCTCAGGAGTTTCAAAGGGTGGAGCCATGGCCTCTGGTGTTTCTAAGGGTAAAGCTGCCACTCAGATGGACTAGGAGAATGGTGTGCCTAAAGCCAAGGGAGCAGAGTTGCTGTCCCAGTGGGCCTGGAAGGCAGGGCTGAAGCCCAGGGCCAAGGGGCCTCCACTCAGAATCTAGAGAGTGTGGCCAATACCTAGAGACTGGAGGGCAGGGTTATTGTATAAATTGTCTCAGAGGACAGATTATTTTCCAAGCTTTGAGGGCTAATGTAATGTATTTTGCTGACTTGCTTGGTTCCTGTTATTCCTTCTTTCCCTTCAGTTTCTCCCTTTTGTAATGGAGATGTCTAGCTTATGCCTGTTCTGCCATTGTACCTTTGGAAGCAGAAAACTTGTAGTCTAGATTTCACAGACGAAAAGGAATTTTTGGATTTTGGACTTGGAGTTTTTTTTATGATGGGATGAATATGTTTTGCGTGTTGCAAGGATGTGGGTTTTTGGGGCTGAAGGGTAGAATGTCATGGATGGAATTACGGTCTCTCCAAAAATGTGTATCAACTTCATTGGGCCGTGATTCCCAGTATGGTGTGGTTGTCCTCCATTTTGTGATTGTAGTTTTATGTTGAGAGGATTAAGGTGGGATTGTTACACCACCCTTACTGAGGTCACCACCCTGATCCAAGATTAAGGGAGTTTCCCTGGGGTGTGGCCTGCACCACCTTTTCTCTCTCAAGAGATAAAAGGGAAGCAAGCAGAGAGTTGGGGACCTCATACCACCAAGAAAGCAGCACCGGGAGCAGAGCACGTCCTTTGGACTGGGGTCCCTGCAGCCTGAGAAGCTCCTCGACCAGGGGAAGGTTGAGGACGGGGACCTTTCTCCAGAGCCAACAGAGAGAGATAGCCTTCCCCTGGAGCTGATGCCTTGAATTTGGACTTTTAGCCTACTTTACTGTGAGGAAATAAATTCTTCTTTGTTAAACCCATCCACTTGTGGTATTTCTGTTATGACAGCACTAGATGACTAAGACACTAAGGATCTGACTCTTTTTCCCTTTCCTGCCACTGTCTGTTGGTTTCATTACATTGATATCATGTTAGCTGCTAAAGATGTTTCTCTGTTACAGGAGTGCCCAGATGCCCTAAGCATCCACCTAAGGAGGAGAGGATGGACGTGAAACCCCAAAAGGTGCAGGGGCCAGGAAAACTGGTAAAATTTCTAGGGGTCTTATGATCAGGTAAGACCCATGTGTTGCCTGAAACAATGGTCGATAAGATACAAGCTGTCGAGTCAATTCCGACTCATAGTAACCCTATAGGACAGAATAGAACTGCCCCATTTGGTTTCCAAGGAGCGCCTGGTGGACTCAAACTGCCGACCTTTTGGTTAGCAGCTGTAGCACTTAACCATTATGCCACCAGCGTTTCCAAGACCACTCTATTGACTGGTAAAAAAGGGTGCTTCTTGGGATCAGGGTATTGAACAGCAGCAAGCTTTCAAGAAGGCAGACATGTTGGTTGCCCAAGTGAAAGCACTAGGTACACTACGGGGAGGGTTACCCTTCTGGTTAGTCATAAGCAGCACCAAGGACAGGTGTGGCTGAGCTTTGTGGCAAGATCAGGATGGAACTAAAGTCCCCCAAGGTTTTTGGTCCCAACTGTGAAAGGAGGCAGAAAATCAATACAGTTCCATGGAGAAAAAATTGTTCGTTGCCTATAATGCTCTCCGCCAAGTAGAGTCATTAGCAGAGGCGAGAGCTATAACCCTTGGCACAGCTTTGCCCATAAATGGGTGGGTCAATGGGCTGTTTCCCAAGGTGTCATCAGCCTTTGCCCAGATACGTTGACAAATGGCATGTATACCTGCAACACACAGTGCCCTTCCTGCCAGTCTGTTGTTCCAAGAGTTACAGGCTATACTTGGCCCACTGACATATTAAGATGATCCCCCAGCACAGGCTAGCACACTGCCGGAGCCACCTCCACTCTTCCAAGAGAGCGGAAGGCCCGTTGCCATCAGATGCCTGACATGCAGGTGGGCTCTAGCCAAGGTATACCACCACTGTGGACAGCAGTGTCTGTGCAGGCCTCCACTAATACCATTTGACTTGAAACTGGCTCAGGGTATGCAGTCAGTGGGCTGAATTAAGGGCTGCATGGATGGACATCACCTATGAATTCCAGCCCTTCAACCCTGTGTATGGAGAGTTGGACAGCAGCTTGTGGGTTAACTATGTGGACAGGCCAACAGCATAAGGAGCAGTGGACTATAATGGGTAAAGTCCTGTGCGGGGAAATCCTTGTGGCAGGACATCTGGGATCGTCTCCAAACCTCAGATGCTAACCTGTCTTTCATGTAGCAGCCCATTCACCTCTTTCCCCACTGGGAAACCAAGAAGCAGATGCTAGAACACAAGTTAGAATGGTGCATCCTAAAGGGG
Organism: Elephas maximus indicus; assembly: GCF_024166365.1. NCBI lineage: Eukaryota > Metazoa > Chordata > Mammalia > Proboscidea > Elephantidae > Elephas > Elephas maximus. The sequence continues at coordinate 60,880,382 of NC_064821.1, forward strand.
AAGCTGCCCACTGGATTCAAAAGAAAAGTGGACACTACAGTAGTGCCCGTGTTGGTTGGAAAATAGCTAAAGAGGCAGGCATAGCAGTAAAGTATAATGATTTAGTGGTCACTGGACAAATTGCCCCATGTGCTCACACCAACGCCTAAGGCTCTGCCTCATGATCCTGGGAAGATACTTAAAGGAACACAGCCAGTGATGGACTGGCAGGTAGATTATTATATAAGGTGCTCCCCCTCTCCCCCACTCCAGTGAAGGAGGGAAATATGCTCTCATTTGTGTGGACACTGTTACTGGCTTAACACAAGCGTTCCCATGTAAACAAGCAAACCAGGCTACCTCAATAAAAGGATTACAAAAATTGAGCATTATGTATGGAATACCCCGAAGGACTGATAATGGCCATGGTACACACTTTACAGGTCACAATGTGCACGAATGGGTGGCTGAGAATGAGGAACAATGGCATTACCACCTGCCCTACAGCCCCCAGGCTGCGGACCTGGTGGAAAAGAAGAACGGTATCCTAAAACAACAAATACAAATCCTTATGGGCAAAGCTTTCCTGGCCGGGTGGACCAAGGTGTTGCCTGAGGCTTTGAGGTTGATAAATCCGGTTTCCATTGGGACCTTAGCCCCATATGCCAGAATAGGAGCCCTGAGCGACCCTCCAACAATAATACAGTCACATCATAGGCTCCGGAAGCCTATCCACCAAGATTGTTATCAGAACAAAACAAGACGGTCCTCCCGATACCTCAGGGCCTCGTGCTGGGAAGTAGAGCCATCTATTGGCACTTGTCATGGGTCACCCCACCCGCGTGGATTGGCTACTTCCTCCCTCTGGAGGCAGAGGAACTAATCGGCCTAACGTGGGAGCCCACTGTCCTACACACAGAGGGCCTTGGCAGTCACGCTTCACATGGAAGGGAATGACAGACAGCTATACCAGGAGGGACGGAAGTGGGTCTCCTCTTCTGACATACAGCAAAATGGGTGACTTTACTCACAACCTCTTAAGTGACCTCCCCAGTGCAGCACATATGATACAGTAGGCCCAGAAAAACGCTTAAAGTAGGTGCTGTTCCCACCGCCCAACGGGAAGCCACTAGTGTGATCCCATCAGAAGGGGAAGATTTACCCTTTCTGGTGCCTACTAAACACCTGTCTTTCCGACCATAGGTATGGCCTACTCTGCTTTCTTCCCTTCAGGGCTGCCAATCTCTTCCTAAAGCGGGCTCACAGCCTTCCCATAGTCCAAAACAATAGCAGCTGCTGCGTCTGTGGACAACTCCCCTTCTCTAGCACTGCAGGCAACCCTTGGAGCATGGAGCACCTGACCAGAACCGATTGCACAGTTGTGGGACACATGAACCCTGTTCCAGTGCCGTCGAGTTGATTCCAACTCGCAGCAACTCTATAGGACAGAATAGAATTTTCCCATACGGTTTCCAAAGACCGGCTGGTAGATTTGAACTCCCAACCTTTTGATTAGGAGCCAAGCTCTTAACCACTGCACCACCAGGACACTAGGAGACATGGGCAAGGGATATTAAAGCCTCTTTATCTAAATGGAATATAATGGGTGGCAGGGGGAGGAACACGACATCACCTTTTCCTGGACACAGAGTATCAAGGACACCTGCCATCTTGGTAAGAGACCGCAACGCCTCTCAGTTGTGGCCACGAGAGGGTGTTTACCACCTCTGGGATGGTTTATGTTGGTTGATACCCGCCCAAACAGGGTTTATTAGGGAAACCCAATTCTGTCTGTTTTGAACCAAGAAAACCCCATGGGTTCCCCTGTCTCCCTCTAGTTCCTCCTCCTGCTTAGTGGGCTAGGCTCCTGCATCCCACTGCCGACAGGTGATAACACCTAATACTACCAAATGGTTGCAGTATAAAAACCCCAACAGACTGCAGGAGCATACCTCGCTCCTAATGGCACTTGATGGCTAGTGGCCACTGCTTCTGGTCCTGGTTACCAAATGATTGGATAGGGTACTGCACTTTAGGGTCACCCTATGCTGCAGGGACCGTTAGAAAAACTACACCAAAACCTCTGAATTATCCCATGGTAAAAGGCAGGTATATATATATATAAAAGCCAGGAAGGAATACACAGAGTCACTATACCAAAAAGAACTGGTTGACGTTCAACCATGTGAGGATGTAATATATGATCAGGAACTGATGGTACTGAAGGAAAAAGTCCAAGCTGCACTGAAGGCACTGGAGAAAAACAAGGCTCCAGGAGTTGATAGAATACCATGAAGGCACTGGAGAAAAACAAGGCTCCAGGAGTTGACAGAATACCATGAAGGCACTGGAGAAAAACAAGGCTCCGGGAGTTGACAGAATACCATGAAGGCACTGGAGAAAAACAAGGCTCCAGGAGTTGACAGAATACCAATCGAGATGTTTCAACAATGGCTGCAGCACTGGAAGTGCTCACTCGTCTATGCCAAGAAATTTGGAAGGCAGCTACCTGGTCAACCAACTGGAAGAGATCCATATTTATGCCTATTCCCAAGAAAGGTGATCAAACCAAATGCAGGAATTATTGAACAATAGCATTAATATCACACGCAAGCAAAATTTTGCTGAAGATCATTCAAAAGTGACTGCAGCAGTATATAGGCGGGGAACTGCCAGAAATTCAACCCAGATTTAGGGGAGGACGTAGAACCAGGGACATCATTGCTGATGTCAGATGGATCCTGGCTGAAAGCAGAGAATACCAGAAAGATGTTACCTATGTTTTACTAACTATGCTAGGGCATTCGACTCTGTGGATCATAACAAATTATGGATAACATTTCGAAGAATGGGAATTCCAGAACACTTAATTGCGCTCCTGAGGAACCTTTACATAGATCAAGAGGCAGTCATTCCAACAGAACAAGGTGACACTGTGTGGTGTAAAGTCAGGGAAGGTGTGCATCAGGGTTGTATCCTTTCACCATATTTATTCAATCTGTATGCTGAGCAAATAATCCGAGAACCTGGACTATATGAAGAAGAACAGGGCAACAGGATTGGAGAAAGGCTCATTAACAACCTGTATTATGCAGATGACACAACCTTGCTTGCTGAAAGTGAAGAGGACTTGAAGCACTTACTGATGAAGATAAAAGATCAGCGCCTTCAGTATGGATTACACTTCAACATAAAGAAAACAAAAATCCTTACAACTGGACCAATAAGTAACATCATAATAAATGAAAAAAAAGGTTGAAGTTGTCAAGGATTTCATCTTACTTGGATCCACAATCAACAGCCATGGAAGCAGCAGTCAAGAAACCAAAAGACGCATTGCATTGGGCAAATCTGCTGTAAAAGACCTCTTTAAAGTGTCGAAAAGCAAAGATGTCACCTTGAGGACTAAGGTGCGCCTGACCCAAGCTATGGTGTTTTCAGTCATCTCATACGCATGTGAAAGCTGGACAATGAATAAGGAAGAATGAAGAATCGATGTCTTTGAATTGTTGTATTGGCAAAGAATACTGAATATAACATGGACTGCCAAAAGAAAGGACAAATCTGTCTTGGGAGAACAACCAGAATAGTCCTTAGAAGGAAGGACGACTAGACTATGTCTCACGTAGCTTGGACATGTTGTCAGGAGGGATCAATCCCTGGAGAAGGACATCATGCTTGATAAAATAGAGGGTCAGCAAAAAAGCAGAAGACCCTCAATGAGATGAATTGACACAGTGGCTGCAACAATGGGCTCAAGCTTAGCAACAATTGTGAGGATATTGCAAGACCGGCCAGTGTTTCATTCCGTTGTGCACAGGGTTCCTATGAGTAGGAACCACTTCGATAGCACCTAACAACAGCAAACACAAAAAGCCAGGTGGACCAAGCAAAGTCTTTTCCACTGGTATGATTTTCTCTTAAATGTTTTGGTTCCCTCCATTGGCTCCTTAGAAGTAATGAGACAAATTGGAGCTCTAACTAATTTTACTAAACAGGCCCTGAACAATAGCAAAGAAAGCTTGCGGCTGTTAGTTGTCAAAACCACTTGAATGAGAAAGGTAGTCCTTCATAACCAAATGGTTCTAGACATTCTAACAGCCGCTCAAGTAGGGACATGTGCCAAAGTAAAAGCTGAATGTTGTACCTATATATAAGACTACCGCCAGAACATAGCTGATTTGTTAGGAAGGCTTGGACACACCTGATGGTAGTCTACTGTGGCCATCTGGTTTTCCTCTTCCCCTCTGGCTGGTGAGGTTTTTTGTCCAGTCTTGGTCTTTTCCTAGGTATAGGGTTTTTCTGCTGTGTTTGTCTATATTGCTGGTGTGACCTGTGCCTGCAACTACAGCAATGCTGTCTGTCCCTACCTGCAAAGGTGTAACACCTCCTCTCAGTGCCCTCATGGACCTTGCAGAAGAACGGGAACATGCCAGATTGTAAGAGCCGGCCTTGAGGGGTGGACTGAAGGGGAAATAGGCTTTGTGAGGCCAAACATAAGCACCTTCATGCTTTCTGCTAGTTCGCAGCCATTTGCTAAGTCATTCTTACATAATTCTTACTGAGGCGGCCTCCTGTAAGTCTAGAGGCATCCCTGGCACGTAGCCACTATTGTTCAGTATCACTATAAAACCTCCTCCCCTCTGACTGTGGGCAGGGAGATCTGCTCAGTCCTGCTACCACTCAGGACCTGCCTTATATGTAAGCCTCCCTAATAAACTCCTTTGCTACCACCCTGGAGTTGCCTGCCTCTTTCTTTGGTCTCTCAGTGTCCTCCATTTTTGGAAGCAAGTTTCATATTATTGGTCCATGCAGGGACAGGGCCTTCAGCAAACAGGGTGGAGAAAGAAAAAAAAGAGAGAGAGAGAATTGGAAGACAAGACACCAAGACATTGACCTCAGTTAAAATTCTGGATGATGGGAATACAGATGATTTATATTTTTCCTTTGCATACATCTGTGTTTAATTGCCAAAATATTTTAAAAATTAAAGAAAAATGGTACAGCATAATGATTAAAAGTTTGGATTTTGAAGTTGGACAGCCTCCAAACTGGCTTTAGGAAAGTTATTTTATTTTTCTGAGACTTATCTGCAAAATGGAGATGAAGTCTTCATCCCCCCATAGAATTGTTGTCAGAATTAAATGGAGGAAAGTAACATTAACAACCCAGTGTTTGATCCTCAGTAAGCTCTTGATAAATGTCAGCTGTTACTTTTGATTCGGATGACAAATTTTGGTCCCTTGAGGATGGATTTGATTTTTGCAAATAGGCGACAGTCTTTTACAGGTAATTTATTCATTCATTTAACAGTAATTTATTTGTTGAGTGCTTACTGTGTGGTCCACCACTTGTCTTCTAACTCGAGTTAGAAAAACAAAAGGAAAGAACACACTCAGAAATTCTCAAGCTGATAGAACTGAAGAAAAAAATGAAGCCTTGAGTCGCAATATTGAAGCATTCTATGGGGTAAAATATTGAACAATGCAGGAAGCATCAAAAAATGAAAGGAATACACAAAGCCACTATGAAAAAAAAAAAAGGTCAATGTTCAACCATTTCATGACATAGCATATGATCAAGAACTCATGGCACTAAAGGAGGAAGTCCAAGCTGCACTGAAGGCATTGGAGAAAAACAAAGCTCCAAGAATTGATGGAATACTAATTGAGATGTTCCAACAAACGGATGCAAGGTTGGAAGCACTCACTTGTCTATGCCAAGAGATTTGGAAGGCAGCTACCTGGCCAACCAACTGAAAGAGATCTATATTTGTGCTCATTCCAAAGAAAGGTGATCCAACAGAATGCACTGAACAATATCATTAACATCACATGCAAGTAATATTTTGCTGAAGATCATTCAAAAATGGTTGCAGCAGTATGTTGACAGGGAACTGACAAATTCAAGCCTGGTTTAGAAGAAGACATGGAAAAAGGGATATCATTGCTGATGTCAGATGGATCTTGACTGAAAGCAGAGAATACCAGGAAGATGTTTACTTATGTTCTATTGACTATGCAAAGGCATTCGACTGGGTGGATCATAACAAATTACGGATAACATTGCCAAGAACAGGAATTCTGGAACACTTAATTGTGCTCATGAGGAACCTGTACATAGGTCAAGAGGCAGTCATTCCAACAGAACAAGGTGCCACTGTATGGTGTGAAGTCAGGGAAGGTGTGCATCAGGGTTGTATCCTTTCACCATACTTATTCAATCTGTATGCTGAACAAATAATCTGAGAACCTGGACTATATGAAGAAGAACAGGGCATCAGGATCAGAGGAAGACTGCATTAACAATGTGCATTATGCAGATGACACAACCTTGCTTGCTGAAAGTGAAAACGACTTGAAGCACTTACTGATGAAGTTCAAAGACCACAGCCTTCAGTATGGATTACACCTCAATATAAAGAAAACAAAAATCCTCACAACTGGACCAATAAGCAACATCATGATAAATGGAGAAAAGATTGAAGTTGTGAAGAATTTCATTTTACTAGATCCACCATCAACACCCATGGAAACATTAGTCAAGAAACCAAATGACATATTGCATTGGGCAAATCTGCTGCAAAAGAACTCTTTAAAGTGTTAAAAAGCAAAATGTCACTTTGAGGACAGATGTCACTTTGATGATTAAGGTGTACCTGACCCAAGCCATGGTATTATCAATCTCCTCTTATGCATGCGAAAGCTTGACAATGAATGTTGTTGTCGTTAGGTGCCATCGAGCAGTTCCAACTCATAGTGACACTATGTACAACAAAACGAAATACTGCCTGGTTCTGTGCCATCCTCACAATCATTGCTTTGCTTGAGCCCATGGTTGCAGCCACTGTGTCAATCCACGTTGTTGAGGTCTTCCTCTTTTTCACTGGCCCTCTACTTTACCAAGCATGATATCCGTCTCCAGGGACTGATCCCTCCTGAGAACATGTCCAAACTATGTGAGACGTCGTCTTACCATCCTTGCTTCTAAGGAGCATTCTGGTGGTTCTTCTTCCAAGACGGATTTTTCGTTCTTTTGGCAGTCCATGGTATATTCAATATTCTTCGCCAACACAATTCAAAGGCGTCAACTCTTCTTCAGTCTTCCTTATTCATCGTCCAGTTTTCACATGCGTATGAGGTGACTGAAAACACCATGGCTTGAGTCAGGGGCACCTTAGTCTTCAAGGTGACATCTTTGCTTTTCAACACTTTATAGAGGTCTTTTGCAGCAGGTTTGCCCAATACAATGCATCTTTTGATTTCTTGACTGCTGCTTCCATGGCTGTTGATTGTGGATCCTGTAAGATGAAGACCCTGACAACTTCAATCTTTTCTTCATTTATCATATTGCTTTTTGGTCCAGTTGTGAGGATTTTTATTTTCTTTATGTTGAGGTGTAATCCATACTGAAGGCTGTAGTCTTTGATCTTCATCAGTAAGTGCTTCAAGTCCTCTTCACTTTCAGCAAGGAAGTTTTTGTCATCTGCGTAATGCAGGTTGTTAATGGAGTCTTCCTCCAATCCTGATACCCCATTCTTCTTCACATAGTCCAGGTTCTTGGGTTATTTGTTCAGCATACAGACTGAATAAATATGGAAAGGATACAAAACTGATGCACACCTTTCCTGACTTCAAACCATGCAGTAGCCCCTTGTTCTGTTGGAATGACTGCCTCTTGATCTATGTACAGGTTCCTCATGAGCACAATTAAGTGTTCCATTCTTAGCAATGTTATCCATAATTTGTTATGATCCACCCAGTCGAATGCCTTCGCATAGTCAATAGAACACAGGTAAACATCTTCCTGGTATTCTCTGCTTTCAGTCAAGATCCATCTGACATCAGCAATGATGTCCGTTTTTCCATGTCCTCTTCTAAACTAGACTTGAATTTCTGGCAGTTCCCTGTCAATATACTGCTGCAACCATTTTTGAATGACCTTCAGCAAAATTTTATTTCCATGCTGTATTTTTTTTGCTGTTGTTGTTATTAGTGATATTGTTTGATAATTTCTGCATTTGGTTGGATCACCTTTCTTGGGAATAGGCATAAATATGGATCTCTTACAGCTGGCTGGCCTGGTAGCTATCTTCCAAATTTCTTGGCATAGACGAGTGAGCACTTCCAATACTGCATCTATTTGTTGAACCATCTCAATTGGTATTCTGTCAATTCCTGGAGCCTTGTTTTTCTCCAATGCCTTCAGTGCAGCTTGGACTTCTTCCTTCAGTACCATAGGTTCCTGACCATATGCTACCTCCTGAAATGGTTGAACGTCGATCAATTCTTTTTGGTATAGTGGTTCTGTGTATTCCGTCCATCTTCTTTTAATGCTTCCTGTGTCATTTAACATTTTCTCCGTAGAATCCTTGAATACTCCAACTTAAGGCTTGAATTTTTTCCTCAGTTCTTTCAGCTTGAGAAATGCCTAGCATGTTCTTCCCTTTTGGTTTTCTACTTTCGGGTATCTGTATATTTCATTATAATACTTTGTCTTCTCGAGCCACCCCTTGAAATCTTCTGTCCAGCTCTTTTACTTCATCATTTTTCTTCCTTTTCCTTTAGCTATCTATGTTCAAGAGCAAGTTTCAGAGTCTCTCCTGACATCCATTTGGTCTTTTCTTCCTTTTCTGTCTTTTTAACAACTTCTTGCTTTCTTCATGTATGATGTCCTTGATGTCATGCCACAACTGGCCTGGTTTTTGGTCATTAGTGTTCAATGTGTCAAATCTATTGTTGAGATGGTCTCTAAATTCAGGTGTGATATGCTCAAGATCGTATTTTGGCTGTCATGAACTTGTTCTAATTTTCTTCAGTTTCAACTTGGACTTGCATATGAGCAACTGATGGTTTGTTCCCAGTCAGCCCCTGGGCCTTGTTCTGTCTGAGGATATTCAGCTTTTCCATCATCCCTTTCCACAGATGTAGTTGATTCCTGTGTATTCCATCTGACAAGGTCCACATGTATAGTCACTGTTTATGTTGGTGAAAAAAGGAATTTGCAATGCAGAACAACTACTACTGGGTGGTAGGGCTGGGGCCTGTCACTGAGGATGCAGCAATGAATAAGACAGACAATATCACTGCTCTCATGAAACTTTTAATCTATCTGAGGAAAACTGAGGAGTCCCTGGGTGGTACAAATGGTTAATGCACTCAGCTGCTAACCTAAAGGTTGGAAGTTCAAGTCCACCCAGAGATGCCTCAGAGTAAAGGCCTAGTAATCTACTTCTGAAAAATCAGCCACTGCAAACTGTGATACACATGGGGTTGTTATGAATTGGATTCTACTGGGCAACTTGTGGTAGGGGAAGAAAGGAACGAGATCTAAATGAATATAGTAGTTCATGGTGAGTGCCACCAAAGGGAAAGAAAGCACCCTGGGAGCAAACAGAAGGAGCTGAGCTTGACTAATGATCATCAAGGGTGTCCTTGCTGGGAATGGGCATGATTCAGCCAGAGGGTGAGAAGGGTCATTCAGTTAGGGAATGCGGTTTGGGGAGGAGTTAAAAAATGAGGGTTGACTAAAGGACTAAGCCTTCTGCTCTTGTACTTCACAGAAACAGGATGGGGAAGGCAATTCTCAAAGAATTTCAGGAATTATTTAAACAATGTCCACTATGAACAACATTCATTAGGCTATAGAGAAGCTGGGTGTTTGTTTAAAATGGATGCATTTTCATTTTGTAGCTCCACTGTTCTGAGGATCTGTGTTTTCAGGGCAGCACATGCTCCATTGTTCAGAGCTGTCTGTGTCTGTAGGACCCCAAAGCAGAGTCCCAGATTCCCGTGGAAATAAACGGAAGCTTATATATTTTTGCTGCTCTTGCCAGTTTCTACTGCTAATTGCTCACATAAACAACGAGATTCTTTGGGACTTCCTTTTGGCAGAGAGGCGGGTACAATTAAATTGACAGAGTCCAGGGGTGCTTTTGGGTGCTTGTGTCAGAAATGAAGCCAGAAAAACCCTCTTCAAGAATAAATAAAATGGAATGGCCTAATCCCATATGTGTAATATTTTGTATATGATTATACAGACATAGAACAGGCATAGAGGGAACATCCAGTCTGTTAATATAGTTTTTGATAGGTATGAGGAGGAGGGTGTCTTGGTCACCTAGTGCTGCTGTAAGAGAAATACCACAAGTGAATGGCTTTAACAAAGAAGTTTATTCTCTCAGTCTAGTAGCTAGAAGTCCAAATTCAAGGCATCAGCGCCAAGGGAAGGCTTTCTCTGTCAGCTCTGGAGGAAGGTCCTTGTCATCAGTCTTCCCCTGGACTAGGAGCTTCTCCGCGCAGGAACCTCAGGCCCAAAGGATATGCTCTGCTCCCGGCACTGCTTTTTTGGTGGTATGAGGTCCCCACGTCTCTCTGCTTGCTTCTCTTTTATATCTCAAAAGAGATTGGCTTAAGACACTATCTAATCTTGTAGATCTCATCGGTATAAACAAAAAAACCAAACCCATTGCCGTCAATTCTGACTCATAGTAACCCTATAGGATAGAGTAAAGCTGTCCCATAAGGATTCCAAGGAGCACCTGGTGGATGTGAACTGCTAACCTTTTGGTGAGCAGCTGTAGCTCTTAGGCACTATGCCACCAGGGTTTCCCTATCAATAAAACTGCCACTAATCCATCCCATTACATCATAGTGAGAGGATATGCAGCACACAGGGAAATCACATCAGATGACAAAATGGTAGACAGACATACAATACTGGGAACCATGACCTAGACAAGTTGACAGATATTTTTGGGGGACACAATTAAATCCATGGCAGGAGTTAAGGGAGAAAAAAATCCTATAGTTAAAGGTGGGGTGGGGGGGATTGGTATAATGGTTGTATCGTCTATTGCTGCGTAACAAATTACCCCCAGCTCAGCAGCTTAAAATAACAAATATCTATCATCTCCCAATGTCTGTGGGTCAGGAATCTGGGCTAAGTGGGGTCCTTGGATCAACATCTCTCGTAAGATTGCAGTCAAGGTGGGAGCCAGGGCTGCAGTCTCAACTGAAGGCTGGACTAGGGGAAGATTCACCCATCACCCGACAAGCTCACTCACGTGGTTGTTTGCAGAATTTAGTTCCTTGTAGGCTATTACTGCTGCTGTTTGTTTCCTTGCTATGTGGGCCTCTGCACAGGGAAGCTTACAACGTGATAGCTGGCTTCCCTTAGAAAAAACAAGCAAGAGAGGGCAAGCGAGAGAGAAGCCGGCATCCTTTTGGAACTTGGGGCACGACGGGGCACATCAAGACATCCCATCTTGCCCAATTCTGTTCATTAGAAGCAAGTCACTAGGTCCAGCCCACATTCAAGGGGACAGGATTATGCAAGGGCATGATAGGAGGTGGGCACTCAGAAGATGTAAAAACTGAAAATATACATGGACAAGAAAAGGAAAAAAGTAGGTAAGGGTGGAAGTAGCGTCAGAGGAAGCAGGCCTGGTTAGCTCTGTCCAGGAGTTTGAGTTTATTCCAAAAGGTACTAGGCAGCTATCAGTTTCATGCATGGAGTGACATACCCAGCTTTGTGACTTAGTCTGTTAAACTAAGAATTATTAGAGATATGAAGAAAACTATCAGAAGAAATAGCTAAAAGAGTAAAATATGGTTGCCTCTGAGCTGGGGACTGAACTTAGGGAGAGCTGGGACAGAAAACTGTTGCCTCGTTATAAGCCCATCTATACATACTATGGAGGCACTGGTGACTGTGGTAGAATTCTCCCCTTATGTGAAGGAGACCTGGGTTTGTTTCCCAGCCAATGCATTTCAGGCACAGCCAAAACTCATCGGTCAGTAGAGGCTTCTGTTTTGCTACAACACTGAACAGGTTTCAGGAGAGCTTCCAGACTAAGATGGACTGGTAAGAAAGGCCTGGCAATCTATTTCTTGAAAAATCAGTCAGTGAAAACCCTACAGATCCCGACAGTCCAAATGACAACCAATCATGAGGATGGCACAGAACTGGGCAGTGTTTTGTTCTGTTGTGCATGGATGAGGTCTCCATGAGTCAGGGCCAACTCGAAGGCCACTAACATCAACAACATACACACTACTAGTGTTTTTTAAACCATGTGTAAGTATTACTTTGATTGAAAAACATTTAAATTAAACAATAGAAAAAAGAATCCATGCAACAGAAATTCACTTAGCAATAATGTATAAATTCTAGAAAGCAAATGCAGTAGTTTATTCTGCTGGGGGTAGGGATGAGTTAGTAACCACTCATTTCCTTCTGGTCTCCCTCCACCCCTCCCTCGCTTCCCCTTGCAAGTAGGAGTGACTCACAAGATTGATGAGTTTGAAAGTATAGTCCAGTCCCTTGTCTCTCCTTCCCCTTAGGATGGAGCCTCCCCACAGAGGGCTTGTTTCCCAGGTGGCTCTCAAACCAGGGCTAGGGACCCAGCAGGCCCCTGCCAGGTACTCGGGGATGAGATTTAAAAATCATAATCCCTGTCCTTAAGGAACTCATAGTTTACAGGGAAAGACAGAAAGCGAATCTAGACAATTTAGAGGAAGTCAAAGAAGGTTTCCTGGAGGAGGTGACCTCAAGTATAAATACGGTCAATCAGGACAGAAGGATCAAAATGATGCTTTGGGCCAGTAGCCAGTTGCTGCTGAGTCCATCCTGACTCACGACAACCCGGTGTGTCAGAGTAGAACTGTGCTCCGTATCAGTGTTGATTCTGTGGAAGTAGACCACCAGGCCTTTCTCCTAGGGTACCTCTAGGTAGACTCGAACATCCAACCTTTCGGTAAGCCACTAAGGATGTTTACCATTTGTACCACCCAGGGACTCCATGCTTGGGACAACTGCAAGACGGTCAGTATTGTTGGACCATGAAAGGCACGACAGGGCACAGCAAAAGATGCTGGAACTAAATAGTGAAGAACCTTCTGTGCCAAGCTAAGAGGCTTGGGCTTTATCTCAAGGGCAATGGGTAAGGGCAAAGAGTCTTTGAGGGATTTTATGAAGTAGGTGACATGCCCTATTTGTACTTTGAACAATCACTGCAAGTCAACAAATTTATTGGACTGCATGAACCACAAATTGCCTGAATTTTTCAACAATGCCACATCTCCCTACTCCCCCACCACCATGTTGCCATTCATCTTCTCCAGGCAACATAGAGGCACTCCTTCCCAGTGAAGTCTCACTCTCTGCCCACTGTGGTCTGACTCTGACCTCCAAAAACTACAGCCCAGGAGTTTCAAGCAGTAGCATTTTGATCTGGCAGCAGCTTTGCTCTGTCAACAGTTTCAGCAAAAACTCTTTCCACCTCTGTTGGCAGTTTGGAGATAGAGTCTCTGAAATGGTCTGTGGATAAAGGATGTTGCTGCTCTGGGAAATTTGTCTGTCTCCTGCCAGGAGAGACAAAGAGCACGGAAACCATGCCAGGGGATGCTGTCAGAAAGGGAAGGTCAAACATCCCTCAACAGTGCTCTTTTTTTTAAGTCTTGCTTTTGTCCGTTTTTACATTAGCACCAGCTTTTTTTTCTCCCCATGTCCTTCAGGGGAAGGTTAAATGATGCTTCTTAGGAATATGATGTAATTTACCAAAACTACACAGTCTTGCCTGCCTGGAGGGGAACACGCACAATGAATGGTACACAAGGATACTCATAAGCAGGGTGTCTTCCGGGACAGAATCCTGTGGCCTCTCCAACAACCCCTGCCCCCGCCATTCTCCTTCAATTCTCGTGCCTGAGTATCCCAAGGCCTGACTGGTACACTGTTGTTGTTGTTAGGTGCTGTCAAGTAGGCCCCCAACTCATGCAACTCCATGCACAACGGTACAAAATGTTGCCTGGTCCCGTGTCATCCCCATGATCAGTTGCGGATCTGGCTGTTATGTTCCACAGGATTTTCAGTGGCTGATTTTATCAGAAGTAGACTGCCAGACCGTTCTTCCTAGTCTTAGTCTGGAAGCTCTGTTGAAACCTGTTCAGCATCATAGCAACATGTATGCATCCACTGATGGATGGGCGGTGGCTGCGCATGAGGTGCACTGGCCAGGAACTGAACCCAGGTCTCCTGCATGGAAAGTGAGAATTCTACCAACGAGCCACCACTGCCTCATGACCGGTACATAACAGATGATGTTAAATAAATGCTCTATGAGTGAATGGAGCCCTGGTGGTGCAGCGGTTAAGAGCTCGGCTGCTAACCAAAAAGGTGGCAATTCAAATCCACTAGCCACTCCTTGGAAACCCTATGGGGCAGTTCTACTCTGCCCTGTAGGGTCACTATGAGTCAGAATTTACTCAGTGGCAACAGGTTTATGAATGAGATTGTCATAGAATACTAAACCTGGAGTATAAACAAGTATCTCAGCAGAAAATCATGTATCATATCTCCAATTTCACTATCTTGGGGTATCACTAAAGAGACAGAAGCTGGAAGGGAGAACCTCAAGACAATCAAGATCTGCGACCCTTTGGTGCCACCATGGAATGGCTTTCCTTCTCAGAAGAACAGGTGTGAACTAATGGAATCAGAACCACTGCCCCTGAGAAAGGCATTCCCTGTGCCTCTGCTCTAATCTCTGTATAAGGCTGTCTCTCTGTCCTGAGGAAGGAGAGCGCAGAACCCCTGCAATCCCTGCTCTTGGAAGCCTGTCAAGAAATCCACTTGCTTGCCCGTTCCACAGAGATGTCTGCTGAAGAATCAAGCTTCGTGCTGCGTGTTGTTCAGACCCATCTGAAACAACTTAGATTTTCCTACAGGTGGAGAAGTGAATCAGTCAAGCACTCTCTGGTGAACAAGAGAAACTACACAACCTACAATGGAGGGCTAATTCACAACAGCCTGGAGATTTCACTCCTAGCAGGTTGGTTAAGCATCACAGGTCCAGGGAGTTCTGTTGCTGCTCCGGGAAGCAAACCAGGGCTTCAAACCGCTGCTGAAAATTTGCGTTTCTAACAAGTTCGCTGCTGAGTATTTGCATTTCTAACAAGTTACCAGGAAGTTATATAAGAATCACCTGGGATCTTGTTAAACTGTTGATTCTGACTCAGTAAATCTGGGGTGGAAATGCAAATTCTCAGCAGGTGTTGGAACCAGAATGAACCCATTCGAAGCCCTGGAGCAATCACAAGAGCTTGTAACAAACAGCTCTTTAACACAAGAGAACACCACAATATCCTAAAGTGACTACATCTCACAAGCCTCATGGTAAACGGTTATGAACCTGGGAGATTAAAAAAAGTCACAGTTAAAAACATTAGAGACTTTACTGCTCTTGGTAAACATTAAGGTGCTGTAATGATGATAACAAGACACAGCAGACCCAGCACGTCAGGACGGACTTTAAACAAGACCTTTGCCACCAGTGAGTCTGAGGTCACCAGGGTGTGAAGTTTCTCCAACCTTCTCTTCCTTATCCTCCTCTGAAGGACAATTTCAACAGAGCATTTAAAAATTGTAATTTAAAATTCTCTGAAAGTAATCAAACAAATTAAAGACAATACCTTCTGATTTCTATGTGTTGTTGCTGGGTCCTGCCGAGTGGGCTCCCGACTCATGGCAACCCCACGCACAATGGAACCAAATGCTGCCCGGTCCTGCATCGTGCCCATGATCAACTGCGAATCTGATCGTCGAGATCCAAATAAATTGGAAAGAAATGCATCTATTTATGTCTCTCCCAAATAAATATGATTGTATATTACAAGGCTTTGTAATTTCTCCCTCAAGGAAGACCATAAGAGAGATCAGAATGCATACACACACACACACACATTGCTGAAACAGTTGTCCACCTGTCCCTAGCCAGGGGTCCAACCCATAGCCAAGTAACCCTGGGGACCAGAATTCTTCAGATTGAAGAATTCCTCCTTCAGCAGCAGCTACCATCTGTGTGTTCCTTGGCTTAGTATTTGAGGAGGAAGAAAGGAATGTGAAGCCTTTGCAGGCCCTCTCTCTTGGTGTCACACCTTTTCCATCCACCATCATAAGAAGAATCAACATAAAGACTGCCCCAGAGAGAGGATGCCCCTAATGCTGGCTAACCCTGAACAGTCAAAGTACCATTCTCAGTGTTGCAGAAATCAGCTGACTGAGACATGCACTCCTGCAAAGTTCAAGTCAAGGTTTACGCGGCAACGAAGTTAATCGTTAAAATGCATTTGTTGTTTAAAATCACCGAGTTCAAAGATAATGGGCAAACTTTGTGAGCTTTAATGCACTATTCAAATGTAGTTCATTTAAAAAAAAAAATGAGACCATGAATCATTAGACTAAAATTAAAAAAAAAAAAAAGCTCTCATTATGTTAAAAAGCTCTTTTACGTTAAACTTTTATTAAAATGTAACTGTCTTAGGCTGGGTTCTCTAGAGATGCAAAACCAGTGCTGCCTGTATGCATATAGGGAGATTTATATCAAGGAAATGGCTCACGTGGTTGTAGAGGCTCAAAAGTCCCAAGTTGTGGGTCAGGTGTCAGGCTGGAGGCTTCTCCTGACTCACACAGATACAGGGGCTGATGAACCCAAAATCAGCAGGTCAGATGGCAGGCTGCTGGCTCAAGTTCCAAGAACCAGAGGTCAGATGATGATGAGCAGGATGCAGGATCCAGGGCAAGCAAAAGCCAGTGAGCTCTGCAAGAAAGTCCATATATATTGGATGGAGGCACAACCCAAGGAAACTTCCTTTCAGCTGACTGGCTGCTCATAGCAGATCTCATCATGGGGGTGATTACATTACAGCAGATCTCATCATGGAGGTGATTACATTATAGCAGATCTTATCATGGAGGTGATTCCATTATATCAAGTCTCATCATGGAGGTGATTCCACTATATCAGATCTCATCATGGAGGTGATTCCAGTATATCAAGTCTTATCATGGAGGTGATTACATTATATCAGATCTCATCACGGAGATGATTCCATTATATCAGGTCTCATCACAGAGGTGATGACATCATTACATTTAACTGCCAAACTGCATCGTAACTGCCACATCACTGACAATCATGGCCCAGCCAAGTTGACAGACAGCCTTAACCATCACAATAACACACAGAATATTGCACAAATCAAAGTGAACAGCTAGATGAATTTTCATTATGCAAACATATACAGATCGAGAAACGGAATGTCACCAGCACCCAGAAGCCCCTTTAGACCCTTCTAGCAACTTACTCTCCCAAGGGCAACCACTATTCAGACTTGCAACACCATAGATTAGTTCTGTCTTTGGAATTCATATAAATGAAATCATATAGTATTTACTCCTTTGAGTTTGCCTTCTGTAACTCATTGGTATGTTCATAAAATATATCATGTCGTTGCAAATTGTTATAGATTGTTCACTCTCATGGCTGTTTAGTATTCCATTGGGTGAACATACCACAATTTATCTAGTCTACTGTAAGTGAGCATTTGAGATGTTTCCAGTTTTACACTCTATTGAAGAGTGCTCCTGTGAAAATTCTTGGTGAACACCGCTGTCAGTTTGTCCTACTCTGGTGGCCCGCATGTTGCTGTGATGCTGGAAGCTATGCCACCAGTATTTCAAATACCAAAAGAAGTCACCCATGGTGGATAGGTTTCAGGAAAGCTTCCAGACTAAGACAGACTAGGAAGAAAGGCCTGATGATCTAATTCCAAAAAGTAGGCAATGAAAACCCTATGAATCACAGGAGAATACTATCTGATATGATGTTGGAAGATGAAAGGTACTCAAAATGCCACCAGAACGTTCCTGAGAAGACAGGATGGCGAGACTTCGACTCACTTGCTTTGGACACGCCATCAGGAAAGACCAATCGCTAGAAAAAGACAGCATGTTTAGTGGAGTGGGAAGCCAATAAAAATGAGGAAAACCCTCAGAGAAATGGACTGATGCGATAGCTACAAGAATGGACTCAAATATACCAAGAATCATGAAGTTGGTGGGGAACCCGGTAACGTTCGATTCTGTTGTATGTAAGGCTGCCATGAGTTGGACACAATTTGACAGTAACCAACAACCACAGTTATTTTATATATACATACATATATACACATACCAAAAAAAAAAAAAAGAACCATCGAGTCGATTCTGACTCATAGCAACCCCATAGGACAGAGTAGAACTGCCCCATAGGGTTTCGAAGGAGCGGCTGTTGGATTCAAACTGCCAACCTTTTGATTAGCAGCCGAGCTCTTACCCACTGTGCCACCAGGGCTTATATATACATACACACATATATTTATATATACACACATACATACATATATATATATATATACACACAGATAATACACCCAAAACCAAAAACCAAATCCACTGCCGTCGAGTAGATTCCGACTCATAACGACCCTACAGGACAGAGTAGAACTGCCCTATAGAGTTCCCAAGGAGCGCCTGGTGGATTCAAACTGCCGGCTTTTTGGTTAGCGGCCATAGCACTTAACCACTAGCCACCAGGGTTTCCTATATATACATATACATACACATAATGTTTTCTTAAATGCTTAAATTCACCAATTCAAAGATGGATCCTTCTGCAGTTGCCTTATTTTTATAGGCAAGCCTCCTATCCCCACCGACTACTCCACAGTATCAAACGTGGTTTGTGCTGAAAGACATAAATGAGCCCCAAAATAAATGACCGAGGCTGTGCCTTTCTACTCAAACAACGCTAGGCAAATCCCAGGCCACACAAATGTCTCCTTGCTCCGAAGCTCATCCAGTCACACACAGACACATGGCCAAACCCACGAAAAAGTCTTACACATCTTTCAGGGCCTCCCATCCACAGCCAGCCTTAGCTGAAGGTGTAGAGGTATCTCTGACTATAGAACCAGTTAAAAATTGGCAGAGCTCCAAATATACCCCCTCAGCCCAGGAAAATGAATGGCTTAGTCCCTTGTTTAAGGACAACCCACTGACCAAATAGATCATGTAGACATTGTTTGGATCTCAATTTGAATAACTGTAAAAAAGACATTTATGAATAATCAGGGAAATTCAAACAGCAACTGGATATTAACTATTAGTATGGAGTTAATCTTTTTGAGGGTGATAATTTTTTTTTTCATTAAAGAATTATCTCCTGGAGATAGATACTAAAGTATTTACAAATCAAATAACATGCTATCTGAGATTTGCTTTAAAATAATGCGGGAAGGTAGGGAATTACAGATGAAAAAAAATGGTCATTTGTTGTTAATTGTTGGAGTTCACTATACCATTCTATTGTGCACATGTTTCCAAATTACCATAACGAGAAGTAAAAGGAAGGAAGGAAGGTAGGGGAGAAAGGGAGGAAGGATAAGAAAGGAGGGAGGGAAAGATAGAAACAAAGAAAGAAGGAAGACAGAAAACAGCACGGATCCACTTATCAGCCATTCCTAAGAGCAAGTTCCGGTAACAGGGCTCTGCCATTAACAAGCTATCTGACTTTGGGCAAGTCTCTCCGTGTCTCAGGGCGTCGGTTCATTCATCTGCAAAATGTGGTCTTTAGGTGAGCTATTTCTCACCTTGGTCTTAGGGTCCTAAAAGGCACAGAGACTGTGGGTGTACGGGA
Organism: Elephas maximus indicus; assembly: GCF_024166365.1. Lineage (NCBI taxonomy): Eukaryota > Metazoa > Chordata > Mammalia > Proboscidea > Elephantidae > Elephas > Elephas maximus. The sequence continues at coordinate 60,899,880 of NC_064821.1, forward strand.
AACTTTCACCCTAGGGTTCTAAAATGCTCTCAAAAAAAAGCGGCTAAGGATATTGTCTGGTAGGGAAGATTAAATAAATTAACAGAATTAAACGTTCTGGCATGGTGGTTAATAATCAATACAGTTTCCCTGCCTGATTTCTCCCAGGACCAACGAAGGACCCACCCGCACAGGCACTGCAAGAGTAAAAATGTGCCACGCGCTCTCCGCCACGCACTGCGCCACAGCGCCCCCGTGCGCCGACGCCGGGGAACCGCCCACTCGGCGCCGGCCCCGCCCACTAGCGTCCGCACCTGCGCAGAAGCCCCACCCAGGAGTTTGTTGTTACTGTGGCTCGCGCACCCGGCGGCGGCGGGTCAAGGCCGCGGCGCCACCATGTCGGTGCGACAGGCACTGGGCCGGGGCCTGCAGCTGGGCCGAGCGCTACTGCTGCGCTTCACGGCCAAGCCTGGCCCGACCTATGGCTGGGGGCGGACCGAGCGGCCGGGCCCGGCGTCGTGTTGGGGCCGAGGAGAGCGCCCAGGCCCGGCCGCTGGGCCCGGTGCGGAGTCGCGCAGGCTCGGGCTCCCCAACCGCTTCCAATTCTTCCGCCAGTCGGTGGCCGGGCTGGCGGCGCGGCTCCAGCGGCAGTTCGTGCTGCGGGCCGGAGGCGGTGCGGGCCCTTGCGGCCGGGCTGTCTTTCTGGCCTTCGGGCTGGGGTTGGGCCTCATCGAGGAGAAGCAGGCGGAAGGTCGGAGGGCAGCCTCGGCCTGTCAGGAGATCCAGGTGAGCGCGAGGGGCTGCGGGACGGGGCGGGGCCTCAGCCGGGCGGGGGCGGGGCCTTCAGCCCGGGGGCCGGGGGCGGGGCGGGGCGACGTTTACTGATTCCCTCCAGGGGTAGTTTCCTTTATCGGATTTGGAAATGCCTTGAAAATCACCGATTAAGCTTCATCTCGCCTCATATGAAGCCAATACTTAATATTTTGTTTTACTATTTTCCTTTACTTAAACAGCATGTTTTGGAAAATATGCTACTAATTATAGAATATGCTGCTAATTATAGCTCCAATTACACCAGGCGCCGGGCTAGTGGGTTTGTGTGCATTTTCTCAAATTTAACGGCAACTAAATCATAACACTCCTATACCTTGAGGTAGTTGTCATCCCCAATTTATGAATGAGGTAATGTACCCAAGAGAGGTGAAATAACCTGCTGAAAGTCACACAGCTAATAAAGGTCATTGCCCAATGTCAGACCCCAAAGTCTTTGCCCTTAACCACTAAGTCAGGACACCTCCACAGTGTAGCCAAGCAATTAGTGACACTGAAGCCACAATAAAAACTATGAACGACAGGAGAAAACATCAGACCCAATGTTTTAGTTATCCTGTGTAGAGTTTTCAAAGGTGTCTGGATATACAGGGGCCTTAGGCTTTATAAACACTTGAAATAGCTCAGAGATCACCATTTCTACACAACTCCCTCCCTTGGGTTTGGAACCATTCACTGATTAAAAAAACCTTTTGCCCTCGAGTCGATTCCAACTCATAGCATCCCTATTGGACAGAGTAGAGCTGCCCCATAGGGTTTCCAAGGAGCACCTGGTAGATTCAAACTGCCCGCCTTTTGATTAGCCTGAGCTCTTACCCACATCACCACCAGGGTTTCCACTCACTGATAATTACAGCCTTTTACAGTTTAGGGCTGAGGCAGTGGAAGGTGGAGAGATGTACCCAAGGACACAGAGCTGGTTGAGGATCAAGCCATGTCTCCCATGTTTCCTTGTTTCCAGCCAAGTTCTCATTCCTCATCAACAGACTGTGTCATGTTTCATCTCTGGCCAGTTTTGAATGACAGGTGACATCAGCCTAGTCCCCAGCCCTGTCCTTGTCTTTTGCCATGGCTTAACTGGCAGAAGCCAAGAGTGGGAAACTTGCCAAATCCTGTTTTATCCACAAGATGATCCTCTTTTTTTTTTTTTTTTTATAATAACTTTTATTAAGCTTCAAGTGAACGTTTACAAATCCAATCAGTCTGTCACATATAAGTTTACATACATCTCACTCCCTACTCCCACTTACTCTCCCCGTCTTGAGTCAGCCCTTTCAGTCTCTCCTTTCTTGACAATTTTGCCGGCTTCCCTCTCTCTCTATCCTCCCATCCCCCCTCCAGACAAGAGTTGCCAACACAATCTCAAGTGTACACCTGATATAATTAGCTCACTCTTCATCAGCGTCTCTCTCCCACCCGCTGACCAGTCCCTTTCATGTCTGATGAGTTGTCTTCAGGGATGGTTCCTGTCCTGTGTCAACAGAAGGTCTGGAGAGCATGACCGCCGGGATTCCTCCAGTCTCAGTCAGACCATTAAGTTTGGTCTTCTTATGAGAATTTGGGGTCTGCATCCCACTGCTCTCCTGCTCCCTCAGGGGTCCTCTGCTGAGCTCCCTGTCAGGGCAGTCATCGATTGTGGCCGGGCACCAACTAGTTCTTCTGGTCTCAGGATGATGTAGGTCTCTGGTTCATGTGGCCCTTTCTGTCTCTTGGGCTCTTAGTTGTCATGTGGGCTTGGTGTTCTTCATTTTCCTTTGCTCCAGGTGGGTTGAGACCAACTGCTGCATCTTAGATGGCTGCTTGTTAGCATTTAAGACCCCAGACGCCACATTTCAAAGTGGGATGCAGAATGATTTCATAATAGAATTATTTTGCCAATTGACTTAGAAGTCCCCGCAAACCATGTTCCCCAGACCCCCGCGCTTGCTCCGCTGAGCTTTGAAGCATTCATTTTATCCCGGAAACTTCTTTGCTTTTGGTCCAGTCCAATTGAGCTGACCTTCCATGTATTGAGTGTTGTCTTTCCCTTCACCTAAAGCAGTTCTTATCTACTGATTAATCAATAAAAAAACCCTCTCCCACCCTCCCTCCCTCCCCCCCTCGTAACCACAAAAGTATGTGTTCATCTCAGGTTTACTATTTCTCAAGATCTTATAATAGTGGTCTTATACAATATTTGTCCTTTTGCCTCTGACTCATTTCGCTCAGCATAATGCCTTCCAGGTTCCTCCATGTTATGAAATGTTTCAGAGATTCGTCACTGTTCTTTATCGATGCGTAGTATTCCATTGTGTGAATATACCACAATTTATTTACCCATTCATCCGTTGATGGACACCTTGGTTGCTTCCAACTTTTTGCTATTGTAAACAGAGCTGCAATAAACATGGGTGTGCATATATCTGTTTGTATGAAGGCTCTTGTATCTCTAGGGTATATTCCGAGGAGTGGGATTTCTGGGTTGTATGGTAGTTCTATTTCTAACTGTTTAAGATAACGCCAGATAGATTTCCAAAGTGGTTGTACCATTTTACATTCCCACCAGCAGTGTATGAGAGTTCCAATCTCTCCGCAGCCTCTCCAACATTTATTATTTTGTGTTTTTTGGATTAATGCCAGCCTTGCTGGTGTGAGATGGAATCTCATCGTAGTTTTAATTTGCATTTCTCTAATGGCTAATGATCGAGAGCATTTTCTCATGTATCTGTTGGCTGCCTGAATATCTTCTTTAGAGAAATGTGTGTTCATATCCTTTGCCCACTTCTTGATTGGGTTGTTTGTCTTTTTGTGGTTGAGTTTTGACAGAATCATGTAGATTTTAGAGATCAGGCGCTGGTCGGAGATGTCATAGCTGAAAATTCTTTCCCAATCTGTAGGTGGTCTTTTTACTCTTTTGGTGAAGTCTTTAGATGAGCATAGGTGTTTGATTTTTAGGAGCTCCCAGTTATCGGGTTTCTCTTCATCATTTTTGGTAATGTTTTGTATTCTGTTTATACCTTGTATTAGGGCTCCTAGGGTTGTCCCAATTTTTTCTTCCATGATCTTTATCGTTTTAGTCTTTATGTTTAGGTCTTTGATCCACTTGGAGTTAGTTTTTGTGCATGGTGTGAGGTATGGGTCCTGTTTCATTTTTTTGCAAATGGATATCCAGTTATGCCAGCACCATTTGTTAAAAAGGCTGTCTTTTCCCCAGTTAATTGACACTGGTCCTTTGTCAAATATCAGCTGCTCATACGTGGATGGATCTATGTCTGGATTCTCAATTCTGTTCCATTGGTCTATGTGTCTGTTGTTGTACCAATACCAGGCTGTTTTGACTACTGTGGCTGTATAATAGGTTCTGAAGTCAGGTAAGGTGAGGCCTCTCACTTTCTTCTTCTTTTTCAGTAGTGCTTTGCTTATCCGGGGCTTCTTTCCCTTCCATATGAAATTGGTGATTTGTTTCTCTATCCCCTTAAAATATGACATTGGAATTTGGATCGGAAGTGCGTTAAATGTATAGATGGCTTTTGGTAGAATAGACATTTTTACTATGTTAAGTCTTCCTATCCATGAGCAAGGTATGTTTTTCCACTTAAGTATGTCCTTTTGAATTTCTTGTAGTAGAGCTTTGTAGTTTTCTTTGTATAGGTCTTTTACATCCTTGGTAAGATTTATTCCTAAGTATCTTATCTTCTTGGGGGCTACTGTGAATGGTATTGATTTGGTTATTTCCTCTTCGGTGTTCTTTTTGTTGATGTAGAGGAATCCAAGTGATTTTTGTATGTTTATTTTATAACCTGAGACTCTGCCAAACTCTTCTATTAGTTTCAGTAGTTTTCTGGAGGATTCCTTAGGGTTTTCTGTGTATATAATCATGTCATCTGCAAATAGTGATAACTTTACTTCTTCCTTGCCAATCCGGATACCTTTTATTTCTTTGTCTAGCCTGATTGCCCTGGCTAAGACTTCCAACACGATGTTGAATAAGAGCGGTGATAAAGGGCATCCTTGTCTGGTTCCCGTTCTCAAGGGAAATGCTTTCAGGTTCTCTCCATTTAGAGTGATATTGGCTGTTGGCTTTGCATAGATGCCCTTTATTATGTTGAGGAATTTTCCTTCAATTCCTATTTTGGTAAGAGTTTTTATCATAAATGGGTGTTGGACTTTGTCAAATGCCTTTTCTGCATCAATTGATAAGATCATGTGGTTTTTGTCTTTTGTTTTATTTATGTAATGGATTACATTAATGGTTTTTCTGATATTAAACCAGCCTTGCATACCTGGTATAAATCCCACTTGATCAGGGTGAATTATTTTTTTGATATGTTGTTGAATTCTATTGGCTAGAATTTTGTTGAGGATTTTTGCATCAATGTTCATGAGGGATATAGGTCTATAATTTTCTTTTTTTGTAATGTCTTTACCTGGTTTTGGTATCAGGGAGATGGTGGCTTCATAGAATGAGTTGGGTAGTATTCCGTCATTTTCTATGCTTTGGAATACCTTTAGTAGTAGTGGTGTTAACTCTTCTCTGAAAATTTGGTAGAACTCTGCAGTGAAGCCGTCCGGGCCAGGACTTTTTTTTGTTGGGAGTTTTTTGATTACCGTTTCAATCTCTTTTTTTGTTATGGGTCTATTTAGTTGTTCTGCTTCTGAATGTGTTAGTTTAGGTAGGTAGTGTTTTTCAAGGAATTCATCCATTTCTTCTAGGTTTTCAAATTTGTTAGAGTACAATTTTTCATAATAATCTGAAATGATTCTTTTAATTTCATTTGGTTCTGTTGTGATGTGGTCCTTCTCATTTCTTATTCGGGTTATTTGTTTCCTTTCCTGTATTTCTTTAGTCAGTCTAGCCAATGGTTTATCAATTTTGTTAATTTTTTCAAAGAACCAGCTTTTGGCTTTGTTAATTCTTTCAATTGTTTTTCTGTTCTCTAATTCATTTAGTTCAGCTCTAATTTTTATTATTTGTTTTCTTCTGGTGCCTGATGGATTCTTTTGTTGCTCACTTTCTATTTGTTCAAGTTGTAGGGACAGTTCTCTGATTTTGGCTCTTTCTTCTTTTTGTATGTGTGCATTTATTGATATAAATTGACCTCTGAGCACTGCTTTTGCTGTGTCCCAGAGGTTTTGATAGGAAGTATTTTCATTCTCGTTGCTTTCTATGAATTTCCTTATTCCCTCCTTGATGTCTTCTATAACCCAGTCTTTTTTCAGGAGGGTATTGTTCATTTTCCAAGTATTTGATTTCTTTTCCCTCGTTCTTCTGTTATTGATCTCTAGTTTTATTGCCTTGTGGTCTGAGAAGATGCTTTGTAATATTTCGATGTTTTGGACTCTGCAAAGGTTTGTTTTATGACCTAATATGTGGTCTATTCTAGAGAATGTTCCATGTGCGCTAGAAAAAAAAGTATATTTTGCAGCAGTTGGGTGGAGAGTTCTGTATAAGTCAATGAGGTCAAGTTGGTTGATTGTTGTAATTAGATCTTCCGTGTCTCTGTTGAGCTTCTTACTGGATGTCCTGTCCTTCTCCGAAAGGGGTGTGTTGAAGTCTCCTACTATAATTGTGGAGGTATCTATCTCGCTTTTCAGTTCTGTTAAAATTTGATTTATATATCTTGCAGCCCTGTCATTGGGTGCGTAAATATTTAATATGGTTATGTCTTCCTGATCAATTGTCCCTTTTATCATTATATAGTGTCCTTCTTTATCCTTTGTGGTGGATTTAAGTCTAAAGTCTATTTTGTCAGAAATTAATATTGCTACTCCTCTTCTTTTTTGCTTATTGTTTGCTTGATATACTTTTTTCCATCCTTTGAGTTTTAGTTTGTTTGTGTCTCTAAGTCTAAGGTGTGTCTCTTGTAGGCAGCATATAGATGGATCGTGTTTCTTTATCCAGTCTGTGACTCTCTGTCTCTTTATTGGTGCATTTAGTCCATTTACATTCAGGGTAATTATAGATAAATAAGTTTTTAGTGCTGTCATTTTGATGCCTTTTTATGTGTGTTGTTGACAATTTCATTTTTCCACATACTTTTTTGTGCTGAGGCGTTTTTCTTAGTAAATTGTGAGATCCTCACTTTCATAGTGTTTGACTTTATGTTAGTTGAGTCGTTACGTTTTTCTTGGTTTTTGTCTTGAGTTATAGAGTTGTTATACCTTTTTGTGGTTACCTCATTATATACCCCTATTTTTCTAAGTAAAAACCTAACTTGTATTGTTCTATATCGCCTTGTATCACTCTCCATATGGCAGTTCAATGCCTCCTGTATTTAGTCCCTCTTTTTGATTATTGTGATCTTTTACCTATTGACTTCCATGATTCCCTGTTATGTGTATTTTTTTTTTTAATTAATCTTAATTTGTTTGTTTTTGTGATTTCCCTATTTGAGTTGATATCAGGACGTTCTGTTTTGTGACCTTGTGTTGTGCTGATATCTGATATTATTGGTTCTCTGACCAAACAATATCCTTTAGTATTTCTTGTAGCTTTGGTTTGGTTTTTGCAAATTCTCTAAACTTGTGTTTGTCTGTAAATATCTTAATTTCGCCTTCATATTTCAGAGAGAGTTTTGCTGGATATATGATCCTTGGTTGGCAGTTTTTCTCCTTCAGTGTTCTGTATATGTCGTCCCATTCCCTTCTTGCCTGCATGGTTTCTGCTGAGTAGTCAGAACATATTCTTATTGATTCTCCCTTGAAGGAAACCTTTCTTTTCTCCCTGGCTGCTTTTAAAATTTTCTGTTTATCTTTGGTTTTAGTGAGTTTGATGATAATATGTCTTGGTGTTTTTCTTTTTGGATCAATCTTAAATGGGGTTCGATGAGCATCTTGGATAGATATCCTTTCGTCTTTCATGATGTCAGGGAAGTTTTCTGTCAGAAGTTCTTCAACTATTTTCTCTGTGTTTTCTGTCCCCCCTCCCTGTTCTGGGACTCCAATCACCCGCAGGTTATCCTTCTTGATAGAGTCCCACATAATTCTTAGGGTTTCTTCATTTTTTTTAATTCTTTTATCTGATTTTTTTTCAGCTATGTTGGTGTTGATTCCCTGGTCCTCCAGATGTCCCAGTCTGCATTCTAATTGCTCGAGTCTGCTCCTCTGACTTCCTAGTGTGTTGTCTAATTCTGTTATTTTATTGTTAATCTTTTGGATTTCTACATGTTGTCTCTCTATGGATTCTTGCAACTTATTAATTTTTCCAGTATGTTCTTGAATAATCTTTTTGAGTTCTTCAACAGTTTTATCAGTGTGTTCCTTGGATTTTTCTGCAGTTTGCCTTATTTCGTTTGTGATGTCTTGAAGCATTCTTTAAGTTAGTTTTTTATATTCTGTATCTGATAATTCCAGGATTGTATCTTCATTTGGGAAAGATTTTGATTCTTTTGTTTGGGGAGTTGGAGAAGCTGTCACGGTCTGCTTCTTTAAGTGGTTTGATATGGATTGTTGTCTCCGAGCCATCACTGGGAAACTAGTTTTTCCAGAAAATCCGCTAAAAAAAAACTGCAGTCAGATCCCTATCAGAGTTCTCCCTCTGGCTCAGGCTATTCAGATGTTAATGAAGCCGCCTGGGGAGGGTGGGGGAGGGAACAGAGAGATAGGAGAGTAGCACCTCAGAATATAGCCAGAGTTGCTTGTCTTGCTTGGAATGACTATTATATCTGAGATTCCCGCGGGCGCGTCGCCTATGTGTGCTGTCTGTGTGGAGATTGCCCCCGGGGGGTCTGGCCCGCTGGAGTCACGGTCAGATCCTCCGCTTCCAGCCCCACGCCCAGCGTCAAGGCTCCCCTACTGGGACGGTGCACTCTCGACTCCAAAATCAGTCGCTGCCTCCCGGGGACTTCTCGTCCCTCCAGCCGCGTGGCCGTGCCGCCCCCGTGAACCAGGTGGGCCCCCTCCCGGGGTTAGTTCAGATGGGTGGAGTAGCTCCCCGTGCTTGTGCCGCGACCGAGTGTCCCGGCTGGAACGCTGTTCTCCCCGCTCCAATACCAGTCGCTGCCTCCCGGGGACTTCTCCTACCGGCTGCGTCCCACGCTGCCCGCGCGACCCGGCTGGTCCCCTTCCCGGGGTTAGTTCAGGGGGTGGAGCAACTCTCCGTGTTTATGGCGTACCTGCGTGCAGTCCAAATCCCTGTGGGACGGTTCCCCGGCTCGGATGCTGCTCTTTCTGCTCCAAGATCAGTCACTGCCTCCCCGGGACTTCTCCTAACGGCTGCGTCCCACGCCGCCCATGGAACCGGCTATTCCCCCTCCCGGGGTTAGTTCAGGGGGGTGGAGCAGGTCTCTGTGCTTGTGCCGTACCTGACTGGTACGCTGGCTCCAGGCTCTGGAAACAATCGCTGCTTCCCCGTATTAGTTCGTTCTCCGTCTCTAAATCTGTGTTTGTTGTTCAGGGTTCGTAGATTGTTATGTATGTGATCGATTCACTTGTTTTTCCGTGTCTTTGTTGTAAGAGGGATCCGAGGTAGCGTCTGCCTAGTCCGCCATCTTGGCTCCGCCTCCTCCAAGATGATCCTCTTAGGCTTACCCACCACATGTCCTTTTCTCACACTGTACCCTCTTGTGTCTTAACATTTGTAATGAGTTGCCAATTAACTTCCAATAAAAAAAAAAACAACTCAGATGTTTGGCTTCTTTTTAAAAAACACAGAATCTGCCAACCCTAGTGCTGAAATTCCATATGATATAGAATACTGACTGTTCTCTTTGGATGGAGGCAGGTTAAAAAAAAATCCAATTATAAAATAGGCAAAAGACATGAACAGGTATTTCACCAAGTGGAAATACAGATGCCAAATAAGCACATGAAAAGATGGTCAGCATCACTAGCTACTGTTGTTGTTAGGTGCGGTCCAGTCGGCTCTGACTCATAGCGACCCTATGTACAACAGAACGAAACACTGCCCAGTCCTGTGCCATGCCCACAGTCCTTGTTATCCGTGAGCCCATTGTTGCAGCCACTGTATCAATCCATCTCATTGAGGGTCTTCGTCTTTTTCGTTGATCCTGTACTTTACCAAGCATGATGTCCTTCTCCAGGGATGGATCCCTCCTGACAACATGTCCAAAGCATGTAAGACTTAGTCTCGCTATCCTTGCTTCTGAGGAGCATTCTGGTGGTTCTTCTTCCAAGACGGTCCATGGTATATTCAGTATTCTTCTCCAACACCACAATCCAAAGGTATCAATTCTTCTGTCCTTATTCATTGTCCAGTTTTCACATGCATATGATGCAACAGAAAATATTATGGCTTGGGTTAGGCGCACCTTAGCCTTCAAGGTGACATCTTTGCTTTTCAACACTTTAAAGACGTCTTTTGCAGCAGATTTGCCCAGTGCAATGTGTCTTTTGATTTGACTGCTGCTTCCATGGGTGTTGAGTGTGGATCCAAGTAAAATGAAATCCTTGACAACTTCAGTATTTTCTCCATTTATTATCATGTTGCTTATTGGTTCACTTGTGAGGATTTTTATTTTCTTTATGTTGAGGTACAATCCATACTGAAGGCTGTGGTCTTTGATCTTAATTAGTAAGTGCTTCGAGTCCTCTTCACTTTCAGCAAGCAAGATTGTATCATCTGCATAATGCAGGCTGTTAATGAGTCTTCCACCAATTCTGATGCCCCTTTCTTCATGTAGTCTAGCTTCTCAGGTTATTTGCTCATCGTACAGATTGAATAGGTATGGCGAAAAGGATACAAACCCTGAGACACACCTTTCCTAACTTTAAACCATGCAGTATCCCTTTGTTCTGTCCAAACAACTGCCTCTTGATCTATGTACAAAGTCCTCATGAGCACAATTAGGTGCCCTGGAATTCCCATTCTCCCCAATGTTATCCATAATTTGTTATGATCCACATAGTCAAATGCCTTCGCATAGTCAATAAAACACAGGTAAACATCTTTCTGGTATTCTCTGCTTTCAGCCAGTATCCATCTGACATCAGCACTGATATCCCTGGTTCCATGTCCTCTTTTGCATCTGGCCTGAATTTCTGGCAGTTCCCTGTCAATATACTGCTACAGCCACTTTTGAATGATCTTCAGCAAAATTTTCCTTGCATATGATACTGTTCGATAATTTCCTTATTTGGTTGGGTTACCTTTCTTGGGAGTAGACATAAATATGGATCTCTTCTAGTCAGTTGGCCAGGTAGCTGTCTTCCACACTTCTTGGCATAGACCAGTGAGCACATCCAGCGCTGCATCCATTTGTCAAAACATCTCAACTGATATTCCATCAATTCCTGGAGCCTTGTTTTTCACCAATTCATTCAGTGCAGCTTGGTATTTTTCCTTCAGTACTATGGGTTCCTGATCACATGCTGGTTCTTGAAATGGTTGAATGCCAACCAATTCTTTTTTGGTGTAATGACTGTGTATTACTTCTGTCTTCTTTTGATGCTTCCTGCCTAGTTTAATATTTTTCCCATAGAACCCTTCACTGATGCAACTTAAGGCTTCAATTTTTTCTTCAGTTCATTCAGCTTGAGAAACGCCAAGTGCGTTCTTCCCTTTTGGTTTTCTATCTCCAGCTCTTTGCACATGTCATTGTAATACTTGTCTTCTCGAGCCACCCTCGGAAATCTTCTGTTCACTTGTTTTACTTCATCATTTTTTCCTTTTGCTTTAGCTACTCAACATTCAAGAGCAAGTTTCAGAGTCTCTGACATCCATTCTGGTCTTTTCTTTCTTTCCTGTCTTTTTAATGACCTCTTGCTTTCTTCATGTGTGATGCCCTTGATGTCATTCTGCAACTCATCTGGTCTTCAGTCATTAGTGTTCAACAGGTCAAATCTATTCTTGAGATGGTCTTTAAATTCAGGTGGGATATACTCAAGGTCATAATTTGGCTCTCTACCCATTAAAGAAAAAAACAAAAACAGACACACTGCCGTCGAGTTGATTCCGACTCACAGCAACCCTTCTGGACAGAGTAGAACTGCCCCATAGGGTTTCCAAGGAACTTCTGGTGGATTCGAACTTCTGGTTCCAATCGGACCTTCTGGTTAGCAGCTGTAGCTCTTAACCAGGTTGTTTTTTTTTTTTAATTGCAAATTAAAATGGCTCACTAGGCATTAGGGAAATGCAAATTAAAATCACAGTGAGAGATCAATGCACTCTTATTGAAACAGCTAAAAAAAAAACAAAAAAAACCGGTGATAATACTAAGTGCTGGTGAGGATGGGGAGAAACAGACCTGTCATACGTTGCTGGTGAGACTGTAAAATGGTACAGCTGTTCCATAGCTTGACAGTTTCTTACAAACCTAAACATGACTTTACCATTTGTTGTTGTTAGGTGCTGTCTCAGTCATCTAGTGCTGCTAAAGCAGAAGTACCACAGGTGGATAGTTTTAACAAAAGAAGTTTATTCTCTCACAGTCTAGCAGGCTACAAGTTCAAATTCAGGATGCCAGCTCCAGGGGAAGGCATTCTCTGTCTGTTGGCTCTGGAGCAAGGTCCTTGTCATCAGTCTTCCCTTGGTCTGGGAGCATCTCAGCACAGGAACCTCAGGTCCAAAGGATGCGCTCTGCTCCTGGCACTGCTTTCTTGGTGGTATGAGGTCGTCTTGTCTCTCTACTCACTCTGTCTTTTATATCTCAAGAGATTGCCTCAAGACACAATCCAGTTTTATAGATTGAATCCTGTTTCACTAACACAACTGCTGCCCATCCCTCCTCATTAACATAATAGATACAGGATTTACAACATACAGGAAAATCACACAATACTGGGAATCATGGCCTAACCAAGTTGACATATATTTTTGGGGGACACAATTCAATCCATGACCAGCGCCATCAGGTTGGCTCCCACTCATAGCGACCATGCATACAAGAGAACGAAACACTGCCGGTCCTGTACCGTCCTTACAGTCATTGCTATGTTTGAGCCCGTTGTTGCAGCTGCTTTGTCAGTCCATCTTGTTGGGGGTCTTCCCCTTTTTCATTGACCCTCTTACCTTACCAAGCATGATGTCCTTCTCTGGGGACTCGTCCCTTCTGATAACATGTCCAAAGTGTGTGAGGTGAAGTCTCACCATCCTCACTTCTAAGGAGCACTCTGGCTGTACTTCTTCCAAGACAGGCTTGTTTGTTGTTCTGGCAGTCTACGGTACATTCAGTATTCTTCACCAACACCATAATTCAAAGGCATCGATTCTTCTTTGGTCTTCCTTATTCATAGTCCAGCTTTCCCATGTATATGAGGTGATTGAAAATATCATGGCTTGGGTTAGGTACACCTTAATCCTCAAAGTGACATCTTTGCTTTTCAGCACTTTAAAGAGGCCTTTTGCAGCAGATTTGCCAATGTGATACGTCATTTGATTAGACTGCTGCTTCCATGGGTGTTGATTGTGGATACTTCCAGCATCACACAAGCCACCACAGTACAACAAACTGACAGACACGTGGTAGGCTCTTACCATACACTCCAGCAGTTACATTCTTGGGCGATTACCTAGAGAAATGAAAATGCAGGGCCTGTCTGGTGAAACGTTTCCATATAGGAAGTACCAGGGTAAGGTACTGGAGAGTTGGGTAGGGTGGCAACAGAGGAGTGACATGTGAAAGCAGTGTGGTTTGATTGGGTTCAGAGCAGGTGAAGTGATGAAGTGAGAGGGAGAGAGTCTGAAGACGGGTGCCCTTAGGTTGCTGCCATAGGTGGGTATGAAGGGCTTCCATCCTGACACACATGGTTGACTGATTATAGAACTGGAAAGGAAGGGATCAGTGAAACAGGTTTGAGGAGCAAGATGGAGCCTGGTGATTGGAGAAATAATGTCACTGCTCCTGAAATAGAGGCATACCCGGTTTTTTGACAAGTGGGCTCTTCCCAGTGCACCCAGTCCCACCGTGCCTGCACTCCCATCTGTTTGTCTGAATGCCTACACTCCTTTTCCCTTTCCTAACTGTGGGTTGCCCATCAGATTCCTAAGAGCAGGGCTTCGAACCCGTGCTGAGAATTTGCATTTCCACCGCAGATATACTGAATTGGAATCTATAGTCTAACAAGATCCTCCAAGTGATTCTTTTGTATAATAAACTTTGAGAACCACTGCTCTACTAGTGGTTCTCAGAGTTGGAACCTAACCAGCAACAGTAGCATCTCCTGGGAACTTGTTAGAAATGCAAATTCTCAGCAGGATTCAAACCTGAAGGAACCAGTTTGAAGCCCTGTCTAAGAGGCAGAGATGGACAGGCAGAATTTAATAACTCAGCTCTGGGGATACTCCTGATTTCACCCCCTTGCCTGCAAAGGCAACCTGAGGTCACTACCAGGTGAAGGGACTGACCTCAGGAGTGTGCTCCTGCCCAGCCACAGGTCCTGGTAACTCTCTGGTAGCTCCAGTCAGGGTCTTTGCAGAGAGAGCTGTCTCAATCAGGAATCTCCAAGAATGTGCCAGCAGGTTGGAGCAGTGTGCCCACTGCAGAACTCAGAAGCTTGGACCCTCTCGTCATTCCCAGTGTGATGTGTTGGGCTGTCTCTGTGGCTGTAGTGAAGTGACGGAATTTGAGAAAAATTATCCCGTATAATCAGAAAGGCAGGATGGCGGAGCCCAGGACAAGCAATAAAACCCAATCTGGCTGTGTTTGCAGTGGCTCTTGATGTTTACAGTGAGGCTTGCCCCACTCTACCTCTTTTTTCTCCTTTCCCTTTACTTGGTCCTGACCAGGCCCCAGGCTCACAGTGCATTCGTTTTCCCTCACAGGCAATTTTTACCCAGAAAAACAAGCTGCTGCCTGGCCCGTTGGACAGTAAACGCTGGCAGGGCTTCCGGCTGGAGGAGTATCTTATAGGGCGATCCATTGGCAAGGGCTGCAGTGCTGCTGTGTATGAAGCCACCGTGCCCATGGTGCCCCAGAACCTGGAGGGGGCAGAGAGCAGCGGGCTGCTGACAGGGAGAGGCCCAGACATCATTCCACAGGGGGAAACTGAGGAGTGGACGGCCCAGCCCTCTGCCTTTCCTTTAGCCATCAAGATGATGTGGAACATCTCGGTAAGGACGTGACCTGTCACCTTTAAAGTAGGCACTTTTCCAGTGCCAGTCTTAGTGGACATGATGGACTTCTCTTCAGTGAGCAGACAGGAACAGACACGAATTCTCCTCAGTAAAGGTGCCTAGATAATTAGGATTCTTCACCCTCTTACAAAAGACAGTCTAAGGCAGTGTGTCTCAAGTTGTAGTATGTCCATCAGGGTAAAGGGCAGATACTGACTCAGTGGGTCTGGGGTAGGGCCTGAGATTCTGCATTTCTAACAGGCTCCTTGGTGATGCTGACGCAGCTGGTCTGTGAACCACACTTTAAGGAGCCAGTGCCTCCCCATTGGTCTCTAACTTGTCAGTCACAGTCCATCAGTTACTTTCAAGTCTGCAGTTGCCACCACCCTCTCTGGTTCCCATGAGCCGGCTCACTGGAGAGGAGGAGCCTCACTCCTTACCCCGCCACCCTTACTCTGGCTTCCAGACCAAAGGCTTCCCGTCACTCCCTGCTCCTATGGAAGGTCTCAAGGCTTTGGGAACTTGAAAAGCATTTCTCCCGCACAGAAACCAAAGCTTTCTGTCTCTTTAGTTTCCTTACCTTGCCATTGCTCAGGTGGGTTTAGGGAGTGGATCAAAGCCTGATGGTCTTTCTCCTGCCCAGAGCACTCATCCCAGGCTAAGGTGGAAAACAGCTACAGCAGGCAGGCTGCACACTGGAGAGTGCACGCTCAGGTTCTGATTCTGCGAATGGAAGTTCTAGACTGCTGCACTTCCAAGCTGGGCCACTAGCTACCAAGTAGCCAAATGCTTTGCCTCAGAAATATCCTGTCATGGGCCGGGACAGTGACATAGTGACAGCTGTTGCATTCACAAAAGCTAAAGGACTGTGAACTCTTTTTTTTTTTTTTTTTTTTTGGAACATTTTCTTGTGTTTTAGGTGAAAGTTAACACAACAAATTAGTTTTCCATCCAATAATTCATACACAAATTGATCTATGACACTGGTTGCAATCCTTGCAATGTGTCAGCACTCTCTCCCTTTTCTCCCTGGGTTCCCCATTTCCCTTCATCCTGTTTCCCTTCCTTCTCATCTTTGCTTTTGGGCAAATGTTGCCCTTTTGGTCCCCTGTAGTTGATTGTTCTGTGGAGCACATTCTTCACAGGTGTTACTGTTTATTTTATAGGCCAGTCTATTATTTTGCTGAAAGGTGGCCTCCGGGAGTGGCTTCCGTTCCAAGTGTGAAGGGTGTCTTAGGGCTATGGTCTTGGAGGTTCCAAGACTGGATTCTTAGAGGAGCTTTTTGATACTTATCCAGGTTTCCTAAGTCCTGAGAGCCATTCTTAAGGGAATGAGGAATACAAGGTGTTTTTCCCCCTCTTTGGTTTTCGTGTGCTTATTTGGGGTGGGGCTGGGAGCAGCTGCTCTGTGATTCAGTATAACTTTATCCAGGGTGGAGTTTGTCAGAGCCTGTGGTGACCAGAGGCATCTCTGGCAGGGAGGAAGTGTCCCATGCCCTGACCTTCTTCTTGACAGCTGCTGAGAATGTGAGGTGTGGGAAGAGTCCCCTGAGTTGGTGTGGATGGCACCTCTACCTTCTCTGTCTCGTGGAAGTACCTGGTCTTGGCTTGCCACTTCAGAAAGGCTATTTTCTCTGTAAGGTCCAAGCCAATTCTAGGCAGTCACTGTCCTGGTCCAGGTTACAGGGAGGGCTGGGAGCTTGCCATTCCACACGGGTTAGTATAACTCTGGATTCATTATGGCTATGTTCCAGGCGGGCTCTTCCAGCGAAGCCATCTTGAACACAATGAGCCAGGAGCTAGTCCCAGCGAGCCGAGTGGCCCTATCCGGGGAGTATGGAGCAGTCACTTACTGGTAAGTGCCCTGGGTTCATCTGCTCCCCAGACCGACTGTGAGTTCTCTGAGAGCAAAATAACGATCTGTGTCCCCAGCACTCAGCACAATTTGTGACACACAGTAGATAATAAAGGCTCACTGAATGACGTAACAGTGGATTTTCAGTTGGGAGATGATTTAGCCTGGGAAAGATTGCAAATCACCTGACTCCAGCTGATGATGCCAATGGTTGATTCACATTGGAGCGGGCAAGAAGGCCATCTAAACATGTCCGACTCAGAGCTGGAAGATGGTTCTGACTTCTGATTCCTCCTTGGACCAGTGGGGGCTGAGTAATGCACAGCTGGAGCACCAACTAGCGGTACAAACTGAACTCTGTCCCCACAGGGAGAAACCCTCGTGCCACTAAGTTACAGAGCACCTGAGGGTGCCAAGCACTGTTCTAGGTGCTTGCAGCTTGCAACATATTTTTTTAAAAAGAAAGTGTTCTGTTCCCCGAGAGTTCTCAGTGTGGCAGAGGAGCTGGACAAGCCCGGAGCAGCATGGTGTGCAAAGCGCTAGGACAGCAGGTGCTCAGGGCGCTGAGTGTTTACTGGGTGTTACACACGATTCTGTTTGCCAACGTTGCATCTGATACTGGCCTCGTATGTTTCCCCACTTGCTGAGATAGGAAATCCAAGGGAGGCGCCAAGCAACTGGCCCCTCACCCCAACATCATCCGGGTTTTCCGCGCCTTCACCTCATCTGTGCCGCTGCTGCCGGGGGCCCTGGTCGACTACCCCGATGTGCTGCCCCCGCGCCTCCACCCCGATGGCCTGGGCCACGGACGGACGCTTTTCCTCGTTATGAAGAAGTAAGTGGCCGGGTATGGCTGGCTTCTGGAGCTGCCCCATCTTTAGAGTGGGTGCTGGGCCCTGCCCTGCCTGCATGCATGTTGTGCTTTCAGGGAAGAGGAACGTCCGTCCCTGGGAGAAGGTCATGCAGTGGGAGTGTGTCTGCCCTAGAGAGCAGCTTCCCTTGAGGATGATTTCCCATGAAAACAGAATCTCATTTTCAGCCAGAATGTACTGCCCTGTACTTTTCACCTAGTGCTCTTGGCACGTTTGACTATGGTCCTTCTCTGGGGCCTGCCTTACCTGGTTTTCAACATAAAAATGGTTCCCCTTCGTCACCCCGTGTGTTTTGTAACTAATGTTACTGTAGTGGGTCTTTTCAGGGAATGAGTATCTGCACTGTTACTTTCAACGTGCGGAGCACTTTGTAATTTCAGGATGATGGGTGGGTGGGGACAGAAAGGATAGTTGGGGGGAAAAAACGTCCCAGGAAGGAGAAGAGGAAAGGCCACCATCCTGACAGTACACAAGGTGCTAGGGACTAACATGCTCTCCCTAGCCAAGGCCCTGTCCCCTCTCCACCAGCTACCCCTGTACCCTGCGCCAGTACCTTCGCATGGCCACTCCGAGCCCCCGCCTGGCCACCATGATGACCTTGCAGCTCCTGGAAGGGGTGGATCATCTGGTTCAACAGGGTATCGCACACAGAGACTTAAAGTCGGACAACATCCTGGTGGAGCTGGACGCAGGTGGGTGCCCTTCGCCCCCTCAGAGCAACCCCAGGTGCACTAGTTTACGTCTGGGAACATTTAGGAGCCTTCAGGCCTTTCTGAGGTTTTATGCTGTCATAAGTTATTGTGTCTTGACTTAGCTTCGTACACAGATGAGCACCATCCCCTTCAAAGCACAGGCTTTGTTCTGTCTGTATTTGTTGAGTGGTAGTTAACAGTTCCCGAGTTCCTTTGTTTACCATTTACAGAACAAAACCCTCAGGGGTGGAAGTGTTCTCTAATAAGAAAAGGGAGATAGACTTTAGCTCAGTTGAAGACAAGAATTTTCAAACAGTGAAAGCTGTCCAAATATAAGCTCAGTTGCCTCTGGAAATAATGAGTTGGCCATCTCTAAAAAAAAAAAAAACCCACTCCCGTCGAGTTGATTCCGACTCATAATGATCCTACAGGACAGAGTAGAGCTGTCCTATAGTTTCCAGGGAGCGCCTGGTGGATTTGAACTGCCAGCCTTTTTGGTTAGCAGCCGTAGCTCTTACCCACTGTGCCACCAGGTTTTCCTGCCTATCACTAAAAGCATTCAGATTGAAGCTGCATGGCCGTTTGTCTGGAGATATGGTAAAGGAGATTCATACATCTGATAAAATTTGAGCTAGAAGATTTAAAATAGGTACATATGCAATTAAATTACTGGAGGAACTAGCTTTTTAAAGGAACTCTGTGGATGCTTTAGCAGATAACTAATTCTTAATGCCTCTTTTCTTAGACTTGGAATTGGGAGGTTTCAAGTTAAAATCCAAGACTCGTGGGATATAAGGGCCCTTAAAGGTCATTTGAGCCAAGCCCTATGTAATGAGTAACTTGTGAGCAGCTCCTTTGGTCCTGGGACAGCTCCAATTAGTAGAAAATTACTTAGATTGAGCCAAAATTTTATTCAGCAGTAATTTGCTCTGGGCCTTTAATTTCCTGGAGGCATTTCTGTATTCATGTACTGACCTTCCTGTTCAGCTCTCTGGTGAGGGGCCTTCCATCCAGGCCTTGCTGCTCTGCACTCCTGGGTCAACAGAATCCCTGTTTGCCCCTCTCCCCTGTGTCTTGGTGGTGGCTTTACTGGGGACACAGGAGCACCTCTAAGAGGGAAGGGCAAGAGTCAGCCGCTCATGCCTGCCTGTCCTTCCACAGACGGCTGCCCCTGGCTGGTGATCACCGACTTTGGTTGCTGCCTGGCAGATGAGCGCATCGGCCTGCAGCTGCCCTTTACCAGCTGGTATGTGGATCGGGGCGGAAACGGCTGCCTGATGGCTCCCGAGGTGAGTCCTGCTGTGTGTGTCATCCATCATCAGCAGAGCTTCCACCACGTCTCCCATGGAGTGATAGGATGAGACTCTACACCTCATTATGTACTCCACACCTCCATCTTTTTGACCTGTAATTTGGCACCAGTCCCTTCCCTGCCACTTTGCCTTAATCTCCCTCGTGCTCCCAGGAAGTGGGAGTTTAGTGAGCACAAACCAGGCAGTCTCAGCAGATTCTTGTGGGTCTGAGCCACAACTGACTCAAATGCCGGGCTCCCTGGACAGAGTTCAGGTTAGCCCACGAGTCAGGTGATGTGCGAAAACACCAGTAAGGTTAGAAATGCCAACGGCATGGCTGCTTATATGATGCTTTCTGAGCAGGTGTCCACGGCCTGTCCTGGCCCCTGGGCGGTGATCGACTACAGCAAGGCAGACGCCTGGGCAGTGGGAGCAATCGCCTATGAAATCTTCGGGCTCTCCAATCCCTTTTACGGCCAGGGCCGGGCCCACCTGGAAAGCCGCAGTTACCAAGAGGCTCAGCTGCCGGCACTGCCCGAGTCAGTGCCTCTGGATGCAAGACACCTGGTGAGGTCACTGCTCCAGCGAGAGGCCAGCAAGGTGAGGCTGGTCCCACAGCTGCCAGGCTCTGCAGGTTGTGTGGGTGAGAAGCTCAGTTCATGTTCCAAGGTGAAGGCCAGGTTTGGGCAAGCAATACATGGACAGACAGAGCCTCCATCTTACAAAGACGAAGGCCGATTACGATAGTACAATATATTCTGTGTATTAGTTTAAATAGGTATAGGGAAGCTAGTCACCAAATCATTAGTCAGAAACCTAGCCGTTCAACTCTTCTTGACTTTTTAGCTGCTTAATGTTACTCAGAAGGCCCTGGTGGTGCAATGGTAAAGCACTCAGCCGCTAACTGAAAGGTTGGCAGTAGCTTCGCAGGAGAGAAAGACCTGGCAATCTGCTCTCATAAAGATTACAGCCTAGAAAACCCTATGGGGACCATTCTGTTCTGTCACCTGGGGTCGCTATGAGTCAAAATCGACTTGATGGCACCCAACAACATTACTCAGAGGGAAAAGGATGTATTTTTGGTAAATGTTTAACGAGGATGTGGCTAATAGAAACAGCTGAGGCCCAGTCAGAAACAGATGGGAAAACATTTCCCAAGAACAGATCTGGACATTTTGAAATTACTGTAAATGAATATAAAGTTGGCTGGCTCCTCCAACAATCAGCTGCTACTGATGTGAAGCCATAATTGGAGGGGCAGGCCCAGTTCCCATGGCACACCTAGTGGAAAGAGCCTAGAGACAGAACTGGGTTCAAATGGCTTGTGCCACTTATCATTCACTGTATGTAGCTTGCTATCTTGGCCACAGTAGCTGGTCGATGAAGATTTGTTAAAATAGCAACTGCTACATTAAAAGAAATGAGACAACTTCCCTAACTCCAGGGCAAGGGACAAGACAGTGTGGTACACAGGAGGAGGCATGGAGCCTGCCATGATGGGGAAGGCTATTCCAAGCAAGGCAAACAGCCCCCATGCAAATTATAAATGTGGAAAAGCCTGAAACGTGGGCACAGAGCAGCCAGTGTGTGCCGGTTTAGTGAAGGGTATTGGGAGGAGAGGTAAGGATGGAGGAAAAATTTGGTTGGGGCCAAAATAGAAGAGAACGGAAAACCCTGAAATTAATAAGTGAGTTGTAGACAAAATACTTTGTTGTAGACATTCTAAATTTCAGCTTCCCTTCTTGTTTCAGAGACCATCTGCCCGAGTAGCTGCAAATGTGCTTCATTTAAGCCTCTGGGGTGAACACATCTTAGCCCTGAAGAATCTGAAATTAGACAAGATGGTTGGCTGGCTCCTCCAACAATCAGCTGCTACTTTGTTGGCTGACAGGCTCACAGAGAAGAGTTGTGTGGAAACAAAAATGAAGATGTTATTTCTGGCCAACCTGGAGTGTGAAGCCCTCTGCCAGGCAGCCCTCCTCCTTCAGTCCTGGAGGGCAGCCCCGTGATGGCTCTCCATGTAGCTGAATTACTAAAAGAACTTAGCAGCATCTGTGTCATGATGGTCTGAGTGCTGAGGGAGGGGGCTCTAAGGTGCGAGAGGGTGAGAGTCAGGAGAAAAGATGGCGCAGAGAGGGTTGGTCAACCCCACAGAAGGCCTCATGCTTGGCAAATGTAGAAGGAACAATTTAAGTCAAGGTGCATGGTCTGTAGCTACTAATTAGCTGTGCAGTTTTGAATGAATTCTATAACTTGTGTGGCCTAAAAGTTCTCGTCTGTAAAATGAAGAAATTGGTCTAATCAGGAGTCGGCAAACTTATATAGAGGGCCAGATAGTAACTATTTAGTCTGTCACAGCTACACAGCTCTCATTGCAGCATGAAAACAGCCTTAAATATGTAAATAAGCAAGTATGGCTATGTTCAAGAAAACTTTTTGTGGACACAAACTTGAATTTCATGTGTAACAAAATATTCTTTTAATTTCTTCAACCATTTAAAAATGTAAAAAACCATTTTTAGTTTGTTGGCCATAGAAAACAGCCAGCAGTCTGGAATGGCAGGAGGCCATAGTTTGTCAACCCCTGGTCTAGATGAATTCAAAGAACTCAACTTAAAAAAAAAAAAAAATTGCCAACTCATCATTAGGCCCCTTTGTATACCAGTGCTTAGATGTGATTAAGATTATCCCTGTGGAGAAGCCAAAGGAATATGAGTTCTCAGTATCAGCTGAACAGATCCACTCAAATATAATTGCTGACCAAACACTCTGTCTTAAACCCATGTTTTGTCCTCACAGGCCTCTGGAAAGGTAATAATGACTGAGCTGGGCTGTGAGATGAGGTTGGTCTGAGGAGGGTTATACCACATATGTTCTACACTGTAGACCAAGGCAGTGGCTGTTAGCGGCAGAGCTCTACTCTGGCGTTGGCCCCTAGGTCCAGAAATGGCCTGTCGGTCGTGTGAAAGGGGAAACCATGTCACCAGTCCACACACATCACCTGGGCTGAGGCAGATATTTGCACAGGTCAACACAGTCAAATACTAGATCGCAACAACAGCGAAGTGAGGCCTGAGAAGCAGGCACCTCTGCACTTGTCAGGCATTCTGGACACCAGTAGGGACAGAGCATTTTTGCAAAAGCATTTCCATAGAGCTCTTTCAGCTACTGATTGACCCTAGCATAGCTGTCATAACTGATGAAATGGAAACTAACAGTGTGGTATTGTAAACTGGATCTTCCTTTTATATTTCTTACAAGAATAGAAATTTATAACTACAGAATGCATATGTGCCTCAAACTGAGTATCTGGATTTAAGAGTGATTCTTACTATGCCCTAGAAACCAGAAAGCTTTGTGGGTAGATATCAACAATGGGGAAAGGATTTCACATATAATTTTACACATACTTTTTAGGAATAGAGTCCTGGTGGCGCAGTGGTTAAGAGCTCAGCTGCCAACCAAGAGGTTGGCAGTTTAAATCCACCAGCTGCTCCTTGGAAACCCTATGGGGCAGTTCTAGTCCGTCCTATAGGGTCTCTGTGAGTTGTAATTGACTAGATTGCAACAGGTTTTTTCAGGAACACACCTACTGCCTAAAGCAAGCAAGGTGAACATATATTTAAGGTTCTTTTCAACCAAGTAATTCTATAATCCTGTTACAAAGCCAGGAACCCTGGTGGCACAGTGGTTAAGCATTCGGCTGCTAACCAGAAGGTCGACAATTCGCATCCACCAGCTGCTCCTTGGAAACCCTATGGGGAAGTTCTCGTCTGTCCTGTAGAGTCGCTATGAATCGGAATCGACGCACTGTCATCCTGGGTTTTTTGTTTCAGTGGTCCTCCCCCAGTGCATTTTTAACCGTATTTTATCCCTTGAGAAGCTAGGAAGCTCTAGCATTTCATAGTTAAAGAAAAAACACTTCAGCCGTTGGCAAAATGAAAAGCAGCCACTTAATTACTCCCACTCATTACCAAACAAACAGTGTCCCCACACTAGCAAAGCACAACAGGGGCCAGATGACGTTTGAGGACGACGTTTCTCTTTATTTTAGAAATGAGTGACTACACATACGAAAAATGCCCTTCAACAGTCCAAGGTGGAAAACTTAGGTAAACGGTGTTCCCTGACCCCCACCTGTTGGTACTCAATGCTGTATCTCCCACTGAGGTAAGGCTGTGCCATTGTCCCAAGGCTTAAAAAAAAAAAAAACCATAAAAGGGGGAAAAGAAAAAACAATAAAAACCCTCTTTCTCCAAGCAGCACAAGTCCCAGGGCTCTGGCCCCTAGTCAGACTTCTCTTTCTCCTTCATGTGTAGGAAGACGATGCTGAAGATGAAGAGCCCTGCCATCATGGAGAAGGCGCTGGCGTAGTAGGGGTAGGCAGAGGGGATGAAACGTTCGTACTGTGTGTGCTGCAGTGGCCTCACTGACACCTGCAACAGGTCAGAGGTAGTTGGTCCTGGCCACCAAGAAGCCCAGGCGAGGGGCACACTGGCTGAAAGCAGGGACTATCACCTGTGCTTACCTGAGTGGAGGAGTACAAGTGTGTGTAGCCGAGCCGGTTGTAATCCACTTTAAACTGGAATACACCATACACGTCAGGCAACTTGAACTGGACACTGTACTTGCCACCTAGGGAAGAACCAACAAATAACGAGGAAGGGTTCTCAGTGTTTCTCTGTGGGGCCTCGGGTCAGCAAGCAAGGGGCGGGGACTGTCTCCCAGTAACATTCTCTTGAGAAATTGCATGTACCTTTCTTCTTCAAGAAGGTCCTCACAAAGGGATCGATGCGGACAAATTCCAGCTGAATGTCATCACCGTCGAAGGGCACCCATCTGCCGTTTGAGAGCTGCTCAATCACAATGCTGTACTCCTGGGGTAAAACGCCAGGTGAGCCCGGGGCTGCGACTGGACAGGGCCTCCACCCCTAGTCAGAGCTGTGCTGATTTCCACCCCATGAACACGGCAAGAATTCCCAGGAGTCCTGGAAAACTGCTAAAACTCCTACCACTGGAGTTTGGACTGACGACATTACTCAGCAAGATTAACTCATCTGACTCCACATCTATGCCAGTCCAAATTCTGTGTCAGTCTTCATAGCCCGTCGGAGCCCAGACCCAAACCACTCTCCATTCCCACAACATGCTGGCACACTTTCAAGCACCCATGCTTCCATATACACTACTCTCTTGCCTTTCCCCACTCTGACAAACTCTCTCTCAAGACCCAACTCAAATATTCCTTCTCCCGTGAATCTGTCACCTGGTGGGAGAGCTAATAAGTGCAGCCCCTCCTGCCTCTGCTTCCCACAGTGAAAGGCATGCCTCTTCAAGAGAAGGTATCCTGTGAGGCTATCTGTTAC
Organism: Elephas maximus indicus; assembly: GCF_024166365.1. Lineage (NCBI taxonomy): Eukaryota > Metazoa > Chordata > Mammalia > Proboscidea > Elephantidae > Elephas > Elephas maximus. The sequence goes on from NC_064821.1 coordinate 60,924,757, forward strand.
TGCCAGGCTCTCTGCACCTAACCTGACTTTCTAAGACAGCAACTTGTTTATCTGTTTATACCCCTCAGGCCAACGCGGGAGTGTTCGATAATGCTTGTTGAATTAAGTGGAATCAACCTGGCCAAAACCTTGGGCCCTCCCCCTCCAAGAAGCTCTTACCACTAGGTCAGTGACAGTGTAGGCATTAGGAGGGGCTGTCTCGCCCACCCGATGGTGGGACACAGGCCCCACACGGAGGACACCCTCCTCCTTGAACACCCAGCGGGACAGGGCCTCAGCTAGCTCATAGTTGCCTGTCCGGGAATACCTGCAGAAGGGAAAACAGGAGAGGCTAGTGCACCGAAACCAACTTCTTCCCCAAACGGCACTAAGCTGAGCTCTGCCTGTGAGCCATCCGTGCCTAGGTACCTGTTACTGACTGAATTGTCTCCCCCAAAGATAGGTGCTATAAATTCTAACCTCTATGCCTGTGGTTAAAATCCCACTTGGGAATGGGTTGTCTTTGTTATGTTTATGAGACAGAACTAGCATAGGGTATCTTAAATCAATCTCTTTTGGGATATAAAAAAGATTAAACAAGCAAGCAAGAGATGCAAAGATGGGGCAAGAGAGATGCAAGACACGTGGAGATCTCCGAGGAACCAGGAAACAGCAGCTGAAGAGACAAGGACTCTCCCCCAGAGCTGACAGAGAAAGCCTTTCACTAGAGCTGGCGCCCTGAATTCAGACTTCTAATCTCCTAAACTGGGAAAAAATAAATTTGTTTGTTAAAGCTGCCCACTTGTCGTATTTCTGTTGTAGCAGCACTAGATAACTAAGACAGTACCGATAGTCAACGGGAACACGGAAAACATAAAAAAGTCAGGTGGGGTTGCTCTGGGAGTTACCTGCACAGAAATATACAATTTTCTAAAAGGAATGGTGGGGCGGGGGGGGGGGGGGTCTCTAGAAAAGCCATTACTACCATGAGAAATTTAGAGTGCCAACACCAGCAATATACCAACAAAGCCTTCAAATAATTCCAAAGGACTGAAGATACTGAGCCTCTGATGCTTTGGGCTAAGAGGCTCCTTCCCCCTCATCTATGACTCCCTATGTACTCAGACCACATGCCCCTGAACCTCCTGGAACCCACCTCCGGGAGCCAGGCGTGGCCTTCTGCACGGCTGAGTTGAAAAAGGCATCACTGAAGAAGTCCAGGGAACCGCTAAAGATGACCCGGGCGTTGTTCCTGGCTTGCAGCCCAGCAATCAGGAGGGTGTTCTTCCCCACCGCGTGGGGATACTGGGAACAAAAGAAGGCTGTCATCCAAGGAGTGTCGGTAAAGGAAAGGCAGCTGGGCCTCCAGGGCAATAGGACAGCAAGCTAGACCTAAACAACCCTCACTTAAGCCCCACCTGAGGAGAAAACCGGCAATCACCTCATTGCTCTGCCTACTCCCCATTGCGACCAACTTCTCATTTCACTGGGTAGGCAAAGTGGGCTTTCCTGCTCAGTTCTCACTTTCAAATAAAGCCCTTTGCTACTGGGTCCAAGAGCTGGAGGTCTCAAGGCTACCAAGGCCCCTCACCTGGGTGATGGGTTTATCCGGGAAGAAGGAATAAGAGGTGGAAGAGCCCGTCAGTATGTCCAGTACCAGAGGATTGTCAGGATCAGCCACCATCCTGCAGGTGGAAGAGAAAACAGCCTCACAGAGACCTCAAGAATGGAGCCCAAAGGATCTGGGATTCCCTAAGGGTCATTTCTTTCCAGGAATGAACCCTTCTTTCTTAACAGCCAAACACTTGGCTCTTCTCTTCTAACAATGGAGTCTGACTCAATGTCAAAACTGAATTTCATTCATATCCTCTGGGGACAAGAATGCCCCCATATAATCACGGTGACAAAAGAAGGTCTGTTCCCCAGGCTTCTGCTGGCCTCCCCTTGCTCACTCACCCAACGCCTCGGAAGAGGATGGGATTAAGAGGTGATTTCCCAACAATGGTCGGGGCCTTCAGCAGGTTCTCAGTGTCAGCCACAATGAGCGTATGCTGCAAAGGGCAGAGAGGAAGACGGGAAGTCAGGAAAAGGCTCCCCTGAGCCAGGGAGTCCCTTGGAGCTAAGCTGTACATGCCTAAAGCCAGGAAGGTGAAAGAGGAGGCCTGATTACCTGACCAAGGTCAGAGATGTCATAGTTGTGATGGTCAATGACTGCTGTCTTCTCCTCATCAAACTCGATCCCACACTCACTGCCCAGCTCTCGAAGAGGGTCACCTGCACAAACCCAAGAGATGCCTGGCTGAGCCCTTACTGATGGGCCCTGGGCCACACACGGTCACGTGTTATAGCCTCTTCAGGACTCTAACATTCAGTCCTAGAGCCCTGCAGCTTCCCCACCCAAACCCTGGGAAACAGCACAGTACCCTGCCTTCACAGGTCAGAATCTCCGCCGATAAAACAAGAACAAGCATCTGGCCCTCTCCTTCCACACATAATGACTTTGGTTCTGCTCAAAAGCTCCCTGTGAAGCAAAGTAATTACCTCAGGCAAACCTGACCAGATAAGCCTGGGCTTACAAAGTTTCTCTCTTCCTCATCATCTCCCCACCAAGAAAGCTATCCATTACAAGGAATGTGGTTTCTAAAAAAAATCTGTCAATACTGAAAAATACAAAACAAGATTGGTCAGGTGTTGTTAACTGTTGAGGCTAGGGGACTTGGGGGTTCTCTCTCTACTTTTGAACATCTTTGAAAATTTCCAGAATAGAAAACAAAACAAAAACCTATCAAATGAAAGCTTTGGGCTCCCTCTAATTAGCCTCCCCCTACTTGCCTTCTTTTTTGTAAGAAAAGAGCCTCCAAAAACAAACCCCAGGGTTCATAGCCCTTAAAAGGACCAGACTTTCACTGGCTCTGGCTACTGGAAAGCACAGGAGGGACTGGCTGGGACTGCAGTTCCCTCACTAACCCCTGGCCAAGGCCCGTCCAGCGAGTGCCAATATGAAGCCTCCATTTATAAAAGCTTCCATTTGTAAAGCTCTTCAAGCTCCCTGGAGAAATGATGGAAAGCACCAGAGCTTCCCAGGACAGACTTACCAATGTCTGAGCTGGCAGCTACTAGGACACTGCCTCCACCGTCAATAAAGGCACTGATGGTCTCCACATTGATGTTGCCCCCAAAATCTGAAAAAAGGCACACCAGACACAATGATCCTGTAGGAATCTCTCTGCTCCTCTGACAAAAGGGCAAAGGTGAGCTGCCAACCAGCCAGACTCAATCACAGAATAGCGCCCTCTGGAGGCCCAAACCAAGAGGGACATTTACCACACGTCCCCTGATAAAAGGCAATTTCCCATTTTCCCAGAGAAGATCCAAAAAGAACAGATCGAATTTATAAACATTTACAGGTATACATGAAATAGTCTAACATCTACTGATTATATTTGCCAAGTTAGTTATGTGTATTTAAAGTCACATATAAATATTAATTTAGAATTGTCACACTTTCCCACCCACATTTCATGAAACAATTTTATTCAAATCATCACCTACACCTCTGACATCAGTATCTTTGTCATCACTAGAGCCACTTCCTGGATCACCTGACAGTTTTTCAGAGCCCATCAACTTCGCTCCTGTCAAAGCTGCTTGAGAAAGAGCATTTTTGGATCTGTGGATGATGCTGTCACTTGATACTAGTACTTATTGGCTGAACGAATTCTTTTTCTTCTATTAATCCTACACCTGTCTATCCATGACACCCACAACAGCACCACTCAGTATACTACTTTGTGAAAATAATCACCAAAAAGGCTCATTACCCAAGAGACAGAAAGGGCCACATGAACTAGAGACTACATCATCCTGAGACCAGAAGAACTAGATGGTGCCCGGCCACAACCGATGACTGCCCTAACAGGGAACACAACAGAGAACCCTTGAGGGAGCAGGAGAATAGTGGGATGCAGACCCCAAATTCTCATAAAAAGACCAGACTTAATGGTCTGACTGAGACTAGAACAATCCCGGCGGTCATGGTCCCCAAACCTTCTGTTGGCCCAGGACAGGAACCATTTCCAAAGCCAACTCATCAGACATGGGTTGGACTGGGCAATGGTTTGGAGAGAGATGCTGATGAGGAGTGAGCTACTTGTATCAGGTGGACACTTTAGACTGTGTTGGCATCTCCTGTCTAGAGGGGAGATGGGAGGGTAGAGAGGGTTAGAAACCAGCAAAACGGTCACGAAAGGAAAGACTGGAAGGAGGAAGCGGGCTGACTCATTAGGGGGAGAGTAAATGGGAGTATGTAGTAAGGTGTATATAAGTTTATATGTGAGAGACTGACTTGATTTGTAAACTTTCACTTAAAACACAGTAAGTTATTTAAAAAAAAAAAAGGCTCATTAATTTCCAACGTTTATAATTGCAAGGTCATACCCTCTTGGGTCAATCAGTTTGGTCAGGTGACTGCCGCCAGCATCCAAAACTAGCACTGCATGGGGCTGTTTTAGGCTCAAGTCTTCCCCAAAATGCACCCTGATGTTCAACATAAAGTGCAGAGGGAGTGATCAGTAATTCAGGTATTCATTAAATGAGTAATTATGTGTTGTGTGTTGTGTGCTGAGAAGAAAAATAAAGTGGACAATGAAAGGGGGCAGCTATTACACAAAGGTTGGTCAGAGGTGACATCAGAGAAGGCATGAGAGTCAGCCAGGTAGTATGTGGCTAGAAGTATTCCAGACAGAGAGCAACAGGTGGCAAGTCCCCGGGGGGAGGGGAGGGTAAACATGGTCACCAGCAAAGGGGCCTGTGTGGCTCAACTGGAGAGGGTGAAGGGGCGAGGAGGCAAGTAGCAAGTGAGCCACAAGGGGGACAGTGCACGTGTGCCTTTGGAGGGCACGTGAAGCTTCAGCCATGGGAGCCACTGGAGGACTCTGAGCAAGAGAGTGACATGATCTAATTTATATTTTTACAGGATGACTCTGGCTGCCAGGCATAGGGGGTGAGGGTAGAAGCAGCGTGACTGATGGGTTAGAAGCTACTAGACCAAGGCAGCCCCAAGCACCCACCTGTCAGTGGAGGTCTGTGTGTTGCTAGGATGCTGAACAGGTTTCAGCGGAGTTTCCAGAATAAGACAGACTATGCAGAAAGGCCTGGCAACCTACTTCCGAAAATCAGCCAATGAAAAACTCTATGAATCACAACAGTCTTTTCCATAATTGATCACAGGGATGGCGCAGGACCGGGCAGCACTTCATGCCACTGTGCATGGGGTCGGCATGAGTCAGGGGCCGACTAGACGGCAACTAGCAACAACAGACCACGGCAGCAGCGGCAGAGGAGGGAAGAAGAGGTGGGATCCTACACATATACTGAAGGTAAAGCCGGCAGGACCTGCTGACGGATGTGCGGTGGGCGAGGAAGAAAGGCACTAAGGACGGCTCCATGGTTCTGGCCTGAGCAACTAAAGGATGAAAGTGCCATTTACTGAGACTAGACACAGAAGTCTGTCCATTCAACATCCATTATGTGGCTGGAAATGAGTCCATGACATGACTTTGTAAAGACGTGACCATGAGAATAGTCCTCTTTTCTGTGGAACAATTTTCAGGAAAAACAAAACAAAGCACCGGACCTTCAGCGATAGACAAAACATCTTGCATCTGGGAACACCACCTCTCGTGTGACATTTAAATCCACTTATCCACTCTCCTATAGGGAGGCTAGACAGAGCCTCTGAAAATTCAACAACGGCTTCTCAGTACAGTGCAATGGCTCCCAACTGGAGTGCTTTCTCCCCCAGGGGACGTTTGGCAATGTCTGGAGACATTTCTGGTTGTCACAACAGGGAAGTGAGCTGCTGGCTATTGGCATCTGATGACAAGAGGATAGGAGTGCTGCTAAACAGTCTACAGTGTATAGGACAGCCCCATAACGAAGAATTACGTGGCCCAAATGTCAAGAGTGCTGCTGTTGAGAAACTTTGATATCATTAAAGAATACAGGCTTTGAAATTAAAGACAGCCCATGTCCCCATCTAAAAACCAGGGACCCGGTTTCTGCCTGGTGCAGAAGACGTGCTAATGATACCATCCCCTGTAGCCATTGCACCATGTGACTCGGGAGCCTCCTGAGAGGGCAAGGAGCCCACTGACCCTTGGAGAGGGAAACCAGGCTAGCCCCTCCACTGAGAGGGCTAAAGGCAGTCACAGTACCACAGAAGGGTCCCACCCTGAACCCCGTCAGCACACAGAAGCCTTCTGGAATCCCAGAAGTGCCAAGAGAGGATTTCCTGGGCAGCATTTCCCAAAGCCTGGGGCCCACTCTGCTGTGGCCACAAAAGACAACATTAGTGATGCAGGGAACGGGGCTTTAAATAACACTGAGTTCCAGAGAGTTATTTCCTTTCCAATTATTTTTCAAGCTTTCCCCATCAAATGGAACGTCTTAGTTTGGTATTAGTCCTTAACACTTCTCTAATACGTGGAAGCTTATTTAAGAGGAAGCCTCCTCAGGCTCAAAAGCCTTCAGCAGGCAACAGCATCTACCTAGAATTTAACAACGCTATTTTGTTTTTATTCTGTTTCTATAGTTAAATTCTACTTTCAATAAGTGATACTGGCTTTTCATTTCCAGTGTTGATACTGGGTTCGTTATTGATTTCCTTTTAAAATAAGCTTATTTTAGTGTAAAAAAAAAAAAAGGTCAATTTGTAAAACAAAATTACATAATTATTAGCACAAATGATGTGGTATATGGCAAAAGTCGCGGAAAAAAACCCACTGCCGTCGAGTCGATTCCGACTCATACCGACCCTATAGGACAGAGTAGAACTCCTCCATAGAGTTTCTAAAGAGCGCCTGGCGGATTTGAACTGCCGATCTCTTGGTTAGCAGCCGCAGCACTTAACCACTACGCCACCAGGGTTTCCAAAAGTCGCGAAGGAGGTATGAGAATGATGATCATTTGGGAAACTGTTTTCAGCTCTCCGATATTTCTCCCCATCAACAACCACCTCTCAGCCTTCTCCCATCTGAACCACCCACAGCCTTTCCTCCTCAGTGACACACCACAACCATCTCTGTAAGCACAGCCTGAACAGTTCCTCAACCTCACCTTGCACATCCTGACAAAGGGTTTGGTGGCTCATTAAATGTTTGTTTTTATTTCCTCAAAGACAGACTGCAAGAACTCCTCAAGGGCAGGCTCCCTGTCCACAATATCTCCCCAGTCCACTGTTCAGTACCTATTTCAGAGTTCCAAACAGCAGAAATGTAGCAGACACCAGTTAATCTGCTGAAGACTCCACCCCCTGCCCAGTAATTTGAAGATTTTAATTTGCACAGTCTGGGATCACATCCACCCCACTACACTTGCCTCCAAAAAGCCAATTCCAAGGGCACATGTTGCGGGCAGTGAGGAGCAATACGTGCTAAGTAACCTAGGGAAAAATGCCTCAGGGAGTTGGCTGAGCATAACCGCAGGAGAACTACTGAAAGTCTGAAAGTAACGGAGCTGCCAATGAAGCGACAGACTGACTTCCTGAGTTTCATTAACTGAAAGGAGAGATGATGGTCTGTTTTACCCCAGACAAGGACAGCTTAGGTCCTCTGGAAGATAAATTGAAGCAAATAAGGAAATGAGTGACTAGAATGCTCACAAAAAAAGGCAAAAGAGGAGCATTCAGAGAACTGGGGAGATTTAGTCCGGAGAAGAAATGTCTGAACAAACTATGATTCTGTGAAGGCTAAGACTCTTAAGGAGCCTTGGTGAGGCAATGGTTAAATGCTTGGCTGCTAACCACAAGGGTGGTGGTTTGAACCCACCCAGCAGCTCTGCAAGAGAAAGACCTGGCAATCTGCTCCCATAAAGATGATAACCTAGATAAGCCTATGGGGCAGTTCTACTGTGACATGGGGTCGCTGTGATTGGAAATCGACTTGACAGCAGCCAACATGACTCTAAGCAAGATAAGCATTAGACTTATTCTCTAAGGCCCCAGAGAACGTAAGAAACCCTTACGCATGCCTGCCAAAAAGAAAAGTAGGAGATAAATTTCAGTTTAATGTAAGAAAGAACTTCTTAACAAAGCTGTCCAGTGGTGGAGTGAATTGCCTCATAAAATAGTAAGCTTTCTGTCAAAGGAATTCTGAAGTATAAATTGGATAATCTGGTGAAAATACCTGTTACGGTCAACGACTATTTACTGAAGACTTACTAACTGCCCGTGCTATGCTAGCCGTCCAGTCTCAGATGGGGGATTGGCCTAGATAATTGCTAAAGTTCTTCTTCTGCCTGAGACTGAATCTGTCTGAATTCTTAAGATCAACGGCCACAAAGCCTCTTTACAGCTAAATGCATTAATAGCCTGCCATTTCCTGTCTCCACACAGACAAACACAACTAGGGAGCTCTCCATCTTTCTATCAGGTCTTTTACAGAGAAAACCCTCATCTCAGTAAGGCAGCAGCAGCAGCGCTGGGTTCCATGGTTTGTAGAAACACTTGACCCCACAATCCTCAGCTGGGCCTTCTGGGTCCTCTTCTTTGGCAGCTGTAGCCCTCAGGGCTGGCGATCCATCCAGGGACCCAGAACACGTCCAAGAACCAACAGAAAGCGATTGATCAGTCCGGGGTTTCGAATCCCCGTTCTGGGAGGGGCGTGCAGCCCTTACCTTCCACCGAGGGAGAAAAAATGATGAGATTGTCGTAGAGGAACTCCCCGTACTTAATGAGGGAAAGGCTGGGGTCATCAGCTGTCTTGAACGTGAGTTCAAAGCCTCGGTCTGCAGAAAAAAAAAAAAAAAAACAGGGTCAGGCAGACGAAACACACAGGAAAGCCTGGCTGCAGAGGCCAGACCTGGTGGCCCGCTCGTGGAAATCGAATGGGAAGGACGACGACTGATGCCCTCGAGCTCGGGCGCCTTTCCACCCCCGGACCCTTACCGCCGACCCCTCAGACCACGCTCTCACTTTTCAGGCTCCCGAAGAAAAGTGAATGCGTCTCCCGCAGGTTGAGATTGTCCAGCAGCACTAAAGTGCGGGGACCGCTGGCGCAGACCGGGCCAAGCAAGGGCAGCAACAGCCACAAGAGAGACCAAGCGCGGGCCGCGCTGCCGGCCTCCATCTTCCTCTTCCTTCCAGCACCTGGGCACCGGAAGCACCCCGTCCACGGCTGTCCAATAGCGGCTCGCAGCAGTAACGTCCCACCGGAAGTGACGGAAAAACGCCAGGGCCGTGCGACCCGAGTTCCCGCTTTGGAGTTAATGAATGGGGAGCCCCGCCGGATGTTCACAGGTCGGAGGCGGATTCTCTGAACTCTATTGGCAGAAGGGGATTTTGGCTCCGCCTCCCCAAAAGAAAAGGCGCAATCCTAGAGAGACAGCTCTACAGCCGTGGCCAATCAACACGGCCGGGCACGCTTTGGCTCCGCCCAGCCGAATAACCTCTCCTGGTCCCGAACCACCTTCCTGCAGGAATTTGTGGTGGGGTCCGCTTCTTAAACTGGCCCTGGCCTGCACGCTCTTGTCTGTCGCGTTCCGGACGGGGTCTGGGATGCTGTCGGCGGCCACCCCGGACCATTTCCTAGGTCCTCATTGGTGGGAGGCCAGGGCAGACTCAGGACTGGGAACTTGAGTTCCCAGGGAAAAGAGGCTGGACAAGTAAGATCCAGGACAGGAGCATTTTGAATCTCTTGCCGCTCACGGGCCCAGGTGCCAAGCACGGTCCTGTCTTGCCAGCCTGGTGGCCCACGCTGGAGGCACCACGGACGGGCGGTGGACTGGCCTAGCAATTAAAAAGTTCTAGCAACAACAGTTTTGGAATCAGAGCTAGGTTCAACATCCACTAGCACGGCTATCTGGACATTTCTATTCTCTCCAGGCCAGTGTCCTCGGCTGAAAGTAGGGACAATAGCGAGGTCCAGCGCCCCTACTTACTTGTGTGCCTTTGGGACAGCCACTCCTCTCCTTTCTGGACTTTTGGGCGGGCAAAAGGGGGTTTTGAAGCTCTTAGCCCCAGGGCCAGGCTGAGCATTCCCTCAGTATGCTGGATTGACACTGAGGCCACCCGGCTCACCTCAGACCTGGCTCAGTCCCACCATGTGTCAAAGTAAAAGTGCCACAGGCAGCACCAGGTTTTCAACTGATCTGAGTCCCAACCACAATCTTACAGCGAATGATGAAAGAACTGTAAGAAAAGGCAGTTCTCTTCTGACCTTTTACACTTGTCCCCCAAGAATAAGGGGCGAAAATCAAAACCGTCCAAGCATCCCCTTAACTGATACTGCTTCCTCTCCACCCCTACTAGTTCAATCCCAAGTGAGGCCTCTCACCCCAAATTCCTATACAGCCACCCAGTTCTCTCTCCCTCTGCACAGATCAATTCACCTCAACCTCAGACCCAATGATGCCAACCTGTTGCCTAGGAGCCTGGCATACAAAGCTCAGGGGACCCAAAGGCTCTTCACACTCAGGTTGCCACCTCAACTCACTTTGCAGCCTTATCCTCCTCTCAGTCCCTGCTCAGGGCTTCCATGGAGCAGGCATTCTCCAGCCTTTAACATACCCCGAGCTTCCCCACCACTTGGCTTTTGCTCATGCAGCTCCTACCAGCCAAACCCTCCCCACACTCAAGCCTCCCAGGATCCTCCCCATCCTTTGTAGCAGGCCCACCCAGTGCTGCTCCCTTCAGAAGGGCACTTTCTATTCCCCTAGAGACTTAACCTACCAAAACCCGTTGCCATAGAGTTGATTCCAACTCATAGCAACCCTATAAGGACACAGTAGAACTGCCCCCATAGGGTTTCCAAGGAGCAGCTCGTGGACTCGAACTGCCATCCTCTTGGTTAGCAGCCAAGCTCTTAACCACTACGCTAAAGTCTTGACCTGTTGTTGTTAGGTGCTGTTGTGTTGCTTCCGACTCACAGCAACCCTGTGTAGCACGGAATGAAACACTGCCTAGTCCTGCGCCATCGTCGCAATTGTTATGTTTGAGCCCATCTCCTTGAGGGTCTTGCCGTTTTACGCTGACCCCGTACTTTACCAAGCATGATGGCCTTCTCCAGGGACTGATCCATCCTGACAACATGTCCAAAGTATGTTGGACGCAGTCTTGCTATCCTTGCTTCTAAGGAACATTCTGGTTGTACTTCTTCCAAGATAGATTTGTTCATTCTTTTGGCAGTCCATGGCATATCCGATATTCTCCTCCAACACCACAATTCAAAGGGGTCAATTCTTCTTCTTCGGTCTTATTCATTGTACAGCTTTTGCATGCATATGATGCAAATGAAAATACCATGGCTTGTGACTGGCGCAACTTAGTCTTCAAGGTGACATCTTTGCTTTTCAACACTTTAAAGAGGTCCTTTGCAGATTTGCCCAGTGCAATGCATCTTTTGATTTCTTGACTGCTGCTTCCATGGCTGTTGATTGTGGATCCAAGTAAAATGAAATCCTTGACAACTTCAATCTTTTCTCCATTTACCATGACGTTGCTTACTAGTCCAGTTGTGAGGATTTTTGTTTTATGTTGTGCAATCCATACTGAAAGCTGTGGTCTTTGATCTTCATTAGTAAGTGCTTCAAGTCCTCTTCACTTCAGCAAGCAAGGCTGTGTCATCTGCATAATGCAGGTTGTTAATGAGTCTTCCTCCAACCCTGATGCCCTATTCTTCTTCATATAGTCCAGGTTCTCAAATTATTTGCTCAGCAAACAGATTGAATAGGTATGGTGAAAGGATACAACCCCAATGCACACCTTTCCTGACTTTAAACCACGCAGTATCCCCTTGTTCTGTCCAAACAACTGCCTCTTGATCTATGTACAGGTTCCTCATGAGCACAATTAAGTGTTCTAGAATTCCCCTTCTTTGCAATGTTATCCATAATTTGTTATGATCCACATAGTCAAATGTCTTTGCATAGTCAATAAAACACAGGTAAACATCCTTCTGGTGTTCTGTGCTTCCAGCCAGGATCCATCTGGCATCAGCAACGATACCCCTAGATCCACACCCTCTTCTGAATCTGGTCTGAATTTCTGGCAGTTCCCTGTCAATATAATGCTGCAGCCACTTTTAAATGATCTTCAGCAAAACTTTGCTTGTTGTGATATTAATGATATTATTCGATAATTTCCTCATTTGGTTGGATCACCTTTCTTGGGAACAGTCATAAATATGGATCTCTTCCAGTCACTTGCCCAAGTAGCTGTCTTCCAAATTTCTTGGCATAGACGAGTGAGTAATTCCAGTGCTGCATCTGTTTGTTGAAACATGTCAATTGATATTCCGTCAATTCCTGAAGCCTTGTTTTTCACCAATGCCTTAAGAGCAGCTTAGGCTTCTTCCTTCAGTGCCATTGGTTCTTGATCATATACTACCTCTTGAAATGGCTAAACGTCCACCATTTCTTTTTGATAAAATGACTCTCTGTATTCCTTCCATCTTCTTTTGACACTTTCTGCATTGTTTAATACTTTCCCCATAGAATGCCTCACTATTGCAACTCGAGGCTTGAATTTTTTCTTCAGTTCTTTCAGCTTGAGAAAAGCCGAGCGTGTTCTTCTCTTTTGGTTTTCTATCTCCAGCTCTTTGTACATGTCATTGTAATACTTTGTCTTCTCAAGCTTCCCTTTAAAATCTTTTGTTCAGTTGTTTTACTTCATCATTTCTTCCTTTAGCTTTAGCTGCTCAACATTCAACAGCAAATTTCAGAGTCTCTTCTGACATCCATTTTGGTCTTTTCTTTCCTGTCTTTTTAACGACCCCTTGCTTTCTTCATGTATGATGTCCTTAACGTCATTCTACAACTCCTCTGGTCTTTGATCATTAGTGTTCAACACATCAAATCTATTTGTGAGATGGTCTCTAAATTCAGGTGAAATACACTCTAGGCTGTACTTTGGCTCTCACGGACTTGTTCTAATTTTCTTCAGTTTAAAATTGAACATGCATGAGCACCTGATCATCTATTCCACAGTCAGCCCCTGGCCTTGTTCTGACTGATGATATTGAGCTTTTCCGTCGTCTCTTTCCACAGCTGTAGTCAATTTGATTCCTGTGCGTTCCATCTGGTGAGGTCCATGTGTTCAGTCACCGTTTATGTTGATGAAAAAGGTATTTGCAATGAAGAAGTCCTTGTTCTTGAAAAAGTCTATCATGCACTCTCTGGCATCATTTTTATGACCAAGGCCATATTTTCCAACTACTGATCCTTCTTTGTTTCCAACTTTTGCATCCCAATCACCAATAATTATCAATACATCCTGATTGCATATTCGATCAATTTCAGACTGCAGAAACTGGTAAAAATCTTCAATTTCTTCATCTTTGGCCTTAGTGATGCATAAATTTGAATAACAGTCGTATTATCCAGTCTTCCTTGTAGGTACATGGATACTATCCTATCATGAACGACATGGTACTTCAGGATAGATCTTGCAATGTTCTTTTTGACAATGACTGCAAAGCCATTCCTCTTCAAATTGTCGTTTCCAGCATAGAAGACCATATGATTGCCTGACTCAAAGCGACCAATACCAGTTCATTTCAGCTCACTAATGCCTAGGATATCAATGTTTATGCATTCCATTTCATTTTTGACGATTTCAAATTTTCCTAGATTCATACTTCGTACATTCCAGGTTCTGAATATTAATGGATGTTTACAGCTGTTTCTTCTCTTTTCAGTCATGTCACATCAGCAAATGAAGGTCCCAACCTTGACTCCATCCATGTCATTAAGGTCAATTCTAAGGCGGCAGCTCTCCACTAGTCGTCTTTTGAGTGCCTTCCAACCTGGGGGGCTCATCTTCCAGCACTATATCAGACAATGTTCTGCTGCTATCCATAAGGTTTTCACTGGCTAATGCTTTTCAGAAATAGACTGCTGGGTCCTTCTCCCTAGTCTGTCTTAGTCTGAAAGCTCAGCTGAAACTTGTCCACCATGGGTGACCCTGCTGGTATCTGAATACTGGTGGCACAGCTTCCAGCATCACAGCAACACGCAAGCACCCACAGGACAACAAACTGACAGACACGTGGGGGAAGACTTGACCTCATCTCCTCTAAATCAAAGGACACCCTGCAGCCTGCTTCTAGTGAGACTCGTTCCTTTTGTTACCTCAGCATCCTCTATTCTGGCTTCTCCAGAGTGTGAGCTCCTTGGCTCAGACCTGTGCCTGGTGAGGCCCAGAACAGTAACTGATACAAAACAGGGAGAGAAAGAGGCTTTAACATGGAGCACTTACTATGTGCTGGGAGCTTTACATATGGTCACATTTAACCCTCACAACCCTATGAGTGGGTGTCATCCCTATTTCACACATAAGGTGCAGGGAGTAAAATGAGGGTCAGGACAGCACTAAAGGCCAAGCCTTTCCCCTCAAACTTTGAGGCTCCCCCCGTCCCAGGAGGCCTGGGATATACTGAGCAAGGGTACGCTTCTCGGTATCCAGGAAGACCTGGATTCACTTCTGGCCATGTCAGGATGCCCAGTTCAGGCGCAGCCCCTGAAGATGGTCAACTTGGGCCTTTTCCTGGCCTCAGCAAGACATGCCCTCTATTTTCCAAAACAAGGGTTCTGCTTTCCTAGGTTACAACTTTACAAATCTAATGAAAGTTCACTGTCCCCAGAAAAATGCACTTATACTCATGATTTCAAGGGGCTACAGAAACCCTGGAGCCTTTGTTCTCATCATCTCACCCACCCAGGGACAGCATCCCCATGAGTGCCAGGCATCCATGGCAGGGTGGAGCCCAGTGACGCTGTCAAGGATCAGGGAAGAGAGTTCATCCTTAAAAGGCAGTTTAATGGAGCCACTGCACAATCAAAGGCCACAGACCAGCTGGCAGCAGGCAGGACAGGAAGAGCTGCACCAGGACTCATCTGGAACCATCTCCTTTCAGAAGGGCGCTCCCTGGCAGGGCTTCCCTCAGCAAGTGGAGCCAGTCAGAGGAAGGCATCACTTCACAATTGACAAGATGGTGAGCTTCATGCACATGGCAGTTGCTGCATTCTGTCAGGGCGACTGGTAAAGGCCTTGAGGCAGGGCTGGGGTGGGGGCAGGGCTGAGGCTCCCGAGCCCATGGAGGCAGAGACCAACATGGTGGGCACAGATTCGGGCTCTGGGCAGGCAAGCAGGTAGAAACACTGATGTGGTGTGGAGAGCTGGAGTGGGTCCAGCCTCCAAGGGGCTCATGCCAGGCAGAGGCTCAGCCCTGGCTGGGCTCTCTGGGGAACAAGGAAGGGAATGTGTCTTCCCAGGGCTGAGGGCCTCCCTGAGGCCCTGGGTCTCTGTGGTGGGCAGGTGGGGGAGGCCTGGCTGGGGCTGTCCTGGGAGGGCCTGGCAGTCTCAAGGAAGCCCAGCGGCAGAGCAGCAGCAGGCAGCTGTGGTCACAGAGGCTCAATGCCAAAGTTGCTTTTGCTTTTCTTGCGCTTGGCCTTGGTGAAGGGGATGTCAAGGGACTCAAGGCGGAAGGGCCGGGGCTGGGGCATTTCGGGGGCCTGGGTGGGCGATATGGCAGAGTTGTTGCTGAGGGGGGAGTTGAGACCTGGTGGTGAATTGTGATGAGCTGTGGAGAAGAAGACAGAAGGTGCTGGTAAGGCAGGAATGCTGGGAATGGAGAGAAAGAAGGGTGGCAGGCTGGCCCAACCCCTCCCCGCCAGCAGCCCCCATCTTGCAGCTGGAACCCCAAGTTCTGAGAAGCTGTTCTGGCTGAGGTCTCAGACTCAACACTACGTCCTAGTACAAGGATCTGGGCTGGGGGTTGGAAGTTCTCAAGCCTCAAGCTGAGGCAACCTGGGATCGCAAGCCAGACCAGCCTGGGTTCAAAGCCTAGCTCCTTGAGTGAGTCACTTCATCTCTCTGAGCCTCAGTTTCCTCATCTGTAACATGGGCACAGTGCCAGGTACTCAATCAATGCTAGTTTCTTTCCTGTTCTATTTTTTCCTCATTCCCCAACTCCACCTGCTCTGTCTCTTAAATAGCCTCACTATAGAATGAATAATTTGCTTTTTTGTCATATGTATTGGAAGCTCTGTGGTCTTTGATTTTAATTTTAAAAGCAGAAGGATGAAGCGCTTTTCAATTCTTACTTTTAGAACTATGTTTACTTTTGTGGCCCTTCTTGTCCCCTGGCTCAGTGGCCCTTGATAGATACAGGTAAGCATCCTTAGGTGGAGGAAGTCCCAACAGGGGGTCTGAGGAAGGAGGTGAGCAACTGACACAGACTGGGCAACCCCATGCCAGGTGCTATGGGCTGAGGGCCAACCGTGTGCCAAGGGAGACAGATAAATCGAACACAGCACCTGCCCCCAAGGAAAGAAAGGGTAGAGAAAGAGGAGACAATGGACTGAGCACCAACTATGTGCCAGGCCCTGGGCTGGGCCATTTCCCCGCCTCATCTTGTCTAATCCCCAAAACAGCTGTTAACCCTCATCATATAGCTAAGGAAGCTGAGGCTCAGAGAAAGACTCAGGTCTGTCTGACCTATGAATCCAACCCATCATGCCTCTCCCAGTTGGTAGAGGGCCAGGAATGGCTCTGGGGAAGGGGCTGGAGGAGAGACAGTTGGGGGTGGAGGGGGACAGGGGCACTCACTGAGGCTCTTCATGGGATCCGTGCTGAGGATCTGGCTGGCCCTCTTGGGGCGGAAGTAGTTACTGGCAATATTTTCACTGTCACTCCGGCTGAGCATCAGCTTGTAGCGGTCTTCTTCCTGCTGGATTGCCAGTTCCCATGGGTAAGAATGCCTTGTTTGTGCAGTCCTTATCTGCGCCTTTACTTAGGGCTCAGTGGCCTCTGGAAGCCCGGTGGGGTAGGGGCTGCCCAGAGCCTCCCCTAGCCTGTGTCACAGTGGGAGCAGTTGCTGCCCACTCTGGTGTACCTTACCACAGACCCCGGATTCCAGGGATAAGAACCGAGGCAGCTAAGGCCAGGGGGTTCACAGTCTCCAGGCACACTTACCTCCCACCTCCCTTTCCTTGGGAAGGGATGGACCTTGTTCCCTAGTTGAACAGGGCAAACTTCAAAACAGGTATCCTGCCAGCTCCAACCCAAACCTATCACTTCGTAGAATAGGTAATATAGTACTCAGCACATGGGTACATTTATGATCATTGTAGCTATAGTCTCAACCTTTTCATCACTATTATTTTTCACTGCTATAGTGGACTTGTTCTCCTCAGCCTGAATCTTTTCCTTCAGGGAATACCCTTCTCCCACTTGATCTGGTCCTGGTGGGGTTACCCTTCACACTGCTCTAATACCACTACTCAGCCACTCCTACCACCTACTACACAGGTGGACATGTGACCCAGACTGGGCCAGACATAGAACTATGTCTCCCGGGACATAGTACTTGGTCCAGGAGTAAGCCCATGACCCAGGCAGATCCAATCAGAATCTTGCCACAAGCTTTGCCTTAAGGATGCTTCAGGAGAACAGGCCTCACTTCCTTTTGGATCATGAATTGCCAGTAGCCATCCTTCCTGCCTCATGAAGGCCAGACTGAGACTGAAGCCAGCATACTAAGGGGAGCAGAGCCATGAGGCAAAGAAAGACACAGAACCCAGACAACACTGTACCCCTAGATCAGCCATGCCTGAAACTAGTCCACTTACACGAACCCACAAATTCCCTGTTTTGCTTATGATTGTTTGCTCTGGGTATCTATCACTTGGAACTAAAAGCATTCTGCCTAATACAGCCCCTCTGTAGTCCCAAGTTAATGTTTTGTTTTGTTTTCAGCAACAGCTTTTCCTTTTTTAAGAAGTGAAGCTGTCAAAAGTAGCCAATCAGAGCTTGAGACCAGCATGAGCCATTTCTTGCAGCCACCATTCCAGGTGCTTGGATGGAATCCGTTAACCAAGAGTGGCCTTACGGCTGCAAAGGTATGTTCTGTGTGGGTTTTCTGGAATATCTGGAATGGTTTAAGGCTGGGGTTAGCAAATTATGGCCTGTGGGCCAAATGTGGCCCACGGCCTGTTTTTGTAAATAAAGCTTTATTGGAAACACAGACACATACATTCATTTAAGTATTATCTATGGCTGTTTTCATGCTACCAGCAGAGTTGAGTAGTTGCCACAGAGACCAGATGGGCTGCAAAGCCTAAAATATTTACTATCTGACCCTTCACAGAAAAAGTTTGCCAAACCCTGGTTTAAAGATATATTTTGCATGTGTAATACACAATATGGGAGATATAAAAATAAAATAAAATGACTTGAAGATCCGGATTACTGTTTCATGGGCCCTTTGAGGACCCTCCTTGGTCTGAGGATACCAGCCTGGGCCCAGGGGAACACAATGTGCTGCCTCTTCTCCGGGTCTAAAGTGAAGCCTCCACCCTTCACCAGCAGGATGGGCCACCTTGAACCATCTACTTTCCTTCTGCAGGAGGGGGTCTACGTGTCAAAGGGGTTACAAAGAAAAGGCTCCAGACCCAGCCCCTGCTTTAATCCCTAAGTGGGGCAAAAGTAGCAATCCAGGTCCCCATAACACTGAGCCACCACACTTTGTGGGCAAAGCCCATGAGCTCCCCACTCCTCACACGTTTTCCCTGGGTGCTTACCATGCCTGGTTCACCGTTGTCTGCTGCAGAGGTTTTGCGGACTGGTTTGCCTGGTGGCCCTGTTGGAACTGCTATGAGAAACAAAAACTGAGTCACTGCTGCCAGGTGCGAGGGCCAGGGTGACAGGCTGGGCTGCCGGGTTCTCCCTGAGGTGAGGGTCCAGGCCCAGCTCAGGCCTGGAGGCCAGGGGAGGACACTTGCCCAGACCAAGGCCAGGAACGACTTTGGGAAGCAGACAACAGGAGGGCTAGGTTCCAAAGAAGCCACCCCCTGCTTCCAGGCAAGACAGCAGACTGGATGGGGGGCTGCTGCCACCCAGTATGTGGGAAATGGAACCAGCTGAAGCCCGGGCAGGAATGGGTGTTAGTGGCCATCCATGCCCATCAGAGATGGAGGACCTGAACTGTCTGACGGGGGAGGACCGCTGGGGGACGTGGTGGGATGTGAGAGCTGCTGCTTCGTGAATGGGCAGAGCCAGGTAGCAGCTGGAAAAAACCCACGGAGAGGTCTGACTTGACTCTGAGACTCCTGGAGGTTGAAGGGCCTTGGAGATCATCCTGTGCAACCCCTTCTTTGTAAAGATGGGGGGATTGAAGGCCAAACATGGACAGTGACTTACATAAGGTCACTCAGGAGGCCTTTTTGCCAGTAGCAAAAGCAGACGTTGGACCAGACCTGGAATGCTGAACAGCTGGTTTCTCCCCCTGGGTCTATAGCTCACTGTTATGATTGTGGCTTTGGGTAAGTCGCTTAAACTCTCTGAGATTCAGTTTCCTCATATATAAAATAGGTATAATGATCTTTGTCCTATGCACTTCACAGGATTATTGTGAGAATGAAATAATGACAATGATAACTGATGATGATAAAAGGTATCAAGCACTTAGTATATGCCAGCCACTGTTAGAAGGATTTTACACGTACAGTAAAACCTGTGAAAGCTGGAACCTGTGTAAGCAGAAACCTGTCCAAAATGTAAAACTCAAATATTTTCTACTAAAACGAGCTCTAGAAAAGTGGTAAGACTGCACCATGTTGAAGGCAGAAAACTTACGAGACCTGAAAAAACAAGGCAGTCCCATTGAGTTCCGGTTCTCACAGGTTTCACTGTATACACATTTTAATCCCCATAGCTGTCTTTAAGGTGCTGTTGTTAATCCCCGTTTCACAGGTGAGGATGCTGAGTCCCAGAGAAGTCACACAGGGGGAGCCAGAATTCCAGCCCACATCTGTTTGGCTCCAGACACACCATGCCCTCTGGTCCCCGCCATGTGGATTCCCAGGGTCACATAGGTAGAGCTCCCTGTCAGTCCGTAGGATGGCAGACTGGGGTGGAGGGCGGGGAGGGCCTCAAGGACTCAGGGGACAGCCAAGCTCCTGACCTACTGGGAGGCTGGTTTTTATGATGATAGGCTCAGGGATCTTCCAGAAGCCATTATCTTCATCCCAGGAGGCCTCGCGCCTAATCTTCTCCAGGTTGCTGTAGTTACAGTCTCTGCGAATCAGGGGCTGCACCTGCTCCAGGAGCTGCTGGAAGAGCATGAAGTCACGTTCCTGTCTGCGGATGGTGGCCAAGTAATCGATCTTCTCCAGCTCAAACTCTGACTGCAGATCTTTGATCTCCACCTCTGCTGCCCGAAGCTGAAAGCAAAGCATGACAAGCAGTGAACAGGCAAAAGCCCCCTACCCATCCATCTGACCATCCCACTCATTACTCCTTCCAACTGGCCACTCATCCATCTGTTCTTTGATCCACTTATCCACCTATCCCTATCTCCACCACCTGTCCATCCGTCCTTCCATCTATTCATCCACCTTCCCTGCCACCTGCCGATCCTCCCATCCATCCATTCAGGCACCTCCCACTTCTCCCCCATCATTTAAATGAGCACCTACTTTGTCCACAACCCTGCAAAAGTTAAAAAAAAAAAAAGAGGGTGATCATCAACCCCATCTGCCAGACTTTGTCACTATCCCACACCCCTACATTTTATTTGGGAGCCTTTTAAAAGTACTCCCACACAACACTATAGTCCCCACAGTCGTAAATGATCTCACAGAATTGCACAAATGATTTTTCTAAGGGGAGCACCAGACTCAGCTGAGTCTAGTTTCTCCCACTGCTACAATCCTCAGACCACAGTGAAGTCTGACTTGACTCTGAGACTCACTGGAGGCAGAGGGACCCACAAGATCATCCTGTACAATCCCTTCTTTGTAAAGATGGGGGGGACTGAAGGCTAGAGACAGTGATTTACTTAAGTCACACAGGAGGCCAGTGGCAAAAGCAGACGTTGAACCAGACTTGGAATGGCCAACAGCTGGTTTCTCTCCAGCTTGGACAAGCCTTGGACTTAAGAATCAAGTACCACCTTGACTTGACCATGGATTCCAGATTCTTTTGGTCTCCTGCCCAGTTCTGCCAGACTGGCCTTCCAATAATCCCCTCCTAAGCACAGGTGACTCCCAACTCCAACTATAACCATGCCTTCCCCAAGCCCCAAGACCCCCTGGTGCACAGTCTGTTTCCTCAAAGAGCAGGTACAGTTTGACCACAAGGATGTTTTAATAAGTTCATGGGACTGATAATCACCAAACTAAGAACAGAGGATAGGAGGCCAGCCAGCAGGAAGAGGGTTATGGGAACTTCAACTAAATTAATAATGCTCCATTTCTTAAGCTGAATAGCAGATACGTGGTGTTCATAATAACCTTCTTATATATACACACAGATATACATATTTTGTACATCTGAAATAATTCACAATGATTTTTATAAGTTTTGAGATATAATTCACATACCATACAATTCACCCATTTAAAGCGTACAATTCTGTGGTTTTTAGCATATTCACAGAAGTTGTGCAATGATTACCACAATCAATTTTAGCACAATTCATCACCCAGGGGGAAAACCCTTACCTATTAACAGTCACTCCCATTTTCCCACAACCCTCAGCCTTCAGCAACCACTGATCTACTTTTTGTCTCTATAAACCCAAAAACCAAACTCAGTGCCGTCGAGTCGATTCCGACTCATAGCGACCCTACAGGACAGTGTAGAACTGCCCCACAGAGTTTCCAAGGAGCGCCTGGCGGATTCGAACTGCCACCCCTTTGGTTAGCAGCCATAGCACTTAACCACTACGCCACCAGGGTTTCCTTTGTCTTTATAGATTTGCTTATTCTGGACATTTCATACAGTCATACAATATGCAGTCTTTTGTAACTGACTTCTTCCACTTAGCAAAACGTTTTCAAGGTCTATCCATGTCGTAGCATGTATCAATACTTCATTCTTTTTACTGCCAAATAATATGCCATCATATGAATATACCACATTTCATTTTTCTATTCATCAGTTGAGTGTTTCAACTTTTCGATTATTACCGATAATGCTGCTATGAACATTCATGTGCAAGTTTTTCTGTAGACATGTTTTCATTTCTCTTGAATATATACCTATGAGTGGAACTGCTGGGAAATAAGGTAACTCCATGTTTAACCTTTGAGGAACTGCCAGACTGTCTCTCTGCCAGCCAGGCAGGCCCTCTCTCAGCCGTGCAGGCCTTTCTGACTTTGGCCTTCCCACCGTCAGCCTCTCCACTGCTAACTGGCCCAGCTCATAGCTAGTGCAGCAACTTGCTCGGCTGCTGCTCTCCTAGAAGCAGCCTTCTACCGCGGGCCACTCTGCTGCAGGACCCCTCCTGGGCTTTGTCAGCACTAAGGGCCCTTCCCTGGTCTCTGTCTTCAGTGTTACAGCCCTTGACCCATATTACAGCTCTTTTACTGCTCTTCAAACCTCGAACCAAAACCAACCCCTGAAGTCACCTTCTAGCTAGAAATGACGAGAGTGGACATTTTTAGCTTGTTTCAGATCTTATGAGAAAGCATTCAGTTTTTCACCATTAAGTATGATGTTAGCTGTGGGTTTTTTCATAGATGCCCATTATCAGGCTGAAGAAGTTCTCTTCTATTCCTAGTTTACTGAGTGTTTTTGTCGTGAAGGGTGCTGAATTTTGTCAAATGTTTTTTCTGTTTCTCCTGAGATGATTGTATGGATTTTGTCCTTTATACCACTGATACGGTGTATTTTATTGATTGATAATTGGATGCTAAACCAACCTTGTATTCCTGGGGTAAATCCTGTTTAGGCTTTGTGTGTAATCCTTTTTATATGTTGTTGGATTTGATCTACTGGTATTTTGTTGGAGATTTTTCCATCTATATCAATAAGAAATGTTAATCTGTAGTTTTCTTGTGATGTCTGCCTGGTTTTGCTATCAGGGTAATATTAGCCACACAGAATGAGTTGGGAAATTATCTCTCCTCTTCTATTTCACAATGATTTTTTAAGTGAAAGTTTACAAATCAAGTCAGTCTCTCATATAAAAATTTATATATACCTTGCTATATATTCCTAGTTGCTCTCCCCCTAATGAGACAGCACACTCCTCTCTACCCAGTATTTCCATGTCCATTCAGCCAGCTTCTGGCCGCCTCTGCCTTCTCATCTCCCTTCCAGACAGGAGCTGCCCACATAGTCTCATGTGTCTACTTGAGCCAAGAATCTCACTCCTCACCAGTATCATTTTCTCTTATAGTCCAGTCCAATCCCTGTGTGAAGAGTTGGCTTTGGGAATGGTTCCAGTCTTGGGCTAACAGAAGGTCTGGGGACCATGACCTCTGGGGTCCTTCTAGTCTCAGTCAGACCATTAAGTCTGGTCTTTTTATGAGAATTTGAGGTCTGCATCCCACTGCTCTTCTGCTCCATCCAGGATTCTCTGTTGTGTTCCCTGTCAGGGCAGTCATCGGTTGTAGCAGGGCTCCATCTAGTTCTTCTGGTCTCGGGCGGATTGATGTAGTCTCTGATTTACGTGGCCTTTTCTGTCTCTTGGGCTCATAATTACTTAGGTGTTCTTCATTCTCCTTTGCTCCAGGTGGGTTGAGGACAATGGATGCATCTTAGATGGGCACTTGCTAGTGTTTAAGACCCCAGACGCCATTCATCAAAGTGGGATGCAGAATTTTTTCTTAACAGATGTTATTATGCCAAGTGGCCTGGACGTCCCCTGAAATCATGGTCCCCAAACCCCCATTCCTGCTACTCTGATCTTCAAGCATTCAATTTATTCAAGAAACTTCTTTGCTTTTGGTTTAGTCCAGTTGTGCTGACTTCTCCTGTATTGTATGTTGTCTTTCCCTTCACAAAAATAGTTCTTGTCTACTATCTAATTAGTAAATACCTCTTTCCCTCCCTCACTCCCCACTCTCGTAACCATCAAAGAATATTTTCTTCTGTGTTTAAACTATTTCTTGAGTTCTTAAAATAGTGGTCTCATATAATATTTGTCCTTTTGCAACTGACTAATTTCACTCAGCATAATGCCTTCCAGATTCCTCCATGTTATGAAATCCGTGAAACATTTCATAACATGGAGGAATCTGGAATGCATTACACTGAGTGAAATTAGTCAGTCACAATGATTTTTTTAAATACCTTTTTTTAATCACTAGCTTTCATTTTACAAACAAAATACAGTTAGAAGGAAGTATAACGGAAGAGGATACTCCATGTAGGGAAGCAAATAAAATACTTAGGTGTAAAATTAACAAGAAATGGCCAAAATGTATATGAGGAAATTTATAAAATACTCTTGAAAGACACAA
The DNA here is from genome assembly GCF_024166365.1 of Elephas maximus indicus. Lineage (NCBI taxonomy): Eukaryota > Metazoa > Chordata > Mammalia > Proboscidea > Elephantidae > Elephas > Elephas maximus. Next base: position 60,948,982 of record NC_064821.1, read on the forward strand.
AAACTGATTTGAACTAAAAAAGATACAGCATGTCCCTGGACAGGAAAATCCAGCCTTATAAAGGTATGGATCTTTCCAAGCTAATTTATTAATACGCTGTGAGTCTCCCCAAAATTCCATCCATCTTTTTTCCCCCTTCCTTTTGAGGTAGGCTAATTGTTTATAAAGTTCATTTGGGGGAAAAAAAAAAAAAAAAAAAACAGACACACACACACAGGAAAGAATAGCCAGGAAAAATCTGGAAAAAAAAAAAAAAAAGCTTTAAAAGGGGTTAGCCCTGTGCGACTGTAAAACATATTATAAAGCCTCTGAATTTTAGCAATGTGGCTGGTGTTGGTATGTCAATAGACTGCGCAAGAAAACTGAATAGAAAATCCAGAAGTAAAACTAAATGCATATAGAAATTTAGTATAAAATAAAGGTAGCATCTTAAAAATAAATGGACATTTTGAAAAATGGTGTTGGGATAAATGGATAGCCACGTGGAAAAGATAATACTGAATCAGTTTCTCACATATACGCCAGGATAAATTCCAACTGGATCAGAGATTTAAATGTAAGAAACTAAAACTATAAAGCTCTAAAAGAAAATATGAGTGGACTTCTCAAAGCCTATATACAATAATGAAAAAAGTTGATTTGACAAAATAAAAAAATTTTAAGAGTTTTGACAAAATAAAAACATTTAAAAGTTTTATATGACAAAAATACCACAAAGCATACTAAAAAGACAAATGACAAAGTGTTAAAAAAAAAAAAAAAATCTTTACAGTATATCACAGACCCAGATTACCAGGATGCTCCTTAGAAGCAAGGATGGCGAGACTGTGTCTTAAATAATTTTGGACATGTTGTCAGAAGGGATCAGTCCCTGGAGAAGGACATCATGCTTGGTAAAGTACAGGGTCAACGGAAAAGAGGAAGACTGTCAACGAGATGGACTGACACGGTGGCTGCCAACAATGGGTTCATGCATAACAATGATTGTAAGGATGGCGCAGGACCGGGCAGTGTTTTGTTCTGTGGTACACAGGGTTGCTATGAGTTGAAACCAACTCCACAGCACTTAACAACAACAATATATCAAGAACTTCTATAAGTGAAGAAGAAAAAGGCCAACATCCTAATAGGAAATGGGCAAAAGATGTGAACACGGTTCAGGGAAAAAAATCCCACAAATGTCTCTAAAACATGGAAAATGTTCAACCTCGCTCACAGTAAGAAAAACACAAATTAAAAGTACACTAAGATACTATTTGTCATCTATCAGAATGGCAAAAATCCAAGTCTTTTTCCAATATATTTTGTTACTGAGCTGTGGGAAAACACTCTCATACATGCTGTGGAAGTGCAAAATGATATATATATAACCCCAATGAAAGGGAATTTGGCAATGTCTAGGAAAATCATATGAATTTACTTTGTTCCAACAATTCCAGTTGGAGGAATCTCTTCTAAAGAAATTTATCAAAATACAAAAGAAGTATGTGTAGGCTGTTCACTATAGTGCTCATTATAATAGCAAACGATTGAAAACAACCCAAATGTCCATCAGGAAAAGGCTGACTGAAAAAACGATACACTTCACAAGGGAGTACTATGTATCAGTAAAAAGGAATGAAGAATATCTGTACATGCTGCTGTAGAGCAATCTTCAGGACAGATCCAGCTGCCATTGAGTCGACCTGAACTCACAGCAACCCCATGTGTGTCAGAGTAGACATGTGCTATAGGGACTTCGATGACTGATTTTAAAGTTGATTGCAGGCATCTCTTCTGAGGTGCTCTGGGTGGACTCAAATCTCCAACCTTTTGGTTAGCAGCTGTGCTACTATAAAGCACTTATATGGCCTTTCTAGCCAAGGTCTTGTAACTCCCACCAAATGATTGGGTGGGACTATGCAAATAAGGTGCATGGCACCCTTGTGGGATGGGACCATGCAAATAAGGTTTACAGAACCCTAATGAGGAGATTGGTTAGTTTTGCCATCTGCCAGGCTTAAAAGAGAGCCAATCCTAGAGCAGAAGGGGGGACCTCACTACCACCAAGACAAAAAGCTGGGAGTGGAGCATGTGCTTTGAATCTGGGGTCCCTGCATTGACAAGCTCCTAGACCCAGGAGACAGAGAGAGAGAGATCTGTTAACACCAGACTTGGCATGAGATGGCAAGAAGCAATGGCAGAGAAATGGTGGCAGCAGAACTGGGATTCCATTAGGAGATGGCAGAGTAGTCTTACTGGCCTACAGATCAAGGTGGATACAGTGGGTATGCCAACCCACAGAGAAAGAGAGCTGAGCACCTTTGGAAAGGAGGTTTACTGGCAGAGTGGGGGGCCTCCAGGCACTTGGCAGAGCTAGGTTCATTGATCCACGGAGCGAGAGAGAGCTGAGTGCCTTTGTGGCAAAGCTTACTGGTGAAGTGGAGTACCTCCAGGTACTTATTGGTGGAGCTAAAGAGCTTTGTAGCACTTGCCTGAGCAGGGCAGAGGCAAGGCCGAGAGGCTGAGAGGCCAAGGGCCAGATAGAGGCCTCTGTGCAGACACGGCTGAGAAAAAAGCTGTCCTGATTGAAGAACTGTATCCTGAATCATTTCTGATCCTGAATTGTAACCTGTTGCTTCCCTAATAAACCCTATAATCGTGAATATTGTCTGTGAGTTCTGTGTGGCCACTGCAATGAATTATCGAACCCAGCAGAGAAGGAGATAGTGCCATGGGACGGACAACTGGTGTCAGAATTGGTAAAAAGGTTGGAGAGAGGAAGTATGTCTGACTTCTGCCTCAAAGGAATTAGCCTTGAGCTGTTGATCTTGATTCTTTATCTCCCTTGTGAAGTTAAAGAAAGTCTGACACTGCCACACCATTTTTACAGTTGGTGTCAGAAGTGGGATTTGTCACAATGGCTCCAGAGTCATGGAAGTATGGAAGAGAAAGAATCAAGGGGTGTGGGGAATGGAATTTATGATTTTTAGATCGTTACTTTGGTGGTGGTTGTCCGTAATGGCTGAAAGGAAAGTAAGAGATGTTATGGTGCAGCTGAGGGGAGAAAAGCCACGTACGGAGTTACCTGGGGCAAAAGCCAGGCCAGTTAAACAAGATGATTGATAGAGGGGCAGAATCTTCTGGTTCTACCCAGCCAGAGGCCCAAGACCATACGCATATAAATGGGAAGACAGTCAAGGTGTGGAGAAGAGAAGATAGTCAAGGTGTGGAAAAGATAAAAACTGCAATATTTTTTTAAAAGGGCTATGTGTTTATCTGAATGTACGGGTGGTCCCCTGATTACAAACAAGTTTCACTCCTAAGTCTGCCCATAAGTCGAATTTGTGCATAAATCAGAACAGTTAGGTACAGTTCTATCTAACATCAGTTATTCAAATGTTTGTCTTAGTATATAGTACATAGTGTACCTTTCTATGCATAAAAAACATTAAAGAAACACTTTTAAATACACTAAAACATCTTTAACATAATAATAATAGTGTAATAATAATAACGTTTTCATGCATATCACAAAGTAGAACCCGTCTGTTATTATGATCCACTGTATGTACCTTCTCCACAGTTTAAGAGATACCTACAGGGCAAACGTTACCCAAAATACTCAGAAGATTCTGTTCTGTAAAATCTTTGAGACCAATTAGATACTTTATTGTAGACTCTGAACTAAAAAATCTACGTTGTACCACCAGGCCATGTGTCTGCTGGGTTTTGAACTCTCCTCAGCAGAGGCAAGGAGGGTTGGGGTGTTGGCAGGATGATACTGGGGCCAGATGGATCATTCCCCCATGAACCTTTCTAGACCTGTCAACCCCCTGCATAACTATAAGTCCCCTGCCTCAGGGTGCAAGGGAGAAAGTGCTGCTCAGGATGTGCGAAGAGTGAGCCTGAGGCCCAAGGGTTGGGAAGAGGACATTTAGGAAACCCAAGTCCAAAGCTCTCCACGACCCCTGGAAACCTTATGGACATACAGAGGTCAGGAATCTAAGATTGCTCCCTCCCTTCCAGCCACCAAAACGCCAAGAACCGCTGCAACAGTGAAATCCCACAGTGTAAGGTAGGAGAAGCAGAAGCCCAGAGAGGTGCTGTGATGGCCCTGGACTGTACATCAAGGAGGGCCCAGCAGGATGGGGTGGGATGGAGCTGGGTAAAGGGGCGCCACAGAGGCCTGGCCACATACCCAGCATGGCACACTGACCAGTTGTACTCAGAGAACACATAGAGCACAGCACCCATGTTACAGCCACCAGCCACCACATGTGGGCTCTCCACTCACTGCTGCAGGCTGTGGCTGGGCGCACCATGTCACAGGGGCCCACCTGGCACCAGCAGCCACCCAAGGACCCACTGCACACCTGTGAATGCAGGAGACCACGAGCTGTCATCGGAACCTGAGGTCCCGAGTATCGAGTCAGTTTTTTCCTCATGGGCTTTACAGGGTTTGGTTTGTAACTACAGATTGTACATAAGCCAGACATTCATAACCCAGGGACTGAATGTTTCTCCTACCGAATGTTGTAAAACAGGCCTAAATGTATAATGGAAATGAATATTGGGTAGTATAGATTACAGAGGGTGTGTAACTCCTTCAGCCAATACCTGACTGAATATGCTAAAAGGGGAACTAGGATTTCCTCAAAAGAAACAGGTTGTTCATTTCAACGTAGTAGCCCTGTGTATAGAGTACTGGGGGCTTAGGTTGAAAGCCTGAGCCCCAGCCATTCTGTTTCCAGTCAGGAAATTTGCATTTGAAAAGTCATGCAGACCTACCCAGAATTACTGAGCAAGCAGGAGATCTGCATTTGAAGGAAGAACCTGCAGGAAAAAAAAAATGACCGTTTTGCTTTTTGAATTTCGAGCAAGTGGTTTGCCTGGGTGCGTCAAGGCAGGAAAGGTCAGTGCCCATTAGAAGAATCCCCTTACAGGGGTGAAAATTAAAGGGAGCTGGTAAGTAGACAGTGTGGTATGCTTGCTTGAGGTGACCACCTGGGGCCACAAGATGAGTGGAAGTGGGGAGGTGCAGCAATGAAGAGATGGGCTGAGTTTGGACATGTTCCACCAGCACCTGTTGACCTCTCCCACAGAGGCTAAGAATAAGAGAGAGAGAGAAGGGGCTGGCTGGTCTGAAGTGCAGGGAGATGTGTGGCTATGACTGGTACTATGAGCCTATGGCTAGTACCCATTCACCTAACCCACAGGGGCTAGGGATGAGCTGACCAGAACCCAACCAAATGAAGAGAAAGATGTTTGACACTATGAACTGGTGTAGACTGCTGCAATTTGATGGCTTGCAGTGGACTGGACTTTGCTTACGAATGCAGATGCTCACAGTTCCAACTGGAACAGGAGATTCTTCAGATCAAGGAACACGCTTGTGTCCTCAGAGTACTGGTTTGATACCAAAAAAAAAAAAAACCAAAATCGTTGCCATCGAGTGGATTCTGACTCAGAGCAATCCTACAGGACAGAGTACAACCGCCCAACAGAGCTTCCAAGGAGCGGCTGGTGGATTCAAACTGCTGACCTTTTGGTTGGCAGTGGTAGCACTTAACCACTAAGCCACCAGGGTTTCCACTGGTTTGATAGGGACGGGCAATTTTAAAAAAATAAATAACTAAAAAAGGCTATGTAAAATGGAGGGAGACAAAGGCATGAAGTGGCTAGCTTACATGTTTTCAGTGTGCTTATACTCAAGGTGAGAGGGACAAGGGAGGAGCATCACTGAATAGTTTCCTCTTTTCCTGATGGGTCTGGGAAGAGAGGGTGGGGGAAGATGATGATACAATTATATGATTCCGCTGTGAGTAATGATTGTTAACAGGGTTAACTGTGATTTGTAGAAGCTGAACTGTGGGAGAGTACACTAAGGGGGAGCCACTGCTGGACTGCAGTACAGTGGCCAAACCTAAAGTCCCTTAAAGGTTTTGCTATGTTGATACCTCATGAGGCTCAGAGCAAGCGAGTAATCTTCTCTCAGTTAAATATTATCAGACACAAGAAAGAGTGAAGTCAAGATGACTTTTGGAGAAACTTGACCAGATCAGATGGATACCAGCAGCAGACATGAATGGCTAGTACCTGAGTAACCTCACCCTAACGACTCTTTGCCCTACTGAAGGACTGTTTTGGACTGGCAAAATGATCAGAAGGGGGACATGATCCTACAAGTATGAAAGAACTATGGCTAGAAAAGTCAGGGGGTGGCCTGCAGTATGATAGATCACTTTTACATGGCCTTTCTAGCCATGGTCTTGTAACTCCCACCAAATGACTGGGTGGGACTATGAAATAAGGCTCTTGTGCCCCACCAAGGGGATTAGACAGCTTGCTAATAATGCAAATACGGTGCTTGGCACCCTTGTAAAGATGGGATCATGCAAATACAGTATATGGAAACCTAACAAAGGGATTGGTCAGTTTTACCACCTTGCTAGACTTAAAAGAGTGCCAATCCTAAACCAGTGGGGCGGGGGTGGGGGGGCCTCACTACCACCAAGAAGATGAGCCAGGAATGGAGCATATCCTTTGGACCCAGCATCCCTGCACTGATAACTTCCTAGACCCAGAAGAGAGAGAAAGAGAGAGAGCTGTAACACTGGAGATGGTGTGAGACGGCAAGAAAAGGTGACAGAAAAACAGCAGTAGCAGAACCAGGAGGCCAGCGCAAGAAAGTGCAGTGGGCCTCCCGGCCCAAGAAGCAAGGCGGTTACTGTGGGTGTGCTGATCCATGATCCATGGAACAAGAGAGCCAAGGCTTACTGGCAGAGTTGGGTGCCTCCAGGCACCTACTAGCAGAGGTAAAGAGCTTTGTAACACTCACCTGAGCAAGGAAGAGGCAAGGCCAAGGGCCCGAGAGAGGCCTGCCTGCAGTCATGGCTGAGAAAAAGCTGTCCTGGCCGAAGAACTATATCCTGAACTGTAACTTGTTATTTCCCTAACAAACCCCATAAGCGTGAGTATTGTCTGACTTCTGCGTGGCCACTGAAATGAACTGCTACACCAGCAGAGAAGTGGAGAGTGCCATGGGAAGAGGCATGTCTGACCTCTGCCTCATAGGAATCAGCCTTGGGTTACTGATCTTGATTGTTCTTCCCCCTCGTGAAGTCAGAGGAGGTCTGACACGGGCACGCCATTTTTACAACAGCTGAGCATGTTAACCATTTGCACCACCCAGGGACTCCTCAGGAGAGTTATGTGAAAAAGAAGCTAGATGAAGATAAGTTTGTACTATAGGCTACTTTTATCTAAGAAGGCAGGAGGATACACACACACACATTTGCTTGTACTTAAAAAAAAATACGCAGAGTTCTGGGTACCTGATGGTAATGAAAGCTGAACCTGAATCTGTATAGACATCCTTCAGAAAAACACACAGGACAACAAGGAGAGAAAATAAAACCACCCTTAGCCCAAGCCTACAGCATGATAGGAGACAGAGAACACTGGAAGCTTCAAATCACAAGTAGAGAAATAAACACCCATGTCCAGCAGAGGGAGCTCCTGAGCCCATGATGGGGGTCTGGGGGGTGTCGGGGAGGGGGAGATAAGTGGCAAGTACAGAGCAAAGCATGGAGGGGGAGGGACAAGGTGATGGAGTGCAGATAAAAATCACTCCCCAAAAGAGAATGTCCCATAGCTCAACTGGGCTGGACCAAAAGCAAACAAGTTGCCGGGATAAACTGAATGCTTCAAAGGTCAGCGGAGCAAGGGCAGGGGTTTGGGGACCATGGTTTAAGGGGACTTCTAAGTCAATTGGCAAAATAATTCTATTATGAAAACATTCTGCATCCCACTTTGAAATGTGGCGTCTGGGGTCTTAAATGCTAACAAGCGGCCATCTAAGATGCATCAATTGGTCTCAACCCACCTGGATCAAAGGAGAATGAAGAACACCAAGGTCACACAATAACTAAGACCCCAAGAGACAGAAAGGGCCACAGGAACCAGAGACCTACATCATCCTGAGACCAGAAGAACTAGTTGGTGCCCAGCCACAACCGATGACTGCCCTGACAGGGAGCACAACAGAGAACCCCTGAGGGAGCAGGAGATCAGTGGGATGCAGACCCCAAATTCTCATAAAAAGACCAGACTTAATGGTCTGACTGAGACTAGAGGAATCCCGGCGGTCATGGTCCCCACACCTTCTGTTGGCATAGGACAGGAACCATTCCCGAAGACAACTCATCAGACATGAAAGGGACTGGACAGTGGGTAGGAGAGAGATGCTGATGAAGAGTGAGCTATTTGTATCAGGTGGACACTTGAGACTATGTTGGCATCTCCTGTCTGGAGGGGGGATGGGAGGATAGAGAGAGTTGGAAGCTGGCAAAATTGTCACGAAAGGAGAGACTGGAAGGGCTGACTCATTAGGGGGAGAGCAAGTGGGAGTACAGAGTAAGGTGTATATGAACTTGTGTGTGACAGTTTGACTTGATTTGTAAATGTTCACTTGAAGCTCAATAAAAGTTAATTAAAAAAAAAAAGAGAATGTCCCACTCTGAGTGAGAAAACACTGAGAACAGGTCTGGACCCTGATGCTGGGAGATTAAAAAAAAGAGACTTGAAAGTGTGCAGCCCCAGACGGGTTTTGGAAGGCACTGCTTCTAGGAGAGAAGAGGGTGCTTAGAAGTGGGAGGCACCCTTGAGGGGGAAATGAAAAGCCCTGCAGAAACGAGAAAAATCAGGAAAGACAGTTTTTTGTAAGCCTTCCTTCTTTCTGCAGGACTTTTATGACCATTCCAACTCACTCCGTCCCCCCACCCCAAAAAAAAGCTTGTGGTAGCCATGATCCTCACCTCTTCACCCCCGGTGTTATGTCCATGAATACGTTACCTTACATGGTAAAAGGGACTTTGCAAATAGAATTAAGGTTATTAATTAGTCGATCTTAAAATAGAGAGATTATCCTGGACTATCCAGATGAACCCACTGTAATCACATGGACCTTCAAAAGTGAAGAGGAAGTATGAGAGGTACAGCACAAGAGATGTGACAGAGGAGGTGCATCGCAGAGATGAGGCAGGAGAAGAGTCAGAGACTCAAAGCATGAGAGGAGCTGCACCCACCCTTCCTGTGTTTGAAGGGTCTGTGAACCAGTGAATGCAGGTGGCCTCTAGAAGTCAGTCAGTATGAAAATGGGGACCTCAGTCCTACAACTGCATGTAACTGAGTCTGCCAACAATCTGAATGAATGTGGAAAAGGATACCCTCCTTGAGCCTCCACAAAGGAACACAGCCCCACTGACACCGTGACTTCAGCCTTGTGAATTTTAAAGAAGAGGAACCAGCTGAGGCACACAATGCTTGGACTTCTGACCTCAGAACATGAGATAATAAATTCGCATTGTTTTAAGCAACTAAATTTGTAGTAATTTGTTACAGCAGCAGTAGGAAACTAATACAGAGCTCTATTTAAAACTTTGCGTTTCACCATATGGACAGAAAAGCATACTACTGAATGAAGAAACCTAGTAAACCACTCAAAACCTTCACCTCTGCAAACAACTCTCATTGATAATCCAGGAAAACAGCACATTATGAAATGAAGAGAAAAGAGAAGATGCATGCATCAAAGCTATATAAAACGTAAAAGCATTTCAACTGAAGAAAATTCTTTCCAAAAGCAAGAGCACACAGAACCAAACAGATAAAAATGTAACACAAAACCTCAACTTGAGCAAGCATTCACAGATACAAAATTTTCAAATCAGAAATGTCAAAACTTAAAATACAAATGGACAAAAGAAAAAAAATTAAGATGATATGAAATGGGATGTTAATCAAACTCAGGAAGTTTTTTTTTTTTTTTAGTCTTAGAAATGTTGATCAAATTACAAGATATTCAAGGGAGAACAAATTTGCCTAAAATATAAGGGTGTATTAAGAAAAGGTATGAAAATAGCCCAGAAATTTTATAAAAAACAGGAAAAAAGTCTCAGAGAGAAAGTCATTGACTTAGAAGATGAAAAAGACCCAACACATGGATAATTAGAGTCCCTGAAAAAAATAAAAACAAAAGAATCGAATAAAATAACACTTAAAACTAGAATTAAGAACACTTTCTGGAAATAAAAGAAGTTCTGAATCTATGTATTGAATAGACGTACTATGTACCTAGGAAAACTGACCCAGAATTACAAAGTCAAGAGCTATCCTAAAAAAACTATTAAATTTTAAAGAGTTTAAAAAATTTCTCAAGGCCTCTCATGCACAGTAAGGCAACTCAGGAGCAACATTTTCAAGGAAAGACAGTGTGAGACAAGGATTTTGTTTCCAGCCAAATTTTAAACATGCAAGAACTGAGAAATACACTACACATGAGCCATTCCTGAGAAGTCCAATAAAAGCGAGCTTCATCCACCAAGAGATGATGGGGAAATTCAGCAAAAGAATTAATTGTGAGCATTGAACATATTTATTTGTTGATCTAAGACTAAAACAAAGATGGAGACAGGGTGGAAGAATAATACGTCAATGTTGTATGTTCTAACTATGTAGAAATAATGCAACCAAACAAGAGAGAGGAAGTCGGGAGAATGAGGAAAGGAAAATAAACTCAATGACTATTACAGGGGAGTGAGAGTAACAGGGTATCATAAATAGAAGCCCACTCTTTGTCAGGCTGAAGAGTACCAGGAAAATTGTTAAAACTTGGAAACAGACAAAAGAGATTACTAGATCTCCTTTCTGTAGCGTGCTGGGCATTGTCCAGGGGACATGCTGGGAATTATCCAGTTCTTTAGGGGGATATACCTTTGACTTCTAGTGACTAGTTAACTGGCAGAGATACAATTGATTACCACCTTGCAGAAAAGATAACCCCATCTATTACATTTTCTTGCAGTATAGGATATTAACCAGCGTTGCATCTGTTAGCAAACTCATTTCAGCCTCCATGATTGTGCGTGTATGTATATGTATATATGTGTATATATATCCTTCAAATTCTCTTTGAATCGCTTTTAACATCTTAAATAAGTTACTAATGAAGTCAATAAAATCTCTGACACGTTCATTTTATATTTGTATATGAATCATATTTTCAACTTAAAAAAATTATACTTTTTCAGGAGCACAGACTTGATCCTATGACAAAATTTAAGCTTTGGCAAAATTCTTTGGTTTCCACTGTTTGGGTGGGGACTGGGGGAGGACCACTGCAGATGGCCACAGGAGACACCACGCAGAAAAAGTACAGAAGGAGGTATAACTGGCCATCACAGCGGTATAATTGCCCTCTCCTTTCTTGTCCTCACTCCGTATGCGCAGCGACATCTGCCTTCTTTCTGTTCCTAGAACACACTAACCTGGGTCTGCACGCTGGCTGTTCTCTGCCTGGAATGTTCTTCCCTCAGGCACATGGCTGCCTCTTCCTTGTCAGATTGCACCTTGAAGTCACTGCCTCCAGGAGAACTTCCCTGCCCCCACCTACAATAGCCCAGGTATGGCTGGAGTTCTGTTAATGCTCAGTGGTTGGTCTGGGTGCTAGTTTCATGGGTGTGTTCACTTTGTGGCAATGCATCAAGTTGGGAACTTAGGATTTGTGCACTCATACTTCAATAAAAATGAAAAAAGAAAGCAGCCCTCCCCTGGTATTCTCATAATAGCCATATTACTCCCAGATACGTTCTTGCTTGTGTCTTATGTTTTGGTATTCAGTACACACACCTACTCCCACTAGCATGTGTGCTTCGTGACGGCAGGGACACGTCTGTCTGTGTTACCAGCATCCAGAGCAGGGCATAGCACACAGCAGGCACTCTAGAAATGTTTGGGTAGTGGATGGGCAATGCCGGCCTGCCTGTCCGCCTGCAGGGTCTAGTGATGCCTGGATATGGGGGAAGGGGGCAGCTGGGGATGGAGGGAGGTGGAGAGCAGGGAATGCCTAACTCCAGGGCCTCACCTTCCTCTGCATCTTCTCCAGGAGCTTGCTCTTGGCCCTCACTTCCTCCTGGATGGAGTCATAGACATTAAGCAGCACCCAGTCCCCACTGTCCTCGTCCGAGTTCTGCAGGGCTGCCACCAGCTGCTTTTTCCGCTCGTCAGCATACCGCTTCCGCCGCTTGTGCTTCTCCTTCAGGTCCTTGTTCTTGGCCTGCTCCCCGCCGACCACCTGCTGCTCCAACAGCTGCAAGCTGCCAGTGTGGAGGAGAAAGCAAACGTGACAGCATCTGTCGTTCACTGAGCCCTTACTATCCAGCAGGCTCAAGGTTAAGCATTGTCTCATTGGATCCCTCCAGCAACCCCACTTCCCAGAGAAGTAAACTGAGGCTCAGAGAGGTGAAGCCGCTTGCTCAGGGTCAGAACCAGGATTCCTCTCAGATCTGCTGGACTCCCAGCCTGTGTCCCCAACCATGGTGGTGGTTGTATCTAACAGGAAAGGTGAGAATCTTCTTGTGGTCCTGGAGCTAACCCCCTCCCTGTGGTCCCCCCGCTCCGACTGCTGATGGGGACACTGGTCCCTGCAGCAGAGCAGGCCGGTGTCCTTATTCTGAGGCAACTTGTATGATTAGGGTAATTCTGGGCTATGTGCTCTGTGAGGCTGAATGTCCAATGCCGGGAGGAGGCTAGGCCCTGGCCGGGGGAGCTGACTTGTCACAGAGGTGAGGCTGACATCATTCTCATCTACAGAAGTGTGCACCAAGGCTCAGAAAAGTTAACTGACTTGGACAAAACCACCCAGCAAGTTAGGAAAGGCTAACTCCCCAAGTGGACCCAGGGACCTTTACTGTGTGGGGTGGCCTGTCCCTAGGGTGGGCCAGGGGCCTGGGAACATGGCTGGGACCTGACAACCTGCACCAACCTGCCCCAAAATGCCTGAAACCTGAAACCTGGGAAAGCCAGTGGGCAACCCAGCAACAGTCCCTCCACGTTCCCACTAGAGCCATTGCATCACCGCAGGAGGTACATGACCAGAATCTAGCAGTGAACAGCTGCCCTGTGCAGTTTCCAGAAAGAACCTGCCCCCCCCCCCCGCCCAGCTGATTACACCATTCCTCCTTGCTCCCACCCTGTAGAGAATGAAACGGGGGCTGTGGGGGCCTCTCAGGGGGTTGGGGAGTACCCACCTCGACACCCCACTCCCAGAGCTCAGCAGAGGTCTACTTCTGGCCCTGCCCACGTGTCCAAGCGCCCCAAGCTTTGGCGCTTACCGGGCGAGCACCTGCTGCTGGTCCACGACGGGCGGTGCCACCACCTCCACACCCGCGCTCTCCCTCCTCTCGCCTCCCAGGGCCAGCAGGGGGTGAGGCTGGGGCACCAAGGCCACCCGGGCCTCAGCTTCAGTCTCCACATCAGGCTCTGCTGCTGACACCACCTCCTCAGCCACTTCCAGGACCAGATCAGCCCCCTGAGCAGAGAGAAGGCACCGTGGGGGTGGGGTCAGGAAGGCCTCGGTCCCAAAGGGCACGTTCCAGCCCCTCTGCCACCTGGGATGGACCACCTCTGGCTCAGAGATGTCCAGTTTATAACAACGCAACCCCGCTGATTTCTTACTGCTCCCATTTCTACCAAAACCAAGCCAGGCCCGTTGCTGTTGATTCCGACTCATAGCGACCCTACAGGACTGAGTAGAACTGCCCCATAGGGTTTCCAAGGAGCAGCTGGTGGATTTGAAGTGCTGACCTTTCGGTTAGCAGCCTGAGCTCTTAACCACTGTACCACCAGGGCCCCCATTTCTACCAAAGGCTCCCAAATCAGTCTCCCAGCCTCTCTCCCCCCCAATCCAGTCCCCACACTACAGACAGAGCCATTTTCTTAAAGCAGAAACAGATCGCATCCCTTTCCGACTGGAGGAGCCCTTTCTGACTTCCCATGACATTTGCAGTAAAACCCAATGTCTTCCTCAGCCTGCAGCTCCCTCTGCACCGGCCCCTGCCTCCCTCTCTAGCCTCACCCTGGCTGTTCGCCCCTTGTCCACCTGTAGCCACTCTGGCCTCTTTCTGTTTCTGAGAAAGTCGAGATCTTTCCAGTCACAGGACCACTCACTGTCCCCTCTGCTTGTGCTTTTCCCTGGGCCCTTCATCATTACTTGGGTCACATCTTGATTGTTACTTTCTCAGCCACGGCTTCCCTGGCCCCTCCGCCTACCACCTATGGAGAGCCTGCAATGGGCCCAAACTCTACTGCTCACCCAGTGATTAAGTCCAGAGGTTGGCAGACTATTTCTTTCTCCATAAATGCTGATAATTTAAAGCCTTTTCTCCCATTCCCATAAGGTGGCCTGTTGAGCTTTCCTGAGAAAAGGGTGGGGTCCATGAGCAAGCGTCCCTCACAGTGCCCCAGGGGCCTCAGCCCCTGACCTGCAGCCCTCCTCTGTCACTACTACTCCTTCTGAGCAAAGGTTCCGAGGCTGAAGTCACCAGCTATAACAATGGGCCTGCCTCTGTGAGTACCATCAGTGATCACAGCATGGTAGTTCCTCTGCTCTGTGCATTGCTTTGCCATCTGTTACATGTCTAGGAACACGGCTGTTGTCCCTGTTTTGTGGATGGGGACACTGAAGGGCAGAGAGGGAGGAGACAGGGACCTCAAACTCCTCCCACCACAGAGGGCCACCTGGGAGGCACTCACGGTCCTGGAGAGGACATGGTCAGCTGCCTCAGCTTCAGGCCTGGGGTCACTGGGCTGCAGCAGATCTGTCAGGGATGGGTGCTGGGGGGAGAACGGGGTGCAGGCAGGGAGAGGATGCCTTGAGCCAGGGTCATCCTGGACCCCCACACTGCTAACCTCTGCCTCAACTCCCAACTGCTCACCAAAGCCACACTCCTCCTGCCTGTCCCTGCTGAGAGGGGGTGTGGACAAAGAGAGTGAGGAGTGAGGAGTTGAAAGGAAATAAGGGGGAGAAAGAAGACATAGGACATGTTCTGAGCAACTGCTGTGTGCCAAGAGTGTTACCTGTCTTGTCTCATGTGAAGTGCGCAGCATTATTCCCATGTTATAGATTAAAAAAAACTGAAGCCTGAAGCCCAGAGAGCTAACTGCCCAAGGTCACACAACTAAGGGGCAGAGCTGAGACGTGAACCCACGTCTGCCCAACTCAAAGGCATGTGCTCTTTACACACACACACACAGAGAGAGAGAGAGAGAGAGAGAGAGAAAAGAAAAGCAGAGAACAAAGGAAGGAAAGGATAGGCATTTTTTTTTTTTAAAGGATTAAAAAAAAGGAGGGTTGAGAAGACAAGGGACAAATGAGCGGGATGAGGAAGCACAGCACCCAGGCTTCCCCTAGGGATCGCTGCAAGGGAGCTGGATTCCTGCAGGCCCCCAGCCCAGCTCCCCACTCTGAGCGTCCAGATGTGTGAGTGTTGGGCCAAGGCCCCCTCAGCTCTGCAGGCCTGGACACTCAATATAACCAGGACACTCAGCATAACCAGGACACTCAGCAAACTCCCCACACAGGTGTCCCTAAGTCAGCAGGTCAGGTGCCTGCCTGACAGAATCTGGTATCTGGATCCCAACTTTGCTACTGACTGACCAAGGATTAGCCAGGGCTTCCCTTCCCAGACCCCTGAATGTGAGTGCCTCAGCCGGCCACCAGAGCCAGCGCCACGGGGGCAGCAGTGGAGGCAGTGCCAGGTAGTAGAGGGTAAAGCTCTGTGCCTACACAAGGGACTCTGTGCCCCAGCCCCAGCCCAGCTCTGCATGATGTCAGCTACCTGCTTGGGGACCTTGGGTGTGTCCTCCGGGGGCATGTCTGCCCTGGCCACAGTGGAGGAGAGCCTGGCCAGCTTGGCTTCCAGCTCAGCAAACGGGTCCTGCAGGCCTGGGGGCAGCTCCAGGCACGTCAGCTCGGGCTCCTCTTCGTGGAGGTAGCAGGTGTCCTTCGGCAGGGGGCTGGGGCCCTCCCGGCTGAAACACTCATCCGAGAAGTACTTGTTCTTGGACTCCTCCTCGGGCATGGAGAACTCCAGGTTGGTGGACTCATCAGGCCCAGGTAAGGCCTCAGAGACGGAAGTTTCCTCGAGGGTGGACAACTCATCAGACATGAAAGAAATCTCAGACTTGGAGCTCTGCACCTTGGGCAGCTCAACCAGCTGAGAAGAACTCTCAGACTTGGAGGCCTCTGCTCTGGGGGGAGCGCCGGGCATGGGTGTGACCTCGGGTCTAAAGGCAACCTCGTATTGGAAAGCAGGTGGGTACTCAGACCTGTTGGCAAACTCAGCCCTGGACATGACCTCAGCCTTGTAGAGGACTTCTGCCTTCAGGATGGCCTCTGAAAATGGAGAATTTCCTTAGAGCTTTCTAAAGGGTTAGAATGAAGGGATCTTTTCTCTGGAAGCTAGCCCCAAGCCTACCATCCCCAAGAAACCAGATTCGGAATAACAGGCTGCCGTTTCCTCCCCCGAATCTGGCTACAGACAGTGCATTCCCATTCTCCTCTCCCTCATCAGAACTCAAACCTGCCTCTTTCCACCTCTTCCAGGAAGCCTTCCATGACCACCACCATGATCTCTCCATTCTCTGAGCTCACCAGCCATTAGGTGCTGGGCTCTACCACACTACTTTGGGACTGCTCTTAACACATGAGCTGACTACCCTGTGGGTCATGCCGCCTTCCCAGGCTGGGAGCGGCCGGGCAGCAGATTTCACATCCAAGCCCCTTGGTGCCGCACTGGAGCACCCAGGTCAGGGCTCCTGCCCACAGGATATATTAGATCCACAGTAGTTAAATGAATGCTGTGGGCGCAAGTTAGAGTTAAATGAATGCTGTGGGTGCAAGTTAGAGTTAGAGATCAAATAAAAATCACTCAGAGGTCCAGACTGGACTGGACCAGATACTCTAAGGACAGAAAATGCTGGAATCTGTCTTTTCCCTCTTCCTTAGAGGAAGTGGTGTCTTCCTCCAAGCTTGGATGGCGCTATGATCACACAAAGACCTTTCTTAGTGCTCCTAGCTTACGGGGCTTTTTTGTTGTTGTTGTTAGCTGCTGTCAAGTCAGCCCCAGCTGTGATCCACTGGGTTTTCACTGGTTGATTTTCAGGAGGAGATCACCAGGCCTTTCTTCCTAGTCTGTCTTAATTCTGGAAGCTCTGCTGAAACCTGTTCAACATCACAGCAACACACAACCCTCCACTGACAGACAGGTGGTGGCTACACTTGAGGTGCCTTGGCCAGAAATCAAACCTAGATCTCCCACATGGAAGGCGAGAAGTCTACCACTGAACCACTGCCCCCGTCACAAGGCTTTAGGTTTTCTCTTTTACATCCCATCCATTTCCTTATCACTGTGTCCAAGCACTTTCTTTAGAGAGTCCTGATTTTCTCTTCCCTGAAATAATGACATCTACTCCCTCACTAGTGGCCTGAACCTCTCTAAGGCTTTGTTCCACATTTGTCATGTGAGGATTACCATAGCTCCCACCTCACTGGATTGTGGGGAGGGCACAAAGAGGGTCTGGCAGGTAAAGCACCTGACATGGTACCTGGCACACAGTGATACCTAATAACTGGCACTGATGACGTTACCATCATTACCACTACAAGATTCAATTTTAGAATATTTTGGTGAGGATGAAGAAATCTGGGCTGCCTGGCAGCATGGGTATTTGAATGATACTCATGGGATGGAACATTCTAGAATGTCAAAAAGAAGACAAAACCTTCCGGGAAGGAAAATGCTCTTGCTCATGATTGAATGTTTATTATGGGACAGGCTCAAAAAGACTGCAGAAAATGCAGACACTCAGGGCAGGGTCTTACCTATAAAACATGGGTGGTATTTCACAGCTCTAAGTCAGCCTTAGGAACCCTGGTGGCACCGTGGTTAAGAGTCTGGCTGCTAACCGAAAGGCTGGCAGTTATAACCACCAGCCGTTCTGTGAGAGAACAATGTGGCAGTCTGCTTCAGTAAAGATTACAATCTTGGAAACTCTATGGAGCAGCTCTACTCTGTCCTATAGGGTCACTATGAGTCAGAATTGACTCAACAGCAACAGGTTTGGTTTGGTTTGGGTCTCAGTCAGCCTTGAGTGGGGGCCCAGCTGTGGCCACGGCATCAGGATGTGGTCTTGTGAGTAAGAGCATGGGCTATGGGGTCAGACTGCCTGGGTTCAAATCCTGGCTCTATTTTACTGGTTGTGTGACCGTGAATGAGCTATTTATCCTCTGTATGCCTCAGTTTCCTTGTCTATAAAATGGGGGTAATTTTAGTACTAAAGGAGCCTTGGTGGCACAACGGTTAAGCATTGGGCTGCTATCCAAAAGGTTAGCGGTTCGAACCCATCCAGCGGCTCCACGGGAGAAGGACCTGGTGATCTGGTCCCATAAAGATTACAGCCTAGAAATCTGTGGGGCAGTTCTACTCTGTCACATGGGTTTGCCACGAGTCAGAATCGACTGACACCTAACAACAACTGTGAGAGTTAGAGAGAACTGAGTCTAGTGCATAGAAAATGCTCCATAAATGGCAGGTACTAAAAGGAGGTGGAAAGGAAAATAGCCCACCTGTCTCCTTCCGCAGGTTCTCCTCCAGCGTGGACAGCTTCACATCATAAGAGTTGCGCATGGCAGTGATGTCCTCCTCCAGCCGGGCCCGAGACTCCTGCTCTGCCTCATAGTCGGCCTTCAGCCTGGCCAGGCGCTCCTCATACTCCTGGGCAGAGGGAATGCACAGAGAAGGCAGAATTATCACCATTTCAAAACACAACTCTCAGTGTCTGCTTCTTAGTCATTCAAACAATGTACATTCATTGTACAAAAATCAGAAAATAGAAATAAGCCAAAAGAACAAAATTAAAATGACCCACACAACACTGGGATAACTACTTGCTGGTGAAGACTCTTCTGAACTTTTCTCTTTGCATTTTTTCATGGGGTAATAATACATGTGGAGTCTGTTGGTGGTGCAAATGGTTAACATGCTTGGCTGCTAACGAAAGGCTGGAGGTTCAGGTCTACACAGACGTACCTGGGAAGAAAGGTTTGACAATCTTCTTCCAAAAATGCTGCCGCTGAAAACCTTGTGAGTCTTAAAAGCTAGCCAAGTTCCATCTAAGATGCATCAATTGGTCTCAACCCACCCAGAGCAAAGGAGAATGAAGAACACCAAAGACATGAGGAAAATATGAGCCCAAGAGACAGAAAGGGCCACATAAACCAGAGACTCCATTAGCCTGAGACCAGAAGAACTAGACAGTGCCCAGCTGCCACCAATGACTGCCCTGACAGGGAACACAACAGAGAATCCCTGATGGTGCAGGAGAAAAGTGGGATGCAGACATGAAATTCTAGTAAAAAGACCAGACTTAATGGTCTGACTGAGACTGGAGGGACCCCAGAGGTCATGGCCCCCAGACTCTCTGTAAGCCCAAAACTAAAACCATTCCTGAAACCAACTCTTCAGACAAAGATTAGACTGGACCTAAAATGATAACGGTGAGGAGTGTGCTTCTTAGCCCAAGCAGACCCCTGAGACTATGTGGGCAGTTCCTATCTGGAGGCCAGATGAGAAGTCAGAGGGGGACACGAGCTGGTTGAATGGACATGGGAAATACACGGTGGAGAGAAGGAGTGTATTGTCACATTGTAGGGAGGGCAACTGGGGTCATCTAACAATGTGTGTATAAGTTTTTGTATCAGAGACTCACTTGAATTGTAAACTTTCACTTAAAGCAGAATAAAAAAAGAAAACTCTGTGAAGCCCAGTTCTACCCTGACACATATGGGGTTGCCACGAGTCAGAACTGACTCAGTGGCAACTGTTTTATAATACACACATTTGTCTGTAATTCATTTTTTTCCACACAACCATATGTTATGAACGCATTCCTGTATCGACAAATAAATTTTTACCAAATGGTCCCAAGCCATCAACGATGAAATACAGTTTTATTCATCGGCTTCTCTCTCCACCATTGCTATTCCCACCAGCTCTTGTCCAAACAGCCTCCTCCCACCTAGACCCCCATCTCCATTCTTGTTTCTGCCCCCAAACCTTTCTCCACGCAGCAGCCAAGCGTCCATTACATCATGTCTGTCCCCTGCTTAGGACCTGTCAGTGGCTTCCCGTGTTCACAAGATAAAATCTCAGCTCAACAGATTTTTTTTTTTTTTTAAACGGGTTGCTTCACCTACTTTTTCCTAGCTTGTATCAGAAGCTTCACTATTCTCTTTCTGTATTAAAGTACAGGTGTACCGTCTGGCTCTCCCACCAGAACGCAACTCCTAGACAGCAGGGACCACCCTGTCTGGGGGCCTCAGTGCCTAGCATACAGTAGGGTCTCGACAATTATCTACTGAATCAGTTATGCAGAAAGCAAGATGTCCGGGCTTCGGACCCACACCTGCCAAGAGGTGGGCAGGGCATTTGTGAACGAATTACACACATGTGGCCCTCCATGGTTTGGAGCCACAGCTGACAGACACCTGCAGCTTTACACCGCTGTAGTAAGCCAGGAGGGGACAGGAGCTGGGGCAGACGTGCTCACCTCACCAGGTACCCTCAGTCGGTAGGAGCCCCACCCAGAATTCTACGAGGGGCACTGCACTGCCTTAGGTTCTCCGGGAGGGAGAGAAGAGGGTACCAAACCCGTTGCCGCCAAGTTGATTCCAACTTATGGCGACCCATGTGTCAGAACTGAGCTCCACAGGGTTTTCAATGGCTGATTTTTCAGAAGATCACCAGGCCCTTCTTCCAGATACCTCTGGGTGGACTTGAACATTTGACCTTTCCCTTAGTAGTCAAACACCATCATAATTAAAGTATATCTATGCATTCTGCAACCCATTTAGATACACTTGAGCCTCCTGGCAATACCTACAGTATTACTGGGGCCCAGGGAGGTTAACTGACTTGCCAAGGACCACACCACTATAGACAACCTCACTGAGACCTCCGGCTTTTCACTGCCACCACTCTTGCTTCCTTCCTTCCCCAGCTGAGACCCCAGATCACTGGACCCCACACTTGTTCCTCAGCAGACACCCTGGACTCCCTCACCCCAGCAACTGCCACTGTTTTCACCAAGAGAGCCCTGACCCTGGTTACACCGAGGCCTCGGCACACCCGCACCTGCACCCCCAAGCAAAAGCTGCCTGGAAACACATGCACACACACAGGCGCACACACACTCATGCAGCAACATCACAGCTATTCTCACTTTTTTTTTTTAATTTTTCTTGTGAGACATTTCCGGTCTCGTACTTCACAGAGAAAATTGAAGCAGTCAGACAGGAACCCCCTCGTCTTGCCCATATCTTCCCATCTACCTGCAGGCTGGCCCCAAAGCTCTGCAATGGATGGACCACCTGGGGCCAACCCCAACCCGCTTGAGGACTTTGCTCTTTCTGTACTCAGTCACTCCTCCCTGCAGTCTGAAAAGCAGGCGCTATTACTTCCAGTATTAAAACTAACAAACGAACATACAAACAAAGACGTTCCCTTGGTCCCGCATCTCCTCCAGCTGCAGTGCTGGCACCAAGTAGATTCTCAGAAAATGCCTGTTGATGACTGACTGGGGAAGAGGTAGCTAGAGGGCAAACCTAGACCCCCAACTCCTGGTTGGTTTGCATTATGCAAACCAAGGAAGAGAAGACAACCCCTCATTTCATTTTCTTACAATGTGTGTTAAGCAGGCAGAAAAGCTGCTATTATACCCACTCTATAGTTAAATAAACCAAGGCTTACACAACCTGCCCAAGGTCATAGAGCCCCTAAGAGCTGGACTTGTAGAAACAAAAGCTGGATAAAACCAAATCAAACCCATTGTCATCAAGTCAATTCCGAGCTGGAAAGACCATAGAAATAGTCCGTCCAAATACCCTCCAGTACTGATGGGAGGCTGAAGCTCAGAGAGTCACACCTAGAGTTTGTGTCTAAGCCGATTCCAAGCCCAGTGCCTTCTCTACTACACAAAGAGGCCTTCTCCCTCTGTCCAGGGTTTTCTGGCTGGCTCTGGAATGGGAAGAGAAGCACAGTTCTAGGCACATAGTAAGTGCTCAGTAAACATCGGTCATATTAAAAAGAACAAATGGGAGGCAGAAAGGGAGGACAGACATCTTCAGCCATGCTTGGCTCACAGAAGAAACTCCAGAGTCAGTAAACAGAAATTTGGTGATGGGGACTCAGGTGGCAGCATTCGGATGCAGTGTCCACCTGGCTGCCTATGGGGAGGAGGCAGGCCACCCTGCTCCCAGGGCACAAGGACCCTCCAACCACTGGCAACACACAACTGCCCACCTGGAACAGCGTCACTTCTCCCTGTGACCACTAGAGGGCGGCAACGCCCTCCTCACAGCACAGCCAGGGCATCTGTTCACCCGATACTGTGAGTCCTTCCACTTCACTCAATACTGTGCGTCCTTAGGTAGAAACTTCCAACCCACCCCATGGCCAACCCTCCCCTCCCCTACTGTGGACCCAAGTCCACTGGTCACCCCATG
Organism: Elephas maximus indicus; assembly: GCF_024166365.1. NCBI lineage: Eukaryota > Metazoa > Chordata > Mammalia > Proboscidea > Elephantidae > Elephas > Elephas maximus. Next base: position 60,971,366 of record NC_064821.1, read on the forward strand.
ATTACACTCCCACTTTAAACCCTGAAAGCATGCCGTTTCTCGTTACTGTGGGCTTGTGCTCTGCCATCCCCAATGGCTCCCTCCTTCCCAGCATGTCCACTGAGCCTGGCCCAGAGACCCAGAGATAGACCTGACACCCAGGCTCTGCTCCAGGAGCTCCCAGCCAGTCGGTGAAAAGGCAGAGTGAGCAGCTGAGTTCCCAGATCCCTCACAGTCTTCCCCCAGAGCAGACAGCAAAACCCCCTGCCTGTCATAGGGGCAGAACTTCGGGACTCTAATCAATTTCTCCTGGCCCTCCAGCCCACAGGGCTGAGCCCCCCAGGCCTTACCTAGTCTGGCCCCCCCAGGCTGGGCCCAAGCCCCCACAGCCTGACAGGGGCTTCTGGGGACCCCAGAGCTGATCCCAACTGAGGTCATAGTTGAGTGGCAGAGGTCCAGCTGTGGACACAGTCAGGCCCCAGCCCCGGCAGAGCTGTCTCTACCTGGTAGGATGTCTTCTATCACGAAAAAGTCAGTACCCTAAAGAGGCTGTCAAATGTCAAATTCCACCACAGGTCTCAGAACGAAGCCTTCAAATGGCTGGAACCTCCAGAAACCAACAGAGATCAGGGTCAGGACAGAGCCTAAAGTGGGAGTTAGGTGGCTCTGCCCGCCTGCCCCATCCCCACCTAGGGGCTAACTTCCATATCTGCACATTAAAGGTCTTACTTGCCCTGCTGTTTCCCAGGGATGCTGGGAAGGCAAACAGGTGAAAGGACCCATGTGCCCCAGGTGAAAAAGGAGTTTTCTTGGAGGCCAACACCCCAATTACCCACCAGTCAAATGCCTGCCTGCAAGGCTCCTCGGTGCCCACCCAGATGCCCTGCTCTCAGCCCCAGGCTTGTTGGCTCCTACTGAGGGGACCGAATCCTCTTTCTACTGACTTCTTTGCCCTTGATCAGCCGTTCTCATAGGAATGCCTCCTCTGCACCCACCGATCTACAGCCACCCCTTCCCTCAGCACTGAGAGAGCAAACACACACATACATTTGCACCTGCAAATACACACGCAAACACATGCATACCCACACGTACATGCACGCACATACACACCCAAAGCAGGCTCTTCCTGCCTCAGATGGTATCAGTGCTTCTGGACTCTTTCTTTCCCAGGATGGAGGCCCAAGCTAGAAGTCTCCTGGAGACACCACACCCTTCTTTATTCTCCCTGCGCAGGCAGTGATAAGGATGGCCTGCGCTCAAGTCAAGACCTGACTCCAAATCCTGCTCAGGCTCTCTGAAGCTATGTGACCTGGGGCAAGTCAAGGAACCTCTTTGAGCCTCAGAGTTCTCAGCTACAAGAGGGGGACTGCAGTACCAACCCCAAGTCTGATGGCAAAGGTTCAATGAGCGCGCGCTGGAGTTGGGCCCCTGCAGCCAAGGCGGCAGCCCTTCCCCTCCTGCTCCCAGTCTCCAACACGCAGGTCTCACCTCCCGGATCAGCTGCTTCTCTGCCTCTGTGTCGTGGTGGATCACGGGTGGGGGCAGTGGCTTCTCCTCAAACTGGACAGGGCTTAGGGGCATCTGGTTGGACAGCAGGGCTGGGAAGAGAACAGAGATCAGGGGCTGTAACAAGGCACGCGTGGTTTGCAGGAACTAAGCAGCAATTGGTAAAAAAGATAACTACGCGCTCATTTATAAAAGACTTCAAAGTGTTGGACTTATCTCAAACATGTCTCTATATAAAGTGCTACTTTATTCATTCAACAAACATGTATTGAGCACCTCCATGTTCCAGGCACTGGGGATGCAGCACTGGACAAACAGACAAAACTCCATGTCCCAATTTCTCCCCCAGTTGAGTTTTCAGCTGGGGGAGAAAGGCAAGCAAATAAGTGCATAACATGTTACAAGACAACATGTGCTAAGAAGAAAAAGAAAGCAGGAGCCTCCTCAGAAGGAAGGTCCAGGGAAAGGTTGCAATTTAAGTCGGGTGGTCAGGGAAGACCTCCTTGACAAGGCTATATGAAAGCAGGGATCTGAAGGAGAGAGGTGGGCAGAGATCTTGGGGAAGAGCTTACCAGGCAGAGGGGAGCAGTCAGTGCAAAGACCCTGAGGTAGGTGTGGGCCTGGACAGTTCCAGGAACAGCCAGGAGGCCAGTGTAACTGAAGCAGAGCAAGCCAGGGGGAGGGTGGGAGGAGAGCAGGCCGGAGAGGTAAAGGACTAGATTGTAAGGGCCTTGGAGGCTGTTATAAGGGCTTCAGCTTCTACTCTGGGTTAAACAGGGGCCACTGAAGGGTCTGAATGGGAAGTGATGGGATCCGACTTGCATTTGAACAGGACTTCCCTGGTGCTGTGTGGAGAACATGCTGAGAGAGCAAGAGCAGAGCTGGGAGACCTGGCAGGGGACCCCTGCAGTAATTCAGCTGAGAGGTGCTAGCAGCAGAAGTGGGGTGGGGACAAGGGCATGGATTCTGGACATGACGTGAAGGTAGCAAAAAAAACTCAAACTCACTGCCATTGAGTTGATTCTGACTCATAGCGACCCTATAGGACAGGGTAGAACTGCCCCATAGGGTTTCCAAGGCTGTAATCTTTATGGAAGCAGACTGCCACATCTTTCTCCCTCCAGTGGCTGGTGGGTTCAAACCACTGACCTTTAGGTTAGCAGCTGAGAGCTTTAATCACTACACCACCAGGGCTCCTTATTGTGAAGGCAGGGATAGTAGGATTTGCTGATGCACTGGATGTGGGTTTGAGAGAACCTGGTTAAGTCAAGGGTGACTCTGGGTCTCAGGCTGGAACACACACACACACAAACACACACACGCGCGACAGTCCCACCAGCAGTGTGGAGAAGACTGCAGGACATGCAGGTGGGGGAAGATCAGAGCTCAGTGTCAGCCACACTAAACTGAAATGCCTAGAAGAGAGACAGGTAGATATCAAGTCTGGAATTCAGAGGAGACGGCAGGCTGGAGGTCTCCGTGTGAGAATTATGAGCTAGCCAAACCAAATCAAACCCACTGCCGTAGAGTTGATTCTGACTCATAGCGACCCTATAGAGACGGTGTGTAAAGCCAGGTGAGCGGACGAAACCACCCTTGGAGTGAGCATAGGGAGAGGAAAGTAGAAAGGACTGAACAGGCCTAGTGCAATGTTAGGAGGTTGGGGAGAGGAGGAGGAAGCACCCAGGGGCCTGGGAGGGAGTGGTCAGGGAGGTAGGGAGGGAACCAGGACAGAGCCGTGTCCAGGGTGCAACGGTTTCGAGGAGAAGGGAGGGATCCGCTGATTCCATGGATGCTAGGAGGGCAGTGAGCTGAGCCCACCTGGACTTTGATCACTGGGTTTCACGCCCTAGAGGTTACTGACAACAAGAGCAGCTTCAGGGGGTACAGGGCAGAAGCCTTCAGGACTAGGGGCAAGGGAGAGTGGAGGAGAGAAACTGGAGCCGGTGGAGGCAGACAAGTGTTTCAAGTTTTACTAAAAGGAAAAGAGAGGATCATGCCAGTAACCAGGGGGAGAAGTAAGGCTGAGAGAGGGTCAATGTTTGACAGTGACTACTGAGTCAGACACAACTGGGTTCAAGGCCCTGCTATAAAATGACAGCATCGTCTGTTGTCTCCTGGGCCCTTACGTGCCCAGCTCTGTGCTAAGCCCACACATGCAATATCGCCTGTCATCCTCCCAGCTGCCTCCAACAGTGACAAGGCAGCCAGCGGTGTTCTCTCCATTTTACAGATGAGGACAGTAAGGCTCGGAGGGAGAGGCCACTTGCCCAAGGAGCCAGGAAGTGAACTGGCTATTAGTTGTGGGGCTCTCAGCTCTGCTCTGCACTGATCATCCCAGCTCGCTAAACTTCGTGCCCCTAATCCCAGAGGGGACACTAACAGCCCCACCCCCTGTAAGGCGGCGTGGTAACCACTGGCAGGCTGTGCAAATGTCAGCTGCTGGGCTTGGGGAGCCACTGGCAGAGCCCCCCAACCCCCTCCTAACACCTCTCACCATTCCTCCATCAATCGACCCCAAGCGATCTTCAGAGTCAATGGGGTCAGAAGTGGGGAACAGGACAAGAGGAGGAAGGCAAGTTGCCAAAGTCCAATCCCTCATCATTGTATTCAAGACCCTCTCCACTCCAGCCTCTGCCAAGCTTGACATGATCTCCCACCTCCCTCCTCCCCAGGCAGCCAGTAGAAGAATTTGTAGTTCCCCAGACGCACCTTACAGTCTGTGTATCTTTCACACACTGGCCTCTCCTCGTTATGCCTAATAGAGATACTTGGCATCCTCCACGACTCGGCTCAGCCACCTCCTCCCTGACTGACCTGGCCACATACTTCTTTCTGCAGTGCCCTGTACAGCTATCTGCCCTAGAGTTCATCTTGTTGCACCTGACTGTCTGCCAGAGTGTCCTTCTTCCCAAGCAACTAGGTACTCCATGAGGCAGAGCCTGAGTCTGAGTCATCTCTATGTCCCCACTGCCCAGCACAAGTCCATGCACAGAGGAAGGGCTCAGTGAGTTTGGGATGGATGGGTGAGTGGGTGGGAGGGTGGATTGGGATGGGTAGATGGAATGAGTGAATGGATAGGTGGATTAAATGGATAGATAGATGGAAGGATGGACTGTATGGATGGGCAGGTGAATGGATGGATCAACAGATGGACTAATGAACTGGGTTTAAGTATAAGTGGATAGACAGATGGACAGAGTATGTGGACGGATGGGTGAATGGGTGAACGAATGTATGGATAGATGGAAGGATGGATGGAGACGATGAATGGATGGGTGGATGGTGGGAAGGATGGATGACAGGAGGGAAGGAAGGAGGGACAGCTGGCTGGCTGGATGGGTGTGTGTATGTGTGTAGAATGGATGGAGAAGGTGGGTGGGGAGATGGATGAATGGACAGATGAACCCAGGCTCTTTTGTGCTCCTTTCCCCAAGGGTTCTCAGATAAAGAAAATCTTGGAGTTCCTCGGTTCTAAGAACCTGCAGGTATGGATTTCCACCCGCCAGATGACAGCCAAATGCCTGGGAGTGACAGCTGCAATAACAAGGTGCCTAACTGGGACTGGGGCTGGGCATGGAAGAGTGAGTCACCAGCTGCTCAGCAGCACAGCTTCACAATGCTGCCCAGGCACAGGGGGCAGATGTGTGGGATGATGGATGTGCAGCCCAGAGGCAGAAGTGAGTGACAGAGCCTGGGGCTAACATGCCATGCCAGATGGACTGGCCTCTCCCTGAGGCCACCTGTGAGCAGAACCTCGGGGCCATCACTAGCCAGGGCTCTCCCTGAGTGTTCAAAAGATGTGCTCCCAGGAAGTAGAGAGGAGGTGGGAGCATTATTTCCATCTTCTCTCAGGTGGGAAGCCAGAGACAAGAAGAAAAAGGAAAGAGCCTTTCTCTAGGCCCTCTGCCGCCCACCTGCCTTTCCTCCCTGGCACCCCACCCTTCCTGCCCCGCCCCTCCCAGCTGCCCCACCTGACAGGCTGCTGGGGCTCATCTGCTGGGCCAGAATAGCCTTGAGCTTCTTGATCTCCTCCTGGTACTCTCGCAGAAGAGCATCCTTGGGGTCCTCATTGATGCGTGGCTTGTTCTTGATGTTCTTGGCTCGGTTGGCGTAGCGCAGCGTGCTGAGCGTCTCGTCGTAGTTGTTGTCGGCAGGTGACAGGCAGGCCACCATCAGGGTCTTGGTGTTGCCTCCCAGCGAGTCCTGCAGTAGCCGTGTCAACTTCGAGTCCCGGTAGGGTATGTGCTTGCAGCGCCCGTCCACCAGGGCCGAAATGACGTTGCCCAGTGCTGACAGTGACAGGTTGATCTTGGTGGCCTCCTTGAGCCGCTCCCCTGTGGCGCCCGTCTTAGACTGCCGTTCGCTGCCCGCCAGGTCTACCAGGTTCAGCTTGCCTGCCCGGAGGTGGTCCTTGCCTCGCTCATCTGCAGACAGACCAGGCAGAGGAGGGGCTGGCCTTTAGGTAAGCCTCCAGGTAATGAGGACAGGTAACCACTGAGCACTCACTACCCACCAAGGGTTCCATTTTAGCTGCAAAGGACCCCACTGGAGGAGGTGCTATTAATGTGCCCATGAAGAAACTGAGATGCAGAGTGGGCATGTAACTTTCCCAAGGTCATGCAGCTGCTAAGTGGTGAAGCCAAGATGAGAACCCAGGGCTGTCTGACTCTAAAGGCAGACAGTTCCCACCATGTTGCATTGAACAGGTTGGTCAGGGTAGGGGGGCCTCGGGGGCAGCGGCTGGGAGGTGCAGGCTAGTTTCTGAGTGCGGCAGGATTTCTCACAGCGATCACAATAGCTCCTATGGAATTTCTGTGAGGCTGGGGGGTGGGAGTATGTCTAGGTCATCAAGGGATTGTAGCCTTAATGCAAAAAAAAATATATATATATATATATACACACACACACACGTATGCATGTATGCATCAGCTTTGTGTTTGGACCTGGTTCCAATCCCAGTTGTCTCTTACATGCTGTGCGATGTTGGCGAAGCCATGTACCTCTCTGATCCTCATTTCCCACATCAACAAAATGAGACTAACTATAGCTCCCTCTTGGGATTTTTAGATGAGTAAAGTAAATTGACAGCACATTTTCACAGTTGTTTACACAGGTCCTAGGGGCCCTCATGGTACCACGGTTAAATGTTCACTTGCTACATGAGAGGCTGGTGGATTGAATCCATGCAGAAGCTTCATGGGAGAAAGACCTGGAGATCTGCTCCCGTAAAAATAACAGCCTAGAAAACCCTGTGGAACAGTTCTCCTCTATCACATGCAGTCACTATGAGTCAAAATCAACCTAATGGCACCTAACAACACATGGATCCTGGAACACAGCAGTTATCTGTTCCCCTGTGCTGGCAGGGTGGGCCCTGGGTGTCAAGGGTGACAGGAGTGCCAGGCACTGGCTGGGAGTGTGGGCTCAGCAGCACAGGTTTTGAAGACTCGGACCTGGGAGGTCTGATCCTCATCCTACCCCTTAAACCAAACAAACCAAACCCAGTGCCGTCGAGTCAATTCCGACTCATAGCGAGCCTACAGGACAGAGTAGAACTGCCCCATAGATTTTCCAAGGAGTGCCTGGCAGATGTGAACTGCCGACCCTTTGGTTAGTAGCCATAGCACTTAACCACTACACCACCAGGGTTTCCTCATTCTACCCCTTGGTAGCTGTGAAATGGGGAAATAATATCACTTAACTCTGAGCCTCAGCCTTTCTCTCAGTAAAACGGGGATAATACATCCACCCTGAACAACTGAAGGAGCTGTGAGGCTCACATTGATATCATGTATGTAAAGCACTAAGGATTGTGCCTGGCACACAGTAAGTGCTCATTAAATGAAAGCGTGCTGCTTTTGGTACAACTAATAACTCTTTGATTGTCACTAGACTACATCATAAACTGTTCCAAATGAGATGGTGTCATTTCTGACTTATCAGTGGGCTGGGCCCAAACCCCTAGCTGGGGGAGGAGGGGAGGAAAGCTTCCCACTTAGCTTCCTGCTGGGTGAAACCAGAAATGGCCTAGGTATGCCCATGAGCACAACAATCAGGAGAAGTAAAAAGTCTGGCTGGTATTCAGTAGAGGCATGAACATGTGAGGGGTTTGATTCTTCGGGCTAAAAAAATGCAGGTGGTAGGAGACGACTTAGTATCGTCCTTTTGGAAAGCTCTTTGCAGAATGAACTAGAAGTCTTAAAGACTCCAGGAAGGCCACTTCAGGGAATCTAATCTGAGGAAACGACCCTAAAAGTAGGAAACGCTTTGTGCACAAAGACGTTCATCACAGCTTTATGTACAAGATGGAAAAACTGGAAACAACTTCACCACCTTGTAGGGGACTGGTTGGAAACCCTGGTGGTGTAGTGATTAAGAGCTATGGCTACTAACCAAAAGGTCGGGAGTTCAAATCCACCAGGCGCTCCTTGGAAACTCTATAGGGCAGTTCTACTCTGTCCTATAGGGTTGCTATGAGTCAGAATCAACTCGACAGCAATGGGTTTGGTTTTTTTTTTTTTTTTTTTGGTTAGGGGACTGCTTAGAAAAGGGCCAAAAGTAATGAATTCTTCTCCAGCCAACACACAGGGTCATAAAGACACAGTCATAATAATAAGGGAGACTGTTTAGTGTTGGCCTGGGAAATGAAAAACTACACAAAGAGTAAGATTTCAATTGTGTTTAAAACCTTCATAAGAAAAAAATGCCCAAAAGAAAAAATGCTTAAATGTTAACACTTGTGTTTAGGTACTAAAATAATCAATAATTTTTCTCTAATTTCTAAATATCTTTATTGGGTTTGTATTATTCTAGCATGAAAACAATAAACATCTTTTAAATTTTTTTAAAGCTTGTTACCACGCAGCCTGCCCCATCCTTCATACTCTTACTGAAAAGACCAAGAGGCACACAACAAACCTGCTCTCTTCCTTCCACTTCATCTGCTCTAGTCCCTAGCCACACTGATCCTGCCCTCCCCATATCATGACTCCTGTGGGAGACTCAGCAAGCACCATGCAGCTGGCCTGGGGCCAGGTCACCATAGACTGGGCAGTGTGGTCAACCCAAGCTTTGACCCTGGGTCAAGGATCTCTCTGGAATTATGTCTCTAGTTGGGCTGAGACTGCCTGCTGCTCTGTTGCTTTTTGGAGTTCTATTTGGGATGGACCACAAACTTGAAGGCAGCTATAGTGTAAGTGGAAAAAATCCAGGTATTGGAGGCAACTGGGTTCAAAGCCCAGCTTCACCACTTAGCAGTCATGGGACCTTGAACCAGCAATTTACTTCACCTCTCAAAGCACTGCTTCCTTACCTGTAAAGTTAGAATTATAATGCCTCCTTCCAGGATAGTTATAGGTTTAAATTGAATGAGGTGTGTAAAGTGCTTAGCACAGGGCCTGGCATAGAGGTGGCCTGGAATGTATATAGGTTTCTTTCCTTCTCCTCTTTCTTAGTAGCTTCAAGAAAAAAAAGGAAGAGTGAGGTAACAGAAGAGTAGAGAAATTATAAAGAGAAGCCAAACAACCTGGTTGATAAACACTCTGTGACTGAATCCCAGCTCTAACACTTTCTAGTCACATGACCTCAATTTTCTCATTTGTAAAATGGGAATAATATTAGTATCCACCCTATAGGGTTTGTAGTGGGTTGAGTGATGCCCCCCCTCAAAAGATATGTCCACCTGGAACTTCCGAATGTGACTTTATTTGGAATAAGGGTCTTTGCAGATGTAATTAAGGTAAGGATCTCCAGGTGAGATAGGCGGGTCCTGAATCCAATGACAAGTGTCTTTATAAGAGAAAGACAAGACACAGAGGAGATGACCATGAGAAAATGGAGGCAGAGGCTGGGGTGATGCAGCTATAAGCCAAGGAAGGCCAAGGGTTGCCTGTAGCCACATGAGAGAGGGTCATGGAATAGATTCTTCCTCAGAGCCTCCAGAAGGAGCCAACCCTGCCGGCACCTTGATTTTGGACTTCCAGCCTCCAGGGCTATGAGAGAATAAATGTCTGTTGTTTTAAGCCACCGACTTTGTGATAATTGTTACAGCAGCTCTAGGAAACTAACACGGTGCTGTCGTAAGAACTAAATAATGCACACAAAGTGCTTGGCACATAGTAAGCATTTGTAAGTGCCAGCTACCAGTAATTACTACTGTTAGCATTGCTGCTATCCTAGCCCCAGATCCTAGTATCCGGAGGGACCTGCTGTGTTCCCTCCAGGCAAGCAGAGCATCTCTTCCCAGTTTCACACGGGGTTCCTGAAGCTCCCCGAGCTGAAGCATCTTGGCTGGGAGGAATCAGAACCCCTGGCTCAGGGTGTCCAGCCTACCCTCCACCCTCACCAGGCCCCACATACCCACAGCATAGATCTCAATGCTGATGGTGAAGATGGAGTGTGAACGGGAGGAGTCCTTGTTCATCAGGGTGTAGCCAACTGAGCGGTTCTTCCAGCCCGTCTCCATGATGCGCTCACACTGGGCCACGCTGTGCACCGTGTGCATCGACAGCCCCTTCACGTACACGCCCTTCTCGGGGTGCTCCTTCAGCTGTGGGCAGGAGGAACCACGCAGGAGTGGGTGAGGGGCAGGGCCTCCTGCCTCCTACAGCAGGAGCAGGGGTCTCCAGAGAACCAGAGGGAAGGTCCCCGTTAGACCACCTTCTCCCTCCTGCAACGCAGGCTGGTACTTCACCTACCCTGTAAAAAGAGGAGGGGGTTTGCTCTAGGCAGAGCCAGCCTCAAATCCATCCTTGCATGTCCTATTTGTTGTGGTACCTTGGACCAGTGACTTAACCTTTCTGAGCCTCAGTTTCCGCATCTCTAAAATGGGCATGAAATATCTAATCTCATCGGGGTATAGTAAGGACTCAGTAAATTAAACCACACTCAATGCTTGGCACAGTGCCTGGTATATCATAAGTGCTCAGTAAAGGCCAGGTGCAGCCCTTGTAGTTAATAGCATTATGAAGGTGGTTTTCAGCATGGAAGCCCTAGCTCCCTGGGGCTAACTCAGCAGTCACCCAAGGGCTCTGAGCGCTGCCTCCTTCACCCTGCCAACATGGCTCCATCTCGCCTCTCTGCTGCCATAGCTCCATGGCAACAGGCACATTCCCAGGCCTTCGGGCCATGTGCCTGGTGAGTGGCCATTTGCTGTCCAGAACTCCAGGTGGCTCACAGCTCGGCCAAGTCCCCAGTACAAGGACAGTGAGTAAATTAATTAATCTGATTGCTCCCTGCTTGCTTTCCAGGCAGTCAAGCTGTTCTGTTGCAGGCACAGAGCTGTGAAACGCAATATTTTTCAAGTGTGAGAGGAAATAAAACCATTCTGGCAAGAGCAGAATGAATTAAGACAAAAGTCATTTGTCTGCCAAATGGCCCTGCTAGTCTATGCTGGTCAGCCACAGAGGCTCAGATGCTTTGCTTCGGGCAGCTTCAGGGGTCCTACGCGGGTCGGGTCCTCTGCGGCAGTCAGAGGACAAACCCAGGCTTGCCTCTTCTGCTAACATGTGAAGTGGGGGAACAGTCAGACCAAGACTGTAGGATTGCACTTAGCCCAGGACTGGGCTTCATGAAACAGATAAGCAAGCTGCGGAGGCACAGAAATGTTAAGTGACTTGTTTAAGGTCATATAGCTACTGGCAGGGCAGCAACGGAATCACAGGAAACTGAAGATTCCAGAGGCAAGGGCATTGTGGAATGGATGGGGTCAGGGAGCGGCTGGAGCATCCTGCAGTAACTGAAGCCTGCAGTGGTAAAGGGCTGGCCAAGGGGGTGACCGTGGGGCTGGAGAGCAAAAGACAGAAGCAAGAGACCCCACAGAGAAGGCATGGCTCAAAGTTAGTCCTGGGACACCATGGAAGTTTTTGACAACCTGCTTCATGCTGACTGTGTGCCTGGAGAGCTGCCTGTTTTGATCACTGCCACACTCTTACCCCTAGAACCCTGCCTGGCACACAGGATGCCCGGCTGAATGAATGGTGGCTTCCGGCTTCCTATTTAGTCAGACAGACTCGGGCTGGAAACCTGATTCTGCCACTTGCTAGTATGTGTAAACTTGGGGAAGACAATTTGCCTCTCTAGGCCTCAGTTTCCTTGTTTGTAAAATGAGAATAATAAACCCTATTTCTACAAGACTATTATAAACAGCTCTGGTAGTGCAAAGGTTAAGCACTGGGCTGCTAAACAAAAGGTTGGTGGTTCAAACACACCCAGCCACTCCATGGAAGACAGAGCTAGAGGTCTGCTCCCATAATGATTACAGCCTCTAGAAAACCCTATGGGGCAGTTCTACTGTGTCACATGGGGTCACTGAGTCGAAAATGGACTCAGTACCTAACAACAACATGATGAGGATTAAGAAGACAGTGGATGTAAAAAGAGTTTGGCCAGACCCTTCGAGGACGCACAGTGGATGCACGTCCTAAAGAGGATGGGGACACTCTGTCTGGGGCCTGAGCAGACTCAGGCACCTGGAAGGGGTGCAGGGAGGCAGCCCCTCCCCCAGGAGGTCTCCCACTGGCCCTACTTTTAGGGATAGAAAAACCTGCCCCCCCACCTTGTATGCCCAAATGATGAGATGATTAAGGCAGACTCCCCCAGTGATTCCCCAGGACGGACCCCATGGACCCCCCACTTCCATTCCTATCGCACCTCAGCAACAGGAAGGCCCAAGTGAGAGCTGCCAGCTGCGTGCCTTGTTCCTTGGTAACCGTTCCTTGCAGCTGCGCAGCCGGAGCCTGGTGGCCATGTCAACCAGCAGGGTTGCAACTGGGATGGGGTGGGTGTGAGGTCCATGGTGGGTCAGGAGCCAGGGAACGCCATGTTGGGGGTGGCCCCTGGCCTTCTGCCCCTACATGGGATGGGGAGAGGGCCCCACACCCACCACGCAATACTGGTAGTTTGTGGGGGCAAGAGGGTATGGCTCCTTGATGCTTCCTAAACTCCCTTCAGTCCTAGCTGATCTAATAACCTCTAATTATTTACAAAGACAATCAGGGCCCATGTGAAGCACTTCATCAACCTTATCTGACTCCACACAGCAACTCTACCACACGGCCACTCTGACTTTATCCCTGCTTTGCAGATGAGAAAACAGACTCAGGTGAAGTGATGTGCCCAAGGTCACACCACCAGAGAAGGCCAGGCTGGGATCCAGACCCAGGTCTGCTCTGTGCCAGCATGCTATACTGGCTCTGTGAGAGGGTCTTCTCCTGGGTAGTCGTCACGGGCCGGCACCTAGGACTTGGAGGCTGCTGCCCTTGGCCAGGAGGATAAACTCCACAATGACTGATCCTCTCTCCACTCCAGCTGCCCCTCTGAGTCACCAGATGTGACGGCCAGAAAGGTCCCTGGAGATCAGCACTAGTCCATCCTTGCTCATCTGAGGACAAATATTCAGAAATAAGGAGGGAGCTGCACCAGGCCACTCAAGGCGAGGCAGTTCTGGCTTCTGACTCCAGGCCCATTGCTCTTTGGGAATGGGGCTCCTCCCACAAAACGCATCTGCATGCCCTCCACAGGGCAGCATGTCAAAAGCCCGCTTCACCTGTTTCACAGGGTCTGTTTCACAGGGTGCGTCTGTTATGGCAGATCACCAAGCCTGAGGCCAGTGGGCCTGGCTGGGGCAAGTGCATGTGCCTTGACTCCTCAGAGCCCACGTAGCTGAGGCCTTTCTAGGATTCAGGGTATTGAGGAGGGGGAGGAGGGCCTCCTGCTGCCCTAATAACTGACTCAGTGAGCTCAGGTCAGGTGCGCAGAAGTTTCCAAGTGGGCAGGGCACCTTGACCCAACAGCTGGCCTTTCGAGGCTGCTTTGTAGGAACAGCCCCCTAGGCCTTCCTCCCTTTCATATTCCTCCATCTGGGGGCTGAGCTGTGACTCAGCTGCACCAGCTCTGGGATACAGAAAACAGCTGAAGGATTCCAAGTGGGCGGCTGCAGGTTCCGTCATAGAAAGGGCAAAGTAGTGCTGTATTTGAGATGAAGCCTGAGGAGGAGGGATGGGGGTGGGTCCCCAGCAGCCAGGATTCGGGTCTGGATGGAGAATGGAGGCAGAGAGTTCACACTGTGTGTATCTGGTGCAGCGTGTGGTGGCCCCATGCCTGGAACCCACGAGGCTTTCCTAGTACGTCTTTGTGGACTGAGTGAATCAACCAGTGGATGTCCCTCCCTCGCTTAGAACCCCTTGTCGTTAGTTGCCGTCTAGTCTGTTCAGACTCATGGCAACCTTCTGAATAACAGAATAAACATTGCCTGGTTCTGCACCATCTTCATGATCACTGGTATGTTTGAGTCCATTGTTGCAGGCACTGTGTATTGTGAGTGCCTTCCAACCTAGGGGGCTTATCTTCCAGCACAGTATCAGGCAGTATTCTGTTGTGACCATAAAGTTTTCACTGGCTAATTTTGAGAGGCAGATCACAGGCTATCTTAGTCTGGAGGCTCCACTGAAATCTGTCCATGTCAACCATGGGTGACCGTGTTGGTATGTGAAATACCAGTGACATAGCTTCCAGCATCACAGCAACACGCAAACCACCACAGTACAACTAACTGACAGATGGATGGTATTGTCCAAGGGGTATCCCATATTGCTGATCCGGAAAAAAAGCTTCTGACTGCTCAGGTCCCACAAGCTCTGGTACCAACACCATTGCCAGTAATTTGCTGTGTGACCTTGGGCAAGTCCCTTCCTCTCACAGCATGTTTCCTTATCTGTCATCAGAAAAGGTTTGACAAAAGCTCTCTAGGGGTTTTCTGGCTTCAATTTTTTAAGGATCTGTCCATGATATGAACCAGTACACTTAACAGCCATTCCCTAGGGCCTGGTCTGTTCAGTTTGGCCATGGAGTGGTCACCCATCACAGAGAAACTCAATGACCTACAATTCAATCCAGGAGAAGCAGGGACCTGGGAGCAGATAGAAGATGCTGGAGCCAGGTAGGGAAAATCTTACCCTTGTGGGTGTAAGTCGGGTGGGAACAGGTGATTCCACTCACTCCTAGAGGTTAGTGAGGAGCAGCTGTCTGACCCGCCAATCTTGGATTTGTCAGCCCCTGCGGCAATATGAGTCAGGAGAAGCCTCCATCCTGACCCACAGACTTGGGACTTCCAGGCTGTACAACCTTGTGAACCATTTCCTTGATATAAATCTCTCTCTATGTAAATTTACATGCTTCACTTGTTTTGCTTCTCTAGAGAACCCAGCCTAAGATGCCATCCCTCTGTCGTATTTTCTGAATCCTGATGGCATGAAATGGCTCACACAGAGAAGACCGACCCGCTGCCAGCACCCTGCTGAGCTGCTGACCCACATTACCTTCTTCAGTCTTTACAACAGCCTCCTTATGAGGTCATACCACGAGTCCTCCTTATGAGGTCGTACCACGAGTCCTCCTTATGAGGTCATACCGCGAGTCCTCCTTATGAGGTCGTACCGCGAGTCCTCCTTATGAGGTCGTACCATGAGTCCTTGGGAGCCCCCATGGCTGAGACCTTTCAAAGGGGAATGAGATTCCAGAATTTGAGCCCATTAAACCCGCTGCCATCGACCCGATTCCGATTCATAGCGACCCTACAGGGCAGAGTAGAACTGCCCCATAGAGTTTCCAGGGAGCACCTAGTGGATTTGAACAGCTGACCTTTTGGTTAGCAGCCGTAGCACTTAACCACTATGCCACCAGGGTTTTCTCTGAGCCCATTAGCAGCAGTGAATTGGGATGTTTGAGATCCAGGATCTTGAAAGCAGACAGATCTGGGTTCAAACCCAAGCTTGGTCACTTACTGCTGTGTGAACCTTGGGTAAGTTAATTAACCTCTAAGATTTCCTTCTCTCATCCATAAATTGGGGATAATATCATCTACCTCACAAGGTTACTGCGAAAACTGAATGGGATAACGTGCCGAAAGCAGCCAGTAAGTGCAAGTGCTCAATAAATGGTAATCACCACCACCTTTTCACTAAAAGAGCCCTTAGAGAGTCTCAGAATAATATTTTTAGAAGTGAAACCCTTCCTAAAAATGAAATCTTACACAAAAACTCCATCTATTTCAACAGGTGAGGCCAGGTCCCCTTGTGTGGCAGGGGGGTGGTGACAGGAGGCCCACTGACCCCACCCCTGCATCGAGTAGTCACTGAGCATGACACATGTTTCCTAAACTGCTCTCAGTCTCCTGAGAGGCCAGACTCAGAGTGAAAGAACTTCACTTCATAGCAGGGTGAAGCAGAGGTGGATGTTGTGAGGGTCCTATCAAGGGCAGTGGTGGTCCACTGGTAGAACTTTCACCTTCCACATGGGAGACACAAGTTTGCCTTCCAGCCAATGCATCTCTAACATGCGGAGGACTCTCCAAACTTCTCCAAACTCTAGTCTCAGCCAGTGACCGCCCCCAGCACACTTCTTGAGTATTTCTCAGGGAGCACCACCAGAAGCCAACCTCCCCTCCAGTCTCCACCTGCCAACGCCAATCTGTACCCACCTCCAGCTTCTGCTTGGTGTCAGCCCCCAGCAGGTCACGAACATCTTCATTGTAGATCTCCAGGTAGGAGGCCCGGACCAGGAACTTGGTGTTCTCTGCACACTGCAGGGAGGGGACAGACAGCAAGGACACCTGAGCACTGGGCACCTGTTGCCAGACTGCCCCTGGGACCTTTGCAGCCAGTGACCTGAGGTCCCAAAGACAGGGCATCACCGGAGAAGGGGGGACCTGAGGGCAAGAGGAGTCCCCACCCCGCCTGCCCTGCCTGCCTGTCCAGCAAGCTCTGCCCTCCTCTCCAGCTCAGTGGACCTCGGGCTTCTCGGAATTGCAGAATTCTCATATTGCTATGTGCTTGTCTACTGCTCTCTCGCTGGCCTCATGGAAGGGAAATATGGGCCTCCCCATTATTCAGGTAGTGAAACCGAGGCCAAAGGTAAGGCTTGGACTAAGAACTGGATCCGGGCTGGTCCCTGGTGGCCCTCCCGGCCTCTAGATGCTCCTATGGGCCACCGCAATGAGTCCTGCGAGCAGGTGCAGTGGGCTCTGGAGCCCACCAGGGTCCCTGTCCCTGCTCTGCCATTTCCCATATGCAGAGCTCTCTGCGCATTGCCACAAATGTCTCACCTTCAGTGCGGACACTGGGACAAAGTCCAAAGTCTGGTCTTGACCCAGCCCATGAGGGTTCTGAATCTCGCTTCCCTATCTTGTAAATGGGGATTAGAGTTACCTCCTGGGTGAGTGTGTGGGGGCCAACGAGATCACTACACAAAGGGCTCTGCCCAAGGCTTGGTCAATAAAGAGAAACTATCATTGTTACAACCACTTCTCAGGCTAGTGTGGGGCCATCATATCCACATGCAGTTATGAAATGTTAAAATCCAATAATGGCAGGAGAAAAACATGGAGCCGGTAGAATTATCTTGATTTTTTCTCCCGTCACCTTTTCAGAAACTAGAGCCTGCCTCTGCTGACCTACGCCAAGTCCAGCCTGGGCTCCAATTCCATTCCAGGTCCCTGCTGCAGGTCAGAAGTACCCTGGGGACCATTCGTGGCAACGTGGGGGGAGCCTGTAGTCCCAGAGCACCAGCCTTGGCCCTTCCCTCCTTGAGGCCCATACCTGGACGCTCTCAAAAATGTGCTCGAAGGCCCTGGGAATGATGCCCCTCTGGCAGGAAGGGTCTGGCAGGCCCTGCATGGTGAAGGACTTCCCGCTGCCGGTCTGGCCGTAGGCAAAGATGGTGCCATTGTAGCCCTCAGTGACACCCTGTGTGGGAGAAAGCCAAAACCTGAGTGCTTAGACAGGATGACCACAGCCTGGCTCCAGGCTAGGCCCCGTACCATAGTGCTGCCTGCTAGCTCACCAACTCCCCTGGGTCTCCCACCACACTTGCACAGGGAGACACAGGCTCTGTCCTCAAGGAGTTCACTACCTGTGGGGTAGAGGACTGTGTTACTGCGTGTGGTAAGAGCCTGTACTGTGGACCCAGGCTACCTGGCTTCAAATCCCATTGGTACTCTTTACTGGCTGTTATGGGTTGATTTGTGTCCTCCCAAAATATGTGTTGGAATTCTAACCCCTATACCTGTGGATGGAGCCCTGGTGGCACAATGGTTAAAGCTCTTGGCTGCCAACCAAAAGGTTGGCAGTTTGAACCCATTAGCAGTTTCACAGAAGAAAAGACCTGGGGATCTGCTCCCATAAAGATTACAGCCTAGGAAACCCTATGGGGCAGTTCTACTCTATCCTATAAGGTTGATGAGTCAGAATCAACTTGCACACAACAACACACCTGCGGATGTGATCTTGTTTGGAAATAGGGTTTTCTTTGTTAATGAGGTCCTACCAGTGTAGGGTGTGTCCTAAACCTAATCACCTTTGAGCTATAAGGAGCAGCACAGAGAGAAGGCAGCAAGCACAAACGGGGAAGAGAGGTGCTACTTGAGGAACACCAAGGACCCCAGGAACACCAGGACTACAGAGGCTAAAAAGAGACAAGAATTTTCCCCAGAGCCAACAAAGAGAGCCCTCCCTTGGACCTGGTGCTCTGAATTCAAACTTCTAGCCTCCTGAACTGTGAGAAAATAACTTTGTTAAAGCCACCCACTTCTGGTATTTGTTACAGCAGCACTAGGAGAGGAGGACACTCGCTGTGCCTTTGGGATGGTGTTGCTTAAGCACATTTAGGCTCAGTTTCCTCATCTGTAATTAAGGGTACAGTTGTCATGAGGTTTACAGGAGAACCATTGCGTGTGTTAGCCCACGCAGCACCCGGCACAGTTGCTAGCATGCAGAGGCACTCACGAACTGTCTGCCTGGAATGTGACCCAGGGGGTGACCGACATATACAGTGATTCTCAAACAAGGTGGTGGGGGGGGTATATAATGACATAAGTTCAGGTAATGGGCAAGGAGGAGGAGTACGAGGAGGAAGGACTGGGCAAAGCTTCCCTGGTGGATGGGAGCAGAGCTGAAAGGGTGGCTTGGACTTTGATAGGTGGCTGCGAAGGGAGGGGAAGACATTCCAGGCCCAGGGGACAGCAAACACGCAGAGGTGAGGTGCTGGGACCCAGTGGAGCTAGGACAATGGGGTGAGGGATGAGGCTAGGAAGGAAAATAGGAGGTAAACTGGGTACCATCTGTAGGGTCATTGTTCATGCACTCACACATTCATTTATTCAGGTACTGAGCAGGTTTTCTGGGCTAGGCACTATGCTCCGGCTGGGGATAGAGCAGTGGGTGAACGACAGTAGACACAGTCCCTGCCCCAAGTGGGAGTCCTGTGTCGGAGCCCAGAGAACTACTCCCAGGCCCCAAGGCCCACATGGCATCTATGCTAGGTCCCACCTCAGAACCCCTTCCTGCAGGCAAGAACAGGGTTCATTATTCCCAGGAACTGCTGGGGAAGGAAGACTGGAAATCACAGTTCACAGCTCCTCCTGGGGAGAGCAGAAACAGAGGCCCACCTCTCCGTCTCAGGGGACACCATGACCACTGCTGGGTGCCTGCACTTCTCACAGGGCCATGGGCCACCCATGAGGACAGGGCTTCCTGGGGAGACATAGTACACAGAGACCAACCAGCCAGGAGCCAGGGCTGAGTCTCTCAAAGCCTCGACATGCAAGGAGAGCCGGGAGCACACAAGGCCCCGGAACAACTTGGAGCAGCTCCTGGAGTACCCGTTTTAGTCATACTTGGGGAAGGGATTTTATAAAAATAAACACAGCTGTACTGCAGAGCCACACTGTCCAGGACGGCACACTTGTTACTTTATTTTTATGTAATTTAATTTTAATTAACTTAAATTTAAAATGAAAAACTCAAGGAGAATAAGGTATTTTTTCCATTAAACATAACTTCTCGTGTTTCATTTCAACTGGTGAAACTTTGACATTCGAATTGAGCTCTGTTATAGCTGTAACATAGAAGATTTTGAAGATGTAGTAAAAAAAATGTAAAATACCTCAATAATTATTACATAATATTAAATATTATATTACATTTTACTTAGATGATAATATTTTTGGTATACTGGGTTAAATCAGAGATATTATTAAAATTAATTCCACCTGTTTCTTTTTTTTTTACTTTTTAAAATGTGGCTACTAGAACCATTTAAATTAAGCAACATCATGTTCCTGTTGCCATGTTTTTCTAGACTAACAAACAACCTGCGTTATGCAGATGACACAGCCATACTTGCTGAAAGCAAAGAGGACTTGAAGCACTTACTGATGAAGATCAAAGACTACAGCCTTCAATACGGATTACACCTCAACATAAGGAAAACAAAAATCCTCACAACTGGACCAATAAGCAACATCATGAAAAATGGAGAAAAGACTGAAGTTGTCCAGGATTTCATTTTACTTGGATCCATAACCAAAGCCCACGGAAGTAGAAGTCAAGAAATCAAAAGACGTACTGCATTGGGCAAATCTGCTGCAAAAGACCTCTTTAAAGTATTAAAAAGCAACAAAGTCACCTTGAGGACTAAGGTATTCCTGATCCAACCCACTGTATTTTCAGTTGCCTCATATGCATGCAAAAGCTGGACAATGAATAAGGAGAACTGAAGGATCAATGCATTTGAATTACGATGCTGGTGAAGTGTCATGGATTGAATTGTGCCCCCCCAAAATATATGTGTCAACTTGGCTAGGCCATGATTCCTAGTATTGTGTGGTTGTCCTCCATTTCTGATTGTAATTTTATGTTAAGAGGATTAAGTAGGATTATAACACTACCCTTACTCAGGTCACCTCCCTGATCCAGTGTAAACAGAGTTTCCCCCGGGTGTGGCCTGCACCACCTTTTATCTCTCAAGAGATAATAGGAAAAGTAAGCAAGTAGAGATTTGGGGACCTCATACCACCAAGAAAGCAGCACCAGGAGCGGAGTGTGTCCTTTGGACACGTTGTCCCTGCGCCTGAAAAGCTCCTCAACCAGGGGAAGATTGTGGACAAGGACCTTCCTCCAGAGCTGACAGAGAGAAAAAGCATTCCCTTGGAGCTGATGCCCTGAATTGGGACTTGTAACCTACTAGACTATGAGAAAATAAATTTATCTTTGTTAAAGCCATCCACTTGTGGTATTTCTGTTATGGCAGCACTAGATGACTAAGACATAAAGAATATTGAATATAACCACGGACTGCCAGAAAAACGAACAAATCTGTCTTGGAAGAAGTACGCATAGAATGCTCTTCAGAAGCGAGGATGGTGAGACTTTGTCTCTTACTTTCAACATGTTGTCAGGAGCAAAACGTTCAGGAGAAGGATATCATGCTTGCTAGAGGGTCCGTGAAAAAGAGGAAGACCCTCAACAAGATGGATTGATACAGTGTCTCCAACAATGGGCTCAAACATAGCAATCGTTGTGAGGATGATGCAGGATCGGGCAACATTTCATTCTGTCATACATAAGGTCGCTATGAGTCGGAACCAACTCAATGGCACCTAACGACAACATGTGGGTCACTACATCTGTATTGGAAAGTGTTGCTCTAGAGCTATGCTGTCCAGTATGGTAGCCACTAGCCACACGTAGCTATTTAAATTTAAATTCAAATTCAGTTCCTCAAGCTCACTCGCCACACTTCAAGTGTTCCATTGCCACAAGTGGCTAGTGGCTACCTAGTTGGACCATTTAGACACAGAACATTTCCATCATCGAAGAAAGTTCTACAGGGCAGTGCTGTTCTACAGCTAAGTAGAAAACAATTTTACATGCATTTTTCAGCCAAAGCGTAAGATTTTTTAAAAGTTTCACTCATCAGTTGATACCTCCAGATCCCCAAGGGACAAGCACACACGTAGGTTCTAAATGCCGGCCACTGTGTTCCTCCACCCTGGGTCCTGCTATGTCCACTTGTACTATTATTTACTAAACGGGTTTCCTGAAATCAACAGTGAATTGACTCTCTTTTTAACTTGATGTCATTATCGGCAATAATTTCCAGGAAATCGCATCAGAGTATCTGGCCCCTGAGTGGACTGGGTGGCGAGGGTGGTAATCAGAGGCAACTGTAAGCATGGACCAGGGTCGGGAGGGGAGGAAGGTAAACCTACTGGCTGAGTTAGTGCCCAGTGACCAGGCAGCAGGCTGGACATGGCTCTGACGGGTCAGGGTAGGACACGCTGAGTCAGCTGAAGGGTGGGTCTGGAGGGGACAGCACCCAGGAGAACTGAAGAGATCCCCCAGTGACAAGAGATCAGAGACAGAGCCTAGATTTAAGGGGTGGAGAAGAAAACAGAAAGGGCAGAAAATTCAGACATCTCATTGAACTACCAGGAGCACTGAGTGCTTCACAAAGGTTGTTCTGGGGTCATAAGCCATAGGCCGGAGAGCCCCAGGAGCAGGGTCAGGGACCACCAGGACAGAGACAGACCACTCAGTCCTACAGGTACAGCTGTTCCTAGTCTAGAGCTGGCCTGAGCTGTGCTCTGCATGTGATTTGCATATAATTTGCATGCTGTTCATTTAATGGAAGGCAGCAGAATGGTGCACATGGACTGGGCACCGTTGGGAATCAGAATTGTTCCATGACTCTCCAGGCCTCAGTTTCCTCATCAGAAATGATAACTCCTATTTTACACATATCCACGGGCTCTTGTGCAGATTAAATGCTACATGCTGGTCTCTCTACCTGGAAGCCGCTTTCCTCTACCTTCTTGCCTGGCCAACTCGTCTCTTCCTTCAGGTCTCAGCTTGGATAACACCATTTCCAGGAAGTCCTCCCTTCCCACCCCACCCGCCTCCAAGTCCAGGTTTCGTAGCCTCCTATTTGTTGTAAAAGTTCCTCAGGCTTCTCCTCACACTCATCACCCTGGATGGTAACTATCAACTTACACAGCTTACACAGCTGCTCCACCATCTGACCATGACCCAGGTCTCCTTTCCATGGCATTTTCCATGCCTGGGATGACGCCTGGTACTGACATGTTATCTAGTTAGCTGAATCAATGAATGAATGATAATGAGTGAATATTGTGTTGAGTCTGAGGCTCCATGGGATGTCCAGAGGCAGATGCCCAACAGAGAGTTCAAAGTAGAGGCAGAACTCGGAAGAGAAGGGCAAGATGGAGGAGAGATGTGACATGTTTCTCCCTCTGGGCTGCAGTTCCCTAGAGGATCCTGAATGAGGAAGGGATGAAGATTCTATCCCCTGAGCAAGGCTGAAGGCCCTGCAGGAGGGAAGGCCAGGGAAGAACATACTCTTTAAATCTTTGAGGGGCTGACCCTGGATGGAGGAAGCAGAGGTATGCCTGAGGGTCACCTGGGAACAGAGCCAGGGCAGGTTGCTGAAGGCTTCAGGAAGGCCAACTTTGCCTCAAGGTGCAGAAGTCTTATAAGTGCCAAAAAGCAAAGGTGGACTGGGCTGCTCTGGGAAGATAAGCTCCCATCACAGAGATATGCAAGCAGCGACTGGTCCTCCACTTGGTAGTGATTCAAAGACCCAACGGGGAAGGGCTGGATTAGATGACGCCTCAGGTCCCTTCTAGCCTGGGAATCAAGGATGGCAGAAGGACAGCCTGGCCATCCCCCGACCCTGGGACGACCCCCTGGAGAGAGCTGCCCCTTGTGCCCTGGGCACTGTCGCTGGTCAGGTCCTGACCACTGGGGAGCCCTGTGCTTGAGAACACATCAACCCTCTCAGCAGGGTCCTATGACTCTTGACAGAGGAACTGGAGCAGCCAAAAGTGTTCTTTGGGATGTTAACCGGCCTGGCAGCACAAAACAAAAAAGGTTCCAAACTTTGGGAAAAGACTAGGGTTCCTTTTCTTGGTGGAACAGCTCATGATATCTCACTGAATTCACTGAACAAGTGGAGAGATGCTGGTAGACAGGAAAGAACTCTTGACGAGGAGGCAGAAAGCATACTTCCAGCTCCACCTCTGCTAGAAACTCGCTGTGGGAGCTTAGACAGGTTTCATCCCCCTGGGCCTCAGTTTCCCCATCTGTGAAATGTGAGCACCTCCCTTATTACTAAGCTCAAAGGAGCTACCCAGTGTGAGATATGGAAACAAAAGTCCTGTAAAGTGTGAGAAACGGTTTTCTCCCTGTTCAACCGCTAAGGAAGAAGGCGATACATCAAGCCAAAGGTGAAGAATTTCTGCTCCCCTCAAGGGCCAGGCCAGCTGCCTTCTCTCTGCAGAAGCTGGAAACCAGGGAGACCTCTCAGGGAGCATAGGGGAGAGGATTCTGAATGCAGGACTGAAGGGGCAGGAGGCAGAAGCTGTGGCCTGGGAGGAAGAGATGGAGCTCTTGGGAGGAAAGCTGGTGGCTGGGAAAGTGGCCGGAGTTCTAGAGAAGTCCTGAAATCCAAGAATTTGAGTGGAGGGCAAACAGACCTGGAGGCTAGGGTTCTTGTGAGAAGGGAGCTGAAAGGGGCAGGGTGAGGACCAGCCTTGGCACTGGAAACAGTGGAAGCCTGGACTGGACACTAGACTCCAAGTGTCTCCTGCCTGGACAAGAGTCTTCAGACCAACCTGTTGGTGTCCACCTGCGCCCTCCAGAGGACTTCCCGCCTGGCCTGGGGGCAGTGCTGTCCCTTCAGGCCCCTCACGCCGGCCCCAGGCCCTGCCCGCCAGTCCTCCAAGGCGCTGGGCCATTCCCGGGCGCCCTCACCTCCACCAGCGGGTAGGCGATCTCGTTGTAGATCTGCTCGGTGAAGTGGTCCACGTAGTAGGCGCCGTCGAAGGTGAACTGTTTGGGAGGCTCGTCGGCGGCGGCCGGGTTCTGGATGAAGCACTGGCCGCGCGCGCAGTCCACCGTCACCACGGGCTGGCAGTTCAGCTCCCGCTCCCGCTGGTTCATGGGGCGGCAGCGCACCACCACCTTCACCGACTCGGAGGCCATGGCGCCGCGGCCGAGGCCCCCCGGGCGCGGCCCGACGTAGCCAACCGGCCCGAGGAAGGCTCCCACCGGCGGGGGTACCGCGGGCGGCCCGGGCCAAGGGGAGTGGCCAGCGCCGGCCACGGGGGGCGGGGCCTGGACGCGGAGGCGGGGCCGCGGCGGGGCAGCGGGACTCCTCGGGGGGCGCCCCAGGGGCGGCGGAGGGGCGCGGGGGCCGCGGGGGAGTCGCAGGGCTGGGGCCGCCGCCGCCTCCTGCGCCCAGGCTCGCCCGCCCCTGAGGCCTGGCCCGGGCGGGGACGTGGGGGGATCCGCGCTGCAGGCGCCGCCGCAGGACCCGAGCCCCCGGAGCCGCCCGCCCGCCTGCACGCCCGCACGCCGCCGCGGCGTTCGCGGTTGCTGGGCAACGCCCCTGGCGTCACAGGCGTCGTCTCCGGAGAACGTTTTCGCCGGGCTGCAGGGAGCGTCGCACAAGAGGCGGTGTCCTCGTGCCGAGCGTCGAGGCTTCCCTGGCTAGACGCGCGCACGCGTGGCCTGCTTTCGAGGAAGGACCGGCAACGGCTTGCCTGGAACGGCCACTGGCTCCGTTATCTTCTCTAATCCTCACACTCACGGTCCAGAGAGGTTAAGCAATTTGCCTGAGGTTGTCTAGCCAAAATTGGGAGCCCAGGCCCGGCTTCACCACGGAGCTAAGCTAGAGCCAAGAGAGACCTCACGGAGGGGGGGTTAGACCTACTGAGAAAGGCAAAAAGGATCCCGCTGCCCTTCGCCCGCATTCCTGTATTGATTCAGGAGAAGGCTGCCCCAGATCCCACAGCACCCTGGGCAGGGTGAAGCTTCTCTTCTAATGCCACCCCTTGTGTTTTCTAAGAGCCAAAGATTTTTTAAAAAGCTTTGTGAGTCAAATTCTTCTGGCTGAAGAGGCCACCCCTCGCAGCTCAGCACAAGTCCCCCAGCAAGAAGGGCAGCTCTGTCATGGCTCCTTTGAGCTCCCCTCTATGCACATAAACACTGAGTGTCAGCTACATGCCAGGCACGGTGACAGAGGCACTGGGGAGACCACCCAATCCCTACCCTCCTGGAGCCCATAGTCTAGTAGGGGCACTGACATTAGAAACAAAATCCCACAAATGAAAATGATTATAAACTAAAGGTCTGGTTCCATGGAACCAAGGTTCTACCAAGGGAACCTCACCATGAGTGGCGGTCAGGTTTCCTGTGAGTCATTTCTCCTGGATCCCCACTGCCCACCAAGGCCAAGTCCCCTGTGGCAGGGCCCACATAAATTCTACCCTCAGGTCTTTCTGCTCAGATCCCATCTCCAAGGAAACAAATAGGGCTGGCCTAGTGAAGTGGCCTCTGACAGTCAGGGCACCAAATGTGAAGGTTGAGTTAATCAGGCGAAGGGAGGGGACAAGGATGAAACCCGTCCAGTCTGTGCAAAGGTCCCATGGCATGTTGCAGGAATAAAAAGAAAGCCAGAGCTGCCAGAACATAAGGATTTGAGCCTTTTCCCTATAGAAAATACCCTATGAAGATTGAAGCAGAAGAAGAACATGATAAAATCTACCTACCTGATTCTTTCAGGACATCCATCAAGCTAAGGCCCGTCTGGCCCACCACTGGCTCCTCAGCACCAGCTGAAGGTATGTTTGGCAGATAAAAACAAACCAGGCAAACTGAACAAAGACCTCATGTTTCAAAGGAAAAGTCTGTACTAACTAAACAATCTGAAGAAATGTGTTTTTATTTGTTTCAAGTCCATACAGTAAGTAGGCTACGCAGTGGTGCTGGTTTGAACAGAAAGAGAAAACTGTGGTGTATAATTAAGACATTGAGGACTTCTGCATACATAGCCCAAAGGCCTTGCACTGCTTGTAACACGTGCTCAATAAATGCTGTTTGAAAAAATGTTAAAGTGCTTGGGGAAGGCTGGTCTCTTCAGTGTGCTGAATATTCCCCACAGCTTGTCTGCAAGGAACTCTGGTGGTGCAATGGTTAAGCACTTGGCTGCTAACCAAAAGGTTGGCAGTTTGAACCCATCAGCTATTCCTCGGAAGAAAAGACCTGGCAATCTGCTCCCATAAAGACTACAGCCTTGGAAACCCTATGGGGCAGTTCTACTCCGTCCTACACAGTTACTATGAGTCAGAATCGACTCGACATCACACACCACCACCCTTGTCTGCAGGGATAATTAACACAACCCATCCCTCATTGAGGTAAGCTTTGGCCCTAGCCTTGGCCAGTTATCAGGTCTTCTTAAATGCCCATCACCAACGCTATAATCCAGGGCACTGAATCACCACAGCTCTCTCCTCACCGGTGGAAAGTGAGGCTGGGACCTCCACTCAGGACCAAGGCTTTGCCCAGGGAGGACCTGAACCCAGTAAAAATGGCTGTAAACCTAGTCCTGGGTTCCCAAAGACATTCAATATAAGATTAATGCTATTTCCAATGAAAGGGCCCCCAAAGAACAGCTTCCTTCTATCTCTTAGGACAAGACCTCTCACTTGTCTGGCAAGAAAATCACAAGGTGCTTAGCTAAAATCACGTTCTGGGTGGAAGTTGCAGGCTGGGCACACTGGGCCTGCATTTCCTGGCATACTGCGTTCTCATTGACCGTTTGCCTCCCTGCTTTCTATTCTGTTGGAGCTGCCCTCTTTCTTCCAGGAATACAAAATCCGTTACTTTCAAGGCACTGAACAGTCACATCCCGCTTCCAAATGGGGGACAGGGCATCCCCCAAAATGACCTGGTCCCTAAACTTAACAATTTAGTGGATCCCTATTTGTGGAGTTGATGCTTGGATTTGTCAGTTGCCAGCAGGGCGCACTGCCTTACACTACAGTCATCTCCCTGGACTCCGCTGCCCATTGAGGCCAAGCCTCCTCTGGCAGGGCCCACATCAGTTCTACCTTTGGTTGGTTCTGCTTGGATGCCATCTTCGAGGGAAAAGAAAAGGGGCTGGCCTGGTCAGGTGGACCCTGACACCATGGTCAGCGCCACGTTAAGGGAGATACCAGCATTGGGCAGCTTCCTAAGGCAGCCATCAAACCCCAGACTGCTGGCCCTCCCAGTCAAATGACTAAAGGAAATGAGCCCTCGGTGGTGGGCAGGTCTTGGTGGTTCCTGGGAGTGTGGGCAATGGGATGAGAACTGGGGCATGCCTTCCAAGAAAGCTGGACTCACGATCCCATGGGTTTGGGTGTGGACAAACCAGCCTTCCTAAGCAGTACACAGAGATTCTTTGCTCCATCTGCTGGTTCATGTCCCTTTCTGCATTCAGTGGTAACATATGCCCAGGTTTTGGGTGGCACAAATCTTTGTCCATCCTGCCCTTTCTACACCTTCCTAACCCCCCATTCCTCAGAACTCAAGGTAAGACCCCTTGACCCTCAGGGTCATGTGGGGAAACAGGCCGAGTTCTATCTGTCTGCCCCTGCGTCCATGCCCACACATGCTACCGAGTCATCTCTGCACTCTCTCAGGGCAGGGCTGACTCACTGCTCAGGCTTTTGCCCAAAGTGAGGACTCACTCCTGCTTCCCTCAGCACCTCTCCCTCACTTGTCTGGTTTCCTCAGTCAGGATCCCAAGGCCAGCCTACACTTCCATCATGAAAAACAACCTTCCCACCCACCTTGGAAAGCTCTCATCCTAGGAGCAAAGTGGAAGCCCAGAGATGACAGCATCCAAATTCACCCAACAGGATAACAGAAGCCCCTCCTGGAAGCTCAGGAGGTCACATATCCTGCGAGAAGCCAGCAGCTCTCCGAATCTCAGGTGTCCCCCCTCCCACAGGCACTGAAGTGATCTAAGACTGGTCCAAGGGGCTGAGTGATCGGATGGAACTGGTGACCAGCAGGGTGGAAGCAGGCAGAACGGCCTGCTGAGGCCCAGGAGCTGGGGTGAGGCAGGGCCTGCGGGCATGGGGCCTGGCACCTAGCCCAGGCCCTGCAGCTCTGCCTCAGACTTGGCATGGCCCAGGGGCCGGAGAATCCGGGGTGGCCTGCCCTCAGGCCCACAGTCCTGCTCCTCGTAGCCTGGGTTCAGGTGGCCCATGTCCAGGGAGCAGAAGAGGCTGCGCTCTGTGCCTGAGTGGTGCTCTACCAGGGCCTCCAGGCTGGGGAACTCTGCTGGCAAATGCTGCAGGGAGGGGGAGAGACTTCAGCTCCAGCCTCCCTCTCCCCAGGGCTCCCACCAGGTACCCACTACCCCCGTTCACAGATCCTGACCCATTTAAGAGAGGAGGAAACTAGAGCTCAGAGAGGGGACATGTCCTGCTCACAGCAGTCAGACACCATTTGCTCTTTTCCTCCTCCCAGCCTTCAGCCTAGAAGGAAGGACGCGCATCTAAAAAGCCCCACCAGTCCAGCCCAGTCCCTCAAAACCTGAGGTCAGGGTGACTCTAGACCCAGTCAGAGGCTGTGTGAGCTTAGGCAAGCCCTTGCCCTCTCCGAGTCAGTTTCCTCCTCTCCTGAAAGTTGGGCTAGGGCGTGGGAAAGCCGGGATCCCTATAGAAGTGGGAGGCATGACCCCTGACCCCAGACTCTCTGAAACCACCTCCCGAGAGTTGGGCCCTCGGGGAGGCGGCACCATCCTCGAAGAGCCTTCAGGTCAGGGCAAAGATGGGGGGCGGGGGGCCTGAAGGCCAGTAGAGGCGGGGCCAGCAGGGCACACTGGCAAAGGAGAGCTATGTAAGGGGCAGGGCCAGAAAGAGCCAATGAGACAATCAGGGGCTCAGAGGAGGCTGACTCAGGACCTCTGCAGACAAGGGTGGGGCATAAAGGCATGGGAGCAGGGCCAAAGACAGAGGCGGAGCCTGCATTCTTACCTCCACGCAGTAGCGGCCCAGGTGGTTCCGGAAGACCTGGTGAGATACCACGCCGCACTGTGTCCGCACCGACAGACACCACTGGCCAATTGTGCCCGGCTCGGGCCACAACAGGAAGGCCCCGAGCACATCTCTCCGCAGCAGGGTGAGGGCACACTGCCTAGACAGACAGGGCAGAGGCTGAGGGTGGGACCCCCAGTCTGGGCCCAGCCTCTGGGCAATGGACGTAACAGCTCCAACAGCACCGAGGTGGCCCGAGGATGAAACGCAATTGTGTGTCATGTAAATCTGACCCAGAGTAGGCCTTCAGTAAAAGGAAGCTTTTCAAAACTAAAATGTTTCTAAGGAGTCTTTCAATTTGCTAACTCCTAGACCCAATCAGGAATATTTTTTAAAATGAGGCGTTTGCCCCTACGCGTACTCTGGAGGCCAGGAAGGGCCTAGGCTTCCTGGGAGTTCAGAGCTGACATTTAGGGAGCACTTGCCCTGTAGAACAGGCCAGGTGCTGAGGGCTTCACCTGAACTGCCTCATTTAATCTTTTCTACAGCCCTTCAATAAAGGCCCTTTATTGTCCCCTGTTTACATATGTGGAAACTGAGGCACAGGTGGTGAAGTCCCAGGCCTGCAGTCAGCGACGTTGGGAGGAGTATGCCCGTCAGGGCCTTGGGGGAGCCCACAGCCCCTGTCTCTGCCCACCCAAGAGCCTGGGCCCTGGCCAGGCCAGGTCCCTCCTACCTGGAGATGCCAGCAAAGGCCCAGATGTTCTCTGTCAAGCTGCCCTCGCTCTCCACCAGGCACGTGGAGCCGCTGGGACCCCACGGCCATGCCTCCCACGCTGCAGGGACTATGGAGGCCACCCAGGAAGGGGTCAGCAGGAGAGGGGCCATCTCCCCATGCCTGCCCGCCCCACCCCCACAGGCCCCATCACCCCCATGCTTGTCTCCTCACCAAGCTCCCTCCCCCTTGCCCCTTAGGCACACACCCAGTTCCCCAAAAGACACCCCCCACAGCTGTACAGTCACCTACGCAAGCCCTGGGGCAGACAGGCTGCATGCACTCCTGCACGCAGGCACCTATCCGAGGGGCGGCATAGCCTTGCAGAAACACACACTCATGCCACCCTCTCTTCCAGGCACAGATGCATACAGGCATGTGTCCCAGGTGCCCATGGGGCAGCCATGCTCCTCCACACGTGTGTCCTTGCATGCACCCACACTCACAGGCCTCCCGAGCCGACAGCTGCAGCTGAGTCTCATAGGTACAACCGCGGTAGGCCCCCGAGCGGATCACTTTGCTGCGAATGGCCTTCTTGCGAACCAGCGTGGGCGAACAGTAGGGATTCCCCAGGCGGGCATGGCGGGTGCCCCCACGGCCTTCCACCTCTAGCAGCTCCTTCTTCAGGCACCGAGAGGAGCCATGTAGACAGGTGGGCAGACTCAGGCTCAGCTATGTGAAACCCCCTCCACTGAAGTCCAGCTCCCCCATGTGCTCCTCAGGGACCCCCCAAGCCCCTCACCCAGCTACCCTGCCCACTGCCCACTCCCTAGCTGGGATGCTGCATACCCCACTGCCTGCCGGCCTTTCTGCTGGCAGCCGCCGGAAGGACACCAGTGCATGGACGCTCTGTGAAAGCTGATCACGGCCGAAGGGCTCCCGTAGTAGGCCAGGGTGGCCCCCAGGGCTGGGCAGTGGCTTCAGGGGCACATCCCCTGCAGGCCCCGGGCAGGGGTCTGGCTGTGCCCGCTCCTCAGGGTGCTGCAAGAGGTAGGCCAACTGGAAGGAGCGGCAGAGGATCAGGTGCAGGATCTGGACCTAGGGAAGGGTGGGAGGTGGCCTCAGCTGGGAGAGACCTCCTGGGGAATTCCTTAGGCATCAACCCACTCTCCAAGAGCACATGGCTAGCCCCTTGGCTAGGGATGCGCCTCCTCATTCTTCCTGGGAGAACTCTCACTTATCCCTAACCACCATGCAGCCTCTCATTTAACAAATACTGAGCACCTACTTTGTGCCAGGCACCATGCTTGGAGCTGGGAATATAGCCGTGGGCTAAATTCACTCCTCCCCCAGGTTTTCTGTCCCCACCCCCACCCCCACCCCCACCCCCTCCACATTGTGTGTGGATTCTCCGAGAGGAGTGGCTAAGAGCCCAGGGCCTGGAGTCCCGATACCAAGGTTCCAATCTTGGCTCTGCCACTAGGAGCTACTGTGGGATCCTAGGCAGAGCATGGCACCTCTCTGTGCCTCAGTTTCCTCATCCCCACCTCTCTATGCTCCTTTGAGAAGTCAGTGAGGCAGAGCACAGAAAACCCCCAGCACAGGCCCAGCACTTGGCTAGGACTAGTACATTCTACCCCTTTCCCTCAACAGGCTGTCTAGCCCCTACATGTTGGAACCATGCGCTCCAAAAGATCAAGGACCCTGTCTCAGCCACCTGTCACCCGAGTAGCCAGAACAGGGTCTGGTGTACAATGGGTACTGGCAATGCTCACTGCACAGAAGCAAACCCAGACTCTGCTTGTAACATAGCCAGCCAGGTGCTGCCAAGGCTCTGTCGTTCACAACACTCTGGCCTTGACTGCCAAGATCCATTCGCCCATCCACTGCATGGGAACAGGCACTGGGACAGTGTAAGAGCCAGATTCAGTCTCTGCTCTCAAAGAACTCAGTGTCTGATTAGGGACAGCCCGATGACCGAGTGTGGTTCATGTCACAGGGCCCAGAGGAGTTGGGCGTGGGCTTCAGACCCTTGAAGGGCACACTGGAGTTTGCAATGTGAGAAGGGGATGGGCACTCTAGGCAGAGAGAACAGCATGCACAAAGGCTTGGAGGGGTGACCCCGCAATTTCCAAGTGCAGGGCCAGGGCCCCACCTCAGGCCCCAGGGGATGCTGAGGCCACTAGCTTACTTCTTGGAAGTTCTCAGTGGGCAGAGCTGCAGAAGGAGCAGGTGTGGAGAGGGCGCACACTGAGCATGGCTGAGCTGAAACCTGCCCTGATGCCCAGCCTCCACGGTGGCCCCTTGCCTTGGGCCCAGATACCTCTCCAGGTTGGCTGCCCACAAAGAGGTGGCAGAAGAGCTTGCTGGCCGGGCTCCGGGGGTTTCGGGCCATAAAGGCAAACTGGCAGTCGGCTGGGCACCAGGTGGAATGGAGTATGCGCCTCAGGGCATGAGCCATCAGGAGCACCTGGGGTGGCAGCACATGATGACCACCATCAGACCCACCACCGGGCCTGCAGCTGCCAGCCCTGCTGGCCCCCCGTACCTGCTGGCAGCCTCAGGGTCTGCTCTTCCACCTGCCCAGCTTGGGGCCCACCTGGCTCCTGGGGTGAAGAAATCCTCCCTTCCTCCAGAGCTACTCAACCCTGCTTCAAATCTAAACCCCCATCCTTCACGTGCCCGCAGGGCTTGGACCCCTGGCTTCCTGCTGCTGACCTGCAGGTTCAGGTCATCACACCTGAACTTGAGGGGGACCAGGAGGAGAAGACAAGGAGGGGCAGGAGAAGGATGGGCATCTGGGAAGGGACCCCCCACAATGGCCTCCAGCTTAGTCTGGCCTCCTTCCACTGCTAGGAGAGGCCAGCCACAGGCCACCACTGGGCAGGCCTACAAAAGGCCAGGGAACTGGCGGAAATGTAGCCACACTTTGGCCACAGGGACTGCATGTCCCTGATGCTCAGCCAGGGGGTGGCCCTAGAGATTCTGGAGGGCCGGGCAGGGTGGGGGGAGGTGGAGGAGAAACCGTTGCCTGAGCTCACTCTGGGGGACAGGGCCTTGGAGAGAGAAAGTACAAAGGTGCCAGCAGGCTGGGGAGCCAAAGAGGCTCAAGGGGAGAGGCTTGGTCTGAGCTAAGACAGGGACTTGGGCAGAGGTGAGCATGTCCCGGAGGGAGGAGACATCCATCCCTCTCCAGTCCTCACCTGTACCCATGGGCTCCTACCTCGCCCTCTCCGCTGTAGATCTTGACACCCTGAAGGCTGAATTTCAGGATGACAGCCCGGCGTCTGGGACAGTCCTGAATGGGAAGAGAGTTGGCAGGGAAACAGGTATCATCTCCCAGGCCCTGCCCTATCACAGGACCATTCACTAAGGCTGGTCAGCCAGCTCCATCCCACCTGCCAGGTGACTGACCCTGACCAGTGGACCCACCAGGAGCTGGGGAAAGTGTGGGTGGCTCCCAGGGGACCACCCCCCAGCCAGGGCCATAGCTGGCCATGTTCTAACCATCTCATACTCCTCCCATCTGTGGCTGCCATCTGTGGGGCTCGAGTCTCAGGCTGCCCAAAGGAAAGGAGTCCCCAGGTGTGGGTCCCGGTTGGGCCCACCTCAGAGTGGCTTTGAGTTGGACTGTGTGTGGGGAGGGTGAACCAGATGGTCCCAAAGGACCATTCCCAACCTGACATTCCAAGGCTGTGATCTTCATTTGGGAAGTGTACCCCAAGCACCCTAGCCCACCTACCTTCAGTGCCCACAGCTGCTGCTGTACCAGCCACACGCTTTCCTGGGTGTTCAGGTCATCCACAGGGAAGGAGCCCACATACTGCTTGGGGTTGGGGGGGGTGGGAAGCAGGGAGTCAGGCCCATGGCACTTGACCCCCAACCTCCAATTGCCCCCCAGACACACACACTGCTTCATCAGGTAAGCTGTGGACTGTGATGAAGCACTGTCCATGAAGTCTGGGCTCTGCTACTTCCCCAGCAGGTGACCTTGACCAAGTCACTGCATGCTCCGAGGCCCTATCTCTTCATCTGTGCACACACACACACTCTCCAAAGCCTTGGTCAGGGAAGGCAGACACAGTAAAAGGCCCTTGACTCACAGCTCCCTTCCCCCCCTTCCCCATCCCAGGCCTGCCACCCAGTGACTGCCCCCCAGAGCACACTTGGATGGGGTGGCCCCACCCACCTGGGCAAACTTGGTGATGCACCTGGGCCTATGAGGAGCAGGACCGCAGTCAGAGGCCCTCCGGCCCCCTGCCCCAGCCTTCTGCATGGCCCCCAGGATGCCAGCTCCAAGCCCGCAGGGAAGAAGTCTACAGGGGGCAAGAGGAGGTCAGTCGGTCCCAGGCAGGCAACCCCAGTGCTCCCTATCAGAGACTGCTGCATTAGTTCATTCATTCAGTCATTCATTCGACAAATCTTTACAGAGCACCTGATGTATGCCAGGCACTGACCTGGGCACTGGGAACACAGCCCTGAACAAAATGACAAAACCCCTGCCTGCCCTCATGGAGTCATGGGGGAAGCAGACATTAAACTAAACAAGTAAGACACATAATAGGTTAGATAGTGAATTATGTCCCCCCAGAAATGTGTGTATCAACTTGGCTGGGCCATGATTCCCAGTATAGTGTGGTTGCCCTCCATTTTGTGATTGTAATTTTATGTTAAAGAGAATTAGAGTGGGATTATAACACCCTTACTAAGGTCACGTCCCTGATCCAATGTAAAGGGAGTTTCCCTGGGGTGTAGCCTGTGAAACCTTTCATCTTACAAGAGATAAAAGGAAAGGGAAGCAAGCAGAGAGTTGGGGACCTCATACCACCAAGAAAGCAGTGCCAGGGGCAGAGCACATCCTTTGGACCTAAAGTTCCTGCACTGAGATGCTCCCAGACCAAGGGAAGACTGATGACAAGGACTTTCCTCCAGAGCTGACAGAGAGAGAAGGCCTTCCCCTAGAGCTGATGCCCTGAATTTGGACTTGTAGCTACTGGACTGTGAGAAAATAAATTTCTCTTTGTTAAAGCCATCCACTTGTGATATTTCTGTTACAGCAGCACTAGATGACTAAGATAGATGGTGATGAGGTGGAAAGGGAATATGAGATACCAGGTTGGGGCTGACGTGCAGCTAGGAAGCCCTCACCAAGGAGATGAATTTGAGGAGATCTGAAGGGGTGTGGCAGCGAGCGCCCTCAGTCCTCCACTCACTGAGCACCAACTGTGCCAGCTGCAGAGCTAATATGACTTGGGCCCTGCCCCCAGGGGGTGGAGGTGGGGGTACAGACTTGTAACCAGCTTGTACAAAGTGCCAGGGGAAAGGAGGGGGCAGCCTGGGAAGGCACCACCCAGGAGGAGAGGAGGGGGCCAGTAGGAGAGTGGCAGCAAGAAGGACATTCCAGCAGTAAAATGGAGTATTCAAGGGCAGAGGAGCGAAGGCAGCTGGGCCCTGAGGTAGATGGCAGACTGTAGCCAGGCTGGGCTCAGCCCTAAACGCCAGACTAGGGAAGTCTAGTTAGGCTCTGCTTTGCAGGAAGAGCTCTGTAGTCCACCCGGTTGCCCATGAGCTGGATGGCCAGAGCTGATGAGGCTGGGGACCTGCTTCACAGACCCATGGCCCATTCAGCCCAGCCTGATTCCAGCTCCTTTCCAAAGCCCCCAACCCCTTGTGGGTCTTGAAAACCAAAACCAAGCCAGGCAGTGCACTGATGCAAGTTAGGGTGTAGAGAAGGCAGACAATGCCCCTGAGGAGGGGTGCTGAGGGGCCCCCAAGTCCAGGTTCTCATGCTTCCTGGAGTCCCTCAGCCCCCACCTTCCACACCCACTACAGTGGACGAGAGGAGCAAACCTCTCTTACTAGATGTCCTCAAGGGCAAGGAGAACACATCCTCCCCAGGCACGTTCAGGGCCACAGCTGGTGCCAATGGAGGAGAAATAAATTCATCAATGGAAAGATGATTACCAGAAAGAACAGCTGAATGCTCTGCCTGCGTCTCTAAGGACTCCTCACTGCACATGGGATCAGAGACCTGGGTTCGAGTCCTGCGTGACGCTGGGCGAGCCACCTCACCTCTGTGAGCCCCCCTTTCCTCATCTGCAAACCTAGGCTCACCTGAAGAGCTGAGGAAACTGAATGGAGGAGCAGGCACCGGCCTGATGCCAGCCAGGCTCGAAGCCAATGCTCAACAAACATGTTCTCCCAGGCAGGGCAGATGACCCAATCAGCAAGGTACACAGAGCTTACTTGCTAGTCTGTAGTGCACAATTTCACCTGTTTTTCCCCACATCAAAGATGCGGTGAAACTCATACGCAATTGTGCACTACAGATTAGTAAGCACAAATAAGCTCGTGCATACCTTGCTTGTGGGTAATGCGCCCCTGCTCCCAGGAGATGGGGACCCCAAAGCCTGCTGTTCTGGAAGAAGCCTGGATGGGCAGTGAGGTCTGTTTTCAGTCCCCCTTGTACTGGGCCACACCGCTGGGCGACCACCCAGTCTGGGAGGGCAGGGTAAAAGGGAAAACCCACAAGGGACCTGGCTCCAGTGGAGAGAAAGCAGGTATGGGACACACGGCCCTGGGCAGGACATGGGTGCATCCTGGGTCTGCCTCCACTCAGGTTCAGGAGTCCTCGGGGAAGGAGGGTGTAGATGCTCTGAAACTGACACTGGAAGGGCCCCCACTTCTGCATGTCTGTGACCTCCAATCCCAGGCTCAGTCCAGCGTGGCAGTGCCAAAAGCGATCTACCAGCGTAGGAAATGCCAGAAAACAAAGGTTTTACTTCCCTGGTGCCTCTCTCCTGCACTTTGCCCCTCCTGCTTCCTTTCTGGGTGTCGCACCCCACCCCCACTTTCGGATCATGATCACTTTTCGTATCATGTCTATTACCTATTGTACATTTTAGGTTTTCAAGATAATAATGTCAGATGGGTACCAGCACTAAAACATTTTACTGGTTCCAGGTAAAGAGATGGGGGCTTCCAGGAAACCACCTTTTAATTTCACAGTCACATGGAGGTAAGCCCTGTACCCCCAGGTGGTGGGCAGAGAAGAGGCTCAGAGACTGAAAAGTAAACAAGGGGGAAGGGAGTGAAGGAAAGACAGGAAGAAAAGGCAGCCCCGGAAGTGGGAGCAGAGAGTGAGGAGAGAGAAGAGAGGTGGGAGGCTGGAGAGATAAGAAGCAGATTCCGCCTCCTGCCGTCGGTGCGAATACAGCCACTCAGGCACCAAGCTGTTCATGGAGAGGAGCCACACTGGTTATCACACACTCACACATTAGCTCACACAGTGGAGACAGCTGTGTCTACGGCTGCGAACAGCCTCCTTCCTCCAGATCCAGGGTTGGCTTCCTCGGGGCCATCCCAGTGTCTCAGCTGTGGGGTGGGGTGGGCAGGCCAGGCCACAGGCCCTGTCACGGGACATCACCTGGTCCTTCCCTCCACTCCCCATCCTTAGCCTTCTTGGAAACCGGAAGAGTCTCCCTTTCTCCATCCCCCCTCCCGAACCTGAGGGGCACAGCACCTTCAGCCTCAAGCCGGAGGAGAGAGGGTGCCCCAGGGGACCAGGGAGGGCACCAGGCTTACTCCAACCTTGGAAATAAACCTGCTTATCAGTTCCAGGCACAAATAGCCACTGATCTCTTGGGACCAGACCTATCTTGCAGATGTTTTGCTGGAAGCCTGGTTGGGGGGGGGGCACCTTCCTAAGGGAACACGTTTGGAAAGAGACAGGGGGGCTCTCTTGCTCCTCTGATCTTTTGCGGGTGACCCTGCTTTGAGGCAGGAGACTGGATGGGTTCATCTGCCTCTAGGGTCAAGGAGGGAGGCCCACCACTGCACCATAGCTGAGCTATACTGTGGGGAGCAGCCCACCCCCAAAGCATCCTGGGAGACCATGCCACCAGCAGACATTGGGCTCAGAAAACAGCAGCTCAAGTAGGCAAAGTCATCTGCCAAGGTGGGGAAGCTGGGAAACAATTCCAGGTCTCTGGGGATCTTCCTCTAGGCCATGGCAGTGCTGGCCTCTACTCAGAGCCACCCCACCCCACCCCCACCCAAGTAAGCAGGGTGTCCACCTTTGGAGGTTGAGGGGTCAGTCAGTCCAGGAGTGGGTGAGGCAAGGAAGCAGCTGCAGCAGACAGCAACACCTCAGGTGTTGGGCCCTCATCTGACCAGCAAAACAGCTGCTTCTGGGCCAGAAGGTCTGGTGGCCAAGTGTCGCCCCCACTGCTTTTGACTCAGCACACACAGGGGAGCCCCTAGCTCCAACACACCTGGTCATGCCACCCCCTCCTGGCCTAGGGGTCACACAGACAGGGCTCAAGAACGTGGCTTGTCGGATCCAATCCATTTGGGGATGTGGCCTTGGTCAAGTCACTTACCCTCTCAGCCTCCACTTCTCAACTGTGAAGTGGAGATAATAGTAGCTGCCTCCCAGGACTGCTCTGTATTTGCTCCTTGGGAGACTATTTCCTCGAGCCGAATATGTGCCAGGCACAGTCGCAGATGAACAAAAAACAACGTCCCAGCCCTCAGGGAGCCCAAGGTGGAGGAGGGGGGCGGGACGGGAAACAAACATTTCAAGGGGCTTTACGCGACTCGGAGAAAAGTAAAGTAAGCTAAAGAGGACATGAAACGTGCGAGGGTGTGCGTGTGAGGAATGCTATTTAATGCGGTGTCATCGAGGTCGGCCTCTCTAAACAGACAACATTTGAGCGGAAAGTGTGGGTTTCAGGATTAAGTGGAGCCGAAGCCACGTAAGGGGTCGGCGCCTGTGCAGTGCAAAGCGCTCCTCGGCCTCGGATGTCATCCCTGCGGCCACTACCGTAATTCCCCGTGAGCGCGGCCAGCCCCGGGCGGAGTACACAGACGCCGCAGACTAGGGGCGAGCAAGGCAGGTGACGGTGGAGGCGATGGCGCAGTGGAGGGTGATGATGGTGACGGAGGCCAGTGCCGCGGTCTCCCTCACTGCGAGGTCCTCCCCCCAGCTCTGCGCCCGGGGACCGAGCTCCCGCCGACCCGCCAGGCTGTCCCGGCCCAGCCCCGGCCCCAGCCCCGGCCCCAGCCCCGGCCCCAGCCCCGGCCCCAGCCCAGCTCCTCGCCGCTCACTCACCGCGGACGCCGCGTCTCGGGTCCCGGCTCTGCAGCGTCAGGCCGTGCGCAGCCGGCAGCCCGCCGCATCTACGGCGCCACCGCGGCCCGCGCCCGCCCCCGCCCTCTCCGCCCCCGCGCCCCACACGTGGCCGCGGGAACCCACACTCGGAATCACCTGGCGGCGGCGCCCGCGGAGCAGCTCCGCTCGGCCGCGCCGCCCAATCAGCGGCCTCGAGGGGCTTTGTCGCTGCCCACGCCGCTCGCGCCCGGGCGCCCCTCCTTAAAGGGCCGGAGGGGCTGTCTCCCGCCCGCCCAGAACACCTGTTCTTAGGCTAGGGGCTCATAGCCCTCATTTATGGCTGTGTTCCTGGCGTCCTTCTCCCTCTCACCACCCTCCTCACCCCCCTCATCCCCGGCAAGCTCCTTCTGGTCATGCGAGAAGCAGCTCCGACGGCTCCTTCTCCGGGAAGCCTTCCTTGACCACCACTCACTCTTCTTCATTCTACGCAGAGCCCCCAGGGCTGTCTTTCTTGCTCTTTTGTTATCTGTCTCCTCTTACTAGAGCGCAAGTGGCACTGGACCGGGGCAGGGGCGAGGGAGCGGAGTCCATCCCCAGCGCGCAGGACAGGGCCTGGCTCCTTGTAGGCATTCCGTGATTGTTTTTTTGTTTTTGACGAATGAACGAATGCGCTCAGAACCCGGCCTCTGGGCCAGTTTCACCCTTCTCTCGGCCCCTAGGTGGCTTTGGGGTGGTGATGGGGAAGGGTGGCGCATCCTCTTTCTCACCATCTTCCGGCTGGGCCATTCTACGAGGATTAACTGAGGCTCCCCAGCTTAGGATCTGACATCAAAAGTCTTAGAATGAACGTTGATCACTGCGCACGGGCATCCCGTCCCTTGGGTTACACATAAATCCACACAGATGGAGAAAACTGGTGAGCAAATCCAGGCACAAGTGTCAGAAACAGCTTTGAGCTACAGAGCACTTTTACTGCCATCAGGCCAGGCATCCAAAAGAAAAAACCAAAGCCATTGCCGTGGAGTTGATTCCAACTCACAGCGACCCTAGAGGACAGAGTAGAACTGTCCCAGGCATACTATACCCATAAAAACCCATTGCCATTCAGACTCACAGTGGCCCTATGGGCAATGAAAAATAAAAAGCAGATCCGGATTCAGCCCAGCCTTTGTTGTGTATTAACCCTGAAATCTGCTGACAGAAAACACCAGAAAGTGCCTGTTAGTCATCTAGTGCTGCTGTAACAGAAATACCACAAATGGATAGCTTTCACAAAAGGAAATTTATTCTCTCACCATCTAAAAAAAAAAAAACCAAATTCAGGGCATCAGCCACAGGGGAAGGCTTTCTCTGTCGCCTCTGGAGGAAGGTCCTTGTCGTCAATCTTCCCCTGGACTAGGAGCTTCTCGGGCATAGGAACCCCGGGTCCAAAGGACGGGCTCTGCTCCTGGTACTGTTTTATTGGTGGTATGATATCTGACGGCGCTGGTTTTTTTTTATTGGTTATGATATCCCCATGTCTCTCTGCTCACTTCTCTTTTACATCTCAAAAGAGATGGACTTAAGACACTAATCCTGTCAATCTCATCAGTATAACTGCCACTAATTCATCTTATTAACATCATAGTGATAGGATTTACAACAAAAAGGGAAATCACATCAGATGACAAAATGGTGGACAAGCATACAATACTGGGACTCATGACCTAGCCAAGTCGACAGATATTTTTGAGGGACACAATTCAATCCACGAGAGTGCCCATGTACCACAACACAGAAAAGTCAGGACGGGGTTCAGGTGCAGTGTGGAAGCAAAGACTGCACCCCAGGAAGTGAACACCCTGGGAGATGGGCACAGCAGAGAGAAACTCCAGCAGGGTCTGAGGGCCACGGGGGAGGTTCCAAAAGAGGTAGACCTGAGCCACTCAGGCCTTATTGGGCATTCCTGCTGTCTCCCCACCTGAATACACTTCCAGAGACAGCAGTGAGGTGTAACTGTTAGAGGGTTCATCACAAATCTGGGTAATTTGTCTTTCTAAATGTGGAACCTTGGGCAAACGCCTTAATCCCTTTGATCCTTGGATGCTTCATCTGTAAAGGGTGTTACGAACGCCTGACTCAAAGGGATGTGAGGATTCAAATGGGCTAATGAAGTGCTCAATAAATATTAGCTAGCATTACACATGCCTTTTATTCTTCAGTTTCTTTTGTATGTGCTTAAAAGGCAAATATTTACTAGTTCCATGTGTCACGTGGTGTGGGAAATGCTTCACCAGGGCATCTCACAGCTCCAAGTCCAGTCATGAGAAGGAACAAAATGGTTTACAAGTGTATCTTTCTTTCTGCAAGTCCAATTACGAAATATGTACTATGCAAAAGATAAAGGGTTAATTCCTATCTTTCTCAAAAATTACGTAAATTTTAAAGAGAAAACTTGTCAGTTACTCTAGGTTTGCAGTCCTCTTTTTGAGAATATTCAGAGAAAACAATACGGGGCATACCTCCATTAAATACTGGCTCTAATAAGTTTCTGATGCATATAATTCATTCTGATACATACAATTTTAAAAAGTGACAAACTTTTCAGGCCAAAATGACAGAAGACCAAGGAATTAAATTCAGAAGACAAAATAGTTAAAACCTGAGGAAAATATTTGCCTTCTAAATCTTTCACAGAAAGGGACAGAGGGTCAAGGTTTGAGTGACAAACACTGTGCTAGGTCTCAGAGATACAGAGTTATGACAAAACATACAAACCACATCTAAGAAAGATGAATGTGCTCAAAATATGTGACTTTGGCTCCTGACTCTGCTACCACCAAGGATCTTCCTTTTGTTTGTCTTCACCCTCACTGGCAAATCCAGTGTTTCAAAACCACATGCCTTTATACAGTAGTGAGTTCATTCCTTCATTTGTATTTATGTATCAAAGTAATGTGACTGCCCAAGTGAGCTTCTGTTTCCCGAGGTTACTAGAGTCAGTTGATCTAATTCCACAGAAACTCCAAGCTCTTGCCATGCATGAAGTGAGGTGCCTTACTAAAGCTATACAAAAAACAAAAAAACCTGTTGCTTTCGAGTAGATTCCAACTCATAGTGACCCTATAGGGCAGAGCCGAACTGCCCCAAAGAGTTTCCTGGGAGAGCTGAATTGGTGGATTTGAACTGCCAACCTTTTGGTTAGCAACAGTAGCATTTAACCACAATACCACCAGGGAAGATGTAAAAGCTTGGCAGTTTGCTCCCAGCAAATGAAACAAACTAAAGTGGGTGTCAACCATCTCCTGGGCAAGCCGGCCTAGCAACCTAGTTCAGTTCAGGTCTGCAGCATAAAATGGTTGTCACTGGATCATTCCCTACCTCGTGTATCCAGTCCTGTGTTTGTGACACAACACGGCCCTCTTGAGCTACTTCAGCCACTTGATTAATGAATCATCTCTACAGGAAGCCCAAAGGAATTTCAGACAGTAAGCAAGGGGAAGAAGGGCAAAAAAGGCAAGCTGGGGTAGGGTGGGAGGAGTGATCCCTGAACAAGTTAGGGCACACAGCCATGTCATGGTATTTTCTGATGCGTCACTGACAATTACTAAACCACACAGGTGTGAACTTGCTATCACAATCTTCCTTTTTCTCTAAAACCCAAGAGGCTGGTACTGGAATCGCTTGCTGACAAATGTGAGTGGGAAGTAACACATCATTGCGAAGCTGATCTCTAACGACAGGACTGGAAGCTGGTGCCCGTAAGTTATCATCACATCAGCTTTTTATAGAACCTGCTTCCATCCCAATTTCCCCTATAACACCTTCCCATACCGACAGTTACTTTCTGAAAGTAACTCAAATATACATTATTCTTCCATGATCTTGGGTGCATCCTGATGGCTGCCCCTGCAACTGCCTCCCAATATTGCCCCGAAAATAAACAACCTAGAACTCAAAAAAATATTTTAAGGCATAAGTTAAAATAAGATTCCTTTCATTCATTCATTTAGAAAATGGCCTTTCTATAGTATGGCTGGCAGGAGGTGTGGAGGTTCCAGGATCGGGAAAATGTCAGGTCTGGAGGAGTTAGATGAGAGTCAGAAGGTTACATGACTTGCTTGAGGTTGCACAGAAAGTTAGTTCCAAAGAGGACACAGACTCTAGGCACCTGGACTTGCCCTCTCCAAGGGTCAAGGTTTGGGAAGTGTTTTTCACATTTTCTGAGCCGTGTGAATGCATACCCCTTGGCGGGGGGGGGGGGGGGGGGGGGTCAGGAGGCAGAGCCTAAAGTGGCCCTGGGACTTTATTAACTCTCATTATATATTACCAACTACTGTGGACTTTGCATTCCCCCCATTTTTCAATATTAGCATTAACAGCACCATCCCCCAATACCTTTCAATAAAACTGATGCCCCAGGAAGAGGCACCATGTTGATCTTGTTGCTCCTTGTACTCCATATGAGAAGGGAAGAAGGAACGGGTTCCAGTACCTTCCCCTGTGAAAAGTAACCCGTTGCCATGGGGTTGATTCTGACTCATAGTGAACCGTGAAAAATACAGGTCGAAAAAAAAAAGAGAGAGAGACAGAGATAGAATCCCTCCCCAGAAACACCTGTCAAAAACTTTGTGGGTAGAGACAAAATTGGAGGACTAGGGATGCATTGCAAAAAGTGGGGAAAGCCATGTAATAAGATAAACATATCAAATACAACCTAAGATGCTATCTATGTTGAAAAACTTAAAAAAAAAAAACTTAAGCTGGCAATATTTAATGGCGATTAAAAACAAAAAAAAAGATTGCACATGGAGTAGCTGCAGTTCTCTCTGCAGTCTTGTTCTTCATACTGACCAGAGAGCCAGCTGAAGCCCCAGGTGTGACCCAGGTGGCAGCTGATGGCTGCCTCGGCCTCTGGTGGCTGCAGCTGAGAAGGGACACACCTCTTGCCCACCTAGCTTTTCTCCCTTGCTCCCTGGCTTTTGAAGCTCAAGGCTGTATGCATTTTTTTCTTTTTGCTCATCTTCTAACAAGTTAACACGTTCCTAAAAGCTTAAGGACTCACTTTTAAAATGTGCTAACAGCTGTCCATTAATCTTACAGTATGATTCCCCTGTAACTCGTTGCCAAAGGATGTGCTACCTGAGGCATCGGTGTCCAAAACCACTGAGGTGTGGAGGGGATGATAAGCCGGTGAAACCTCCGTTTAATTCAAAC
Source organism: Elephas maximus indicus (assembly GCF_024166365.1). NCBI lineage: Eukaryota > Metazoa > Chordata > Mammalia > Proboscidea > Elephantidae > Elephas > Elephas maximus. The sequence continues at coordinate 61,015,544 of NC_064821.1, forward strand.
TCCATTACTTATTACTTGTTTAATTTTGGGAAAATTAACTAGATCGTCTCCGAAAACCCGAGATAATTTCAGATATCTTTGAGAATATATGTATAATTATTTGAGATAGTGTGATTAAAGTGCCTAAACCCATCAAACCAACCAACTGCCGTTGAGTCAATTCTGACTCACAGCAACCCTATAGGACAGAGTAGAACTGCCCCAGAGTTTCCAAGAAGTATCTGGTGGATTCGAACTGCCGACCTTTTGGTTAGCAAGCATAGCACTTAACCACTACACCACCAGGGTTTCTTTAAAGTGCCTAGCAACAGTAAACTACCATGAATGATAATTTATACAACACTAAACTCTTGAGAATTTGGATGGTTTAATTTATAATTTTTTAATTTATAAGTTTTTTCCTAAAATTATAAAATGCCTTAGTAACTGCAGCGCAGTGAACATAGTTTAATCTTTCTTTGATTAAATTTGAATGCTTGAGAATTTCACCGTCCCTCTGGGTGACTGTTCTAAAAAATGATTGTCTTAGTTACCTAGTGCTGCTATAACAGAGATACCGCAAGTGGAGGGATTTTACAAGCAGAAATGTATTTTCTCAGTTTAGGAGACCTGAAGTTCGAATTCAGGATGCCAGTCTAGGGGAACGCTTTCTCTGTCAGCTCTCGGGAAAGGTCCTTGTCTCTTCAGCTTGTTTCCTGGTTCCTTGGAGATCTCCATGTGGATCTTCCCCCCTCTCTGTTTGCTTAATCTGCTTCTTTTATATTTTGTTAAGAGATTGACTCGAGGACAGGTTTTTTTTTTGACTCAAAACACACCCTACACTAAACCTGTCTCATTAACATAACAAAGGAACCCATTCCCAAATGGTATTATAACCACAAGCAAAGAGGTTAGGATTTATAACATATTTTTGATAAATGGAGACAATATTGAAGTTGTCAAGGATTTCATTTTACTTGAATCCACAATCAACACCCATGGAAGCTGCAGTCAAGAAATCAACGGACGTTTTGCATTGCACAAATCCACTGCAAATAAAAAAAAAGAAGACCTCTTTAAAGTGTTAAAAAGCAAAAATGTCATTTTGGAGACTAAAGTGAGCCTGACCCAAGCCACGGTATTTGCAGTTGCTCCGTATGCATGTGAAAGTTGGACAATGAATAAGAAAGGCTTAAGAACTGACACCTTTCAAATATGGTGTTGGCGAACAATATTGAATACACCATGAACTGCCAAAAGAAGAAAGAAATCTGTCTTGGAAGAAGTACAGCCAGAATGCTCCTTAGAAGCAAGGATGGCAAGACTTCATCTCACATACTTCGGACATCAGGAGGGACCAGTCCCTGGAGGACATCATGCTTGAGGGTCACGGACTGACACAGTGCTTGCAACAATGGGTCCAAACATATAACAATGATTGAGAGTATGGTGCAGGACCGGGCAGTGTTTCGTTCTGTTGTACATAAGGTGGCTATGAGTTGGATCAACTCAACGGCATCTAACATTTTGGAGGGATACAATCCAATTCGTTACGATGATTGTGAACTCCAACCTCTTTATTTTACAGATGAGAGTATTAAGGCTCAGATTAAGTGGCTTGCCCAAGGTCACATTGCTGTTAAGTGACACAGTCCCCAAAGACCACTATGCAGGACCATAGTTACAGATATTAGGATACTGGGTTGAGTGATCTTAACAGGAGTGAATCTCAGTTTGGGACTGATGAAAATTTTTTATTCCATCTACTGCAAATTTGAGTTACACAACAGGTAATACAAGGGATTTATATTTAACAGAACAAAGTTCTACGTTATCCTATGGGGTCGCTACGGGTCGGAATTGATTGGATGGCAATGGGATACCTGTGATCTAATCCCCATTTGGGAATAAGGTTTTATCATGTTAATAAGACCATACCAACGTAGGGTGTGTTGTAAACCTAATCACTTCTGAGGTATAAAAAGAGCAGATTGGACACAGAATGGAGCACAAATGTGAAAGACAGATGCCATGTGATGCTTGTTGAAGAATTGAGGAAAGCCAGGGCTACAAGTGCGGGGGATAGACACCGAAAGAGACAAAGACCCTCCCCTAGAGCCACATGCTGAATTTGGACTTTTGGCCTCCTGAACTCTGAGAAAATAAATTTTTCTTCTTTAAAGTCACTCGCTTGTGGTATTTGTTACAGTAGCATTAGAAAACTAAGACACTATTATCACTATTATTTACAGTAAATAATGAGCCAAACTTATAAGCACCCCTTATCAAAGATACCAGGCACCATAAAATAGTTTCTTTGCTAAGCAAAGATTAATAACTAATAACGTTATATACAACAGTAAAAGACAGTTCAAATTTTTGATGAAAATGGCTTGGGAAGCTGCCTTTTGTAAAAACTCCTTTGGCGTACCAGTTGCTGACAAAATACAATTAGGAACAATTAAAACCCCAGTTAAAACTAAGCTGATAAATTTAAATAATCAAAGGTAGAATATTTTCCAGAAGAAAAAAGCCACTAAACTTAAAGAATCTTTGGGAAAATGATAGTCAGAAAAAAAGAAAACAATATAGTAGTAAAGATGGCAGAGATTAGTTTCTCCAAAAAGGAAAACTCCACGCAGTTGATGAGGGGTATAGTTTAGTAATCCTGTAATGATTTCTAAGCAAATTTCTGTTAAGTGGTTCCTAGTCCAAGAGCTTCAACAGTCTGGTTCTTCAACTCCAGCTCTGCTGAAGTCAGTGACCACGCGTTCCACCTGGGAAACACAAAAGCAAGTCTACATGCTAGAAAATAATGTCAATCACAACTTCTCAGGAAATAGTTTAATAGTGGCCTTTTCTCGATTTAGAATTTCTCTTCTTTCATAGGTAAAATCAGAAAATTTGCTTAATCCAAAGAGAGATAAAGTAATTTTTTTAGGTTCTAGAAATGAAAAACCTGAACTATAATCCCAAATTATTTAATTTCTTCTCAGTTAAATGCAGCAGTTAATGCACAAGGCTCTTCAAACATATTAGGATGGCAAGAGTATCTCAGCTGAGTAACTTCATAGGCTCTTGTAAGAATAAGTTAGCAAACCCAGACTAAGGCTAACAATCCGGCAAAAGAAAAGTGATGGGAAAAAATATCAAAGGCATGTGGCATATTGTTTAGCTCCTATTTTCTTGTGACCTTCCTGTTAATTATACCCAACAAACATGTTTTCTAAAATTTACACTGGGCCAGGCTTCCTTTAATTAAGTCCTTGTGGATGGTTAGAACTGGGTTCTATCTGTGTTGAATGCTTTTGTTTTATTGCTAAGGAAAGGTCTCCATATTTCTCTGCAATGATAACTTTTCTTTCCTATTTTGTAGGTGAAGAAGCTGATAATCTCACTCCCAGATCTTGATGAGATTCATTTATCAAAGGCAGTTTTTATGAAGTTTCACAAACTATGTGAAACACCGTCCTAGAGCTCATTATGCCACCAACAGCGAGTATTGAAGCCACTGATCCATGCTAAAGACTGCTGGGATTACCTCTTGGGTTTGAGGTTCTCTTCTCTGTAACACAGAAGTAAAAATTACATGTTCTGCTCCTTTAGAATGCCCAGATGGGAAAAATCCAACACTCATTTATCTCAAACAAAGAAGGTGCATGTCTTTGACAGCTGGGGATACTCACTGGAAGAATGCAATGGGCTCTCTTGTCTCTTCTCTTTATAAGATGCTGAAGCAAATAACTGTCCTTATCTCAACTTTGTGAAGTTACTAGAATATCAGAGTTGGAAGGGACCTTAAATGATTTAGTCTAAACTTCTCACTATGCTTGAGCTCCTGATTACAATGCAGCCACCAGGTGACTGTTAAGTAGATCTTTTTAAGAGCAACAGCGTAAAACGAACAAACCAACCAAAATCTTCCAACTTTTGATTCAGAAGAGTACAGAATTCTAAACACCTATAATATGCAGAACCATTACTTGCCAAACAGCACACATTAAAATTACTTTCCAGAATTAGGTCTTTATGGTTTACCTATTAATCTTTGCAGTGCTGTAATTTTTTCTAGTCCAAGAACATTAAGGTCATGAAAAACTGGGGTCTATGCTCTTGAATACAGTCCTTCATAAAATGCAAACTTATTTTTTAAACCTCTGACACATTAAATAATCAGCATTCAATATATCTAGAAACATCATTTACTATAATACAAGAATTCAAAAGCAAATAAACTGGAGCTTGTATTTAAAAAGGAAATGGATGATGGCAACTACTGCAAGAAATAGAAAAGATTCAGATTGGGGGTAACCATAAGCTACTTCTAAGGACAAACTAGAAGCTTTTAAATATAAGCTACAGTTCAGCAGCTTTTAAAATTTCATGTTTATTCATATTTTTCAAAATATATGTACATAAAAAAAGGAAGATTTACAACAGGGAAGATTGCCTTACATGCAACACAAATTCCAATGAACTCATGATGGGATCACACATGATTATGGATCTAATTCAAGCCAATCTTCTCAAGTCCATTTCCCAGCCACAGTTTAGGCTGCCTTAGGATCCCAGAAGACAATGCAAGTGGAATGAATATGAAACAAACATTTTCAGCCTCTGGCAGCACTCAAGGGGCCAGAAGGTGTACACCAAAAAGTTTAAGACAATTAAAATGTCAAGTGCCACAGGGAAGATAAATGATAACCAGAAACTGATATTTCAAATAGAAAGCTAGTACTATTTAACACAACTTCACAATACCAAAACAAATACAAGTAAGAAGGGTCAGGGAGTCGGGCTTAATTTTTTTTTTCTTTTTTTAATCTCAAAAGGAAGCCACTTGCTTGATATCAAAAGTGCTGTGGAAAGAGAGGAGGGAAAAAAAAAAAATCCACAGATGAATCTAGAATCTAGTTTATTTTAGCAAATTGTATGTTTTCCACTTAACTCTACATTACAACAATGTAATTCTCCAACATTTCCTTATAAAAAAGGCAAACAGGAAGTGACAATTCATGCTCCAAATATTAAAAAATATATTTAAACATTTGATCAAGAAGATTTTTTATGTTTTGATTTTTGGTAACACAGGTGACACCAGAAATCAGATTCAATATAGTCCTATAGTCCCCTTCAGTCAAAAGCCAAGTGGTGGCGAGAATGTGTGCGTGCTGTTAAGGGAACAAGTGCAGTGCCCTGGGCCAGAGACCACCACCTGGAAATCGATCGATGTGAACGTGGCCCAAGGAGTAGTCCTACATCTTCGGAATCTAACGAGGCCATGGTTTTGGCTTATGCCCAAAGCTGTCTCTGTGTTTACAGTTGGAGAAAAGAAGTTAGTGGAGTGGTTTTATAAATAAGATCAATTCTACAGCTATAACTGAAGTCTCCAGGAAGGAGGCTTTATAATTTAGTCAGGGCTGCACTGCCTCCTTTACTTCTAGCACCTGACCAGCATCCTGTTCTTGATGCTTTCTACAAATATAAAAATCTTTGCAACTGTTTAGATAAAACCGGAAGGGGGAGGGAAAAAAAGCCAAAGCTGACCATAAAAAAAGGAAAGAGGGATGGGGTAGGGGGAGGAAGAAGGACAAGTATAGTTTGGGAAAGTCCAGGATTATTGCAGAAATTAAAATGGCTGAGGGGAGGGGCAGGCACCAAGAACAGCACCTAAAGCTAACAAATGCCTAAGCGGATTTATTTATATTCCCTCCCCACAATGTCCATAGGGGAGAAAAAAAATGTAATTTTATAAGCATCAAAACTAAAACAAATGCACACTGACCTTAGAAAATAAGATTCTGAATTTAACCATGATACCCTCTTTTCCTATACATTTACTTTTTTGCTTTGAAAGACTTCTTCATGGTGGATTTGCCCTTGCCAGGCAATTTCACCTCCTTTCTCACACTGGCTGCTGGCTTCTTTGAAGAGCTACCACTAGGTTTCTTGATGACCAAGGGTGAGGGTCTGGCTTTCTTGGCAGAAGTTTTGGCCTTGGGAGGGGCTTTCTTGGGCAGGGACCTAGCTTTCCCCTTCTGGGCAGCAGGAACTTTAACTGTGGGTTTGGACCCTCTTTGCTTCATGGATGCTGTCTTCCCTGAGGACTTGGCTGGGGTTTTCTTCTGTAACCTGTGAGAACCAAAGAGGAAAGGCAACCACTTAGTACATGAGAGATTCACTCTGAAGGAAAACCAGATGCTTGCCAAAAAAGAAATGGCACGTCTGGGTCTTAAACATTAGCAAGCAGCCATCTAAGACACAACAATTGGTCTCAACTCACCTGGAGCAAAGGGGAATGAAGAACACCAAAGACATTAGGTACGTATGAGCCCAGGACTCAGAACAGACCACATAACAGGCCACAAAGACTACAACAGCCTCAGACCAGAAGAACTAGATGGTGCCCAGCTACAACCTATGACTGCCATGACAGAGAGCACAACACAGAATCTCTGAAGGAGCAGGAGAGCAGCGGGATGCAGACCCCATATTCTAGTAAAAAGACCAGACTTAATGGTCTGACTGAGACCAGGGGGATCCCGGAGGTCATGGTCTCCAGACCTTCTGTTAGCCCAAGACAGGAACCATTCTCAAAGCCAACTCTTCAGACAGGGATTGGACTGGACTACAAGACAGAAAATGATACTGGTGAGGAGTAGTGGGCTTCTTGGATCAAGTAGACACATAAGACAATCCGGGAAGCTCCTGTCTGGAGGGGAGATGTGAAGGCCGAGGGGGACAGAAGCTGGCTGAATGGACACTGAAACACAGGATGGAGAGAAGGAATGTGCTATCTCATTAGGAGGTGAGCAACTAGGAGTATATAGCAAGGTGTATATAAAGTTTTTTTTTTTTTTTTATGAGAGACTGACTTGATGTGGTTAACTTTCACTTAAAGCACAATAAAAAATAAAATAAAATAAAGGCATAGGCAGAGTCACCTATGTTATGAACAGGAATGTGATTTAGTATTTTTTAACTAGTGGATTTACTAAAGTTGTATAAAAATTCAACAATTCATGTAAGTCTACACAATTCCATGATGTTCTTTCAAGGAAAATATGGGAGGGACTATTCTTCTTTGAATGCCCAAACTGTGGATACAGATAGGTTTGGCCAAAGAGTAAATTACATGTTCACAGCGCTTAAGTTCAGAGCCTCTGAATTTTCAAGAAAGACAAGTTCAAATGTTAGGCAAAGAACTTAAGATCCTGAGCTGTTAAACACTCTCCTATTAGTGCCCTTCCCAGTTCTACAATACTCATTACCTCCCCACAAAAAGGGTTACTCATACTTCCACACCTTCTCTTAGGAGGTGGTTCTTCATCCTCAGAGTCTTCTTCTGATGAATCATCTTCATCTTCGTCCTCATCTCTAGAATCCTCTGGCTCTTTCTTTGGAAACAGAACTCCTGGGCTGTATTTTTTAAAAAAAAGGTAAAGTAGAGCCCCACATTGGATATGGAAAAAAGTTTCAACCTAGAACCTGTTCCCTCAACTTTCCCCACCTCCTTTCAGCCTCCCCCCAAAAGTCAAGTTAGATTATAAAATCATGTCACAATTTAACAAATTCTGAACACATATACAAAGTTACAGAAATCCTGGTGGCACAGTGGCTAAGAGCTATGGCTGCTAACCAAAAGATCGGCAGTTTGAACCCACCAGGTGCTCTGTGGAAACCCTATGGGGCAGTTCTACTCTTTCCTATAGGGTCGCTATGTGTTGGAATTGACTTGATGGCAGTGGGTTGGGCTTATTATACAAAGTTACAACCAATCTATAAAGTCCCAGACCATACCTCATTTCTTTCCTCCCTTCATTTAATAAAACAGATCCTTAATCATTTGCTAAGTAAACATTTACTTAAGGCCCTGAATGTCTGGCACTGTACTAGCCACTGACTATAGAGCAGTGAACTGTTTAGAAGGCAACAAACAGTCTGCATAGCAGAACATGCTTTTTGCCCTCATAATACCGGCAAAGACTTCAAAGGATTTTAAGGCCTGAATCTCTTCAGTTTTAGAAAAGGTCAGGAAGATCCCCTAAGTCTTTTTGATCTCAATGGTGGACATCCTTATTCTTCTAACTAAAAAGTCCTTAAATTACACATTTTATGTGTGTGACTTTAAGGATTAAATTTAAAACAATGTTTGTAAAATCCAAATAACACACATTCAACCAAGAAACACGTTTGTGCACCAAGAACAATATAAAACAATAAAGCTACAGTATACTCTTGCTAGAATACAGTCTTAGTGGTACATGTAATGGTGGTTTACTACAGATGAAAGTATTTTTTAAGAAGGCGATAGCACCAATGCATAGAACAATGCTCAAAATACTTTTGGTTGAATGAATGAATGTGGTTTGTATAAGAAACAAGATATTTTAAATAAATATTCCTATCTCTATAGTATGAAGAAAGCAGAGTCAGGATTCTTGGAAGCAGCCAATGCTCTCCCTATTTGTTGTTGTTGTCAGGTGCTGTCAAGTCGGTTCCAACTCATAGCAACTCAATGTACAACAGAACGAAACACTGCCTGGTCCTGAGCCATCCTCACAATCACTGTTATGCTTGAGCCCACTGTTACAGCCACTGTGTGAATCCATCTCGTTGAGGGTCTTCCTCTTTTTCACTGACCCTCTACTTTACCAAGCAAGATGTCCTTCTCCAGGGACTGGTACCTCCCGATAACACATCCAAAGTGCATGAGATGAAGTCTTGTTACCCTTGCCTCTAAGGAGCATTCTGCCTGTACTTCTTCCAAGACAGATTTGTTCATTCTTTGCCAACACCACAACTCAAAAGTGTCAATTCTTCTTCGGTCTTCCTTATTCATTGTCCAGCTTCACAGCAAAATGCAAGCTCTCACAGTATGACAAACTGACAGACATGCAGGGGCTCCCTATTTGGTGCTGGACAATTAAAACGTATATGTAATCCTTTAATAATCTTCCTGCCATTATCATTTACTTCATGAAGAAGAAATGAACATTAAAACGACTGACAGGGATCTCAAAGAACCCAACGCTTAATTTCAAGAACTGCCAGCTCATAATAAGCTCTAACAGGATAGCCAAAACTCCTCTGTTCTTACCTGAAAACTTTTTGCTTTAAATAATACTCTTATGGTCTTTATTTTCAAATCTATCCAGTTTAGTGCAGCAGTAGTAAGGGTGAAATAAGTTAAACCAAGCTTGTAACCTAGAATCAGGTTTTAAATTTACGATGACCAATGTCTATCATTATGGACTAAGAGCTTACCTGGGGTAATATGGAAAAGAGAGCTGGAAGGTGCCACTGAATCCTTTACCAGAGATCTGTTCCATCCATCCGTTCTTTTCACATTTCTGCAGTGTTTTCTTCAACAGATGCACTGAACGAAAAATTTAGTAAATGGAAAAAGTTATCTAGTTATTCAGACTGATAATGCTTTTAACCACAATCAGATGCTCATCAAGTAAGTATTCAATGTCCTGTCATATACAGTAACTGACATGTGCTAAATGAATCCTTTGTGGCCAAATGTATTAATTTCTTCATTAAACATTTATTAAGTGCCTGTAAATTTGGTAAGATTAAATTATGAGACTTTAGAGACCACTGAGTCAAATTCTCTCATTTCACAGAAGAGGAAATGGGAGTCCAGGGTAATTGAGTTGTCCTAAGACTGGGCATGAATTCATTTCACATTATTTACATTCATTCAAACATCTACTGATTGCCTGATAATCATTTAGGAGAATACATAAAAACGTGAATACAACCAATTCCTTATAAATCAGCAAACTGTTACAAAACAGTACTGTGGCTCCTGAAAGCCTCACCAATTCTCATTTTTCATACAAAGATACATTACAAATATATGTTATGGTGACTGAGCGTCCAAAAACTAAGCTGCCAAATCAGTTGAAGTGTAAAAGTTAGTAACCAAATTTGGGTTCTTTTAAAAAACTTGACCAACAGAAAAAGATCATAGTTTATGAGGGTCAGTACGCAAAATTAAACACGGTATATATCTTAAGTACTGTAAGAAATGAAGATAAATCATAATCTATGCCAGTTTTCTAAGCAGATAAGAAAACAACCAGAAAGCATTCCTTTGTAATGGTAAAAAACATATACCGCATATATGTTAAAGTCAGTATCAATACTTCAAAATAATCTTTTTATTTAAAATAATATATTCTGGTTTGCACTGTTAGTTATTCAATCCCCATATTCCTCACCCTCTAGCTCTGTACCTACCCTAGTAGCTCACTGAGAAGGTACACAACCTCACCATTCTGTATGTGATAATGCTGCTAAGACTAAGTGTCTTATCTCAAATCACCTCCTCATAGGGTAAATATACTTTTCTGAATAAAATATTTTATAGGGTTAAGTCGATAAGAAATAATCTAAGTAGTAATTATTCTAAACCACTGGCCTGATTTCAAGGTGAAATTAGATATTTTGGTATCATACAAACAAACATAAGTATGAAAAAATATACTTGAGAGGTGTTTTGAATGTACAGATTTATTTAATTACAGTAAAAAGAAACATAAGGAAAATCATTACAGCTAAGTAAACTCAACTTCTGATCTTCAGCAGACACTGTAAATTAAGGATAAACTTTGTTCACCTTTGCTTTCTTTTTTGTAAATGATGAGTTAAATTTGTAAACCTGCTCCCCCTTGGTTTTCACAGTCAGTAGTTACTGCTTTTGACACTAACGGGATGCTCTCTAGAGTTTTTTTCACAAGAAAATTCCCCTTATTGCAGTTAAATGCACATAAACTTGAGTCTTACTTTGATAGTTAGAATTGGTCCCTGGGTGGTTCTCCAAGACATACTTCTTCAGAGCAGTGGTGGAGCAGGTCTTCGGCTCATTCATAGCAGCAATGGCAGACAAGATTGCATATTCCATCAGGCTTCCACCAAGCAGGGGTTTCTCCCCTGATTTCTTCAGCTGTTTTCCAAGGAGGAAGAGAAAATCATCAAGACAATACTCTCCCAAAGCAGGTCAAGACAAGACTCCTCTGTACCAGGTGGGTCGGAGTTCCTGCATCAGCACAGATATGTTTTACAATAAATTGTCAGGTTAGGGACTTTCTCCTCCCATTCACCAGGTATTCAACCTAACTGAGGAGTCCCAACCCTCCCTATGGCCATTTTCTTCTTCCATCTACCCATCTATCCAAATTAAAACAGCAACAGCCAACTTCACCTAAAGATACTGATAGATCTACCCTAATAATCAGGTTAACCTGTTATGTTCCCAGTAAATTAAGATACTTTTATTTGAGAATACTTTCTTTTTCTGAATCTGAAAAGTGATATAGTTATGAAAATGTCTTTTTAATCCTGGAAGGATAATAGCAAAGAAAAGCTTTGATAATATTTAAGGTATCATACAACAGAATTCTACAGCATATTTCAAATATGAAAGGCTAGCAAACAAAGGACAACACTGATAAGCAAGAAGCCCTAAAAGGAAGAAATCAGACACATTCTTTAACAGTTGTTTTTCAAAGTGTGGTCCACAAACCCGAAGGGTCCCTGAGATCTTCTAAGGGAATCCGCAAGGTCAAAACCGTTTTCATAATAATGCTAACATGTGATTTGCCTTTTTCACTGTGCTGACATTTGCACTGATGGTGCAAATGCAATGGTGGCTAAAACTGCTGCCACCTTAGCATAAATCAAGATGATGGCACAAAAATGTTCTAGTATTGTTATATTCTTCGTTGATACACACGTGTGGTTAAAACAAACTAAAGCCAATTTCACTTAGAAATGTCCTTGATGAAATAATAGAGTATTTTATTAAATTCCAATCCTTCAATTCACGGCTTTCTAACATTTTATGGGATGACCTGGGAAGAGCATATAAAGCCCATCTACTGTGTACTGACGCATAATGGTTGCTCAAGAAAAAGCATCTGTGTGACTGTTTAGGTTGTCAGCTAAACTAGCTGCCTTTTTTATGGACTATCCTTTTTGCCTGAAGGAATGACTGGGAACTATGGCCGTTCACACTTGGGTGTCCAGTAGGCATTTCCTTGAAAATGAATCAAGTGAGCCTGTCACTTGAAGGAAAACAGTTTTTATTTTTTATTTGTTGCCAATAATAAAATTCAAGCTTTCAAGAGAAAGCTTATGAAAAACATTCATCTACCACCATGAGCTTGGTAATTTCCCAATACTTAAATATGTTTTAATATCAGTGGTTGATGTTAATGAATGTGACTTTTGTTATTATACGATGTAATGTGAACATTTCGAAGATGTGAGTAACTCAGTGAGCCACTATTTTCCAAACAACCAGTGTATCATGTTACAAAATTAAGTATATCTGTTCCACATCCCACTTTGGTGAGTGGCGTCTAGGGTCTTAAAAGCTAGCAAGAGGCCATCAAAGATGCATCAATTGGTACCAAACCACCTGGAGCAAAGGAGAATGAAGAACACCAAAGACGCATGGAAAATATGAGCCCAAGAGCCAAAATGTTGATGTACGTAGAGTCTGCTCACTCCTGGCAATGCGATTGATGAGAACATTGCTCTTAAGATCCGGGTAAAGAACCAGATGGTATCTGGCGGAAAGCCATCACCGTGAGTCTAAAGAGCCTGCAATGGCTGCCATCTAGGAGCTCAACTAAGTCCAGGTATTGATCATCAATATGGTATCTCCAATCTCCAATCAAAAGGAGGGAATGATTTAGGAAATAATATTGGAGTCATTATTCCCTGTCCTTGAGCATAGAGAATGTGACCCAGCTGGAACTAGGCTCAGAAGGACTCACAAGGATACATCAAGGATACATGTAAACAAGGATACATGTATAAAGACAATAGATAGGATAATCTTGGAAAACATCTTTTAGGGAAACTTTCAAGTAAGCCAATCTAACAGAATGCAAAAGACTTTCCACTCTTATCTTTTTCTATTAACATTAAGTGAATAGAAATTTGTTGGACCAATGAAGACCCTCCTGACTGTCGTTACTGAAACCTGTACCAAGATTGTTAAGAAAGACAATTCAAAATGTAGGATCACAATTTCTAGCCAATCTGTGGAAAGATGAAGCTTTCAACGGTTTTGCCAATTTTGTAATGTTAACATATACTGATGACTCTGTAATATTCTTTGGACTTGGGCAGACATGGCTGTGGCAGCATGCTTGTCCGTTTTCCCACTTCTGTCTACTCCGTAAATTTCCTTAGACTCAGGCAGACATAGCTCTAGCAACATGTCTGTCTGCTTCCCACTTTTACCTTTTTGAATATATGCCAGATAAAATTTTCTTTTTCCTTTAAAAAAAAAAAAGAAAGGGCCACATAAACCAGACACTTCATCAGCCCGAGACTGGAAGGACTAGATGGTGCCTGGCTACCACCAATGAATGCCCTGACAGGGAACACAATAGGGAGTCCCTGATGGAGCAGGAGAAAAGGGGGGTGCAGAACTCAAATTCTAGTAAAAAGACCAGACTTAATGGTCTGACAGACTGGAGGGACCCCAAAGGACATGACCCCTGGACTCTCTGTTGGCCCAAAACTAAAACCATTCCCAAAGCCAACTCTTTAAAGATGAGACCGGACTTTAAAACATAAAATGATACTGGCGAGGAGTGTGCTTCCTACTCAAGTAGACACATGAAACTAAGGGGGCAGCTCCTATCTGGAGGCGAGGTTAAGAAGGCAGAGAGGGACAGAAGCTGGCTGAATGGACACGGGAAATACAGGGTGGAGAGAAGGAGTGTGCTGTCACATTGTAGGGAGAGCAGCTAGGGTCACATAACGATGTGTATAAAAGTTTTTGTATGAGAAACTGACTTGAATTGTAAACTTTCACTTAAGGCACAATAAAAAAAAAAAATCACCACAAAATCAGTTAATATACCATATTAACAGAAAAAAGGACAAAACCCACATGATTATGCTAGCAGACACAGAAAAAAATTTGAAAATTCAAAAACAAAATAGTAATAGAACTTTCTCAACCTGATAATGGGCATCTATGACAAACGCATTGCTAACATCACATTTAATGGTGAAAGACTGAATGCTTTCCCTCTAACATCATGAACAAGGCCAGGCTATCTGCTCTTATTTCTGCTATTCAACATTATAGTGGGGGTTCTATCCAGTGAATCAGGCAAGCAAAAGAAAGAAAAGGCATCTAGATTGGAGAGGAAGAAGTAAAATGATTTTTACTCACAGATGACAGGATTCTATATATGGGAAATACTAAGGAATCTACAAAATACTACAGTTGAGTTCAGCAAGATCACAGAGTAAAACGCGGAATATACAATCAATTCTATTTCTCTATACAAGCAACGAACAATCTGAAAATAAGAAAGCAATTCCATTCACAATAGCATGGAAAAAGAATAAAAAAACTGAGGAATAAATTTATTAAAAGAAATGCAAGACTTGTATACAGAAAACTACAATACACTGCTGAGGAAAATCACAGATCTAAATAAATGAAGAGATATTTAGTATGCATGGACTGGAAAACACACCACTGTTAAGACAGCGATTGTTCCCCGAAGTGATCTACAGGTTCAATGCAATCCCTATCAAAATCTCAGCTGGCTTTTTTGTACAAAACAAGTAATTACTGAAATTTATATGGAAATATAACAGACCCAGAATCGTCAAAACAATCTTGAAAAAGGACAACAAAGAGGACGTTTACATTTCCTGATTACTACAAAGCTACGATCAAGACAGTGTGGTACTGGCATAAGGATTCACATACAGATCAATGGAACAGAACTGAGGGTCCAGAAATAAATCCTTACATTTATGGTCAACTGGTTTTTGATAAAGGTACCTATCAAAGCAATTCAATAGGAGAAAGGATAGTCTTTTCAATAAATAGTCCTGATACAATTGGATATCCACATGCAAAAAGATGAATTTATACCCTCGTATCACACAATAAACAAAATGTAACTCAAAATGGATCAAAAAACTAAATATAAGAGCTAAAGCTACAAAACACTTAGGAGAAAACAAAGGAGTAAATCTTCGTGACCTGAAGTTAGGCAAAGATTTCTTGGATATAACACCAAGGGCAATTAAAAAGAATGATAAACTAGAGCTTATTAAAGTTAAAAACTTTTGTACTTCAAAAGATACCAGTAAGAAAGTGAAAACACAAGACACAAACAAGAGAAAATATTCACAAATCATACTTTATCTAGAATATATCAAGAACTTCTACAACTCAGTAAGACAAACAGCCCAGTAAAAAAAAAAAAAAGACATGACTAGCTAATTCACCAAAGACACGCAAATAGCCATGAAGCATGTGAAAAGGTGCTTAACATCAGCAGTCATTAGGGAAATGCAAATCACCGCCACATAACCTAGCAATTCTACTTCTAGCTATATACCAAAGTGAAGTAAAAATATATATCTACACAAAGACTTGGATATGATGTTCAGAACAGCATCATTAACACTCAAGAAAGCAGAAATAACCCAAATGCCCATCAACTGGTGAATGAATGAATAAAATGCGTTATATCCACATAATGGAACATTATTTGGTAATAAAAAGGAATAAAATAATGGGTCACATGCAAAAACATTATGCTAAGTGAAAGAAGTCAGACAAAAAAAAAACCCATACATTTTATGTTCCATTTATATGAAATGTGCAGAAAAGGCAAATCTATGTACAGAGAAAATAGATTAGTAGGTTGTCTGAGGCCAGGGGTGGGGACAGGGAGTGACTACATGTAAATGGACACAAGCAATCTTTTTTGGGTGATGGAAATATTCTAAAATTGGATTGTGATGACAACTGTACAAGTCTGTAAATTTACTAAAAATAACTGAATTGTAAATTGTAACTTAAAATGAGTGAATTTTATGGTATGGAAATCATACCTTGATAAAGCTGTTTAAAAAAACCTAAGATTTATTCAGTTGTGGTGTAGTACCAGCAAAGAATATCCACAACCGTTTAAAATTATCTTAAAATATCCTCTTTTCTCACTATATTTCTGTGTGAGGCTAGATTTTCTTCGTAGTGTTCAATATATCATATTGGAACAGATACCAGCTGTCTTCTATTAAGCCAGCTTTATAATGTTTTATTAAGACAAAAATATAAACAATGTCACTTCTCATTATTTGTTTTGGAAAATATAATTTTTCACAATAAATGTTTACTAATGTTAACATATAGTAGGTTTACTATTGTTACTTTTAAATGAATTAATAAACATTTAAAAATTTTCCTCAGCTGTAATTTCTAGTTTGGTAAATACGGATAGATATAACCCACATAAACACAAGCTCTTTGGGGTCCTTAACAAATTTTTAGAGTACAAGGAGGTCCTGAAACCAAAAAGTTTGCAAACTGCTTCTCTACAACCAAGACTTTTAGCCTCTAACCTGAAATGTCCCCGAAGCACCTTTGCCAGTTATTTGTTCTAACTGGCCTCTCTCTACTGCTTTCTGCAGAGCATTCTTCAACAGCTGAGGCCTGCAGAGAAAAACAAGAAGTAGAGATAAATATGTCAGTGAAGGAAAAACTTGAAGAAATAGATCTAGGGCTATTCCCATGTCTAAAGTTCTGATTCTTATATGTAGTACTTTGTTAAAATGAACAATAAAGTAATTAACACACTGCTGGCACTCTTAACAAGTGGCACTTTTTTTTTTCAAGCAAAGAAGGTGTCATTACCCGTACAGTTTATATAATATAGAATTAATTTCCAAATTGCCAGGGCACTCTAAAATCCTATCATCTGATCAAAAACAGTGACCGAACCACGTAATCAACCATCCAACTCTGGAATTCTCTGAGGCAAAATTTCCAGATCAAAAAAAAAAACAAAAAAACAAAAAAACACATACACATTTAACAAAAAAACAAACGGAGTCACTTTTTGAAACCAGTACCTAAAGTCAGCCTAATACAATTCCCTGAGAAAGAAAATAGGTTGCTACCTTAAAAGGGTTGAAGCTTAAAAAAAAAAAAGTTATCAAGACCAAATGGTGGGCAAGGAGAAGTTAAATATCATTAAATGTATCTCGAACAAAGTGTTGAAACAAGAGCTGTTCTATCAAGGGGCTATTCTATCTGGATGATAAGTGGGCAAATGCTGGTGCAGGGAAAAATAAATCAAGGTGACTAGGGGCTTAAAGGGGACTGTGGTGTAGAAAGGGAAGACAGAATCAAATGCAAAACTATATATTCAGGCCAACAACAGGACATCCGAGGAAAAAGGTTAATAATAATTCAGGAATGGGTTATGTTTTGCCACACCTCTCAGGAATTACTAGCACGCCAATGGGCAGAATATCATGAGACTTATTTGAAACTAGTTAGTTGATAGGTAGACAGAAAATTTCAGTGGGCAGTGCCACTGAGAGGCAGGATATGATTTTTATCACTTGAGGTGCTTTACCACACTTCGATATTTTCTGTGAAGAAATTTTGAATCTTTTATTTAACCACAAAGCATCACAGGCTGAGTTGACCCTGGAGCTGCTGATTATATCTTCGATATGCTGGGAGAGAAGGGTGAAGAGGATCCCATGTTTCAACAGGGTGCTAGGGAATAGGCACTAATTTATCAAATCTTACACATCCCTAACGCTCCAAATAAAGAAATTCCCAACTTAAAAAAACTCTCAATTAAAATATTCCACAATCAGTACCATCCCATTCAGGACTAATGAAATTAATGGCATGGCCTCCCCACCCGCCCCCCCACACCATTCAATTTCACAAACATTCACTGAGTATTTATTATGACTAACGGAGGAATCAACACAAAGACCTGGACCCTAAACTCAAGGAATTTAAGAGATGATGAACACATAGATCATTAGAGAACAATACGGGCCAAGCTTGAAGTATGTGCACAGAGCTTTGGGTGCACAGCTTAGTGAGTGACTTAACTGTGTCAAATAACGTTCCTATTAATTGCTATGTAAGACTGCTTATAGGCTGTTTTCCCTGATTTTCAATGGGAGAAACAAAAAAGATCACATTAGCTTAAGTAAAACATTAAAACCCAAGTTGTGTTTACCCGATTAAATAACTGGTCTAAGAAGAACCTTCTTAACCGAAGTTTAAAATGCTCCAGGAACAAACAGCAGTTAAATTGGTTCTCTTCTTAACATCTGTTTTCGTAGTGATATCCACCTTTACTCTAGCACAAACCTTGTCTTGGGCTTTTAGAAACCTCAGAGTTCTGTCACTCACTCCTATCTCCTGGTAAAACTATACTTACTGACTGCTTCAAAGCTTCTCAGATTCGCCTTTTCTCTCCAATCACTGCCACAGCCTTGCTACAAAGCCACTATTCCCCTCCTGCTAGGCACGGTGCTGCTTCTGTTTTCATGGTGCATATCACTGTAAGGTCAATAACCTACAAAGGCCCCTTTATTATGTTACTCAACTGACCAGGTCACAGGTCTTAATACCTCCACACAGCTTCAAAGCCTTTCCATGACATGGTCCTGGCCCTGGCTAGTCCAGACCCAGTCAGAGACAGGCTTCTCTCACTGGGTTACCAAATGAGAATGCCAACTCCTGCCTCTGCAGGTTTTTTCATGGAGCTCCTTCGAGAATGCCTTCCCCACTCTGTCAACCCATTCAAACTCCAGACCTATTCAATTCTCATCTCTTTAATTTACTGCTAACTCCCAGACACAGCTCTTTTTCCTGAAAAATTCTATTGTACTTACAGTCTGTATCACACTATTTTGCACTTACTATGTCATCAAGGGCTGTTCTGAACATTTTACGTGTGAAGACTAAAGGTAATACAACAACTTTAAGAAATATGTACTATTATTGCCCCTGCTTTATAGATGGGCAAGTGACAAAAAATTGATTTCTTCACACAGCTAGGCAATGGAAGAACCAGGCTACAAATTCAGGCAGTTTGATGACAGATTCTGTACTCTCATTCGCTATGCTATGCATACTCCTTTCAATATAAAGTTCTGGCTTCACTGGTGAACAGCCAGGTAGCCTGGGAAAGGCTTTTATCAGCAAAACTGGGATATGAATATATGTTTTTAAGTCTATTTTGAAAATTATGGGAAACTATGTCAACAACAATATTTTATAAAGACTTACACAAATTCAAGGGACTATTATTATTATACCAACTTAAAAAAAATAAGATGGTGATTTGACCAGTTTAATTAGAAAGGAGGGGAAAACTGGGTGATAAATTAGGTGTTAGGCCACTGGTGACCATGTTTTCCACCTGTGTACAGTCAGTCTGCGACGAGAGAAAAATAAAATCTATGTACTGAAAGAATCAAAGCTGAGGGACAGAGAACGAACTGCACCTGTCCGCAGCAAGGGTGGTGAGTGGTAGGAATTGAAACAAGAGATGTACATCAGTTTTTAGGAATGCATAGATGGAATTAAGACGATCAAGAGACTCTTGAAATTACTTAGAGTTGAAACTGTTAAGAATCTAAGAGGTCTCCAAATTAGTATGCATAAAATATACCACATAAAACTAAATCTTGGGGTATATGTTCACTTTCTGATATGGGTAGAAAGAAAAATCAGAAAGAGAATATGGTGAACTTACATCTTACACAAGGGTTAGATTTTAACATTTGTATTTCTAATGCTATATAGGCAGGATTACTCTTGAAAATTTCTAAAGGCAAACCAGAGTCTCTGTGAAAATCTAATACGCAGAGTTTTTCCTCTAGGATTACCCAAAAAAAAAAAAAAAAGTCGCTGTTATCAAACGAAAGCAGTGACTTACATTTAGATGAATTGCATGTTATACCAGAAAACACTGCCTTCAACCATCAGAATCATATTTAGCTTGATGAGATACTACTGAGAATTAGGGTGGTCCTGAGACTGATTAATCAGTCATACTAATATTAGGAGCACTTACTAGGTGCCAGGCCTCTTTCTAAGTTGTTAACATGTGTTAATAGATTAAGCCTCATAAGATACTGTTTATCAGTGACAAAACTGAGGTACAAAAAGGCAACTGCTCCAAGGATACAAGGCTAGAAAATCACAGAGCCAGGGTTTAAGCCTAATGGGTCTAGTTCCAAAGCCTGTGCTCTTAACCACAATGCTCTACAATCTCTAATACATGGGAACAACTATGACTGATGTCTCATCTCACATGCGGCTCCAGGGCATATGTTCCTTGAGTGGAATGGCCAGAAGTGCCCATACTTTATTCATTTATTCTTTCAACTAATATTTATTAAACTTCTACTGTGTGCTATGCAGAACCCTGGTAGCTCAGTGGTTAAGAACTTAGCTGTAAACCAAAAGATCAGCAGTTCAAATCCACCAGCTGCTCCTTGGAAACCCTATGCAGCAGTTCTACTCTGTCCTGTAGGGTCACGATGAGTCGGAATTGACCCAATGGCAATGGGTTTTTTGGTTTTGTGTGGTATGCACACAGCAGTGTGTCTAATGGGGGAACATCAGTAAACAATAAAAACAAAATTTCTGGCCTTAAGGATTCTGACATTCTAATGACATAGAGCAAATAAAGTTTGTATTATGTTAGAATATGATGAACTCTACGGTGAAAAACAAGGTAGAGAAGCAGGATTCAGTGCTGGGCAAGAGAAGAAAGGTTGCAACTGAAATGTAGGGCATCACATCAATCAAACACAATGTGTGGGCCATGTTTGGAGATTAATTCAAATAAGCCAACTGTAAAAAGTCATTCTGGAGACAAGTGGGAACATGTTAACATGAACTAGGTTTAGATAATAATTACTGTTCATTTTTGTTAGAGTGACGTCAGTCTGATGGTTATATTCTGTCTGCTCTTTTGCATATGCTTGAAAATGTCCAAGATTAAAAAAAAAAAAAAAAAGTAAGGTAGCCAAGGCAAACCTGTGGTGATAACAATGGAAGAAAAACCTGAAGGAAGTCAAAGAACGAGCAAAATGGATTATGGGGGAAGAACCATCCAGGCAGAGGGAACAGCAAGCATAAAGGCTCTGAGGCCAAACCCACTGCCACTGAGTCGATTCCAACTCATAGTGACCCTATAAGACAGAACGGAACTGCTCCATAGGGTTTCCAAGGCTGTAAATCTTTACAGAAGCAGACTGCCACATCTTTCTCCACAGAATGGCTGGTGGGTTCAAACCACTGACGTATTGGTTAGTGGGCAAGCACTTATCAACTGTGCCACAAGGGCACTGAGGCCTGCAGGGGAGAAAAGAGCAGTAGGAAATTAGGTCAGAGAGGAAATGGAAGGTCAGACAGTATGACTCTGAGAGGGCTGAGGAAGTCACAAAAGGACAAATAATGTATGAGACCACTATCATTAAAACCCAAGAGAAAGTTTATACACAGAAAGAAACATTCTCTGCTGGTCACCAGGGATGGAAGGAGGGAGAGAAAATCACTAACTACAAAGTAGACGTGTTAACTTTGGTGAGGGGAAAGGCAAAACACAGTACGGGGGAAGTCAGCACAACCTGAGAGATACACAAGAATAAAAGCCAACGACAGTAAATACTTTAATATATACAATCCTGCGACAACAGAAATAATAAACAATTGTTTATCAGTGGATACATAGGTAGATATGAACACGGAATAGATGGGAGAGAGCACATGGGCATGTACGTTTGACTGTAGGTATTTCTATACACTTACTTGTATGTGCTCCATGTATATCCATATATACACAATAAAGTACATAAGGGTCACAGCCATGGAAATTTCCTAGACATACCCAAACACTTAGAGGGACTGAGTTACTGAGTTTGGAGGCTAGAGACCATAGTCTTGGGGGACATTCAGGTCAACTAGCTTAACATAGCTCATAAAAATAATGTTCTATATCCTAGTGACGTGGGTCTTAAAAGCTTGCGAGTGGCCATCAAAGATAAAACTATTGGTCTCTCTCTGCCAGGAGCAAAGGAGAGTGAAGAAAACCAAGGACTCAAGGAAGCAATTAGTCCAAAGGACTAATGGACCACAGGAACCACAGTCTCTACTAGCCTGCGACCAGAAGAACTAGATGATGCCCAGCTACCACTACCAACTACTCTGACCGGGATCACAACAGAAGGTCCTGGTTAGAGTGGGAAAAAAATGTAGAACAAAATTCATATTCATAAAAAACATCAGACTTACTGGTCTGAGAGAGACTGGAGGAATCTCTGAGACTACAGCCCTTAGACAGCCTTCTAACTTAGAACTAAAGCCGTTCCCAGAGATCATCTTTCAGCCCAACAATGAACAGGCCCATAAAATAAACAGTTTAATATCCATGAGGAAAATGCTCCTTGGAACAACCATCTATATGAGACCAAATGGACAACATCGGCCCAAAAGCAAAGATGAGACGGCAGGATGGGACAGGAATATCGGATGAATGGAAACGGGGACCTCGGGGTGATAATGGGGAAAGTGCTGACATATTGCGGGGACTGCAACCAACATCATGAAACAATTTGTTTATAAATTATTGAATAGGAAACTGATTTGCTCTGTAAACCTTCACTTAATGCACAATTAAGAAAAACAAAAAAAGAAGTCAAAGGACATACTGCATTGGGTAAATCTGCGGCAGAAGATCTCTTTAAAAAAGTGTTAAAAAGCAAAGATGACACTTTGATGACTCAAGTGCTTCTAACCCATGCTATGGTATTTTTAATCGCCTCATATACCTATGAAAGCTGGACAATGAAAAAGGAAGACCAAAGAAGAACTGACCTATTAGAATTGTGGTACTGGCAAAGAATACCGACTATGCCATGGACTGCCAGATAAATGAATAAATTAATCTTAGAGAAAGTACAGTCAGAATGTTCCTCAGAAGCCAGGATAGAGAAACTCCCTCTCACTTACTTTGGACATGTCATCAAGAGGTAACAATTGCCAGAGAAAGACATCATGCTTGGTAAAGTAAAGGGTCAGCAAAAAAGAGGGCAACCCTCAACGAGATAGACTGACACTGTCTGCAAGAACAGGCTCAAACACAGCAACAACTGCAAGGATGGCACAGGACTGGGCAACATTTTCATCTTTTATGCATAGGGTTGCTATGTATAATATAACAAGCTGACTTAATGGCACCTAACAACACAGATAGCTGAATTTTTCAAGTTAAACGTATGTATAACAGAACTCCTCTATGGCCAGAGGTGGAGGAAATCAACATGGTTTCACAAAAGTAAAGAGAAGAAAAGAATCATGGGAAAAGGTCTTCAGGTTCACTAGCATCTTTGGGTTGACAAGCTATTATCAGGCAAATTTTGTTTCAAGATAAGATGGTGATGGGAAATGTTTCACAAGACTAGACACGAAGTGAAGTTACACTGGTGGCAACACACTGTATTATGTAAGTAGAGTAGAACCATAAAGACAAAAAAAAGCTCAGGGAACACAGGATCTCCAGTCACCAAAAAGTAGAGCATAAAGAGATCAAATGATGAAATTTTGCAAAACCAGCGACTTCATTGCAAATACCTTTTTCACCAACATAAACGGTGACTATACACATGGACCTCGCCAGATGGAACACAAAGGAATCAAATCGACTACATCTGTGGAAAGAGACAGTGAAAAAGCTCAATATCAGTAAGAACAAGCCCAGGGGACAACTGTGGAACAGGTCATCAACTGCTCAAATCCAAGTACAAGCCAAAACTGAAGAAAATCAGAGCAAGTCCACGAGAGCCAAAATATGACCTTGAGTATATCCCATTTGAATTTAGAAACTATCTCAAGAATAGATTTGATGCGTTGAACACTAATGACCGAAGACCAGACGAGTTGTGGAATGACATCAAGGATATCACACATGAAGAAAGCAAGAGGTCACTGAAAAGACCAAGATGGGTGTCAAACGAGACTCTGAAACTTGCACTCCTACGTCCAGCAGCTAAAGCAAAAGGAAGAAAAGGTAAAGTAAAAGAAGTGAACGTAAGATTTCAAAGGGAGGCTTGAGAAGACAAAGTAAAGTACTATAACGTCCTGTGCAAAGAGCTGGAGATAGAAAACCAAATGGGAAAAACATGGTCAGCGTTTCTCAAGCTGAAAGAACTGAAGAAAAAATTCAAGCCTCGAGTTGCAATAGCGAAGGATTCTATGGGGAAAATATTAAACAATGCAGGAAGCATCAAAAGAAGATGGAAGGGATACACAGAATCATTATACCAAAAAGAATTAGTCGATGTTCAAACATTTCAAGAGGTAGCATATCATCAGGAACTGATGCTACTGAAGGAAGAAGTCCAAGCTGCTCTGAAGGCACTGGCGAAAAATAAGGATCCAGCAATTGACAGAGTATCAATTGAGATGTTTCAACAAACAGATGCAGCACTGGAGGTGCTCACTCGTCTATGCCAAGAAATATGGAAGACAGCTTCCTGGCCAACTGACTGGAAGAGATCCATATTTATGCCAATTCCCAAGAAAGGTGATCCAACTGAATGAGGCAATTATTGAACAATATTATTAATATCACACACAAGCAAAATTTTGCTGAAGATCATTCAAAAGTGGCTACAGCAGTATAAAGACAGGGAACTCCCAGAAATTCAAGCCAGATTCAGAAGAGGATGTGGAACCAGGGATATCACTGCTGATGTCAGATGGATCCTGGCTGAATGTAGAGAATACCAGAAGGATGTTTACCTGTGTTTTACTGACTATGCAAAGGCATTTGTCTGTGTGGATCATAACACATTATGGATAACATTGAGAAGAACGGGAATTCCAGAACACTTAATTGTGCTCATGAGGAACCTGCAGAGAGATCAAGAGGAAGTCGTTCGAACAGAACAAGGGGATACTGCGTGGTTTAAAGTTAGGAAAGGTGTGCGTCAGGGTTGTATCCTTTCACCATACCTATTCAATCCGTATGCTGAGCAAATAATCCAAGAAGCTGGGCTGTATGAAGCTGGATTGGAGGAAGACTCATTAACAACCTGCGTTATAACACAACCTTACTTGCTGAAACTGAACAGGACTTGAAGCTCTTACTGATGAAGATCAAAGATCACAGCCTTCAGTATGGATTACACTTCAACATAAAGAAAACAAAAATTCTCACAACTGGAGCAATAAACATCATCATGATAAATGGAGAAAAGATTGAAGTTGTCAAGGATTTCATTTTACTTGGATCCACAATCAACACCCATGGAAGCAGCAGTCAAGAAATCAAAAGAAGTATTGCCTTGGGCAAATTTGCTACAAGGGACCTCTTTAAAGTATTGAAAAGCAAAGATGTTAGCTTGAAGACTAAGGCGTGCCGGACCCAAGCCATGGTATTTTCAATTGTGTCATATGCATGTGAAAGCTGGACAATGAATAAGGGAAGACCGTAGAAGAATTGACCCCTTTGAATTGTGGTGTTGGAGAAGAATATTGAACATACTATGAACTGCCAAAAGAATGAACAAATCTGTCTTGGAAGAAGCACAACCAGAATGCTCCTTAGAAGCAAGGATGGCGAGACTGCATCTTATAATACTTCGGATATGCCGTCAGGAGAGATCAGTCCCTGAAGAAGGCCATCATGCTTGGTAAAGTACAGGGTCAGCAGAAAAGAAGAAGGTCCTCAACAAGGCGGACTGACACAGTGGCTGCAACAACGGGCTCAAGCATAACAACGATTGTAAGGATGGTGCAGGACCAGACAGTGTTTTGTTCTGTTACGCACAGGGTCACTATGAGTCAGAACCGATGGCACCTAATGGCAACAACAAAGGGGGATAAAAGTGAAACATGTTTCTATCTTTAAGTGCATCATACAAATGCATTCCTGATCCAGTTGCAACTGTGGTTATTACTACTATACTAAGGGCATAACAAGCACAGAAATATCAAGATAGGAATTTCAGATTTTCTATGATTCCCCTTTCTTTTGCACTATTTTACTAACTCTTTAATTTGGCACTTGGAATAGCACTAAGTGCTTTTCTGAAAATGTGATTTCTGGGCTCACGCCTCAGCAACTCTAACTGTATTCTTCAGTAATACGAGTCAATGCTGCTACTAAACTGATGAGAACAATGTGCATTCCATATAGTTATATCCGTAGACAGAACCGTGGGTTAAACACAAATTTCCAAAAGTTATCACAATGAAAATCTTACAAAAACATACTCAAAATACAAATTCTGTGAATCACAATTTAAACAAATATGCCTGCATGATTCCACAACCAAGCACGTGTGACTATCTAAATAATCAGTCAAGATGTTTTTAAGTTGCAAGGTTTACAAATGAATTATCATCAAAATTCTCTCAGAATTTTCTATTACAGGCAGCCCCAAGGTTATGAACGTGTGAATTAGGTACAGCCCGCAGTTGCGAACCAGCCCCCCTAAAGCCTGTTATGTCAAAAATTAGAGTTGCACACAATGGTCTGCAACAATGAATGGGTTCTACTTTGTGATGTGCATCAAAACATTATTATTGTATTACGTTAAAGATGTTTTTCTGTATCTGGAAGTATTTAATGTTTTTAATACACAGAAAGATACACTATATACTAAGACAAACATTTGATTAACTGACATCAGATATAAACTATACCTGTTTCGGTTTAGGTACAAATTCGACTTAAAGACAAACTTAAGAATGGAACTCGTTTGTAATCAGGGACTGCCTGTATATGTTTAAATGATGAAGCTATTATGCTATTTATATGTAGATGTTAAGTGTTTACACAAGCCTGAATTTTCTTGTGTTCTTGGCCATAACTCTAAATAAAATTCATGAGCATTGGTGAGGACACAGTGTTCAACAATGAATATCCTAGCAGCTGACAAAAAACGAAAAAGATAGTATATCAGGGTCCTGAAAAAGAATATGTGGTTTGACTGAGAAGAACACATACTTTTGTGGTTATGAAGGGGGGAGGGAGGAAGGGTGGGAGAGGGTTATTTACTGATTAGTTAGTAGACAAGAACTACCTTAGGTGAAGGGAAGGACAATACTCAATACATGGAAGGTCAGCTCAACTGGACTGGACCAAAAGCAAAGAAGTTCCCGGGATAAACTGAATGCTTCGAAGGTCAGCAGAGCAAGGGCGGGGGTTTGGGGACTATGGCTTAAGGGGACTTCTAAGTCAATTGGCAAAATAATTCTATTATGAAAACATTCTGCATCCCACTTTGAAGTGTGGCGTCTGGGGTCTTAAATGCTAACAAACGGCCACCTGAGATGCATCAATTGGTCTCAACCCACCTGGATCAAAGCAGAATGAAGAACACCAAGGTCACACGATAACTATGAGCCCAAGAGACAGAAAGGGCCACATGAACCAGAGACTTACATCATCCTGAGACCAGAAGAACTAGATGGTGCCTGGCCACAACAGATGCCTGCCCCGACAGGGAGCACAGCAGAGAACCCCTGAGGGAGCAGAAGAACAGTGGGTTGCAGACCCCAAATTCTCATAAAAAGACCAGACTTAATGGTCTGACTAGGACTAGAAGAATCCCGATGGTCATGGTCCCCAAACCTTCTGTTGGCCCAGGACAGCAACTATTCCCGAAGACAACTCATCGGACATGGAAGGGACTGGACAATGGGTTGGAGAGAGATGCGGGTGAAGAGTGAGCTACTTGTATCGGGTGGACACTTGAGACTGTGTTGGCATCTCAAGTCTAGAGGGGAGATAGGAGGGTAGAGAGGGTTAGAAACTGGCTAAATTGTTACGAAAGGAGACACTGGAAGGAGGGCGCGGGCTGACTCATTAGGGGGAGAGTAAGTGGGAGTATGGAGTAAGGTGTATATAAGCTTTTATGTGACAGACTGACTTGATTTGTAAACTTTCACTTAAAGTACATTAAAAAAAAAGAATATGTGGTTTGAGCTTTAAAAGGAACTACGCATGGAGATATAAAAAGGAAAACATAATGGGACAAAAAAAAAAAAAAAAAAAACACCCATAAAAGCTTTTATTCCTAGCTCAGTTAATCTCTCTGGAATATTTAATCTTTCTCCTGTTTCATGAAAAAAGGCTAGGGAAATTAAAGTTCTTCAAGTCTAGTAAACAGAAGCAGATGTATTTTAAAATCCAAGCCGACGGCTCCTACCTGATGTCCACTCTAAGTTTAGGATAATACTGAGACACATATTTCCTGATGAGACTGTAGGAAGCTTCTTTAGGTTCACAAAGGCGCGTGAAGGCCAGAGGGAGGATATCCTCCAATTTTACTTGCGGTTCTGGATCCACTGCAGGAGTCTTCTGAAATGTAGGATCCAAAAATTACCATTATAGAATATACTGCTTTCTGTTCAAATGTTTCTAAATACAACTCGAAGGCTTTACAAATTTACATTTCAAATTTTGAAAAACTTGTGTTTCATTTCTCTTTGCTGAAGACTGACTGCTCAGTTGATTGCCAAAACAACTGGCTACTAGAAAACTGCCACTTCTTTGCACACAAACAAATCATACCACAGTGGTGTAACATCACTTGTGTGACAATTTCTTTGAGATAAAAACCTCCAATTCACTGTAAGAGTTAAATCCGCATGTAAAAGTAAAAAGGCATGATATACTTTAAAGATATTAATTCTTTAACAGCAATAACAAGAACAAAAAGGGTCATGTAGTACCAGAAACCAATGCACAAAAGCTCATTTTGGAAGTGTCTCAAAGTTCTATGAAGAAAGTGTAAAAATCTTCAGAGTTATAAAAACAAAGATGTAGAAGAATATTCATGATTTCAACTGCTGACGTAAATGAAATACTAGGTATTTCATTATAGCATGCAGATATACTTTACATAAGTGAATTGTGTGTCTTGGAAGGGGAGTGTTAACATTTACAAACAGAAGAAAAACTGTCCTGGATCAAAACTGTTCTGGGGTCTAGCACTGGGTAAATGTACTTGCATGCCTCCTGTAGTTTAAAGGACATTTCCCAGGAAGCAGTATAATTTATGTACCAAACCAAACACCTGCTGCCATCCAGTGGATTCCGACGCGTGGCGACCCCACGTGTTTCAGGGCAGACTGCTGTGCACAGGGTTTTCAACGGCTGGGACCTTTCGGAATCAGATCACCGGGACTTTCTTCCGTGGTGCTGCTGGGTAGTTTGAACCACCAACTTTTTGGTTAGTAGCCACGTGCTTAACTGTTTGCACCACTCAGGGACTCCTATATTCCACTCTCTAGGTGGCTGATAATAAGCAAATTAGGGTTGCTATGAGTTGGAACCAACTTGACAGCACCTAACAACAAACAACAACAGGTGCCTGATAATAAGCAAATTACTTATAGCCTCTCTAGGGCTTAGTTTTTTTTTCTATAAAAAAGATATAACGGTAAGTCAGACCCCAAGAAAGGCCGCACTTTGTACACTGTCTGGCACACAGTGAACACTCAATAAAGGCTTTTTTTTTTTTTTTTTTAACATTATTAATAGTATCATCGAGCCCTGGTGGCACAGTAGATAAGTGATATGGCTGCTAACCAAAAGGCTGGCAGTTCAAATCCACCAGCTGCCCCCTGGAAACCCTATGGGGCAGTTCTACTCTGTCCTCTAGGGTTGCTATAGGTCAGAAACAACTTGACGATAGCAGGTCGGTTTTTTGTTTTTTTTTGTTTAAATAGTATTACAGTGCTCAATTTAACTATAGCACACTCTTCTCACCTTTCTGTTTCTGGCTTTCTGCGGTGTTCTTCTTGATTTCTGAACTACAACAAAACTCCCAGAAGCACCTTTTCCTTTTACCTAAAATAAAACTTAATTTTAATTGCAATAACCAATACTTTCTTTTTACATTATTCTGGTATTCACATTTAAACTTTATACTAGACTAATGGGATTACAGAAAACGGTAACGCAAGAGCTAATGTCAAGTACTGTTTAACTCTTCAGAGAAAAAAGAACAGTGGATGAGGAGTCAAAAGGCTTGGGACTGAACTTCCTGGTACCATCCAGCTATTCAATACTAACAACCGAGTTACTTCTCTGAGCTTTTATCTACAAAGCTGAGGAAGAATGCTATTGTGATACCAGGTTAAATAGTCTACTACAAGCTTTTGAAAAAAAGTTCCATGGCATCCCAGTTAATTGGCCTAATAACATGTTTAGTGTTTCTGTTGTACCTCCTAGTTCATTGTATAGTGCCTGGGATCTTAAAAGCTTGCAAGTGGCCATCGAAGTCACAACAATTGATCTCTATTCACTTGAGGAAGGACAGTCAGGAATAAGAGGAGGACGTGGAATGTGTGGCTAACTGCCTCCATGAACACCAACTGCCTCCTTTGCCAACAGATCATAAATGGATGGTGTCTGGCTACCATTACTGGATGTTTTGATCAAAGATTCTACAGAAGAATCTTGATCAAAAGGGGGAAAATACAGACCAGAATTTCAAATACTCATGGACTCCAGGTTTTCTGGAGCCATGGAGGGTAGATGAACCCCCAAAACTATCATCTTGAGATACCTTTAAATCTTAAACCCAAAATATCCCCTGAAGTCTTCTTAAAACCAAATAATAGTTTAACTTAGGTAGTAAGAAAGGTCTGCCTTGAACATTATGCTCTTTTAAGAACTATAATGGATCAAATTTACAACAGCAACTTGAAAGATTAGATAGGAATCTTAAAGGAGCACTGAGTTTATGTTAATGGAGGAGGATAACTGAGAAAAAGAAGGTGAGAACGTACACACAACTTGAAGAATGTAATCAATGTTACTAAATTGTACACATACAAACTGCTGAATTAGTGTATTATTTTTAATTTTGTTGTTTTAGGTGGCAGTTTACAGTGCAAATTAGTTTCTCATTCAAAAATCTATACACAAATTGTTTTGGTATTGGTTGCATTCCCCACAATGAGTCAGCACTGTCCCCATCTTAGCTATCTAGTGCTGCTATAATAGAAATTTATTCTCTCACAGTCTAGTAGGCTAGATGTCTGAATTCAGGTGCCAGCTCCAAGGGAAGGCTCTCTCTCTCTGTCAGCTCCGAAGGATGGTCCTTCTCATCAATGCTCCCCCAGCCTAGGAGCTTCTCAGCACAGGAACCCCAGATCCAAGTGATGTGTTCTGCTCCCAGCACTGCTTTCTTGGTGGTATGAGGTCCCCCCATCTCTCTGCAGGCTTCTCTCTTTTATGTCTCAAGAGGGAATGACTTAAGGCACGACCTCGTCTTGTAGATTAAGTTCTGCCTCATTAACATAATTGGCTCTAATCCTGCCTCATAACATCAGAGGTAAGATTTACAACATATAATAAAACCACATCAGGTGACAAAATGGTGGACAATCATATAATACTGGTAATCATGGCCTACCCTACCCAACATAACATTTCTGGGGGACCCAGCGCAATCCATTTACGCCCTCTTTCCCTTTACACCTCAGGTTTCCCCGGTCCATTCATCTGGTTTTTCTGTCCCTTCCTGCCTTCTCATCTTTGCTTTTGGGCAGGTGTTGCCCATTTGTTCTCATACACTCGACTGAACTAAGAAACACGTTCCTCACATGTGTTGTTTGTTTTATAGACCTGTCTAATCTTTGGCTGGAATCCCTGGTGGCACAGTGGTTAAGAGCTACGGCTGCTAACCAAAAGGTCAGTGGCTCGAATCCACCAGGCACTCCTTGGAACTCTATGAAGTCAGTTCTACTGTCTTACAGAGTCGCTATGAGTTGGAATTAACTCGATAACAGCAGGTTTGGTTTTCTGGTTACTCTTTGGCTGAAAGGTGGACTTCAGGAATGGCTTCAGTTCTGAGTTAGCAGAGTGTCCGGAGCCATAGTCCTGGGGTTCCTCCAGTCTCTTTCAGACCAGTAAGTCAGGTGTTTTTTTTTTTTTTTTGCAAATTTAAATTTTGTTTTACATTTTTCTCCTGCTCTGTCTGGGACCTTCTATTGTGATCCCTGTCAGAGTTATCTGTGTTGGTAGCTGGGCACCACCTAGTTCTGAGCTCAGGCTAGTGGAGGCTATGGTTCACACGGTCCATTAGTCCTTTGGATTATATTTTCCTTGTGTCTTAGGTTTTCTCCTTTGCTCCGAATGTGATGGGACCAACAGATTTTAGATGGCTGCTCTCAAGTTTTTAAGACCCTAGACAATACTCACCAAAGTAGGATGCAGAACATTTTCTTTATGAACCATGTTATGCCAACTGACCTGATGTCCCTCAAGACCATGGTCCCCAGCCCTCAGCCCTAGTAACCTGGTCCCTCGAGGTGTTCGGATGTATCTCTGAAGCTTCTATGGCTTTGCCTTGATCAAGTTGTGCTGACTTCCCCTCTTACGTTGTCTTTCCTTTCACCAATGTTAACACTGCCTATTATCTAGTTACTGACTTTCCATCCTCATTCCTCCCCTCCTTCGTAACTACCAAAGATTGTTTTTTAGTGGTTAAAACCTATGGCTGCTAACCAAAAGTTTGGCATTTTGAATCCACCAGGCACTCCCTGGAAACCCCATGGGGCAGTTCTACTCTGTCTTACAGGGTCGCTATGAGTCGGAACTGACTCAACGGCAACGGGTTTGGTTTTAAGCCTCTTGTTTTTTTAATTGTACTTTAGATGAAGGTTTACAGAACAAACTAGTTTCTCATTGAACAGTTAGTACACGTATTGTTTTATGACGCTGGTTAACAGCCCCACAACATGTCAACGTTCTGCCTTCTAGACCTTGTCTCCTTGTGTTTTTGCTTTACTGTGGCATAGTATTCCATTGTGTGTATGTACCATAGTTTATCCATTCATCTGTTGATGAGCACTTAGGTTATTTCCATCTTTTTGCTATTGTGAATAATGTTGCAATGAACATGGGTGTGGATATGTCTATTCGTGTGACGGCGCTTATTTCTCTAAGACATATTTCCAGGAGTGGGACTGCTGGATCGTATGGTACTTCTATTTCTAGCTTTTTAAGGAAGAGCCATATCGTTTTCTGAAATGGTTGTACCGTTTTACATTCCCACCAGCAGTGCGTAAGAGTTCAAAGCTCCCTGCAGCCTCTCTGCCATTTGTTATTTTCTGTTTTTTTGATTTGTGCCAGTAATGTCAGGGTGAGATGGTATCTCACTGTAGTTTTTATTTGCATTTCTCTCATGACTAGCGATCACAGTGTGTCTGTTAGTCGCCTGAATGTCTTCTTTGGTGAAATGTCTGTTCATATGCTTTGCCCATTTTTTAACTGGATTGTCTTTTTGTTGTTGAGGTGTTGAAGTATTCTGTAGATTTCAGGGACTAGATCCTTGTCAGTTACATGTTGTAGTCAAAAATTTTTTCTCAGTCTGTAGGTTCTCTTTTTACTGTTTTGGTGAAGTCTTTTGATGAGCTTAAGTGTTTAATTTTTAGGAGCTCCAAATCATCTAGTTTATC
This sequence comes from Elephas maximus indicus, assembly GCF_024166365.1. Classification (NCBI taxonomy): domain Eukaryota; kingdom Metazoa; phylum Chordata; class Mammalia; order Proboscidea; family Elephantidae; genus Elephas; species Elephas maximus. The sequence goes on from NC_064821.1 coordinate 61,048,845, forward strand.
TTCTGGTGTTTGTGCACTGTTACGTTATGGTTTGTATTGAATTTATGACATCTATTTTTTTATTAGGGTCACTGGCATTGTCCCTATTTCTTCTTCCATAATCTTTATCATTTTAGGATTTATATTTAGGTCTTTGATCCATTTTGAGTTACTTTTTGCGTGTATGGTGTGAGATATGGGTTCTGTTTGAATTGGAATATGTTTTGCTGTGTATATTCTCAACAAAAAAACAAAAAATGCAACAGGCAAATAAAAAAAGTCCATGGAAGGAACAGACACAATCTTTCAGGGAAACTGCGAAAAGCCCTTAGTGTCCTGGAAGAAAGGTAGCTCCTTGGCAAAAGTTACAGCCTAGTTGGTCTCAGGCCACTTGTTTTTTACAGTTTACCAATTACAGATTATTTTTGCATATGGAAAGGTTATCTAATAAGTTTTTAGACACTGTACACAATGGTATGTCCTACAGGATATTTCTACAATTTACAAAGCACTTTCAGACCTTTGAAATTGATTCACAACAACCCAAGTCCTCTACACCTTAGCTTTACCTACACTGCTATTAAGGTAGCACTCGAGAGGAAATGCTTTCAGCTTATTAACTATTGTTCAAGCATCAAAACTGAGGGTCAGCCTATAAGAGGTCACGAACTAAATTTTCCTAAAGAAAAACACAAAGCCGGCTGCTAAGCTTGGCTGACGTAGACGATGACATAGGATGGATCTTTGGCTCTAATAATTACACTGGCTAGGTATTACCTTCTAAACAATCATCATTTTAAGAGCTATTTAAACATGATTTTTACAACATTTTGAAGAAAGTAAAATACAAGTATCACACAGCAGGAATCTCTAATTTTTTCATGATGGGCCCCCCAAAAGCCTGGCGTATAGAAGGCACTCTATATATATTTGTGAATTAAACACTGGTTGAAAGTTCCTAAAAAGAATTTAAACGCCTGACTGGCAGAGAATTCTGTATTAATCAAATGATGCAGCAAAGTACAGAAGAAGGGCACTAAGACTCTGGGAGGGTGGTGAACTAGGCTCTTGGAACCATCTTTGCCACTACTATGGAGCCTTGGTAGTTATTTCATCACTCTGGACCTCTGAAGAGTGTTACAGAAGGTCCTTGCCAGCTTTAGATGTCAATGATGCTAAGCAATGCCTTGATGCACTCTGCAACGTAAAACGGATTTACGCCTGAAATCAATATTGGTTTTATATTAGTACCAATTCACTAAGCCTTCTCTGATGCTCCTAACAGGCTGCAATAGTTTTAGATACTAATAAGTTAAGGTGAGCTTATTTACACAGCTAATTTATAATGGTAACAAGTCTAGTCATTTAAGTTAGGCTTTAAAGCTAACAAACCTAAGAGAGGAACAATTATCCTTTTTGCTGTTAAAATAGCAAGTGTTCCTTAAACTCCATTTCTTATCTTCAGCACTATATGCTCTCAAGACTAAACAGTCCCCAAAATGAATTCAATTAAGAGTTGTAAGAAGGTATAAAAAAATCACACTATCTATTGTTTTTGATCTCTAGAAGAAGAATAACTAGCACCAGTGTTTTAGAAACCTATTCTCGGATAATAAAGCTCGGTTTAGCTTAAGCATTTCGTCATCACATAACTTATTTTTAACAAGAAAGGCATAAAAAACCTAAATTTTACCAAATATTGACTTGTACTTTACACATAATGAAATGATCTTATTATTACAGTAAACAACTGTTTGATACCTGTTTGATGACACCTCTATTTAATTCTCTTTTCAGTGCTTGTTTAAGGAGATAGCCCCTTCTCTCCAGCTCCAGAGAAGGGTACTTATGGATGATATATTTTCGAATAGCAACCACTGATGCACCACTCTTCTGGAAGCACGCCTAGAGAACAGATTTATCAAACCATACACATTACTTTAAATTAGCTGTTTTTAATTACATACAGAGCCTAACATATATGTTTTCGAAAACATTATTTTGGCAGAGAACTCGGTAACTGATGATAAAAATGGCAGGAAGAGTAAACAGTATTTCAGGTAATGTCAGTTCATAATGGCTGTGCGGAAATAAAGAATTATTAAACATTTTCTGCAACAATAATCTTAAGTTGTTTAAAACAACTATAGAGACCATGCAACACGTGAACAACATTGTACGTTAATGAAAAATATCTTCCTATTTTAACTCTAGTCAATACTCATATCAAAATGAGGAAAGCAGGAGTTTCTATCATTTGCAGGATCACAAATCTGGTCCATTTTATGGCATGAGCTTTGGCTCAGACAAATATCTCACTGCAGGTTCTGTGCCGACATCCGGAGAGAGTACAAGCAAAGATATTCCAAATAAATGGCATAAAACTGGGTTTAGAAATGACAGTGTCTTAAGCGGAATTGTGTATAATAATGAGGGCATTTTCCTGGGGTTTAAAGTGCCCTTTTCCATCTCTGGGAACTCTGGTGGTGCAGTGTTGAACCACATGCTTCAAAAGGTCACTTTTTCAAACCCATCAGCTGATCCAGGAGAGAAAGGTATGGCAGTCTGCTTCTGTAAGCATTCACAGCCTTGGAAACCCTATGGAGCAGTTCTACTTTGTCCTAGAGGGTCGCTATAAGTGGGAATCAACTTGATGGCAGCGGGTTTGTTTGTTTTTTTTTTTTTCCATTTCCACCCTATCTATCTGTACTCCATTTGACTAATGCCCATGGAAGACTTAAGTAGCTCATTCATGTCACAAAGGCGGCAAATGTTACTTTTTTCCAAATGTTTTAAATTTTGAAGCACGTTAAATAGCATCTGTTATTTATCTAAATGGGCTAGTTCACCAACTTTGGGTTGCCACTGTCTATAAACTGAATGTAGCACCTACTCATCATTCTCACTGAACAACAAAGAAAAACAGCTCACAGGGAGATGGGCCAGAACTGTGTGCATAACACAAAACAAGTTGTGTTAATAGGGGTCAATGAATTCAAGTAAATGTTTCTGAACTATTGCAACCTACTGAAATTTACTCCTGGTCTTAAATGAAAATAGAAAGCAAAGAGACCCGAGCAGAAAAGAACACTCTAAAAAGCTAAAACAAATAATCCCTTGTTCCCTCAAAACTGATAATGAGATGGAAGTAGAAAGCAGGACTCCTACCTGATATAAAATACTGTATCAGTGATCTGAAATCACGACTTGTTATACTGCACAAAACATACCTTTTATATAAGTATTACCTGTACAAATATGCACAATCGTAATAAACTATTCTTTAGGTCTAATTTATACTTCATTTTTGTTTTACTGTTTCAAAATTTTAGCTCCTTCTCTGTCCTCACTACAACCCTGTTCCCTCAAACTCACTAAAAAATGACTTAGCTATCACGAAGTAAAATCCTTAAAGAAAGGCTACATGACGGACAAACAGAGATCTCCCTATAGTCAAGCTATCTAAACCAAGAGAGTTTCCTTAATGAGGTGAGAGGATAAGAAGTCTTGGAGGAAAGAGAGTGGTCTGAAGGCAAACCTTTTTTCAATTTATGTGTTAGTGCTGACTTCTCAAACTCTGCAAATTACAACCACGTTGCTGCTTTCTATTTACATGACACCCGGTTAATGATGTGTATTCCTCTCTCCCCGATCCTGATTTGGACCCCAGTGACAGGGACCCTGTGAATGAGGGAGTCTGGGGCTCCTATTTTAACTCTTCTTATCATCTGATCAAGCAGAATGAACAGGGAAAAATTACTCAGAAAAAAGTACTCGATAAAGGCAGAGTCAGATTACAAAATAATCTAAAAATTAACGTAAGAAACCTATATCTAATGATTACATAAGCTAATGAAAGTCATTTCATTACAGCAAAGTCATAAAGTTAAATGAGGAAGATAATTTTTGGAAGTATTTTAGAAGGCAAAGTGATGAAACAAAGTTATAAGGTTTTTAAGAGTTTTTTACAGTTCAGGTGTGAAAGATAACCTCTGCCAATATCAATGAGTTTTAAAAGCAGACCTCAGATTTTTTTTTTTTAAACAAAAATTCTAACCGTTATTCAATTATCCTGAATCACAATTAAGAGTCCACAAGGGCAAGCGCACTGTCTTATTCTATGCTATACACATGCAGCGTTGCCTGGCATACAGAAGGTGGTCTTTTACATGTTTGTTAAATTAATATTTTCAGCCTTCAAATTAAAACTGCATAACAGTCTTTAATTACATAATGTGTGTATGTATGTACACACGTGTACACACGTGAGTGTGTGTGTATATATATATACATATATATACACACCCACTGCCACTGATTCAATTCTGACTCATAGCGACCCTACATACGTATATAGTTATATTCAATGTCAAAGTCTCAACTAATACACTGAGTAAAACAAAGTTAAAGCTAAAAATACTTACTATGGTACAGTTGAATTTTTTTTAAAAAATCAACACTGCTCACCAAATGTTATTATTATATTATAAAAACCTGAATGTCACAATGGCATTCTTTTATTTAAGTCTCTTTAGGGAGCAGAACATAATGTCTGATGTCCGGTCACAAGTATGCCATTTTTAAACAAGCGAAAGATGAACAGAATAAATCTAAGATGAAATGCTTGAAATAAAAACTTGCCTTAATGGCCTCAGTTAGGATCGCATCCATCTTGGGACGTGGGGAGGAAGCCATCGGCGTTTGTTTCTGAGCCCTGGCTAGCTGGCTGGCAGAAAGGGTAGCCCAGGAAGGTATTGTTTTTTTCACTTTCTTCTCCTTTTCTTTAGACTGATCTTTCTCACTTTAAAACAAAGAATTGTTATTATGCAAAAGAAACTATCCAGAAACAGTTATAAGGCCAGGAAAAGGAAAAAGACCAGGGAGGCATAAAAATCAATGTTTTAATTTAGGTAATATTACACTAAGGTAATACATACAATAAGTACAATTTAACGAAATAAAACAATTGCAAAAAATTGGGTACTATAAATAAACTAAAAAAGTCATTTGTTTTAGGTGCAGGAGAAAGGAGCCATAGAAATTTGCACCGGTGTGAAGGCCCAGTACACAGAAGAGATTTTAAAAATGTATCCTAGTAACAATTACAACAGAGGCAACAGTATGGTAGAAAGAACTCAAGCTCAAAGTTAGAAAACCTGCATTTTACTTGTAGCTCCAACACTAACTAGCTCTACGATCTTAGTAAGGGATCTGAATCTTAGTCTCCTCAGCTGTAAAACCGTAACTTAATACCAACTATCTCACAAGGTTGTTGCAGTAATTATGAGATTGTCTGCCGCAAGGCTTACTTATTAAGTATCCTAGGTAATAATAGCATCATTCCATGTACCTCACAGAGGCGATGTACTACCATTTACTAGAACATGTAAATTTCAGACTTTTCTTACACCTATGAAACAAGGATAAAGGCTTCCCTGAGGATAACACCTAGAAAGAAAAGCTATAACTAAGTTTCTCCTTTATTTAAAAAAAGTAATTCTTAACTGTTCTGCCCACCTGTGATAAAAGTGCAATGAATGCTACCAGCTCTCCTACCAGGTCACTCTGGCAATGGCTTAATATAGATCAATGTTTCTAACGTAAGCACATGAAGACAATTCACTCCTGGCACAGAGGTAGGAATAAAATGGTGAAGTGTCCCTCAGGTCAGATTTTTATAGTCCTGTTCCATTTCTTATTGAACTTTTGACAATGCTTAAAATATAAGACACCCCTACAACAAATTCTAAACACAAAAACACTCCAAAGCCAAAAAGGATGATCTGGGAATTATTCAAACCATTGTTTTCCTAACTAATGCAAACTCTAAAAGGCCACACGACTACATAATAAACCTATTTCAAAGGGTAACTTTAAAAGGTAAATCCAAACAGCAAATACCTAGCATCAAGCCAGTGTTATAACCCTTTAAAACATTCTGATCTATAGTCCTTTTCATAAATGGTAGTAGTCTTTAATCATAAATGGCAAGAAGGCATAATTCCTTACTCTTTTTTGGCTTCCTCAGAAGACTTGTTTTCTTCCTTCTCCTCACTCTCAGGTTCCCCCTTCGGCTGTTCAGTCTCACTAGATGTAGCAGGTGGAGTTTCATTCTCTTGTTCTTCTACAGTGGAGGCAGACTCCTCAGAACTTACGTCTGGCTCTAAAAATTAGGTGAACAGAATTGGATCAGGTAGATAGATATATGAGAGCCAGAGTCAATAAAAAGGTAAAAGCTTGTCTTATTGAACAGAGCAGCCAAATATTTCAATTAAGAGATAAATTCTGAGATGAACGATAAATGACTATGAGTGCAGTTTTCTTTCATTTTTTGTCACTTAAGTTGCCTATTCAAGTGGTTGTTTATCCAAACTATGTAAGAAAAGAAGATCAACTCATTTTACTCCAAATCAAATCTCTTGATTGTTCTATTCTGCAATACTAATGATGAAACTCATAATTAAGACATAGCCATTTTATAATGTAACAGACAAATCTCAGGGACAGAATAGGTATTAGAAAATTAGCATGTACTTTTCAAGTGGAATGGCTGGGGCGAGAGTAGAAATATGAGAAGTGGGATATCTAAGTCTGCAGTTGTTTGTCCATGCCTTTTTTTCTCAGCATGTCTCTTTGAACAGCTATTATAAAAGCAAAGAATCCCAGCAGTTAAGCAGAGACTTCAAAGAAAAGGACTCCAGCGGCAAAAATCAGGCCAAAAATGAAAGTATATGCTTGAAAAGCACGGTCATTTAAATTATATCAACTAATTACTGAGATAATGATGAGGCTTTCTTTGTGGCCTTCACACATATGCCACATCCTTCTTGGCCACATATGCCAAAACCACAGAAGTTAAATTATAAGAGAATTTCTAGTGCCTCAAGCTAAATTCTATCGCAAGATGAATTTCAGACTGGCCAGCTATCATTTGCAAGTCTCTTCCTGGATTATGTTCTTCAATTGCACCTGCATATAAGCCAAAACTCCTCTAGTAACTGTTCAGCCAACAGAGGTTTTCGAATTAGACACACCTGAATTCAAGTCCTGTCTTCCTAACTTTCTATCCAGATGATCTTTGGGGAAGTTCTCTGACATCTCCAAGTCCCAGCACCCTTACCTCACAGAGTTGTAATGAGGATTATACAAAATGCTTTAGGGCAAACCTGTAGATCAGCAAGTGACTGACTCTCGTTCCTCTTTGGCCTCTTCCGCTGCTTCTAGAACTGTTTCTCATACGCTTAGGAGGGCAAAGTATTAAGGCTGGAAATTCATTGTAACAATGGCATTTGGCGATGTAGATACTAACTACATTTAGGTTTTCCACAGTAAGATATATTTTATATCAGCTCTTTTACTGTCTGCCCACACAACAATATGACCTTTGTTTTACCCCAATAGAGCCCTGGTGGCACAGTGGTTAAAGCCACTGCTAACTGAAAGGTCAGCAGTTCAAAATCGCCAGCAGTTGCTTGGGAGAAAGATGTGGCAGTCTGCTTCCAAAGAAATTTACAGCCTTGGAAACCCTATGGGATTGCTGTGAGTCGGAATCAACTCAACAGGAATGGATCTGGGGTTACCCTAATTGGCTGAATGGGTAAGAACTATTTGTTAAGCCTATGCTTATTTATACATTGCCTTACTCCAAAAAGGCTGAAAAACTAAGAACTGTTTCCTGGGTTTTACTGTAATAGTAGAGCTATAATTTCTCTTTCTCTTCTCTAGAATAACTGCTTAAGAGTTTATGGTATGAATTTGAGCTGTAACTTTCACCTAAAGCACAATTTAAAAAAAAAAAAAAGAAACTTGAACAGGGAAAGAGGCATCATCAAAGCTAAACTTTAGACGGGTCAGAAGCTGGCTGAATGGACACGAAAAGAGATAGCGGAGGGAAGGAGTGTGATGTCTCATTACGGGGAGGGCAATTAGGAGTATATACCAAGGTGTTTATAAATTTTTGTATCAGAGTTTGACTGATTTGTAAACTTCCACTTAAAGCACAATAAAAATTAAAAAAAAAAAAAAAGCTAAACTTGAGAAAACGTAATGTGTCAATAGGAATATTGTATTTAAGATGGTCTGAATAGGAGGTACCCTAGTGTCAGAACTTGGTTACTCGTATCTGAGAAACCAATCCCTGAGAATTTTATACAAGATTTTGTCTGTAATGGTGCTTGTGTGCATTTTCTTGGGAAACTGTCAATAGCTTTTATCAAATTCTTAAAAAGCTCACTACCCAAAACGGTTAAGAATAACTGGTCCCTGGGAACCACATATCGATAAGGTTCTGTCATGGATTGAACGGTGTTCCCCAAAAACATCAACTCGGCTAGGTCATGATTCCCTTGTATGATTGTGTGAGTGTCTACCATTTTATTTTCTGATGTGATTTCCCTAGATGTTGTAAATCCTATCATTATGATGTAATAAAATAGATTAGCGGCAATTATACTGATGAGGTCTACAAGATCAGGCAATGTCTAAAGCCAATCTCTTTTGACATATGAGAGAGAGAAGCGTGCAGAGAAACATTGGGACCTGATACCACCAAGAAAGCAGTGCCGGGAGCAGAGCCCATCCTTTGGACCTGTGCTGAGATGCTCCCAGACCAAGGGATGACTGATGCATCACAAGGACCTTCCTCCAGAGCTGACAGAGAGAGACAGCCCTCCCCTGCAGCCAGTGCCCAGAATTTGGACTTCTAGCTTACTGGACTGTGAGAGAATAAACTTCTCTTTGTTAAAGCCATCCACTTGTGGTACTTCTGTTATAGCAGCACTAGAGGATCAAGACCAGGTCTAATATTCAAAATACGCTTTTAAAAAACTCCCACAACAAAAAGACAAGCAACTCAATCAAAAATAGGCAAAGAACGTGAACAGACATTTCACCAAGGAGCATATTCAAATGGCCAACAGGCACATGAAAAGATGCCCAACATCATTAGCCACTGCTGTTGTTTGCCATGGAGTCCAACTCACGGTTACCTCACATAGGCAGAGCAGAACTGCTCCAGTGAGTTTTCATGGCTGTGACCTTTCACAGTAGGGCCTCTGGGAGGATTTGAACCACCAACCTCTGGCTAGTAGTCACCCAGGGACTCTATTAGGGAGATGTCAATGAAAACACTATGAGTTATACCACTTCACTCCATTAGAATGTCAATGATCAAAAAACAAAACAAAACAACAGGTGTTGGCAAGGTTGTGGAGAAACTGGAACCCTCATCCAATGCTGCCAGGAATGTAAATGGTACAGTCGCTGCGGAGAACAATTTGGTAGTTCCTCAAAGAGTAGAACACAGAACTACCATGTGACCCAGCAATCCCAATTGTAGATAAATACACAGAAGTGAAAGCAGGAATACAAAAAGAAACCTGTACACCAATGTTCACTTCAGCACTCTTCACAACGGTCAAAAGGTATAAACAACTGAAATGTCCATCAACAGATGAATGGATAAACAAAATGTGGTATATACATACAATGGACTGTTACTCAGCCATAAAGAGAAATGAAGCCCTGATGCTTGCCACAACATGCATGAACCTTGAAAACATCATACTAAGCAAAGTACCCAAAAAAACCCAGGGCCGTCGAGTCAATTCCGACTCATAAGCAAAGTCAGTCAGGCACGAAAGGACAGATACTATATGATCTCACTTATGTGAAGTAAGCAAATGTATAGATAACAAAGATTATTAGTGTTACCAGGTGTGGGAAGGGCGGGGAAAAGAGGGAGTTTTGCTTAAGGAGCATAGAGTTAATTTTAGCGGTGGCAGAAAAATTTGTAAACGGTTAGTGAGAATGGCTACACAACATGAAGAATGTAATTATGTCACTGAATTATACAGGATACAGAAATTGTTGAATTGATGTACATGTTGTGTGTATTTTCACAATAAAAAATAATTGCAAAAAAAAAAGTTTATGGCTCGATAAAGATTCAGTTGGTCAACAGATATTTACTGAGTATGTACTATGTGCAAGACATTATTTCCAACTCATTGAACTACTGTCTCTGCCTCTGTGTGAAATGTAGGATTCATAAAATTTAAAACACAAGCGAAATCTGATTGTTTCCATGGATAAAATACTATAATGTACTTGCTATATGATCCCTTAAACAATTAATAGGGTAGAAAGAAGATTAAACATTATTTGTAAAGTGACTTACTGTTCTTCTACAGTGCACAAGTTCTATGAATTCTTGGCTGACTTTTCTAAAATAAAATTTTTCCAAAATGCGTAGAGCACTCACCTGAGGATTTTTCTTTTTAAATCGAGATTGGGTTAAAAAACAATATGAAAAACCAAAACCTGGTGCCGTCAAGTCGATTTCATCTCACAGCGACCCTATAAGACCGAGTAGAATTGCCCCATAGGGTTTCCAAAGAGCGCTGGTGGATTTGAACCGCCGATCTTTTGGTTAACAGCCAAACACTTAACCACTGCACCACCAGGGCTCCGGAAAAGAGTGTATTTACTGGTTAATGATGTCTGCCCTGGTGCAATAGGGGATAAAGGCAGCAAGGGGGTGCATATATTTTCTATTCCTAATCTATGCTAGTCAGCAAATATTTGGTTCTAACAGCCATGACCAGGGAAGCACAATGTGCTCTCCCTGGTAAAACCTGAGATAAAAGGCAAGGGAGAAGGGAAAAATGGAAAAGGATAAGGAGAGAAACAAAGAGGTCATGAGAAGAAAAAGAAAGACAGTGAAAAAGAGAAGTGGTTAGAAATAGTAGAAAGGAGCACCAGTATTCCAGGTTGATGAGTCTACATTTTTCTTGTTCATTATGCTCCCAACTCTGTTTGGCCACTCTTTCCACCAACACCAAAGTTACAGGCCAATATTTGATCACTCATTTGCTCCCTTTAAGGCCTCTTGGTGATTTCCACTGTCCATACCAAAGCCCAAAGTTGTCTATTAGTTCTCTTTTGGTCCCATCTTCCTCCTCCCACCCTTCCACAGAGCGTGCATCTATATGGCAGTCTATACCCAGGATGCTAGTCTTTGTTCCTGTCCTCCCCCAACCATTCTTCTGTTTTTAATTAAAAGAACATGAAATTTCCACCTTCCAAAAATCTTCAGATACAAGAAGAAATCTCACTTTACCCACTTGGTCTGGCAATGTCAGCCATCACTTCTGTCTTCAGATATTCCCCTAGTATACTTACATTTAGCCATGAAAAAAGAAAAAGTCTGTTCAAAGGGATTTAAAGAACATTCTAAATTGGAGTAGAAACTTTTGCCTTTTGAAGTTGTACTACTGATTTACTTTACCTGGTTTTTCTTCCTCCCCACCAGCAAGCTTGCGTTTGGGAGGAGTTTCCCGGGTAGAGTTCACAGCTCGACGAATCGGCATGTTGCTATCTTCTACCTTCTAAGAGAAGAGATGGTCATAATCAAACAAACATAAAAATATTCCCTTTTCTCTCTTTCTCAAGGGGCCTAACTGGGTGTCAGAAGATGTAGGAGAATTCTTCAAGTCAACTCCAGGATCCAATGCAATTTACTTTTCATACTTTTTTTTCTTTAAGTGAAATACGATTTTTAAGAAATACTTTTCAAAGTATTTTATTTTAGCCAGAACTTCAGATGGAAATAAATAATTATACTTGATTTGGAATAAATTTAGACGATTGGAGGTTTTCTCAGGAATCTGAGGGAAAAGGGTAGATGGAAAGAGCTTTTTATTTATTTGATTTTTCAGATTTACAACCCAGGCTCCCCAAAGTTGGGGAAGGAACAAGTACCAAGAAGGACCCAGCAGGGCCTGAAGTCAGGGACTGATCCAAGAGTGAGCTTCAAGAATGCATCAGCCCCTACCTCACCTAACTTGTCCGCGTGGATCAGCTGAGCTCCTACTATAAGTGGGAGTGCCTTAGGATGGACGAGTTCACCTTGAGACGTATCAGTCGCCATTTAAAATTATTTCTAGGCCCGAGTACAGGTTACACTCTGAAGCCTCTGCTGTTAACCACAAGGATTTTTCCTAATGGTTTCAGTGTGGTGAAGAGTCAACCTAAAGCACAGAAAAGACCTGGTGTGAAGATTAACAGAAACAAAACTAAACTAAAACGTCTAAATTTAATACACATCCAAAAGGAAAAAATATAACTATAAAACTTACAAGTTAAGTGACAGATGACTTGCTCAGTTATTAGTCAGAAAGATTAAACCACTATCCAAACATTGACTATGTAAAGCAGCGACTAGACTAAGACAAACGCATAAGCCACAGCAGCTGTTGCACCTTCCACATGAACAAAGGCAACAAGGACAAGAAAGCTCCTAAGGAATCCCACCACCCTCCTGCTGCCATCAGCAACTTAGAAAGGACAGACTATAGGAAGAGTTTACAAAAATTATGTAGCCAAAGATCAGTTTACTAAAGAGAGAAGACTTATTGTTCTCAAAGGGGCCAGAAAAGTTAACTGCAACCTAAACCCCCCATCTCCACTAGAGAAGTCATTTGTTTTCTATTAACGGAAAGTATAACCGCAAAAATACTGCTGAAAGCAAGACATTCTAAGAGCCTCCAGACCCACTGACCCTTAGGAGAACAGAAGTATGCTTCTAAGACCTTATTTGTCATGTTTTTAATAGAAGCAAAACCAGTACAAAAGAAAGCATATGATTAAAGAATCAAAGATTAAAACCCACCTAAAAAAACCCTTTGCCGTCGAGTTGATTCCGCCCCATAGCGACCTTACAGGACAGAGCAGAACTGCCCCAAAGAGTTTCCAAGGAGCGCCTGGTGGATTTGAACTGCCCCATTATACCTCTACCCTCCAAGAACCTCATCTGGGACTCAATGACATTTTATAATAAAAAATCCTCAGTATAAGAAAATGACTAAGTGTTTAGATATCTGAACAATTAACAGATAATGAACAATTAACAAAAAAACTGGGAAATAAGAGATTAGTCATTCATCTTATACTATAAACTCTAACCCTGCCTAGGAACATAAAGGCTTTCAACTTGTCAGTAACGACGATTCCAAGAAAAAAAAAAAAAAAACGAAAACCCCAAACATAAAGAATACTTTCACATTTATAAGGAAAATCTTTTTATGGGGATAACAAGGGCAACACCAGACTTGCAAATTGTCCATCAGCTGCGAGGAAAGACAGCTGAAAGAATTCAAGACAGTAAAATGCACTAAAACTTATCACTAGTGAATTAATATCTATAAATACTTAAAAATTAACTGTTAAAAGAACTACTTAAAATGCTCGTATTGTAACTAGCCTCAAGGAACTGTAAAATACTGAAATAAAAATCATTTTTCTGATCTTTGAAAAGAGGGCCAAATTGGGTTTAGGGGCATTAGTGAGGTTTGTGAAACCTAAAAATCTCTCGTGGGATAATTTTAATATGTAAATCTGCTCATTCATGCACTAGCCAACCAGATGCCACTGAGTTGATTCTGACTCATGGTGACCCCATGTGTGTCAGAGCAGAATTGTGCTGCATACGGTTTTCAACAGCTGTTTTTTTTTGGGGGGGGGAGTAGACTGCCAGGTCTTTCTTCCAAGGTGCCTCCAACCTTTCAGTTAGCATCTGAGCATGTTAACTGTCTGTACCACCGAAGGACTCCTCACTCAACAGCACTGCCAAAGTAAATTATTTTCCCTGATAATTTAAAAACAAAACTAAAGGACGATCTGATATTTTTATAGACAAGCAATACGGAAATTAAACAGTATCATGGTAAGGTTATTCTTGGTAAAGCAAGATGATATTGTTAATGAATGCATCCTTCTTAACCCATGATAACACTGTCTAGATTGAAAATGTTACTATGAAGTCAAGAAAACCTCCGGTGTTCATGAGTATCTTTAAAAAAAAATTTTTCCCTGTAAAGAAAATACTAAAAAACGTGTCAAAACCTTTCCAGTAAACTCTGTGGTCATTAATTACACAAAATTAATACAAACACAATCCATATAGCTGACACTCACTGGGTTAAAAAAAAGAGCGGACACCAACCCAAAAAACCAAACCCGTTGTGTTGATTCCAACTTACAATGATTCACAGGACAAAACAGACCTGCCCCATAGGGTTTCCAAGGCTATAAATCTTTACAGAAGCAGACTGCTACATCTTTCTCTCACAGAGTGACTGTCGGGTTCAAACTGCTGACCTTTCGGTTAGCAGCTGAGCATTTAACCACTGCTCCACTAGGACTCCTGAGGGGGGACAAAGGAAGCTACTTTTTATCAAAGTGATGCAAACTGACCAATGGAATTAAAACTAGGGTAACATGGTCCATAAAGACATCATTAATCTAAGAACAAGAATGATAGTTTGAATTTGCCCAGATAAGATGTATGCCTAGGTCAGAAAGAACAAGAAATAATAAGCTGGTTTGCCAATCTTCCTGGCTGCATCCAATCTACCGAAAAGAATACGTTCTAACATTCTCTTACTTAAAATTTTCCAAGTACCATCCCCTTTGTTTCTTTAATCTCACCTCCTGCTACTCTCCCCATCACTATACACTCTTGCCTTCAAACACAAAGGCTTTCTTTTGGCCCATGGAATATGTTCTACTCATTTTTGCCTCAGAGTCTCTTTGCATTTGCTGTTCCCTTAAACTACAACACTCTTTTCCGAGGCCCTACAGTAATACTCCAGCTCAATGTTGTCTCTCGAAAGGCCTTCCACCTATGTTACTCCTCCTCAGTTTTCTTTATAGCATTTAACACCAGCTGAAATTAAATACACATCTGTATGCTTGTATGAGCTGAAACTGACTCAAGAGCAGTGGGTTTGGTTTGTTTACTACGTGTCTCTCCAAAAGAACGTAAGCACCACAAGGAGTAAGACTTTAATTCACCACTGTATTCCCAGGGCCTAGAACAGTGTCCAAAACATAGCGGGTGCTTAATACTTACTGAAAGAGCAAAATGAATGATATCTAATATCACTTATTGCCATATTCAATATATGTGAAGAACACTTAAAAAATAAAATACAAATTTATCTGAGATAAATATCAAGCACCATATGCCTCACTTCTGAATTTCCTGAGTAAAAGCCACAGATCTAAAAACTTCAGTCTGTAGTCCTTTCTTTATGGTGGTGGTGTCTGGAGCTGTCAGGTTGGTTCCAACTCATAGCTACCCTGTGTACAACAGAACAATACACTGCCTGGTTCTATGTCATCCTCACAATCACTGCTATGCTTGAGACCACGGTTGCAGCCACTGTGCCAATTCATCCCGTCGAAGGTATTCCTCTTTTTTGCTGACTCTCTACCAAGCATGATGTCTTTCTCCTGGGACTGGTCCTTCCTGATAACATGCCCAAGGTAGATAAGAGGAAGTCTTGCCATACTTGCTTTTAAGGATAATTTTGGCTGTACTTCTTCCAACATAGATTTGTTCATTCTTCTGGCAGTCCACAGTATATTCAATATTCTTCGCCAACACCATAATTCAAAGGCATCAATTCTTCCGTCTTCCTTATTCATTGTCCAGCTTTCACGTACATATGAGGTGACTGAAAATACCAGAGCTTGGATCAGGCGCACATTAGTCTTCAAGGTGACATCTTTGCTTTTTAATACTTTTAAAAAAGGTCTTTCAAAAGGAGAAAAATGTAGAACAGAATCCAAATTCACATAAAAAGACCACACTTACTGGTCTGACAGTGACTGGAGGAACCCTCTGAAACTATGGCCCCAGGATGTTCTGCTAACTCAGAAGTGAAACCACTTTTCAGACATAGACAGGCCTATAAAACAAAAAATAAAACATGTGAGGGACATGCTTCTTAGTACCTTATCGAACATACGAGACCAAATGGGCAGCTCCTGTCCAAAGGAGGGCAAGAAGGCAGGAAGGGACAAGAACTGAACAAACAGACACAAGGAACCCAGGGTGGAAAGGGGGAGTGTGCTGTCACATTGTGGGGATTGCAACCAATGTCACAAAACATTATGTGTATAAATTTCTGAATGAGAAATTAACCTGAGCTGTAAATTTTCAAAGCACGATAAAAATAGGTAAATAAAAAGGTCTTTCGTACTATGTTGGCATCTCTTGTCTAGAGGGGAGATGAGAGTAGAGGGGGTTAGAAACTGACAAAATGGTCACTAAAGGAGAGACTAGAAGGAGGGAATGGACTGACTCATTAGGGGGAGAGTAAGTGGGCGTATGTAATAAGGTGTATATAAGCTTGTATGTGAGAGACTGACTTGATTTATAAACTTTCACTTAAAGCACAATAAAAATTATTAAAAATAAATAAATGAAGAACTCAAAACACTGGGGGGAAAAAAAAGGTCTTTCGTAGCAGATTTGCCCAGTGCAGTATATCCTCTGATTTCCTAACTGCTGCTTCCATGGGCGCTGATCGTGGAGCCAAGTAAAACTAATCCTTCACAACTTTAATCTTTTCTCCATTTATCATGATGTTGCTCACTCATCCAGCTGGAGGATTTTTGTTTTATGTTGAGGTGTAATCCATACAGAAGGCTGCAGTCTTTGATCTTCATCAGTAAGGGCTTCAAGTCTTCTTCACTTTGAGCAAACGAGATTGTGTCATCTGCGTATCGCAGGCTGTTAACGAGTCTTCCTCCAATTCTGATGCCCTGTTCTTCTTCATATAGTCCAGCTTCTCCAATTATTTGCTCAGCATAGATTGAATAAGTACGGTGAAAGGGTATAACCCTGACACACACTTTTCTTGATTTTTATAACTACACAGTATCCCCTTGTTCTGTTTGAACGACTGCCTCTTGATTTATGTACAGGTTTGTCATGAGCACAGTTAAGTCTTCTGAATTCCCATTCTTCCCGGTATTAACCATAACTCGTTATGATTCACACCGTCGAATGCCTTTGCATGTCAACAAAACAGAGATAAACATATTTCTGGTATTCTCTGCTTTCAGCCAGGATCCATCTGACTTCAGCAGTGATTACCTCTTGTTCTACATCTTCTTCTGAATCTGGCTTGAATTTCTGGCAGTTTCCTGTTGATGTACTGCTGCAACTGTTTTTGAATTATCTTCAGTAAAATCTTATTTGCGTGTGATACTAATGATATCGTTTGATAATTTCCATGTTCTGCTGGATCACCTTTTTTTGGAATGGGTACAAACATGGATGCTTCCAGTCAGATGGCCAGGTAGCTGTCTTCTAAATTTCTTGGCATAGGCGAGTGAGCACCTGTAGCGCTGCTTCTATTTGTTGAAACATCTCAACTGGTATTTTGTTAATTCCTGGAGCTTTGTTTTTCGCCAATGCCTTCAGTGCAGCTTGGCCTCTTCCTTCAGTACCACTGGTTCTTGATCATATGCTACCTCCTGAGATAGCTGAACATCAACCAATTTCTTTCTGGTACCGTGACTCTGTACCCCTTCCATCTTCTTCTAATGCTTCCTGTATCGTTTAATACTTTGCCCATAAAATCCTTTAACGTTGCAACTTGAGGCTTGAATTTTTTTCTTCAGTTCTTTCAGGTAAGTTAGCTAATAGTTAAGAGTTCTGAGGTGGCATGAATGGTTAAGCACTTGACTACTGGCCAAAAGGCTGGCTGTTCAAACCCACTGGAGGCACCATGGAAGACAGGCCTAGTGATCTGCTACCGAAAGCTCACAGCCTTGAAAACCCTATACAGCAGTTCTATTCTGCACACATGGTATCACCATGAGTCAGAACTGACTGGACAGTTAACAGGTTTTTAAGAAGTTTGTTATTCATTACCGAGTTAACAAAACTATAAAAAAACCCACTGCCATCAAGTCGATTCCAACTCAGAACGACCCTGTAAGGACGGAGTAGAACTGCCCCACAGAATTTCCAAGGAGCATCTGGTGCATTTGAACTACCTACCTTTTGGTTAGCAGCTGTAGCTCTTGATCATTACGCCATCAGTGTTTCCAAAACAATACAGACGGTGAATTCACACTGCCTTAAAGTCACCAAGTATTAACTAAACTTTTTTTGTTGCTGTACTACTGAATGATCAGGCTTTGAAGCTGCCATGCTTTTTTCCTGCAGGGATCTTTTCTGGTTGGTTCACTGCTGCATCCCTGGTGCCTACAGCATACTAGGTATAGCATAGGTGCTCAACAAATATTTGTTACATCAAAGAATAAATGAATGAATGAAACTCAACAAATTCGTTTTTCACCTCAGTTCTGACATGTGCCAAGAGCCCTGGTGGGACAGTGGTTAAGAGCTACAGCTGCTAACCAAAGAGTCAGCAGTTGGAATCCACAAGTTGCTCCTTGGAAACCCTATGGTGCAGTTCTTCTCTGTCCTATAGGGTTGCTATGAGTCGAATCCTTTTGCCAGCAACAGCTGTGGTTGGGTTTTTTTTGTTTTATATGTGCCAAAAACAATCAATGTGAGTTTATCTGAGGTTTTTGTGGACATCCTGTTGTCATCACTTTATTATTATTTTTTATTTAGTGTTAGATTAACACTAAAAGATTTCCTTTTCCCAAGAGTAAATGTGTAAATTGCGTTAATATAGGCAAAAAAAAAAAAAAAGGATTGTAGAAGTAACATATCCAAAATTTCACAGTTTTCATTTACTTTCTCTGTATTAAGTAGAAGGAATAGAAAAATAAGAAACTTAATAACGTATTTCAATTTATTGATATTGTCCATAATACAGAATTTGGGGCAAGTATTATTTCATACTTCACTATAAAATGTATGCAACACACCACATTATGTCACAAGGTATGCACTGAATACCTCAAATAGTTCCCAATCTCAAGTTTCTCACTATACTCAGACTTAATGGGTCATGTCGCAAAAAGCGTGCCTCTAATTTGACTGCTGGCAACTTTTTTTTTTCCTTTTCTCTTATATTTCAATAAATCAGTAGTGTTTATCTTGGGCTCAGATGTTATGGACACTACATGGTTCCTGCTGTCAAGATGATCAAAATTCTAACTTAGACTTTCTGTATATAACAAGTTCAGGACACTTCCACCATCAACTGTATATCCTCAATCTTCCAAGTCATTTTTAAAAAAGAAAACTTAAAAATGTTACTTCTACTTTAAAGTAAATTACATCAAACTTTTGAAAGGAACAGAGTCCTGTGGCACAGTAGTTAAGAGCTCAGCTGCTAACCAAAGGCTGGCAGTTCAAATTCACCAACCACTCCTTGGAAACTCTGGGGCAGTGACACTCTGTCCTAAAGGGACAGAACTGACTGACAGCAACAGGTTTTAAAAGGTAACGGTAAAACAAAAAGGTGATAATAGTTTTATGCCTATGCCAGATTAAACAAGATTAGAGTATCTTTCAAACTGACACTAGGCACATCTACTTTCATCTAAGACAAGATATCTTGCTCATCAAATCCAAGATGAACTCCCACATGTCTTTCTAATAGGATTCTTGGATACTTTTCAATGTAATGAAAACTCACAAAACATAAGTAACAGAACTTATGCTGGAGAGGCATTAAAGTTCACCTTGTCCAGTCCTCTGATTGTGCAGGAGAGAATGTTTTTGGTTGCTAGGTGCCATCGAGTTGATCCCGACTCACAGCAACCCTATATGACAAAGTAGAACTGCCCCCAAGGATTTTCTAGACTGTAATCTTCACAGGAGCAGATCCTGGAAAGGTTCGAACTACCAACTTTTCTGTTAGCAGCAGAGTGCTTACCCATTGCTCCACTGGGGATCAAAACTTGTCCTCGGTCCCAGATAGTGGTTAATTCGGTACTGAAACTCCGATTTGTAGTCCTTACTTCACCACCCCTGCCTGCAGCTCTTTACAAATGCTCATACTCACAATTCTAACTTTATTAACTACCTACCGAAAACACTGTTCTAACTAAAACCACCTCGTGTAAGGTGCGACAAGTAAAAAGTTCTAGCCATGCCACACGGGGAAAGCAAGCTCACGGCCGCCCATCGCAGCAGCAGCAGCAGCAGCAGCAAGCCTTTTCGGGAGCGCCGACAGCTCGGAAACGTTTGTGGGGAAGTAAGGTGGGAAGAAGAGCAGAGAGACAAAGAGGCAGGGAAGGCAGCGTTACAGGGCCAAAGTCGTGAGGGAGCAGAAGGCTGGGGCGAGGGAGAGAACGGAGCCAAGATGAAGGCAGAGACGGCAAACGATGTCAAGGCTCAGCGGCGCGGACACTGAGGGAGGTTACAGCCCGGAGCTCCCGCCCAGGGGTGGACGCGACGCCGGAGCCGACCAGAGGACCCGGGCAGCGCACGCCCCTGCGACTCAAGAAGCTGCGGACCGCCAGCAACAAGCGCTCCGCAAACTCACCACTGGGAGCTCCGTAATGGCGGCGGCGGGGGCGGAGAACCCGGGGGGCGGGTCCGTCACAGCCACTCACCGCCGCCGGCATCTTTCGAACCGGCTCGGAGAAGCTCTTAAAGGGCTGAGGGGGAGGGCGGGGCACACGCCAGGTTCGGGCGCATGCGCACGCTCTCGGCCAATCAGGACGAGGCGGAAAGACGCCGGCGCAAGCGCGTTGCGACGCGTGGTCCTGAGGCAAGGGAAGAATCCCCCCACCTCCCCTAGTTCTAAACAAAACAAGGGCGGGAGCGCGCGCGCGCTAGAAGGCCCCGGAGGAGGTGTCAACGCGAGGGGCCGGGGGTTAGGACGTAGGGGTGAGGGGAAGGGGAGGCGGAGCGGCCAAGGAAGGCAGACAAAAGGCACCTCCTCCTGGGCCCCGGGCGCCCCGCCCCCTGCTCTCAGGGAGCGGCGTCGGCGCCCTGGGCAAGCGGCCTCCGCCGCTCGCCTTCGGGGCCCCGCCAGCCCGCGCCCACTCCTCGCCCGCCTGTTCGGTCCCGCGTTACCTCTGCGCTCCTCCCTTCCTGGCGCCTGTGTCCCGCACGGGCTCTCGGCGCCGCTGCCGCTGCCGCTCGTCGCCTCCGCGCCGCTGTCCTCCGGGCCCAGCCGCCGAGCTCTGCCGCCCCGCCCCCCTGCCCGCGGCCCCGCGCGCGCGGCCCCGCGCCGGCCCCGCCCCGCGCGCGCGCCGGCGGCCGCGCCCCCAGTCCGCGGGAGAAGCGCGCGAGAAGTGCCTCCGTGTGAGGCGCGCGGGACCGCGAGAGGGCGCTCCGGAGGATGCCGGGGCGGGAGGGCGGCGCCCGCCGCGAGTCTGTGGAGCGCAGTTAGGATGCGTCGTGCACTTTCGGTTTCCTCCGAGGGATGCTGGTTTCACTCCTTGCGCTTAGTCTGCTCTCTAGTTCAGTCCCTGGTCTCAGCCGCGTTTCCGATTTAGCAATTCGTTTACCTTTAGAGGGGTTGGCATTTCCCGCTTCTCAGTTTAGCCGCGGCTACGGTTGTGTGAAGACCGTAGAAGAATTGGAAAACGAGGCAGCGGAGATTTCAGTGCCTCATAATTCCTTCCCATTAAGTATCCAGACTACTGGGCAGGGTAGTGACTCCCGACCAAGAACTCGAAAAATTGCTTTTCTAATCTCTGAAACAGTCTAGCTCTGGCTCCGTAATCCGCAAATGCAGGGAGGGTTCCCGAAAATGAAACTCTGGGATTAGCGGAAAAAAGAATTTCCTTTGAATTGTCGCTGTACGTTGGTATCCGCGTACTCAGGCAATGTACAAACGATTGAAAATTTAACTCTTCAAAACCAGTTTCTGAGGCTTCAAAAGCCGTTTTTTTTGGGGGGGGGGTTGCTTTTTGCGGGGGGGCGGGTAGCGAATATAGGGAAATACGGAATACTGAAATTGTCACGAGGCTCACAGCAGTGTGACCAGTACTCAAATGCATGAGCCAATAATCCGAAAGACTTTGAAACTGTTTAAGTAGCTACTAGCCCAGTTGTGTAGCCCTGCCGTTAGCATAGTAACTGTCTCACCGGCCTCCCTAGCCAAGTCATCCACCCCATCAGTTCCAATCAGCTGTATAAAAATTTAACTGCTGCTACCAAAAGTTCCTTACTAGGTGAGTCATTTACCAAAAGTTCCTTACTAGGTGAGTCATATCACTAACGTATCCTGATGACATTACCAGTTCCCTGGCATTCTGCTGTCAGATTAAAATTCACAAGGAATTTTGATCATTTTGTCCCGTTTCTTCATCCTGCTCATTTCCTTTCTTCTTATCAACATTTCTATCCTTTGCCTCCCTTCTTTTAAGACTCCGTTCCATTTTTATGTATTCATATGCTTAAAACATCCTTATTTATTTTCTTACCCTAAGTTGCCTTTAATCCTATTTCGTGCAAGAAGCTGACCCAGGTAAGAGCAAATTGTGAGAATTTTTATTAAAAAAAAATCTTTCTTATTCTAGTTGTTCACAGCACACCAAACGAGGCAAAAAAAACCCTGAAACAAAATTCTTGCTCAGGAACACGTGCATGCGGAGATGCCCGGAGGCTATCGCTTGCTATGAATGAGATAAAATTTATCTTGAAGGCTGAAGCTGTAAGTTTTCTACTTACAAAGGGATTTAAGATTTTTATTGTACATGTCTTTTGGTTCAGGATGGAAATCCTGGTGGTGTAGTGGTTAAGTGCTACAGCTGCTGACCAAAAGGTTGGCAGTTCGAGTCTGCCAGAGGCTCCTTGGAAGCTCTATGGGGCAGTTCTACTCTGTCCTGTAGGGTCGCTGTGAGTTGGAATCGACTCAACAGCAACGGGTTTGGTTTTGGTTTTTCATTGGTTCGGGCATTTTACCCTCTGCTAAATGTAATATTTGGAACGCTGGTGGCACAGTGGATAAGAGCTACAGCTGCTAATCAGACGGTCGGAAGTTCGAATTCCCCAACTGCTCCTTGGAAACTGTATGGGGCAGTTTGGCTCTGTCTTGCAGGGTTGCCATGAGTCAGAATCAACTCCACTGCAATGTTTTTTTTTTTTTAATCTGATATTTGGCTGTTTTGATTTTTATACTTAGCTGCATCTGAGTTAAACGACTCCATGGGATGTGGTCTTAGAGTTATCTCATTTGGCTTTCTTTGAGCTATGCTAGTAAAAGCATCATTGAGCTGTGTGTGTGTTGTTACTAGACAATAGATAAGTGGTAACTTCGGTGAAGGGTAAGACAGTATACCATACTGGGTGTCTTAGATATCTAGTGCTGCTATAACAGAAATACCACAAATGGATGGCTTTAACAAAAAGTTTATTTTCTCACAGTAAAGTAGGCTAAAAGTCCAAATTCAGGGCGTCAGTTCCAGGGGAAGTCTTTCTCTCTCTGTCAGCTCTGGAGAAAGGTCCTTGTCCTCAATCTTCCCATGGTTGAGGAGCTTCTCAGGTGCAGGGACCCCGGGTCCAAAGGATATGGTCTGCTCCTGCTGCTGCTTTCTTGGTAGTATGAGGTTCCCAACTCTCTGCTTGCTTCCTTTTCCTTTCATCTCTTGAGAGATAAAAGGTGGTGCAGGCCACACCCCAGGGAAAATCCCTTTACACTGGATGAGGGTTGTGGCCTGAGCAAGGGTGTTCCGTTCCACCCTAATCCTCTTTAACCACAGGCAGAGATTATTTTTTATAATATATAGGAAAATCACAAAATGGAGGACAACCACACATGGCCTAACCAAGTTGACACATATTTTTGGTTGACACAATTCAGTCCATTACACGGGGGAAGCCAGCACAACTTGGACAAGGCAAGGTCATGGAAGCTCCATAGACACATCCAAGCTCCCTGAGGGACCAAATTGCAGGGCTGAGGGCTATGGGGACCATGGTCTCGGGGAACATCTAGCTCATTTGGCATAACATAATTTATGAAGAAAATGTTCTATGTTCTACTTTGATAAGTAGCGTCTGGGGTCTTTAAAACCTGTGAGCGGCCACCTAGGATGCTCCACTGGTCTCACCCCTTAGGGAGCGAGGAAGAATGAAGAAAACTAAAGATACAAGGGAAAGATTAGTTCAAAGGACTAATGGACCACATCTACCACAGCCTCCACCAGACCGAGTCCACCAAAACTAGATGGTGCCTGGCTACCACCACAGACTGCTCTGACAGGGATTACAACAGAGGGTCCTGACAGAGCTGGAGAAAAATGTAGAACAAAATTCTAACTAAAAAAAAAAAAAGACCAGACTTGCTGGCCTGACAGAAACTGGGGAAACCCTAAGAGTATGACCCCCAGGCACCCTTTCAACTCAGTAATGGAGTCATTCCTGAGGTTCACCCTTCACCCAAAGATTGGACAGGCCCATAAAATAAAACGAGACTAAAGGGGCACACCAGCCCAGGGGCAGGGACTAGGAGGCAGGAGGGAACAGGAAAGCTGGTAATAGGGAACCCAAGGTTGAGAAGGGAAAGTGTTGAGGTGTTGTGGGTTGTTAACCAATGTCATAGAACAATGTGTATACTGACTGTTCAATGAGAAACTAGTTCTGTAAACCTTCATCTGAAGTACAGTAAAAAATTAAAAAAAAAAATCAACAACTGTGTGTGTGTTAAACAGAGCTACATAATGGTTTCTGTTACAGCAATGAGGTTGTTTGGCCTTCTGGACTGGTGGGAACACCCACCTTGGCAAGTTTAGGAACTAGTGTTACAGGTGTATAGAGAAGGCTACTATCAAAGAGTGAGCTTCTAGACGTCAGGAGGACCCTCTTGCTTTAAGAGACCTCACAAACTGATATAAAAAAGCCTGAAGTTCCACCATTCAGAGATTCACTCCTTTCCTTTAAGCTCTACTCTCTTATATAACACTCAAATGAAGCATTGGTGGTTCAGTGGTAGAGTTCTTGCCATCCACGCAGGAGACCTGTGTTTCATTCCTGGCCAGTGCACCTCATGCACAGTGTCAGTGGAGGCTTTCGTGTTGCTATGATGCGGAACAGATTTCAGCAGAGCTTCCAGACTAAGACCGACTAGGACAACATTTTGTTCCATTCTGTATGGAACAATGCTGACTGATAGTTAACTTCCTTAGCCTGAAAGGTCTCTTTGTATAAGAAAGCAAAGTATGAGACTTTGAAATGTTTGGCATTATGATGGAGAAAGTTGAAGCAACTGCAAATTCTAAGAGTATCCAGATCAGAGTTAGGAGTTTGCAGTCACTGGGCTGAGTATAGAAAGATACAATTCCAACTAGTGTTAACAGGGAGAGATTTGAAGCATAACTTTTGATTGGCTGGTGGGAAGAAAATGTTTCTGTTCCTAGTAGGGTGGGTCTTTACTCTCATGCATCATGGCTAAGGGATTGAAATTTCATGTGGAAGTAACCAACAGCCTAGTCCAGAGCTTGGTTCCCTTAGTAATATATGGACCTAGCAGGGTTGGGGGTTGACTTTTCTGGCTTCCAGCCAGAAAGACTGGAAATGGCTCTCAATTTAGCTACAGTTTTGGAATAGGATGACAAGAGACTTAACACCTTATGCTATTAGGCAAAAAATAGAGACCAACGAAAATTTAATATTACCCCTCCTACCACCTACCCTTAACAGTTTTTTATTGTTTTTAGTATTACCTGAGCTAAAACCCTGGTTAAGAGATAAGCAACATCCCTGGATCCTCTGTTGGCAATGTTGCACTTTCCCCTGTTCGATAGTGGCTGTAGTTTTAATCCCATTCACCCTAGTAGTCATCCAACTTTAAAAGTTTATTCTACACTTTGAAAAATTCTGAATTATGAAAAACAATGGTTTTGGATAAAGGAATCATGGATCAGTATATAAAACCCAAGTTTCACAACATAGCATTTACCCTACCCTCGTTGCCATCAAGTCAATTAGTGACCCTATAGGGTCGAGCAGCTAAAACAAAAGGAAGAATTGATGAAGTAAAAGAACTGAACAGAAGATTTCAAAGGGCGGCTCGAGAAGACAAAGTAAAGTATTATAATGACATGTGCAAAGAGCTGGAGATGGAAAACCAAAAGGGAAGAACATGCTTGGGGTTTCTCAAGCTGAAACAATTGAAGAAAAAATTCAAGCCCTGAGCTGCAATAGTGAAGGATTCCATGGGGAAAATATTAAACGACACAGGAAGCATCAAAAGAAGATGGAAGGAATACACAGAGTCATTATACCAAAAAGAATTAGTTGATGTTCAACCATTTCAAGAGGTGGCATATGACCAGGAACCGATTGTACTGAAGGAAGAAGTCCACGCTGCTCTGAAGGCATTGGCGAAAAACAAGGCTCTAGGAATTGATGGAATATCAGTTGAGATGTTTCAACAAACAGATGCTGCGCCGGAGGTGCTCACTCATCTATGCCAAGAAATATGGAAGACAGCTTCCTGGCCAACTGATTGGAAGAGATCCATATTTATCCCTACTCCCAAGAAAGGTGATCCAACCGAATGTGGAAATTATAGAACAATATCATTAATATCACATGAAAGCAAAATTTTGCTGAAGATCATTCAAAAACTGCTGCAGCAGTATATCAACAGGGAACTGCCAGAAATTCAGGCCGGTTTCCGAAGAGGACGTGGAACCAGGGATATCGTTGCTGATGTCATATGGATCCTGGCTGAAAGCAGAGAATACCAGAAGGATGTTTACCTGTGTTTTATTGATTACACAAAGGCATTTGACTGTGTGGATCATAATAAACTATGGATAACATTGCAAAGAATGGGAATTCCAGAACACTTAATTGTGCTCATGAGGAACCTTTACATCGATCAAGAGGCGGTTGTTCATACAGAACAAGGGGATACTGATTGGTTTAAAGTCAGGAAAGGTGTGCATCAGGGTTGTATTCTTTCACCATACCTATTCAATCTGTATGCTGAGCAAATAATCCGAGAAGCTGGACTATATGAAGAAGAACAGGGCATCAGGATTGGAGGAAGACTCATTAACAACCTGCGTTATGCAGATGACACAACCTTGCTTGCTGAAAGTGAAGAGGATTTGAAGCATTTACTAATGAAGATCAAAGACCACAGCCTTCCGTTTGGATTGCACCTCAACATAAAAAAAAATAAAATTTTTTTTTTTTTTTTTTTAAGGAAAACAAAAATCTTCACAACTGGACTGATGAGCAACATCATGATAAACAGAGAAAAGACTGAAGTTGTCAAGGATTTCATTTTACTTGGATCCACAATCAACAGCCATGGAAGCAGCAGTCAAGAAATCAAAAGACGCATTGCATTAGGCAAATCTGCTGCAAAGGACCTCTTCAAAGTGTTGAAGAGCAAAGATGTCACCTTGAAGACTAAGGTGCACCTGACCCAAGCCATGGTATTTTCAATCACATCATATGCATGTGAAAGCTGGACAATGAATAAGGAAGAGGGAAGAATTGATGCCTTTGAATTGTGATGCTGGCGAAGAATATTGAATATACCATGGACTGCCAAAAGAACGAACAAATCTATGTTAGAAAAGTACAACCAGAATGCTCTTTAAAAGCAAGGATGGCGAGACTGCATCTTACATACTTTGGACATGTTGTCAGGAGGGATCAGTCCCTGGAGAAGGACATCATGCTTGGCAGAGTACAGGGTCAGCAGAAAAGAGGAAGACCCTCAGCGAGGTGGATTGACACAGTGGCTGCAACAATGAACTCAAGCATAACAATGATTGTAAGGATGGCTCAGGACCGGGCAGTGTTTCATTCTGTTGTGCATGGGGTGGCTATGAGTCGGAACCGACTCAATGGCACCTAACAACAACAACAACGTAGGACAGAACTGCCTCCTAGGGTTTCCAAGGCTGTAAATCTTTATGGAAGCAGACTGCCACATCTTTCTCCCACAGAGCAACTGGTGCGTTTGAACCACTGACCTTTCGGTTAGCAGCCGAATGCTTTAACCACTGTGCCATCAGGGCTCTTCATTTACCCTAAGATACACTCATATGTTCTGGTTGTTCTTTTAAATGCTGGTTACAAGCTATTAATTTTGCCATCCACACTTTGAGACTGTCTGTCCTTCAGGTTAGCAAACTTTTAGTGTTCAATGAGAGTCAATTTCTTGTCAGAACTGTTATCTGAGGGGTCTGAAAAATGTTAGTGCCAAAAATTTACTATCATTTTGGAGGGCAAGGGTCTTGAACAATAGTGGTCTTTGAGTTTCCAGCATCTAACAAATTGGACAGAATTACAGCTTGGCCCTCAAGGGAACAAAAACATTTAGAAATTTTATTACAGGAGTTTTTTCAGTGGGGAATAGCATATAGAACTAAGGCAACTAAGGCACTTGGCCCTGCCACCTCCAGGGAAAAACAACAGGATTTTCTTTCAAGTCTTCTTTCAGGTCACGTTTTGGGAGCTGTATGTATGTATTGATCAGTCTTTTCCCCTTTTAAACACCACAGGAAAGACAACTGCATTTTAGACAGACTGAAGAGACACCATTTATGAGATTTATGTTGTCAAAGAGAGAAATTGATAGGAGATATCTTGCTTTGATTTTGGGGTTTTCTTACCCACAGTACCAAATATTCACTTCAAAGAAATCCTTGACCAAAATTAATCTGCCAGCAGCTTTTCTTTCACCCAAAGTTACAAATCTTTTTTCTGTTTGAAGCCAGGATTACTAAATTTAAACTTCAAAAGATATGGCTGGGTAGAGAGTCAGAGACTATCTTATAAGTGTGACCTGATTATTAGTTGGTCTTAGTAACAGAGGGAAGTTCAATCATGTTAAGATTAGCTAGTGGCTGATCTACAATACTCCGTCCTCTTTTCTTTATGGGCCTCATTGTACCTAGCTTCTTTGAGCCATTTGCTTTTTCTGGAATCAAAATGGTCTCCCTATATTGTTATTAAGGATTTCATTTTACTTGGATCCACAACCAATGCCCATGAAAGCAGCAGCCAAGAAATCAAACAGCCTATTACATTGGGCAAATCTGCTGCAAAAGACCCCTTTAAAATGTTAAAATGCAAAGATGTCACTTTGAGGACTAAGGTGCCCCTGATCTAAGCCATGGTATAATCAATCACCTCATATGTATGTGAAAGCTGGACAATGAATAAGGAAGCCTGAAGAAGAATTGATGTCTTTGAATTATGGTGTTGGCAAAGAATATTGAATATATCATGGACTGCCAGAAGAATGAACAAATCTGTCTGGAAGAAGTACAGCCAGAATGCCTCTTAGAAGTGAGGGTGGTGAAACTTTGTCTCATGTACTTTGGGCATGTTATCAGGAGGGACCAGTCCCTGGAAAAGGACATCATATTTGGTAAAGTAGAAGGTCAACAAAAAAGAGGAAGACCCCTCTCCTGGAGCTGACGCCCTGAATTTGGACGTGCAGACTACTAGACAGTGAGAGAATAAATTTCTCTTTGTTAAAGCGATCCACTTGTGGTATTTCTGTTATAGCAGCACTAGATGACTAAGACAGAATTTGGTACCAGGAGTGGGGTGCTGCTCTAACAGATACCTAAATGTGGAAGCAGTTT
This sequence comes from Elephas maximus indicus, assembly GCF_024166365.1. Lineage (NCBI taxonomy): Eukaryota > Metazoa > Chordata > Mammalia > Proboscidea > Elephantidae > Elephas > Elephas maximus. The sequence continues at coordinate 61,078,122 of NC_064821.1, forward strand.
TGAAACTGAGTGGATAGAGAAGAGGTAGCTGCAGAGGACTGGCAGCAGCAGAGGACCTTCAGTGGCACAGAAGTGGCAGCAGCAGAGAACCAGCAGCAGCAGAACCAGGAGACCAGCGTGAGATGGCACTGGAGATGAGCAACGGAGCAAGGGAGTTAAGTGTCTGTGTGCAGGAGGCTTCCAGGCTAAGTTGGGGTACTTCTGGGCACTTATCAGTGGAGCTAGGCTTGCCAACCCACAGAACAAGAGAGTTGAATGCCTTCTGACCGAAGTTTACCGGCAGAGCGGGGTGCCTCCAGGCACTTAGTGGTGGGCACACTTGCCCCAGCAAGGCAGATGTGGGTGTGAGGCCCAAAGAGCCGAGAGGGCAAGAAGCCAGGAAGCAGTAGCTGAAGAGACAAGGAACACAGGAAGCTGAGCTGCCTCAATCTCAAAAGGTATGGCCACGACCTCTGGGGTTTCAAAGGGCGGAGCCATGGCCTCTGGTGTTTCTAAGGGTAGAGTTGCCACTCAGATGGACTAGGAGAATGGTGCACCTAAAGCTAAGGGAGCAGAGTTGCCATCCCAGTGGGCCTGGAAGGTAGAGCTGAAGCCTAGGGCTGAGGGGCCTCCACTCAGAATCCTGAGAGTGTGGCTAATACCTAGAGTCTGAAGGGCAGGGCCATTGTGTAAATGCTTTCAGAGGACAGAGGATTATTTGCAAAGCCTTGAGAGCTAATGTAATGTGTTCTGCTGACTTGCCTGGTGCCTGTTATGCCTTCTTTCCCTCAAATTTCTCATATTTTTAATGGAAATGTCTAGTTTGTGCCTGTTCCGCCATTGTACCTTTGGAAGCAGAAAACTTGTATTCTAGATTTCACAGATGAAGAGGAAATTTTGTATTCTGGATTTAGAGTTGATTTAAGACTTTTGCTATAATACATATGTTTTATATGTGGCAAGGACATGAATTTTGGGGGGCCAAAGGGTGGAATGTCATGGATTGAATTGTGTCCCACAAAAGTATTTGTCAACTTTGCTGGGCCATGAGTCCCAGTATTGTGTGATTGTCCATGATTTTATGTGATTTTCCTATATATTGTAAATCCTATCACTCTGATGTAATAAGACGGATTAGCGGCAATTATATTGATGAGGTCTACAAGATTAGGTAGTAATCTTAAACCAGTATTGTGTGATTGTCCATGATTTTATGTGATTTTCCTATATATTGTAAATCCTATCACTCTGAAGTAATAAGATGGATTAGCGGCAATTATATTGATGAAGTCTACAAGATTAGGTAGTATCTTAAACCAATCTCTTTTGAGATATAAAAGAGAATCGGGCATGTCCTTTGGACCTGAGGTTCCTGCACTGAGATGCTCCCAGACCAAGGGAAGACTGATGACAAGAACCTTCCTCCAGAGCCAACAGAGAGAGGAAGCCTTCTCCTGGAGCTGACACCCTGAATATGGACTTGTAGCCTACTATACAGTGAAAGAATAATTTTTTCTTTGTTAAAGCCATCCACTTGTGGTATTTCCATTATAGCAGCACTAGATGACTAAGACAACCCCCAACAAGATGGATTAACACAGTGGCTGCAACAATAGACTCAAGCAGGCATAGCAATGATTGTGAGGCTGATGCAGGACCAATGTTTCGTTCTGTTGTACACAGGGTCACTATGAGTCTGAACTGACTTGATGGCACCTAAGAACAACATATGCATATATAACTGCTCAGAATAAAACTTATGTTCAAATTTTGTTGAGTTTTGATTATTTTTCACACTATAAAACAAAACATATCCAGTTTTGACTATGTAATATGTAGTAAATTTGCCAACAGTATTTTTTCTGTCGCTCCACTCCTACTTCCTGGCTTACCAGCAAATCTTTGCAGGAAGATGCCTACAGTGCAAGGAGGACTGTGATGGTGGCTAGAGATGAGAGACTGAGGGTCAGGAGACCAATGACAACCATCCTGGTTTGTCCAGGGAGAACTTCAGGGGTTAGTGGAGGTGGGTCTTTCAGTGTTAAAACCAGGGAAGTCCCTGCAAAACAAGTTGGTCACCCTAAGACACCTTTCCTTTGTGGATAAGGGGAAGTTTGACAAAGTCTGAACGGAAAGACTTTTTTTCCCCCAATAAACCAGTAACTTAAAGGAAAACAGTAGTTGTAATCTTCTGTAAAGATTAAGGAGCTCTAGTGGCGCAGTGGTTAAGCACTAGGCTGGTAACCGAAAGGTTGGCAGTTGGAACACAGCAGCCTGAATGGTTGGTGGTTGGAACCCAGCAGCTGCACCACAGGAGAAAGATGTGGCAATCTGCTTCCGTAAAGATTAAAAAAAACCCAAACCAAATCCATTGCTGTCGAGTTGATGCAAACTCATAGTGATCCTCTGGGCAGGGTAGAACTGCCCCATAGAGTTTCCAAGGCTGTAGTCTGTCAGCTTGTCATATTGTGGTAGCTTGCATGTTGCTGGAAGCTATGCCACCAGTATTTCCAATACCAGCAGGGTCACCCATGGTGGACAGGTTTCAGTGGAGCTTCCAGACTAAGACTAGGAAGAAGGACCTGGTGGTATACTTCTGAAAAAATTGGCTGCTGAAAACCTTATGAATAGCAGTGAAACGCTGTCTGATATAGTGCTGGAAGATGAGCCCCTCAGGTTGGAAGGCACTCAAAATACGACTGAGGAAGAGCTGCTTCCTCAAAGTAGAGTTGACCTTAATGACCTGGATGGAGTAAAGCTTTCAGGACCTTCATTTGCTGATGTGGCATGACTCAAAATGAGAAGAAACAGCTGCAAACATCCATTAAAAATTGGAATGTGGAATGTACAAAGTACCAATCTAGGAAAATTGGAAGTCATCAGAAATGAAATGGAATGCATAAAAATGGATATCCTATGCATTACTGAGCTGAAATGGACTGGTATTGGCCATTTTAAATCAGACAATCATATGGTCTCCTATGCCAGTAGTGGCAGATTGAAAAGGAACGGCATCGCATTCATGGTCAAGATCTATCCTGAAGTACAATGTTGTCAGTGATAGGATAATATACATATACCTACAAGGAAGACCAGTTAATACAACTATTACTCAAATTTATGCACCAACCACTAATGCCAAAGATAAGGAAATGGAAGATTTTTACCAACTTCTGCAGTTTGAAATTGATCAAACAAGCAATCAAGATGCATTGATAACTGCAGGTGATGGGAGTGTGAAAGTTGGAAACAAAGAAAGATTGGTTAGTTGGAAAATATGACCTTGGTGATAGAAACGATGCTGGAGATTGTATATATAATAGAATTTTGCAAGACCAACAACTTATTCATTGCAAATACCTTTTTTTCAACTACATAAACGGCAACTATACATGTGGATCTTACTGGATTGAAAACACATGAATCAAATTGACTACATCTTTGGAAAGAAACAATGGAAAAGCTCAGTATCATCAGAACAAGGCCAGGGGCCAGCTGCAGAACAGACCATCAGTTGCTCATATGCAAGTTCAAGTTGAAGTTAAAGAAAATTAAAACAAGCCCAGGAGAGCCAAAATATAATCTTGGGTATATGTCACCTGAATTTGGAGACCACCTCAAAAATAGATTTTGGGGCATTGGACACTAATGACCGGAGACCCGATGAGTTGTGAGATGACATCAAGTGCATCATACATGAAGAAAGCAAAAGGTTAGTAAGAACACAGGGAAGAATGAAAAGACCAAAATGGATGTCAGAAGAGACTCTGAAACTTGCTCTTGAACATAGAGTAGCTAAAGCAAATGGAAGAAGAGATGAAGTAAAAGAGCTGAGATTTCAAAGGGCAGCTTGAGAAGACAAAGTACTATAATAACATGCACAAAGACCATGAGTTAGAAAACCAAAAGGGAAGAACACGCTCAGCATGTTTCAAGCTGAAAGAATTGAAGGAAAAATTCAAGCCTAGAGTTTCAATTTTTAAGGTTTCTATGGGCAAAAAGGAGCCCTGGTGGCACAGTGGTTAAAGTGATCAACTGCGGAAAGGTAAGCAGTTTGAAACCACCAGCAGCTCTGCAGGAGTAAAATGTGGTAGTCTGCTTCTGTAGATTTACAGCCTTGGAAACCCTATGGGGTCACAATGAATTGGGTTGTTTTTTATGGGCAAAATATTGAATGATGCAGGAGCATCAAAAGAAGATGGAATGAATACAAAGTTACTGTACCAAAAAGACTTGGTTGATGTTCAACCATTTCAGGAGGTTGCATATGATCAAGAACTGAAGAAAGAAGTCCAAGTTGCACTGAAGGCATTGGTGAAAGAAAAAAAAAAAAAAGGCTTAGGAATTGATGGAATACCAATTGAGATGTTTCAACAAATGGATGCAGTGCTGGAGGTGCTCACTCATCTACACCAATAAATTTGGAAGACAGGTACCTGGCCAACTGACTGGAGGAGATCCATATTTGTTCCCATTCCAAAGAAAGGTGATCCAACAGAATGTGGAAATTATCAAACAATATCATTAGTATCACATGCAAGTAAAATTTTGCTGAAGATAATTCAAAAACAGTTGCAGCAGTACTTTGACAGGGAACTGCCAGAAATTCAAGCTGGCTTTAGAAGAGGATGTGGAACCAGGGATATCATTGCTGATGTAGGGTGGATCTTGGCTGAAAGCAGAGACTGTCAGAAAGATCTTTACCTGTGTTTTATTGACTATACAAAGGCATTTGACTGTGTGGATCATTACAAATTATGGATACCAATGCGAAGAATGGGAATTCTGGAACACTTAATTGTGCTCATGTACATAGACCAAGAAGCAGTCATTCGAACAAAACAAGGGGATACTGCGTGGTTTATAATCAGGAAAGATGTGTGTCAGGGTTGTGTCCTTTCACCATAGTTACTCAATCTGTATGCTGAGCAAGTAATTAGAGAAGCTGGGTTATGTGAAGAACTTGGCATCGGGATTGGGAGAGGACTCATTAATAACCTGAGATATGCAGATGACAAAACCTTACTTGCTAAAAGCAAAGAGGACTTGAAGCACCTACTGATGAATATCAAAGACCACAGACTTCACTATGGATTATACCTCAACATAAAACAAAAATCCTCTCAACTGGACCAATAAGCAACATCATCGTAAGTGGAGAAAATATTGAAGTTGTTAACGATTTATTTTACTTGGATCCGCAATCAACACCCATGGAAGCAGCAGTAATCAAATGATGTATTGCATTGAATGTATCTGCTGCAAAAGACCTCTGTAAAGTGTTGAAAAGCAAAGATGTCACTTGAAGGACTAAGGTGTGCCTGATCCAAGTCATGGTATTTTCAGTTATCTCATATGCATGCAAAATCTGGATAATGAATCGGAAGACCAAGAAGGATTGATGCCTTTGAATTATGGTGTTGGCAAAGAATACTGAATATCATGCACTGCCAGAAGAATGAACAAGTCTGTCCTGGAAGAAGTACAGCCAGAATGCTTCTTGGAAGCGAGAATGGAGAGACTGGGTCTCACATACTTTGGACATGTGATCAGGAGGGACCAGTCTCTGGACATCGTGTTTGATAAGATAGAAGGTGATTGAAAAAGAGGAAGACCTCTGACAAGATGGATTGACACAGTGGCTACAATAATGAGCTCAAACATGTTAAATGATTGTGAGGATGACCCAGGACCAGGCAGTGTTTGTTCTGTTGTACATAGGGTCACTATAAGTTGGAACCAATTCCACGGCACCTAACAACGAGCCTAACCATAGTGTTTAGGGAAGCCAACTGCCACATCTTTCTTCCACAGAGCAGCTGGTGTGTTTGAATCAGCGACCTTTCGGTTAGCAGCAGAGTGCTTTACCATTTTGCCACCAGGGCTCTTCCCATAAAGATTACAGCCTTGGAAACCCTATGGGTCAATTCTGCTCTGTCCTATAGTGTTGCTGTCTGTAACAATGGGGTTGCCATGAGTTGGGGACCGACTCCAGGGCAGCTAACAACCACCACCAGCAGCTTATATATGTCATAGGATCAATGTGAAGACCAAATTAGATGCCACCTGGGATTTTTGTGTGTGTATCCTTTCATTTTTTTTTTTTAATTTTTATTGTGCTTTAAGTGAAAGTTTACAAATCGTCAGTCTCTCACACAAAAACTTATATACACCTTGCTACATACTCCCAACTGCTGTCCCCCTAATGAGACAGCCTGCACCCTCCCTCCACTCTCTCTTTTTGTGTCCGTTTTGCCAGCTTATAACCCCCTCTACACTCTTATCTCCCCTCCAGGCAGGAGATGCCAACATAATCTCAAGTGCCCACCTGATCCAAGAAGCTCACTGCTCACCAGCATCCCTCTCCATCCCATTGTCCAGTCCAATCCCTGTCTGAAGAGTTGGCTTTGGGAATGGTTCCTGTCCTGGGCCAACTGAAGGTCTGGGGGCCATGACCACCGGGGTCCTTCTAGTCTCAGTCAGACGATTAAGTCTGGTCTTTTTACGAGAATTTGAGGTCTGTATCCCACTGCTCTCCTGCTCCCAGGCGGTTGTAAACAAAACAAACAAAAAAACTCACTGCTGTCGAGTTGATTCAGACTCATAGCGACCCTATAGGGTAGTAGAACTGCCCCACAGAGTGTCCAAGGAGCGCCTAGCAGATTTGAACTCCGGACCTCTTGGTTAGCAGTCGTAGCACTTAACCACTATGCCACCAGGGTTTCCAGGTGGATGTAACCACCTGGAATTTTATGGCAAATTATATTTTACAAAGTGTTTTAACATATATTATCCCAGTGATACTGTGATACAGAAAGGGATTATTGTTTCTGTAATACAGATGAGAAAACAAAAGCCCAAACATTTTTGAAGCAGTATTTGTTTCTAGTCAGCTTTTGATGAAGGACTTTATAAGCTGTGGCAGGCATGTGAAGTACCCCTTGGAGTTGAAGATTACGCTCAAATGTCAATGAGCATTAAGAATCACCTTAAGAGTTTGTTACAACTGTTCCTTTTATGCCTGCAAATTCTGATTGAGCAGATTGGAGCCCATAAATTTGCATTTCTAACAATCTCATGGGTGATTCGGATGCTCCTGGCTCAAGGCCCCCATTTTGACTAACTCTGATCTTTGGTATAAATAACTGCTTATCCAGTCCAATAGCTATGTGGCTAAATTTGAGAATTGGAAACAATGAAAAGCACAGCCATTCCTCTTGCTGAATGATAACTTACTTCTAAAGAAATACCAATTAAGGTTGGCCTCTAGTGAATTCTACTAAGTGAGAGTACAAGGCAACCTTTGAGAAGTTACTTCCCCATTTATCCAGAAAAGTTTATCCAGCTTAATTTTTCATGGGTTTTATTAAAATTCTTTTGATGTAAAAATGTCTCAATGTACATTCAGATCTTATAAAATGGTGGCCAGTCTGTGAATACCAAGGAAAATGGCACTGGTTTTTGTACCTAAGGCCCAAGTATCTCTGAGAGGCTCCACCAGAAGCTTTACATTTTAGATGACGTGACTGTTGCATTGGAAGGAGCATTTCCAATAGATGTGGCGCCATTATCTAAATATGCAATAAACAGACCAGAGCAGCCCAGATTGGTGTGTACCAATGACTGAAGTCTCATAGTACTGTTCCACTTTGTCCTTCTTTGTTCTTTAAGTACACCTTGCACCTCTCCACCTACTACAGAGCCCTTGCACACATGATCCCCTCTATTGAATACACATTCCCATAGCTATTTAATTCTTCAAATTTCCCTTTTCCTGAGGGAAAAACAAATAATAACCTAAAAAAAGCATCCCCTAATCCTCCAGTTTACACAGGGTTCCGACTCTGTGTTCTCATAGTGGTGTATTTTAAAAATATGTGGCATTTGTAATTCCGTATTTGTGTGTCTGGCACCTTGCATGATGTGTTAGCACACTGTAGAATTTAATAAGAGATTGGACTGGAAGTACCTATAAATCAAAATATATGTTTTAATTATCTGAAAATATAAGTTGTTTCCTAAACTGTTAGCTAAAGCAGATTGCTTTTACCTATCATTTACAGTGGTCTCAACCTTGGCTCATACTAGGATCACCCGAGGAACATTAAAAAAAAAAAAAAAAAATGATGCGAAGGTCTCATCCCCAGAGATTCTGAAATAACTGCATATTTAAAATCTCTCCAGGTGATTCTAGTGTGCAGCCAATCTTAAGCACCATTATTCTATGCTCTAGGAAGAAGGTTGGATGACCTGAGCTTTAGCAAAGACAGATATTTATCAACAAGCAGTAAATATGTCAGAAGAGTCAGAAAGGAACTCACTGTTAGTGCAAGTCAATTGCCGGATGATGGTTTGTTTTGAAACTTTCAGAAAATCCTTATATTCTTACTTTTTTAAAAGTTTAATATCCTATTATCACTAAGAATTTACTTCTTTGTTAAGCTTGGAAAGCAGTCATCTAAAATGATTTTGGATTTGTTCGTAGGGTTGGCATGAGTGAACCCTTTTTAAACAGGACAGGGAGGCCAAATGGCCAGTGAACAGCAGAGTTAGCATGAGAACACAGATATCCCAACTCCCAGTCTAGATCTCTTTCCACTACAACACACAACTTCCATCTGTATAAGCTCTTGATTTCCACCTGGGAATCCACTGCACTTAGTAGACTCTCTGACTATTACTGGCTAAGACAAGGGGAAGTTAAAATGTATCATAATGAGAAAAAGAGAGGTGGAATAGTTCCTATCTTTTTTTCTTGTCACATAAGATGAACAAAACACCAGAGTGGCATATCTATAGGACTGAGTGTATTGGGGTATCCAGAGTAGCATATAAAAAGATAAACAATATTTCCTAAAATTCATAGTATTCCTTGTGGCCTACTCACCTGTCACGATCTCACCTTCTGTAAAAAATGGGAGTTTAAAATGCTGGCAGAGCTAGGATATGTACCCTAGTAATAAGAAGCTCAGTGGCCACATCTGAATGGTTATATAGAATGGTTCTTAAATACTATCCTCCAATAAAAGGAACAAGGGCTCTTTGGAGACACGGCTGATTCTAAGGTCAGGGCAGGGAAAATACAAGATACGCCTGTGGCATCTTGTAATGTTAGAAAGTAAGGAAGTGCTTAAGAACAAAAGGATAGGGCCATGTCAAAGTGACACAAACGCCAAGTTTGAAAGAGATTCTCATGGTCAAAGCTGGGGCAATCTGGGCAATAAAATACTGTGATGTTGGACTATAACCCAAAGTGTAAAATAAATAAATATGAGTTCATATCAATCGTTCATACTGAATAAGTAGGGAGAAAAAACAAATACTCCTTGCAGGAGAATTCCAAATAATTTATGTTGATAATTCCCCTTCAAGAAGATGGCGCTTAATCCTCTCCCACGCCCACCTCCGTGACTCAGTGAGCAGCTTCCAAACAACAGGCTAGAGTAAGGAAGGGGAAAAATAAAAGTAGCTTTAGAATGCATAAATATGGCAAACACTACCTTAACCAAGTGATCAAGGTTAACGTTACCAGTGATGCCATGTGGATATCACGTACCTCCTGATATTATGTGATGAGAAAGATACGTCACCTCTGTGGTATTTTTACCCAAAACCCACAACCCCAGCCTAATCAAGAGAAAAACATCAGAGAAACTCAAATTGAGGGACATTTTACAAAACACCTGGCCAGTACTCCTCAAAACTGTCAAGGTCTTAAAAAACAGGGAAAGACTGTCAAATAATGAGACATGAGGACTAAATACAGTATGGGATCCTGGATTTCATCCTAGAACAGAAAAATGACATTAGTGAAATGCAAATAAGGTCTGGAGTTAACAGTAACATACTAATGTTGGTTTCTTAGTTGTGCCTAATGTACCATGATCAGGTAAGATATCAACCATTAGAGGAAACTAAAACTTTCTACCCTTTGCAACTTTTCTGTGAAGTCTAAAGTCACTTTCTAAAACACATTTTAAAAATTGGCATATGATTCTCTGTAACTTATGTCTTTGATACTTTAATTCCATGATTTGGTAGTAAAGATTATTATTTTTGGCAATCAAGACAGCTTTTCTAATAGGTGATCATTTTTCCCTTCGAGGGATACATGTAATATTTGAAGCATATATGTAAGCCACTGGAGGATATGGAGACCTAGAGATTAAATTTATTGAATAGAGGAGGTCTTCTATAAAACTAATGAACTGGGACCAAACAGTGGTACAGGTTCTGTCTCAAGGCATTTTTGTTGCTTAACCACCCAGTGACTTGGCTAATTTTACTCTCATGACAAGTAAGCAGCCTCAAGAAGCTCAGCAGCCAGTGTCCAAATGTGCCTCAATGAATTGATTACAATAAAAACTTAAGTACTAACATTCAAATCCTAGTTTTAAAACCAGTAACTAGAATCATGTATATTACTTCGGGACTTCAACTCCAAGTCAAGCTCCACCTTAATTTTTCTAGGGTACACTCTAGTAGCCTCCACTTCATGCAGGAATTTCAATCCCAAGGAAAACTCCTCAAGTAGCAGAAGCTGAGAGGTCAACACGCCCAGAAGCTAGTTGCTAGTATGAGAGGCACCCCAGGTCATACACATCAAATCTCCAGGGTGATAAAAGGAACTTCTCGGGAACTTGTTTAGAATCAGCTGATGGTTGTAAACACAGTGCCAAGTTATGTCTAAAGAAGTTATACACTTCAGGAATAAAAACTTAAACAAAAGAAAATATCAGGGACATAACCGCTGCTGTCTCTGATGTTGTAGGGAAATACCTGTGAAGTTTGATCATTTGCTAAATGTTGGACTGGAGGCCAATACAAAAGGCAATGCAATGTATAATCCCACTTACATACGAAATGTCCAGACTAAGCGAATCCATATAGACAAAGTAGATTCGTGATTGCCATGGTCTAGGGAAAGGTGGAGAATGGGGAGTGACTGCTAATGGCTAAGGGGTTTCTTTTTTTTCTTTTTTCTTTACTGTGAAGGGGTTTCAGGCGATGAAATATTCTGAAAGTAGACAGTGATGATGATTGTGCAACTGAGAAATGCTAAAAATCCCTGAATCGGATGCTCTAAAAGGTGAGAATTATGGTATGCAAATTATATCTCAATAAAAGCAAATGCAAGCGAGAAGAAAACAAAGCAAAATACTACCCTCCACAAAATGGGGGATGTTGGTGAGGTCAAAACTAAAAACCTAGATCCTTGCAATTAAAGAACAAAACCCGAGTAACGAAAACAAAGAATCCTATCCAATAGCCTAGATTTTTTTTTTTTTTTTTAAGTGTGGAATACTTTTGATTCGGATGAAAGTATTTGGAAAAAAAAGATGATAATATGTCAAAAACCCCAGAATGAGAACTTGTTTGGAGAGTGAATCAAGACTAGATAAACCTGTCTTGGGTTTAATTATTGCAAATAGTATAGAATGTATTTAGAATATAAGAACAAAAGTCCAATCAAAGATCTGCCAGGATAATGAGGGGCAGATACTTCTCAGCGGGATAGGATGCTCCATGAGAGCAACTTTTGTTCACTATTACGTTCCTCACACTTAGTACATGCTCAGAAAATATACATAGAATGAAGCAAGTTAACAATGCAGGTGTGAACTGGCTTGTTGATCTATGCAAGAATAAAAAATGAGTCTTTTTTGAAAATTGGCATCATGTTCCTTTGCTAGAAATAACAGAATTTTTGTTCAACTTACTGCACAGCCATAAGTTGGTTTGTATGCAGGCATGAAGCGCCCTGAATTAATGAACTGAAAGAGGAATGGTACTTGTTCCCAAAGTCTGTTTGTTCAAATGGGTAAAACAGCTTGTGCTATAGCTTGAAGTAGTGCAGTGTATCAGTGCTATTACTTTAAAAAAAAAAACACCCAAAATCTGCTTCCCAGTAAGAGGACCATGAAGAGGGCAAAAACCATGACAACTTTTTTGCAGTTCAGTTGATATTAAAACCAGTTGCTGTCGATTCCAACTCATGGTGACCTCATGTGAATCAGAGTAGAAGTGTGCTCTGTAGGGTTCTCAATGGCTGATTTTTCAGAAGTAGATTGCCAGGCCCTTCTTCTAAGGCACCTCCAGTCTAAGGACTCAAAGCTCCAACCTTTAGGTTAGTAGCTGATCATGTTAACTATTTGTACCACCCGGGGCCTCCCAATTGATACTAGTAGGGATTAAGTATCCCTCTTTACTTTTATTTTGCCATTAGGTAATCATCTAATCCTATACAGCATTCTGTGTATAAAGCAACAAGATACCCAAAGATTACTTTGTAGTCTTTTCATCACACTTCATGTTATTGATGAGATTTCAAACAATATTCCTGCTATTGTACTACAGATGTTTATAACTGAGCTTTTTTCAGTGTTTTTTTTTCCCCAAAATGGTATTTTTCTTTCTCCTCCCTTCCTTACACTCATCTATATTTAAAATATTGATGAATAGGGCTATCCCTACTATCTGAAACTCCTTCCTGCAAGCCACTGATTCCCAAAAGGCAGTCACCTCCTGCCTTCCCCCAGTACCCCAAGACCTTCTTTCTAAAAACCTACAGCACTCGGAAGGGAATCCTGGATCAGAATCCTCTGCACTTTGATTCTGGAGACTGTTAAACTTGGCATTTCATAGAAGCAGGTTGCTTCCTCCAACTGAGGGTTCCTAGGCAGAACCTGTAGCCAGACCCCCAAACAGATTTTCAGGCCCCAACTTTTATGGAAGATGCTGTCACATGCCCGTCACAAGACTTCCAGAACTTGGTACTTTGGGAACAGCTTCCCAACACTGCAGAATGTGCTCTGGGGGCTTGTGTGGCTGGATTCTGCATTGTGTTCAACCATACTCTGGAAAAAATTTTTATTGCTATGAAAAATTTTGTTCTTGTACTAAGTTTACAAGTCTCTTAATGTGGATGTTTCTTCAGAGAGGAAAGCCAGAAGAAATCCTTGGTTACCCAGATACAAAATACAAAGACTATTTATTTGGGAGCAGCCTCCTGGCTTTCTTCATACATTTTGTGAGGTGAGAGCCCACAAACAATTACAGTGGAAAACCATCTGTAGAGATTGCAACTTTATAAGAAGGAGGAGAAAAAAAAAAAGCATAGCACTCTGAGAGTATGGCCCCTGGACACACTTTCAGCTCAGTAATGAAGTCACTCCTGAGGTTTACCCTTCAGCCAAAGATTAGACAGGCCCATAAAACAAAACAAGACTAAAAGAGCACACCAGCCCAGAGGCAAGGACTAGAAGGCAGGAGGGGACAGGAAAGCTGGTAATAGGGAACCCAAGGTTGAGAAAGGTTGTTAACCAATGTCATAAAACAATGTGTACAAACTGTTTAATGAGAAACTAGCTTGTTCTGTAAACCTTCATCTAAAGTATTAAAAAAAAAAAAAAAAAAAGCACATCACTCCAATATCTGTGAGAGAAACAGAGGCGCCCAAAATGCACTTGACTTTATACTCACCAGAATGACTTGAGTCAAGCTGGAGTTGGGGAACAATGTGATTTTCACACATGGCATTGGTTTGGCTTTAAACCTCACCCTGACTTTTTAAAAAGGATAATTCAGCTTTGGTTTCTTTCATTCTTTAGAAGACATCTTTGGATTTCTTAAGCATTGTAATCAATTGATGGAAAATTTGAAAATCAGTGATAGTGGCTGGTGGGCAAGGAGAAGGGATGTCACTTTTTTGGGTTTTTTTTTTTTTTTTTTTTTTTTTTGCAGTCTCAAAGTGTCTTGAAACACAGAGTGGAACACTTAGCTATAAAAACTTGCCCTCAGGTTTGCTCCCACCCTGAATGCATTTCTGGTTGGTGTTGGAAAGAAGCTTCCTCTGGCCTTCTAGAGGGATTCTCCCACTCAAGCATAATTGCCCTCCTTAACTACAAAGCAGCTTGTCTTTTCTGACTGTAGACACGCAGACACACAGACACACAGACACACACAGCCTCAGGAGAGATGTGGATTAGACAATGAATAGCCAGAAAGCAGCTCCCAGAGATGAGGTGCACATGCAGCAGCTGTCAAAAGGAGAAGTCGTTTTACTTTCTTTTAAACTTGCAATGTTTGTCTTTATTTTGTTCTTTATATTTTGAAAGTGAAAAGAAATAGTATTGAGTCAATTTCTTTTTGTTTGTTTTTCTTTTTTTAAATATTTGTTCTATGTATTTACAAGCCTTAAAGTTGCTCTAAAGATTCCAAAAGTATTAAGAGTACTTTTCCCAGGGTAGCACTTTTTAAAAACAATTCTTCGAGTTCTCTGGTCCACAGCATTTTCACAAATGTTTTCCTTCTGTTCCAAGGTTATGTATGTTTTGATAACTATTGTGATTTTTATTTTCTGAAGCAAGCTGAGAGGCAGGCAGAAAGATTTGATACCAAAAAAAAAAATCATTCTTACCTTGGTCACCCCAAACCTTCTTAAATCTGGACTAACTACTATGCTTTTAAAACAAACGTGAGGTGCATCTGAAGGGGAGGGAAATTTATTTCTCTGCTTTTCTATTATACAAGTTGTTTACAGAAACTGCAAATTAAAAAATTACACTGGCATTTGCAGTCCTTAAAATAAATTAAAAGTTCTCAACTTTTTTTTTTTTTTTGCTAAACAAATGTGTTTCTTTAAAGTATGAGTCCTTGTTTAAAAAGAAAAGATTAAAACAGAAAATATTTTCTATAAATAATACATGTATTTTGGTTTTAGTGCTCCCACCCTCAGGTTTGACGTCTACTTTTTTCCAGTACCTTTTTCCTCCATGATCACCTTTTTTTCTCTTTCCCCTCTCCCACTCGTGCACACGTGGGGGTTTCTGCGAGAATTGGCCTTGCTGCACTGTGATTGGCGAAGACGTGAAACTTTTTAAAAAAAATACTTAAATTGTTTCTTTTGTTTCGTTTTGTGTATTTGAAGTTTTAGTTATCCTCAGACTCCTCTTCGGCTTCCCGCAGCCAAGTGAAGAACGCTGTGACAGATTTCAGGGCCACACCCTTCCCATTCTGCTCTGCAGGGTCCTTGCTGCTCTCCCACTTGTAGAAGGCATCCTCGGAGATCACCTCTTCGTCATACAGGCAATCAAAAAACATCCGTAGCAAGTCTGCAACGGGGTGAAAAGAAGCCCTTAGTTTTGGAGGCACTGTAGTTCCCAAAGAAAGCATGTATTTCAAAGTAGTGAATGAATGCACATTAATTCCCCCAGGGAATTAGTGGCAATTAGCATTGGGGACAATTCATCGTAATAGCTCTTGATAGTTTAATAGCACAACAACTTGTCTAAAGAAGAGGAAAGAAGACAGTCTGAATTATTTTTTATTTCTATTTTTTGATCAATATAAACTATTTTCTGGTATTGGTGAGTTGTTTGATATTTTATAGGTCTCAAACACTTTAAAAATTAAATACAAGAATAATTTTTTTACTTTCTCCTTTACACACTTCTCCATTGTTTGTATTTTTACACTGAAAATATATTGTTTGTACAAACTTTGGATTAAAAAGGCAGGATATACTTTTCCCCTCTCCTAAGGTTATATTTTAAAAATGAAAATAATAATCCTTCATATGGAAAACGTAGGCATAAACTATTTTACCTAGATTTTATCAAGTGAAACTATAGTTGTTTTGTTTTTAATGCCCAAACTATCTTATTACAATGCTCTGTTTTGCTCTCACTGTGGAAACTTGGCTTACATTATTGTTCCAAAAAAAAAAAAGACAAAATTAAGCTCCAACAGAGGGATATATATATATGTGTGTGTGTGCGTGCGTGCTAACTCGTGTGTCTGTATACCTACCTTCATTATAAAAAAAATAGGCTCTTAAAATTAATTTACAGTCACCTCTCTGATTCATAATAACAGAGGAGGGCAGTGGAATAAATAATACATGCTAATAAAGATTAGGTTTAGAATGAATTATACTAAAACTTTTCTTTAAATTTGTCTTTGTAATTATACTAGTCAAGCTAATATATTGAAGTAAATTTTCATTTTCTAAACCCTAGCCGGTCTATGTGAAAATGGAAGCAAGTGACCAGGATTCTGCTGGCAGTAAATCTAGAATTAACTATCTCTCCAGGGATCACTGAAGCTGATAATTATGGCAAATATTTTAATTTGACTGACTGAACACACAGCATCAATACCATCTGCCGATTTAACCATCTCATTTGAAAAGTTAGTGTCCTCTTTCTGTAAGAGTAGGAAAAGGAAGCCATGGTGCTCAATGACCTATCAAAGGTCTTGAGAGAAAGAAAACAAAATCAGATTAAATTCTCTGATTCCGACTCAGATGTCTTTTAGTTACAATCTGAGCGTAATTTGTTTCAATCTTTCCCTTTATTCCCCAGAAAGATTCAACAGCACTAGGGAAAGAAGGGAAAACTTTGCAAAAGCTACAATCTAAAAAGGTGTCAAGGAACTACGTGAACTACTTCAGCACCAAGTCTCTAAAACAGCCATGGGATTATCCACTTTCATAAATTTCAACTGAGTTTTCAAAATTTAATTGAATTCAGCTAATTAGCCATTATCACTAAGACTCAGGTGTTCAGGTTACCTTATTTGTCTGGTTAGTCAAGAATTAATCACAATACTTAACTGAAAACTATTCTAAAATTCCTTTGTAAAGACAACATGATTAACATACTTATGGTCTGTCTTTGGCACCTGAGGATTTGAAGAGTATCATCCTCAAGATTATTCACTAATTTTCATTATTAAGGCCTACATTAACAAAGGTGTAAGATTCACTGCATGTATGCTAATACCAAAAGATGTCCTAGGCCTACACTGTCTAATACAGCAGCCACTAGCCACGTGTGGCTATTTACATTAAGTAAAATTAAAAGTTATGTTCCTCAGTCACAACTGCTACATTGAAAGTGCTCAACAGCTACCTGTTTTTCATGGTTATTCTATTGGACAGTGCAAATATATCTGTATCACTGCAGAAAGTCTTATTAGATAGACCTATGCTAGAAAGAGGATTAAATCTTTAATATAAGCTAATTTCCCTGTTGTCATTTACTCATAAAAGTCAAGTATGTAAAAAATTGAGATTTATGGAAGTTGCTGGTTATCGCAGTTTTTGTACCTAGTGATTTTTCTGCTGTCTACTGTTCAAACTCTGAACCATCTCTATGTGGATAAACCTCACCCAGTGGTTGTGTTAACTGGAACATGAAGTAAACTTACTGGCAGGTTGATCAAGTTTTACTATTGATGCTTGTAGTGCATAAAGTGCTTGCAGTTCCTTCTCTGTATCTGAGTCTAGGTACTTGAGTAAAATCGGCACTCTCTGCTTGATGACAGCAGTGTCCACTCGGAAGGCAGAGCAGTCAGCTAGAGGTGACAGAATAACTAGGCATTATATTTAAGGAGTTAACATACAGACCATTTTCAATTTTCTGAGTAGATAGGATACACAGGACTCTGCAAGGGAAGATGGAGAAAGCAAAGGGGTCTAAGGCAAAGATTTGGAAATCCAAAATGTACTTAAGTTTTTACTGGGAAATTCTCTCTGAAATAATAAAAACATGGAGGTGGGATATATTTCGAGTGCTGGATTCCCTCAAGAGCAGTATACCCAATGATTTATCTTTAATAATGAAACAGTGACAATGGTTTGATGACATTCCAAACTATAAAAGCAACATTAAAAAGGAAATTAAAGTGACAGTTCATGCAAATCTTTTTAGACGGTTAAAAGAACTGGAACCATTTGTTACCAATAGGAAGTCAAAGATCAACTGTGACAGTGGCAAACAACAAACATAAGCCATTCCAGCAGCTCAGATCTAGGCCTTTGGGGGACAAGTATGATAAGAAGGGCTGAGGAAAGCATTCTCAGTGCCAGGAAACACAAGGTTTTATTTTCTTTGCAAGTTATCACTGAGACACAGTCTTGTTTTCAAGAGCAACTTTTTGTACTTTCCAACTTTGATTTTAAAACACCAAAGTCTTATAGGTCCATAGGTACTGGGAATAATTTCAAAGATTTTTATAAAGACTTTTACTTAGCTTGTTATTTACCATATAAAAGAACATTGAAAAAAAATTCCACCTGACGTGAAACCTTAAATTATAACTCCGGGGCTAAATTACATGGCAGAAAGCTATCTTCTCAAGTGATGGACAGACCTGAAATTCTGAGACATCTTTTGAGCTGATGAATTTGTGACAGGAATGTTAGACTAAGTGGATGTCCTCATTAAATATTGTTAGATACCACAGGTAGCTTGGAATATTTAGGGTTTCTACCAATGTTAACCCTAACCCTGTGTGCAATACATAAACATTTGATAAAATTGTCTCATCATGTAAAGTCAATGTAAAGCAGGAGGAACAATGGGTAACTTCTTTCCTCCCATTATGTATTTATGCAAAGTGACTTTTCTAGTGAGAATAGCCATCCATTGATATTAGTTTTAAGAATATTCAACCTATTTGTTATCATTCAAAAAGAGAAGAAAGAAGAGACCTAGAATGCTGGATGTGAAAAGGTGAGAGAAAAGCCAAGGAATCTAAAATAATTCAAGGAGCATGCAATAACTTTCCACTGAATTGAAGAACACAAGACCTGCAGTAGCCACTCAGGGCTCTCTGCAGGCAAGTAGCTATTCACCTCTCTGCTTGAGACAGTCGTGCAATATAGACAAAAATGGTACCTGTTAGCACAGAAACTGACCTATAGAGGGCAAGTTTTGAAGGCGAAGTAACTTCAGACATGTATAATCAGCAGCTGAGTAGCTGACATGTTGGGAATTTTAGATGTTAAGGGTTGCCTTCAGAAATGTTACTTACCTATAATAGCTGCTTTACAAACAGCTGTCATTAAAGCTCTAAGGAATGTAGGTGAACTCATCTGGCTTTCATCTAGATTAGCCTGAAATCAAAAGTAAATGGAAAAATTAGAGGTTACCCTGAATACCAGAGAAATTATCTCCCCAAACCAGGGTGGATTTGGCAGTAAGGGCAGATGGAGTCTCATTCAAGCTCTGCAAAAATTAATCTCCTGATTCACTGAAAAACAGTTTGACTATCACCATTCTGCCTGAAAATGTTTTAAGCACCACTATTTAGTTTTCAGAGTGCTTATCACTGCCTATCCTCTGCTCACGCAGTGATACGCTGTTGTGTACTATGTGCATGTGGAAGGGCAACCATTTAAAAAGACATTCTTCCTTCCCAATGAATAATCCACATTAAGATGATCTAGTCATTTAAAAGAACAACCAAACCACAAGTGCAATGTACTTTCAGAACTACTTTCTCAGTTGTATGCAACCATTCTTACGCGTGCCAACACTGCTTTCTTCGTCTTCATTTTCATTTGAATTAAAGATTAGTCTCAAGCACTGTCTCAAACAAACCCTTCAGGTGGTGAGAAAATTGTTATTCTTTTCTAAGAATGGCAAGAGAAAATGTATTTAGAGATGCTAAGTAGAATAAATGGGTCCCCAAATTTATTTTTAGTTTATTTTTCTAAAGAGCTTATCTTGTTGCTATTAGACACTGTATTAAGCCAGATAAGTAGCAAAAGGGAAAAAACAAACAAGACATTTTCTGAGCAGGTATTTGAAATGTTTTTCAATGTTTACATTGCTTATGGCTGTGAACAGAACTAACGATTGTCTCAGCTTCTTTTAGTAGCACAGCATGGTATTTTCCACTGAAAGGATCAGCCTTAAAAGGATTAAACCAAACCTATTGCCCTCCAGTCAATTCAGCCTCACAGTGACCCTATAAGACAGAGCAGAACTGCCCCATAGGATTTCCAGGGCTGTAAATCTTTACAGAAGCAGACTGACACATCTTTCTCTTGCAGAGCAGCTGTTGGCTTTGAACTGCTGACCTTTCGCTTAGTAGCCACATGCTTTAACCACCTTGCCACGAGGGCTCCTAAAAAGCATTGGCTGGGAAAGATTAAAGATGTCATTTTAAATTTCTATGTTGAAAACCTAACAATTTCAAAGATATCTGGATATCAGTTTAATGTTGAAGGCTCTGAGAACCGAGGTAGAGTAACCAGCACTTCTCTCGTTGTTGAACACCTAACTTCAAACATCACTTCGGAGGAAGTGACAGTTTCTTGAGAGTTAAGAGTGGTTAACAAGTCAGATGGCCAGCTCTGCGGGCTACTGGCAGAGCTGAAACGTGGAGGGCTGTGCTACAGGAAGAGGCTCCACCACCAACCCTTTCCCAGAGGACAGAAATGTGTGGCGCCACTGCTGACAGCTAAGGTTGCGCGACGGGGTAGGGAGTAGGAAGGAGGAAAGACCCACGTATAAAAAGTTTCATGATAATTTGTGCATTCTAGCCAGTTGCTGGTTTATAAATCTTTAAAAATACTTTATTTAGGCGGAGGCCAGGCTTGTCTAATCCCAAAGAAATTATTTCTGCTAAGTCTGGACAATTATTTTTGAAGAAGAAACGAGGGAATAAAAACATACCATTACTTCTCCCCTCCCCCTCATCATTACTTTTTGGCTCAACAAAACTTTATAAACAGGCTGAAAGAGCTATTTCAAGTACTGAATATCATATGAAATCCCCAAAGGATTAAATTTCAAGCAGTCTGAGAAAAATAAACAAATTAGTTAAATGTTATTAGATAATAAATATCATTTCCAAACCATTTGACTGTTTATTGTGTTATAAAAACACAGGGTGCATATCTCTTCTACTAAATAGAGCCAAATATTATAATTCTAGCATTTGAGAGTAGAAAAGACCCGAAGAGAAGAGTAAAGAAAGCTGACATATGGAATACACAGAGATGTTAACAAAAGAGGGCAAAAATAAGAAGGAAGATGGATCTGCTAAGCAAAGTCATATTTGTGTAATACTTACTCGTATCTGACACAGTGCAAAAAAAGTCTATATGTATTATGAGCTCAGTTACTATTATATTTTTGTTGTCACTCTCTCTTTTTTTTTTTAAGTCAGCTTTATTAACATTCCTTAAAATTTACCCTTTGTCTTCTCTTTGAGAATAATTGTTGGTCTGGAGAAGGCAGAATAAACACTGATATGAAAGAAACAGAGCCCAAGGTGGATGAAGAGGTAAAAACAGAATCATTTTTCAATAAATGAGAAAACACAAGACCAAGTTGCTAAACTGATGGGGATATATGAAAAATGGTGGAGAAAGAGAATGATGCTAAATATATAAATGTTCACTTGGCCTCCAAATGGGGAAAGAATGTATATGATATCAATAACATACCAGAAAGCCTGATGCTAATTCTATGCTAAATTCTAGAATGAACTGTCACATGAATGGCTTAAAAGCCTCATAGAAGAAAGAGATGGTTATACTAAGAGGCAGCATAAAATTTATGGAAAACAAGTTATGCTGAACTATATCCACTCCGCACTTACTGACACGGTTAGGTTCTGAAGACCCGGTTGTTACACGAAAATGGAGGAGGATAAGATCACAATATGGAAGGTGACTATCTCATTACGTAACTGCTAAATTATATCATTATATAACTCTCAAACCACTGAGAATCATGGCCCCACCAAGCTGATACATAAACTTACCCATCGCAGCCAGCGTTACTCTCGCCTTGTACCCCGGCATTCATTACTGCCAGATGTTTGTCATTAATACACAAAATAGTCAGATTTTTTACTATTATTGTAAATGCAAAATGTTGGTAACAAGATAGTCCACAAGTGAGGAGTAGGTGTAACCTCCTTTTCTGAGCTCAGAAGAAAGATACAGTTGTGACTCTCTGGACTTGAGCAAGACATTTGATAAAGTATCCAATGATAGATACTTCCTTGTGGTCAAAGTGAAAATGTGAGCTAGGCAGTAGAATGAAGTGAATTAATGAATTAACAGCCACAGGGGTGGGGAGGCTGGTCATTCAAGGTATGCTTCTTTATCCATAGCCCTGCCCAATCACACATTTACCCGTAACTTGAATGACAACACAACTGGCATGTTAATGAAATGCATAGATGATACAAAGTAAAAAAAAATGGCAAGCATCCCAAAGTGTCATGAGAGAATAAAAACGTGTTTAAGAAGATGAATATCAACAGAATTAAATTTAAATATCCTCCATTTTGGTTCAAAAAACAAATGCACTAAGTTCAGGATGGGAGAAAAATGGCTAAACAACAGAATGTAAAAGAACGGGTACTAAATGACAGAAAGAGCAATTTGAATTCAGTGCAGAGAGGCTTCCAGGGGGCAGAATCCAAAATAAGAAATGCATTACTACCACCTGACCATACACTGCTGGACCACTCTGGTTATCATGGTCAGTCTGCACATCCTCACTTTGAGAGTGATGTTGAAAGCCCAGGCTATGCCTGGATAAGAGTAACTAGAACTAGCTTGACAGCCTGGATATCAAGGTTTCAGGAGAGGGTAAAAAGCATCTAGATAGGACGACAAGGATATGATGATAGGCTATTTCAGTTATTTGAAAGGTTCTCAACTAAAGGGGAAAATGGATTTATTACCCTGTGTAGCTACTGAGGAAAAATAGGTACAAAATCAAATTATTAGATGCTTCATTATTTCTCAATGCTTAAAGTGGCTGAAGAAACAACAACCCATTAGAACAGCTACAACAGAGGATTTATACAGGAGGGAGAGACCTAGACTAGCCCTTTACAGCTTACTCTCAACTTTGATTACTCTATGATCTCATGAAAAATGTGCACAAATAAAACACAATTTTATAAATAAAAATTATTATTCAAAGGAATACAGTAACAAATTAAAAGTAGACATGATCAACGTAAACTCCGCAACACAAGATAACTAATGTATAATATTTTCAGAAGGCAATGTTAATGTGAAAATAAAAGCCACCACATCTCATAAAACGCAGCAATGATTGTGATGATGGCATAAAACCCATTGCCGTGGAGTCGATTCTGACTCATAGCGACACTATAGGACAGGACTGAACTGCCCCATAGGGTTTCCAAGGAGCGCCTGGCAGATTCGAACTGCTGACCTTTTGGTTAGCAGCTGAATTCTTAACCACTATGCCACCAGGGTTTCCATGAGGATGGCATATGTCATGGGTTGAATTGTGTCCTCCAAAAATACCTGTCAACTTAGCTGGGCCATGATTCTCAGTATTATATGACTGTCCACCATTTTATGTGATTTTTCTATATGTTCTAAATCCTATCACTACGATGTAATAAGATGGATTAGCAGCAGTTATACTGATGAGGTGTACAAGATTAGGTAGTGTTTTAAGCCAATCTCTTTTGAGATATAAGAGAGAAGCGAGCAGAGAGACATGGGGACCTCACACTACCAAGAAAGCAGTGCTAGGAACAGAGCACGTCCTTTGGACCTGAGATGCTCCCAGACCAAGGGAAAACTGATGAGCCAAAAGAGTGAAAGCCTTCCCCTGGAGCCTGCACCCTGAATTCAGACTTCTAGCCTACTGGGCTGTGACAGAATACATTTCTCTTTGTTAAAACCATCCATTTGCAGTAGTTCTGTTATAGCAGCACTAGATGACTAAGACAGCATAGGACTAGACAATGTTTCATTCTGTTATACATAAGGTCGTTACGAGTCGGAGCCGACTTGATGGCACCTGACAATAACATATTACATTAATTTTATCCAGGATAGTATTTAAAATGTGAGGGCATTCAGAAAGGAATGTAATTGTAGAATGGTAAAAATGCAGAGTATATCAGAAACTAAAGTGAGACCCAGAGAAATGGCTTATGTTCTGATTATTTTTACCGAGTTTTTAGGAGACTGTGAATCTTATAAAAATAGAAAGTCTTAGTGAGTTTTAAATACATATGCAAAAATAAAAGCTAACTTCCTTAAGATTAAAAAATCCTATGAGGGAAAAGGGTGGGTATGTGGATTAAGGGGATCTCATGGTAAAATTTTTTTTGCACAGTTATCAGGGAGGGTGACGCAGTCTTTATACCTCTACCCAGTCAAAGATCTGCTCATCATTTGCTTTGTCCTCAATAATGAGTTTCTCGAGTCGTTTATATAGCTCT
This sequence comes from Elephas maximus indicus, assembly GCF_024166365.1. Lineage (NCBI taxonomy): Eukaryota > Metazoa > Chordata > Mammalia > Proboscidea > Elephantidae > Elephas > Elephas maximus. The sequence continues at coordinate 61,102,128 of NC_064821.1, forward strand.
TCAGCAGTGAGTTCTTTCTTTGAAAGTGCTTCAGAGGAACAGGAACCATCAGATTCTATAAAGTCCAACTTCTGTAACATAAAATGTTAAACATATTAACATCATTCAGTGTTATCATCACCCAAATAGGAAAACAGTGCCACGGGCTGTATCTTCTGTCTTACATGGAATCAAAATCATTACCAGGAACCATTTTATATCTATAGTTCTGGAAGATTCTTACTCTGTTATTCTTCTGAATATTTCTCTATCTTCTTATATTATGTATCTCTAATTCTTCTTAAAAAACAAGCAAACAAACAAATCCCCTATATATGCTTATCTCCAGGTCATTTTGAGCTTCAATTTTGCTCTTGGATGTCACATAGCTCTTTAAGGTGGGGCAACAGTACTAGCCAAGGGCACAATTTAACTCCATTTCTGCAGCCTACAGTTTCTGTCAAGGTTTGTGTCAGGATCACTGGATAGCAGCTGTCAAATCGCTGTAGTTGTGGTTTCACTAAGGCCTTCATGTAACTTCTGACCATTCTGAATCCAAGTACAAGAAATGGCATTATAATCATTTAACTCTTAAATGGAAAGTTATTTTTTTTTTTTAAGGCAATGAGGTATGTAGGTATGCTTTGCTTTATGAAATTTCATTACTCTAAAGTCATAAGGGCTAAAATATTAAAAACTATTCATATAAGATTTTCTAAACACTTTTGAAGATCCTGGTGTATTCCTATACCCTACCCATCATTTACACAGAAGAAACCGCTATCTTGAATTCTGTTTTTTCATCCTCTTGTTTTAATTATTTTTATCACTTATGTAGCAACTCTAAACAGTATTTCCCTACGAGTTTTTGGAAACACTGTGGACAATTTTTCCAATTCAATGTTGATAAACACCACATCCTCTACACTTAAATGTACACACCAAAGCAAAGGCAATCTCTTTTCAGAATAGACAATCAATTTTTTATAACCTAACCATGAAATACTCTTCAAACTTATTCTAATACCCTAAAGCTCCCTGTTTAACCTACCCCAAACCTACAAAAATAAGGTCTAAAGCAATGAACAATAACAACACAAAAATCAAACATGATGTACAGTGCCCATTAATAAAATATGACACAAAAATTTGAAAATAAAAGCCTTTACCACCACCAAAGGAGTCAGTGGTGTAGCTGTAAGGTTTACATTGGTCACTGCAGAGAAGGATTTGATTCTTAGAATCCTTGTGTTTCTGTACAAGTTATATGATCTTCTTGGTACCCAGAAGGCTGGGGTTTGGGTTTAGGGATCAGATCACCACTATCTCTTGGAGAATGCTCCAGGGCTTACAGAAAAAGGGCATTAAACCAACTATTTTAGAAGAAAGCTGAAAGTCAGGATATATAAGACCAAGTTCTCTAGAACCTCATTTTTTCTAATATGCCTTTTAAACATTTTTATGAATTATAAAACCACCAACATCCATAATTTATTGAGCACCTCTCTGGGCTATGCACCGTGGGAGGTGCATCTGCAACAGTACCTCATTTAATCCCCACAAAAACTCTACAAGAAAGGTATTATTAGCATTTTATAGATGAGGAACCTGTGGCTTAAAGAAGTCAAGTTATTTGCTTGAAGTCACACAGTAAGTCGTAGAAAACTGGAATCTGAATCTAGGTTTATTTGATTTCAAACCAGGGTTCCTCTCTACATTCATATAATGCTTAGACAGATAGATAGCTCCTGCTGAGTGAACTTATGGCAACCTTATGTACAGCAGAACAAAACACTGCCTAGTCCTCCATTATCCTCACCATCACTGGCATATTTGAGTCCGTCATTGCAGCTACTCTGCCAGTCCATTTCACTGAGGGTCTCCCTCGTCGGCCTTCTACCTCACTAAACATGATGTCCTCCTCCAGGGATTGATCCTTCTTGATGATACGTCCAAAGTAAGTGAGTCGAACAATGTTCTGTTGTAATCCATACAGTTTTTGTTGGCTAATTTTCAAAAATAGATTGCCAGGCCTTCCTTCCTAGTATGTCTTAGTCTGGATGCTCTGCTGAAATCTGTCCACCATGGGTGACCTTGCTGGTATTTGCTTCTTCTGGGAGTCAGAGTAATACTGACCTGGGACCAATTCAACTTTCTTCCAAGATCTCTGGTAGCACTGATAAAGGCATCTATCTGCCCTTAGGGCAACATGCCCTTGACATATGCTTACTGCTCAGACTTCATATTTCATCTTGGCTTTTTTTTTCCTTCTTCTTTCTTGGCCCCTTGGAAATTTCTTCCACTTTCTATGAACCCAGCAATACAACAGAAATTATGCTTTATGCAGGTGCTTACTGTTGTGGCAGAAGTGTTCCCCAGTGTGTGTAAACTACAACCGAAAATGAAGCTAAAGTCCATAGTAACCTAATATATATCTTTACGCACAATAATTTCACATTGCTTTATTATTTTCATTCATCTAGAGCGACTTTATCTTCTTATTGCTAATTTTGTTGGCTGTCTTTAGTTTTCCTCACTTGTTTTCCAGGATCATTTTGAGAGGCAGTTTTGCTTTCTCTCTCTGTCGCTCTCCTTAGTCTAACATTTTATGGTTGCCCCTACCTGGCCCTCATAATTCCTCATTTAGGATCGAATTATATTGGCTGTGGAAGCTTCTGCCTTGTGATATTGTGGATTTCCAGATTCAGCTGCCAAGTTGGTAAGCAACCTACCTAAGGTTCTGGCTACAAGACCGCGTCTATTTCGTTGTGCTTATGTATCTACTGGTTTCATGCAGTAAGCTTGTCTTCAATTCTCTACCTTGTAAGGGACATTCTAGTCTCCATTACCCCACAGAAATAATTTCTGGCTGCCTCTGCCTGCTCTCTGACCCAGGGCGCAAAAGATCTGCAGTTTTAGCCTTATTACTACTGCTTTATTTATGTCATTTGTGGCTCATGGGGATGTGTAGCTTGTTTTCGGAGTGTGGCTACCTAAGTCTTTTGATTTTTTGTTATTTTATCTGTTATTTAGTGAGTGTGGAGTTGGGGTGGCCTCAAAGCATGAACTTACAATGCCACCTTGACCAAGATTCCTATTTTGATCTAATTTTAATTACTGAAATACTAATAAAATTACCTTCATTTCCTCTGTGAAACGAGCCAACTACTACCAACAGGAAAACACATGCCTTGTTCTTACCTGCTCCAAAAGAAAATTATGTACATCTTCCCCTTCTGGTAAAAAGTCCTTCCAGCTGAGGTCAGCCTCCCTCCATAAGGCTCCCACTTTCTTATGGCTCTAAAACACAGATAAGTCCAATCCATTTACTTTCACATTGAAAGAGGAAAAAAAGAGGACTGCTTAAAATTAAGAGTACAGAGCCCTAAAAACTGAAAAATCAAAACTTTTCTTTGCTGACGTTAAACAGACATTTGAACTCATGTACTTGTAATGGTGAATGACTGAAGTACAGCTGTTTTAGAGAATGATACTAAGGTTCATCAGTTTACTTATCAGATGAGTAATCTGGGCAACTACAAGCTGCTATTTGGGATTTGCGAACATAAGCGCTTCAAGAGTCCAATACACATGATTTATATATTCAACACCACTGCTTTTCCTAGTGAGTGCTGTATGTATTTGCTATTAAAGTCACTCAAAAAGCCCCACTGGAATCCCTTTTCATACAAAATCATGATTACGCTGCCGCATAAGAGAATGCCTAAGACAGTTGTTTGTCCCAAACCACGAATGAGAAGTGTTTCAAGGGCCAGAAGCACAAGGTTGAGCCCAAGAAACAACAGAGATGAGCTGCTGTCACCTGGAAAAATGAGGCAGCTGTCATCTAAGAAGCAAGTATTATTTCAAAGAGTAACTTGCCCAAGGGGCAGCTGATAACTTGGTGGAGCCAGGATTTGAACTCAGGCTGACTCCAAAGCTTACGCTTTATAATCATTTGGTTTTATTTAGAAGTAGGAATTTACATTTCTACAAAAAAAAGGTAAACAAGAATTTGAGTTTTGAATACGGGCTAAAGGCAAGTGGGTAGGAGAGAAAGAGGGAATTTTAAGACATACAAATCGAGGTTCAGTAAAAATTTTAGTACCATCAAACAAACGATAATCAACTAGAACTAGAGACCAGGCTATTTAGTATAACTATCTATGGATAACTATTACACAAATGGGATATAGAGGGACGTCTGTAGACTTACAGGGGAGAAATGAAACTTTGACATTTTTTTAATCAATGCTTATAAAGCACTGAAATCTATCATCCCATTATCTTTGGCTCAGGTTTGAATAAGTGAGAAATGTCTCTAGAATTTTCATGTGAGTTCTGTTGTGTTTTGACATCTTTCAACCGAGGTGTCCCATTACCTCTGTGATGCCACAGTACTTTCCTAAACCTCTTAGATCTCTAATATAACATTTTCAGATTCTTTTGAAACTACTGGTTTAGACTTGTCTCTCTTCCCCTCTAGCCTATAAATTCTTTGAAAGCTTCGTTATTTTTGTAGACTGAGGGCCTAGCATAGAGTTTTGTAGAGAATAATTGTACAGTAAGTATTTATTAAACTAAAATAAATTAAACTAACGTTAAGACAGAAATCCACAATCTTGTAGAATAATTTTTACCACCTATTTCTAATCACATTAAGGAGCCCTGGTGGCATGGTGGTTAAGTACTCAGCTACTAACTGAAAGGTTGGTGGTATAAACCCACCAGCTGTTCTGCAGAAGAAAGATGTGAAGTCTGCTTCCATGAAGATTATGGCCTTGGAAACCCTATGCGGCAGTTCTTTTCTGTCCTACAGGGTCGCTATGAGTGAGAATTGACTCGATAGCAACAGGTTTGGTTTTTCCAATCAGATTAACTATCCAGTGATCCAGAAATATAAAATTGATCACTTTATGAATCCTATCATGCTTTGAGGAAAACAAAGAAATTTTCATTAAAATCTACTAAAAAAGCATGAATTGTATAGACATTTTGTTTAGAAAATACAAAATTATTAATTGCCAATCAACCATATCTTGAGATTCTTTAGAATTATACCACATTTAGCTGAGATTAGATAATTTTTAGCCAAGTTACTAGTAAAAGAAGAACAAATACACCTCGGAAAGAAGCTAGGTTAAAACAGAGTTATTAGTAAAAGAAAATAGAATTACTTGCACACTGAGTTCTCAGCTATTCATGGGTAACCCAATATCAAGACCCTAATATGCTACTGAGTCTGACACTCAGGAGTTTAACACTCACCATTTGTTTGCATAGAAGGTGCAATATTTCAGAAAGCAAGATCCCAGCTCTTCCAACAGGAAGTAAAGGTTTGCTAAATTCTCTATAAAAGATAAGAGCAATGATTAAGTACCTCTGAACAAATTCTCTATTTTAGAACAGTAGGCAAACAACGTGTGCCAAAATAACAGACCCTGTGTAACGAAAATAATACCGGACAAGCCAAAGTTCCAGGGCGTGGTCTAAGCTATTTTGCACAGAAGCAGTTTGGTGTCTTTAGGGTCACCTTATGCTCCATGGAAAAGTTGAAAAGGGACTTTACAATAACTGGGGTTTGCCTTTTTTGTGAACCACTTACATGATGGAGCAACGTAAAGATCAATCATAGTTTATTAAGCTCTGCTTCAAACCAAAAGGGGAGAAACCCTCTAGTAACAGGGAGTTGTGAAGCCCAGTTTAAGGGCATTTAGGAAAAAAAAGCTTTTCTTCAGAGTATAGATAAAACAGAAGAGGACCAACTGTTTCATAGTCTAGATTAGTATTTCCGAAATTGTATGCCAAAGGATACCAGTGATTACCAACAATTACTCCTCAAAAGAAGATTCTACAGTCAATTAAGTGGGGCAATACTGAATTAAGACAAACTAGTTTTTATTTGTTGTTATTTTGTTTTACTACAGGATTCTCATAATTTTTAACGTGCTATAATATACTCTTGAATCTCAAAGAAAAGGGACACAGTAGTATGCAGAGTTTGACTATATAAACAATTTCTGGGGAAACACTAGTGTTCTGAACAACACAGTTTGGGAAATACAGTGAGTATGGTCTATACCCACCACGTGTCTGTCAGTGTATTGTACTGTGGTGGCTTGCACGTTGCTGTGATACTGGAAGGTATGCCACTGGTATTTCAAATACCAGCAGGGTTACCCATGGTGGACAGGTTACAGCAGAGCTTCCTGACTAAGGCAAACTAGGAAGAAGGAATTGGTCTACTTCTGAAAAAATAGGCCAGTGAAAACCTTATGAATACCAGTGGAACACGGTCTGATACAGTGCTGGAAGATGAGTCCCTCAGGTTGGAAGGCACTCAAAATACGGCTGGGGAAGAGCTGCCTCCTCAAAGTGGAGTCAGCCTTAACGATACAGATAGAGTCAAGCTTCTGGGACCTTCATTTCCTAATGTGGTATGACTCAAAATGGGAAGAAACAGCTGCAAACATCCATTAATTACTGGAATGTGGAATGTACAAAGTATGAACCTAGAAAATCAGAAATCATTGAAAATGAAATACAACAAATAAAGATTGACATCACAGGCATTAGTGAGCTGAACTGGACTGGTATTGGCCATTTTGAGTCAGACAATCATATGCTCTACTATGCCAGGAACGACAAATTGAAAGAAAAATGGCGTCATGTTCATCGTCAAAAAGAACATTTTGAGATCTATCCTTAAGTACAACAGGATAACATCCATACGCTGTCAAGGAAGACCAGTTAATATGACTATTATTCAAATTTACACACCAACCACTAATGCCAAAGATACGGAAACTAAAGATTTTTACCAACCTCTGCAGCCTGAAATTTATCAAACAAGCAATCAAGATGCATTGATAATTGCAGGTGATTGGAATGTGAAAGTTGGAAACAAAGAAGAAGGATCAGTAGTTGGAAAATACAGCCTTGGTTACAGAAATGATTCCAGAGGTCGCAGGATGGAATTTTGCAAGACCAATGACTTATTCATTACAAATACCTTTTTTCAACAATATAAATGGCAACTATACATGTAGACCTTACTGGATGGAAAACACAGGAATCAAATCAACTATATCTGTGGAAAGAGATGATAGAAAACCTCAATATAATCAGCCAGAACAAGGCCAAGGCCTGACTGTGGAACAGGCCATCAATTGCTCATATGCAAGTTGAAGTTAAAGCTGAAGAACATTCAAACAGGTCCACGAGAACCAAACTATGACCTTAAATATATTCCACCTGAATTTGGAGACCATCTCAAGAACAGATTTGACGCACTGAACACTAACGATCGAAGACCAGACAAATTGTGGGACATCATACGTGAAGAACAAAAGAGGCCATTAAAAAGACAGGAAAGAAAGAAAAGACCAAAATGGATGTCAGAAGAGACTCTGAAACTTGCTCTACAATGTAGAGTAGCTAAAGCAAATGGAAGAAATGATGAAGTAAAAGAGTTGAACAGAAGATTTCAAAGGCTGGCTACAGAAGACAAAGTAAAGTATTAAAATGAAATGTGCAAAGACCTGGAGTTAGAAAATGAAAAAGTAAGATGCTCCATATTTCTCAGGCTGAAAGAACTGAAGGAAAAATTCAAGCCTCAAGTTGCATTTTTTAAAGATTCTATGGCCAAATTATTGAACGACACATGAGGCATGAAAAGCAGGAAGGAATACATAGTCAGTGTACTAGAAAGAATCGGTCGGCATTCAATCATTTCAGGAGATAGCATATGATCAAGAACCAATGGTACTGAAGGAAGAAGTCCAAGCTGCTCTGAAGGCATTGGCGAAAAACAAGGCTCCAGGAATTGACAGAATACCAGTTGAGGTATTTCAACAAACGGATGCAGCGCTGGAAGTGTACACTCATCTATGTCAAGAAATTTGGAAGACAGCTACCTGGACAACTGACTGGAAGAGATCCATATTTTTGCCCGTTCCAAAGAAACGTGATCCAACAGAATGTGAAATTATAGAACAATATCAATTATATCACAAGCAAGTAAAATACTGCTGAAGACTATTCAAAAGCAGCTGCAGCAGTATATCAATGGGGAACTATCAGAAATTCAAGCTGGAATCAGAAGAGGACATGGAACCAGGGATACCATTGCTGATGTCAGATGGATCCTGGTGAAAGCCGAAAATACCAGAAAGATGTTTATCTGTGTTTTATTGACTATGCAAAGGCATTTGACTGTGTGGATGCTAACAAATTTTGGATAACATTGCGAAGAATGGGAACTGCAGAACACTTAATTGTGCTTATAAGGAACCTGTACATATATCAAGACACAGTTGTTTGAACAGAACAAGGGGACACTGCCTTGTTTAAAGTCAGGAAAGGTGTGAGTCAGGTTTATATCCTTTCATCATACTTATTCAACTGTATGCTGAGCAAATAATCCAAGAAGCTGGGCTATTTGATGAAGACCTCAGCATCAGGATTGGAGGAAGACTCGTTAACAACCTGCATTATGCAGATGACACAATCTTGCTTGCTGAAAGTGAAGAAGACTTGAAGCACTTGCTGATGAAGATCAAAGTCCACAGCTTTCAGTATGGATTACACCTCAACATAAAGAAAACAAAGATCCTCACAAGTGCACCAATAAGCAATATCACGATAAACAGAGAAAAGATTAAAGTGTTAAAGTATTTCATTTTACTTGGATCCACAATCAACACTCATGGAAGAGCAGTCAAGAAATCAAATGACATTTTGCATTGGGCAAAACAGCTGCGAAAGACCTCTTTAAAGTATTAAAAAGCAAAAATGTCATTTTGGAGACTAAAGTGAGTCTGACCCAAACCATAGTTATTTTCAGTCGCTTTGTATGCATGTGAAAAATGCACAATGATTAAGGAATACCGGAGAAGAATTGACACCTTTGAATTATGGTGTTGGCAAAGAATATTGAATATACCATGGACTGCCAAAAGAACGAACAAATCTGTCTTGGAAGAAGTACAGCCAGAATGCTCATTAGAAGCAAGGATGGTGAGACTTCGTATCATGTACTTTGAAAATGTTATCAGGAGGGACCAGTCCCTGGAGAAGGACATCATGTCTGGTAAAGTAGAGGGTCAGTGAAAAAGAGGAAGACCCTCAAGAGATGGATTGACACAGCGGATCCAACAGCAGACTCAAGCGTAACAATGACTGTGAGGGTAGCGTAGGCCCGACAGTGTTTCATTCTGTTTGTATACAGGGTCGCTATAAGTTAGAAGGGACCTGAAGGCATCTAACAACAACTAAAAGTCACAGGTTGTATTCAAGAAAGAGTCCAAAGGCACGAATGAAACCACACTATGCTAGAGAGCCAGCTGGAGAATTCTGCGTCAGTTTAACTTCACGTATTATCAGAAGAAATGAGTACAACTTACATGATAAGTTCTCTCATGGAGATTCCACCTTCTTTTAACATGGGGGTCACCAGTTCAGCAAGGTACAACCAAATATGGGGAATATCAATGGCCATGTCATCTGCTAATTCCAAGGTTTCGGAAAAACTGGAATAGAATTGGAAAAAAAATTCACATGCAAATGCAATTCAAAAGCTAAGACTTTATTTTTTTAAGACCACAAAATTAAATTATTCAACAAATACATATTGAGCTCCTACTGTGTGTTAGGCAAGGAGCCCTGGTGGCACAATGGTTAAATGCTTGACTGCTAACCGAAAGGTCAGCGGCACCATGGGAGAAAAGACCTGGCAATCTGCTTCCATAAAGAGTACAGCCTGGGAAACCCCACGGGGCAGTTCTACTGTCATATACGGTCGCTCTGCGTCGGAATTGACTCTACAACACACAACAACACGTGTTAGGCACTGTTCTAGGCTCAAAGTGACTGGTAAACATGCTCCTACTCCCAAAGAACTTTTACTAATTTAAGGAGAAAGACCAGCATAAACAAAAGCATATTTTCAATAGGGATAATATTTTTAAGAACAAGTACTAGGGTACTGGAACAAGCACAGAGGGTGGTCAGAAAATACATCTGTATGGAGGTGAAAACAAGGCAGCCAAGTGCAGTTCTTGGGGAATAGCTTCCAATTTAATCTCACACTAGAAAGAGTTCTCCACAGTTGAAAATCACATCCTCCAATCAGTCAGAAGAACTGACTAAACCCTTACTGAAACAAAGATCAGACACAAAGAGAAAAAAACAGACAAAAATCCTTGTCCTCTGAGGACAAACACTGGCTGGATATAAGAGTCGGACATTATTATCATCACTATTACATGTTATAAACTATTACACCTCTAAAGAAAAGTTAATAGTTTCAGGTTTTTTTTGGTTAAGAAATATATTTCAGAGTATTAAAATAAAATAAATAGCAACTGCATCAATATAAAACTGAGAAAACTCAAACACAAAATAACACCATTGTCTTACTTAGGCTGAAAATCACGACTATCCACATTTAGACGTATAAACAAACATATTTCAAGAGTTTGTTAATTATTCCTATATGGGTTATAATATATTATGAAGTATAAAAACAAGAGTGAATTTATCTACAGGAGACATACACAAAATTTTAAGTACTAAGGAAAGGGAAATCTGAATGAAGGGACCAAGGGCAGACAGTACTTCACATCCTTTTTTAGATGTCTGCATACATAAGACGTGTGCTTTTTCACCGCAGTTACAGTTTCTAGCCAGAGTATGGACAAACATGTCATTAAAATTTTTTATCTTAAAAAGAGCAACCACTACGAGGCAGAGGCACCTTTCTGAAGCCGCCATTTCCTAAGAGTTTGCAGTTCAGTAACATTATCTAACTCTGGGTTTCATGAATCCTTAATGCCAGTTTCTGACCTCACAGCTTGCAATTATTTGACGTCTATTTGCTATACAACAGATACTTGTCTGTCTTCTCATTATGGATACACTTGCAGTCAGTTAACGGGCCACTGATGGGACATGATCTGGCTGGCCTCCAAGGTTTCTCAGTTAATCACTCTATCCTGCCAATTTATGTTCCATGGGCTAGTGGCTAGATTAAGCTGGTTAATGAGGTCCTAAGACAATTGTAGCCATCTCTGTAGGTCTTTCAGTAGTGTACCTGCTGTTATTCTCAACTTATAGTACAACTAAGAGATACCATGTTCTTCCTTGTTTTCTCTACTTCATCGTGGGACAATTTATAGAACACAATCATTGATATACTGTCAATAAAAAACATTCTGGCTGAACACTGTATCAGATTTCCCTTAAACAAGCCTGTAAGAGACTTATTTTTTTTCAGGTTTACAGAGCCAAAATGCTTTTGCATGATTAAAAAAAACAAAAAAACAAAACAAAACAAAACAAAAAAAACCCCGAGGAGTATAGAAGCATCTGGGTAACTATCTTGACGTCTTTGGACTATATACACAGCCTATAATAATGCTGGAAACCCTGGTGGCGTAGTGGTTAAGTGCTACAGCTGCTAACCAAAGGGTCGGCAGTTCAAATCCTTCAGGCGCTCCTTGGAAACTCTATGGGGCAGTCCTACTCTGTCCTATAGGGTCACTATGAGTCGGAACTGACTTAACAGCACTGGGTTTGGTTTGTTTTTGGATAATAATGCCTTGCACAATACACATTTTCTGCTGGCTGAATGAATGAAACAGAGCTACACCACACCCTTGGTTCTTGTTATGTAGTAACCACGATACCCACTGGACTGCATTTTGGTGGGACTTCAGGCATCCCGCTCCCAGCCCGTTACAAAACTACAAAAACTTTACACTTATTTTATACGTTGGCTTCCTATCTAATATTTGGAAACTAGGCAGCGTAGTGGTTGAGAGCTATGGCTGCTAACCAAAAGGTCGGCAGTTCGAATCCACCAGGTGCTCCTTGGGAAGTCTATGGGGCAGTTCTACTCTGTCCTATAGGGTCGCTATAAGTCAGAATCGACTCAACAGCCAATGGCTTTTGGTATATCTAATATTTAATTGAAGAAAGGGGTACATGCTTAAAAGTTAGAAATTTTCCTTAAAATATAGATTAAAAAAAAACTGACCAGAAATCTGTCAGAAGAGCTAAATAATGCTACCATAATTGAAAATTATATTGTCAGCAGCATATTCCACAATTTGTATTATGATCACTCAATAACAATGTCAATCTTGCTGTAGATAAACAAGGAAGAGATAGTGGAGATATCTAAAAATCAGACTGGTCAAGTATTATTATGAAAAATAAAAGTGACTCTAACTACAGGTAAGAAGAAGAAATAAATAAAAAGATGAAAAGTCTACTAATACTTCAGTATCATACTCAAAGGATTACTAGAAAAAAGACTACTTAAACCAGATCTTGCCTTGTAAGCAAATAGGATCTTTTTCATTGCTAACAAGTATCTCAGCAATTCTGCATTTGAAAATAGGTATGGATGTCTTGTACAAGCTCTAAATAGTATCTTTTTACCAAGGCAGAACTGCCATGAGCAACAAAAGTTACAAAAAAGTAGTCAAGATAAAGAATTTCTTCTCCAACAAACATCCTCCAAAGTGAAATATTAATATATCATTTCCTATAGGGCACTGTTTTAGTTAACTAGTGCTGCTACAACAGAAATACCACAAGTGGATGGCTTCAACAAAGAAAAATTTATTCTCTCACATTCAAGTAGGCTAGAAATCTGAATTCAGGGTGCCAGTTTCAGGGGAAGACTTTCTCTTTTGGACTTGGAGTTCATTTAACACTTTTGCTACGATATGGTGGGATGAATGTGTTTTACACGTGGCAAACTCATGAATTTTGGGGGGCCAAAGGGTGGAATGTTATGGATTGAATTGTGCCCCCCAAAATGTGCATCGATTTGGCTAGGCCATGATTCCCAGTATTGTGTGGGTGTCCACTATTTTGTCATTTGATGTGATTTTCCTGCTGTTAGGTGCCGTCGAATCGGTTCCGACTCATAGTGACCCCATGCACAACAGAATGAAACACTGCCTGGTCCTGAGCTATCCTTAAAATCATTGTTATGCTTGAGCTCATTGTTACAGCCACTGTGTCAATCCACCTCACTGAGGGTCTTCCTCTTTTCTGCTGACCCTGTACTCTGCCAATCATGATGTTCTTCTCCAGGGACTGATACCTCCTGACAACATGTCCAAAGTATGTAAGACGCAGTCTCGCCATCCTTGTTTCTAAGCAGCATTCTGGTTGTACTTCTTCTAAGACAGGTTTGTTCGTTCTTTTGGCAGTCCATGGTATATTCAACATTCTTCGCCAACACCACAATTCAAAAGTGTTAATTCTTCTTCAGTCTTCCTTATTCACTGTCCAGCTTTCACGTGCATATGATGCGACTGAAAATACCATGGCTTGGGTCGGGCGCACCTTAGTCTTCCAGGTGACATCTTTGCTCTTCCACATGTTAAGAGGTCCTTTGCAGCAGATTTACCCAATGCAATGCATCTTTTGATTTCTTGACTGCTGCTTCCATGGCGGTTGATTGTGGATGCAAGTAAAATGAAATCCTTGACAACTTCAATCTTTTCTCCATTTATCATGATGTTGCTCATTGGTCCAGTTGTGAGGATTTTTGTTCTATGTTGAGGTGCAATCCATATTGAAGGCTGTGGTCTTTGATCTTCATTAGTAAGTGCTTCAAATCCTCTTCACTTTCACCAAGCAAGGTTGTGTCATCTGCATGACGCAGATTGTTGATCAGTCTTCCTCCAATCCTGATTCCCTGTTCTTCTTCATATAGTCCAGCTTCTCGGATTATTTGCTCAGCATACAGATTGAGTAAGTATGGTGAAAGAATACAACCCTGTCGCACACCTTTCCTGACTTTAAACCACGCGTTATCCCCTTGTTCTGTCCAAACAACTGCCTCTTGATCTATGTAAAAGTTCCTCGTGAGCACAATTAAGTGTTCTGGAATTCCCATTCTTCTCAGTGTTATCCATAATTTGTTATGATCCACACAGTCGAATACCTTTGCACAGTCAATAAAACACAGGTAAACATCCTTCTGGTATTCTCTGCTTTCAGCCAGGATCCATCTGACATCAGCAATGATATCCCTGGTTCCACGCCCTCTGCTGAAACTGGCCTGAATTTCTGGCAGTTCCCTGTTGATATACTGCTGCAGCCGTTTTGGAATGATCTTCAGCAAAATTTTGCTTGCATGTGATATTAATGATACTGTTGTATAATTTCCACATTCGGTTGGATCACCCTTCTTGGGAATAGGCATAAATACGGATCTCTTCCAGTCAGTTGGCCAGGAAGCTGTCTTCCATATTTCTTGGCATAGACGAGTGAGCACCTCCAGCACTGCATCTATTTGTTGAAACACCTCAATTGATATTCCATCAATTCCTGGAGCCTTGTTTTTCGCCAATGCCTTCAGAGCAGCTTGGACTTCTTCCTTCACTACCATCGGTTCCTGATCATATGCCACCTCCTGAAATGGTTGAACATCGACTAATTCTTTTTGGTATAAAGACTCTATGTATTCCTTCCATCTTCTTTTGATTTTCCTATGGGATATAAATTCTACCTCTATGATGTTAATGAGGCAGGAGTAGAGACAGTTATGTTAATGAGGCAGGGCTCAATCTATAAGATTAGATTATATTTTGAGATACAAAAGAGAGAAGCCACCAGAGAGACAGGAGGACTTCATACCACCAAGAATGCAGCACTGGTAGCAGAGCACTTCCTTTGGACTCTGGGTTCCTGTGCTGAGAAGTTCCTTGATCAGAGGAAGACCGATGACAAGGACCTTCCCCCAGAACCGACAGAGGCAGAAAGCCTTCCCCTGGAGCTGGCACCCTGAATTCGGACTTCTAGCCTACTAGACTGTGAGAGAATAAATTTCTCTTTGTTAAAACCATCCACGTGTGGTATTTCTGTTACAGCAGCACCTGATAACTAAAACAGGCACGTATATTGTTTATTACCAACTCCAATTTTTACCATCCTGGTTTTCATTTATATGTTACACTCACAAAGCCATTCCAATTCTGTAGCTTGTAGAGAACTACACTTAACTTTTATTGGGCAGTTTTTTAAAAAGAAGTTTACATTCTTTCTTAAATTTTGAAATGTGTCTACCTATACACCATTTAGAAACCCTGGTGGGGTAGTGGTTAAGTGCTATGGCTGCTAACCGAAAGGTCGGCAGTTCGAATCTACCAGGTGCTCCTTGGAAACTCTATGGGGCAGTTCTGCTCTGTCCTATAAGGTCGCTATGAGTCAGAATCTACTTGACAGCAACGGGTTTGGTTATATATAATTTGGAAGCCCTGGTGGTATAGTGGTTAAGAGTTTGGCTGTTAACCAAAAGGCTGGCAGTTCGAATCCACCAAGTGCTCCTTCAGAACCCTACTGGGCAGTTCTACTCTGTCATATAAGGTGGCTATGAGTCAGAATCGACTCCACAGCAGCAGGCATACATAATTTGCATCAATTAAATATTAGATTCCAGTCCTGAAAATTTTAAGAGGAAGGCTTAATGTTGACTTTTGAAGTTAAAGCAAACTATTATGCTCAGCAGTGATACAGCATCTTGTAAGAAAAACTCCAAAGGGCCTAAGCTTTATTTATAAACAGCTTGACACTAAGAGCCTATTTGAAGCTTGTATCTACTTTACTAAATAGGAACTGCAGGGAAAAACTGCAGATGGAGCACTGGTCTATTACAGACCAGTAAGCTAGGAGGCCTTCTTTCTTTCCACATTTCCCAGGTATCCCTGGCTTGGAACTAGGCCAAAACTGTTCCCACAACTCCTTAGAAGTTGCCATCAAAGCAATAACAGCATCCAAGGGAGCTGACCTCCCCCAAATACTATGCTGTCCCACAATACTATGGAAATAGAAGGACAGAGATCTTCGGATGTTGGGGTTAGAGACAAAAGATCTAGGGCATTTCCATGGCTCCAGTGACATGGCCTGTCTAGACAGTATTTACTATTATAACTTGGGCTTTAGAAATGATTGGGAAACTACAATCTACTAGTATGCCAGAAGGCTCTTGGAGGATACTGACACAGGCTACTTCTTTGCTTCCATCTTAAAAAAAGATGGGCACTAAATTGCCAGGTCTCTCCATTTAGGGAAGAATACATGTTGCGGGTGTTGATCTGAGGATGGCCTGGTTTAACTAAGTATTAAAAGCTAGGCCTTGGGCCACTGCATTACCTCTAGCAGAAGGAGTAGAGAAAGATGAAGTAGTTGCTGAGATACAGAAATCTTAATCTAATTTTCTGTCTTAACACAAAGGTCATGGCTGTGGTATTTATTGCCAGCAGCAGCAACAGCACCACTGCCAACGAAAGCATAGTCATCATGTCTGAATATGACACTTTTTCCTCAAGGAACCCCACAAAGGGAAATGCAAATGTCTGAGATATCCTAGAAACGAAGCTAATACCTAACAAGTTCAACCAAAGCGAATGAAGCTACACCACACTTCCTGGGTTCTGTCCAGATCTGAATCAGCTTCTGTGAGCAGTTTGAAGAGAGAAAGTGGCAAACAGAAATCCAAGTCTCATTTCTAGAATTTACTGGTAAATATAATACCTGGATAAAAAGCAAATATTTATAAATTGATATACCCCAACTATAGTTTCTGAACCTTGGTGCTTATTCAAGTGAACTGTGGGCAGAACTGAGTTTATGAGGGTGGTGTAGATATATCCTCACTTGCTCTTACTGTTTGTACTGGTTAGTACTGGGATGAACCACAAATTTTTCTTATAAAATTGGGAAACCATCCTGGCTTTAAAGGCCAACCACTATAACAACTTTTGCCAAAGTTTCCAACTAAGTCAGCTGGATCAAATGGTCTTAACTCTGAATTAGGAGAAATCTAGCTTATTGCTTAAAGGTAACTTTTCTGATCCTAGGGGCAAGTACAGGCAGTCCCTGATTACAAATGAGTTTGTTCCTAAGTCTGTCTTTAAGTCAAATTTGTATGTAAATTTCGACAGTTAGGTTAGGTTCGTATCTAACGTCAGTTGGTCAAGTATTTGTCTTAGTATCTACTGTATCATTTTATGCATATAAACCATTAAAGAAATGCTTCCAGATACACTAAAATGTCTTTAACATAATACAGTAATAATGTTTTCATGCACATCGCAAAGTTGTGTTCATTTATTGTTACGAACCACTGCATGTACGTTAAATTTTTAATATAACAGGCTTTACGAGGGTTGGTTCATAAGTACGGGGTTGTATTAAGTCAGATGTTTGTGACCTGGGGACTGCCTGTATACATCATTTCTCACTACCTTAAGCCAACATCATCATTCCTCACAAAATCAAATGTGTAATTATTCCTAAGAATATTCAACCTTGGCATACAGCTGTTACACTATTCTAAGACACTGGATCATATTTAAAATGAATAAGACTTTTTAACTTTAAAATTGTTTATTTATGACAAAGCCAAAATATAAAAATACAGTGACATTTCAGCAGTACATATAATTTGGAATTCCTGAGGGGTGCAAATGGTTGCTGCGTTCGGCTACTAGCCAAAAAGTTGGCAGTCCGAGTTCACCCAGAGGTGCCTCAGAACAAAGCCCTAGTGATCTCCTCCTGAAGAGCCGGCCATTGAGAGCCCTGTGGAGCGCAGTTCTACTCCGACACACGTGGCGTGTTGCTGGTAGTCGGAATCGCCTGCAACTGGATTTTTTTTTTTCACATTTAATTTACAAGAAAACAGTTGCTGGGTGACTTGGAGTCAATTTCGACTCATAGCAACCCTATAGGATAGAGTAAGACTACCCCATAGGGTATCCTAGGCTGTAATCTTTATGGAAGCAGATCCCCAGGTCTTTCCTCCTGTGAAAACGCTGGGTGGGTTCAAACCAGGGCTTCGAACTGGTTCTTCTAGGTTCAGTCATGGCTTAGGAAGTGAAAGCAGAATAGACCCAAATTTCTCTTATTTTTTAAAATGTTTAATTGTGCTTTAGGTGAAGGTTTATATAGCAAATTAGTTCCTCATTAAACACTTAATACACATATTGTTTTATGACATTGGCTGCCAACCCCACGACATGTCAAAACTCTCCCTTTCTTGACCCTGGGTTCCCCATTTCCATTTGTCCAGCTTTCCTACCCCTCTTGCCTTCTAGTCCTTACCCCTGGGCTGGTGTGCCCATTTAGTCTCATGTACATGGTTGAGCTACTTGTACTACTGTTTTACGGGCCTGTCTAATCTTTGGCTGAAGGGTGAGCCTCAGGAGTAACATCAGTACTGAGTAAAAAGGGTGTCTGGGTACCATACTCTTGGGGTTTCTCCAGTATCTGTCAGACCAGTAAGTCTAGTCTTTTTTATGAGTTTGAATTTTGTTCTATATTTTTCTCCAGCTGTCTGGGACTCTATTGTGATCCCTATCACAGCAGTCAGTGGTGGTAGCTGGGCACCATCTAGTTGCCCTGGACTCAGTCTGGTGGAGGCTGTGGTAGTCGTGGTCCCTTAGTCCTTTGGACTAATCTTTCACTTTGTCTTTGGTTTTCTTCATTCTCCCTTGCTCTAGACAGGGTGGAAACAGTAGAATATCTCAGATGGCCACTCACAAGCTTTTAAGAACCCAGACACTACTCACCGCAGTAGGATGTAGCATATATTCTTTATACACATGTTATTCCAATTGAGCTAGATGTCCCTCAAGACCATGGTCCCCCAACCCTCAGCCCAGTAACTTGGCCCCTCAGGAAGTTTGGACATGTTTAATAAAACTTCTATGACTTTGCCTTGGTCAAATTATGCTGACTTCCCCAGTATTGTATACTGTCTTACCCTTCAACAAAATTACCACTTATCTATTGTTTACACCTCTCCTCCTTTGTAAACATGAAAGATTATTCTGTATAAACCTTTTCATGAGTTTTTATAATAGTGGTCTCATACAGACAGTATTTGTCCTTTTGTGATTGACTTATTTCACTCAGCATAATGCCCTCCAGATTCATCCATGTTATGAGATGTTTCACAGATTCATCATTGTTCTTCATTGTTGCATAGTATTCCACTGTGTATATGTACCGAAGTTTGTTCATCCATTCATCTGCTGACAGGCATTTAGGTTATTTCCATCTTTTTGCTATTGTGAATAATGCTGCAACGAACATGGGTGTGCATGTGTCTATTCATGTGATGGCTTTTATTTCTCTAGGATATATTCCTAGGAGTGGGATTGCTGGATCATATGGTATTTCCATTTCTAGTTTTTTAAGGAAGTGTCATATGGTTTTCCAAAATGGTTGTAGCATTTTGCATTCCCACCAGCAGTGCTTAAGAGTTCCAATCTCCCTGTAGCCTCTCCAACATTTATCATTTTCTGTTTTTCGATTTGTACCAGTAATGACGGAGTGAGATGGTATCTCACTGCAGTTTTGATTTACATTTCTCTAATGGCTAAGTGATCATGAGTGTTTCCTCACGTGTCTGTTAGCTGCCTGAATGTCTTCTTTGGTCAAATGTCTGTTCATATCCTTTGCCCACTTTTCACTGGATTACTTGTCTTTTTTGTTGTAGACATGTTAGATTTTCCTATAGATTTTACAGGTTAGACCTTTGTTGGATATGTCATAGCCAATTTTTTTTTCCTACTATGTGATTCTCTTTTTACTCTTTTAGTGAAGTCTTTTGATGAGCATGCTTAATTTTTAGAAGATCTGTTATCTAGCTTATCTCCCGGTGTTTGAGTATCGTTAGTTATGGCTTGTATCCTATTTATGCCATGTATTAGGGCCTCTAGTACTGATCCAATTTTTTCTTCCATGATCTTCACCGTTTTTGGTTTTATATTTAGGTCTTTGATCTATTTTGAATTAGTTTTTGCATATGTTGTGAGGTATGAGTCCTGGTTTAATTTTTTTACAGATGGGCATCCAGTTTGGTTAGCACCATTTGTTAAGAAGGCTGTCTTTTCCTCATTTAACGGACTTCAGGCCTTTGTCGAAGCTCAGGTGCGCGTGGGGGGATGGATTTATATCTGGGTTCTCGATTCTGTTCCATTGGTCAGCGTGTCTGTTGTTGTACCAGTACCAGGCAGTTTTGACTCCTGTAGCTGAACAGTACATTCTGAGGTCAGGTAGTATGAGGCCTCTGACTTTGTTTTTCTTCAATAATGCTTTACCTATCCGAGGCCACTTTCCTTTCCACAGAAAGTTAAAGATTAGTTTTTCCATCTTGCTAAAGAATACTATTGGCATTTGGATAGCGATTGCACTGTATTTGCAGACTGCTTTGGGTAGAATTGACATTTTCACAATGTTGAGTCTATGTACCCATGAGCATGATAGGATTTTCAATTTATGTAGGTCTCTTTAATTTCTCGCAGTAGTATTTTGTAGTTAGCTTTGTATAGGTCTTTTACATCCCTGGTTAGATTTATTTCTAAGTATTTTATTTTTTAGGGGCTATTATAAATGATGTTGCTTTCCTGATTTCCTTTTCGCAGTTCTCTTTATTGGTATATAGAAATCCAACCGATTTTTATGTTTATCTTGTATCTTGCTACTCTGCTGAATCTATTAGTTCCAAGAGTTTTCTTATGGAGTCTTTTGGATTCTCTATGTATAGTATCATATCATCTGCAATTGGGGATAGTTTACTTTTTCCTTACTAATTTAGATGCCCTTTATTTCTTCTTCTTGCCTTACTGCTTTAGATACGACTTCGAGCACAATATTAAACTGGAATAGTGATAAGGGCAATCCTTGTCTTATTCCTGTTCTCAGGGGGGAATGTTTACGGCCTCGCTCTGTTGAGAATGATGTTGGCTGTTGGTTTTGTATAGATGCCCTTTATTATGCAGAGGAATTTCCCTTCTATTCCTATTTTTTGAGAGTTTTTATCGGGAAAGGCTGTTTGGACTTTATTGAATGCTTTTTCTATGCTGATTGAGATGATCATGTGATTCTTTTGTTTTTTTATGTGGTGGATTACGTTGATTGATTTTCTAATGTTGAACCATCCTTGCATATGTGGTATGAATCCCACTTGTTAAGAGTGTATTATTATTATTTTTTATATGATGCTGAATTCTATTAGCTACAATTCTGTTGAGAATTTTTGCATCTATATTCATGAGAGATACTGGTATGTAATTTTCTTTTTTTTTTGTGGTTATCTTTGCCTGGTTTAGGTATCAGGGTTATGCTGGCTTCACAGAATGAATTTCGAGGTATCCTTTCCTTTTCTATGCTCTGGACTAATTTGTGTAGTACTGATGTGAGCTCTTCTCTGACCGTTTGTTAGAATTCTCCAGTGAAGCCAAGGGCTTTTTTTGATGGAAGTTTTTTTTTTTTTTTTTTTAAATTACCTTTTCAATTATTCTGTCATTATGAGTCTGTTCAGATTTTTGACCTCAGTTTGGTTAGTTGAGGTAGGTAGTGTGTTTCTAGAAATTTGTCCATTTCCTTTAGGTTTCCAAATTTGTTGGAAAATAGTTTTTCAAAGTACTCTGTTATGATCTTTTTTATTTCAGTTGGGTCAGTTGTAATGTCCCCCATTATATTTATTTGGGTTATTTGTATCCTCTCCAGTTTTTCTTTTGTCAATTTGGTCAATGGTTTGTCGATTTTGTTGTTCCTTTCAAAGAATCAACTTTTGTTTTTGTTGATTTCTTCTATTATTTTTCTATTCTCTAGTTACTTCTACTCTGATCTTTATCATTTCCTTTCTTCTGGTGGCTGTGGGCTTCTTTTGCTGTTCTGTTTGTTTGAGTTGTAAAGCTAATGTTTGGATTTTGTCCCTGTCTTCTTTTTTGATGTGTACATCTATTGCTATAAATTGACCTCTGAGGACTGTCTTTGCTGTGTCCCAAAGGTTTTCGTATGATGTGTTTTCATTCTTGTTTGGTTCTAGAAATTTTTTTTATTCCATCTTTGATTTCTTCTATTACCCAATGGTTTCTAAGTAAAGTGTTATTCAGTTTCCATGTATTTGATTTTTTTCCTTGTCTTTCTGTTATTAATTTCTACTTTGATAGCGTTGCGATCAGAGAAGATGCTTTGTATTATCTTAATGGTTTGGATTTTGTTGAGGATTGTTCTGTGGCCTAAGATATGGTCTATTCTGGAGAACATTCCATGTACTTGGGAGAGAATGTATACTTTGCTGCTGTTGGGTGGAGTGTTCTATATATGTCTATGAGGTTAAGTTGGTTGACTGTGGCCTTTAGATCTTCTGCATCTTCGCTGAGTTTCTTTCTAGATGTTCTGTCCCTTACCAAGAGTGGTGTGTTCAAGTTTCCTACTATTATTGTGGGACTGTCAATTTCTCTTTTCAGTGCAGTTAGGGTTTATGTATTTTGGAGTCCTTCCATTGGGTGCATAGATACTTATTATGGTTATGTCCTCATGGTGGACTGTCCCTTTAATCATTATATAATGTTCTTCTTTGTCTTTTACAGTGGATTTTGTTTTACAGTCTATTTTACCTGAGATTAGTATTGCCACACCTGCTCTTCTTTGGTTGCTGTTGGTTACATATTTTTCCATTCTTTGGTTTTTAATATATTTATGTCTTTTTTTCTAAGGTGTGTCTCTTGTAGACAGCAAGCATACTGATGGGTCCTGTTTTTTTTTTTTTTTTAAATCCATTCTGTCGCTGTCTTTATGGGTGCATTTAAGCCATTTATGTTCAGTGTGATTATCGATGGGTGTGCTTATTGCTGTTATTTTGTAGTGCTTTTTTTTCATGGTGCTGATGTTTTCTTTGTTCCTCTTACTCTTCTGGGCTGAATTCCTTTTGCTTTTGGATTTTTTTTTTTTGGTTGTTATTTCTTTTGTTTTTGTAGATTTTGTGTTTACTGAGATCTTGTTTTTCTTCTTCATCTTGATGAGGTTTGTTAACTTTCTTTGAAATTTACCCCTATCTTCCTAAGTTTGAACCAATCTTTTATTACTTGATATCACCTTCACTTCCTCTTCATTTCAAAGTTCTATACCTACATGCATATTCCCTCTTTCATTGTTTCTGATATTGTTGTCAGATTGATGTCTCTGGTTCCCTGTTGCAAATCTTTTTTAGTTTTGTTTTATCTTTGAGAGTTCACTACCTAGGTTGGTATCTGGCTGATGCTGTCCTGTGCCCTACATTTAGGTTGTTATCTGATGTTGTTAGTTTTCCAACTGAAGGACTCCCTTTAATAATTCCTATAAGTTTGGTTTGGTTTTTACATATTCCCTTAATTTCTGTTTATCTGGAAATGTCCTAATTTCACCATCATATTTGAATGACAGTTTTGCAGGACATATTATTCTTGGCTGGCAATTTTTTTTCTTTCAAGGTTTTATATATTTCACCCCATTGCCTTCTTGCTTGCATGGTTTCTGCTGAGCTTGGTCCTATTGTTTCCCCTTTGTATGTGAGCTGCTGTCAGGATTCTTTGTCTTTGGTTTTGGCGAGTGTGATTATGAGTTTCTTTTGAGGTCTACCCTATATGGTGTTCATTGAGTTCCTTACATGATCTTTTCATCTTTCATGATATTAGAGAAGTTTTCTGTTAGTAAATCTTCAATGATCTCCTGTTTTCCATTTTCTCCCCATCCTTGAACACCAATCACATGTAAATTTTTGCTCTTGATTGTATCCCACATAGTTCTCAGGTTTTCTTCATTTTTTCCTCAAAGTGGTACCCAAGGATTTGTCTTCAATTTTGCTGATCCTGTCTTCCATTGTTTCAAATTTGCTCCTAAAACCTTCTATTGCATTGTCCATTTCTGAAATCTTGTTTCTTCTGGATTTCTAACTGCTGTTTTTGTATAATTTCTGGTTGTTTATTTTTACATTTTGTTCCTGTATTACTTTCCCAAAATCTTCCATTGCCCTGTGTTTTCCCTGATTTTAAAGATTTTCCATGATTTTGCATATTTTTTCCTTAGTTTTGTCTGTATTTTCCTTCATCTCTTTCCTAATCTGCTGGGAAGCCCTGAATATTACACTTTTGAATTCCTTATCAGGTAGTCCCAGGGTCTTTTCTTCTACTCTAAGGTCATCTGGTATTTTATTTTGGTTTTTTACTGGAGTCATGTTGTCCTTTTTAAAATATGTTTTGATATGGTCTGCTGTCTCTGGGACATTCAGGAATTATTTTCTTTGTTTATTGATTGTATGTTTGTTTGTTTTATCCTGCTTTTTTAAATTTGGTTATGCCTGGGAGGGTGGGCTGGGCATGTTTTGTTGCTTCCTCATTTGTGGGCATGATACTTCTCACCACTTTGTCCAAGTGGGCAGGGGCGGCCACTCAACTATGGTGCAGCAGGGCCGGTCCAGCGGCGGAAGGGGTCGAAGATGGGTCATTTGTAGCACAAACTGGGGCTGGTGGCATGGCTGGGGGGTGGGGGGGCAGTGTAGGGCAGGGTCCAGGGGTCTGTGCTGGTGCTGCTTGAGGGTATGGCACTCTGTGCACAGCGCAGATAGGCAGGAGGGAAGGGAGAAGATGTGATGTATGCAGTAGGTACTCTGTGTCTTGTTGGGAGACCCATGAAGTAGCCTTCTTGTATTTCCTGTCTGAGTTCTTTGGTGGCTGTGCTCCAGGATGGTGAATTCGTGCTGCATTAGCTGGCAGGAGACCTTCACTCCATAGCTCTCCTTGTTCTCTGTTGCCTGTCAGTTTCTTCTTCTCTTTGGTGCTTGATCAAGTTCTTATCCCTTCATTTGATGCTTAGGGTTCTAGGATTGATGCTTGTAACTGTTTTATTTAGCTTTTCAGGTCTTTGATGCAATGGGACACCATGGTGCTTCTGTCTATAGCACCATGTTGGCTCTGCCTCTCCCAATTTTTAAAATTTGGGTGAACCAGAATGATAACTGGAACGGGAAAAACTGCAGGTTGAAGCCCTGCTAGAAACCTAATCTCTCTCTTAGAAAACAAAGATAGTGTGCTCATTGCATAGCAACCAAATCTCTTGCCTGTTGCATTTTAAGCAGAGTTGGAAATAGCGGCGCCTCGCTCAGAGATGATGGTCTACTGTGCCACTCTGAATATGTGTCACTTTCTACAATTTTGCCAATAATCCGATCCCTTGCATCAAGCACCTGAAAGGGCTCACTATGCCCCTTCCTAGTCTCTTATTCCAGGGCTCAATTTTTCCCATTCTGGTTATTGTTTTGGATCACCCAAATTATAAAAATTCAAGTCTGTTCTGGTTTTGCTTCATAGGCCATGACTGAACCGGTTTGAAGTCCTGGTTCTGACCACAGACCTTCTACTTAAACCATTTTGCAACCAGGGGTCCTTAACACAACACTAGCTTACAAAAAAAATGACTTAAATAGTACAGAATTTTGACTGCCATTCCATTCAATGAGCCCCAAGTAAGTGTAAGATAGGATATGTGAATTTGCTGTCCCCTCAGGAGGTCCTAAAGAATGGGCATCTGGTAGTGCTGGGTGTGATTCTATGTTTACATTTGGTACAATGCGGCTCTTAAAATGAACATTTTTACCATATGCAGTATTTGCCTTCAACATTGATTCTAGAACCTAACCCTGGGTAAGATTCTGTGGCTGTACCACACATAATCTGATCCATGCACCTGTGATGGTGTATCACAAGGACACCAGGACCTGATAAAGTGAGGACACAACTCCAATGATAGCTAGACTTCATCAAACCACTCGTACACAGGAATCATACTGAAATCAGCCTACAACAGACTAAATCATTAAGAACTTGAAAGTTAATACTCTTCTATGGGGCTAAAGTGGTGAAACGAGCACTTCATGACCAACATAACCATAGTTTATTGAAAAAATAAGGCTTTTCAGTCTCAATCAACTTTCCAGAGTTTTTCGCACAAAGAAAAGCTTTTTGCCTCAAAAGATATGCAGAGGTTTACATGTAAATGGGTCGATGAAGGCCTCAGAATTTCCCTGAGGTTAGGGGGCCTCTGTTAACTTATCATGGTATAGGTCTAACAATAAGATAAAGAAAACCAGACGGTAACCTTTAAGCCCTAGCACAATCTACAAAACGCCATATCAACCAAACTACTACACACTGTCAACGTATTACAATAGACATAATATTTACCTATTTGGTAAAAGCTAAATACTTACAAATATAAGTACTTTTTAAATTAACTCCCACCTAAGAGCCTAGAAACTGAATACCAGTCTTGAAGATAATACCAACCCTTTGAAAAACTCCTGTTTGCTGAGTTTTTCTGACTGTACCAGTTGATACAGTAATTGACCCATGTGATCCCTGGTGATCTGGCTCCTTTCCAGGGTGGACTCCACTCCCACTCTCACAAAAACATGCAGCAGGCCCTGGGCATTCAGCTCGTCCAAACACTGCATGGCCTCCTGTTCAAACAGCAAATAAAGGCTTACTCCAAAAACTGCATAGCACCACCAGAGTTAAAATAACTTTAAAATCTTTTACTTATGACAAAGTCAATACAGGGCTCCATGAACAAGACAGTTTGTATATTTATTTTTAACCATAATTTAGCTCAGGAAAATGCAGGCTGAAATGGGCAATATTAGTCCAGCATATCTTTGTAAGGCTAATAGGCTAACATGTTCAGGTTAACAACTGCATTAAAGATCAAACATATTTTTTCTATATAATGCTCTATAAATGCTTTTCTATATATTTCTACACAATGTTCTATATAGTTTTTTCTATATAATGATCTCTCTTACAATCACTTAAAAACCTGAAAACAGTATATCATGGAATAGAAATCCAACATCACAATTCAAAGGCCTTAATATGGCAACTGAAGTAATTCTGTTTTGGAATGTTAATATTACACAGTCTTCAGTGAAAAAGGTTTTCCTTATAGGCAAGTTATATGTAGGTGATATGGTTAGGTTAAGTACTAAAAGCCTTTCAGGAAGTTTTTGCAGTGTGGGGCTAGTTGACTAGTCTTTACTATGGGATGACACATCAACCTAAGTCAGTATCTTTGGCCTGGAGGGTAAAAGCCCGGGAGCCTAGGCTCTGAGTGCCAAGTTGGGGAAAGGACTGCTCAATACATACACTTCCACTGCATCCCCAGTACAGCAGTGTATACCCCTACCCTCAGCTATCTCAGCTTTGCCTGGAGCCCCTGAATCCGAAATTTTTTGGTTTAACCTCTGACGAGAGCAGCTCTTGTGCATGGGTAGTGCATATGGGAACGGCAGTCACCTGAATGATGAGGCAGGAAGGCAAATCTAAGGTGTCTCACTGATGTTTTACCCCCTCTGCTACTATATTTACCACCCCCCCTCCCCAACTGTTTATTTGGAGCCCTGGTGGTACAGTGGTTAAGAGCTTGGCTGCTAACCAAAAGGATGACAGTTCAAATCCACCAGCTTTTCCTTGGAAACCCTATGGGGCAGTTCTACTCTGTCTTACAGGGTTGCTATGAGTCAGAACTGACTTGACTGGCAATGGGTTTGGTTTTTTGGTCTTAACTTTTTATTAAAAAAATTTGAAACCTACAGAAGTGTTTAAAGAGTAGTAAATGCACACTCATATACGTTCATTTAGATTTTCATTCATCAATTGTTAGTTTGGCACGTTTTCTCTATATACATAATTTTTATTTCTAATCATTTAAAAATAAGTTGCAGATATCACCACATACAATTTCATCCACATATACTTTATGGTGATGGGTTTAAAATGTTCTAAGAACATCTTCCTACATAACTGTAACATCATTATCAAATTCATGAAATTTAACATTGATACAATAGTGTTAATAAAAATATTATCTGATATGTATAATAAAAACCCAGAAAAAATCTGATGTATAATATATAGTACATATTCCCATTTCCACAACTGTCTCCGAAATGTCCAATATAGCTTTCTAAAAATTGTTCTAGAATCCAATCGAGAACAGGGTGGGGGGGATGGGGCGCAGAGGGGCACTTGCCCTCGAGCACACATCCCAAGGGGGTTCTAGACAAGGCAGGGAATGACATTCTGAGGTGCCACAAATATGAAAGGCGCTTGACTGAGGCAACCTGACAAGAGGG
The DNA here is from genome assembly GCF_024166365.1 of Elephas maximus indicus. Lineage (NCBI taxonomy): Eukaryota > Metazoa > Chordata > Mammalia > Proboscidea > Elephantidae > Elephas > Elephas maximus. The sequence goes on from NC_064821.1 coordinate 61,130,089, forward strand.
GCGAAGGCATTTCTGCTGACTGGGGTCACCATTATTGAAATTGTGGTGTGGGGGGAGCACATCTTAAGAGATTGCCCTTGGGCGCTCAAATGGAGGGGGAGTGCAACTTAGAGACTGTCCTTGGGTACTGGTTACTCTCACTATGCCACTGATCGAGAACCTCATATTATGTTCAGCTGTCGTGATGTCTTTTCGGACTCCTTTAATCTAGAACAGTTCTTTTTCTTGCCTTTTCATGGCATTTTTGAAACATCCAGGCCAGTCATTTTATAAAACCGTTCCTTATACACACTTTCAACCAACCAATCCTATTTTTTATCCCTTTTGCACCCCATGCATATTCTTAGTCTGCTAAATAAATTACCACTCATTCTTCTAATTTTTAATTTCCAAAATTCTGCTGCTCTCTCCTCCCTGTACTTTTTGTTCTTATGGGCTTTTACCTCATTTTAAACCCATCACCATCGTTATAATGTCTTTTCAGGAGGAAGCAGAAACGAATGCAAGTATTCAATCCTCAGTATTTAACTTGAAGTGTCTTCCGAAGGGAATTTAATCATAGCATGGTACTTCTAATGTCATGGCAGCTCATAACCTTGCCCTTCACCCTGATTTTCTCATGGTTTTTTTTTTCTTGATTTTGAACTCAGTTGAAACGATACCTCTGCACTCCCCAGTTATTGTCAAATCACCTTATTTTACTTCTCTGTACATTATAGTTCTTTCTGTAGTTGCTATTTATTTGTTACCTATCTTTTTTTTTTTTTTTAGGGCCAGCTTTGTTTGTATCTCTTCCACTAGAATATAAGTTCCATAAAAGCAGGGCTTTGACTATGTTGTTCACCGCATATACTAAAGTATCCCCAGGCCAAAAAAAAAAAAAAAAAATCAAACCCATCGCTGTCAAGTTGATTCTGACTCATAGCAGCCCTATAGGACAGAGTAGAACTGCCCCATAGGATTTCCAAGGCTGTAATCTTTACAGAAGCAGACTGCCACATCTTTCTCCCGTGGAGCAGCCAGTGGGTTCAAATTGCCCACCTCTGGGTTAGCAGCTGGGTGCTTAACCACTCTGCACCACCAGGCCTCCTGATGGCATATTTTAGGTGCTCAATAAATATACAGCACAGAGACTAAAAACACAGGCATTAGAGGCAGACACACACCTCTACTGTGTGAGTTTGGGAATGTCACTTAAGCTCTCAGCCTTGACTTCCTATCATAAGGTTATTCTGAGGATTTAAATAATGTACTTAAAAGCATTTGGCACATTGCCAGGCACAATACAAAAAAAAAAAAATACAATACAAGGGTTCGGTAAACATTAATTTGTATTATCGTTAATAACAAGAGTTTAAGATGTTAGGGGGGAAAAAAACCCCTTCCTTCTGATGAGCTCTTGTAAGCCTTTGGCATGACACACTAATACAGTTCAGGTAATGAGATAAAGTATAGCTTGTACTCTGAAGCTAGAAGCCTAGCTTTGAATCCTGAATCTGCCACTTAATAGCAGTATGACCTTGAGGATGTTTACTTAGTATCTTTGCATCTCAGTTTATCTGTAAAGATGGATATTACAGTAATACCAACCTCAGGAGGGTGTTATGAGGATGAAATGAACTAACACATGTAAAATATGTGGAACAGCAACAAGCACACAGGAATCCCTCAGTAAATGTCATTACATGGTTCTTATTGCCATTCCACAGGCAGGTACCTTGTACACTGCGTAACAACTTTCCTAATTCTGTCCCTTCCATACTGCAGGCCTGGCCTATAGCTACTGTCTCCTCCAAAAGGTCCTCCTGTTGCAATTAAGTGTTACTATTTTTTCATATTTTTCTCCTTTGAAAGTGTTTGCCGCTCACTGACCTTATTGTAGACCCTTCAAATCATTTTGAGAGTCATAGTCCACTGCTTTCTCCCATATTGTCTCAGCTTTTTGTCTTTCTTAGATTTTCAGTTTTTTCAAGCTCCCCACTTCCATGAAAGAAAAAAGCAGTTTACAAGAAGACTGCTCATTTTCCAGGAAGCCCACTAACGAATCACAGAATTTCAGCACATTCCATGGCTTTTTCCAGCTAATGGTTTTTTTGGGCTGCATTTCCAAGTCTTCTGCAAAGCACTCCTCTCCGCCTCACCTATCATCAAAACTTCTTCCTACTTCTCAATTTGGGACAATTTCAGAGGCTTAAGGGTTTTAGAAGACTGAGCTATACATAACCAAGGTAATTTTTGTGTATAGAAAGCAGGTAATGACTAGGCTGCCATGAAAATAAGTAACCTTGAAAGAATTTTTAATAATATAATGCCAAAGAAAAGAGGTTAATATACCTGACACAAATGTTTTAACAGGGAAGACAATTTTAATAGATAAGTCTTTCCTGATCTTAAATACTAAATCAGCTCCCATTATATTCTCTCTCCTAAGTCTTTACAGATCCCCTAACGTTCGGTATAACTATAATTTATATAACTATTTGTGGACTTATCTGCTCATCATCTGTCTCTGCCAGTAGACTGCAGAGCTCATGAGGTCAGGCAACATATCTACCCTATTCACTACCATCTTCAAATGAAGATCAAGTAGAAGGTAAGGGTTAAAAAAAAAAGGAGAGGCATATTCAAAGCCCGTGTCTTAAATGTCTTTTAGGCTGTCTGACCCTAGCACATTGCTTGCCCCTTTGTGTTTTAGTTTTTTACTCATGAAATAAGGAAAAAGTAATGTCAGATATATAGGGTGCCAGGAACACTCATAACGATATGAATTGCTTTTTGTACATTAATATGAAAGTCAATTTGGTTTTCCCATAGTGAGGATGGATTAGTACCCAGTCTCCCTTCCCTCCACTCGGTCTGTAACCTACAGTATCAATTTAAAAGAGGGTATTTGGCAGAAATGCATCAGAGTTAAGCAAACTAAACTGGGTAGGGCTTGGATCTAAGTCTTATCAGTATACAATGAAAACCAGTTTAGACCAGAATCAAGTTGCTCTGTCATAGGGCTGTTGTTGCTGTCTTATGTTTTAAAAATCTCATTTACCTTAAAATCATTAATGTGTAGGAATTCATCAATGATAGATTTGGACTTCCTTTCCATCTCCTCTTCTGATAATGCAGGCTTGTCAGGGGCTGAAGTTGCTGGAATTTCTGGTTTAGCAACTAATGAGGTTAAAAAAAAATGAGAAAGTAAAAAATGATAATTACTGTTAAGAAGGTGGGATTAGAGTCAACAATATTTATGTGTTGTTGCATTGTTTTTCTCAGTAAAAGCATGAAAACAGATAAAAGTTTAACAAAGCAAGACATCTAAAAACAAAACATAGAAACACTACGCACTAAGAAACTTCATAATCTACAACAATAAAAAGAATTTAGGGACATGATAAACTTTTATAATTAAAGGTTTGCTGTCCCTTTCTTTATTTTGATTCCTTCCCACTGCTTGCATAATAAAGAGCATATGAGGCCTTCACAGTCCTGCACAGGTCTGGGCCCTGCTGACTGCAGAGCTCTAGCCACACTGGCCTTTGCCATGGTTCCTCCTATCACAACTTGGCTCATGATACCCAGCCCCACTGTCTGGAATACTCTTTCCCTTCACTCCTTACCTTTCCCTGCAAATCTATGTAATTCCCACTGGTCCTTCAGATCTAAGGGAATTTTTCTCAGATACCTTACCCCACCCTAATTCTAGAGAGTTCCTTTAGAACTATGTTCCTTTCCATCATAGCATCTTTCTCAGTTTGTACTTACATAATATAATTTTCTGTGAGATTATTCAGTAAAGGTCTTTGTAACCTGGCAGACTGAAGGCTGAGAGCAGTGATTACTGAGTGCCTAGCGCTCACTAGGTGTTCACTAAGCATCTGGTGAATGAACAAATGAACGAGACAGTAAACACATATAAGGCAGCTGTACTACATTATTCAGCTACACACAAGATATTTTCATGTCCTATGGGTTATCCTGTTAATGTTTCAAAACAGCTTAGATAAGAAAGCCATATGTCCTTAAAGCTAAAAGCTCTGAAGTCTATACCAGTTGGGAGACAACATTTCAATTTGCCTCTGAAGTCCTTTTAGGCTATAGTTATGAGAAACAATTTAAAGGGTGAAACAAATTTGAAAGCTATATAAATGTTGTAAACCATCAGTATTACTTTAAGATTTAAAAGATGTTGAAAATTATTTTTAAATTAATTTTCACCACTGTCAATATCATCGCCATCATCCTATCTAATACCTTTTGAAAACTTTGTATTTACCAGGTTATGCTCTAAGTATTTGCATGTATTAATCTTCTCTTTTAATCTTCATAATAACCCTGTAAAGTAGGTACATTTATTATGATAATTAAATAGATGAGGAAACTGAAACACAGAAAGATAAAATACATGAAGCAATTTTTAGAGCATTATCCTGGACAGGTCTTCTGAATACGGACATGAGGTTCTTGTTGTGTGTGCCGCTGAGTCAATTCCAAATCATGGCGACCCTTATAGGACAGAATAGAACTGCCCCACAGGGCTTCCTAGGCTGTAATCTTTTTTTTGTTTGTTTGTTTTTGTTGAGAATATACACAGGAAAACACACACCATTTCAACAGTTTCTACAAGTACAATTCAGTGACAGTGGTTATGCAACTATTTTCATCCTCCTTTTCTGAGTTTTTTTCCCACATTAACATAAACTCACCAACCCCTAAGTTTCCCATCTAATATTTCGAGTTGCTGTTGTCAATTTGATCCCATACAGGCAGATCCTGAAAGAGCACAATGCTCAAGGTAGATACTTTTTTTTTTTCATAATTGTGTTTTAGGTGAAAGTTTACAGTTCAAGTTAGTTTCTCACACAAAAATTTCTACATGCATTGTTATGTGACCCTAGTTGCTATCCTTATAATGTGACCACACATTTCTCCTTTCCACCCTGGATTTCCTGTGTCCATTCAACCAGCTCCTATCCCTTTCTGCCTTCTCATCTCACCTCTGGACCGAAGCTGCTCATTTAGTCTCATGTATCTATTTGAACTAAGAAGCACACTCTTCACGAGTATCATTTTATGTCTTAAAGCCCAGTTTATTCTTTGTCTGAAGAGTTGGCTTCGGGAATGGTTTCAGTTCTAGGATAACAGAGAGTCTGGGGGCCATGTCTTCTGGGGTTCCTCCTGTCTCAATCAGAACACTATACATTTGAAATTTTTTCTAAAATTTGAGTTCTGCGTCCCATATTTCTCCTGCTCCATATGGGACTCTCTACAGTGTTCCCTGCCAGGGTGGTCACTGGTGGTTGCCAGGCACCATCTGGTTCTTCTGGTCTCAGGCTGAGGGAGTCTCTGATTTATGTGGACCTTCTGTCTCTTGGGCTCATATTTTCCTTGTGTCTTTGGTGTCCTTCATTTTCCTTTGTTCCAAGTGGGTTGGGACCAATTGATGCATCTTAGATGGCCACTCTCTAGCTTTTAAGACCCCAGATGCCACTCACCAAAGTGGGATGCAGAACAGTTTCTTAATAAACTTTGTTATGCCAATTGACCTAGATGTTTCCAGAAACCATGGTCCCTGGACCCCCAACCCTGCTACACTGTTGCTCGAAGTGTTTGGTTGCATTCAGGAAACTTCTCAGCTTTTGGTTTAGTCTATTGGTGCATCAAGGCAGACATTCTTTACTAGCTAAGCTAAACTGTCTGGTTTTAAGAAGACTTTAGGGGATATTTTTGTTTAAGGTTTAAAGATTATCTCAGGCAATCGTTTCAGGGATTTATACAGCCTCTATGGCTCCAGACCCCTATGTGCCTGTCAGTTTGTTGTACTGTGGCAGCTTGCATGTTGCTATGGCACTGGAAACTATGCCACCAGTGTTCAGATACCAGCAGGGTCACCCATGGAGGACAGGTTTCAGCTAAGCTTCCAGACTAAGACAGACTAGGAAGAAGGACCTGGCATTTGCTCATACGCGAGTTCAAGCTGAAATTGAAGAAAATCAGAGCAAGTCCATGAGAGCCAAAATACGACCTTGAGTATATCCCATCTGAATTTAGAGACCATCTCAAGCACAGATTTGACGCGTTGAACACTAGTGACTGCAGACCAGACAAGTTGTGGAATGACATCAAGAACATCATCCACGAAGAAAGTAAGATAGATGGATGTCAGAGGAGACTCTGAAACTTGCTCTCGAATGTCAAGCAGCTAAAGCAAAAGGAAGAATTGATGAAGTAAAAGAACCAAACAGAAGATTTCAAAGGGCGGCTCAAGAAGACAAAGTAAAGTATTATAATGACATGTGCAAAGAACTGGAGATGGAAAACCAAAAGGAAAGAACACGCTTCATGTTTCTCAAGCTGAAAGAACTGAAGAAAAAATTCAAGCCCCGAGTTGCAAAAGTGAAGGGTTCTATGGGGAAAATATTAAATGACGCAGGAAGCATCAAAAGAAGATGGAAGGAATACACAAAGTCATTATACCAAAAAGAATAAGTTGATGTTCAACCATTTCAGGAGGTGGCATATGGTCAGGAACCGATGGTACTGAAGGAAGAAGTCCAAGCTGCTCTGAAGGCACTGGTGAAAAACAAGGCTCCAGGAATTGATGGAATATCAGTTGAGATGTTTCAACAAACAGATGCTGCGCCGGAGGTGCTCACTCGTCTATGCCAAGAAATATGGAAGACAGCTTCCTGGCCAACTGACTGGAAGAGATCCATATTTATCCCTATTCCCAAGAAAGAGGATCCAACCCAACATGGAAATTATAGAACGGTATCATTAATATAACATGCAAGCAAAATTTTGCTGAAGATCATTCAAAAATGGCTGCAGCAGTATCAACAGGGAACTGCCAGAAATTCAGGCCAGTTTCAGCAGAGGACGTGGAACCAGGGATATCATAGCTGATGATAGATGGATCCTGGCTGAAAGCAGAGAACACCAGAAAGACGTTTACCTGTGTTTTATTGACTATGCAAAGGTATTTGACTGTGTGGATCATAACAAATTATGGATAACATTGAGAAGAATGGTAATTCCAGAACACTTAATTGTGCTCATAAGGAACTTTTACATAGATCAAGAGGCAGTTGTTTGGACAGAACGAGGGGATACGCACGGTTTCAAGTCAGGAAAGGTGTGCGTCAGGGTCGTATTCTTTCACCATTCCTATTCGATCTGTACACTGAGCAAATAATACGAGAAGCTGGACTACATGAAGAAGAACGGGGCATCAGGATTGGAGGAAGACTCATTAGCAACCTGCGTTATGCAGATGACACAACCTTGCTTGCTGAAAGTGAAGAGGACGTGAAGCACTTACTAATGAAGATCAGAGACCACAGTCTTTCAACAAAAATCCTCACAACTGGACCAATGAGCAGCATCATGATAAATGGAGAAAAGATTGAAGTTGTCAAGGTTTCATTTTACTTGGATCCACAATTAATAGCCACGAAAGCAGCAGTCAAGAAAGCAAAAGATGCACTGCACTCGGTAAATCTGCTGCAAAGGATGTCTTTAAAATGTGGAAGAGCAAAGACGTCACCTTGAAGACTAAGGTGCGCCTGACCCAAGCCATGGTATTTTCAATCGCATCATATGCATGTGAAAGCTGGACAATGAATAAACCAAAAAAACCAAACCCAGTGCCATCGAGTCGATTCTGACTCATAGCAACCCTATAGGACAGAGTAGAACTGCCCCATTGAGTTTCCAAGGAGCGCCTGGGGGATTTGAACTGCTGACCCTTTGGTTAGCACCCATAGCACTTAACCACTATGCCACCAGGGTTTCCAGACAATGAATAAGGAAGACCAAAGAAGAACTGACGCCTTTGAATTGTGATGTTGGGAAAGAATATTGAATATACCATGGACTGCCAAAAGGACGAACAAATGTGTCTTGAAACAAGTACAGCCAGAATACTCCTTAGAAGGAAGGATGGCGAGACTTTGGACATGTTGTCAGGAGGGATCAGTCCCTGGAGAAGGACATCATGCTTGGCAGAGTACAGGGCCAGAGGAAAAGAGGAAGACCCTCAAAGAGATGGACTGACACAGTGGCTGCAACGATAAGCTCAAGCATAACGATTGTAAGGAGGGCTCAGGACCGGGCATGTTTCGTTCTGTTGTGCATAGGGTTGCTATGGGTCAGAACCAACTTGATGGCACCTAACAACAACAATATGGCTCCAGAAAGTCTGCCATGAGAATTTGCATTTTCCTCCTTCATTTTCCGTTTTGATCAAGATTCTTATATAGATTCTTGATCAAAACGTTCAGTAATGGATTGCCAAAAACCAAAGACAAGAAGGCAGGAAGGGACAGGAAAACTGGATGAATGCACACGGGGAACCCAGGGTGGAAACAGGGAGAGTCCTGACACGTTGCTGGGATTCCAACCAATGTCTATTTGTGTATAACAACTTGTGTGTAAGTTTTTGAATGAGAAACTAATTTTCGCTGTAAACTTTCACTTAAACCACAATAAAATTAAAGAAAAAAGGATTCAGTTAATGGTACTAGGCAATAATCTTTTATGGGAGCACAATGCTGGTCTTTTCTCCACGGAACTGCAGGTGGGTTTGAACCACTGACCTTTTGGCTAGCAGCTGAGCGCTTAACCATTGTGCCACTGGAGCTACTCAGTAGATGCAAAACACATACAAAAAACCACTGGGATTACCAAGAAAGATGAAGGCAACAAAAGACAACCTGATACCTTCTCTTTGGTTTGTCTTACAGTGGCTGAATCATGTGAGAATTTGCATACATTTGAGGAGCTCTTTTACAAGGTATATGGAGCCCTGGTGACGCAGTGGTTAAGAGCTACGGCTGCTAACCAAAAGGTAAACAGTTTGAATCCACCAGATGCTCCTTGGAAACCCTATGAGGCAGTTCTACCCTGACCTGTAGGGTCGCTATGAGTCAGAATCAACTCGATGGCAGTGGGTTTGGTTTACAAAGCGTATGAGCTCTAACACCAATGCACAGTGGGGTGTTATTAAAGGGACCTATAAGAAATTCAAATTGCTTAACATACAGCAAGAGAACCTCATCACCCTAACATTTAGTAGAGAAAGATGGAAATTTATAAATTGCTGAGGAAGCTATAGATCTAGGGAATGAAAACTAAGTTACAGAACTATGAAGCTGCCCTTCAATAACTTCTAAGGCACTGGCATGTGTGTTGCAGAGGTCTCTGGGTGGCACAAACTGTCTGCTCTTGACTACTAACCTAGAGGTTGGTGGTTCAAACCCACTCGGCAGCAACACAGAAGAAAGGCCGGAGATTTGCTTCCATAAAGATTACAACTAAGAAAACCATATGGAGCAGTTCTACTCTGCAATACATGCGATCACCACGAGTTGCAATTGGCTTGACGGCAATGAATTTGTTTTTTTTTTTTGGTTTATGCGTGTTGCTACCACGTATTGACTCTGCAATCTACGCAGGGTCAAAGTCTCCTTTGTATTTCTCCTTCCAAATTTAAAGCCCAAATCTGTATCTATTTGTTCATATACAGTTTCTCACCTGACTCCCTTGTTTTGTTTCGGTCTGCCTCAGTAATGCTCCTCTCTATATCCATGCCTCCTGTTAGTTGTTTCACAGTCTCTAGCATCTCTCTCCGCTGTTCTTCTTGAGACTGATTGTCTAACAGATCTTTACTGCTGCCGCCCCTCAGGAAAGTGTTTGGACGAGCTGTTGCAGACGGAAGGGGCTTGTCATTCTTCTCTCTGCCCATGCTTCCACGACTTGAAAGACAAAACAATACTTTTCAAAAAGAAAGACCACTCCTTCCCCTCAGTATTCAGTTAAAAATTACAGTAAGAATCTCTAAAAGTATGTAGAACAATTTTCACAGATAACTTAAGATGTTTGAGATACCAGTTATAGTTCAGAGATAATTATTCACATGAAAAGAAAAACCAGAGTGCGTCAAAGAGAATATTTTTTAAGATATGCTTTAACTATTTTCTTAAATGGTAAACAGGGATACACTTACATTTTAAAAATATCAAAGGCAATTCCTTATTTTAGCTTTTAAATCTTCTAAACATATATTTTTTAAGAATACAAAAGACAGTGATGGAAGTACAAGCTGAATGAATCAAAGGCAAGCAGAATACCACAGAAACATGGTATCACCATCTTGGAAATAAAACATTTTTTCATAAACTTGAAATTCATGGGAAGTATTTGAGAAATAGATAGTAGATGTGGTCTTTCAACAGCCAAGGTCATACACATTACTCATTTTAAGAGAAACTCATTTATTTTTTATTTTTCTTTTTGGTTTTGGTTCTTTTGGCTTAATCAGCTGGGCAAACCAAATTCCTAGCCAATGACTGATCAGAGGCAGCAAATTAAAAGAGAGAAGAGGGAGGGGGCTAGAGGAAGGACAACAGCCTAACCACTGCGAAAGAACATACACAAGAGCCCAAAAAGCAGAGCCATCAGGAGAATTTTATGGTGGGGTAAAAAACACCTCTGACAATCTGAGTCATGTAAAAGCTGACTTGTGCTAAGTAATATTTTGTTTCAGAAGCTGAGGGAAGAAGTAACATAGCTTAGAAAATCTACTTGGCCAAAATGATTACAAAAAAAGTCTCAGAGCTTAAGAAACTGTGGATCTGCACATCCTCATGTCAAAATGTCATTCTCTGTCAGTGCACTGCAGGTCCTCACTCATTCTCAGCAAGCCAGCCAACAGAATACCTTACTGTATCAACACTACAAAACAAAAACAGGAAGATACTGCAGTACAGAGAATAGTGAAAACTAAAAGGCAATCTCCAATCTAACTTGAAGAACAGTGCCACAGAGAAGCTACAGGAGGGCTAACATGTTCTTTAATTCACATGCTTGAGACTGTTAGGTTACTCTGGAGTGTCCTGGGGTATTAGCTTGGAGGGCCCTATGTACCCCTCCAGGGCTTTTTGGGTGGACCTGGCTTTCTTACGGAGCAAACTGTTAGGAATCTGCCAGATAAGCTGCCCTTCCCTACCACCTCATATCAAATCCACCACTGCACTATGTTCCTATTTTGGGAAATTACAGACTGTGAAGATTAAAGGAGAGAGAGAGAGGGGGAAAAAAAAAAAGAAAGAAAGAAAAGGGAAATCAACCTTACTAAGCACAGAGAAAATCAATCCAGGAAGATGACTGTAGATGATTTCCAGCCGCAGGGATTATCATTATCATCTGTGTGGGTATGCATGTATGTGAAAGACAGAAAGCAAGACAGACAAGGCAGATTGACAGGCAGGAAAGCCTTGACTAAGCATAGAGAGCGAGCTTCTCACCTGGTTAAAGTCCTTCGGGAATCAAACTCCAAAGGTGTGGATGACGTGGACCCTGAGGGTGCTGGGGGTTGCAGAGCAGAGAATCTGTTTAAACTGGAAGCACTTGACCGTAAGGCATCTACAGGTGTCGAAGATTTAGAAAAAATACAAATCACATGGCTAAAATGCAGATTCTCATTCACCTGCCTCCTTGGGGTGGGCCCTGAGACTTGCAGTTCTAATAAGCTCCCAGGTGGTGCCAACCTGTGGTTCACGGACCATACTCAGAGAAGCAAGGTGTTAAAAGGAATTTGTATGTAAAAGAGAGTTTAGAAATCTGCACTCATTACAACCATTTGCTTCTTTCAAAACAATTCAGTTATCCTGGGTAGGAGGTTCGGGGTAGGAGTGGTAAATTAGGGGGTGTGGGAAGGAAGGAGGGAGGTAAGCAAAAACAAAACAAAATATTGTACTTCTTAAAAACCTAACCCATGATACCATTTATGTAAAATTATGTCAGCGTTTAAGCAAACAATGAAATTTAAAAAACTTAATGAAATAAAAGGATAAAACTACTTAGTAGAAGGGAGATATGGGAAGTTAACATTAAAGTCTTTTTTCTTTCCATTGTTTCTTCATCTACTAACACGTCTGTGATGATCAAAACCTTTTCAGTTCTAAGGTCAAATTTCTCTGAAAATCCAACTTTCGCTAAAGATTTGGAAAAATATTTCAATCGTTATTTCTTACAACTTCTGGGTATTAATAGCATTTCTCTCAGCATAGTGAATTTCCCTTTTAGTTTGGGGTCCCAGTAACTTCTCATATTATATTGACAGGAGAAAAAAAAGAGAAACCTGAGAGATTAAAGTCTTAAATAACCTGACGGAATGAAATTAAAAAAATACATATTTAAAATATCTAAGGATCCTAGGAAACCCTGGATCCTTAGATATTTAAAATTTTTTTTTTTTTTAATTTCGTTCCGTCAGGCTATTTAAGACTTTAATCTCTTAGGTTTCTCTCTTTTTTTTTTTTCTGTCAATACAATTAGAGAAGTTACTGGGACCCCAAACTACTCTATGGGTCAGTTCTACTCTGTCCTATAGGGTCGCTATGAGTCGGAATCGACTTCACAAGCACTGGGTTTGGTTTGGGTTAAGGATCCTTACTGAGGAGGAAATCCTCACATAATTTTTCAATTTACATTAGCCAGAGAGGGTTAAGGACACTAATAAATATCTGGGCATGATTAGTTAAAGCCTTTGCCAAAATTATTATTAAATGACTACAGGCATTGCCTTGTAAGGTGAGTGCTAACAGACATATTCAAGTTATTAAGAAGGTAGCTCCATACTTACCAGTCTCACTCGCCTTGGCCCCACCACTGCTGCCTTTCCCCCAGCTGCCCAGCTGTGCTTTAGGTACAAGCTGAATTTTCTCATCAATTGTGGGCTGTAATGTAAGTGACCACAAGGCAATTAGAGAAAATACTGTAGAAGGACACTTCAGCTTATTTCTCAATGTAACAGAACTGATTTTAGCAATAAAAATCTGCTTGGAATGCCAATTTAAGAAACATAAAAATTGGAGCTGTTCTTATTGAAGTGGGATCCCTGTGGGCTCTGAGGTACTTCCTTGGAATCCAGGCTCCACAGAACACAGTCTTCCTATTTAAGACAATGTGTCAGTGTGCTAACTGTACACAGTTTTTAACGAGTCCTCTTGTACAATAATGCCCAGTGACTTAAAAAGGAAAGAAAAAAGAATATATAAATGCTATGAAAATTTTTTTTTTATGAAATTAGCTCATGAACTTCTCCCTGCAACTGTCTGAAATTAAGGAGAGAGTAATAGGGCAACAGACACATTTTATATTTCCGTAAAGCCTAACATAGACTGGGGCTAGGAATGGGATGAATATTCAAATAGGGGAATAAGGAGTTTCTGTTAGGGATGATGGAAAAGTTTTAGAAACAGATAGTGGTGGTGGTCGCACGACACTCTGAATATACTAAATGCCACTGAACTGCACACTTTGAAAAAGTTAAAATGGCAAATTTTATGTTGTATACATATTGTAACACACAAACATACACACACATAAAGATAGGAGGAGAGAAGGGAATGAAATATTAGCCATGAAAGTGCAGAGTTACGTTTCCTGCTCAGTCTCAGATTTTACCCTCCGATTACAACTTTGGTGCAAAAGAATTGCACTGTAACACCCACCATCATCAAACACAGCCACCTCGCTACGTAACACGCCTTCACAGGCATCTCTACCATTTCACAATGAATTTGTTTAACGGTTTTGAACTTCTTCTAAGCCGCTTTGGTGGAATTCCTGTAATTACCTAAATCCACAAGGTTTATTAATATACAATTTACAGACCTTTGAAAATATTCAGGTAATGGTTGGAGGTTTAATAGCAACACAATTCTTTTTACAGTGTCCTGCACAAAAACTATAATATTTAAAAATAGAAATATTACAAATAAATATTGATATTATTTTCAAAGATGCTGGGGCTGATGTTGGAGGGGTTCTTTGGTTAAAATTGTTCCTTGCTGGAAATGAAGGTGGGTGGGAATTGAGTCATGCTCAGCAATGGAAGTCCTGCTCTGCGACATAAACACCCAGAATAGTGTGTATCAGGATACCGGAAGAGAGCAGGACCCTAGCTAGTCACCAAGAGAGATCCAGAGGGGCAATGCTCTGACGTGAAGAAACACTCTTACAAAACCATGAAGATGCAAATGATATAGCCCACCTTTTTTCAGTATCTTAAACTCTTTTTCTTTTTGTCCCTTATCTTTTTTCATTTGGTATAAATGCTCTTGTTCCAATGGCAGGCTGCCAATTTTCAGAACTATGGAACTGTTACAAGTAAGGCTCAAACTAGACTTGCAAATCATTTGCAAAACCCCATGGGCTGTAGAAGTTTCCACTTTACAAAATTTAATTCAGCTTTTTTCCTTCTCTAAAGTTATTCACCCTACTCATAGTCATTAACTTCTACTGCTAAAAACATCTGCCGGCAGAAAATTCTTTCCTCTTACTGCCAGTGGGTTCTCAAAAGAAAGGAAAGTAGAATATATTAAATATTTATCACAGGATGATTTCTAGTAGGTCTTTTGTTATTTCTTCTAGGCCGTAGATACGACAAATCCATTAATTCCTTTCATGGGTAGACTTAAAGAGGTAACCGCTTCTTCCCCGGAGCTAAGGATAAAAGCTTGCGATTGCCTAAGACATCGGAAGTACTTTTGTTAGCATCTCTCTCCTGATAAGCAGCACACAACTGTAAGAATTAATAGTTACTTCCTCTTTTTTTTTCCTCTTTAGTAAGCCCTCATAAAAATAAAAAGGATTAATGTCAAGAAAAGTCTGTAAAACAGACTGATCAATACTGACTTGCAAAAAGTACCTGCATTAAAAAACAACTACCCCATAAAATATACAATATGGGTATTTTATATGAGTAAGAAATTATTTTGAGACTAATGTTTTGAGATTGCTGTAAATTATTTTTATTTACTTATTTTTGTAAGTTATTTTTAAAATGTCACACTCACCTTAGTGATTTTCAGGAACTTTGAGGGGTCCAGCACCCGACTGTTCTTGGCCCCCTGCACAGTATTCCAGCCACCTTCGTCCACTCTCTGGACGCCTGCAGAGAGAACAGAGTGAGCTACAGTCTCTCATCTGCTTCAGATCAGTTTGGAGAGTGAAGAAGGTTTTCAGCTCAGCTGTTTCAATCAAAACCAAAGAAAATAGACTAAAGGAGCTGTGTAACACTGCTCTAGTCTCCTTAACACCCACAGCTTGAGACTACCAAGCAGAAACATCTGCTCGGACCTCCCATGAAGCATTACTGACCTGGAAGAAACAACTGACACAAATGAGCAGAGATTTTGTGCTGGATAAGGAAGGGCCAGATCTAGTCTTTACAGAGTTAATGACTAGAGCACTCTGGGAGAAATCAAATGGAAATTATCGGTTCCAAAGTTAACTTCACTTAATGGTGTCAAACAACACAAGCATGCTTTGCTCTTCCTCCCGAATCTGCTTCTCCAAACTCTCAGCTGTTCAGGCCAAAAACTTGGGTGCTCTTTCTCTCACACCTCACACCCAATTTATTAGCAAATCTTGTCAGTTCAACCTTTACAATATATTCAGAATTTGGTCCCTTCCATCCACCACCAACACTAGTAGCTGGTTTAAGCCACTAACATCTCTTTCCTGGATTACTATAAAAACCTCCTCACTGGACTCCCTGCTTCCACCCTTGTCTACCCTTAATAAAGCAATCAAGATGATAGCGCTGTTGTATGCTGTCAAGTTGAAATTCTCATATTAATCCTATATGACATTGCAGAACTGCCCCATAGGGCTTCCTAGGCTGTAATCTTTGAGAGCAAATCGCCAGGTCTTTTCTCCCAGGGAGTTGTTGGGTGGGTTGGAACTGCCAACCTTTCAGTTAGCAGCTGAGCACTTAATGATTGTGCCACCAGGATTCCTTCAATGTGATACTAGTAAAGTATAAGTCAGATCATGTCCCTTCTCTGCTCAAAACATTTCTGATCTCTTTCTGTCTCATTCAGAGAAAAAGAGGTTACTTACAAATGGCCTACTAAACTCTAAAATAATCTGGCCCCATTGCCTTTCAAACCCCATCTTCTACCACTCTTCCCACTCATGCTCTTGGCTCTAGCCACACCGGTGGCCTTATTGTTCCTTGAAAGTGCTGCTTCAGGGTCTTTGTCCTTACTATTCCCTTTGCCTAAAACTCTCTTTCCCCAGATATTGACATGGCTTGCTCCCTCACCTGCTTCAAGGCTCTGCACAAAGATAACAACTTTAAGAGGTTCCCCAACCTCGTTACTTAAAATTGCAACCCCAACCACCAAGACTTGCACCCCCCGCCCGCTTTCCCTACTTTATTTTGCCCTACAGAACACCTGTATCTGACAAATTATTATTTCACTTAAATATTTGTTTATTGTCTTTTGGCCCCAGTACAATGTAAGCCATGAGAGGAAAGGAATTGGTCTCTCTTTTTAAGTGATAGGCTCTCAGTAAATATTTATCGAATAAATCAATGAAAGCCCATCAAACTGTCCAAAAGCTTTTCTGATCCTCATATACTTCTTGATTTTCTCTGCGCTATCTAATAGTACTGATCATGAACAGACTTGCTTCTTCCTTGTTTCTATGACACTTATATCCTAGTTCTCTGTCCTCTCCATTTGTTCTTTATCTGTCATTTCTGCGAGAGTTTTTTCTTCCGCTAGTTATCTGTGGACATCTCCATGGATTAGGCATTGATCTCTATTTCTTTCTCAATCTAGTTCAACAATAAAAGTCATTACCTGAAAGGCACTGTGGTAGGCACTAGGGTGAAGAAGGTGAATTAAATGTAGTATCCCATGTAACTTAAAAGTACTTTCTTCCCTGGGGGATTCAACTCTCATAGCAGCGTCAATGTAAGCTTTACTGTGTGTGTGATAAATAATAGCGAGAGATACCTGCTAATGAGTTGCCTCTAACTTATGGCAACCTTACCCACAACAGAATGAATACTGCCTGGTCCTACAACATCCTCATGATTGCTGATGTATTTGAGTTCATCACTGTGGCTCTTGTGCTAACCCATCTTAGCAAGCGTCTTCCTTGCCCTTGCTGGCCCTCTACTTCACCAAACATGACATCTTCCACTAGCGAATGATCCCTCCTGATGATGTCCATAGCAAGCCAAACTGGATAACGTTCTGTTGTAATCCACAAGGTCTTCAATGGCTAATTTTCAGATGTAGACTGCCAGGCCTTTCTTCTTAGTCTTAGTCGGAGGTTCTGATGAAAGCTATCTACCATGGGTAACCCTGCTGGTATTTGAAACACCAGTGGCATAGTTTCCAGCAAGACAGCAACACACAAGCCATCACAATATGACAAACTGACAGATGGTGGGTAATAAATAATAGCTAATGATTACTGAGCATTTACTATGTGCCAGGTGCTACGTTAAATGCTTTACATATATTTCCTCATTTCATCCTCACACAGATAGATCCTTTGTTCTACAGAAGAAGTGATTTATGTAAGGTCATACCACTTAGGAAGTAGAAGAGCTGAAACTCAAACCCAGACAGTTTGGCTCCAGAGTCTATGTTCTCAAACTATACTATATGACCAAATCACTACCTTGATCACTTCACTGCCCAGTGGTCTAATGAGCATTCCCATTTGGACACCCTGTGATCATGTCAAAATAAACAAGCTCAAAGGAAAAATTATCATTTCACTTCTGAAAAAAGATTTCCTCTTTTAATGTTCCTAAATTTTTCAATGGACTATTTTCTCAGGTGCAAAATGCCTTTTATTTCATCTCTCATAGTCTTTGCATCGTTTTCTTCCTTTCTATTCTCATCGCTGTCGATTCTCACCTAGGATTCTAGCAATGGCAACATTGCTGAGTTCAGTGTACCTCTTTAATTCATAATGTGAAAAGCAATTAGACTTACTTTATTTATATACCTCAGCATGACATTAACGAGCCCTGGTGGGACAAGAATTAAGTACTCTGCTGCTAACCAAAGGGTTGGCAGTTCAAATCTACCCAGCGGCTCCAAGGAAGAAAGACCTAGAGATCTGTTCCTGTAATGATTACCGCCTAGAAAACCCTATGGGGCAGTTCTCCTCTGTCACATGGGGTCACTATGAGTCGGAATCAACTCACAAACACCCAACAACAACAAAGCATAGCATTATTCCTTTCCTAAAAAACTCAGAATGGCTCTTTAATGTCTATCAAATCCAAAGTTCTAAATCTGGCCCCATTCTTCCAGACAAAGATTCTTCCATTCCTTTCAAACACCTAAAAGTTTGTTCCAATGAGGCTTGTTTATTCCTTTTCACAACACATTTATTTCAGTTTCATGACAAAAATTTGTCTCCCTCCCTTTCAAATACCAACTACCCTTTCAAGACCCATTTCAAGTACCCCTTCCTCAAATAAAGATTTCTTCCAGGTTTCTATCTCTTTTCTCTGAATTTAACAATCTTAATGGAGAATACATTTCATAACTGATAATATTTTCCATTTGTTTGACAAATGTTTCCTGTATTAGTTTTGTCTTCTCAGATAAACGGTAAGCTTTTAGAGGGAAGAGACTATATTTTCCACTGTTTTTGATATTCCTCACCAACACTGAGTATATAGAAGATGCTCAGTAAAGTCTTGTTGATTATGAACTTTGAAGTGGTTAAAGAAATCATGTCTAGTTTCTGTATTCTCTGTGTTTACTTGATAACTGGTCTCTGGGTAACACTGTTTCACTTATGAATTACCACTCTTTTCTTTGGGTTATTCCTTCTGATCTCATGTCACACTTAGAGAATTCCTACGTATCTGTCCTCCAAATTCTCAAGTTCTCTAAAACCTAGTGGACATCACCCCTCACCTGGTCTTCTTTTCTCTTTGGTCATGAGCTGTTGGACCTTCCTTTGCTCTTCTTGTTCTTCTATTTTAGCCTCTTTGTGTATCTGTTCAATAGTTTTAGGGCCTTGATCTGCTCTCCGAGATACCCAATTACACTATAAAAATAGAAAATAAGGTCATCAGCCAGATGGCAACAACTGAAAATAAAAATTAATTTTTTAAAAACTTTATTTTTCACTGGTTGTAAAGTATTAAATACCTTCAAAATTTAGCACCATGGCAGTTTCTCATCTGCTCATAGAAGGCACTATGTGCAGTTTGCAGATTAGAGCTAAAGAATTAAATACTTTTCAGTCAACTCAAACTACTGTATACTGATAATTCCAATCGACAATGGATAAAAAGAACAGAATAAATAAAAGACTGGCCCAAATGTGCTTTATTATTATTTATTACATTTGAAAGGAATCAGAGAAGATAAGGAACCCTGGGCCTTGCCTTACTTCATTGCCTTATCTACTCGGTTCATATCACACTCATGGTGGTCCTAAATCAAAGATGGCTAGCATTTTTCTTCCTTCCATGTCACACTTAGATTTAGCTTACAATAACTAAATGTAATTGACCAAAGTTTGAATTCAGAATGGATGATTTTAAAATTGCAATGTGGTTTGATAATCAGACTAAGGAGAATAAACATGTAACAGGCAGAGATAAATGCCTTTTACCCTTTCACAATGCTCTCCCATGGAGGTTTGCCAGATTGAGTTCTGAGGGTTCTGAGACAAAAGCATTAAGTACTTACAGATGTAAATACTAGAAGCCCCCCCCTCCTATATTATTTTTTCTACTTACCAGCCTTAGGTCTATCACATCCTGAAGCATGAATCGAATCCTAGATGATGTTTTTCTTTCTTTCACAATTTTCTCCATCTGATTAAAATACTGGTCCATACGAGGCTATAAGAGACAAAACCTTAGTATTTCTGGCTGAGGAATTCAAATGTAATTTTACCAGGTGCAGTTTTTTTTTAATTCAAAAATTTTATATGCAAATCGTTTTGTGACATCAGTTGCAATTCCTGCAATGTGTCAGCACTCTCCCCCTTTTCCTTTACACCCTGGGTTCTCCGTGTCCGTTCATCCAGTTTTTTTGACCTTCTCGCCTCCTCGCCTTTCCTCTTGGGCAGGTATTGCCTATTTGGTCTTGGGTACTTAACTGAACTAAGAAGCACATTCCTCATTTGTATTACTATTTGCTTTATAGGCCTGTCTAATCTTTGGCTGGAAACCCTATTGGTGTAGTGGTTAAGAGCTATGGCTGCTAACCAAAAGGTTGGCAGTTCAAATCCACCAGGGACTCCTTGGAAACCCTATGGGACAGCTCTACTCTATCTGTAATGTCAATATCAGTCGGAATTGACTCAACAGCAACGGATTTTTTATCTTTGGCTGAAAGGTGGGCTTTGGGAGTAGCTTCAGTTCTGAGTTAGCACGGTGTCTTGGGGGATCCTCCAGTCACTGTCAGACCAGTAAGTCTGGTCTTTTTTGTGAATTTGAATTTTGTTCTACATTTTCTCCCACTCTGTTTGGGACCTGGTACTGTGATTCTTGTTAGAGACGTCAGTGGTGGTTGCCGGGCACCATCTAGTTCTTCTGGGCTCAGGCTGGTGGACGTTCTGGTTCACGTGTCTATTTTTCTACGGGGAAATATTAAACAACTCAGGAAGCATCAAAAGAAGATGGAAGGAAGGCATAGGGTCACTATACCAAAAAGAATTGGTCAATGTTCAACCATTTCAGGAGGTACCATATAAGCAGGAACCAATGGTACTGAAGGAATAAATCCAAGCTGCACTGAAGGCACTGGCAAAAAACAAGGCTCCAGGAATTGACAAATATAATTGAGATGTTTCAACGAATGGATACAGTGCTGGAAGTACTCATTCATCTATGCCAAGAAATTTGGAAGACAGCTACCTAGCCAGGGAACTGCCAGAAATCCAAGCCAGATTCAGAAGAAGATATGGAATGAGGGCTATCATTGCTGATGTCAGATGGATCCTGGCTGAAAGCAGATGATACCAGAAAGATGTCGACCTGTGTTTTATTGACTATGCAAAGGCACCGGACTCTGTGGATCATAATAAATTACGGATAATGTAGCAGAGAATGCGAATTCCAGAACACTTAATTGTGCTCGTGAAGAACCTGTCCATAGATCAAGAGGCAGATGTTCAAACAGAACAAGGGGATACTACATGGTTTAAAGTCAGGAAAGGTGTGCATCAGGGTTGTATCCTTTCACCATATTTACTCAATCTATATGCTGAACAAATAATCCTAGAAGCTGGACTATTTGATGAAGAACTTGGCATCAGGATTGGAGGAAGACTCATTAACAATCTGCATTATGCAGATGAAACAACCCTGCTTGCTGAAAGTGAAGAGGACTTGAAACACTTATTGAGGAAGATCAAAGACCACAGCATTCAGTGTGGATTACACCTCAACATAAAGAAAACGAAATCCTTATAACTAGACCAATAAGAAAACATCATGATAAACTTGCATTGGGCAAATCTGCTGCAAAAGACCTCTTTAAAGTGTTGAAAAGCAAAGATGTCACCTAGAAGACTAAGGTGTGCCTGACCCAAGCCATGGTGTTTTCAATCGCCTCCTATGTATATGAAAGCTAGATGATGAATAAGGAAGACCAAAGAAGAATTGATGCCTTTAAATTGTGGTGCTGGAGAAGAATATTGAACATACCATGGACTGCCAAAAGAATGAACAAATCTGTCTTGGAAGAAGTACAACCAGAATGCTCCTTAGAAGCAAGGCTGGCAAGACTATATCTCACATATTTTAGACATGTTGTCAGAAGGGATCAGTTCCTAGAGAAGGACATCATGCTTGGCAAAGTAGAGGGGCAAGAAAAAGGGGAAAGACCCTCTCTTAAAAGCCTGTGAGCGGCCATCTAGTATACACCACTGGTCTTACCCCTTTGGGAGCAAAGAAAAATGAAAAAACTAAAGATATAGGGGAAAGATTAGTGCAAAGGACTAATGGACCACATCTACCACAGCCATCAGACTGAGTCCAGTACAACTAGATGGTGCCCGGCTACCACCACAGACTGCTCTGAGAGGGCTCACAATACAGAGTCCTGGAGAGAGCTGGAGAAAAATGTAGAACAAAATTCTAACTCAAAAAGAAAGACCAGACTTGCTGGCCTGACAGAGACTTGGGAAACCCTGAGAGTATGGCCCCCGGACACCCTTTCAGCTCAGTAATGAAGTCACTCCTGAGGTTAACTCTTCGGCCAAAGATTGGACAGGCCCATAAAACAAAATGAGACTAAAGGAGCACACCAGCCAAGGAGCAAGGACCAGGAAGCAGGAGGGAACAGGAAAGCTGGTAATAGGGAACCCAAGGTTGAGAAGAGAGTGTTGACATGTCGTAGAGTTGTTAACCAATGTCATAAAACAATATGGGTATGAACTGTTTAATGAGAAGCCAGTTTGTTCTGTAAACCTTCATCTAAAGTAAAATAAAAAAAGAAAAAGAGGAAGACCCTCAATGAGATGGACTGACGCAGTGGCAGCAACGATGGGCTGAAGCACGATTGTGAGGATGGTGCAGGACTGGGCAGTGTTTCGTTCTATTGTACGTGGGGTTGCTATGAGTCAGAACTGACTCAATGGCATCTAACAACAACAACAACAACACTATCTAGTTAGTGATTTTCCCTTTCTACCCCTCCCCTCCCTTGTAACCATCAAAATGCCCTCCAGATTCATCCATGTTGTGAGATGTTTTGAGGATTCATCATTATTCATTACCCTTGTGCAGTATTCCCCTGTGTGTATGTACTGTACTTGTTACCCATTCATCTGTTGGTGGGCACTTAAGCTGTTTCCATCTTTTGCTCCTGTGACTAATGCTGCAGTGATCATGGGTGTGCATGTATCTAGACATGTGATTGGTCTTCTTTCTCTAGAATATATTCCGAGGAGTGGGAATGCTGCATCCTAAGGTATTTCTATTTCTAGCTTTTTAAGGAGGTGCCGTGTCATGTTCCACAGCGGTTGTGCCATTTTACATTCCCACTAGCAGTGCATAAGAGTTCCAATCTCCCCATAACTTCTCCAACATTTGTTATTTTCTGTTTTTTGATCAGTGCCAGTAATGTCGGGGTAAGATAATATCTCACTGTATTTTTGATTTGCATTTCCCTAATGGCTAATGATTGTGAGCATCTCCTCATGTGTCTGTTAGCCACCTAAATATCTTCTCTAGTGAAGTATCTGTTCTTATTCCTTACCCATTTTTAAATTTGGTTGTCTTTTTGTTGTTGAGGTGTTTTCTATAGATTTTAGAGATTAGACCCTTGTTGGATATGTCATAGACAAAATTATTTCTCAATCTCTATGTTCTCCTTTTACTCTTTTGAGAGTGTAAGTGTTTTATTTTTAGGAGCTCCCAGTTATCTAGTTTATCTTCTGGTGTCTGTACATTGTTAGCTATGGTTTGTATTGCATTTATGCCATGTATTTGGGCCCTCAGCGTTGCTCTATTTTTTTCTTCTATGATCTTTACCACATAGAATTTTTTTTTTTATTAACTTTTATTGAGCTTCAAGTGAACGTTTACAAATCAAGTCAGACTGTCACATATAAGTTTATATACACCTTACTCCGTACTCCCACTTGCTCTCCCCCTAATGAGTCAGCCCTTCCAGTCTCTCCTTTCGTGACAATTTTGCCAGCTTCCAACTCTCTCTATCCTCCCATCCCTCCTCCAGACAGGAGATGCCAACACAGTCTCAAGTGTCCACCTGATATAATTAGCTCACTCTTCATCAGCATCTCTCTCCTACCCACTGTCCAGTCCCTTTCATGTCTGATGAGTTGTCTTCGGGAATGGTTCCAACAGAAGGTTTGGGGACCATGACCGCCGGGATTCCTCTAGTCTCAGTCAGACCATTAAGTACGGTCTTTTTGTGAGAATTTGGGGTCTGCATCCTACTGATCTCCTGCTCCCTCAGGGGTTCTCTGTTGTGCTCCCTGTCAGGGCAGTCATCGATTGTGGCCGGGCACCAACTAGTTCTTCTGGTCTCAGGATGATGTAGGTCTCTGGTTCATGTGGCCCTTTCTGTCTCTTGGGCTCTTAGTTATCGTGTGACCTTGATGTTCTTCATTCTCCTTTACCATATAGAATTTTAAATTGCCTAGGAATAACAATTTTATAGCTAAAAAGTAATGTGGTATAATTTTTAATTGAACTTATGATGCTCCAAAATAAAGACTACATTTTCTAGGCTTCCCGGCAGCTGGCTATGGTCATGTGACCAAGTTCAGGCTGAGAGATCAAGTGGAAATATCCTATGGCAGCTCCCTGGGAAGTTCCTTAAGATAGAAATGGCTGTGTCCTTTGCCCCTTTTCCCACTTTCTCTGCTGAGAAAGGTAATGCAAATTTATCATGATGGTTCTTATTGGTCTAGTTGTGAGGATTTTGTTTTCTTTATGTTGAGGTATAATCCACACTGAATGCTGTGGTCCTTACCTTAGTGACGGTAGAATATTAAGCTGGAAGCATCTGGATTCTTTTTTTAAATTGTGTTTTTTTTTTTTTTACAGAGCAAAATTAGTTTCTCATTAAACAATTAATACACATATTGTTTTGTGACACTGGTTGCCATCCCATGACACATCAACACTCTCCCCTTCTTGATCTTGGGTTCCCCATTTCCATGTGTTTAGCTTTCCTGTACCCTCCTGCCTTCTCGTCTTTGCCCTTGGGCTGGTGTGCCCATTTAGTCTAGTATACATGGTTCAGCTACATGTATTACTGTTTGTTTTATGGGCCTGAAGTATGAACCTCAGGAGTGACTTCAGTACTGAGTTAAAAGGGTGTCCAGGGCCATACCCTTCGGGTTTCTCCAGTCTCTGTCAGGTCTTTTTTTGCGTGAGTTTGAATTTTGTTCCATATTTTATTCCAGCTCCATCCAGGACCCTCTAATGTGACCCTGTCAGAGCAGTCAGTGGTGGTAGCCAGGCACCATTTAGTTGTGCTGGAGGATCTGGATTCTTGATCTCTGAGCTATCAGAACTATTTCAGACTTTTGAGCCACCAGACCAGCCACAGACTTATCTCCAAATTTTTGTTTACATGAAGAAGAAATAAATTTCAATTATGTAGAAGCTGCTGCTATTTGGAGTCTTCTGTCATGGGCAAACAGAAAACTAGCTGATTCAAATATTATGGAACGTTTCTGACATTGTTTCTTTGAAGCATTTTTAATGCCCCCACCTCTTTTTTGGACATTGCCATGTTATGTTTGAATTGTAGCAGTTTTAATAATTTCTTGTATTATAGTTAGATAGCTATTTCATTAACTAGAGCATAAACTTCTTAAGGGAGCTATTGGGACTTCCTCATTTCTGTATTATCCTCGGGCTTATTTCTGCCCACAATCTGCTATCTATACAAACGACCCGTGAAGTGATCATGGCAGAAGAAAAAGGATGAGGGAGAAATAATTTGAACAACCCACAAATGTAATGGAAATGTGGTAAGAAGCATTATGGCCAAATACTGGCAATGAGAACAGGCAAAAGAAGAAAAATAAACAGCCTAGACTGATGGGGGGAAACCCTGGTGGTGTAGTGGTTAAGTGCTATGGCTGCTAACCAAAAGGTTGGCAGTTCAAATCCACCAGGCGCTCCTTGGAAACTCTATGGGGCTGTTTTACTCTGTCCTATAGGGTTACTATAAGTCGGAATCGACTTGATAGCAATGGGTGGGTAGACTGATGGGGCAAAATGGAACTCTTTTGTTGATAGTCTTAGCTCTTTTTCAAGTGACCAACAGCCTTGCTGAAGGTCTGTGAGATTTTGGATTTTTACCTTTGCTTTCTCAAAGTCCAGGTCTTTGCCAATGGTAGTGAGTAGGCGACACAGACACTCCAGTGATTCTTCATCATGGTTCTTTAGCAGCTTCACCACGCAGTCGTGCATGATGGCCTCAGTCAGCATTTTCAGTTTAAAGAGTTCCCCAATAAACTTGATGTTACCAATGGATCTCCTCCGGGCTTTGTCCTTGGCTTCTTCCAGTTCATCATGAAGCCTTGTCCTCTCCTCTGGCTGTTGTGTAAGGAGGAAAAACAGAATCTTGATGATGAAAGCTGTATTGTACAAAAGATGCTAAGAACATACACTTAGATTCATGGTCCTTACCCTTTCTAGGAGTCAGGCAACCCCTTCGAGAATCTAAAAGAAGGTATGAACTACATCCAAAAGTTTGCATCCATTTTTAGGAGATTTCTAGAGCTCATTTCTGGCTTAGAGGGTTGAGTTGCTCTAACCTATTGCACTAACTCTCCTAAAGGGAAGGACACATTCCACTAAAACATGGATATTGTATCTCTACACAAAAAAAAGGCTACAGGCCTCTCTTAAAATAGTACGGATTGCTGTAGCTGACTTCATGAGACTTCTACTTGATAACATTAAAGTGCACAAGCACTGTCTTTCTGTGAAAATACTTACAGCACTGGCAGCTTCGAGTTCTTTCTGTTTCTTCTCAAAGACATCATCATCTGCTTTATCTTTTTCAAATTCCTTCTGGCAACGGTTCAGTAGCAGCTTCCGGAAATTCACTGTGTTTCCAGGCTTGTCTGCCATGGGTACTTTCAGCTGCATCCAGATGGGAAAATGAAAAAGTAGAAAGATTACTTAAAGACATTCAAAGATTTTCTCAAAATATTTATTTCCTTTATTGTGCACAATAATGCTGACTGAATCACAGGGAAGCATTCTACAAGAGGTATACAATTTAGCTTCAGGCATTTCATGATTAAATTGCAAGATCTGTCTTGAATTTTAGCCAGAAAAGATACATATTCCTTGTGCTGCATCTGTTATGGTCATGCCACTTTGAAATCCATCTGACATCATTATAACTATAACCCTGTACTTTTAACTCTGTAGGGTTATTTATTACTTTTGTCTTTTCTTAATGCCATTTTAAGTACTTAGGTTTAAAGAAACAAGTAGAAATACCATAAAACGAGTGAGAATTTCATGGCCATTAAAAAACTGTTACAGGTCAGATCTTTAGACAAAAGGCAGAAAGGGGGACATTTGAGGATTTTTTGAGATATATTTTCCTAAGGGGAATGTCAGAATATTATAATGCTAGTAACTCTCCTTGACCACCAATACACTATGTTTACTGATTATATCTTATGTGCAAAAAAAAAAAAAAAAAAAAACTTGTTCTCTAAAAGTTCAGCCTAACAAATGGTCACTTTAGGAACACTCTTTTTATATACAGAAAGACAGAGTGGAGAAGGAGAGGTCACTTGGAGGCAAACTGCTTACAAGGTTGCCATCCAAATCCAATAATAATTACCTTCTGGTAACTGCAATAGCTCATGTCTCCAAGGTTACTTATAACCAAACACAGGGATACTTTTATAAGTGTGCTTAGAATAAAAAAAGAGCAGACGGCAGTAGTGCTTCTATCTGACTAAAATATTTGATTTTATAGATAAAATACCCCTGAACACAATTTTGAATAGCTGTTGCCTAACAAGACAAAATGGTTTTTCTGAAATCACAAAGTGGCTCCCACAGTTCTGAAATATATATTTGGTCTTGGCTTAATGGCAGAACACAGGGAAAACAGAACGTACTGCATTTATGCTTATAAAATAGCTAACATTTTGTAATGGTTGCACGTTAATATTTTTAACTGAGAGCACACTAACCCACGGTCTCTGAAAGGTCATTTAATAAGTCCAGTTCTAATCAACCAAGGGACCAAGTGTTACCTATTTCTTTTCTGTAGGAAATGTTAACTTAGGAAGAGGAAAAGGTCATCAAAAACTTTTTTAGAAAATCACAGAAAAGCCAACATATCCTGATTTCCAAATTCAGGCTGCAAAAATGAAAGAGACTCCCAACTGAAAGGTCGGAGTTTCGAAACCACGGGTGGCTCTGCAGCCGAAAGTTGTAGCAGTCTGCTTCCGTACAGATTTACAACCTTGGAAATCCCACGGGGTCACTAAGAGTTGGAATCGACTGGACAGCAGTGGGTTTTGCTTTACAGATCATTTCACAGTCGGACCTTCTCTACGCACACAGAGGAGGGCCCAAGAGTTTATCAGCCTTCAAAGAACAACACATGACACAAAGCAAAGGTTTTCAAAAGCGAGAGTCAAAAGTAGTCTCTATATTCTACTACATAGGACACAGAACACTTAGTAAGTGCACTAATTAAGCAATACAAAATAGAACCAAGAAGTATACCCACAAGCAGACTGGCATAAAAAAGAGCACCAAAATGGCATCAGGTTCCAGAACAAACTAAAGGTTCTACAAATCAGCAGTTATAGCCAACTTGCTTCTTTATGGCAACACGAGTTAAACCAGGCAAAAAGTCCTATCCAGCTTCTTGGCATATTAACACTAAGAATGTAATTGATTAATAAGATAAAAAAGCCTGTGCTACAATCAATCAGCCCAAAGAGATGTTTCCTGCATTAGACTGACTGTGTAGAAAATGGAGGGACTTAGGCAACAATATGAAAATCTAAGCCACCACAGCCATATAGTGAGAGAAACCAGAGTTAAAATTAGTCAAAAAAAAAAAAAAGCTTGCAAGATAAAATAAATACAACTTGTAATGGCAAGGCATAGCTTTCACACCTTTTGTATATGCTATATATGTTGAAAGAGCTAGGTTACAGTTCAGAAGATTTGCTTACTTGTTATATAAACAAAAGCAACTCTTTTAACCCAAGTTTCAGTTTCATCATCTAAAACAAGAGCGGCACAATACATCTGTCTAACTTGGAGGTAGCTTTGAGTATTCAATGAAACAACATTTGATGGAAGCTTTGTAACTGTCACTGACAAGTAAGCTGTAACTGGGGTGTGCTGGGACACTGAAATTGAAAGAGTGCTGGAATCTTGAATCATAAAATCAGGGTTTGAATCCCAGCCCTTCAGGGTTTGAATCCCAGCTCAGTAACTAATCAGCCATGTGAACTTCAGTAAGCAACTCATCGAGCCTTAGTAGCCCTCATCTGTTAAAGTGATTCTTCAAGTGATTGCAGGTTGAGGGACAATAGAAAAATAGCTGTTGAAACAAGAGCTGTGGAGATAGTGAATTCCAGCTCTGCCATGTGACTCTAGACAAGTTACTCAGCTTTACCAAACCTCCATTTCCTTCTAAAACGGGGATGATAACATCCATCTCTTAGGACTGTTGGGAGGATTAAAAGAGATAGTCTAGGCAAAGCAAATAATAGTGGCTGACACATAGCCTTTCTTGGAAACTCTATGGGGCAGTTCTACTCTGTCCCATAGGGTCGCTATGAGTCGGAATCGACTCGACGACACTGGCTGGACACATAGTAAGGACACCCAAAACAGAATACAGTTATACTTAAACACCTGGAGCTGTATCTGACATGCCTATGATTAAAAATTAATAGTAATCTATATTGTAATAACATAGCTATTAAGGAAAGTATGTTAAAAAAAAAAAAAAAAAGTATGTAAGCAAAGTTTGCTCACTAAGTAACAGGAAAAGAACCACAAAGAACAAGAGATAGGAACATCTGCTATCCCAGAATGATGGTTAAGGGAAATTTCACAGGCACAGGACACAAAGAAATGTGATCACACAACAGCCTTTTAGATATACTCACATGGAAGTATTAAAATAGAACAATCAGCAGAATGGCCACAGATTTGAAAGTGTATACATTTCTAAAGGAACAAATGCCTAGCTACACAGCCCCCTAAAGACTTTTCTTTGAAGGTGATCTTGATGCTCTCTGGGAATGGTTGGCAGGGCTATGGAAACGGGCCAGTGAGAACATATCCTGAGATCGCTGATTCATGATTTTTTTTTTATACTTAAGAGATGATAAATTCCAACAAAATTATGACACGATTAAATCATGGACTGGATGGTGACTGGTAAGAAGATATGCTGGAATTGGTTAGCTGGAGCAGAACACGAAGAATGGACAAACAGCAGACAAGGTAGATGCCTGGAAATGTGATCATGGACAGTTAACGAAAATGAAAAGTGATGTGTAGCAGCATGAAAAAGATCTCTTTAGACAACTACGATTTTCATTTAGTAACAGTCCATGATCAAAACTAAGAAATATCAGTGTTTCAAATGGGTTGTTCGGGAGATGCTTTCCTTTTCTCCGGGAGCAAAGTAATCAAAATATTTTAGTAAGGCTGCTTGGTAAGCTAGATTCACTGGAGAGCACCTACCTTTTTATTTGTACACAGTAATAAACTAACAGTGTGATATGAGCTCTATGAGACCTGTTCACACACAGGTCAGCCAGCGATCTTGGATATGAATGTTGTCAGCATCGAGTAGTAATTTTCTTCACGCAGCAGGACCTGTACTGCTTACGTATTTGCTAGTGTTGAGGGTAGATACCTCTCATCCCCAAAGGATCAAATTCCCAGAGAATCACTGAGGGTCGTCAGTTATGTGAGTCATAACCAAACCAATCCAAACCGACTCACAGTGACCTTATAGGACAGAGTAGAACTGCCCCATACAGCTTCCAAGGAGTGGCTGATAGATTCAAACTGCTGACCTTTTGGTAAGCAGCTATAGCTCTTAACCACTGTGCCACCAGGGCTCTGTGTGGGTCATAAAGAACCTCCAACTATGGTACTCAAATGGGAGATCAGAAAGTAGAAGGATAAGCCCAAGCCTTGCTCAGGATGCTCGGGATTCTCAATGCTGCCTCAGAACATGAAGATGCTAGTAGTAACCCATGGCCCAGAAGCCATTTTGCCCTTCTCGTTTGAGGCAAAATACTTGGAACAATTAGTGCAATGTAAGCAAGTGGCACCTCTGTGCTAACTCTAAAGTCCTGGTTTCTCCAGAATAGTTTACTCTTAAATATGAAGTGAACAGCAATAAAGCAGTTGTTCGAATACAACTCTTGAGTTCACAGTGACATACTACTACCTCTTTCAGTGGTTATGTCTATCAGTGCTCTTAGTGAGCCACCTGTGAAAACTGCACAAAACATACTCCGCATGTACTATGAACACATCTATCAAAATGCATCTCTATTAGATATACCTGAAGGTGTATGTAGTGCTGTGGGATGCCCACAAGATTAAAAAAGGGTCAAGTTACGTGAAAGGGTTAGTCATTTCGTATCCATTTTTTCTTCAAACCATTTATTTTCCATCAGGCCATGTGCACGTCCCTCCTCCCCCAAGTGACTCCATCCATTAGCTGTTGCCCAAGACTGAGTTTTCAAGTCTGTGAGTAATTCCAGGCTTTATTTTCTGATGGTATTTGTGACTCTTCTGGTCTCTAAGTATCTTTACTATTCTCAGTCCTGTCATTCTTTTCACATCTTGCTTTGAGGCACATAAAGCAGCAATACTAAAAGCCCTGGGTCTAGCATAACAGGACGGAGTGCTCAAAATTCCACCTTTAGTGCCATTTTTCAGACCTGAGGTACACATGACCACCACAGCAGAGATAAAAAGTAATAAAGGTTTTGTAAAAGGTATAATCTTAGGGCATAAAATAAACTCTGAATTTGCTGGGAAGTTCAGAGACATATACTGAAATCCTGCAGCCTTATAAACCATGGCCATCAAGTTGATTCATGCTTAGAGACAACCCTATAGGACAGGGCAGAACTGTCCCATAGGTTTTCCAAGGAGCAGCTGGTGGATCTGAACTGCCACAGTCTTTTAAAGATGCTTAAAAAAAAAACTCAACCTGCCATGTCAATGGTATCAAAGGTCAGTATGAGAATTCTACTGAAGAGATGGCAGCCTACTGGATCACTTGAAAGGAACTTTTAAATTGGTTAGTTGTTCTTGCATTTACCCACTCACTCACAAAATATATGAGGGCCTATTATGTGCCAGGAACCATCTAGGCAGTGGGAATTCAGCAGGGAACAAAATAGAAAAGTCCCTGCCTTAAAAAAGCTTACATTCTAGTAGGGTTCTGTTATTAGGTGCTGTAGAGTCAGTTCTGACTCACAGTGACTCTACGTACGACAACACAAAACACTGCCAAGTCCTGCACCATCCTCACAATCATCACTGTTTAAGCCTATCGCTGGCCCATTGTTGCAATCCATCTTGTTGAAGGTCTCCATCTTTTTCGCTGACCCTCTACTTTATTAAGCATGATATCTTTCTCCAGGGACTGGCCCCTCAGGATAAGATAGGGATTTTCATTTAAATGACGATTAAAACAAGAGCACAGAAATTTAAATTTACACTTATTCCCATTTAAAATTTTAGGTACAGATTTAGATACAGGATATTTTCTCTTGTCCACTCTTCTCTGTGCGCCACTCAAATCAGTTGTCTTCCTCCTAAGAAAAGTGCTAAATTCTAGTCAAAAGCTTTGCTGTTTGTGGAGTCTTGCAGGCCTTCTCAATAATTCCTAGTTGAACTAGAGGAAACTGCATGGTTTTGTTTTGCATCTCCTTGTCATGTTTGTTGGATAACCTCTTTTGTGAAATGTTTGTGCAAGTCTCCCATCCACCCAAAATTGAGTTTTCTTTTTGATTTGTAGTAATTAAAAAAAAAATTATCTGATAAGCCCTTTATCGAATTTTTGTGTTGCAATTATCTTCTCCTAATATTCAGTTTGCAGTTTTACTCCCTTAATGACATTTTTTGATGAATAGTGTTCTTAATTTTATAGTAGCCCAATTTACCAATTTATCCCTTTGTAGTTAGTGATTTTTATGTCCTGATTAAGAAATTTTCAGGCTAGAAAATATTCTTTGATGATTATGAGAGGGGGCAGGGAAGGAAGGAGGAAAAGGGGTATTCACTAATGAGATAGTAGATAACTATTTTAGGTGAAGGGAAAGACAACACACAGTACAGGAGATCAGCAGAAAGGGACTAAGCCAAAAGCAGTTTCCTGAATAAACTGAACGCTTTGAAGGCCGCGTAGTAGGGGCAAGGGTTTGGAGACCAAGGTTTCAGGGGACATCTAAGTCAAATGGCATAATAAAATCAATTAAGAAAACATTCTGCATCCCTCTTTGGAGAGTGGTGTCTGGGATCTTAAACGCTGGCAAGCAGCCATCTAAGATGCATCGATTGGTCTCAATCCACCTGGAGCAAAGGAGAATGAAGAACACCAAAGACACAAGGTTAATTATGAGCCCAAGAGACAGAAAGGGCCACATAAACCAGAGACTACATCAGCCTGAGACCGGAAGTACTTAGATGGTGCCCAGCTACAACCGATGACTGCCCTGACAGGGAACACAACAGAGAACCCCTGAGGGAGCAAGAGAACAGTGGGATGCAGACCCTAAATTCTCGTAAAAAGACCAGACTTAATGGTCTGACTGAAACTGGAAGGAACCTGGTGGTCATGGTCCCCAGACCTTCTGTTAGCCCAAGACAGGAACCATTCCCAAAACCAACTCTTCAAACAGGGATTGGACTGGACAATGGGATAGAAAACGATGCTGGTGAGGAGTGAGCTTCTTAGATCAAGTAGACACAAGACTATGTTGGCATCTCCTGTCTGGAGGGGAGATGAGAGGGCAGAGAGGGTCAGAAGCTGGCTGAATGGACATGAAAAGAGAGAGTGGATGGAAGGAGCGTGCTGTCTTATTAGGGGGAGAGCAAGTAGGAGTATATAGCAAAGTGTATATAAATTTTTATATGAGAGACTGACTTGATTTGTAAACTTTCACTCAAAGCACAACAAAAAAAATCTTCAGACTAATTAATGTTCTTTTTAGTATTATTTTCCCCACTCTGGCTATTTTTTATCTTTTTTTCTTAATAGCTTTATGTTTACCAGCTTAGATACAGCTTTTTTTTTTTTTTTTTCTTTTTAAAATAGATGCTCAGGGATTGTAGGGTGTCTTTTGAACTGTGGCTTTACTATCTCCGCAGATGTAAAAATATCTGACCCATTATCTCTTCAACTATTGTCCTTTTCCATTTTTTTCCTTCTCCTCCTGGGACTCCAATTAAAGGGAAGTTAGACCTTCTTACAGAATCCTCTCCGGTTTTACCCTTTCTTTTGTATTTTTTGTCTTTTGGTCTCTGTCCTTCGCTGTGGCTATTTTCTACCGACCTATCTTCTAGTTCATAACTTTTATCATTGGCTGTGTCTGATCTGCTATTAAACCCATCCATTCTTAATTTCATTTATTAAATATTCAGTTCTAGAATTCCTACTTGGTTCTTTTTAATACTTTTCGGTTTTCTGTTGAAATTTTCAATCTTGTCTTCGTCACTTTTAACATAATAAGTATACTCAAAAACCAAACCCATTGTCATCAAGTCAATTCTGACTTACAGTGACCCCAGAGGGCTTCCAAGGCTGTAAATCTCTACGGAAGTAGGCTGCCACATCTTTCTCTTATGGAGCTGCTGGTAGTTTCAAATCGCCAACCTTCCAGTTAGCAGTTGATCAATTTAACTACTGTGCCACCACAGCTCCTAAACATAAGTATAGCCATTTTAAAGTTTGTGCTGGATAAAGCCAGTATCTGGTGCCTCTGTGGGACATTTTTATTGTTGTTGCTTCTGCTGGCTCTCATTCATGGTATCTTTTTTGCTTGTGTGCCTGATTATTTCTAATTGTGTGTTGGAGACTTGAAGACTTCGACTAAAAAAAGAAAAAACTGTTCACAGAAATAATTTGAAGTCTAGTATTATAGTCTCTAAAAAGGATTTTTGCTTCTTCCTGAAGATACATTGGGGACACTAGCAATCTGAAATCACTATAATCCAAATTAAAAGACTGAGATGATTTGATGTTAAGACAGTCCCTGTGAGAGCAGGTCAATTTCTAGTTTACCGTTATTCTAAGCATGTGGTCCTTTGGGATCCTAACCTAAAACACTGGGGAGTTTACTAGAGCCTTTTCCATCACTTCTTTTGCAGGCCCTGGCCCCCACTTTGGTCTCCCTAGTCCAGCAAGTCTTTGAAAAACAAGTTGTTCAAGTCTTTTTAGTTGCCTTTTCCAGATTCAGCATTGTCCACAGGGGAAACATCACCAAATGTCTGTCTTCTTTGGATTTCCGCTTTTTCTAGGACCTTAGCCTTAGTAATTCCTTTTAATTTTTTTTTTTTAATATTACCAGCTTTCCTGATTGTCCTCCATGGAAGAGCAGTCATTATCACCAGTTACTATTTACCTGTGTGTACTTTTCCTTAATCCCATTTCTGTCATAATTTTATTACATATGTAGTCGATGGATATTATTACTTTGCATATCGTACTATATTATTAAATTGTATTATATTATCCAGTACTGTCTTTGAGGTTGATTATGCTGATATATTTAGCATAACTTCATTAATTTTAACTGCTATATATATATTACTCATTTGACCAAATAAATTTTATTTGGCTTCAGGTAAAATTTACAGCACAAATTAGTTTTTCATTAAAAAATTCATACACAAATTGTTTTGTGACATTGGTTGCAATCACTGCAATGTGTCAGCACTCTCCCCCTTTCCCTTTATACCTCGGGATCCCTGTGTTCATTCACTCAGTTTTCCTGTCCCTTCCTTCTTGTCTTTGCTTTTGGGCAGGTGTTGTACATTTGGTCTCGTATACTAGATTGATCTAAGAAGCACTTTCCCCATGTGTGGTTATTGTTTGTTTTATAGGCCTGTCTAATCTTTGGCTAAAAGGTAGACTTCAGAAGTGGCTTCAGTTCTGAGTTAGCAGGGTGTCTGGGGGCCACAGTCTCGGGGGTTCCTCCAGTCTCTGTCAGACCAGTCTTTTTTGGTGAATTAGAATTTTGTTTTACATTTTCCTCCTGCTCTGTCTGGGATCCTCTATTGTGATTCCTGTCAACGCCCTCTGTGGTGGTAGCCAGGCATCATATAGTTCTTCTGGGCTCAGGCTGGTGGAGGCTCTGGTTCATGCGGTCCAATAGTCCTTTGGACTAATATTTTCCTTTCATCTTTGGTTTTCTTCATTCTCCTTTGTTCCGAATGTGCTGCAACCAACAGATGTATCTTAGATGGCCGCTCACAAGCTTTTTAAGACCACAGATGCTACTCACCAATTGACCTAGATGTCCCCCAAGACCATGGTCCTCAGCCCTCAGTTCCAGTAACTTGGTCCCTCAAGGTGTTTGGATGTGTCTAGGAAGCTTCCATGACTGTCATGGTCAAGTTGTCCTGACTTCTCCTACACTGTGTGTTGTCTTTCCCTTCAAAGTTAACACTTGTCTACTATGTAGTTAGTGATCTCCCCTCCTCACTCTTCCCCTCCCTTGTAGCCATCAAAAATTGTTTTTTCTGTGTGTAAACCTTTTCTTGTGTTTTTATAATAGTGGTCTCATACAAAATTCGTCCTTTTGTGATTGACTTGTTCCAGTCAGCATAATGCCTTCCAGATTCATCCACGTTGTGAGATGTTTCAAGGATTCATCATTGTTCTTTATCATTGTGTAGTATTCCACTGTGCATATGTACCATAATTTGTTATCCATTCATCTGTTGATGGGCACTTAGGTTGTTTCCATCTTTTTGCTATTGTGAATAACGCTGCAATGAACATGGGTGTGCATATGTCTATTTGTGTGGCAGCTCTTACTTCTCTAGGATACATTCCTAGTGGGGTTGCTGGATCATATGGTATTTCCATTTTTAGCTTTGTAAGGAGGCACCATATCATTTTCCACAGTGGTTGCACCATTTTGCATTCCCACCAGCAGTGTTTAAGAGTTCCAATCTCCTCGCAACCTCTACAACATTTGTTATTTTCTGCTTTTTTGACTAGTGCTAGTAATGTCGGGGTGAGGTGGTATCTCATCGTAGTTTTGATTTGCATTTCTCTTAATGGCTAGTGATTGTGAATATTTCCTCATGTGTCTGTTAGCTGCGTGAATGTCTTCTTTGGTGAAGTGTCTGTTCATACGCTTTGTCCATTTTTAAATTGTCTTTTTGTTGAGGAGTGAAGTATTCTACAGAGTCTAGAGATCAGACCCTTGTTGGATACATTATAGCCAAATTTTTTTCCCCAGACTGTAGGTTCTCTTTCTACTCTTTTGGTGAAATCTTTTGATAAGCGTAAGTATTTAACTTTTAAGAGTTTCCAGTTATCTTGTTTATCTTCTGGTGTTTGTATATTGTTACTTATGGCTTGTGTTGTATTTGCGTCATGTATTAGGGTCTTTGGAAACCCTGGTGGCGTAGTGTTTAGGTGCTATGGCTGCAAACCAAAGGGTTGGCAGTTCGAATCCGCCAGGCCCTCCTTGGAAACCCTATGGGGCAGTTCTCCTCTGTCCTATGGGGTTGCTATGAGTCGGAATCAAATCGACGGCACTGGGTTTGGTTTTTTGGTATTAGGGTCTCTACTATTGCCTCTGTTTTTTCTTCCATGATCTTTATTGTTTTAGGTTTTACATTTAGATCTTTCATCCATTTTCAGTTAGTTTTTGTGTATGGTATGAGGTATGGGTCCTCTTTCATTTTTTTATAGATGGACATCCAGTTTTACCAGCACCGTTTGTTAAAAAGACTGTCTTTTCCCCATTTAATGGACTTTGGTCCTTTGTCAAAGATCAGCTGGCCGTAGGTGGATGGATTTATGTCTGAGTTCTCGATTCTGTTCCACTGGTCTATGTGTTGTACCAGTACCAAGCTGTCTTGACTACTGTGGCTGTATAGTAGGTTCTGAGATCAGGTAGTGTGAGGCCTCCTACTTTGTTCTTTTTCTTCAGTAATGCTTTGCTTATCTGGGGCCTCCTTCCTTTTCATACAATGTTGGTAATCAGTTAAATTGTGGTATACTGTCATTGTCCTGTTTAGGCATATTTCAGTCGTTTCGTATTATTCATTATTAAAACCAATATATGAATAAATATTCCTAAATATGATTCTGTGTGTCTCAGAATTTCTTTGGGGGTATACGCCAAGAAGTTAAACTGCTAGGTAGTGATATCTTCAACAATATTATTCAATTACTCTCCAAATTGGCAGTGTTCAATCTTTGTGAATACTTCGAATTTCTTTTTTTTTTAATCGAATGGGTATGAATTACACAGAATTGTGGCTTATCATTTCACTAATAATGAATAACACTGAGTATGTTTTCATAAGTTTATCAGCCAATGGATTACCATTTTTATGAACTGCCCATTTTTTAATTGGGCCGTTTTTATTGATTTGCCTTTTTTTTTTTTTTTTAAATATTAAGGATTCTCATACTTTGTAAGTTATAGGCATCCAAATATTCCAAATATATTTCTTCCTGACTATGTGTTTAATTTTTTAAATTTATTTATGATATATTTTCTGCATCAAAGATTGTAAATTTTAAAGTAAAATTTGATGGTTTTTTCCCTTGTGGGTTGTTCATTTTGAGTGTTGTTGAAAATATTCCTCCTTTTTCTAAGTTCATGAAGATAGTCTCAATTTTCTTCTAAAAGTTTAGCTTTCATATTTAGGGCTTCGTTATTTCTGGGATTGGTTTCATTTTTGTGTTTGATTTGTAGTATGACTCTATGGCTCTATTTCCATTATCACCATTTCACTTTATGCCCTCAATACCTCAGAAGTAGATTAACTGTGGTGTCAGAAGTTAGGACAGTGATTACCTTTAAAGAAGAGGGAAGGGTATAGTCCTATTTGAGAAATTTATTTACTGAAATAAATTGAGCTGTACAATTATGATTTGTACACTTTTCTGTATAGACGTTATAGTGGTGTGAAGTCAGTTCATACTGCTTTAGGCAGGCCATTTTTTAAAATAAGAATTTTGTGTCAATTGTCAAACTGTTGGTAGCTTAAAAGCAGCCATGATGGTAATACTTACATCACTAAATTTGGCAAATCCTACAATCAGGGATTTTTTTCTCCCCAGAAAGCATGTATGTCTGTTATGCTTCAATAAAAAAATTTAAAAGGTTGAAAACATAATACCAGTTACTGTCTTGCTGATCTTGACTCATGGTGACCCCATGTATGTTGGAGCAGATTGGTACTCTATAGGTTTTTCAATGGCTGATTTCCAGAAGTAGATGGCCAGGCCTTCTTCTGAGGTGATTCTGGGTGGACTTGAATCACCATCCTATCAGTTAGCATCCAAGCCCATTAACCATTTGTGGCACCCTGGCACGCTTAAAAAACATATACCTTTTGGTATATGATACAGCTTTGGGAAATTTATTCTAAAGAAATAAAAGCTCCAGCATGTAAGAACATACTTGAATGTTTATTACAGCACTGCCTGTGGTTGCAAACAAACAAAAAACTAGAAACAATTATCTCCAGCAGTAAAGAAATTGCTAGATGAATTGTGGTATACACATATGATAAAATATTATGCAACTATTGAAAAGATATGAGTAAAATCTATGTGTAATGACCTAGAAGAATGTCTAAAACATGTATTGTTAAGTACAACAAGCAAATTGCAAAACAGTGCATAGGATGTGATCCAGTTAAAGTAAAAACTTAAAAAAAAAAAAAAAGTTAAAGCAAAAAAAAATAACTGTATATATATGCTTGTGTATATATGATTTTATGAATATAGAGAAAAGTGTGGAAGGATTCATCTAAACTATTCATATTAATTGCCTTGTGGGAGGGAAGAGTTTAACTAGCTGGGCTTAAGTAGACAGTATTGACTTTTTCTGAGTACATCTCTATGTTGTTTAACTTGTTCCAATAGGTTATTCCATAATTTAAAATACTCCAGTAAAGCTTTGTAAATGTTACTAAAGAAGCGTAGATCAGAACAAAAGTTTCAAAAGTTGTTGGCTTGTCTATAATCTCATCCTATTCCAATTCAACTTGTACTACTACTGCCAGGCCTTTTCAAAGGTAATTTTCATCAAAGACACACCTCTATTAAAAACATCAACTCTTTACCGCCTGTAGTAAAACATTTAGAATTGGGAGAGAGCACTAAGTGTGAGCTAGAAGATCTGGGATCTAGCCCCAGCTCTAACGGGTACACACAAGATGTCGTGGCTGCCACAACAAAAATGAGGGGAATAAGATAGAAAATTAGTTTGCTTTTAGATAATTATAGTATTTTAGAAGGCAACATGGTACCGAGTAAAGTGCAAATGACTGAGTAAAACCTGATTTGCATTCTAGCACTGTCACTTGCTAGTTATGTGGCCTTGAAGAAGTTATTTATCTTATCTAAACCTCAATTTCTGATTCAATAAAGTGGGGCTAATATTTTGTGGTGTAGTGGTTAAGTGCTATGGCTGCTAACCAAGAGGTTGGCAGTTTGAATCTGCCAGGCGCTCCTTAGAAACTCTATGGGGCAGTTCTACTCTGTCCTGTAGGGTTGCTATGAGTCGGAATCGACTCAACGGCAGTGGGTTAATAATACCTTTCAGGGTTATAACCATTACAAATAATGTATATAAAGCATCTAAGCCTAGCAAGCATCTATCCACACTGAAACGTAGTACGTGCTGAATGGAAGGTTTCTGTTCTTACAATCATTCTCAGTAAAGCCAGAATTTCAAGACCTTCACGATCTGGCCCTAGACTCTTTTCTACCACCAACATGGTTTCAATTTATTTAGGGCTTACTACAGGCTAAGTACTGAGCTAGGAGCTTTACATGCACAATCTCGTTTATTTTATCCTTACAATGACTTTAAGTTGTATGAACTAATCTTTATCTTACAGATTAAAAACTGAGGTTTAAAGAGGTTATGTAACTATTCTAAGGCAAAATAGGAATTTAAAGTTTATATTTTAAACCCAGAACTGAGACTTCAAAGCCAATATTCGTAAACATTACATTATGCCATGCTTGCTGGCCTCAATCTTAAACCTGCCTGGAACACCCTCTTCCCTCTCTTGTACTTGTCTAAGAGTATTCCCCGTTCTCCTATGTCTAACTCAAACTCCATAAACTTCATAAAAGTTTCTCTCTCTCCCACCAACATAGTGATTTCTTTTTCCTCCAACATGACTTTTGGTCTAAACCATTCATTTAACCATCAGTATACTGTAATATCACAGAATACCTTATAAGTGATTTTTTTTTCCTTAAAAATGCTGTATTTTTCAATATGGATTTTGAGTTCCTTAAAAACAGATGTACTTTTCCACTCCCCAAAAGACTTACCTACCTTTGACATAGGTACTTAATAAATACTGGTAGAATGACAGAATTTTGTGTTTTCATAGCTTGTTTCTAAGAGGCGAGGCACAATGACAATGAGTAGCGACACTTAAGAAAAAAGCCAAATATAAAAGAAAAACACACATTTCAGACACAAGTACCTTGGTAACAGTAACAGGAAGGAAAAATACAGATGGTACACAGCAGTTTCATGACTGCGGAACAGAGGAGGGCAATGAACACTAATCAGAAGTTCTTTGGCTTCCCATTCTGTCTTGCCCTAGATGTGACAGGCTGTGAAGATTAAATTGTTGTGGGCAGTGTAAGGAGAAAGAAATCTAATAGTTTCTAAGAGATGAAATTATCAGTTTTCAACCCTTTTTGACCATAAGGAAACTATTCTTCCATTTTCACAGAGGCTGGAATTAAAACTAACATGTTTTTCAATTTTGAATTTAATTAAATGTAAAAGTAAGCATTTGCTGTATCTTTATGTCATCCCAGGAAGAATTGGTTGCCCAAGAAAACAATTTCACATTACAAATTTAAGCCTTACTCAATCTTCTTCACTTTTGATGAGACCATATCATGCCTACTTCAGTCTAGCTGCTATACCCTCTCCAGAGGAGATATATATTTTAATAAAGCAACATCTTTTCATACAATGAGGATATTGTATTAGTAAATACTAAAAATATATTCTCCCCTTTATGTTGCCCCAATAACACTTCTGGGAAGAATGTGTAGTTGAGGGGAGAATATACCTCTTGGAAATTTCTGGTTTTACTCCTTCCTCTCTTCTTACCGTTACTAGACAT
The DNA here is from genome assembly GCF_024166365.1 of Elephas maximus indicus. Classification (NCBI taxonomy): domain Eukaryota; kingdom Metazoa; phylum Chordata; class Mammalia; order Proboscidea; family Elephantidae; genus Elephas; species Elephas maximus. The sequence continues at coordinate 61,171,766 of NC_064821.1, forward strand.
CGACACATGTTTGCGTAAGCCACAGAGAAACTGGGTTCGTCAATAGCCTTCTCAAAGACCAGGTCAATGACTCCTTTTAGCCGCTCCTCTGTGTCAACGGTAAGTCCTGACACTTGCTTCATCAGTTGGTTGAACATCTGTGGTGTCAATTTATTTAAGATACTTCGGACTTTTCTGAAAAGTTCCTAGAAGGGCCACAAAAAAGGTAAGAGTATTATAGCAACTGTGACAGTTAGAGGCTTTCCATGAAGATAAATATTTTGTTTTATAAGTTTAATTCCTCAAATCATTAACAATGTGAATTAGTCACAGAAATAATTAAATCCATATATTTTTAATAATTAGTCAGAAATTACTCTACCTCCTTGGCACAACTGATGAGAATTCTAGGACCTAGGTATTCTCACACTTCATAGGTAGGAGCATCATCTGGTACCTTTCTAAGGGCAATCTGGCAATGTACATCAAGATCTTTAATACTGTGAATCTGCCCTTTGACCCAGTAAGTACACTTTTAGAAAATTATTCATATTTAAGGATAGGTAAAAAGATTTTACCCACAATAACCTTCATCACAACGCTTTGCAGCAAACAAGTTCAATGTCCAAAAACAGGACTTTGTCTAAATAAATTATGGTATAACCATAAATTTATTTCACCACAGAATACTTGGCAAGAAGCTTTTAAAATGCTGTAGGGACTCTCAGTAAACTAGGACTAGAGGAAACTGCCTCAACTAGAAAAAAAAAATCTATAAAGCCCTACTTAATGGTCAAAGACTGAATGCCTTCCCCCAAGACTGGGAACAAGGCAAAAATGTCTGGTTTCACCATTCCTATTCAAAATCATACTGGATTTGCTAGCCAGTATAATAAAGCAAGGGAAAGAAATAAAAGGCATACAGAAAACAGAGAGAAATAAGATTCCCTACTCACAGATGACATAATGGTCTACATAGAAAACATAAGGAATATACAAAAAACAAAATGAAAAAAGCTACCAGAACTAACAAGTGAATCTAGTGATGTTACGGGAAGCAACGTCAACATTCAAAAATCAATTGTTTTTCTAAACACTAAAAATGAAGAATTAGAAATTAAAATTTTTAAAAAGTATCATTTATAACAACACCAAAAAAACATGAAATACTTAGGTAAAAATCTAACAAAATATCCACAGGATCTGTATGCTGGAAACTACAAATCACAGATGAAAAGAAATCAAAACCCGCTGCCGTTGAGTTCATGTCGACTCACAGTGAACCTACAGGACAGAGTAGAACTCTGTTTCCAAGGAGCGCCTGGTGGATTAGAGCTGCCAATCTTTTGGTTAGCAGCCAGAGCTCTTAACCACTACGACACCAGGGTTTCCGAAAGAAATCAAAGTGGACCTAAATAAATGGAGAGATACATCATGTTCATGTATTAAAATATTCACTGTTGCTAAGACATCTGTTTTTCCCAAAGTGAGCTCCAGATTTAACACAATCCAAATGAAAATTCTAGTTAAGTTCCCTTCTCCTTTGGTAGAAATCAAGAAGCTGATTCTAAGATTTATAAAGAAAGTAGAACAGCCAAAGCAATTTTGAAAAACAAGAACAAAGCTGGAGAATTCACACTACCTGATTTCAATACTTACTGTAAGGCTACAGTAAACAAGGCAGTATGGTATTGGCCAAAGAACACATTTATCAGTGGAACAGAACAGAAAACCTAGAAATAGACCCACACATACATAATGAAATGATTTTCAACAAAAGTGCAAAAGAAATTCAGTGGAGGAAGGACACAGTCTTTTCAGCAAATGGTGCTACAACAATTGGATATCAAGAAGCAAAAAAAAAAAAACAAACTCAAAAAAACTTTGATTCATACCTTCTGCCTTTATACAAAAACGAATTATAGAATTAAATGTAAAACCTAAAATCAGCAAATTCTAATAGAAAACATAGAAGAAAAGCTTTGCTTTCTTGAGTTATGCAAAGATTTCTTAGATATAAAAAACACAATCCATGAGTGAAAAATTAATAAATTGGGCACCATCAAATTTAAAATCTTTTGCTCTGTGAAAGACACTATTAAGAGAATGAAAAGACAAACCACAGACTGGGAGAAAATTTTTGCAAAACACACATTTAATAAAGGAGTTCTATCAAGAATATTTAAAGTACTCTTAAAGCTCAACAATAAGAAAACAAGCTACCTAATGAAAAAAAGGCAAAAGATGTAGCCAATAAGCACACGAAAAGATGCTCAGCATCATTAGTCACTTGAGAAATGCAAACTAAATATAAACCACAATGCAAATTAAAAACCACCACATACCCATTTAGAATGGCTAAAATTAAAGAAGCTGACAATACCAAGTGCTGGTGAGGATATGGAGCAATTTAAACTCCCACACATTGCTAGTGAAAATGTAAAATGGTACAACTACTTTTGAAAACAATTTGGCATTTTCTAATAAAGATAAATATGTATTCACCAACTCCAAAGCTAGAAATTTGCTCAAAAGAAATAATAACTATGTTCACCCAAACTCCTGTACTTAAATGTTTATAGCAACTTTTTCATAATTTCTAAAACCTGGAAACTGTTTATCTGGTGAATGGATAAAGAAGCTCCCGTATATCCAAACAGTGGAGTGCTACACAGCAATAAAAAAAAACACCTCATCATACACACAATATGGATGAATCTCAAATGCATTATGCTTAGTGAAAGAAGCCAAACCCAAAATAGATTACTATGTAGACTGTCTCAATAAAAAAATAGTTTTAAAAATCTAAGAAACCATGATATAATAACCAAAAAAGCCTATAAACAGTTTTCTCTGGGAAAGAGAAATGATAAATGAATCTATTTAAATTTGAAAAAATTATATTTTCAGAGAAGGGGAGAGTGCTGACACATGGCAGGAATTGCAACCAATATCACAAAATAATCTGTGTATAAATTGTTGAACGAGAAACTAATTTGCTCTGTAAACTTTCACCTAAAGCATGCACGTGTGCACACACACACAAAATCTTGTCAGGTTTTTTAGCAATAAGTATTGCTTTTATAAGAAAAAATTTTTTAAGTTTATTGGGAAGAAGGGGAAAATTCACTGCAATTCTTTCAATTGCCTATTATCAACTGAGAAAGTATCTTTAAGATTTAAAACTTTAAACTTTACTTCAAGAAAAAAGGGTTCAATTACCTCTACTTTCTAAAGTTTAAAAGTTTAAGCCTAGAAAAACAAGATAACAAAAAAGTATTCAAGGTTGCCATGAGTTGGGATCAACCTGATGGCACACAACAACAAATACTTATTAAAAATCATTTATTCAGTATAACTAAGTATCTACTCCATGCCCAATAAATTATTTTTAGCACAAATGAAGCGGAAGACAAACTCATTGCCTTCCAGACAACTGAAATTCAGCTGTGAGACGGGATATACAGATATCCCCCACTTTTTGAAAGTTCACTTTATGCCACTTCACTTTTACTAAAGACCTACACTAGTACCTGTTTTTGCTAACCGAAAAAAACCTGGAGAGGATTTTAGGTTTGGTTAAAAAAAAGAAAAAGGCCAAAAGATGGAAATAGTATTCGGCATTTGTTTTGCAGTGAGCCAAGCCTTTAAAGAGGCTGTGTGCACCCGGAGCAGTAAGAGTGGTGTTGCCAAGCTCCTTCCCTGGGAACTAGTCTCAGCATCTCAGCATCAAGCCATCATAGCTAGGCTACTGGGGCTGTCATCACCACCAACACCACCATCTCTCAGCCTTCCAGTATGCTCACTCTCTTCCCAAGTCTGGTAAGTGAAACTACACTGTACGTATAGTAGTCCTACTTTATAAATCCTACTTTATACAGGCTGCATATTTATCATCCTTACTGCTTTTGCTATTTGTTAGTGTTGTTTTAGGTTTCCCGTGTTATTTGGTATGATTTGGTAGGTTATTTTTTGGGTCTGGGAATGCTCAAAACTTTTCCCATATAAATGAATGGTGATTGCTTCTTTGCTTATACCATTTCAGCTTTGTAAAGGTTTCATAGGAACATTCTACTTCCGTACAGCAGGTGAAACCTGTACTTCCAAGTGAAGTGATAAAGCAAGCACTAGGTGGATTAGGCTTCAGAAAAAGGAGTGGTTCAGGTATCAGAGAGGCAAGAGGTACTGACGGTTAGTCAGAGAATGCCTTATGAAGGAAATGAGAACTGGGCCAGATTATACAGGACAGAAAAAGTTGGTTAAGTAGAAAGAAAGGGGTAAAGGCATTTTAGGAAGGGGAAAACATATAAGCACAGCCTTGGGATTATCACTGAGGATTTCCTAGTTTGGGGACACAGAAAACCACCTAGAAAGATCAGACAGTTAGTGTTTAAGAGTGACAGAAAATGAGGTCCTGAATGCTAGCTTAAAAAGATAGGAAGGAGTGAAAATGTAAAATCAGTCTTTCAGGAAGGTGAATCAGGAGGTAGTGGCAGTAGGAATCAGGAGACAGAAGAGAGATGTAGTAGTCAGTGAACCCACCATAGTGGTATATGCGGTAGAAATCCAGCCACTTCATAAGGCAATGATTTCTTAGAACTGCTTCAAGGAGAAGATGAAATTTTACAATATAGGAAGAACAAGGTCATTGATGGTCACTCATGTTTTGTTTTGTTTTTAATATAGTGACAGGACCAAAAGTCAGAGTGAAAGAGTATTCTGAAGTGGAGGCAACAATTAAACCACTGTTTTAACAAAACGGACAGAAATAGCAATTAACAGGAGCCAACAGGTAAATACACAGTATATGTGTGCAGAGGAGAATAATAACACCAAAAAAGAGAGGGAATGGAATAAATCATTCCATATTTAGAAAATGGGTCAAGAGAAATGAGGTGATACTGGTTCTAAAAAAGAAGTTTATTAACATTCCACTGGATTGACTGCATCTGTTCACTATAGAAACTTGGCTAATTGACACCTCAAGTTGATATAATTATGTTTCTGAAATAGAAATTAACAATGGGAAGAACTCTGTTACTGAGAAAACAGAAGCCAATTACAAATCAAAACAAATGAACTATTCAGTGACCACAACACTGTGGGCAATAAATAATCTCTTGACACTTCAGTTTCCTCAAATGAAAAAAAAAAAAAAAAAGACCATATCTATTCCCTCTTCACAGGTGTTGTAAGCATCAAATGAAATAAGGCACTAATACAAGGGGCTTAAATACTAAAGCAAGGCATCTTCATCTTTAACGATGAATATCTCCCGGACATTTTAAACTATCAGTCCAAGCCACTTAGGCTGATTATCTTTCAGCATTTCTCAGGGTGTGACAGGGAGGAACATAGAAGTGTTTAAAACACAGACTGACATATACAGGCATGAAATGGGGTTTAAGACTAACGACTTGCCCTCAGTGAATTTGTAGAAGGATGTACCTACGGCCTTGATGGCACATGTTTGGGGCAATACACTGGAGAGATGAACAAAGTCAAGGAGCCACTTAAGATCTGACAGCATGCCTTTGAGACTGATCGGGTCATCTTGGTCCTTGCTTTGTATTAGCTATTTTGTTTATTTAGTGCATACATTTAACAAGCATTTACTGAGTATCTACTATGTATAAGGTTCTGTGTTGGTGCTAAATCAAAATCAGCGTTTATAAGGCACATTTCTGTCTCCAGGAACATTTTCAGACTGAACATTTAACTGGGCTCCAGGAACCAACCATGCCAAGTGCTTTATGTTGCCGCATTTAATCTTCACAATAGCCCAGTGAGGTAGGTACTATCACTATTTCTATTTTACAGCTGAGATTAAGAATTTGCCCAACAGAGCCTGGACTCAAACCTGGGGCTGCTGCCTCTAGAAATGGAGCTCTTAACTGTTACACTAAACTGTTTATGGTGAGAGGAAAGGTACATGAGGATTCAGACACTGAGAAGCTAGTATTTGATCTGTGATGCCTGGCTCTGGCACAGGTGTGAAGTTTGAGTTCAAGCAGAGATTGCAATTTTGGTGCCTATAAACATACCCAAAGCAAACAGTAGAAGTAATGCAGGGGTAGGAACTAGCATTGTGTGTATAACAAAAAATAAATAAGGGCTTTAAGGAGTCTAATTCTGATGCTTAAAGGAATCCACTCAATTTGCCCTAAGAAGTTGTGAGGGCAGGATATGTACAAAGACGCAAAGTATTCAATTTTATCCCAAAAGACTCCAGAGCAAGATGGGTTTCTAAATTCTAGCTAATATGGTGGAATAACAAGAAATGAAAGCCTGATAAGAAGACATAAAAGAAATGTACTAACTAGAGTAGCACAGAGTAAAGAGACTATCACTAACAATCTAAAAATGCATTTTTTAAAAAGCAAATATTAATCTAAACCTGAATGACAGAAGTAATCTATGACATATGAACCCTCTAGGCATGGTGTTGGTTTTGAAAAAGCTTACAGAAAACAATTTTAAGAGAAAATAGGTTGTGTGGTGTCCATGATTGCTTTTAGAACAAAACTTTTAATAGGAAAAATTACAAAAAGTCTTAAACATTGCCATATACACATACATAACAGGTTAAAATGACAGGTTAAAAGAAATAAAAAATTATTATGATTCCCAAACTGTGCTAGCACGTGCTTCTGTTCTCACCTGTGTTTTAATGTTCTCAGGATCCTCAGCTTGGCTGTCTCGTTTTTGGCTGGGCTTCCAGGCATTCTCCGCCTTTTTAAGGTGCACATCTTCTTTCACAGGAACTGTGATGATCTTCCTGGGCTCTCTTCTCTGGCTGGGTTGAGATCTCCGTGATGCAACATTCAACAACTAGGACAAGAACATTCTTTATTATATCTATACAGAGTACTTACAATTAACTGAATGCTGCGCTGCTCAAGTCAAGCCTGCTGATCACACCAAATACTTCAAGACACAAAGGTAAGTATTAGGCACTCAAGTTACACGTGATCTTTTTTTTCTTTTTTAAGAAAAATAACTTATCTGCTCAGAACACCATCAAAAGTTAAAATTTCTGAGTTATTCACACAATCTTGTCAAATGCATCCAGCTAAGGATATAAAACTGATGTTATGATCGAAGACTATTTGTTAAACATTAAAACAACTGAGAGGTTACATAAACGCGGAGGTAGCAGGCATGGCATAACTAAAAGAGAACTAGAGAGGATCACCGGATCGGAAAAGTACCCGCAGACAACAGTTGTTAAACCAGACACTACGACTACCAGAATATTTCTTTATAACTGGAACTTGGATATGGTAGCCCAGACAAAACAGTCCTGTTAACAAAATGTATCAAAACAATGTCTGGTTTGTAAAATTCAGGTTATATTCTAGTGTTGACTCATGTGGATAAATTCCCTTTTCAAAACTTGGATAGAGCTCAAGTACACAATTATATCATGAGATGCTTAGTTTAATTCATGCATTTAGACATAAACATTTGTCAAGAACATAGGCTTCTGGGTGTAAGTGGAGGTAACTGTGTCAATATCATATAAGAGTTACCATATGCATAATTTGGGGGTATAATTTTAATCTTGTTTGGACAAAGTCAGAAAATGTCCATTAAAAAAACTACTTCAAACATCAATGAATATGCCTTGAGATCTGAATCTGGAAAATGACAGATATCATTTATGCCACATCTCTTTACCTGCCCCACCACAAATATGTGTGAATTTCAAGCAAGCATCATAAAGACGTAAGAAATATTACTAAGTAGGTTAACAACAGTGTTTCAAAAGAAAAAAGTTTTAAAAAGCTAACTGATAGTAGTACAGAATAATAAAAAAAAAAAAGGATAAGATAGCTCAATTATAACCTAGGTGCAAGCTCTCAAGATCGATTTATAAATTATATTTCTATTTCTGGATATAACTAAGAGAAACATTGTTTGCAAATATTATATATCTAAGTACATTGGGTCCCTAATAAATTTACCATACTTATTAATCCTTAACATGTTTGATAAATTAATCTCCAAAGGTCTCATGTTTACACCCTAGGAATGAATTCACTGTCTAGAACATCCATGCCTGGAAGGACTGTGGTGCAGTAGAGAAAAGAAGCAAATTAGGAGATAGAAGAACTGGACTCTTCAGTTCAAATCTAATATTGACGAGCCAGTTACCGTGGGCAAGTCTCTTAACTTTGTTGAGGTTAAGCTTTCTTAATACAAAATGCCTGCCTGTCTTACCTATAAAAGGTTATTGTAAGGATCATACGATATAAAGCATGTAAAAGGACCTTTAAAACTTAGTAAGGTATCATTATCAATAAAAAAGAACCAAAAGGAATTTTTAAATAATGGCTTGTGGATTGGTATAATTACCTTTAAGTATTTCAAGTACTTTTTTGTGTGTGAAAAACTTAATAATTGACATAAACCATCCTGTTTTATAGTATCTGTCAAGTAGTACCATGAAGAATTAACTCACTTATTAGGCACAAGCAAAACCTAGGATCCTGTGCCAACGGTCATAAGGTATACAGAAAGAGATGAAGCTGGTTTCCTTGCTTGAAGGACAGATAATTGCTGAGTAATGGCTAATCAGCTAATTACGGAGGACTTTAGAGTATAATGTTCTCAAAGGCCAGAAATGTCAGAGCTAAAACGAAGAATCAAAATGTGAAGTTGATTAGCTAATAAGTCACAATTATTTTTTTCCGATGAGCTAGAAGTTTAAATTTTTTACCCAGTCCCATACATTTTTCTTAAATGTATTAAGAAATGAGGCCCATTTCTTCTAGAATTGAATATGCATGATCCTATTTATCTCATTCAGAGACTGAACTACACCCTCAAACTCCTTGACTACCTGAATAATCAGAGAAAATGGGGCCAATATTCATCCTTACAATTTTAAAAGAAGACAGACAAGCAAGTGTTCCTTTAAGGAGAGAAGGGAGGAATGATAGGAGCTCAGAAAACCTCTTGTCCCTATGATTTTGCCCACATATTTAATAGTGCAACTAATCTTAAAGTTAGTTGAAATGAATGTGAGTGGCAAATTGCTAGTCTAGGTCCACAGCCCTTCTAAGAGATTTCTTTTGGAGCACTTTGTATGATATCTGAAAAAGATTAGTATTAAAATAATACCACAATTGCCCAAGTAATTTGATTTTTAAAAAACTAGAGAGATGATACTGCCTGGGTACTTCCAACAGGCATCCTCTTTACTGTCCGTAAGGACCTTTCATGCTTAAAAATTATACATAACTGCACTGACTTTTAAAACAATTTGCCATGCACTGAAAACACTTGGTAACAAATCTGTTACAAGAAAGTTTATAGTAGGAACTACTTAAGTCATACTGTGAAGCATATCCAGTAGATTTTAATATCACTGGTTGGCAATTATTAATAAGCAAATTTGAACAATTGACAAAAATTATCAGCAATATGGAACCAGAAACTATGAAAAGTAGGGCTGCTGCTTTTTCCAACCGGCATTATTTACTGTTCCTTTATGTGTTAGATATGTGATCCTATGGGCAAACTAAGTGGGAAATGTTTGTTAGCTATGGAAAAAGCCAGAAGACTAACTATAAAGCTTCACCTATCAATATTACCCTAATAGATCATTATTTCACTTAAAAAGCTATCTTTTAACATATGACAGAAGAAAGTGAATTAAATAATTAAAGTTGACTTTTTTGGAGACACCACAAAATCTAGATCATGTCTTATTTCCAGTCACATTACTTTGAATGCACCAGAATGACTCATTTGTCTGATACACACAGCCATAATAGGTAAATGTACATTTTGAATGTTACTTTGAAAATTCATTTCCCATTTTAAATATTTTTCAAAAAATTTAGCTTGTTTTCAACTCACAGTATTTCTTTTTTTGCTATAACTAATTATTAGTAGACAATGAACAACAAGTTCGTAATGAAAAGTCTCAGTATACATTTGAAGAAGAGACGTGACAATTCATACCTTCCGTGACATATGAACAAAATTGAGCAATATAACCACAGATGCTGTTAAACAGAGAATAAATCAAAATGCTATCAACATTATTTCAAATGTTTGACCAAAGATTAAAAAAACCCCAAAACAAAGCAAAAACCAAACACTGGCGTGAGTATAAATTTAAAGCATCAAAAAGGAAATAATGCTGAAAAATAGGGTGCAAAGGTTTCTAGAAAGCTGCTTTCTAAAGCTTTATGGTGAGCTAATTCAAGCTTTAGAAAAAACTTAATTTAGCAATTGGAGAAAATAGAGGTTAAATTCCAAACCTGTGTGAGAAGAGAGTATAATACACATAAGTCTTTAATATGGTGATGCTCAAACAATATGCTTCAAATTAAGAAGGGTTTCTGTAGATTTTACAAAGTCCCCCACACATACTGGCACTCGGGTATTTTCAACTACTGTTTGTCTGTAGGCAAATAACCAAATAATTCAAGTTTCTACAAAGTGACTTTCTTTTTATACAGTGTAGTCTTATTTCAAAGCAGGTTTCAAAAGTTGCCACTCCAGAAATAAAAAGGTGATGGGAAAATAAAAAATGTCACCTTATATAAAACCATTTTTTAAAGCACAAAATAAAGCAGTCTTAACAGGGTGATCTGCAAATGTACATCAAACTTCAAGTTCCCTCAGAACTTTACTAAGTGCTCTCTATGTCATTCTAACTTGGGAAAAAGAGGTAGCCACATCTTTGGCAACTTTCCCTCATGCTTTCTGCAAGTCTACAAAGCGTGAGGTAGGCAGAGCCTGCCAAATCCTGCACAGTGCAGTTGCCCCAGCATAACTCCACTGGTGATGCCACTTCCACCGCTGAAGAGCCTGCCACTGAGGGTGTAATGGCAATCTGCAGTTTACCAATACTGCACTCTTTTTACATGTCATTTGTTCATATTTTTACTTTATAACCTACGGTAAATGAGAAGAGCAAAACAGAAAATATCATAACACCATAGACTACTGTTTAAAAAAAAAAAACAAGAAGGATTCAGCGCACCCCTAGAGGCAGGCTCTTCAGGGGTGGGTGCGACATCGCCTGAGGAGTGCATGCTGGGGTTTTGCCCTGTTCCAGGATTGGCAATCCATGCCTGCTCTGCACTTTGCAGATCTGTAGAAACAAAGATAAAGAGATGTCCATTAGCCGAATGTCATCAGAGATCTCCAATGTATCAGGATACCTCAAAACAAAAAAGGAATCCTATCAAGGTTGGCTCTATTTTTAACCCATTTGCAGGTCATTTCAACTGAAAAATATGAGGGAAAAAAAAAAGACTAAATTAACGCACCAGCTCCTTTCAAGTAAAAATGACTCAAGTGTATTCTTTATTTGCTTTAATATTAGTATGGAAAGGAGAGTCTTCTCCTCTTGTACTTCTTTTTCTTGGTTAGAAGAATCAATGAATAAAAGCCACTCTCTTGCCGTTAGACAAAATGACATGGAGCCTATGACAGTTTCTAATTAACTGGGTTGTAGGGAACTTGCACTTACAGGTACACCTCTTCCACCAGGTGTTTGCCTTCCAAAATCTGCAAAGGCTGGAGTAAAGTCTGGTCCTCGAGGCAAAATCCGAGGATCCAGAGTTCGCATGGGCAACTTGGGTTGGTTGATCTGGATGAAGAAGCAAAGGAAAGCTTAATACAAGTTCCAGAGCATTCACTGCTACAAAGATAACAAAACCTTGACTGAAAAGTTTTGTCAGTTAAAATGGTGAGCACTGGCTTCTAAACCAGTGGAAACTGAAGCTTCTCCTCGGCTAGCCTGAGAACCCTTAGGACATCAATGGTTTTCTAGTGCTCTGGGGCTAATTAGACCCAAAATTCCCAGGACAAGCTAGACACAAGTAGTGGAATGGCCCTCTAGACACACAGAACCAGTGGAGTGGCTCAAGACAAGCTATTCTGAGATCCTCTAGGGCCAAATTTTGGCATTCATTTTTCAGGATATTCAACAGGACATCAGAGCATTTGCCTATAGGAATCCTAACACTGTTCATTTTGGTTCTGAGGTTGACTTATGGTTAGTAAAAGCATGTACTTTAGGTAGACAATAAGTCTCAAAAGGAGATACGTTTCCCGTAGTAGGGTAGATCCATTTAAAATCTTGCTTTGTCTGCTTTGTTAATCTGAGATATGTGGCTTTATATAGGCACATAATGTATGACTATGGAGCCAACAAAGCTAAGTAGCTCATTGAGAAACCAACTAATGACTGGCCAGCCAGAAACACATAAGGTAGCAAGACAGAAGGAATATTTTCTAAGAGAATAATCTAATTCAGTGGATGTAACACTTGCCCTCTGAAGTACTGAAGTAGCCTCAAATTAGCACCACCAATCATTCAACTGTCCTCACATAAGTACCTAAGAGAGAAGACTTAGATATCAAGAGAAATAAGAAGCTAACCTCTTGCTACAAGGAAGTAAAATAATGCAAATAATGTCAAGATAAACAGCTGCTGGAAATCTCCACAAGAGGTGGATCTCATGTTATAAGGCAGTCAACCTCTATATTTTAGTTAACGATAAACATTTCCTCTTCAAAACAAAAATGCTTTAAGTTTAGTAACTAGCACTGGTTCATTTTTGATTTACATGAAATTACTTGAACAGACAAACATCTGGCTTTACTCCTTTTAATTTAATAAACAAACACTGCCTACTAATTTTCTGTATGGACCATTAAAATCATGTGTAAAGAAAGGGTGTTTATTTGCATAGCACTGGAGACTTTAATCATTGGAAGAATTCATTAGGAAAATTCTGAGATATGTATCAATTGAATTATGTTGACACCTATTTAAGTTTAACCTGTCAGTGGCCTTCCTAAGTGTCTGACCTGTCCTCAATGCCACTATAATTCTATATTGAAAAGTTAAAATAATGGGGAAAGATCTCCATATCATTTTACCCAATGTACACATAATTGTTACCACATTGCTAGGAAACAGCTGTAGTAAGTAGACAAATAAACAAACTTTTAATATTCACCACTGAAATATGGGCCAAGTCCTAAGATTATTATAATCTACGGTAAACTCAAAATCTAACAGTGATTAGGGAAACTCTAATTTTTAAACATCATATATTTTAATTCCAACACCATTTGGCCTAACAATTCCTAAAAATCACTCATGCTTCACATATTGCTCAAACTTACGTATTTACACTGATAGTTAAAACCAGTCCCCAGCCACAAGACATATCTTTCTCTGAGGGTACAGCGTACCTTGTCAAGAACCACATCACTGATGGGAGGTAGGCCCTCTGGTTTCTGTATACATGCTGGCATGTACTGGAAATCCAGCAGAAACTCCCTGTCATACTGCTTCTTCCCTTCAGTATCAGTAGGCTTCCAGGATTCTAAAAAGAGAGATACAGGTAGATGACAGTCTATAGGGTCATTATACGTAAGCCCAATAAAAGTACAAAGCAGATTCCAGTATTTGCTTTATCTAGTCATAAGTAAAAAGAGCAAAGGAAACAATGAGTACAGCCAGAAAATGTCATGTAAAGATTTTAAACTGACATTTGTTCTTTGATCCCCTTTTGATACCTGAAGTCATCTGGAACAATTCACTATGGGAACCACTTCATATATACATGAAACAGAACTTTGGTCAGGGACAAGTAACAATCTTCATTAAATATAAATATACATTTTTAAAAAAACAGTTCTTCAAATACCTCAGAAATGAGGACTTTGATAATACTCTCGGTTTCATGGAAAAGGGTTCTTCTTTGGTTGTTCATTTGGAAATGTCATTTTAGAGGAAAAAAGGACACGAAATCACAAAAACAAATACCAACTTATTTAAGATTCTGAAAAGTCTAAGCAGCTAGATTTAGAATTTTCTTCTCCACCTATAGTTTAATCTGATGAAAAGAATATGGTCGTATCTGTAATATCCCTTTCAGTTAAAAAAAATTTTTATCTTATCCCACTTGCTTGCTGAGCCAACTAAACTGAGAATACGTTTCTTCAAAAACCCTGACACCAAACACACTCCTTGCTAATGTAAATTTTAAATTAATTTTTGCCATAGTGCAAACTCTGCAGGTTTAATTGCAATGGCTTAGGCTTCAAAAACAAATGCACAAGTAAACAACCTAAATACCAAATGTAATTAAGGCCAATTTCCTCATGTGTAAAATGGGAATTCTCACACCTGTCCTCAAGGTGTTGCCGATTAGCCCACATAAGGAAAGCACCAACAGAGTTCTTGACATTTATAACGAACTATAGTAACAGCTACCACTACTCCTAGTTTCACTCACATTATACAAAGCTGAGAATTTCTTGAAAATTGTATTGGAAAATAATTAACAAAACTCTCATTAAAATCAGCCTTCAGATCACTTCAATATAACAGACTGGACCCTTCTTTATATGACCCCCGATATACATGATATATACGAACCATTTATGGTCAAGGGCCCACTCATGGTCTTTGAGAATTTTGCAGATTGTTTCAAACAAATTCTTGCTACCTATTATATTTATTAAAAAGTAGACATCATCTTATTGGGGTGTAACTTTTAATCTCACTTAAAATGCTTGGAACATATTCCTTTAGCGAAAAAACTGGGTTTCAGTGCATCAAACCAAACCAAACCTGCTGCCGTCAAGTTGATTCTGACTCAGCAACCCTATAGGACAGAGCAGAACTGTCCCATAGGGTTTCCAAGACTGTAAATCTCTAAATCTTTCCAGTTACTGCTGGTCTATATTACAGAAGCAAAGGGTAGTCAGTTGGTCAGTAGAGTTGGAGCCTATATAGCTGTGTGCCTTTTCCTTGCCAAACTGAAAGATAAAAATAATTTATGCAGTCCTTGTAATGACAATTCTCTGAAGAAAAGATTGGTGGTGGCTACAAGTGCTTGGTGATCTGATATAAGCCTAGATTTAAAAGGAAATTCAGTACATCAAGTCCTGAGGTAAGAAAAAATTGTTTTGATAATAGCATAACATTACAATTTTATAAAGCCCATTAATAGCAGTCAGCTGGTAGTGAAAAGATCTGTACATTAAGGTGGTCATAAGTATAGATCAGTGGCTTTCAAACATTTTTGACCACAGTAAAAAAATACACTGACTTCATGACCCAAGACAAGCAAACATAACTGAAATAAAAGTTTCCCAAAATAATACTTACCCTTACAACATGTAATGCACTGATATATTCTACTCTGTCCTTTTTTTTTAAATTGTTGTTTGTGACCTACTAAATTAATTTTACAACCTATTAAGTGGGTTAAAACCAGCCAACTAGAAAACATTGGTCTAGATTATTTTTGAGGTCTGGTGCTTTAAATTAAAAATCCATGTCACAGATAAGTCACTCTAGACTTGGCAGACTAAGAAAAACTTCTCATCTACCTCAAACTTTCTGTCAAAAGAACCACTTTCCCCACATCTTCATACTGAATCTCCATAAACCTAAGGTCAAGCATAATTTGCACAGGACGGGGACAGAAGTTTAACACGTCTGATGGTATCCTAAGACAAAAGACCCTTTACAGTTTGTCCTACATTTCATAGGGCACTTCCTGTACTGCTGCAGGTGCTCAACAACTCTGTCATACTGGTTCTGACTGATTACATCAGAGTTTGGCTCTGAAGAGTAATTTCTGTCAACAAATTGAGTTCAAGGCTTGTGAAATGATGAAGACCACTACCTCAAGGGGCATGGTCATAGCTGTAATGAGCCTTTCAATTAAAATGAATAAAATTAAATTTCTCTAATGAAGCCAACCAGCCTGGCACTGACAGTTTCCCTTTACCAGCTGCTTTTTGAAAGTCAGTAAAAGAGGAATACCAGCATCAGATATCCACTTCTACCAACATGGAACTCACTGGATTTGCTTGTCACTTTAACTTATGCCTGTTGATCTAGTCTGTAAATATATGTACATGTGATAAACATCTTCCTTCCATCCAGTGTCTCTCTATGAAGAAGCAACATTTCTCTAAGGTTGCAGCAGAGTGAAGGGGAAAAAGAAAGGTACACAGAAGACTGGGACAAACTTACCTGGTTTAAAGGGGAATGGGCCCCCATCACCAGAACTATCTGTGGAGCCTGAATTAACATCTATTCCTTCACCCTCAGAAACGCTCTCAGAACCATTACGCACAGGCTCAGCTTCTTCTCCATTTTCTTCCATACTTTTCACTTTTTTAAGGTCAAAGGGGTCTCTTTCAGGATGAAACCCTTGGTTCATTTTATCCTGTTCAGATTCAAGTACTTTGTCACCTGAAAGCTCCTCTTCAGCTTTAGGCTAAAATAAGTGAACAAAGAGGTTATATTTTTCTCACTGTGTGTAAATATACATAAAGACCTACACCTACTCCTCAAAGAGCATGGAAAACCATGTTACTCAAGACAAAGGTGTCCATTTTCAGCATATGGAACTAGAATGATAAGTTTATTTAAGATACTTTTCTCATTTCCTTTCCTGGGATGAGGCAAGCAATTCAAACGGCTACTGAAATGCTTTAGCCTGACTAATGAAATTCAAATGTACTAAAGATGAGAAATGGAAAGAACTGTTAGTCCTTGACCTTGATGGATACGAAAAAGTCATAGTTAGAAATCTAAAAACAAGCACTCCTACCCTGGCCACTAAAGCTCAGCAAATATAAAAAGGAACACAAGAAGATCTTTGTGCTATCAACTGACTGAAATGGAGAACCTGTTTAACAGCTTGAAGTATCTAAGTCTGACAGAGCTGGTTATTTTTCATTTTACAAGGAGCTCACTTCTTAGTTAAAATCTATTTTTGTTTACTGGATCTTGAAGTCCTGAGCCTGTGACCTATATATATATATATATATATATATATAAAAATTACACACCGAAAAATGCTTGGAACATATTTCTCTAGGGAGAAAATTGCGTTCTGGTACATCATAAACCAAACCAAAGCCATTGCCATTGGGTAGATTCTGACTCAATAGTGACCCAGAGCAGAACTGCTGCATAGGGTTTCCAAGGCTGTAAATCTTTACAGAAGCAGACTGCCACATCTTTCTCTTGCGGAGCAGCTGGTGGATTCAAACCGCCGACCTTTTGGTTAGCAGCCGAATACTTAACCACTGCACTACCAGGGCTCTTTGGTGCATCATACCTATTTTTAAAAGGCAAAGATACAATTGAAGCTATTCACTAGGTTTTTTTTGTGTGTGTGTGTGCTGTAGGTGAAATTTTACAAATCAAATCAGTCTCTCATACAAAAAGCTATACATACCCCACCACACACTCCCAGCTGTTCTCCCCTTAATCGGACAGCGCATTCCTCCTCTCCACCCTGTATTCGCTGTGTACCTTCAACCAGCTCCTGTACCTCTCTTCCTTCTCGTCTCGCCACCAGACAGGAGTCACCCGCATAGTCTCACTCCTCACCAGTATCATTTTCTGTTTTATAGTCCAGTCCAATCCCTGTCTGAAGAGTTGGCTTCAGGAATGGTTTCGGTCTTGGACTAACAGAGGGTCCGGGGACCATGACCTCTGGGGTCCCTCCAGTCTTAGTCAGACCATTGAGCCTGGTCCTTTTACTAGAATTTAAGATCTGCATCCCACTGTTCTCCTGCTCCATTAGGGATTCTCTGTTGTGTTCCCTGTCAGGGCAGTCATCGGTGGTAGCTGTGCACCATCTAGTTCTTTGAGTCTCAGGCTGATGTAGTCTCTGGTTTATGTGGCCCTTTCTGTCTCTTGGGCTCATATTTACCTTGTGTCTTTGGTGTCCTTCATTCTCCTCTGCTCCGGGTGGGTTGAAACCAATTTATGCATCTTAGATGGCTGCTTGCTGGCGTTTAAGACCCCAGACGCCTCTCACCAAAGTGGAATGAAGACCATTTTCTTAATACATTTTGTTTCGCCAATTGACCTAGATGTCCCCTGAAACCATGTTCCCAGACCCCCGTCCCTGCTATTCTGGCCTTAGAAGCTTTTGGCTGTATTGAGGAAATTTCTTTGCTTTTGGTTTAGTCCGGTTGTACTGACTATCTCTGTGTTAAGTGCTGCCCTTCCCTTCACCTAAGAAAATTTTTGTCTACTACCTAGTGAGTGAACATCCCTCTCCCTCCCTGCCTCCCCACCCTCATAACCATCCAAGAACATTGTCTTCTGTGTTTAAACTTTATCTGGAGTTCTTGTAATAGTGGTCTCATACAATATTTGTCCTTTTGCAATTGACTAATTTCACTCAGCATAATGCCTTCCAGATTCCTCCATGTTATGAAATGTTTCACAGATTCATCACTGTTCTTTACTGATGCCTAGTATTCCACTGTGTGAATATACCATAATTTATTTATCCATTCATCTGTTGACGGGCACCTTGGTTGCTTCCATCTTTTTGCTATTGTAAACAGTGCTGCAGTGAACATGGGTGTGCATATATCTGTTTGTGTAAAGGCTCTTATTTCTCTAGGATATATTCCAAGGAGTGGAATTGCTGGGTCGTATGGTAGTTGTATTTCTAGCTTTTTAAGGAAGCGCCAAATTGATTTCCAAAGTGGCTGTACCATTTTACATTCCCACCAGCAGTGTAGAAGTGTTCCAGTCTCTCCACAACCTCTACAACATTTATAATTTTGTATTTTTTGGATTAACACCAGCCTCGTTGGGGTGAGACAAAATCTCATTGTAGTTTTGATTTGCATTTCTCTAATGGCTAATGATCGTGAACATTTCCACATGTATCTGTTAGCAGCCTGAATGTCTTCTTTGCTAATGTGCCTGTTCATATCCCTTGCCCATTTTTTAATTGGGTTATTTGTCTTTTTGTTGTTGAGTTTTTGCAGTATCACGTAGATTTTAGAGATCAGACGCTGATGGGAAATGTCATAGCTAAAAACTTTTTCCCAAGCTGTAGGGACCCCTACATATGTAATGACTGGTGAAATATAGTCATTCTAAAATGTTTAAACAAAATTTAAGAGGCCTCAACCAGTGATTTTAAGATGAATCACCTTTCGTGTTATCTTTGTAGGCTATAATTTAAAGAATTTTATATAATAAATATTTGCAATGATTTAATCCAATATATAACCCAAACTAGGTTGATGCTTGAAACACATTATTTTAAAGGCTAAGAAAATGATTTAAGAAAGGGGGGAGCCTGATCAATGGAAATGAAAGACAATGGCATCCAACATTTGCTAAGCTACTCAAAATAACAAATGCTCAATTTTAGGAAAGGCAAGGAACTAGGATTCCTAAAAGAAGTCTGTGTAAATCATCAAATACTTTTGTATTTTACTTTTAAATTAAAAGGTTAAGAAAAAAGTGATTGGTTCAAAATGAGTCAAAACATTTCTCATATTTGAGGAATAACAATCTCAAGTAGGTTTCTGCAAACTACATCCCATGGGCCAAATTTGGCCCATCTGTTTTTGTACAGACTGTAAGGTAAGAGTGTTTTTACATTTGTACTAGCTGAATAAAAATCAAAAGAATATTATGTGACATGTGAATATTACATGCAATTCAAGTTTCAGTGTTCATCAATCAAGTTTTATTGGGATGCAGTCACAGATTTGCTTATGTGTCACCTATGGTTGCTTTTGAGCTACTGTAGCTAAAAAAAAAAAAAAAAATTTTTTTTTTTTTTTTTTTGAGAAATTGTGAGAGAGATCATACAGCGTGCAAAGCCTAAAATATTTACTATCTGGCCCTTTACAGGCTGATCCCCAATCTAAAGAACGGGATGAATATTTGAAGGGACAGTGTGGTGGCCTACATATTTAAGATCAATAATACGTAGAAATCTAGCCACAGTGCAAAAGAGCATGATGTATAACAGAAGAAAATAAATAAAAAATAGCTGAACTAAAGAGGAATCGATTGATGAAGCTCTTATAGCCATACCAGGAATGTATGTGGTGCCTCTGGAGGGTATTTAATTCTCTGTAGGAGCAACATTTTCTTAGTCAGCTGCAAGAGGGGTGTAGCAACCATCTGCACCTCTATAACTTACTGTCAAATCTTACCCCATGATAACTACAATGAAATCACGCCCATGGAACATTTTAGCGGTTGCTAAGGGACTAACTGTGACATCAACAGAGCATAATGCAAGAGCAATGACAGGACAGGGAGAAGTAACAAAGGGGTACTGATCGCTGTTTGAAGAGGGTAAGCTTTATAACTAGCTAGAAAAATCTTATAGAAGTAAATGCATTTAAGTTCACTTTAAGATAATTTCTACATTTACATATTATCATTTTAAGCCTTCAACAAAATTAGTTTAAAAAGAAAAAAGCTACGTATGGATTGTTTACACTACTCTTCATTTATAAGGTTCAAACCCTAACACTATGCATGTTGAAATTACACCCTAGGAAACTGTCAGGCCAATCCTTAGGACTAAATCTGCCCTTGTCTCTTCACATCATCTGTTACTCTTGGGAACTCTGTAATCCATAGTGCAATCTGGTGTGGCTTTGTTCAGAAAAACAAACCACATGAACAGAAGTTGTTATTGAGATATAGTTGAAAGATGACAGATTCAAAATCAATTTCCCTAAAACGTACTTGGTCATTTTTACCACCATTGTTAACAGGTATTTAAAAAAAAAAAAAACAAGTTTTCTTTTGTGTGTGTGCATGTGCTTTAGGTGAAGGCTTACAGAGCAAACTAGTTTCTCATTAAATAATTAATACACATATTGTTTTGTGACATTGACTGCCAACCCTGCAACATGTCAACACTCTCCCCTTCTTGACCTTGGGTTCCCCATTTCTATTTGTCCAGCTGTACTGTCCCCTTCTGCCTTTCCGTCCTTGCCCCTGGGCTGGTGTACCCATTTAGTCTCATATACACGGTTGAGCTACCTGTATTATTGTTTGTTTTATGGGCCTGTCTAATCTTTGGCTGAAGGGTGAACTTCAGGAGTGACTTCAGTATTGACTTAAAGGGGTGCCCAGGAGCCATACTCACAAGGTTTCTCCAGTCTCTGTCAGATCAGTAAGTGTGGACTTTTTTTGTGAGTTTGAATTTTGTTCTACATTTTTCTCCAGCTCTGTCTGGGACCCTCTATTGTGATCCCCGTCAGAGCAGTCGGTAGCGGTAGCCAGGCACCATCTAGTTGTGCTGGACTCATTCTGGTGGAGGCTGTGGTAGTTGTGGGCCATCCATTGACCCTTTGGATTAATTTTTCCCTTGTGTATTTGGTTTTCTTCATTCTCCCTTGGTCCACATGGGGTAGGAACAACAAAGTACCCTAGATGGCTGCTCGAGACCCCAGACGCTACTCGCCAATGTAGGATGTAAAATATTTTCTTTATAAACTATGTTATGCCAATTGAGCTAGACGTCCCTGAGAAAAGTTTTCATTTTTTTTGTTTACCATATTAGTCTTTCTATCAGGTTAATACAAAGAAAAATCAACTAGGGAGAGGAGAAGTGTTGATCAAAAGTTAAACAATAACTTATTTTTGCCATTTCAGAAGAGATACTTTGAAAGAGAGACAATAATTAAACATGTTATTAAAAATCTCAAGGAAAAAAGTTCTGTTGTGAATAGATTTTAAGTCAGTCTCTGAGCTTGATATATCAAGTTTCACTTGGAAAACAGTATCTCAACAAAGAAGTATAAACACACACTTGTCTTATGAAATGGTACCACTGCTCTGAAGATGAAATAAAAGAGATTTATTGCTGCCCCTTACCTCCAACTCTGCCTCTAACACCTCTTCAGTGGTTCGGATCCGATCTTTTGGTTTCTTCCACATCTTTGGTGCAGTTATAGCTGTTTGAGCTGAAATACAAGATTGGGCCCATTACTTACCACCATCAGCACATGTTGGGAAACATTAGGTCTCAATGATGCCTGTATTCAAATCCGGCAGAAGAAAAAAGGGCTTCAGTCACACCCAAGAGATAGTTGGATGATAAAGGAATTATGTAGCTGTGGTTCAGACACTGCAATGGCAAATATCTTAGACACAAATTGTTCATATCAGCTTATACAGCCTTCCAACGGGCGGCCTGATTTCTCCTATCACAGTAAAAACATACCTAAGCATACAATTCAATATGTGGTGAATATCTTCCTAAGAAAAATTAGCCTGTGGGACAATTCAAGATCTGAGTCAGCTTTCTATTGTTAACCAACTGATCTTAAATTAAGCAAGTAGCACTTATCAGGCTCCTGCATTATCCAACTAAAAAGTGTAAGAGTGAGATGAGATAGTATCTAAGGGTCCTTTAAGGTCTAAAAAACTTCAGCTCAGGATTATGTTTGTTAAAGCTTTCTAGACAAAAAAAAGGACACTTAGATTAAGATTTCATCAGACAGGCAGCACTTCTACAATATGCAGCTCCCATCTCAAGTCATTATTGAGGGCCTGGCCTTTCATACTGCTGGGGTGAAAATTAGAAATGAAAATAGATAACTTTTTACGGGATTATTCTATTGCATCCGATGTTCTTGATAGAATATTAAGCTTACAAAACAATGTTATAAGGTCATTTGGCTTACAAATTTCACAGAACCAGTCATTTAACACTAATGTACAATTTAAAGATTGCCATCAGATAGTAAATAGAAAATATTAAAAGAATCCTATAGAAGGCAACATATGGATCAAGAGATAGGAACGAAGTGTTACACTTTACAAGTATAAAGGGTAGGGAGAATAGTCAAAAGAAGGCTACTTTTAGAGACATTACCAAAAAAGAAATAAACACAAAGCTGAAAGGTATCACCTGATCTGATACTCTATGGAAATACAAGATCATACATGGAGAGACTAAATCAACCAATCCCTCTGGAACAGTCTCAAATTTTTTTGGAAGAACAGTAAATAGCGAACACACAAACTGTTCTTGGGAACAAGGACAAAAAGACATCTAACACTTTTCTTCTCATAATTACTGCACTGAAATGCTCTTTAAATCTCCTCAAACCAATTATTATTACACACATCCCAACCAATTATTCTTTACCTTTCCCCTCAGGGCCATAATGAGCTAGAAAATATTATCATACCTGCTGTTATTCTTCCTTTGTGGTGTACACAAGGTAAACAATTTTCTTAAGGTATGAAACTCAGATTATGGAAACAATAGGAAGATTTAACTCTGCTAGTGCCTCACTGTCTTACACTGAATCTGTATTCCTTCTTTGGTGTATTTACATTCGTTTACATTTTTTATGGATCTCCTGATTTCACATAAGCAGTCTGTTTTACGTGTATCTCTCCAAAATGCTTGTGATTTAAATTCTGCTTCCAAAACAGAATCCTCTTAAGCACTATAGTTTGGGGAATGTACACATTTTAAATTTTATTTTATTTCACATAAGTATGAATTGACCTCTAAATTCCACTCACGAAAAAGGGGATGGCCACTTTCTGGAGGATTCCTTGGGATCGAATATAAACTCAGGAGTAGTTCTCTCTAAACAATAAATACCAAAGTAAGGTGCAGATAAAAAGAAAGATAAACTTTTCTCTGTAAGCATACATCAAATGTACCCCAAAACATTAAGCAAAACATTTCTTCCATGGGTAACAAACACAAGACATTTAACATACTTTGCTTTTTTTTTTTTAAGTAGCTACTTCAAAACCCACTGCCATCTAGTAGATCCTGACGCACAGTGACCCTATAGAGCATAAGAGAACTGCCCTATAGGGTCTCCAAGGCTGTAAAATCTTTACTGAAGCAGACTGCCACATCTTCTCCCGTGGAGTGGCTGGTGGGTTCAAACCACTGATCTTTCAGTCAGCAGCTGAGCTCTTTAACCACTGCACCACCAGGGCTCCTTAAGTAACTAACTACCTACCCAACAGAAATTGTTACTCATCCTGTTCAAGTGGCTATTTGAGTGGCTCTTTTAAGTCTTGATTTAAAATAGTAAATCACAAGAAGTAGACAGAAAGAGCACACACCTCTTTAGGGATATAGTTCTTTTAAAAACTGAAAACACACAGATACATACACACTACTGAGATTGTGCTATACATCCCTTCTCCTACCATTACTCACGGGGAAGTGCAAGAAAATTGGGCGTGCCAGAGTTGGGGGTGGGAAGACAAGTGATAGATACCTCCAGATTTACAGGACAATTCATATCAAATTAGCTAGAACAAGGGAATTAAATTTAAGATACCATCTCGGATTTGTTCTTTTTATCTAGTTCATTCCCATGACTGACACCTTAGATTATTAGGCCCTTACTATTGCATTAATTAAACTATGAGATAATATCTTACTGCACTGTCTTACTTCAAAACATCAAATGATGGCCTTTCTGAATAATTTGACTAAGTTATTCTTCTGCTTAAAAACATCCTTTAAGGCATCATCCATACTGCCCAACAAACTACCCTACACAGAATGAACACTCAAATTGGTTGACTGAACAAATAATGGCAGCCCCATGTGAAAGAGGTATTATTGAAATTCCAAGGACAAAGACAGATTTTTTCCCTCTTTCTTGTCCTGCAGTGACAATCTCTGCATGAGCTTCATGATTATCTAGACTTAGCGGTAAACAAGGACGCCCTCCTCCTTCCAATGAGAACAAAATTGGTATAGGTACACTTAATTTCCACTACTTGAAAAATATCAAAAGGAGAGGAAATGACATCTTTTAAAAACTAAAACCATATAGCTATACATCAAAATTACAAGTAAACACAAACAAAAAAGCAACACTATGATTTCAAGATCCATGAACATTTTTACATTATTGGGGGGAAAAAACTATTTGTTTTTCATCAATGCTCTTTCTATGAAGTGACTAGTATAGAAATTCAGAAAAATGTTAGGAGCATAGAAAAGTTTAGTCACTGAGTTTTAGGATGATGTTTTGCCTTCTCTCTGCCAGAGGTTTTAGAATTACGTAGATGATTACATCAAGTTAGAACTGTTCCTGCTTTCAACTCTCATTCCATGAATGAAATACAGACCTCAGAAAATTGTGCCACATCAAAACCGTTATGACTGGCAGCAACTTCATCTTAAGATTTACATCTGTCAAGTCACTCCCATAAGTGGGAGAGTCCCTCATTTATTAATTAATTTTTTTTAATGGGCTCTATGGGAGTCAAGTTGCTATTCCTGCAAACTATGAGCTAGCAACTATCCCTGTGCAATCTGAGATAACCACTGGAACTAGGAAAAAGACAGCTAGGGCTAATGTAAAAGATTCATAAATTTACTGGTATTAAATCCATGTAGGTTTTCAAAAACAGATATCCGTGAAGCTTGAGGCAGTTAGAATACTGAGAAAAATTACTAAGTAAAATGGTTGATCATAGAAGAGTCAAGAATTAAGAGACAAGGGATATCATGCATTCTGAGGAAGTATCCTCTGTCAAAACATGATCTAGAACATAAACTCTTCCCTTTTCTTTGCTGAAATACGAGCTCTTAAACAACAACTCCAAGTAGTTAAGTCATGGTTCTTGAACCTGGAATCCTGACTCTGAGAGATGTCAGAAGTGCTGCACAGTAAATATAAGAAGGACAAACATTACTGCTATCATTGGCAGAGTCTCACCTTGTCTACATTATTCTCTTCTATTCCTCCCAGTCACAGTTCCTATACATGTAGAGACTATGATCCACCTTAACACTTAAAAAAAAATTCCAAAAAACAGGGATGGGGGCGGCCTTGGCACTTAAGGCAGAAATTTAGGATAGACGAATGGAACTAGTTAGCTTATTTACATATTATCTGGCATTTTTTAAAATGAAAAATACCTATAATACATCGTTTTTTTCTAATCATTGAAGAACATTTAAAAGTTCAGACAGATACCAAGCTGAAAAAAACCATCATGTATTACCTCTGAAATATTGCAAACATTTTGGTCTACTTTCTTCCTGGCATTTAAAAAACATAGTTACATGCACAGTGCATATTTAGTTTTATAATCATCTTTTTTCACTGGCCTGTAAACAGGAATTTAAACCTTTACAGTGTTAGTCTTTCAGTAGAAATTATCCTAACAAATCCACTCTGCCAAAATCCCTATGTATTCAATTTGACAAACAACCCAATCAAAAAGTGGGCAAAGGAAATTAACAGACATTTCACCAAAGAGGATATACATCCCAGGTCCAAAGGGTGTGCTCCACTCTTGGCTCTTCTTTCTTGGTGGTAGTGAGATCCCCACTCTCCACCTCTGGCATGGTTCATTTTAAGGCTAGTGGGATGGCAAAACTGACCGATCCCCTTGTTAGAGTTCCACAAACCTTATTTGTATGGTCCCATGCCACAACGGTGGCATGCACCTTGTTTGTATTAGCAAGCTATCCAATCCCATTGGTGCGCCAAAAGCACCTCATTTGCTAGTCCTACTCAATCATTTGGTAGGAGTTACAAGACCATGGTGAGAAAGGCACATAAAAGTAGTCTGTTGCACTGCAATGACTGAAGTGGAGACCTTTTTCCTTGAATTGTGGGACAGACTGCTCTCTATAAAAGTATAATTGGAATAAATTTTAAAAGCTGTGTTAATATTACTGGGAACATTATAATTCTGCATATGCTTTTTGATCTCTGGAGGATCTGGAGAATTTATGGAGCCCTCAGATACTGTCATGGATTGAACTGTGTCCCCCCAAAAATATGTGTATCAATTTGGCTAGGGCATGATTTCCAGTCCTGTATGATTGTCCACCATTTTGTCATCTGATGTGATTTTCCTGTGTTGTAAATCCCATCTCTATGATGTTCATGAGATAGGATTAGTGGCATTTATGTTAATGAAGCAGGACTCAATCTACAAGATCAGATTGTGTCTTTTGAGCCAATCTCTTTTAAGATATAAGAGAGAAGCAAGCAGAGAGGCATGGGGGCTTTATACCACCAAGAAACAAGAGCCAGGAGAATAGTATGTCCTTTGGGTTCGGGGTCGCTGTGCTGAGAAGCCCCTTAACTAGGGAAGACCAATGATAAGGATCTTCCCACAGAGATGACAGACAGAAAGTCTTCTCCTGGAGCTGGCACCCTGAATTCGGACGTCTAGCCTTCTAGACTGTGAGAGAATAAATTTCTCTTTGTTAAAGCCACCCGCTTGTGGTATTTCTGCTATAGCGGCACTAGACATCTAAGACAGATAGCATTATTTTTGTATTGAAAAATGAGAAGAGCATCATTCCATAGAAGAGAATGTGAAAGAGTTGATAACACATGAGAGGTAACTTGGTTCATTTTAAGGTAACCTGGTTCATTTTAATCCCAAGGTATTCCTCTAGCTTTGCAATATAAATGGAAATGCAACTATTAATAAAGATACCACGTCAGAAAACTTAATGCTTCTTTTTACTTCAACATTTCTTCTTTACTGCTTATTTCTTTCACTCATCAGGCAGTTGCACAAGTAAACTGAAAAAGTTAAAAAAAAAATTTTTTTCCCCACATTCTAAAAGGGAAAGAGACCTTCCCCTTTCCCTTTGCTGTGACAGTAAATCTTCCCCTATCTATTCGGTATATATGTAAATCTTTTTAAAAGCTAAAAATGTCTCTTACCAGGTTCACAACCCAGGGATGTTTTTTGTTAAGGGCCCCAAGAACCATCTTTTCAAAATGTAAACATCAAGGAAGATAGTACCCCTGTCTTCCTGTCACCATGGGAGTTAAGCCTAGGTACCTGGTCCCAACCTGTAACCACCAGCTTGTCGTAAACAGAAGTTCTATTTTTTCTTCGGATAAAGGCAATTAACTGACACAGACAGCCAACCCAAATTACCAGGTGAATTTTGATGAACTAAGTATATACCAGCAAAAAGGGCTGGTAAGTCAGGACAAGTTATCATTTATCTTGAGAACATGTAATAGATTATATCTGCCTTGCTATATAAAAAGGTGAGATTCCCTTCTGTCTTTGCAATCTCATTAGAGAATTGCCTGTGATGCACATCAGAGTCTGGTTTAATGCTTTTCAATTATAAAGCTATTTTCTTTCTTTTCTGTATCTGAGGAAGATTTTCTGGGTTGACAGGAGATTTCCAATTTTTTTACCCAACAATCTGCCAATAAGGATGAGATGTGTTCTGGAAGTATCTGAATTGAGTAGACCAGCTAAAAGTCTTGAGACCACACAACAGTCAGGTAAGAGACCCTAAATTACAAAAAGTTTCCCTTCTAGCTCTCTGTTCTTTTGAAATACAACAGGAACTCCCTAGCTCTAAGACCTCGGATGAATGTGTCTGAAGTCTGGGTCTCCAGACTCAAGCGCCACAAAACTGAGATGAGGCTATGAAAAGTGGTGAAGGAAGGACTCAAGTGCATTATCATAGGGTTGTACGTAAACAGAGTAGAACGTTCCAATAATGGAACTTTCAGTGAGGGCTCCCACTCTTAACACCCAGTTCTAGTCCCTTTTTATGCTTGACGTTTTTTACTTTTCTATCTTTTCTCCCAACTTTGAGACCCTAAATCTTTCTGATTGTATTACATTCAAGAGCTTTGTCTCCCTTAACAAAGTTTCTTGGGGGTGGAGATCCAATTTTGTCCTTCCTTCTTTCTTTCACACGTCCTCATAGGGATCTAGAAAAATTTGATGATTTATCTAAAACACTGGGCACAGAGCAAAGAAATCCAGGTGAGAGAAGGATCAGTTTTCTGATAAAATATAATGGTGTTTTAAAGACGTTTTACAGTGGACATGTAAATGAACTGGAAAAGAGAATGATGGTGATAAAATATGAAAAAGGATGATGGACCATTGTGAGATGTCAACCAAAAGAAATACTAGAGAGGGTAAGTCTATCAGTGTTTCCAGCATCTTGCCTGCACCTGCTACTTGAAATGAAATGGTTGGCTTGGTAATTATGTTTTCCATTATATATTAAGAATAAGCTTTCTGCTGTAGGACTGCTTCACAAGAAACTTGAGTAGTGTGAGCTAGTCTCTCCAGGGCCTACCACTGGACCAAAAAAATATAACAAAACGAGGGCTACTCTAGACTTAGATTATATAAAAAACAGACATCTATTACACAATTTAAAAATTTAAACTTCCAAATTTAATATTAAACATCACCAATTTAAAAGTATCCTTGGTAGGATAGTTTTTAACTACAGATTCAATTTCTTTAATAGATACAGGGCTATTTAGCTAATTTTTCTTCAGTAAACTTTGAAGTCTTACATCTTTCAAGGAATTTGTCCATTTCATCTAAGTTGTCAAATTAATTGGCACAAAGTTTATAATATTTCCTTACTTTTCCTTTTAGTATCTATAGAATCTGTAAGAATGTCACCCTTCTTATTACTGATTTGATGGTAATTTGTGTCCTCTCTTTCTGTCTTTTTTTTCATCAGTCTGACTGGAGATTTATCAATTTTATTGATCTTCTCAATAACCAGTTTTTGACTTTATTAAATTTTTTCCTCTTTTGGTATTTTCTATTTCATTCATTTCCTTTCTTCTGCTTACTTTGGGTGTACTTTTCTCTTCTTTTAATAGGTTCTTCAGCAAGGTGATATCATTAATTTGAAATCCTTCTAACACAGGCATTTAGAGGTATAAACTTCCATCTAAATACTGCTTTATCAGTATGGTAGGGAGAATAATGCCCCCTAAAGATGTCCATATCCTAAAATCCTTGGAACCTGTAAGTTACCTTCCATGGCAATAGTAATTTTGCAGATGTGATCAAGTAAGGATTTTGAGATAGGGGATTATTATCTTGGATTATTTGGTGGATCCAATATAATCAAAGGGGTCCTTATAAGTGGAAGAGGGAAGCAGAAAAATCAGAAAGAGATTTTAAAATGCTACACTGCTAGCTTTAAAGATGGAGGGAGGGCCACAAGCCAAGGAACGCAGGCAGCCTATGGCACCTGGAAAAGTCAAGGGAACAGACTTTGCCCTAAAGACTCTACAAGGGACACAGTCCTACTGGCACCTCAATTTTAGCCCAGTAAAGCCCATTTCAGACTTCTGATTTCCAAAACTGTAAGATAATAAGTTTGTGTTGTTTTAATCTACAAAGTTTGCGGTAATTTGTTACAGCAGAAATAGGAAATCAATGCAAGCAGCATTCTACAAATTTTGATATGTTGGATTTTCATTTTCATTCAGTTTAAAATACTTCATAATTTTCCTTTTGATTTCTTCTTAGACCCTTGGGTTATAGAGAAGTGTGTAATTTAGTTTCCAAATACTTGGAGAATTTTCCAGGGGTATTTCATTATTGGTTTTCAATTTAATTTTACTGTGGTCAGAGAACATAAATGCTTTGACTTTGATCATTTTAAATTTATTAAAACTTGTTTTATGGCCCACGGTATGATCCACCTTGGTTAATTTTCCAAGTGCAGTTGAAAAGAATGTGTATCCGCTGTTGTTAAGTATTCAATACATGTCAATTACTTCAAGTTGGATGATTGTGCTGTTCAAGTATTCTATATTCTTACTAATTCTCTGTTTCTTGGTTTTATCAATTGGGTATTTTCCAATTATGTCAATTCCATATCTCTATTTAACTTGTGGATATGTGAAATAGTTATAATAACCATACTTAAAAACTATTTAATGATTTTGCCTGCTAATTCTAACAATTATGTCAGTTGTAAATGTTTCAATTGATTTATTTTTCTCATTATAGGCTGTATTTTTTTCTTTTCTTTTCTTTTGCATGTAAGGCTTAATTGGTGCATTCTACCAAATTAGGGAAGAAACAATACCAATTCTACACAGACTCTTCCAGAAAACTGAAGAGGAAAGTACACTTCCCAACTCATTCTATGAGGTCTGCATTACCCAGATACCAAAACATGACATTACCAGAAACATACTGATCAACATTCCTCATGAACATAGATACAAAATCCTATGAAAAATTTTAGCAAATCAACCTCAACAATATATAAAAAGAAAAATATATTATGACCAAGTTTTGGAAAGCAAAGTTGATCTAACATTCAAGTATCAGTCAAGTAATATCAATCAAATAATTAATAACTAAAAAAACAAAAACATGATTGTCTCAATAGATGCACGAATATCATTTGGCAAAATCTACTATATAGTCCTGATTAAAATAAAAACTTCAGCAAACTAGGAATACAAAAGAATTTCCTCAACTTGATAAGGCAAAAACCTACAGTTAACATATTCAATGATAAAAGACTGAATGCTTTCTCCTTGAGAAAAACAAGAAAAGAGTATTTGCCCAGACACCCTTCTAACTCAGAACTAAAGCCACTCCTGAAGTTCACCTTTCAGCCAAAGATTAGACAGGAATATAAAACAAACAATAACACACGTGAGGAACATGTCACTTAGATTAATCAAGTATAGGAGACCAAATGGGCAACACCTGCCCAAAAGTAAAGATGGGAAGGCAGGAAGTGACAGGAAAACTGGATGAATGGAAATGGGGAACCCAGGGTGGAAAGGAGGAGAGTGCTGACACATTGCAGGGATTGAAACCGATGTCACAAAACAATTTGTGTATAAGTTTTTAAGTGAGAAACTAATTTGCTCCGTATTAGCTCTACTTCTATTCAACATTGTACTGAAAGTTCTGGCCAGTGCAACATGTCATGAAAAAAAAAAAAGATGCATCCAGTTAAGACAGTTATTAAAACTAGTAACTGAATTTAGCAAGGTTGCAGGATACAAGAGCTGTTTTATTTCCACATAATAGTGGTAAACAATAAAAATGGAAATAAAAAATACTGTTTACAAAGGCATCAAAAATATGAATTTGATAAAATATACAAAAGATCTGTACACTGAAAACTACAAAAAAAAAACTGCTGAGAGAATTTAAAAAAGGAATTAAATAGGTGGAGAGATATACTATATTCATGGGTTGAAAGACTCAATGTTGTAAGATGTCAATTCTTCCCAAATTGATCTGTAGATTCAATGTAAATCCAATCAAATTCTCCACCAGGTTTTTTTTTTTTTTGCAGAAGAAAACTGATTCTTAAAGTTAATATAGAAAAGCAAAGGTCTTGGAACAACCAAAACAACTCTGAAAAAGAAAAAAGTTGGAAGATTTAATGTTATCTAATTTCCAGACTTTTTATTAAGTCTCAGTAATCCTAACAGTGTGGTAATGGCATCAGAAGAGGCAACTAGATCAATGGAACAAAATAGAGAATTCAGAAAAAGACCCACATACGGTCATGTGCCATATAACGTCTGTGGTCCCATAAGGTTGTAATAGAGTTTAGAAATCCCAATCGGAGAATAAGACATAGCAGATGTAACTAGACACAGAAAACTCAACAGCTTTCTGCATGCAACACATGTATCGCATGTCTCTTGTGCTGCCAGAATGGTACAGTACATACATAACCATAATACATGTCTTGACAATCATAATAAACGTCTATGTTTTGGGCTTATGTATGTATTGTACTGTACTTTCTATCATTATTTGAATATGAACTTTCCTTACTTACAAATACAAAGTTTGCTGTGTACCAGTGTACGCTTCGACTCATAGGCAGCAGCATCTAGTCTCATGTATCATGTGTCTCTTGAGTGTTGCTGTAGCACTGAAGTTCTTTTTATTTAATGTTCTTTCAAAAACATTACTGTGAAGTGCATCACAGCTCCTAAACGCAGCAAAACCAGTGCTAGTGACAGCAGCACCAAGAGGCAAAGGAGAAGGATCGATTTGGAAGTGAAACAAAAGGTTATTAAACAACATGAAGGTGGAAAATCCGTGAATGCTACTGCTCAAGATTTAGGCATGTTATAGTCAACAATCACAACGGTTCACAAAAACAAAGAAAAATTTCTCTAAGCTATTACAGGATCGGCTCCACTGAAAGCTATAAGGCCAACCAAAACGCGAGAGGGACCCATCTCAGATAAGGAGAAATTGCTAATGACGTGCACTGAGAACCCAGCACAAGAGTGAATCCCTCTCAGCACCTTGATGATCACAGCTAAGGCATGAACCTTGTTCAAGATGGGTAAAGAAAAAGCAGGATGAGACTACAATATCAAGTTTAGTGCCAGCTCTGGGTGGTTTAAGCACTTCAAACTTTTTTCGCTGCATAATGTGAAAGTGAGCCTTCAGTCTGTGAGTGCTGAGGAGAAGGCACCAGAAGAATTTGTTGAAACGTTAGATAAACTAATTGCAGAGGGAGGTTATTTGTCCCAGCAAATTTTTAATATGGACAAAACCTCCTTAATTCTGGAAGCAAATGCCTGAAAGGACCTTCATCCATAAAGAGGCCAAGTCAATGCCAGGCTTTAAGGCTTTTAAAGACAGAGTGACACAGTGTTGTCAGCAGACAACGCTGCTGGTTACAAGTTAAAGTCATCTGTTACTTAGTATAGTGAAAACCCCAGGGCTTTCAAAGACGTTAACAAGCACATTCTACCAGTTTATTACAGGTGCAATAAAAAGTCCTGAATGACACAAATGCTGTTTCAGGATGCCCTTCTCAATTGCTATGCCAGTGAAGTGGAGAAGTACTGCTTGGAAGAAGGCATATCTTTCAAGATTTTGCTAATTGTAGACAATGCTCCAGGACATCCTCCTTTCATTACTGACCTCCGCCCCAACATCAAAGTAGTGTTCCTCCCACCAAACACCACTCTCTAACCCAGCCAGTGGACCCAAGGATTATTGCGGCATTCAAAGCCTACTACTTGAGGAGGACCTTTGTTCAAGCTATTGCTGCAGCTGATGACACTGGCAAGACAATGATGCACTTCTGGAAAGAATAATAACGTTTACCACAGAAAGAACGTTGCTTGGGCCTGGGATGATGTGACCAAAGAGTACATGAATGGCATATGGAAAAAAATACTTAAGTGGTATGTGCATGACTTTAAAGGATTTGAAAAGGATGATGAGATTACAAGAATTAATAGAGCTGTTGCTGACACGTGTTATTGACTGAATTATGACCACCCAAAAGCGTGTGTATCAACTTGGTTAGGCTGTGTGTGGTTGTCCTCCATTTTGTGATTTTCCGATGTGTTAAAAATCATAATTGCTGCCTGTGGTTAAAAAGGATTAGGGTGGGATTGTAACACCACCCTTACTAAGGTCACCTCCCTGATCCAAAAGGGAGTTTCCCTGGGGTGTGGCCTGCATCACCTTTTCTCTCTCAAGCGATAAAAGGAAAGGGAAGCAAGTAGAGAGTTGGGGGCCTCATACCACCAAGAAAGCACCACCAGAAGCAGAGCACGTCCTCTGGACATGGGGTCCCTGTGCCTGAGAAGCTCCTTGACCAGGGGAAGATTGAGGACAAGGACCTTCCTCCATAGCCGACAGAGTGAGAAAGCCTTTCCCTGGAGCCGATGCCCTGAATTTGGAGTTGTAACCTACCAGACTGGGAGAAAATAAATTTCACTTTGTTAAAGCCAACCCCTTGTTGTATTTCTGTTATGGCAGCACTAGATAACCAAGACATACACAGAGCTGTACAGTATATTATAGTGTACATACAGTAATTTAGAGTAAACTCAGTATCTAGTACAGTATAGAACTGTACCAGCAACAGCCTTTAGACTCACTCAGCACTACCTTAGCCCTGAAAGCTCCAGTTGTGGTTAAGTACAGATTACATATTAGCTTATGCATACAGTAGTGTATATTTACAATGTATTATTATATTATAGATAAAGAATTAACCAGCTAGTTTTATTGACTAGGCAAAGGTGTCTGACTG
Source organism: Elephas maximus indicus (assembly GCF_024166365.1). NCBI lineage: Eukaryota > Metazoa > Chordata > Mammalia > Proboscidea > Elephantidae > Elephas > Elephas maximus. The sequence continues at coordinate 61,206,367 of NC_064821.1, forward strand.
TGTGGATCACAACAAACTATGGCTAACACTGCGAAAAACGGGAATTCTAGAACACTTAATTGTGCTCATGAGGAACTTGTACATAGATCAAGAGGCAGTCATTCAAACAGAACAAGGGGATACTCCATGGTTTAAAATCAGAAAAGGCGTGCGTCAGGGTTGTATCTTCTCACCATATTTATTCAATCTGTATGTTGAGCAAATAATCTGAGAAGCAAGATTATATGAAGAAGATCGGGGCATCAGGACTGGAGGAAGACTCATTCACAACCTGCGATATGCAGATAACACAACCTTGCTTGCTGAAAGTGAAGAGGACCTAAAGCACTTGCTGATATAGATAAAAAAACTACAGCCTTGAGTATGAATTACACCTCAACATAAAGAAAGCCAAAATCCTCACAACTGGACCAATAAGCAACATCACGATAAATGGAGAAAAGATTGAAGTCATCAAGGATTTCATTTTACTTGTATCCACAATTAACGTCCATGGAAGCAACAGTCAAGAAATAAAAAAGATGTGTTGTATTGCGTGTATCTGCTGCAAAAGACCTCTTTAAAGTGATAAAAAGCAAAGATGTCACTTTGAGGACTAAGGTGTGCCTGACCCAAGCCATGGTGTTTTCAATTGCCTCATATGGATGTGAAAGCTGGACAATGAATAAGGAAGACTGAAGAAGAATTGACACCTTTGAGTTGTTGTGTTGGCAAAGAATACTGAATATATATCATGGACTGCCAAAAGAACAAACAGATCTGCCCTGGAAGAAGTACAGCCAGAATGCTCCTCACAAGTGAGGATGACGAGACTTCACTTCACGTATTTTGGATATGTTATCTGGAGAGACCAGTCCATGGAGAAGGACATTATGCTTGGTAAAGTGGAGGGTCAGCAACAAAGGGGAAGAATCCCAATGAGATGGACTGACACAGTCGTTGCAACAATGGGCTCAAGCATAGCAACAAACATGGGGATGGCACAGGACTGGGCAGTGTTTCCTTCTGCTGTAAGTAGGGTCACTATGAGTTGGAACCCATTCAACGGCACTTAACGACACCACCAATAATTAACCTACTTAACTCACATATTATCTTGCAGGTACACTAGCTGAAATACAATACTGTACATGTACAATATCTTGGCTATTTAGTCAATACAAGTATACTACAGTATCCCAGATAGCTTTGTTAAGTGAAATAAAAGGTTATTAACAAAAAGGTGGAAAATTAGTGAATGCTATTGCTTATGATTTAGGCGTGCTTGCAAAACATCCAAGTAACATAATGCCCTATTTCACAAAACATATTGTGGACATTAAGTGATGCATGACTATATATATGGACAACAAATTTTTGAAAAAGGTCTGAAGGAAATACAACGGAAAAATGATAGCCTGCAACTCCCATACACTGTGGGTGGGAATGTAAAATGGTACAATCATTTTAGAAAAGTTTGCAATTTCTTAAAAATTAAACACACACCTACTTATAATCCAGCCACTGCACTCCTAGGTATTTACTCAAGAGAAATGAAAGCAATTTGTCCAAACAAAGACTTGTACACATATGTTCAAAGCAACTTTAACTGTAATAGCCCCATCTGAGGTGTCCATCAATACTTGAATGAATAAATTGTACCATAAAGTATAAGTATTTTGAATTGATATAATTGTATTTAAGTGTTAAAAGAGTCAAAGAATTACCAGAATGGAAAGTTTTGTAAAGACAGTCATACTGAAAAAATGAAATCTTGAGCAGGTTCTTTAAGATAGTCTAAGGTGGGAAAATCTGTCTTGGAAGAAGTACAGCCAGAATGCTCCTTAAAAGCAAGATTGGCAAGACTTTCTCTCACATGCTTTGGACATGTTATCAGGAGGCATCAGTCCCTGGAGAAGGACATTGTGCTTTGTAAAGTAGAGGGTCAGCGAAGAAGACCCTCGATGAGATGGACTGACATAGTGGCTGCAACAATGGGTTCATGCATAACAACTGTGAGGCTGGCACAGAACCCTGGGCAGTGTTTTGTTCTGTTGTACACAGGGTTGATAGGAGTCAGAACCAACTCAATGGCATCCAACAGCAACAACAACGTGAGAAAACAGCATCAAGGCAACAATATGGGAATTAACACTTATCACGTGGATGTGGGAAATTGGCAAGAAAAAAATTAAAGCTAGGGAGAAATAATGATAGAAAGCCTTGAAGGCTAACCCGAAAGCCTGGATCTTACACCCACTGAAACAAGAAATCTTTCTCATGTCTTAGACAGATAAATGGTTCCCAGGAACCATATTTTCTCTGCAAGACTTTCTTGGGAATGTGCACTTAAAATACTTGTCAAGCGAGGTCTCAAAGCTAGGTAGGAGTTGAAGAAGGACTTAGAGAAGATGGCTCCACTGAGGCAAAAACATACAAGAGCCAAGTTACATACAAAGGAAACTGGGAATCATCACTTCTAAAATGCAGATCCCTTATACGTTTGACCACAAAGAACCACCCTGCTTTCCCAGCCCTGTCATGTGTTCCATGTTTGTGACATCAAATAATACCTCTAGAATGGCTGCTTAATAGGTAGTACATTGAATACCTAGGTGAGAATACCCTCTCAAACTTAGATGAGATATAACTACTAGTAAAAAATAAAAATAACACACAGTTCAGGCAAAAAAAGTCAAAAGATGATATGCTTTTTGGCTGTACCCCAACACTCCTCTATCTCTGGTGCTGTTGATTACGGTGTTCTTGTTGAAACCTACTTCTGGAATTTCTAAGCAATAGCTTTCCTATGGTTTGCAGCTTTAAGTTTTTAGGCAGACGCCTCTGACCAATCCTTAGAAAGATGCTGTGGCACAACCACTCACAGCCCTATTACTTTTTTTTTTTATAACGGCTTTATTGAGATAAAAATCACATACCATGAAGTCACCATTTTAAAGTATACTATTCGGTAGTCCGTAGTATATTCAGAGTTGTGCAACCATTACCACTATCTAATTTTAGAACATTTTCAGTAAAGAAATGTTCTAAAATTAGAACAGTAAAGAAACTCCATGCCCACTAGCAATTCCTCCCCATTCTCCCTTTCCCCTAACCTCTGGCAACCATTAATCTACTTTGTTTCTATGAATTTGCCTATTCTGGACATTTCATATAAATGGAATTACAGTATGTGATTGTAACTTTGTTAATGTAGCAGGTTCAGCCATGTTTTAGTATGCATGAATCAGTACTTCATTCCTTTTCATGGCTGAATAATATTCTACTGTAGGGATATACCATATTTTGTTTATCCATTCACTGACATCTGGATTGCTTCCACTTTTTTGCTGTCCTATTCATTTTTTTCTATTCCTTTCCATTTTCTCTTTGCCTTTCTTCCTACTCTCCTACTCCTAATAGGAAGTCCATGATGGATGTTATTACTATCCTCTTTTTTATGAATGCCTTAGGCTTCAATTGCACAGACTGTTCCTAAAATTGACTGTTCTAAGCATACTTTCTTTTCCCTTCCCAACGACAGCAGAGATCACCTTAAGATGTGTTTGACCATTGTGAATGTTAAATGCGGTAATGGGTACAAAAACTTGTAATTAAAGTTAAATATGCATAGGGACTTTCCTAAAGGGTTTTACACCATTTCCTGTGCTGGATTTGATTAAGAACTCTTCAGAAGGCATCATCTTCTGTGAGCCTCTCTTCTTTGGAACATAAATTTCAGAGGGCAGTAATGACAACACTCATCTGTTCTGTATATTAGTACAGTTCACAGGGTACACTTGGACACTTAACAGTAGCTGAAAATGGAAGTATGAATAACATTTAACATTTATAGTGTGCTTAATATCTGTCAGACCATGTGTTAAGTGCTTTACATATTATCACATTTCATCTTCACTACAACTTTATGAAGTAAATACTATTATTATCTTCAATTTCTAGATGAGCAAATAGACTCAAAGAGGTTAAGAAACTGACCCAAGGTCACAGAGGTAGGAAAAGGGAAAGGCTAAGGCTCAATGGTGTCTGCCTTTGTTGCCCTGATCTTAACCACTATATAATAGTGTTATAAAACCTGTAGTTTATCTTACAGGTGATTGCCCCCAAATACCCTGAAGGGTTTAGGCAGCAATGTGGAGGAGGAGTGACAAGGCCAGATCTGTGTTTTAAAGAGATGAATGGCTACTTGGTGGAGAATAAATCTGAAGGGGGACAAAACTGGAGCCAGGGAAATGAGAGAGTTCCAGGGAGAAGTACAGACCTAAGGCAGTGGTAGGCAATTTCAACAAATGTATTGGGTAAAATCAGGGGAGCTTGTTGAATGATTGGATGTGAAGAAAAAGTGATTCAAGGAAGAAGTCCATCCACAGTACCTCAGGATTTTTGCTTGATTAAAGCTAGTGCTACTAACTGAAATAAAGGAACAAGTTTAGGGGGATAAGTAATGAGTTTAGTATTAGAAATGTTGCATTTGAGGTGACTCTGGGATCTCCAAGTGGAGATATTTGGCAGGCAGTTGGAAATATAAGACTGAAGCTCACAGAAGTCTGGGAAGAAGATAAACATTTGGAAGTTATTAGCGTGTACCACTGGGAGCTATCTACAATTAAAGTAGATGAAATCACCAATGAAGAATGTATAGAATAAGAACAGCAATAGAAAAAGGCCCAAATGTGAGGTAATTTTTTGGGTGATGGGATTTTCTGGGTGATGGAACTATTCTGTAACTTGATTGTAGTGGTGATTATGTAACTGTGTACATTTGTTAAAACTCACAGAACTGAATGTTAAAAAGGGTGAATTTTATTGCATATAAATGATACTCAACAGACCTAAGCAAGAAAGAAGAAAAAGAGAATGCTCAATAATGTTAAAGGCAGCAAAAGGACCAGTAAGATAAACCTATGTCCTTTCTTGACTCTGCTAAAGGAAGTTCCACCAGCATACTGGGAGCATAAACCACATTATATTAGTTGAATAGTGAAGGAAGTAGAAGCAGAAATGGTAGACTATGCTTAAGACGTTTGAATGAGAAGAGGAAGACCAAGTTTAAAGTGTAGCCAAACAGACATGTGGGGCTGACAGAATGTTCTGGGGACGAGAGACTGACATTTTTACAGACAATAAAAAGCCCGCAGAGAGGGAGTAGATACATAAAAGAACGCAAAGAACAACTAGGAGAGCTAGTAAAGATGTCACTTCGATGACTGAGGTGCACCTGACCCGAAGCATGATCTTTCCAATTGCCTCATACACATGTGAAAGCTGAACAATGAAAAAGGAAGACAGAAGAATTGACACATTTGAATTATGGTGCTGGCAAAGAATAGTGAATAGACCAAGGACTGCCAGAAGAATGAACAGATATGTCTTAGAAGAAGTACAGCCAAGAATGTTCCTTAGAAACGAAGGCAGCAAGACTCTGTATCACATACTTTGGACATGTTATCAGGAGGGACCAATCCCTGGAGAAGGACATCATGCTTGTTAGAGGGTGAGTGAAAAAGAGGAAGACCCCAATGAAATGGATTGACACAGCGGCTGCAACAATGGGCTCAAGTGCAGCAGCAACTGTGAGGATGGCACAGGACCGGAAAGTGTTTCGTTCTGTTATATATAGGGTCACTATGAGTTGGAACCGACTTGACAGTAACTAACAACAACCTAACAATAACAGTAGAGCTTAAGGAAGTTTTAATATAGATAGATCTATAGCTGTGGGGCAGAAAGTTGAAAGAGGCATAATATCTAGTACCCTCAATTTTCTCAATGAATGAAGACGGAAGGTCATCTGCTGAGAATGAGGAGGGTTGGTCTGAGTACAGGATTTTACAAGAGACAACGTTATTAATGGAATAACTATGGGTGGAGAGCATGAATTTGTAGGGGTACTTGCATTTACAGTGGTGTGATCTTCTCCAGCAGTGTTCTGCCTACTGGAGTTTAAGAATGGTAAAGGTAGGGTACAATGCTGATTCAAGTAGTGTTCTTCTAGACAGGTTTCTCAAAAGGAAAAAGGGATAGTGAAATCACAGATGTGGGCACAAGGGAAGCTCAGATAATCATCCTATTTTTATAGCGCTCAAGACGTCCTATCATACTCTATCTTTTATTAGTATGCTATTTTCCATTGTCTTTCTTCCCCAATTAGAATGTAAACGTCACTAGGGCAGGAATCTTTGGATTGTTCATTGTTGAATTTCAAGTGCCTAGAATAATGACTGACGCATAGTAGGCCAACACATAATTGCGGTTGAAATAGGTGGGCGATCAATGTTGCCCTTTGAACCCAGGCTGCATGCATAAATATTTAATTCCTAAATCCTGAAAATGTTAAAGAAACTATATCAGTGCAGAAATCACGTTTAAAAGAAAAATAGACACGTGAGGTAAAGGAAGGCTTGAGTTGTAATCCTCCCTGTGATTCTGAGAAAGTTGATACTACTCCATGGCTTATTTTTTGTCATCAGCAAAACAGGAATAATTCTATCCCAGGAATTATTTAAATCACAAGAATATGCTTGAGATGCCTGAGAAAAGTCTTTGTAAATATTAAAAATTAAGATGACTATTGTGACTGCATCAAAACCCTGAAGTACCATTAACACAGCTATAGTGAATGAAGAAAAGATACATGTTGAAGGAAATGCATTTTGGATATCTTGTCAGCTGGAAACAGCTCTGAAGGCTTCTGTATACAAGGTAAATATGGATATGAGAAGAAGGGAAAGCTTTTACAAGACTTGAGATTTCACCATGGTGACCAATAAAAAAGTAGGGCCGACATGGCAGAAATGTACTTTTTAGGCAGCTTTGCTTGAAATATTTTTACAAATAAGGTGGAAAACAACAGTAGATTTAATTTACTTATTCCTTCAGGGTCACTTAGACTCAAGTCTCTCAAAAAGAGAAGCCTTGCTTTAATGGTTGTTCTGCTAGTTTTGGTGGATGATATGGAACCAGGAACGCGTAAAATATCCTGTTCCCAAGGTTCCAGAAAGTGTTTCTCTAGTAGAACATGAAAGATCAAATTATAAGAGTACACAGTAGTATAGAAATTAGGCTCGTGGGACACACAAAGCAGTGCTGACCTATTTTAGGCCCCAGCAAGCAAATCTTCCAAGGATATTTCAACAATTTCTTAAAAGGTGTAAATCTAGCAAAGATAAGAACAAATTTCAAATTCCTTATTCCTGCTGCTGACCTTCAGAGCATGGTTTTAAAAATGAATTTTTTTTAGATTGGCCTATCCAAACGGATAAACTTTTATTTTTCTGGTTTTATCCTTTAATACTCTCACAGGTATTAAAAAATTTTCCTGCATTCAAGAATGTGCCATTTATACTTAAATAAATCTAAACCAAAAGAAAGAACAGCAATTTGATTGGCTGTACGTATCAGTATTTTATTAACATCTCCTAAAACATACAATCATATCTCCACTTGAGAACTAAATCTCCCGGCTTTAACTTGCAAAATCTGGAAACCCTCTTCCAGTCTTGGCTGAGCTCACAAGAATCTAAGGGAGATTTCTGGAAGCCACATAAACAAGAAAGGCCAATTGCTGTGGCTGTAGCCACTGTGGTATTAGGGATGTGGGATGCTGTGCCAATAATCTCTGTAGTTAAGGAGCTGAGATTTTAACCCCTATCTGGAAAAGACGAGATGAGATCTTGGATCTCTGCAAAATAGGGACTTGGAGCTAAGAGTCTCACATAAATCCCTGAGACTCTTAAAAGAGTGATAGCACCAATGAAAGAGTAGCTAAAAAGACAAAACAGAACAAAATAAACCAGTGAACCAACACAGAGTGATTACAAGGAAGCATGTTTTGTTTCAGCTAGGTAGAGAGGAAACTGCTGTCACTCTGAAAATTAGGATAAGCAAGGAATGCTCTCATACTTTATTTGAGATATGAATGTAGGTTTAGGAAATAAAGCTTGGACTTAGGCCCAGTTAGTGTTTTCCTCAAGACATCAGGTAAATACAAAACTGCTTTAGAAGGACTTGCCCTCAATCTATATCCAGAATAGTTTAGCTGAACATGAGTTCACAAAACAAATAAAACACACAAAGAAGCAATGCACTACAAGCAAGAGCCAGAAGACAAATTAAACAGAAAGATTAAAAAAGCCTTCCTCTGCCAAAAGAATTTCAAATAATAAATTTATGATGAATAAAAAAAGAAAAAAGACCCGTTGTTGTCAAGTTGATTCCAACTCATAGTGGCCCTACAGGACAGAGTAGAACTGCCCCATAGTTTTCAAGGAGCACTTGGTGGATTTGAACTGCCAACCTTTTGGTTAGCAGATGTGGCTCTTAACCACTATACCATCAGGGTTTCCATGATGAATAGACATAATAAAAAATTTAAAAAATCACTTATTAATTTCCCTATTATTGTACAAATTGTACAAAATGAATTCCCAATTGATGAATGGGAGGTGTTTTTCCACAAGTTCCGAATCCCTACCAAATATACAGCAACTATAATAGACATTCCTAAGACTTCAAAATTATCCAATTAATACATATTTTTTTGTACATTTAATTACTGAAGTGATTGTGTGGAACAAATAATCAAAAGTCTGGCCAACCTCTGAGGCTTTTTGGAGTACACACACACAATTCTCATTTTGCATGGCTTGCTCTTCAACACCAAAGAGTCCAGAATGGCTGCATTTTGCTACCCTCAGGAATTCCATCTAGTACAGGTGCAGGAAAGGGTATTCCAGCAACCCAAGGAAATGGACTATATCCCTTATGCTTTGACTTTTATTATTGTTTTAAGCAAGTCCCTCTATACCAAATACTGTGTGTTTATGTATTATACCTGTCAAAAGCAGGTGGTTTCTGAAGCCAGCTGTGAAGTTTTTCATCCTCAAGCTGAGACAGTAAGAACTGGTATTCTTAAAGGACAACACCAAAAGACTGATATCCAAACCAAATTGTTTTTAAAATTTATTAACTTCTCAAAGTAGACAATGTACAACAAGTGAGTAAGTGCAAGTAAGACTGTGGTTATTAAGAATATGGCCACTTCGAGGTGGATATATTTAAAGATTAAAGGTGATTTTAATTTTCATTGTTAGTCTTTGTAGCAAATATTCAAAAATATTTGTACAAAAATAAAATGGTTAGAAATGTTTCTGGTGGTTTTATAATTTAAAAAATGTGAGAGTCGCATGGGTTCTTCAGTTTCATTTACTGTTGATTTTTGAAGAGTGCAAGATGTAAATGGAAAAAACAGAATTTTGGTTACTTTAAAACACCTTTATAGTTTAAAAAATTGTGAGACTTGAAAAATGTTAAGACCGTTTATTCCCTGACATCACCAACCTCTATGTCATCCCCAATCATGTTTGGGACAGTGTTTCCTTTTCTGGGTATCTCCTGGCTCTTTGCTGAAGAATCTATACGCTTTTACTAAGGTGCTGGTACCTACATTTCCAATTCCAAGAGTATCTGTACTTCAGAAAACTGCCATGGGACAAAGATTATTTAACTCAAAAATATTCATCTGTCTGTTCATTTATCCTTGGGCACCATCTTGCAATATTAGACCACTTGAGCAATAAACTGCTTAAAAGAGAATGAAGTATGATTTTGGTGCAGAGTATTGCTTTGCACTTATTTCAGTTCTGAGGCATGGTTTGCATCTTTAACTTGTACTCCCTAGATTTTTAAACATCTGTCTTTACTAGTTTCTCCTATTTTTAGAACTACCGCATCGATCATTGCTGAATGACAACTAACAGGTAGGAAAATCATATGACACAACAAAGGGTCAAATTACTGTTCTCCAACAAACAAGGTGTTCTTTGGGGGGTGTTCACCTGTTGCCTCACCAAAGCTGGTTGTTTTTTCAAAGGCTAACTGACAAAAAAGCCCCAGGTCATCCTCCCACCGAGGGAGAAGGCTCCTAGAACAGTGACGGTACTATGAGTACTGATGCCAACGGAGCCCAGTCCACTTGAGGCAACAGAACTTACAAACATCTATGATAAATTTCTCCCTGTCCCAATTTCCCTGCATTGTTTGCTTTTCTGCTTTGGTTCACTGTGTTGAAGAAGATATTCTACACTTTCAAGAGAACAGACACGTCTCATAGACACTGATGAGTAAACTTCCTTAAGAACTGAGCTGGGTAAGAAAGTCACATCTTAAGAGTAAGGATGAAGTTTTTCATTTGCCAAGTTTCCCTATCTATTACACTGCTCAAAATAGATAAAAAAAAGTACTGAGGATGTTGGTGAGTAGAACCTCCCTGGTGTATTTCTAGATCAACTGTTGGGATTGCACTCATTTGTCAAATTGTCCAACTTAGTAAGCATGACTTACCTGATAGATTTCCAGAGAACGAATTATAAAGTGTAGGGCAATGTTAAAGAAGACAGGCTATGTTGACTTGTTAAAAGCTAAAACTTCAATATACTTATGGGCTACTGACCAAATAGTTGATAGGTCTCAGGTAACTTCTGATTAGAATTATAGTTTTTTTTTTTTTAATGGTCAGTTCCTAAGATCCAAGGTGGTGCTACATTAAAAAGAAATAATTTTGAATTGGGAAGAACATAATACTTTGATAACATTAATGGCCATAAAAAAACTTACAGAAAAAAATACAACTGTTTTAAAAGAAAAAGTGAGAGAACATTAAACTGATCTGTGAGTTAATCAGAGTGGGCATTTTTATTTTTCAAAACTAGTTATGTAAGCTTTTCCTGTTTCCTTAAACCCAAGATTAAAGAATAGGTTTTGCATAGAGGAGTTCCTTTAAGTTTAGGATTTAACTGGGTTTTAAAATTCTGAGAATGCAGGATTAGGGAACAGATACCATGCTGGTTTTGGCTGGTTTCCAGCACCAAAGAAACAAAATTAACAACTGAGGAATTTATTCAGATGAATGAGGCAAAAAGAACGAGCATACTGACATACACCTTGGAGGCATTTTATATATTTGAAATTTCCACTTGCATTTTTAGACAGTGGAGTAACTCTTTTGCAGGCTGCACTAGAACACAAACACACCATTGAAGAAAACAGACTAGGAATTTCAGCATTCATTCGATGTTTCTGGAAGTCAAGAAAAGTAGCCAATTAAAAACAAACACTGCTGATTCTTCATGTTCAGCAAGTATAACATCATTAATGGCAGAGAAGCTTACCTGTGACAGGGCTCTTTCTTGAATTTAAGCTCTGAGAATCCATGATCTCTTCTGTTTGCCCATCTGCTTCTGCCTCTATTTTGTTTTGAATCTCTTTTCCATCTTCATTAAAGCAAGTTCTTATGCTCTTGTCCTCTTCTAAGACTCCCTGAACTGTGGTGGGAGCACTGGAAGTACTAATGGTAGTGGCAGCAGCAGGAACAATGGCTGGAGTGGGAGGAGGAGAGGCTGGAGGAGTTGGAGGAGATGGAGAAAAGGAAGGAACTGTGGAAGGGGTAATGGGAGCTGGGGCATATTCCACTTTCATTTCTTCTGGGGGATTTTCCAGAATTTCCAATTCAAGAGTCAATGGCAGCACCTCCTGTTTTACTATTTCCACAATGCTCTCTGTGGCTGGTAATTTTTCACTAACTCCATTCATTTCATTAATGAGGTTAGTACTAGAAATCAGTGGAGTATCATTAGGTGCGACACTACAGGGTTTCTTGCATATATCATCATCAATTTCATCTGTTGGTGAAGGGTCTGATATTTCTGTGCAACATGTAGGGCTGGGTATAGGAAATGTGTCCTCTTTTGGGGAAGAGAGTTCACATCTGTCATCTATAGCACTGGTAAATATTGACTGGCTACTAAGAGCAGCAGAGACGGGGGAGGCAATCGTATTACGCGCAATTGGAGAAATAGTGGTAGGTGACACAGGCAGAGGAAGCTCTGGTGTGGATTCTATTGCAGTAGTCTCAGACACCTGGGCTGCTTGTTCTTTCTTCTCTGCACTAAGGACTAGCCTAAGAACTGGAGAAGGAGGCTTTAACACTGGATCTGGTTTTGGCTTCTCTTCTAAAAAAGAAAAAACAAAAGCGTTTTAAGAATAATTTGTAGATCAGAAACTATACTGTATTATTTTTGATTAATTCTTTTATCTTCTTAATCTACATCACGGGCTACAGAATAGACGCCAAAATATTAGACTTACTCTGCTACTCTGAAAATACTGTCATTGTTTTTCCCATTACATCCACAATTACTTGGTCTCCATTACATATAAAATTTATTTTGGAGTAAGATCAATTCACCAAATGATTATGTCAAGAATACAATGGAACAGCTCATCAAAACTGAGATGGGAACAGGGCTTTTCTTTAAGGTAGACAAAACTTAATCTCTATCATTTACCTTGTTCCCTGAGGAAAATTTTTCTACCTGGGGTGCACTGTAGTGACAGGACACTACATGGGTAAATGAGAGAGGGTTAAATGACTACAAAGAGACTGGCATTACTTTTTATTTGATGTATTTCTGTATGGTTTGGAATTTACTTGTATTACTTTTATTTAAAAAAATATGTTTTAAGAGAGACCATCATAACCTCAGTGAAATTTCAAGTTGCTGAACATAAAAAAAAGTAAATTTAGAAATTAACTTTCATTCATCAAAAGAAGTACACAACCAGAAATAATGAAAGGATTAAAAATAGAATATTATTCTGTGTTTTCAAATGCAAAAGAAAAATTATATATATGTATATATATAATTATATGGAAACCCTGGTGGCATAGTGGTTAAGTGCTGTGGCTGCTAACCAAAAGGTCAGCAGTTCAAATCTACCAGGCGCTCCTTGGAAACTCTATGGGGTGGTTCTACTCTGCCCTATAGGGTTGACATGAGTCAGAATTGACTCGATGGCAATGAGTTTGATTTGATTTTTATATAATTTTATATATATATATATAAAATATTTAATATATACATCTGAAATATTTTAGAATACATAAAATGTGTGTGTGCGTGTCTGTGTGTGTGTTCAAACAGAGAACAAGAGCAAGAATGAGACTGAAATTAATTTGTCACAATAAAGGTCCAGAAAAATGCAAGGAAGGACGTGATTCATCCCTGAGAAAATGAAACCAAAGTAGATTTAGATGTGCTTTTGGTCTTACAAAAAAAAAATTTTTTTTTTTTTTTGGTCTTATGCTTCCTAAGCATGATGAACAGGCTCCACTGCAAAAGAGATACACATAAATATGTTTATCATATGCAAACAAAAATTTTAAGCACTACTAAAAGACAATCTGAACTGCAAAGGACTTTACTTTCCCCTCCAGACATCTTTACACACCAGTGACAATGGGCCTTTACAGTAAACTGTAGTTAGTAAGTGTGTCTGTGAGACTATGCTCAGTGAATCAGATAACCAGATGGTAAATATTAACATTAAACTGTTAAAGCTTTATTCGTTCACTGTGACTACATTTATAGGTCTTAAAATTCACTTTATGGGCATAGAAGCTAGTGCTTCTAAAATTGGACTTTGCCTTCTATTGACTATAGTGGTGAAATGAAATCAATAGGCTCTCACTACCAAATCCCACAGACTAAGTTGCCAGGACAGGAGGCAAAAATATTTTAAGTGAGAAAATCTCTCTGATGCAAATAATTTCCAACTCAGAATAACAGCTACATGGGCCCCCCAGATTCCATTAGAAGAACACATCAGAATAGCACCCTTATGACCACTGAATAAAGTCTAGATGCAGTAAAGTAAAAAATAAAGAATAATTCTGGCATTAACAATCTAATAAGTACTCCAACTTGATGACTAATTCTGGGGAAAAAAATTTCTGATAGTGAAAAATCAAACAAAAGCATATCTGGGGCTGATAATACACATGTATATTCTCTTTTAAAAATCTAGTAATAATGCAGAGAAACAGAAACAAAAAGCTGTTAATTCTTTTAAGAGCTCCTCATTCTGAAATAAAAGTCGCTTAAACCACTCAATAAAGTTTTAATATAGAATGCTGGGAAGTACAATACAAACCAAACCCACTGCTGTCGAGTCTACTCTGACTCATAGCGACCCCACAGTACAATACAGAGGATCTAAATAAAGAACATTGATTTTATTCCTGTAAAGGCTTTTACTATAAAGACTATGATAGTTTGAAATGTAATATACTGCTTTAAAAATGTTTATACTGTTTGACCATCTTTAGGAATTTGTAGGAATTCCATCTTTAAGATATTTTCATAAGGAAATAATCATGAAAGAAAGAGTAAAGATTAAGGTCTGGGATATTTGAGGCAACACTTTATAACAGAAAAAACTGGAAATAAACTAAATGTACAACAAGAGGGATTTATGAAAAACTGATGATCTGGGCATATCATGGGATATTATGCAATCTCTTAAAATGAGCTTTTAAAAGCATAATGACATGGTAAGTAGTTATAATAAAGATATATATATAGGGCACAAACTGTATTAAAACATAAAGCTAATTTTGTAACTTAAAATTATATAAATAACGATATATATGAATAGAGGAAAATCTGGAATTACACAGAGGTCATTAGTAATGGTTCCAGGTGAAGAAACAACAGATTTCTTTCCTTTTTTGTTTATCACTATTTTCTCTATTTTTCACATATTTATGAGAAAGAAAAAATAACACCTCTTTTATTTTCATATTGTGGTGGTACCAACTGCCTATATGAGTGCCTTTTGGTTGACTAAGAGGGTGCTACTGTCATTTAGTGGGCAGAGGCCAAGAACCTTAAGCGCCCTGAAATTTGAGGGACAGTTTCACTTGAAAAATAATAAAGCCAAAAACCCATGGCTGTTGAGTCAGTTCCAACTCATAGCAACCCCACAGGACAAAGAAGAACTGCCCCATAGGATTTCCAAGGCTGCAACCTTTACTGAAGCAGACTGCTGACCTTTCAGTTAGCAGCCAAGTGCTTTAACCATTGTACCACCAGGGCTCCTTTGAAAAATAACTGTTATTGTTAGGTGTCTGCGAGTTGATTCCGATTCACAGCGACCCTGTGTGCAACCGAATGAAACACTGCCCGGTCCTGTGCCATCCTCACAATCGTTGCTGTTTGAGCCCATCGTTGCAGCCACTGTATTAATCCATCTCATTGAGGGTCTTTCTCTTTTTCGATGATCCTCTACTTTTATCAAGCATGATGTTCTTCTTCAGGGGACTGGTCCCTCCTGATAACATGTCCAAAGTATGTGAGACAAAGTCTCACCATGCTCATTTCTAAATGCCAACAGAGCAAAATTGCTACACATGTTTGAATTACAACAGAATACCATTCATTAAAGACCTACTCAACACCAGGTGCTTTTAACAGTTACTCTTTTCCTAAGGCACCTTCTAACTCTTGTTTGTGTTTAATTATTCATGCCATATCCTTAATACATTTGACTGAATGCATTTTCTCACTTAGGGAACAACAATCATTTAAGCAGTGTCTACACACCATCAGCATCAACTAAAGATATTATTTTAATTCATTTAACTATTTTTCTCTTCACAAATCAAGCTGAGGATACCCTATGTCTTTATAAAGTATCAAAAACATTTGGGAAAGGGTGTATTTGTCTGGAACCTTGGTCTTCATGGAAGCATTCCAGCTGATCACATCAAAAACTTTTGAGAAAATCAAAAGTTTAATAATAGCAGCTAACATTTATTAAGCACTTATTATGTGCCAGGAACTGGGCCAAATACCACATAAACATTTTCTTCTTTAATTCTCACCAGTGGGGTAGAAGGTCTTATGTCCCTATTTTACCTATGGGGAAAATGAAGGTTTGAGAGATTAATCACAAGCCCAAGATCACATAACTATCAAGTGCGGCAGCCTGGAAACAATTTCAAAGTCCATATTCTTCCAATTCAGGAAAGGGAAAAACAAAAAAAAAGCTTATGGAAACAGAAGTATTAGGTGAATCAAGCCGGTGGGTGACTTGGGTGCTAACATGAGATTGTTACCCACGCAGACCCTCAGTAATGACATTTCCATTGAGAGAGAAAAACCAGTCCAATTGCAGAATGCACAGTCTGTTGTTCCTGGTGGTAATAGCAATATCTGAAACCAGTCCATTTTTGCATCCTAATTTAATTTCGAAAGGAATCTATAGATAAGAATAAAAAAAAATTTTAACTATAGAAGATCAATTTCTATAAATGATGGTGAGCCCTTTCTAATGTTATCTAAATTTATACAGATTTGGTTTAAAAAAATTACTATTTTATATGTTGGCAGACTATGAGTGGAATTAGAAAACAGTTACTCAGTTTTCTGGTGAATATTTGGTAAAAGAGGAAGATAGCAGTAGTCCCAAGGAGTTATTTATAAGCTCTATGAAATAAATTTAAAATGTAAATTTTCTTCTCATAATTTTCCCATTTATCCTTATCTATTTTCTTTTTTTTATTTTCTACATCAAATTAAAATGTTGACTATTCAAGTTTCCACTAAGCAAAAAGTTGAGAGGAAACCAATAACTTGCATTCTTTCCTCTGGAAATGCAGACCTAAACATGACAAAATGCTAGGGTCTCATAGTTAGAAAATCTTAGCATTTTTTTTCCCCAAAAAAGAACTGCAAACATAATAATACTGTACTTCGGCAACTCAGAACTATCATCATCAGGATATGTTATAAATTTTTTATATTTTAGCACAGGTACAGAGAAAGCCTACAAACAAGTCTGCAGAGAAGATATATTTTAAGGCCTCTGAGCATGGGACGTATTCAATATGTTTAGCATAATTCTAAATAGCAAAAGGATTATAACTGTGCACAAGTGTAATGAAGTAAAGTTTTGAATGGAATATGCTACAAATTCCTCTCCACTTAAATTGTTAACATTCTGAATTTTGACTCAAAGGTGCTTTACCATTGGAGGTAGGAAGTTGATCTTTTGTAACTTACTAACACCACCATACTCCTGAAAGGTGAACGGATTTAATATTAAATAAATTAGCTTGAAACATGGATGAGTCTTCCTGTACATTGTACACTGCTCTGTACTTTGCTAAAAGAAGCATCTGGCAGTGCAACTTTCAGAAGCATGCCAAATTTAGGGTTCATTACCTTTTGATTTAAAACTATCTTATATAACAAATACAGCAACATAGGATTTGTCTCTGCTCAGGTTTACTTTAGTAGGCTCCTCAATACTCAAGGGAAAAGAATGAAATTTTTATTTTAAAACACCATATTATCTTTGCATGTTGTACAAAAACACTGAAATCAGGTATTAGAAGTCCTTCTTTGATAGGCTTTATAACTGTGATTAACTTGCTCTAATATTAAATACCTCCACTTTGTATTATGGGCCAATTTCCAAATGCTATTTTAACGAATGATTTTTAGAAAGTATATTTGTTACCAGCCAGCTATACAATAATGAGGAGTTTGGAGGAATGAATTATTCGAGAAAGCAGGTAGCACATATATCATTTACTTTCTTGTTTTGAACGAAGTCAGAAACATAAAAGTATGCTTAAAGTCACATGTTCCCCTGTGCCTAATGGGAACTGTCTCCCAATTCTAGCTAAACTAAAAAAAAAAACCCATTGCCATGGAGATGATTCTGACTCACAGCGACCCTATAGGACAGAGCAGAACTGCCCCAAAGGGTTTCCAAGGAGCAGTTGGTAGATGTGAACTGCTGACCTTTTTGCCGACCACCAGGGCTCCAATTTTAGCTAAAGTCAACTTAAACTCTAACTAGGCAGGAAAGAAAGAGAGACTATGATAAGGCAGGAGATTTCCCTAAGAGTTTTCTATTTACAATCCAATAGGCATTGCGTATATTTAACATTTGATACTTCATGTTCAAGGTCATTAGGAATAGAGGCCTTATTATGATTCCTGCATCAATAATAAATGGCTAGAATTTACTAGGCGGTTTTCATACGGCAGGCATTTCCAGTCCCCACAACAAAACTGTGAGGCAGGTCTTTTTCATTCCATTCTGTAAGTGAAGAAATTGAGGTTCACAAAGTATGTGATTCACTCAAGACCAATCAGCCAGGTGCAAGACTGAGCCAGGGTTTGAACTCAGCGCTACCTCCAACTGTGGCCATCGAAGCTCAATCTTCTAAGAAGAAAAATTTATCTTTTTTAAAATAGCAAGGCACAAACACACACACACAAAGTCATGCACCGCATAACATCCGTTCAGGCAATGATCGACTGTACGTACACCCATAGTCCCATAAAGTTATAAGAGTTCAGAAATCCCAATCGGAAAATGAGATGTAGCTGATGTAACCGGACATAGGGATCGCAACAGCTTCCCCCACTGAACACGTGTATCCTGTGTCTCTTATACGCAAAGCCATTGCGCTGCCAGGCATATAATGGTATAGTACATACATAACCTGTAATGCATATGTCTTGACAGTCATAATAAATGCCTATGTTACTGGCTTATGTACGTACTGTACTATACTTTCTATCATTATTTTAATGTGAAATTTCCCTACCTACAAATAAAAAGTTTACCACGTGACAGTGTGTGCTGCCTGCAAGGCAGCAGCACCCAGTCTCATGTTCACACAGTGTTCTATTTCACACATCGTACCGTGGACATTCAATGACGCATGGCTGTGTTGTTCTCGTACACAGTGATTTATCCCCCCTCCTCCCAACGTTGTTCCAACACAACAGTTTAAGGTACCTAAGCAGTTACCTATAAATAGACATCCATAGTGGGCCATTAATACAATATAGGGAAAAAATTTTACTAACCACCCATGTTTTAGTTTTCTAGAGGTACAACAGTTCGATTTTTCCTCAAAGTCTGTTTAAAAGTGGTTATCTAATAATCTTCAGATATTTTAATCTTGCTCTTGAATGCTAAGGGCAATGCAATTAATAAAAAAGAGACTAAACATAAGAGGGAGTAAAACAGTCATACACAAACCTTGCTTCTGGTCGCTAGCTGCAGTAACAGGGGTGCTGGCAGCAAGATGAACGCTCTCCACAGTCCCATAAACCACAGGGCTGTGCTCGGGCACCTGGCTGGGCAGCTGCTGGGATTTGAAGTACAAAAAAGGGTGATAATGAGCGTGCGAACATAAAAACTAGCAACATGGAACCCAAGCAAGTGGGGAAGACAGAGTGGGGCAGGTTACAAAAATTAAAAAAAAAAAAAAAAAGGAAAGCAAGGAAAAAATATATAGGCCAATTTAATAAATTGAAAAAGTATATGGGAAGATGGGGAAGGGAGGGAAAGAGGAAGCAGGAAAGGGGAAGGAAAAAAGATGATTACTATTAACCACAGCAAGAGAAGACAGCACAACAGTCATCAATACAATTCATTTTCCACTGTTCCTTCCAAGTAGACTTTTCAACCTAACAATAGATGTCACCACCCATGAGGGAATTTAGCATCCTCCAAGTGAAAGACCAAAGGCATTTGGTCAATTTTACTTATGAACTACCTAGCAAAGGAGTTCTTCTGCCAAAAGCAGGACAAACAGAAAATGTGATAGTTGGAAAGCCAGTTACCGATTCAAGAAAATAACAATGAAGGACTACTCCTGTTATTTGTCCATATAATCATACAGGTAAAATGTAATTTGGAAACTAACTGTACTTTCATCTTAAAATGTCTTTAGGTTCTGGGTCAAGGATAGTAGCTTTTCAGTCAGACATATGAATAAAAAAACTGGCTGTTCAGAGCTATGAGGAATCTCTCATTTTCAGTCAGCCAGTGTATTAGAAGCAACAATGCCCCTCAAAATCCAAGCAGAATAGCTTGAGAAAACTGCAGCCATTGTTCATCTTAGAGGGAACAAGAATTACAGAAAAGACAAGAACACTCATTTTACAACACATTCCAGGCAGGTATTCTTTCTGGATTTCAGCGTTACACAAAGCCACAAAACGAAGCAGTGTCTCTCCTCGGAGATCTAAGGTCATTTTTGGTAGCTAAAAAAATAATAATAAAATAAATAAATATATAAATATATTTTTTTTCCCTATAGTTTCCTGTGTTGAATTCTGTCAGCGCTATCAGAGCACAGCTCCCTGCACAATTCTGTTTTTATTTGGGGTGGAGGAGGTATGGATGTGGGTGAGTTTGGGTGGGTAGGGTCAGTTAAAAGTGAGAGTTAAAAAAAATATTTCCAAGTCAGTGACCCACTTAAAGCAGGAATATAAGATGAAATATATCAGTTTGGACATGAACCATTTATGATGACAGATGTCATTTAAGTAAGAACGCTGGAAAGAATATATAATATGTAATTCACATTTGACTATACAGTCAGGAATAGGGAAAATGCTATAATCTCACCTATTGATTACATCATGAAAATGTTCATATTCAAAATTATCAGTAAATGAAAACTATTAAAATTATATTCCCATATTTAAAAAAGAAGAGTTACTGTTTTACTTTAAGTCATGGACAAATAATTGAAGAGTACTGCCAGTATTACTGTATCCTGAATGTTCAGTTTCAGTGAAAAAAATCATTGTACTATTGAAATTCAAAAATTGGAAATGCTTCACAGCTATAAAAGAAAATACAGACTCAGTTCAACTCTACTGGCTAAAAATAGGTACGGAACAAAGGAAACACTCCACGTTATTCATTATTTACTAAACAATTATCCACATTTCCCAGGAAAGAAATATTTGTGAATTGTGTCATTTACCTGAAAGGAAGAAAACGTGAACTATGTCAACTGATTGAGAAATTAACAACCAAAAAAAGGCATAATTGCAAAAACTGTGTTGCCAAAATGACATCATTATACAATGTGGATGTTTAAAATAGTAAAAGGCTGTCGATACATATAAATCTACACAGATCGGGGGGGTTTTAATCTAAGATTGCAATATCTTTAATCATATTAAAGAGACAACTGCACAGAGAATTTTTAAATTAACAAAGTCCTATGAAGAATTTATAAAGACTCATAAAAAAGGAGCTAACAGGTTGATTGTTCCCAATCCAAGTATCCAGTACTTAGTTACACGTCCACAAAATGCTAGGGAGGTGCTTCTAAAGTTTCCTGAGCTGTCAAATGAAAAGGAATAGAGATCTTACAGTCCCTCTCGGCTTTAACATTCTATAAGCCTCTGAAAGTACCAATACACTGTATTAACACAGAATAATCTTCAATGCCTTAATCTTGTTCTAAATTAATTTTAATTAGGATAATCCTTCAAATTTTAGTTTAACCTCTAATTTCTCTCTTCTCTCCCAATGAACTAACTCAACTATAAATAGTCCCTCATAAAGGAGTTCCATGTTTTTTCAAAGTACAAACAATCACAACCTATTTTATCTAACTAATTTAAGTCAGAAAAATCAGGAAATACACCAAATATTGTCACTCAAAATGTCACATTCAATGCCATATGCATTTCATTTAATAAGGAAATGAAGCTTTTGAGTAGCTAGAGAACCTAGACACAGGTGGGAATGAAAACTCATAGAATCATTCTGGAAGGGTAGCATCTACAGTATCAAAATGTAAAAGGATTCAATAAAGACACTCAGAAAGTTAGCGTTAAAGGTCAGGTTCGATTTAGCAACTCTTTCTACATTGTTGCAACAGTTCATAATTTATGTCAATGCTAAGCTATCCTTAACAAAATTCTTTAAAATTAAGGCTGTAGTTGGCAGAGAAAATAAAAACAAATGTTTCTCATGTCTCAACTAGAGTGATAAGGGAGTTTAAAATAGGGCAGGATATTAGGTTCCTGATACCCATAACCAAACCTGTTGCTGTCGAGTCGATCCCGACTCATAGTGCCCCTACAGGACACAGTAGAACTGCCCCACAGGGTTTCGAAGGAGTGGCTGGTGGATTCGAACTACCAACCTTCTGTTAGCAGCAGTAGCTCTTAGCCACTGTACCACCAAGGCTCCTAGATTCCTGATAGTGCCCAAGAAATTAATTTCCTTTATAAATTCTACTTGGCAATCCATCTGTTGAAGATTTATATATTAAATTTGAAGTACCAGCCTCAAGGGAAAATGATAGGCTTGGGTTCAAATACTAGATTAATTCATTCACTTTTTTTTTTTTTTCATAGAGTGCTTACCTATTAGGTACCAGACTCCATAGAAGGCACAGGCAACAAAATCTCGAGTTGTCGTCAAATACCTCTTAGTACAATTTTAAATTCATTTCTCTTTACGCAGCCAACATTGTTTCTGCCTAGAAAGGGGTAACCTGCCTTTCTTTGCTTTTTCTTTTAATCTTGTACACGACAGAATTCAAAAGAACAGAGGAAGTTATAGATAGAGGGTCATCAAACTATGGCTCAGGGATCAACACCTGTTTTTGTACAGCCCATGAGCAAAGAATTTTTTTACATTTTTAACTGGTTGGGGGAAAAAATTAAAAGAATATTTCTTGACAAATGAAAAGTACACTTACTCCTCACTTACTGACATGGTTAGGTTCCAAAGACCAGGTATTTATGCAAAAATTAGCCCTATATGATCATGGAAGATGACCACATCAGATCACAAAACGGAAGATAATGACATCATTGTATAACTGCCAAATTACATTATTACATAACTGTCCAATCACATCATTACATATCTGTCAAACCACTAAGAATCATGGCCCAGCCAAGTTGACACATAACCTTAACCATCACACCAGCATTACTCTTGCCTCACACCTCAGTGTTCATTACTACCAGACGTATGTTGTTAATATGCAAAAGAGTCAGAGAGTAGATTTTTTACTACTGTCATAAATGGGAAATGTAGGATAACAAGATAGTCAGTAAATGAGTAGATGTACATAAAATTCAAGTTTCAAAGTCCATAATAAAGTGTTATTGAACAGCCATGGCCACACATTTATGTACTGTCTATGGTTGCTTTCATGCCACAACAGCAGAGCTGAGTAGTGGTAAGAGACTCTTTCCACCCGCCTGCTTGCAAATTCTAAAATATTTACTACCTGGACTCTTACAGAAAAAAATTGCTGACCCTTGTTATAACACAGTGAAAGAAAGTCAGAGACTCCAAATAGCTACATAAATATAAGGAAGAAGTTAATGTAATTTAGTGATTATAAAAGGCTACTTAAGTGCTTTACATTTTATTATTTCAGGTATAAGTGATTTTTTTTTTCAAAGCCCCATTCAGTGACTTCAAAATAATCCTTATAATAAATACCTAGTATGTTTAACATATATAAATCCTGGGAATAAACAAGCATACCCCCATGAAGAAACATTATGAAAATAGAGAAGGAAAATAATAATATAGCTAATGACACCAAGAAAAAGGATCAAAACATGCCTCTTTCATAAGTGGGAGAGAATTCTCTGACATTCATTCATTAGAAAAATGTGTGTGAAGTTTTTCCCCTAGTGCCTACCAGGTACAAAGAACTGAGAATCCACTTGTGACTAAAACAGACAAAATTCCTTAGCTTCATGGAACTTATATTCTATCAAGGAAAAAGATATTAAAGAACAAACATACAATTAATCATTTAACAATAAAGGCTATAAAGTTCTATACTGGAGCACAGAAAAGAGTATGGAGATAGTACATAATCTAAGGTTCTGACTTTGTATGCGTGGGAAAGGATTTTTCGAGGACACAAAATTTACCCTGAACTTTAAAGAATCAATGTGAAGGTAGGCATGCAGGAGGCACATGGGAGGAAGTGAAGGAGGAAGCATTTCAGGCAGAATGAACAACACGTACAAAGGTTCAATGACGGCTCTGAAAGAAAAAGATGTGATCACCAAGCTTGTGTGAGAGAAATGTAGGAGAAGCATGGTGTGAAATAAGTCAGGCAGTGGCAGGGCCTTACAGGCCACACCAAGGGTTTTGATCTTTATCCTCATAGCAACAGGTGCCCAGGGAAAGGTTTGAAGCAGCAGCATGACATAATCGGATTTGTGTTTTAAGAAGATCCTTCTGTCTACCTCATGGAGAATGGACTGAGGGAAGAAGAGTGGTTACAAGGACATAATTTATAAAGTTATTGCAGTACCTCAAGGGAAATAGTTTTGGTGGTAATAATGGAGGGAAATGAATGGATCTCATTGAAATAACAGAGGTAAATTGATGGAACCTGGTAATTAATTAGATTTGGTGGGGAGGGTGTCAATGAGGAGAGGATGGAATAGAATCAAGAGTCCAGAAACAAACTCATACCTCTATGGTCATCTGATTTTTAAACAAAAAAATTTTCTGATTTATGAGAGGTGTACCAGTCATTGAGATAGGGAGCACTGGAAGAGCTATCAGGCTTTGGGTGTCAGGGTGTTGGGAAAGGGAGTCTGAAGTGCTTCTGATACACCTAAGTGTACAGATCAGGTAGAAAGAAGGATATGTATGCTGAAGCTTAAAAGAGCAGTCTCTTCCGACATCCATTTTGGTCTTCCTGTCTTTTTAATGGCCTCTTGCTTTCTTCATGTATGCTGTCCTTGATGTCATTCCAAAACTCGTCTGGTCTTCAGTCATTAGTGTTCAACACATCAAATCTATTCTTGAGATGGTCTCTAAATTCAGGTGGGATATACTCAAGGTCGTACTTTGACTCTCCTGGACTTGTTCTAATTTTCTTCAGTTTCAACTTGAACTTGCATATGAGTAACTGATGGTCTGATACACAGTTGGCCCCTGGCCTTGTTGTGACTGATGATACTGAGCTTTTCCATGGTCTCTTTCCATAGAAGTAATCGATCAATTTTCCTACATTCATACTTCATACATTTCACGTTCTGATTATTAATGGGTATTTGCAGCTGTTTCTTCTCATCTTGAGTCAGGCCACACCAGCAAACGAAGTCCCCAAAGCTTGATTCCATCCACATCATTAATGCAGACTCTACTTTGAGGCGGCATCTCTTCCCCAGTCATCTTTTGAGTGCCTTCCAACCTTGCAGGCTCATCTTCCGGTACTGTATCAGACACTGTGCCGCTGCTATTCATAAGGTTTTCGCTGGCTAATTCTTTTCAGAAGTAGAGTGCCGGGTCCTTTTTCCTAGTCTGCCTTTGTCTTGAAGCTCCGCTGAAACGTGTCTGCCATGGGTGACCTTGCTGGTACCTGAATACCGGTGGCATAGCTTCCAACATCACAGCAACACACAAGCCCCCACAGTAAGACAAACTGACAGACACGTGGGGGTAAACCGTAACAACAGCAGTGAAAGTGGTGAGAACAGATCAGAGAGGAACTGCTGAGGTAGCGGTGGTGTATCATGTGAAAAGGTAGTGCAATTGTTTAGTGCTTGGCCACCAACAGAAAGATTGGTGATTCAAATCTACCCAGCAGCTTGGACAAAGAACTGACAATCTGCTCCTGTAAAGGTTAAAGCCTAGAAAATCCTATGGGGCAGTTCTACTCTGTCACATGAGGTCACTGAGTCTAAACTGACTGGATGGCACACAGCGAAGATGATTCCCAGGCTTACTGTCCGAGCAATGGGGTTATTGTTGTTAGGTGCCCTTGAGTTAGCTCTCACAGTGACCCTATATACAACAGAACAAAACTGTCCGGTCCTGTACTATCCTCACAATCCTTGCTATGTTTTAGCCCATTGTTGCAGCAACTGGGTCAATCCATCTTGTTGAGGCTCTTCCTCGTTTTTGCTACTTTACCAACTATGATGTCCTTTTCCAGGGACCGGTCCCTCCTGATAACATCTCCAAAGTATATGAGATGAAGTCTCACCATCCTTGCTTCTAGCGAGTATTCTGGCTGTACTTCTTCAAAGACAGATTTGTTCATTCTTCTGGCAGTCTATGGTACATTCAATATTCTTTGCCAACACCACAATTCAAAGGCATCAATTCCTCTCCAGTCTTCCTTATTCACTGTTCAGCTTTTGCACACATATTAACCGACTGAAAATACCATGGCTTGGATCAAGCACACCTCAGTCCTCACAGTGACGACTTTGCTTCTTAACACTTTAAAAGAGGTCTTTTGCAGAAGATATGCCTAATGCAATACGTCATTTGATTTGGTGACTTCTGCTTCCATGGATGTTAATCACGGATCCAAGTAAAATGAAATCCTTTACAATTTTAATATTTTTTCCGTTTATCACGATGTTGCTCATTGGTCCAGTTGTGAGGATTTTTATTTTCTTTATGTTGAGGTGTAATCCATACTGAAGGCTGTGGTCTTTGATTTTCATCAGTAAGTGCTTCAAGTCCTCTTCACTTTCAGGAAGCAAGGTTGTGTCACCTGCATATTGAAGGCTGTTAATGAGTCTTCCTCCTATCCTGACACCACGTTCTTCTTCATATAGTCCAGCTTCTCAAATTATTTGCTTAGCATATATATTGGATAAGTGTGATGAAAGGTTACAACCCTGATGCACACCTTTCTTGACTTTAAACCATGCAGTATCCCCTTGTTCTGTTCAGATGCCGTTTATGCTGCTGAAGGTAATTGCAATGAAAAAGTTGCTAGTCTTGCAAAATTCTATCATGCAATTTCCAGCATAATTTCCATCACCAAGACCATATTTTCCAACTGCCGAACCTTCTTTGTTTCCAACTTTCGCATTCCAATCACCAGTAATTATCAATGCATCTTGAGGCATATTTAATCAACTTCAGATTGCAGAAATTGGTAAAAATCTTCAATTTCTTTGTCTTTGGCCTTAGTAGTTGGTGTGCAAATTTGAATAATAGTCATATTAACCAGTCTACCTTGTAGGTGTAAGGAAATTACCTCATAACTGACAGTGTTGTACATCAGGATAGATCTTGAAATGTTCTTTTTGACGATGAATGCAATGCCATTCCTCTTCAATTTGTCATTCCCGGGACAGTAGACCATATGTTTGTATGATTCAAAATGGCCATACCAGTCCATTTCAACTCACTAATGCCTAGGATATCGATCTTTATGAATTTCCATTTCATTTTTGATGACTTCCATTTTCTTACATTCATACTTCATACATTCCATGTTCCAATTATTAATGGATGTTTGCAGCTGTTTCTCCTCATTTTGAGTCATGCCGTATCAGCAAATGAAGGTCCCAAAAGCTTTATTCCATCCATGTCATTAAGATCAACTCTACTTTGAGGAGGCAATGGGGTGCACTGTGGTATAATTTACTGAGAAAAGGACAATAGTGGGAGCATTTCAAACCCCTGAAGAAATGGTTTATAACACAGGAGTAGCAAACTCAGATGCCTCCATTAACCATAAATGGGTGATGCAAAAGGGAGTATAACATAAAAGTAGAACAGTATGACAAACTACAGAATATATGCTCAGGGTGAAAGCTTTCAGATTTTAAGAGTTTTTTTGTCTTTAAACACTGAATTGATAAGACAAAACATGTTCAACAGAGAGAACTTTCCACTTGAAGGCGAAAAAAAAAAAAGACTGCTAAGGTCCCTGGAATGATGAGGGAAACCCAGACACCCAAGATAAAAGTTGCTAGGCTATGCTAGAGGACTTAACTTTAAATGATTTTAAGGTTCCAGTGGGGGATGGAGAAACAAGAATAGCTGGGGAAATGCTAAAAAGCAGGAGTAAAGTGAATGGAATTCTCTCTAAAATATTAAAAGTATTATAAAGCTATATATCTAAGATAGTATAGAAATGGTATTAAAAACAGATCAAAGGAATATAATAGTCCAGAAACAGACCCATGTACATATGATAATCCAGTACATGATTAAAACAGCATTTTACAATAAGGCAATAATATTGAAACCAGAGGTAAGTCATTTGGTAAAAAAAAAAAAAAGGAAGCAGCAGCAGCAGGATCCGAACCTCATTGTTTATACCAAAACAAATTCTTTAAAAATAAAGTTAAAATAACCAAATCACATAAGTACTAGAAGAAAATATATGTGAGTAGTTTTATCTTGGATGGGAAAGTCTTTCTAACTATAAGCTCCAAATCACAAATTATTTAGGATAAAACAGAAATTTGTAAATACAGAAATTTGAAAACTTCCATAAGACAGGAGGCACCGTTAACAAACTTAAAACGCAATTATCAAACTAAAAAAAAGTTACCCATGTCAAAGGAAGCTCTTTAATATGTAAGGAGCTCCTATAAATCAGAGAAAAATCATCACCCCAAAATAAATCTGGACAAATTACATGAACAGACGATTCATACACACACACACACAAATAACCAGTGAACATCAAAAAATTCTAAACTTTAGAAATCAATAAATAAACATTAAATAAAATATTTTTAATCTATCAGATAAACAGCGATGTAGGCAAAGGGGCATTCTCGTATGCTGCAAGGGGGAGATTGACTAACTAGTACATTTCTGGAGGATAGGAGATAACACAATAATCCCCAAAACAAGTATACAATGTTGTTCATCACGGCATTGTTAATATTAGTGACAAACAAGAACTATGAGCACACATCAATAGGAGTCCAATTAAGTAAACTATGGTACATTCAAGGAAAGGGATGGTATGCAGACATTAAAAATTATACCTGTAGTCTACACAATCACCGAAAACTATCTAAGGTAAAATCATACAAAATCAAAAAAACCAAACCCAGTGCCATCAATTTGATTCCAACTCACAGCAACCCTATAGGACAAAGTAGAGCTACCCCACAGGGTTTCCAAGGAGAAGCTGGTAGATTCGAAATTGCCCACCTTTTGGTTAGCAGCTGAGTTCTTAACCACTGTGCCAACAGGGCTCCAAAATCATACTACTCAACTGCAAAGGTCTTCATGTGATTTCATGAAAAATTATGAAAAAAAAAAAAACAAACCATAGACTCAAGTGAAAAGGGATAGTTTAAAATAAGACAAAATTTAACTAGGCTAATGTGTCTCATAAAGAAGCCCTAGTGGCGCAGTGGTTAAGTGCTCGTCTGCTAACAGAAAGGTCAGCAGTTCAAACCAACGGTTGCTTCGTGAGAGAAAGGATCTGGCAATCTGATCCTGTAAAGACTGCAGCCTAGAAAACCCTATGGGGCAGGTGTACCCTGTCATATAAGGTTCACTATGTCAGAATCGACTTGACGGTACACAACATGTCTCATAAATGCATCTTTATTGGGATGCAAACAACTTAAAAGAAACTAAAGTATCTCAAAAATGGCCTTAAGACAGATTTTCTTGTTTTCTTGCTTTAGGAAACTTCTACAAGCAATGAAGCTGGAGAATATGTTTGATTAAAAAAGCAAGACATTTTTACAAAACCCTGTTGGAGACCAGATGGAATCAACAACCCTGCCCTATAATTCTAAGTAGGAATCCCTGAACGTCTGTGCGTAAATTCATTTTAAATTATGGAACAATTTAGTGTTTGCCACCAAGGATCTCTCGGTTCATTATGATATCTCATTTAAAATCCTGGAGAGAATTTACTCCATGCTCAGATACATATTTAAAGTTTACAAGTCTCTTCATATTATAAAAAGTAGTATTTTTAAGTCAAAGCTGGTTACTAATGATAAGTTATTTTATTAGGAATGAAGTGCAATGTGATTTAATTCAACAATCACTGCCTTTAGTCACAATTAAAACAAAACTGTGCCTACATGCTTCAAGGTACAGAATGATATTAATTCCTCAGTGCCTAGGACTGAGATGACATGACGAAATTAAAAGTTATGGCTGGAGTTGTTCACATTATACAGGTATCACCTTTAAATTTTTTATGCAGGAACTCTTACTTATGGTACATACCTTATAAAATCATTATTACCTAAGCTTCAAAACTGAAATCTAGGAAACTATGAATAAACACGAAACGAACTAATTAACAAGTGGTCACAGAAATATAAGATTTCCAGGTATCAAGTTTATAAGCACCTCTTTCAAAGATGGAATAACATGCTGACCTCGGTAATTATTTGCCCAAATGACAGGAGAGGCTATGTCTATGAACTGTAATCATCTACATGGGCACAAGTATACGCATATGTGTGTTTTTTACGTATTAAGATCTAAAATCTCCAGATAATTTTAAAATTCTGGAAGCTGAACAGTTTCAAGTTCAATCTACCTCTTTTAGGATAAAAACAAGAACAGCAAAAACCTGTTTCTCCTCTACATTCTCCTTACATAAATCCACTGCAGTTTCTCACAATTAACTCTTCTTAGAATGATTACTTGCTAAAAATCAAACTCATTATCCTTTCTTCAAATATTCCCATATACTACATGTTATGTTTTACTATAAATCCAAGTGTCTAAGCTTGAAGCCACCACTCGTCTGTCAGTTTGTTGTCCTTTGGTGGCTTGCATGTTGCTGTGATGCTGAAAGCTATGCCACTGGTATTTCAAATACCATCAGGGTCACCCATAGTGGACAGGTTTCAACGGAGGTTCCAGGCTAAGACAGACTAGGAAGAAGGACCTGGTCATCTACTTCCAAAAAAACTGTCTGGTGAAAACCTTATGGATAGCAGCAGAACGGGACCTGGCAGTGTTTCGTTTTGTTATGCATAGGGTTGCTGTGAGTGGGAATTGACTTGACGGCACCTAACAACACAACAAGCTTGAAGAATAATTACTCCTGACTCTTTTCTTCCCCTTACATCTCGGGGGACCATACGTCCCTGATTACATGGGTTTATGCCTGTTCTCTCAGTATAATGATTAACAGCATCCCTGTTCATTCCCCACAGTGCCCCAGTCTGGATGATAAATTATATGGTTACTCTTATTATAATTTTAACTAGTTAGTAACCAATTGCTGAACATCTTTCCAACTGGCTCCCTTGTCCTTCAACTGACTTCCTCATTTCTCACCTGAAATGTCACAATAGCCTCCCTTCATCTGATTTTCCTCCTGGATGTGCCCTTTTGCACATAGGCTCTCTCTTCCTGGAATAGTCTTCTCCCTTTTTCGTTTTGTAAACACCAATCTGTGAACTCAGATTAAATGGCATCTTTGCCGTGAAGTCTTCTTAGTCTTTCTGTCCTCTATGTCTCCTAAAATAATAATTAGAATACTAATAACAGACAAGATGTACTGAATGCTTATTATGCACCAGGCACTGAGCTTAAGCAATTTTAAGTATTTTATCTCATTTAGTCCTTATAATAACTCTATACGGCATATTTTCTTTTCTTCATTTTTTAAATGTGGAAACTAGGGCTCTGGGAGATTTAGTAGTTTGGTTAAGCTACAAAACTAAATAGTAGAATTGGGACTTGAAACCAGATATGTCTAATTCCAAGTCAAAGCTTTTAATCAGTACCCTATACTATTTAACCTGTACGATCATTAATAGAGCCCTGGTGGCACAGTGGTTAAGCGCTCGGCTGCTAACCAAAAGGTCGGCAGTTTGAATCCACTAGCTGCTCCTTGGAAACCCTATGGGGCAGTTCTACTCTGTCCTATAAAGATGGCAAACGGTTTTTTTTTTTTTTTTTTTTGGTATCATTAATAGGTCTCTGTGATCCACTAGATTTCAATCTGTACAGCAACTCTGCCCCACCTGATCATCTCTGTGCTTTTTAACTTTCTTTATACCCTTTACAGGAAGACTGTCATATATGGTAACTGGTCCTCTATCTGCCTTCCCTAAAGTGACTGGGGCTCCCGCAATGATAGTGAAAAGCTTTGCCATCTATAGCACATGCAACTGTGCCTGACTCAAAGCAGGTACTCTGTAAGGTAAAAAGTAATACAATATTTACTATTCAGGCCTAAATTTTGGTGCACTGGTCATCTCATCTTTGGTCTCACTAACCAGAATGTGGTGCAGGACCTTCTTGGCATTAGCCTGAAGTTGCAAAAGATCTTAGGCTAAATTAATGGATTTTCTTTGGCTAGCATCATGCTATCTATTAATGGCACTGCCAGTGTTCAAAAAGTGCAGATTTTTTACATAAATAAAGATTTCCACTTCTTTTGAATGACAGGTCAACATTTTTATATCTAACAATCAGACAGCAATGGCTGCCTCCTTAAGATGGGGTATATCCTCTCACACTCAACAGTCTCCACCACTCTAAGATTTCTTGGGAAATGAGGCCAAGTGGCAAGTGCCATCACCATGCTTGTGCTGTTGTTTTTTTTATAAGAGGAAAATGAAATATTTCTAGTATCTATGTCTTTGTTAAAAAGGTATTCATCCATTTCATGAATTTTATGCATTTGGAAAGACAGCCGATTAGAAAGTGTAGATTTAATGCAAATCACAGAATAAAATAAACTTAGCCTTCATAGATATTACACCTCGAAATGAACTACTAATGTATCAGTTAATTACTGATGGTCTTTATCAAGTGAAAATGTACGTCCAGTGTGCTTTATGACTATAGAGACACATAGACTCTTAGCAGGCAGGCCCATGGTTTCTAGGCAGAGAGAGAGACAGCAAAAGAGCTTCTGTGGCTACTGGACTAAGCCAAAAGCAAAGAAGTTTCCTGAATAAACTGAATGCTACAAAGGCCAGCGTAGCAGGGGCAGGGGGTTGGGGACCATGGTTTCAGGGGACATCTAAGTCAATTGGCATAATAAAATCTACTAAGAAAACATTCTACATCCCACTTTGGAGAGTGGCATCTGGGGTCTTAAACCCTAGCAAGCGCCCACCTAAGAGGCATCAATTGGTTTCAACCCACCTGGACCAAAGGAGAACGAAGAATAACAAAGACACAAGGTAATTTATGAGCCCAAGAGACAGAAAGGGCCACATAAACCAGAGACTACATCAGCCTGAGACCAGAAGAACCAGATGGTGTCTGGCTACAACCGATGACTGTCCTGACAGGGAACACAACAGAGAACCCCTGAGGGAGCAGGAGAGCAGTGGGATGCAGACCCCAAATTCTCATAAAAAGACCAGACTTAATGGTCTGACTGAGGCTAGAAGGACTCCAGTGGTCATGGTCCGCAGACCTTCTGTTAGCCCAAGACAGGAACCATTCCCAAAGCCAACTCTTCAGACAGGGCTTGGACTGGACAATGGGACAGAAAATGATCCTGGTGAAGAATGAGCTTCTTGGATCAAGTAGACTAGAGACATGAGACTATGTTGGCATCTCCTGTCTGGAAGGGAGGTGAGAGGGCAGAGGAGGTCAGAAGCTGGCTGAATGGACACGAAAAGAGAGAGTGGAAGGAAGGAGTGTGCTGTCTCATTAGGTGGAGAGCGATCAGGAGTATATAGCAAGGTGTATATAAATTTTTGTATGAGAGACTGACTTGATTTGTAAACTTTCACTTAAAGCACAATAAAAATTAAAAAGGGAGGGGGTGGGGAGCTTCTGTAGCTAAAGAGAAAGGGAAAACCAGAAGGGGGTGGAATCAAGCTTGCTAAGATTAAAGAAAAAACAAACCCCAAAAGGAATTTAAATGCAAAAAGATACACTAACACATCTGAGTTGAGAATTTAAACACAAATCAACAAAGGGTTGTCAACAATACAGCTTGACAGTAACCTTATTTACATTAATGTTCAAAAAAGCAGACCAAAAATTTACCTGCATTAATCAACCAATCCCAATTTTTGCTACAATACACCTTTACCTAATACAGCACGCACATGAATGGCTAATTTAAATTTGCAAATTTTGCTTGTCCCACGCTCACTTCCAGGGAAGAGACTAAAATATAAGGCCTCCTTAATCACTCCAGACTTGGAATATCCCTGGAGAAATAATATGGAATGATAAGAGTCCTATAACAATCATTAATATGACCTTACAACTCATATCTAGGAGGCCACATATTATACTCATCTGGATGCTGGAAGACTGAGATAAATGTCAGTCACTATCATAATTACCAAGTGAAAAAAAAAAAAGTACAACAAAGAACCAAGGTTTAAGCTTACTCAAAATTCAGATTTTCATAAGGTTCTAAGCTCAGTCAGCTATTTCATACCTTCAAGACCATGTTCAAGAACTTTTTTTTAAAACTTATACTACTAAGGTCAAGGCAATAGGGTTATCATTTTGAAATGCCTTAGGTTTGATCACGAATATCACTTGCTTATAAACTAGGCTCTGATGAATTGCTCACCGTGTAGTCACAAGAGTAGGAAGAAAGCAGCCTCCTAATCTTAAATAACTTTTCTTTTATCTGTTATATGCTGGGCTCTCACTTCAGATAATTTTTGAAGATTTGAAAATCATGTATTAAAATTTAAAATGAGCCAGTGATGACATAAAAATCTTGGCACCGGTTACTGTCAAATTTGGGAAATCCCATTCCCTATTGTAGTTTACTAAATTCTAGCTCCTCCTGGAATGTCTTTGATTTCTAAAAATAAGAAGCAGAATTTTCAAAAGACTGTAATAACCATGTTCCTCACCAGAAACAAAATGGTAACTAAATGGTAGAACTTATCTACTAATAACCCCTGTAAATAATTAAAGGAGATATTTTCCACCCAAGAAGCTCAATTTATGTAGCCCTATAAGGGCTATACCTAAAGCTATACCTGTAACACATCCAGATCTGCCCTGGATGACACAGGCAATCATCTCAAGCAGCACTGTTTTGTAAAAACGTTTAAATTCTCAGCATTAATGTTTGCATTACCATCATGTGCAGCATTTAATTCCTAAGGTTCCAGAGTAAAAACATAAAATAGTCATTTAATGGTGAGGATTCCATAGGAATGCAGCTCCTTTTGGTATGGTACAGTAGTTCACTAGGAAGAGTGACAGCAGCTGTGCTCTGATGTGAAGACAATATACAGAAATACTACCAATAAAAATCTGCAAGTTGTAGCAATTTGTAAAGAGAAACACGTCTGCTTAAATACCATCTAGATATTCGAGGTTAAGAGACAACTGATGGAAATGGCAAGTACAGAAAGTGGCCATAGAAAAGGAAGCGTTCGGTAGAGGTTAGTGAACAAATACACACCATCATCCATCAAGGCTCACTCTGGCTTACCTGAGGAGGAGTAGGTGTGGATGTAGGTCTCCCTATGGGTGGAGTAGGATTTCTGCTGCCACCTCCAGACATAATCTCTTCTGTTATGTCTTTACCTCCCTGGTTTGGATCTCGAATTCTTATCTATAAATTCAAAATAAAATGGCGTATGTACATAAGGGTGTCTATGTAGTAGATTTAGAGGCATAAGCTGTATCAAAGTTGTAAACTGGGAAACCTGTCAAATATCAAAATTGATAATCCCCAGATTGACTTTGTTTCAACCTCAGAACCATAGGGGGTCAGTAACAGGGATTTAGGCCATTAGAATACCCAGCTAAAATGGGATCTGGTTTGGTGAATTTCTAGATCAAAAAGGCAAGGTATTTATTCTTATCTCAAAACCACTGTCAAACAGACTGATTTTATTTACATTGCTTAACATATGACAAAGCTCATAAGATAGTTGTAGTATCTGGAAGTTTCTCTGTAGAATAAATTTTTAGATGACTTAAGTGGTTTTCTAATAAAATGAAACATGTACATACCCTATGACTTAGAAACAGAAGTTAGTTTATCCTGCAGATAACCTTGTACATGTATATAAGGATGATCACTGCACTAGTGTTTTTCTCCAACAAAGACATGTAAACAGCCTAAAGTGCCATCAAGACCAGAATGGTTGAAAATTATGCTACTTCCTTAAAATTAAATACCACAAAGCCAGTAGAAAGAATGAGGTAGATCTCTAAGTACTCATATGGAAGGATCTTCAAGATGTATCCAGTAACTGAAAAGATGCAAGATGAAGAACAGTGTGTATGGTCTTCTAATTTTAATTTCTTTAAAGGATACTTTTATAGATGTCAGTGAAGATGGTGCTGCAATGGAGATGGAGTTCCCGGGTCTAGGCCTTCTATGCTGGGACAGTGCTAACACACGGAAAGCCCTCTTTGCTTGTCATTACTTCCTGGCTTCTTGAGAATTTCAGGGAATTCCCTAATAAAATCTGTGGATCTGCAGGTTTTTGTTAGTAATATTTCAATCTCAGCTCTTTTTTCAGGTATGAAAATTAGTTGCTACTACAGTTTTACAATTTGCTTCTGATTCACTTGTTCTACTTTCATTTTCATTATCTTTTAAATTCACTTTTCTACATTCTGAGAATGTTCTTCAAGTCTAACTTTTATCATATTGATTCTTTTCACAGCGTAGCTTCTCAACTGTAGTGTCACGATACACTGGCGTCTTCTATTTATCATGACCTGTGCACAAGTAATTTGCTTCTAATAATAAAGTACCAAAGTGTGTGAACCTCATCAAATTTCCCCCCCCCGGCTGTGATTTTTTTTTTTATTAACTTTTATTGAGCTTCAAGTGAACGTTTACAAATCAAGTCGAACTGTCACATATAAGTTTATATACACTTTACTCCGTACTCCCACTTGCTCTCCCCCAATGAGTCAGCCCTTCCAGTCTCTCCTTTCGTGACAATTTTGCCAGCTTCCAACTCTCTCTATCCTCCCATCCCCCCTCCAGACAGGAGATGCCAACACAGTCTCAAGTGTCCACCTGATACAAATAGCTCACTCTTCATCAGCATCTCTCTCCTACCCACTGTCCAGTCCCTTCCATGTCTGATGAGTTGTCTTCGGGAATGGTTCCTGTCCTGGGCCAACAGAAGGTTTGGGGACCATGACCACCGGGATTCCTCTAGTCTCAGTCAGACCATTAATCTCATCAATTTTTACAAAATTATTTTCAGGGCTATTGCTATAATATCACTCCCATCTATCTTACCTGTGTGAATGCGGGAGTCTTTCTTTATTATAAACATCACGCATTTTGCGTGTTGTGATGGATGTTGTTGTTAGTTGCCCTCGAGTCAGTTCAGACTCATAGTGACCCTATGTCCAACAGAACGGAACACTGCCCAGTCCTGTGCCATCTTCACAATCATTGCTATGTTTGAGCTCATTGTTGCAGCCACTGTGTCAACCCATCTGGTTGAGGGTCGTCTTCTTTTTCACTGATCCTCTACTTTACCAAGCATGATATCCTTCTCCAAGGAATGGTCTCTCCTAATAACATGTCCAAAGTACGTGAGATGAAGTCTCGCCATCCTCACTTCTAAGAAGCTAAGGATAAAAGATTGAAAACTACTCTTCTACAGAAAGTTCTGCAGTGTGAATTTTGTATTACTGCACTTTCATTCTCTTAGCAGTTGCTGTCGAGTTAATTGAAACTCATAGCGACCCTACAGGACAGAATAGAACTTGCCCTGTAGGGTTTCTAAGGAGCGGTTGGTGGATTTGAACTGCTAAGCTTTTGATCAGCAGCCTGAACTCTTAACTGCTGTGCTACCAGTCTCCTTCATTCTCTTGGGCCTGCCACATTAGAAGAGATGCCTCTGTAACTTACGAAAAATGGTTAGAATATATTTGCTAAATTTTACTGTTTCTTAAAGTAAATCTATGCCACAGGAAGAATTCTTTTGTTTTCCTTAATACTTCGTGCCTTTGCTCTTTGCTAATTTTTCCCCTTTATGTTCATAGCTGGATGGAGAGCTGATGAGGACTGGTGTTAAAGGACAATTCAGATTTGAGAATTGAACTCAAACTCCTCCCATTGAGTGACATCTTGGCAGACTGAACCCTCCCAGTTCTGAAGCTGGAGGGCACGTTGTTATGTAGCACACCTAACTCAATGCATGTTGAAAAATGTTATTAAGCAAACAGTACTTGCTATTTTTAGTTACCTGCTCACACAAATCTTCTAGGCCTAGTGGTAGGGATATAAGGAAAGAATAAAAATGGCATAGTCACTTGTGAACTGAGATAAATAACAACTGCAGCTGCGGGTAACCCTATTAGGCAAGTTAAACGTACCTTCAATCTTAAAATAAGATACAGAGATAAAGATCTCTTACTGTTTTTTTTTCTCTCTTGGCTGGAGGGGGCTGCTGCTGCGTAGGCACTATGATAGGTGCTGACTGATACACTGGCTGACTTGGGTAAAAAGGCGTTCCTAAAGAATCAGAAAAGAATGAAAAGAAGCATTTAGCAATTTTATCAATCACTATAGTACTATCAGTGCACTGTGACTCTGGGTAATCCCTTAAAAAAAAAAAAGGATTTTTCTTAATCTTTTCCCACTAGTTCTCAGCACCATTTAACACAGATAAACACTCCTTCTTCTAGCTACTGAAGCGGTCAAAAAATGATTTCCAAAATTTGGAAATTACCTTTCCTTAGCATTTCACACAAAACAACAAAATAACCAACTCCTGAGACTGGCACCAGAGCTACCTCTCCAAAACACAAATACTGCAATATCACTGCTTTAAAAAAAATCTACTCTGGTTGCCAACGATTTAAAACAGTGGCTCTCAATGAAAAGTTTGTCTGTGGGCTTGGTCAGGAGTAGGAAGTAAACATATCTGATTATCTTGGGGGTTGAGAAAAAAACCCCAAAAAAAACCAAACCTGTTGCCGTCAAGTCAATTCCAACTCATAGCAACCCTATAGGACAGAGTAGAACTGCCCCAACAGGGTTTCCAGGGAGCATCTGGTAGCTTCAACCTGTCGATCTTTCGGTTAGCATCCGTAGCTCTTAACCACTACTCCACCAGGGTTTCCTAGTTGATCTAATTCCTCTCCTTATTTATAGAGAAACACTGCCATAGGTACCTTGGCAGGGTACTCCTTGACAAACGTCCTCATGTTGAGTTGGAAAAAAGGCTGCAAACAAACAGCCTAAAGTCCAGATGCTACGTATATAATTCAAGATCCTTTAACTCTGATTCCCAGCGTTTAAGTACATCTTCTACCATTCTCAACCACACGCCTTTGCTCTAGCTATAACCTACTACTATTCCTATCCCTTGAGTATACTGATCTCTTTTGTATCTTTCATGCCTTTGACTCTTTTGCCCTCTGCCTGAAAGAATCTTCTTCTACCTACTCTTGTATTACCAATAAACTATTTTAAACTTTCAAAGCTTAGTCTATTATTACCATTACAGGACAGAGTAGAACTGCCCCACGGGGTTTCCAAGAAGCGGCTGGTGGATTTGAACTGCCGACATTTTGGTTAGCAGCTGAGCTCTTAACCACTGTGCCACCAGGACTCCAATAAACTATTTTTAACTTTCAAGACTTAGTCTATTATTACAATTATTATTAAACCAGAGTGCTTACAGTAGAGGTGGTGAAAAGAGGCCAGATCCTGGAGATCTTGAAGGTATAGCCCATCGATTTGCTGAGGGATTGGATGTGGGTGTGAGTGACACAGGGATCAAGGAAAATGCTTAAGGTTTTTTGTCTGACCAAGTGGAAGAATGGAGGTGCTATTACTGAGATAAGGGTGACTAGAAAATAAGAGTATGATCTTGGACACATAGTTTGAGTTGCTTATTAGACCTTCGAATGGAGATATCAAGCAGGCAGGTGAGACATAAGTCTGGAGTCAGAGGATAGGTATGAGCTAGAGCTATTCATTATGGAATTGACAGAATATGGACATTTAAACCACGAAGCTGGATAACTCGAGAAGTGAGCATGAGAAGCCCAAGGGCTAAATCCTGGGGCACTCTATGTTTAGAGGTCACAGATATGAGGAAAACTTAGCAAAGGAGATGAAAAGGAGAAACCAAGGTAGTGGTTAACATGAAGAAAATGGTTCAAGATTTGGGGGGAGAATGTTTTTGCTGTAAAGGGAAGCAGAAGAAAAGGGCTATATCTGGACAAGAATATGAAGCCAAAAAGAAAAATTTTTTTTTTTTTTTAAAGATGGAAAATGAGGGAGTATGTCTGTATGTTGATGAGACTAGAGACTAACCCAGCAGGAGGGGGAAAAAAAAGTGAGAATGTGGGAAAGAGAAGGTTCTGCTAGCGTGATAGCCTTAACTGGGTCCGGGGAGATGACCTAGTGCACAGGTGAACCTTCAAGTTGAAATTTCTCAGAAGAGCATGAGTCGCAGTACCACAACTCTGTACAGATTAGGTTTGGAGAATCAGATTTGGAAAGATCTAAAAAGAGGGTATGACTAGAATTTCAGTAAGTTCACTATAAAAAGAGACAAAAACCATAGCCACCTCATGGCAGTGAATAAAAACAGACCTCAAATAAGCCAATTCTATGCTACCCTATTAGGTCACTAGCTCCTAGAAGTCCAAAACCAAACCCACTGCCGTCGAGTCGATTCCGACTCATAGCAACCCTATAGGACAGAGTAGAACTGCCCCATAGAGTTTCCAAGGAGCACCTGGCAGATTTGAACCGCTGACCTCTATGGTTAGCAGCCATAGCACTTAACCACTACACCACCAAGGTTCCCAAAGTCCAAAAACAAACCCTTAAAACGGGTTTCAAATGCTGCTAGACAAGCAACATACTCCGCTCACCTTGCCGTATTTTTCAAGCTAAGTGAAATAAGATCTAAAAGGTGAACCATCTCTCTCTTTTTTAAAACCAAAATTCTTCAGATGAAACACTGAAACATTTTTGCATCAACATGCCTGGGGCAGTACCTGACCTATCATACACATCCAAAAAATACCTGAATAAACCGGGCAGAACAGAATAATCTCAATATCCCAACCCAGTGCTGTAGAGTTGATTCCGACTCTCAACATAGTGGGCTTAAATACAATTAGTAAAACATCAAGTCATCTTCTCAATTGTAGGCCCTAGCAGAAGAGGCCTTCTGCCCTATCAAAAATAGGTTTCTTTTATGAGTCAAAAAACTTCTTATATAGTCGAGGACATTTAAAAACATTTTTATTCTATTAAAAATCTGAATAACTTTGCATACCGTATCAATTAGGTAAGATACTTAACCTCTCAAGACCTCACATATTAAGAGGTAAGCTGGTCTAGATCAAAGGTCTGCAAAGTACCACCCATGGCCCAAATCTGGCCACGCACCTCTTTTTTTAAAAGAAAGTTTAATTGGAAGACATCCACAGAGAGTAGTTTATCAACTACAGATGGCTGCTTTTTGCACTCCAATGACAGAGTTGAATAGTTGAGCAGGGACCATATGGCCCACAAAGCCTAAAATATTTCCTAACTTGCCCTTTATAGAAAAAGTGCTGGCCTCTGGTATAGATCAGTATGGTTCCCAAACCCTAGACTATACTTATGCGTGACACATCTATACAATAATTACCATGAAATACACAAATACATACACACCCATACACAAGGACAGGTTGGACAAGATGATTTTTTTGCAAACTATTATGAAATTGTTCCAGTCCCACCTTTTTGTTATTAGAATAGTCTTCCTATATGAAATGATACTGACAACAAATGGCAATTTTCTTTAAAGATCCTATTGGCAAAATTAAAATGTAATAGTCCTGTGTGTTTTCTCCTTTACTTTACTTTTACATAGTTTATTTTACTTGCCCATGTTATCAAAAGATCTGGAAACCACTGGTTTAATCAATACTTAGGATTTCTTCTCATTACTAAAACCCTGGCATAAACATCAAACAAATGTACTATAAAACCCTGAAACATAGGAAGGGTATTTTAATATCTACATTCTACTAATACGATGTCTTACATATCGCAAGTTTTCCCAAAAAAATATTCAAAGCCTTGAATTATTTTCCACAGAAACAATGGTAAACATTGTCGTTAAATACCCAGGTTGGCACAGAAAAATTAATTTTTCTCACAGTATACCCAGAACAATACTAGTATCAATACACAACCATATCACTAAACATAGTATTACTTCTTCAGGAAAACAAAATCAAATTCGACTTGGGATGCCAAAAAGGTTCCTACTTCTACATACCACAATGGAAACAATGACTCCCTGAGCTCTTATTAGCTAAATGAGGTGCCCAAGCCCCATAGAAACTCAGGGAAAGAGGTAAAAAGAGGATGACAGGAGGAGGGAATGGTATGGTAGCATGAGAAGAAAAAAAGAGTATACTGGTTTGAAGCTAGGACTAACAGGGCCTTCTACCACTGTAAATTCTCAATCTTTTCTTTCCCAACACTATCCCTACCATTAACCATACCCCTCTGCCCCCCAACCCTAAATTTTCCATGTTAGGTGGGCCTGGAAATAACTTTGGTCTACATCAGTTATTTTTCCGGTAGAGGAACAATAATGGGAATCAAAATGTTTAAGAAAAAATGATGGGAGAAAAACTGAAAAGCTTACACTGAGCAAATGCTGTTCATTAGTTAATTTTCCTCCAAACAATGGAAAGACAGCCAGAATTACATTTTGCCAGCAGAATCCCAAGATCTTGTTTGCAGAACTTCAGTGTAAGTAAGAGTATTCTTTGCGAATCAATGTCCAAGAGTAAAACTGACTGGGAGTAAAATGGTAGGATGCTGGAGTGAACTGTAAAGCTGAAGATGCAGAGCTAAGAACCCTGGGCAAAAGATCACCCAACTCATCAACTCCAGCAGCAGGATAAGAAGGAACACGTCTCCCGGCTTCATTCCTTGCCAGTTCTGCCAGAGGAAGGTCCTCTGCCCTGTAGCAGAGGGCCCCTGCATCAGAACAAAGAACCATGATCCCACCCCCCACCCACTTCTAATCTAAACCCATTCAAGGACAAGAGAGGTAGTAGGAGAAAAGGGAGGTCTCAGGATTAGAGGGAAAAGTGAAGAAACGGGAGGGAGAATGTAAGAGAAAGGGAGAATGTCAACAAGAGGGAATAGAAAAGGAAATGTTCTTCTAGACCATAAGACCATATACGGTGTAAGCTGTTGGATCAGAACTTTCAATTCTGATAAAAGCATATTAATTAGTGACAAACTTTAGAGTTAAAACATCTGCCCAAATGGGGAAAATAATCTAACTTCCATCAATAGAGGACTGGATAAATAAATTATGATTCATTCCTAGAATGGAATACTAGGTAGCTCTTAAAACAAATGAGGGAAATCTTCCAGGTAATAAAATGGAAAGATGACCACAAATACAGTGTAAGATTGGGGCGGGGGGGGGGGGGACGGACAGTAAGTTTTAGAACATTATGAAGAGTATGCGTCCATCTGTGTTAAAAAGTTGCTTAAATGTAAATATAAAAAATATCTGAAAGGGTATGTATCAAACTATTAAACTGTTATTTCTTTAGGGAATAAGAGAGAGGGAGAGAAATGTCTTGCTTCAACTTTATACATTCTATACTATTTGAATTTTTAAATCATTAATCACTGGTTACTTCTATAATGAAATAAATTATTTTAAAATAGTTTTCCTAATCTTAGGGAAATAGTGTTTTAATCTAAGTGCTAAACTGCCTATTTGCTGGCTAGTGGACTCTGCGCAAGAATTTCCTAGTGAAGAAAGAATACAAAAGTGAACAGATATCAATAATACATGAGATACAACTGCACCTCAACATACTGCTTTTGCATAAGAATAAATAAATATGGTGTATACATAACAGGCAGTGGTTAAGAGCTCAGGCTCCTAACCAAAAGGTTGGCAGTTCGAATCCACAGCTGCTCCTTGGAAACCCTATGGGGCAGTTCTACTCTGTCTTACAGAGTTGCTATGAGTTGGAATTGACTCAACACCAATGGGTTTATATATAAATAGAGCCAAAATTTTATAATAATGCATACCCAAATCCGCAAATTATTTCTCTTCTACTAAACTCATCCAGGATGCCCTGGATGGTGCAAAAGATTAACATGCTTGGCTGCTAACCAAAAAGTTGGAGGTTCCAGTCTACCCAGAGATGTCCTGGAAGAAAGGCCTGATAGTCTTACTTCAAAAAAGTCAGCCATTGAAAACCCTATGGAGTACAGTTCTGCTCTGACAAACATGAGGCTGTCACAAGTTGAAGATGACTCGACGACAATTGGTGGGTGGGGTGGTTGGTATACTCATCTATGTTGTCCTATCAATACCACAGCAGTAGTATGAATAGCAATAGAGAGGGCTAGCAGAGACTTAGAGTAAGAAATTTAATGATGAAATTTTTGAGTCAAATTATATAAATGATATAATCTGCAATTAAACAGCAGACTAGAATTCAGTGACATACCTTTAAAAATGATTTTGTGAATTAAAAGACACAACTGCATTCAATTTGCAACTTGCAATTAAGAGAGAAATATTGTCAATTTTAGCATGTTTACTCTGATTAAGACCAACTCATTTCATAGTCTTACCATTCAATAAGTTCTAGGTAATACCCCCAGCCAATTTCACACAAATAATTTTAATTGGATTTAAGTTTTCAGAATAAGGACTGATGCAAAGGCACTAGAATTGCATTTAAATTGTGAATTGAAGAGAAGTTCAAAGGAAACACAAGGAACACTTCAACAGTGTGAGGCAATGTTCTAGATCAAGAGCTGGGTGATAAGTATACGTTATTTTACTTTAAAACTCACAAATATGTAATATATACTGTTCTGAAAATATCAACTATTTCATAGTAAAAATACAACTTAATAAAGTTGAGTTAAAAAAAAACATTTCTCAGACATTTAATTAGGTTATAAAGAATTATTCTGAAATGGCAGTTTCACAAGGCAATACTGACCAAGGTTTTTTTTTTTTTAATAACATTTTATTGTGTTTTCAGTGAAAGTTTACAAACA
This sequence comes from Elephas maximus indicus, assembly GCF_024166365.1. NCBI lineage: Eukaryota > Metazoa > Chordata > Mammalia > Proboscidea > Elephantidae > Elephas > Elephas maximus. The sequence goes on from NC_064821.1 coordinate 61,250,744, forward strand.
GATTAGGTTCCCATTTGACAATTTCTTAGCGAACTGTTCACTGACATTAGTTACGTTTTTCACAAGGTGTCAACATTCTCTTTCATTGCGTTCTGGTTATCCTGTTTCTAGCATTCTAGTTTTCCTGCCCCCTTTCTCCTCATCTTTGCTTTAGAGAAACTGCTGACCTTTTGGTGACCAAGGTGATAGAAAGCTTTTCTCCTCTCTAAAAGAAGCCAAATCAGGTAACACTCCGTTGCTTTGCCTATTTCACCCCAAAATTGAAGAAAAACTTTCTTGAGTTATTCTAATACCAAGCAATTCTGCTGTGAAGTTTCTGTATCGAGCCATTAAATCCGAATGTCAGGAAATTGGTTAATGGATACATGGTTATTTCTAACAGATTACCATCTTAAAAGAACAAGCCAAAATTTTAATGTATCTTTGCTGGTAGTGGGAGAGATCAATTCTTACTAAATCTTAAAGTTTAATTTTTCTAGTACTCACTTATTTTATCCCTTATAATTAAATTTCTATGGAATAAAACAAATGTAGTATGTGGTAGGAAATTTTTTGAACAAAATAAGCAATTATCATTACTCCTTGGTTTAGTATTTGCTCACACATCAACAAGCTTGACATTTTCTTCTCTACATTAAAAACAATTTTAATTTTTTAAAGGCATTTTTATTTGACCTAACCCTCAAAACTTCTCCATGATATAGATCGTATCACAATTTTGCACATGAGGAATTACAGGTTCACTGAGTTATATTCAGTCATTTAATGTATATTTCCTAAGTGCCTGCCATTCAGTATTCTAGGTGCAGGAGATACAGCAGCAAATAAAACGAAAATCCCTGCCTTCATGGATGTTACCTTCTAGTGGAAAACTAACAACATTTAGTAAAATTTCTAAGATGTTCACGTGTTGCCCCCAAGTATATTCCTATTTGTGGCAACTCTATGTGTGTCAGAGTAGAACTTAGCTCCAAGAATTTCCAAGGCTCTGACTTTTCAAAAGCAGATAGCCAGGCCTTTCTTCCGAGGTATCTCTGGGTGATTTCTAACTGCCAACCTTACAGCTAGTAGTTGAGCACTTAACCATTTGTGCTACCCAGGGATGTTGGGTGGTGAAAAATGCTTGGAGAAAAAGAAATCACAGAAGGGAGATAACCTAAATTTATACCATTAGCAAAAATCTAGGCAGTGGTGAGTTGGCAGCAGATGTCAGAATTGTGAGACACGGGCTCTTTTCCATCAGAATGCCAGATTCTTCTGAAGGTGACATTACGTAAGTATATTTCTGTAATACTCTTTCCTTGTAAGCCACTCTCTAAAAAGCTTTCAGGGCAAAATTGTTTACAATATTCAAAACCAAAAACTTTATACCATTAAACATCATTGTCCAAACTGACCCATCAAACAACAAAATGAAATAAATACAACAATCTAGCGGAAATGGCCTGATTTTCTCACTTACCATAAGCATTGGGGAAATCCCCAGGTCCTGGTCCAGGATAAAAAGGGCCTGGCCCTGGTGGCTGAACTGGATACTGTTGTGGGGGCCCAACATAAGGAGGACCACTATGACGGTACTAGAAGAGAAAAAGTACAGATATTTAATAAATAATATGAATGTTCAGTACATGCAAAGTTCAATATTTAGAAATAAAGTGTGTATGTATGTGTTTTTAAGAAAATCATTTAGATAAGGTGAAGGCACTTGGTTAAATGCATTCAAAATGCTTGCTTGCCATCCAGATGCAATGAAGATGAAGAAGAAGGTGTGCCTTAGGTAAAGCCATACAGCAAATCAGTGCACAGACAGACCATCAGCTCACTGTAAGATGGTTTTGGGATGGTAGCTTTCAATGACATTAAAGGATATCACAGGAACAGCATAGTTACTAAGTCCATTTTAGAGCAGGTGGTTGTGGGGGACAGGTGGGGAAGAGCTAGGAGATAAAAACAATTTCTCTATCACCTTAGAAAATAATAAGTAAAGAGATATAGAAACATCTCCTTACAATATTATGGAAAACGATAAAATGGTTAAACTTACTACCAACTACAAAGTTTATACGTTACCAGAAACCACTATCATCACCCATCCTCCCTACTTCCTCTGATGAGAATATGAGTTGACTCTCACTCTACTGCTGGGCAACACATCCCTGAAAGATACTTTACCTGTGGTATACAGTACTGAGGACCCTGGGGCACTGGGTACGGCATGGGCAGATGGTTAACCATCATGATGTGCTGGTTGGCCTGATACACTGCAGTGGGTGTCTGTGCACCAGGACGAATGGAAGGACTGCTGTTCGGGATGGTAGCTCTAGGAGGCTGTATTTGAGGCCTCTGGAAAAACTGGGAAGGGGACAAAAAACACTTACTTTTTTTTGCAAAGGGGGATATATAAATTTTACATTTCTGAGCTCTCCCTTCTTTTCCACTAAGAGAAATAGGATCAACCTGAATAAGAAACACAATATAAATGAAAAGACTGGGTTCATGAAAAACATTCTACACAAGGTCAAATTTGATCAGTGTTGTTACACATCTAAAAACAGCAGGGCAATCTCAGCTGTTTCATAATGAAGTCTCAGCTATTTAAAAACTGAAATTTTGTACCATAATTAATTATCAATTTAAAAATACATGATAAAATATAACAAAAGGGGTAGCTGGTGTCTTTCTCAAAGTTGTTTTGTTTTACAAAAGCACTGACTTTTCAAAAAGAGTAAATGGCTCATTATCAACTTATTAAAAATTAAAACTGGTTCCCCCCAAAACCCACCACTCAAGTCACATATAAAATAGAAGGAAAAGAAACCTCTCCAGACATAAACATTTTCATTCCAGTTCATCAGGGTCAAGCTAAACTAAAATCATTTCTAGAGTTTCCAGATGCTGAACTAAGTCTCCCTTTTCAAAAAGATGGGAATTCCATATTACACAGAACCCGATTTTGCTTTCTAAAACAGTCTGCAATAAAAGTGGAGAATCTAGACAGGCCGAGGAATGGTCTGGAATGAGCAGAGCTCAAATCTCAAATGACCTAAGTAGCAGGCAACCAGTACCTGTGATTACCCATGGTTCTCACTGCTGGCTTAAAAGCCTAGAAACAATATATCAATAGTGAATTTCCAATGTGAATGTATCTATTCAACAGCAAACAATAAATCTCATTGTAATAATACTAAAGGGGATAGAGTAATAATGAGGCCATGCAGAACCAGTAGTTTATTACCTGAATAGGTCTGAATCCTCCCTTCAATTATGAAGCAAGAAAGCAGCAGGAAACAGAAAGAAAGCCAATGGAACAGCTTACAGATCAGTAGGAAGGAGTAGGACATAGCATGCAACTCAATATCTACTTAGTAATAATAGGAAAGAAGCTAGAAAAAAAGACTAGAAAACTAGAATGACAATCCTCCACTTGAGAATTCAAGGATATATAGAATCCAAAGATCAAATCACATTAAAAATAAATAAAGCCAGTGGCAAAAACCTTCTAATAGTAGCCACAAATTCTAACAGCTTGAAAGGAAATTTCTGGTTGGTGGCACAACTACAGTTGGGACTACTAATTCCTATTCTTGGCTCTTATGGGCACTCATTATGCATTACGCAATTTGACATTAGTTGTTTAGTTTCTCTATGATTCACTCTCCATCTTGAATGAAGATAAGAGTTAATAAAAATAAGCGCCATTTGTTATTTTGAAGTTTGCAAAAGAGCTGAGAGATAGCTACAAGTTTTCAATATATATCAGACTCTTCCAAATAAAACTTGCTCTCTCCAAGTACCCAAGCATGTAAGAGGCCACTTGTATCTTTAAAGTGGAGAGTTATAATAATTGTCTAAAATATGGTCTAGCTTCAATCTCTCCTGAGTTGTTCCACAATTTCAGACATGAGTGTCCAAATAAAGGCAACGGTGAGCTTTGACTTGTGGGCCCACTCAGGTTTTACCTATCCCGCCCTACACTTAAGCATCGAGTTATCCACAGGTGGTATGAGAAGTTATTTTTCATCTTATGCTGAAGTGGGGGAATTGGAAACCATTGCCCAAGGCTCAGCGCCATTCAGCCTTCATACCCCAGGGCAAAGAAAGCCCTAAAGAGGATAAGTCACAGGAAAGCAATAGACAGAAAGAAAAAGCAGGAGAAGGGAGTGAATGGGGGAACCAAAAGTGGGGCACACAGAGAGCAGCTGATGGAAATGACAAGAAAAGCATAGGAGGCAAAGTTGATAACACAGGAATCTGGGCTGGGACACAACTACAACAACAGTCTTCTGTCGTTATCTCCACTGACAACAATCTTGGTGACAGATCCAAGAGTTTCAATTCGCTGCAAACAGGAACACTGAAGTAGTAAACTTTCCATTATTGCACTGTACTTCTCTTAATTACACAGCAAAGAGAATTTATTACATATCAATGTATGTGAGTGGTAAACATCTTTTAGGGAAAACTTAGTGTTTTCATGGGGCCCTGATGACGCACTGGTTAAGTGTTTGGCTGTTAACGAAAAGGTCCGCAGTTCAAATTCACCAGTTGGTCCTTGGAACCCCTCTGAGGCAGTTCTACTCTGTCCTACAGGGTCGCTATGAGTTGGAATTGACTCGACAGTGATGGGTTTGGGTTTGGTTTGCCATTTTCATAATCTGGTTAATGTATCAGGAGCCACAAAAATGTTACAAGCCTCAAGTAGAAGAGAGTCATTCATCTGCTCAACTTATTGAGCACTACAATGTCACAGACCATGAATAAAGATTAATACTACAGGATCTTTTCCCATCGACTCTAGAGGGCAGCCAAGACAAGGAGACCATCAAATGGACACAGGTAATGACCTACTGTGGTTATATTAACATCAAATTATGTCAGCACACTTAAATATTGCCTGAAGAGACTTGGTATTACAGATATAGGAAACTTATTTTTTTTTTTTAATTTATGCAGAGTAAGAAAAATATAGATTCAATATGGGCAAAATTCTCCCACAATTTAAGTTTACTACAGGGTCTCTGTGAGTCGGAATTGACTTGACAGTGATAATTTTTTTAAATACGTGAGTACTCTTCTTACCATTATTTTACAATTGTTTCGCTGGAATTTTTAACCAGCCTGTACAGCATTAGCTGAGATTCCCTCTTACTTAAGGAGGTTTCTGAAGAGTATAAAACTGTTTTCTTCAATGGTTGTGAAACAGAAGCAAACATTCTGTGTTTCTAACAATAATCCTACCACACAACTAAGTCAGTAAAACACAAAAGCTGTGGTTATACTGACATACGATAATTTTTTTTTTTTTACAACTACCACTTCAACTTTGAAGCTAGGTAGTCATGTGATTTACACAGGCACATTCAGTAACGAGAGTGAAGATTTACACAGCACTTACTAGCCACCAGGCACCATTCTAAACACTTTACATACATATATATTCATTCCTCTTCACAACGAACCTCTGAGGCAGGTACTATTATTAAACACTCACACTGATAAATGAGGAAACTAAGGGAGATCAGATAATTTGCCCAAGGTCTCCCATATGTAGTTTAAACAGAGTCAGGTTCTAAATCTGTACTCTTAACTGCTACACATACTACCTCTCATGAAATAAACACCCTGTGTTTTCAAGCAAGGGTCATCAGTCAGAAGAAACCTTCTCTTTACAAAGGCTGAAAGGTTTTGGTGGGACCGTTATACACAACTAATGGGTGCCACATCCCACAACACATAGTGGAACCCTGGTAAGAAAAATGCTCCATCAGTTAATTCACAAAATTCATGTTTCGCATCCAGGAAATAAATTTCTTCTACCTACACAACTGTAATTCTCCACCTCCCTTAAAACCCAGTAAACCCAGTGTCGTTGAGTCGATTCCAACACCTCCCTTAAAGTAACTGAAATTTGTTCATGTTTTAATATCCCTGGCACAACATTTTACACACCTACTTTTGTTCAACCTTTATTGAACTAAAATTTTTACAAGGACAGGCTACCTGGAACTTTTTTTTCATCCACAAAAGTACACCGTCACACATTCATACACGCAACATGGCATCTAAAATCCACAGAACTGGCAAAGCTGCCACTGTTGGAAATGTATAGAAGTAAATAGATGAATTCTCTCTCTCTCTCTTTATATTCCTTCATAACCATTCAGTTGCAAATGTAGAATTAGATTTAACAGTAGTGCAGAAAATTCAGATTCTCAGATGTGTGGGCATGGTAACAGACCATAGGTTACTAAAGAGAATTCGTTAATGGATTTTCCCGAAACGCTCGCAATCCTTATGAATCCCATTTCCTCTCAGCTAAGCGATGGTGCATCATTAAAAGAATCACACTCCCTCTAGGATGAAGGACTGTATGAGACATTTAGTCTAATTATCTACCCAAATTTCCATCTCTTCTATGACATACCCTTGGGGCTATGAAACTTTAACAACTCAAGACCCAGCTCTGTTTCACTGTTAAGCAGAGTTCTGGCACAGCAAAGTCTTTCCTTCTACTGGCTCCAAATCTTTCTCTCTGTATTACCTACTCAGTGGACCAGTGTCTATCCCTGAAACCACATGGAAGTCAAATTCTTCTTCTCCATAAATGACTGACCTCTAAGTTATCCGGAGACTGCCATCACTGCTAACTTTACACCACTGTCCAGTTTTTGTTCCAAATCAATCACTGCCCTTCGCTGCATGTCCCTCCAACAAAGATTCTGAATTGCCTCAACAGTTTTCTCTTTTCCCTCAATCTGCTCCTGTTGCTTAAAGTCTCACTAAGTAGAGAACCAAAGACAAATACGAAGGTGGAGTCTGCCCAGAATGAACCTGGCACTCACTCAGTAAATATTTTTGTTGCTGATAAACAGGCAATATACATCTCTTATTGTTGCCATCTATATTTCCATTAATGAAACCAAGAATCACAGGAGCTCTTTTTTTTTTAATTGAACTTTAGATAAAGGTTTACAGAGAACACACTAGTTTCTCATCGAATGGTACACACATTGTTGTATGACACTGGTTAACAACCCCATGACATGTCAGCACTCTCCCTTCTCAACCCTGGGTTCCCTATTACCAACTTTCCTGTTCCCTCCTACTGTCCAGTCCCCGCCCCACGGTTGGTACGCCCCTTTAGTCTTGTTTTGTTCCGTGGGCCTGTTCAATCTTTGGCTGAACGGTGAACCTCAGGAGTGGCCTCATTACTGAGCTGAAAGGGTGTCCAGGGGCCATACTCTCAGGGTTTCTCCAGTCTCTCACATTTCAACTACTGAGCGGTATTGAGCTCATAATCATTTAAGACCCTTAAATTATCTTTATACATAAGCTGCCAATGAGCCAGTCTCTTCAATTCTGTATGTACTCTTATAGTTGCGTTTTGAAGCCCAGGTGGGGAATCTTGTAATTGTCCCTTCGAAATTTTATCTGGCTAAGGTCAACCCAGCATTGCAGACCCTCCAGGTCTTTTTGGATTCTGATTATATCATGCCATGTAAAAACACACGACCACTGGCAAACCTGACAGGCATATCATTTACCCAAGTCACTTATAAAAATGCTGAGGAAGCCTAGATAGAGAAATGGAAACCATGTATAAGAATCATTTCCTAAACTTGATTTTATTCTGTTTTAAGTCTTTCCTTTTTCAGTGGTTTACTAGAATGCCAGAATGGAAGAGGAAGGTGACAGCCCTCGTCAAAATAGTACCTGTGGGCACCTCCAAAGGGCTAGGATGTATTTAAAACAGAGGCTAAACTTAGGGTACTCGTGATTGCTAACTTTCGTACAAATACTCCAAAAGCCACATGAAAAATGCTTCCTCTTGGAAAATCCTTCTAAAGATGCAGTATTTCAGACCATTACCCAAAACTTCCTGGCAATAACATTGGCAATAAATGCTTTTTAAAGATGCTGGTAATTACAATGTATCATTTTCCATGACTTTGTTCTCTGAAATCATCAAAAGACAAAGATATCTCCAACAAATACATAAACCCACCACCCAACCCAGTGCCCTCGAGTCAATTCTGACTCATAGCGACCCTATAGGGCAGAAATTCTTTGAAAACCACCTCTTCATTTTCAGCAACTAGAAAAATCTTATTCAATCACATTAGCTCTTCCATGTGGAAAAAAGCTACTGATTGCTTTTTTGTGAAGCAATAAAAACCAAATTAAAATATGCTTGTGAAATCCACAGCTTTTTATAACATATAGTTCAGCTTACTGGAGGGATGAACAGTAAGGTCTGGAATTGCTTAAGAATTTTTTTGTGTGTGTGAATATCTTTAAAAATTCTAAAATACTCCTGAGAAATACGGTAGTGCTATGATTCTCTGACAAGTTACAAAGCGACAAGCAACAAAAAGTCCATATAAGGGGATATAACTCAGATATCAATCACATGTTCTGCTACCTCATAATAATTTATAATGAAAATTTATTCTATTTTCTAACTCTTTATTTTCCCGCATTTAAACAATATCATGTAATTTAGGTTTTACTAACCGTCAGATGTAAGCCCTAGAACTGAGCTGTCCAATACAGTAGCCACTAGCCACATGTGGCTACTTAAAATTAAGTCAAAACTTTAGTTCCTCAGCCACACTAGCCACATCTCAAATGCTCAAAAGCCATATGTGGCTAGTGGCTACCATAATGGAAACACAGATACAGAACATTTCCATCATCGCTGAAAGTTCTATTAGAAAGCACTGCCCTAGAAGACTATGTCAGATATAAGAAAGCAAGCCCTAAGGACTCTGTCAGGAACAAGAAGGTTTTTTGTCAGATCATAATGCAGTCTCAGAAATGAGCATCCTTCTAGAACACTTCAGTCACAGCTAAAAATAGAGTGGGCAAAGGGAAAGGCAGGCTGTCTCACTGCTCAATTAACACTTACGAAGGACCTATTATGTGCAAGACACTATGATAGGTGGTACTTTAATCCTCACAACACCCCTAGAAATAGGTGCTGTTATTATAAGACCCCTATATTATATTATTTATGAGCATATTTTAGCCATCTCACAGATAAGAAAGCTGAGGCCCAAGGTTAGTTTGTAGTGAAGCTGAGGCTGAATCCCAGTTCTGCTGACTCCCAATCCGTACGTTCTTCACTATCTGTGCTGCCATCCTACAACACCAGACAAAACTGCCATCATGACCTTCTGAAAGAGTCCACAGTTCTGGTCATAAGACTATGTATACACATGCTTAATCTGGTTTCTTACTCTTATCAATCAAACTCTGATGTGCCAGGTCTGGCCCCAGATGCAAGCCCCCAGCCTTCCTTTCTTTCACTTTCTGAGAAACTGCCTATAGCAATACAAATAAATCCAAACCAGGAACTAGGACACTGAATATAACAACATAACTTTGAGCAGAGGAACCTTTAGGTATCATAAGGAAAATACCAACTTATAGCAGTTGTTGCTTCTTTCTTTCTTCCCTCTTATTTTTTCTAAATCTTTTGGCAGAAATAGACAAACTACAGCAGAAAACATGCATATGTTTGCCACCAAATACTGTTAAGTTTTATGAGGCTTAACATTTGTTTACGCTAAATCTAGTTGTTTTAAATATGGATATTATCCAGTACCTTTGAACACTCTGTGAACTATAGCCATATTTCAACAAATTGCAAAATGTTTTTATTCTAAGAACATTTTTAAATACCAATTCCCTGATGTGTCTCATAATAAAAAGACTATTCAGCCATACTATATAACCAACACTCAATCTCTATTGTGAAACTCAAAAGTAAAATAAGGACAGGAACATAAGTAACCTTAAACCACAACTATACAAATTCTGATGACCAAAGATACAAAATTAACTACACAAAACAGAATCTAAGTTATGCCAAACGGCTTCTTCTAATTCTGAAAGTACTTTCTGTTCTTTCAGTTTCTAATTACCTTGAGATTTTCAAACATCAGTGTAAAAATAGTTGACATATTTCTAAAGCCAAGGGTATGCCAAGGGGATACAAAATTACTTAGGACTTCTTGCTTTATCTTGAGAAAACTGTTATTCTAAAAGCTCTCTTCAGATGATAAAATACGAAAAGAACAGAATATCCTTAGTAATCTAAAGAATCTCTGCAAAATGCAAAAACTAATGATACCAGAAAGAAGATGAGGCTGGTATAATCCTAACTGCAGCACAATGTCTCTGACTCGCAAAAACTCAAAAAGAGCCCTAGTTGGTCACACATAAATAAAGATATTCTAAAGGAAAGTACCGCCAGAAAAAACCTTCTATAGCAATTTCTTGGTTCTCTTAAGAGCAAAGAAAATGTTTACTATCTAAAATTTCATTATTTGTTTCACTTCAATTCATATCATTTCCTTTTATATATATAAATATATAGGTTCCAGATACTAACCTGGGCGAGGATGTTTTCTTTTCACAAGCAATTACCTCCAAATAGTTTACCTAAACGGTAGTTATTATTTTTATTCTCTGCACTGTTTATAGAACCAATGGTTACAAACCATCCACAAAAAGTTACTGATTTGCTATTGCACTTTAGAAACAATAATCATAGGAAACATCACCTAACATTCAAATTCTTTTTTTAAAAAACGAAGCCCAGAGCACGAAAGGGCGTAAGCGATTAGAAAAGTAGCCACTGATGAATAAGTAAAGTGAGAAACCTATTCACTAGTTTCAAGGCAAATTCTAACTCTTGATTTAATTTTATCTGGCCAAAGCAAACAGCCATAGGTGAAAAAATTACTTGCATCTTTAATTCAACACAACAAACCAGAAGTATCCCCCCCCAAAAAAACATAGATTTTTCCCCCCTTAGAATTGTATTCTCTGTATACCACTTCTTAAAAAAAATAATCAAAGCACAAATAAAAGTATATAGGGTTTATTTGAGCAGTTATTCTGTATGCAGGGACATTACTTCGTTAAAAAAAAAAAAAAAGAGACTCAAATCAGGCTCGTTACAATGAAGCTTTCAAGAAGAGGAGTTAACAGTAAAAAATCAACTATTGACTAATAATCTCAAGGTGAATGAAATCATGTCTTCCTTACTGAGATCAGCTGACATCAGGTTACTAGGTGGTTTCTTTGACCGTCATTCATTTGAAATTGCCTCAAGTTAAATTCCTTGCATTAAGATAAACTTTGAACAGCTTCATGGTTATCACCGTTGTCTTATACCATCGGAGGTTTTTGATTTTATGATTGCCTATCTTCACACTGGAACCCTGGTGGTGCAGTGGTTAAAAGCTTAGCTGCTAACCAAAAGGTCAGCAGTTCAAATCTACCTGTCACTCCTTGGAGGCCCTATGGAGTAGTTCTACTCTGTCCTATAGGGTTGCTATGAGTCAGAACCAACTCAATGGCAATGAGTTTACCTCCACATTATTTCTTTTTATCTGTTCTTGAATGCATTTCCCATTGGTCAATGACCTTTATGAACGTTATTATACACTCAGAGGAATCTGTCAATTCCTGTTCCTTAATTTCTCTTTCTTAACACACTCGATGCTTGTTTTTCACTGTACTATATTGCTTTCATTACTCAATTCCCTGTCTCAGTTTGTATTATGAGCACCACCTCCTCTGTGAACTTCTCAGAATTTTAGCTATTTTTTTTTTTAATTTATTTAGTTAGATCTGAGGAAAAGATTCTCTTAAACATAGGCTTCAGTCTCAATGATTCTCAAGTGAAAAATGGAATCACTTTGGTATTTGAGATTTGGAAATATGTGGAGGCTTTTTTTTTTTCTTCCTATTTTTTAATTGTCCCTGGGGGAATTCCACTGGCATTTAGAGCCCAGAGATGGCTAAATGAACTGCAATTTACAGGTTTTTTTTCATAATCAGTTATCCCACCCATTCCATTGTAAACAGACCAAAGCAGCCCCTATATCTCCTGTGGATACAGAATAGCAAACTCTTCCCCATAATTTATACCCACCACACCACCAGTTCAGTGACCTCCTGCTCAGCAGTGCCACTTCAATCCATGCCTCTTCCCTCTTCTACTTTTCCAGGGTAACTACTGCTGCTTCCTGAGCCAAGGGAATATACTTCCTTACGCACTTAAATCTCTGTGGTATAATAAAAGAATTTAACTGGTATTTTAAAAGGCAGAGTACCATAGTAAAAAGCAGACCATTACCTGAAGTTTTTCAACCCAAAGCAACATTTTGGATTTGTTCCACATATCAAAAATCCACCTTCAAGTACTACTGTCAGAAGATATTTTTTCTAGCTAATGAATAAATTATACACACACACTTCTATTTTTTTAATGGTCAAAACATACTGTAATTTGGCAAGCATCGTCCTACAGCTAAAAAAAAGACCAATCTGCCAATATTACACATAAAAAAGGTACAAGACTGAAACATACTTTTTCTCACAAAGAATTCTGAAAGTTTTCCTTGATTGTTGGAATTAAGGAAAGACAAAATGTAACACATGCCTTTAAGGCTTAGAAGATTAGAAAACAGAATTTCACAAAAATGGCTACGAATACAACATCTCAATAATTGAGTACCACTGCTGTTGAACACACGTAGTAGAAAACACTCAGCCTTTACGTTCCTGCTGTATTCATTAGGAACTTTAAAAACTTCAGATTAACAGCCTTTAACAGACTGGCTTCCCGGCCATCATAACTCAAGCGTAGCCGCCACTCATCTGTCAGCATAAGCTTGCATGATGCTAAACAGGTTTCACTGGAGATTTTGGGGTAGGAAAAAAGCCCTGGCTATCCACTTCCACAAATCAACCATGAAAATCCTATGGATCATAACGGGGTGATCTGCAACTGATCATGGTGATGGTGCCAGACTGGGAAGCTTTTTGTTCTGCTGCGCAAGGGGTTGCCCTGAGTCAGGGGCCAGCTCTTGGGCAGCTAACAACTCTTAATAAGAGGGCCCTGGGCTATTTGGCAATATGGTTCTGGTTTCAAAAGTCACCCATAATCTATGTCACAGACGATACTCCAAAATAATTGCAACTAAAGATAATATTAAAGGTAAAGTCTGCCTCAAGCTGTCTGAAATTATTTTTGAAAGAAGCCAGGGTTTTACAAACACACCAACATTAACAAACAAAAGCTGCTACATAAAAGAGCTCATAAAATGTTTTTGCTCAATTCCTTGTCTCCATTTAATATACAGTTTCTTTTCACTTTGTTTCTTGAGCAGAGATTGCCAGGTCTACCTGTCAGGAGTATCTGGTTTGACCTCTGCCTAAAATTTAAGCCCTGCCTCTATAGCCCTTGACTAAATTTTTTTTTTTTCCAATTTATATTTAACCATATCACCTAAAAGAGAGTCCCTGGATGAAGCAAATGGCTAAGCAATCAACTACTACCCTAAAGGTTATCAGTTTGACCCACCCAGAGGTGCTTTGGAAGAGAGGCCTAGTGAGCTGCTTCTGAAAAGTCATCGTCATATGGTGTCGACCTGATTCCAACTCATAGCGACCCAATGGGTCAGAGTTGAACTGCCCCATAGCCTTCCCTAGGCTTTAACCTTTATGGAACAGATCGCCAGGTCTTTTCTTCCACGGAGCAATTGATGGGTTTGAACCGCCAACCTTTTGGTTAGTAGCCAAGTATTTAACCACTGTATCACCATGGCTCCTTATATCAAAGAAGAACCACCTACTTACTTCTTCTCTGAGTTCTCCTACAAAGTGCCTCTGTTGTTACTGCTGTTGTTAGGTGTTATCAAGCCAATTTCAACTCACAGCAACCCCAAGTGACAGAGGAGAACTGCCCTATAGGGCTTTCTAGGCTATAATCTTTATGGTAGCAGATCACCAGGCCTTTCTCCCACAGAGCTGCTGGGTAGGTTCGAACTGCCAACCTTTTGGTTAGCAGCCAAGTGCTTAACCATTATGCCAACAGTCCTCCTTAAAATGCCCTTAACACCTCAATTTGCTTGGCCTTTATATCCTCCAAATTCCAGGCCTACGTTTTGGGAAACTGAGCCATGTCACTCTAAGACATAAAGGCCTTCAATTAAACAATATCCATTTACTTAGTAATAATACTTCTAAAATATGATGTCAGGTAAACACTGGTAACATTTCTCTTTTTTTATCAAACTGTACTATGT